>NC_070593.1:16989044-18364044 GCF_027409825.1 Scomber japonicus | reverse complement strand
ACCTTCCACATGCCTCACTGACTGCATGAGTGGAGGAAACCCAAAGATAATGTGAGTAGACAGTTCAGACTTGTGCAGCCACAGCTCTTCATTTATACATCACATTGCCTGGGAACCTCTCTCCCGGCATGTCAGGATACCTAAAGCTCTCAGTGTGATTCAGTGAATGCTGCAATATGCTGCACAAACTCAAGGACCAAACATGTCGACTCCGAAGTTGGGGGTATTTTGACGAGTCAAGATACATGAGTGAACACAGCTAGGAATACACTTGTGCATTCCCAGTACTTTGTCTAGTTGCCTAATGACATTTTACCAGTACAAAACTAAATTTAGGTTGTGTTGGGTAGTGTTGGGCATTGTTGCAATTAATTGCAAGAGTTGCATACAAATAAAATTGGAGAGTGAGAAAGGAAGAAAAGAAACAACAGAAATAATGAGCAAAAGCAAGGTCAGTGTAGCCACCACAATTCATCGTATCATTTAAACACTGTAAAAAAACAACTTGCTGTAAATCCTACATTTCAAATCATCTATAATATAATGGTAGTATGTGTATTGACAATAGTTACAAAATATTTTCTACCTGATAACATACCTTCCTTTCATATAAAACTTCCTCAATTAATAAAATGAACAGGCTGAAACTGAACTCCAAAGTGAAAGTATCTCAAATTAAATGCAAATGCCAATGGGCAATCCTGCCAATCCCAATGCATATGCATAACCTTTAACTCTGCCATCACCCACAATCTCCCATTTGTCTGATTTGGACACTTGCTAAAAGCAATGTGGACAGTCAGGCCTAAAAATCGGATTTGAGAAGGAATCATTTTTGCCTGCAGCGTGAACGCAGCCTTCCACTTTCCCAAGCTTTCAATATCCCTTTATTCTCAATTGTGACAATGAACTTTGTCGCCATGTTCTTCTTGCCAATCAGATTGTTCGCCGCTTTGTTAATTACTACTGCACCACCCACCTCTTCCCATCACCACCATAATGTGTATTTTGTCAAAAAAAAAAAGCCTTACTACTATAAATTGATTTACAGCAGAGAAAAATGGCATAGTAATAGGAAATGTTTCCCATAATCCTTTGCTATTTACAGTAATATACTGTATACATGTTTTAGAGCATCCTTCTGTGTATATTATGATACATACTGTCCACTTTCCATTTTGGATATACATTCAGTATATCCCTTCACTCTGTAATTTACTGTTTCCTTGCTTGCCAGTATAGTGAGCAAGCCTGTATAGTACACACATACACTGTACTTTATATGGAAAATACATGAAATACATGAGCTGGGCATAATATTGGAAGCATCTCTAGTGAGTTACATGTACCTAGATAACCCATGTATTTCCTAGACAGGTCTGCCCTCTCCATCTCTCCTCCCCCTTTCTCTACCTCATACTGGTAACCATGGCTACCCCAGGTGTCACTTTGTCAACCTATTTTAAGAAACTATCATCTCTTATATAGTACCCCACACACACGCACACGCACACACACGCACACACACACACACACACACACACACATTGTAGGAGGAAGCTACTCTATTTGTCATGCTGATACTTTGTTCAGTTATATAATGTTTAACTTGTGCTAATCTCTTTATAGCACAGGCAGTGTAAACACAGCACTAAGGCAAGTTATGTTGACAGTGCAAGTTGCTCATGAAGACTGACATTTTGTAAACTGATGAGTGAAGATTTAATCCATGGAACTGTTTTTACTCCCTTATCTATATATTTTTTTGGTTGGCAATGTTGGTTTGTCAGTCAGCCCACCACTTTGGTCCAGACTGAAATGTCTCAACAACTATTGTATGGATTACCATGAAATCTGACATCAGTGTTTCCAACAGGATAAATCTTAATGACTTACTTACTCCCTTACTTTTCATCTTCAATTTAAGTATTTCCAAATACAGGCAAAACTAATCCCTAGTCCCATCAATGTGAGCTGTATGTTTTGTTTTGTTTGGTACTCATTAGCAAATGCTAACACACTAAACTGAGACAGTGACACTGTCATTGTGAATATGTTCATGTTAGCATTTAGCTTAAAGCACTGCTTTGTCTGAGTGCAACCTCACAGGGTGGCAAGCATGGCCACAGACTCTTAATTTAGTTTTTAACTAAATCTTTAATAACGTCATCTAAGGTATTATGTAAGAATAAGATCTAGTTTTTGTCACGCAGTACATGTCTGATTGTGCAAAACTGAACTTGGCCTCATTTTTTTTTATTTCAATAGTTGAAGTCCTTGAATTTTCCAATAATCAATAAAAAAATCGTAGTATCTCATATTAATAATTGTATATTCCAAAGGGAAAATTAACGTGGAACTTTCTCACTGACAGTTCATATTGCCACATTAAAAACGCACAGCCACCTCTGACTCAATGTCAAGTGAGAAATAGGTCATTATGAAATGAATGAGAGATTAAAAGGGAACTGATTAAATCTCCATCTGAGCCATCACTCAACATAATGAGCACTTCAATAAAATATGGATATGCCAATAAAATATGTATACTTCCCGTAGTCCCGAGAGTTAAACTGACCTAACTTTTTAACGTCCAGCATCTCTGGAGTCACAGTTAGTTTTTTTATGGGCCTTGTTAAGCGGGTGCATAGGTCAGTATTGCATGAGTTTATATTCAGGCACGAATGATCAGTTTAGAATTTAGACACATATTGCACAAAGCGCGACACCCCTCGCTTGACCTGATTGCTCCAATTGTGGTTGTGATATTCTCATTAAGTCCTGCGGATAGCCTCTGTTCCTCTCTTGATGACGAGAATAAACAGCCTTGAATTCAGGGAAAAGAAATTCACAAATACTGCATTTCAAATGAATTATGCATAACAGGGCATCTATTATTCAGCTTAACAAGGTACATGTTGTCAAGTATCATCCATAGTCAGATCAGCTCATGCAGAAGCTTTCAGTAGTCACTCTCACATTGGACACATTTTCTTAGACAGTGTCAACGTCATGTGGATTTCACTACCTATCAACTTAACTATTATTCTTCTTAAAGATCATGAGAATATTGATGCCATGAAATAAGACATGATGACCATGTTGATCATGACAAAATATCAGCCACAGCTTGCCCTGCTGTACAGCTTTTTAGAGGATCACTCTATTGCAGCAGACAGCTGTCCAGGGATAGATGACCAAACTAATATGGCACAGCAGAGTGCTCATTTTAGGACCTTGGACTAGCATGCTCAAATGGATGAGTCTTTACAAGAATTCATCTCTCTTCATCTTGGATCCTGATGATTGCTTCTCTCCCAGGGGTTACACATGTGATCATTGATTCTCTTAAAAGGCTGCCCATGTCAACACATATCCTGTGGAGCAGTTGTGAGCTGTCATTGACGCAGAAAACGATTGTGGGGCAGAACATCATAGATTTGTGGCAGGCTGTAATTATGTCCAGATTGGTCTTTCACCATGGAAACAAGAGTTACATGTCCTGTGGGTCCATTAGAGGCTTTTGAAAATTAGAGGTAAGATGGCACACACAAACAAGTAGTCCTTTCTGACCTTTTGACACTACAAGAATCCCAGTGCACCATATGTTGTTTACTAGTCCCACAATGAGGCACACTGGCATTGCATTGAAACTAACTTTTTAAATAAGGGCACCAATGTCAGCCTGCCAAGACTCACATAATAAACTCACCTGAAATAACAGCTCAGAGAAGAATATCAAAGAGGAACATTGGGGAATGTGTAACTATCGATTGATGGAGCAAATCAGTCTTTCAGTGCATACATAATGCAAGCTTCATGAAGTGAATAATTAGTTTTACAGTTTTTGTTTCCACAGAATATAATTTTCAAAGACATAAAACTGCAGAAGATTATGCAATCTACTATAATCTTCACATCAGCATTTTGGTTGTATTTTTTCACAGCGTACCAAATGATTTTGTACATGACAGAAACCTTAATATACGGATAAAGAATTTCTGGGACAGCCTTATTTCCACAGCTGCTGATTGCACAAAAGCATCAGACTTCTGTGAATAAACCCAATCTTTATCAGGACTTACAAGTGTGAACAATACAATGAATGCTGCAGAAAGTACTTCTACTCTGTTTCACATTGTTTTGGTAAAGTCATTGTGTCCTTAAAGTCCAACTGAAATTAAACTGCCTTTTTAATGTCTGCTACAGCTTGGTGTACATGTTCTGTAAACCATTGTTCCTATCTTCTCTTTTCAGAAAAACACAGAAAGCACAATGAAGAAATTCATATTTTAAATTCTTTGATTTCATGATTGCTGCCGTAGTTTTACATTATTTCAATGAAATACCATTCCATCATTTTAAGCATTAATGTGGCTGAGTAGATAGTCATACTGTACCTGATAACAGTCACAGACTCTGAACAACAACCCACATTCATTTTTCTGCTAAAGTCTCTTTCTTATCCAACTCAAAACATGAACACATATCTTGTCCTGCAGCTTCTTCAATGACCCACTATATCAAGATTCATCAGGGCGAAGTGCACCGCTAATGTCAGTTTGCAGGATAGTTAATTAGTGCACTCTGCAGCACATTAAACAGCATGTCAATCGGTCCAGTTACATGCTGGTTTGGTTAACTCTTCAAAATCTCTGGTAGGAACACTGGCCATGACTTTGTCTCAGTGTAACACTGATAGCTTGCCAGCTAAAATCATACAAACAAGGCTCCAACTCGCCACATCAGCCGTTAGAGACATAAAGGAGTATTTCTGATATTTCCCCAAAGACCATGTAATTATTGACATTGACATTACTTTTGACTGCAAGGAGAGATGATTACATGTGATTTCAGTTGGACTTCAAAGCTGTGAACAGAACAATGACATATTACCACCACAGGTTGTTAATGCCCACTCAATAAGTCTATATACAATATTCACCTCACTTATAGCCTTACTTAGAACTCCACTAACTCCTTAGGGAAATGCAGTATCAGTTTCTTTAGTAATTACTCTATTAAGCTCACCAACTGACTGTTAACTTGCTTTCTCACTGTAAACAGCAGCCTGCTGCTGGTAGAAACAATGCCATGAGAGTAACAGTGAAGTTGAGGGCCATAAAACTAAAACAATGAGCTGAAAGATGGAGACATGCTCTGCTAAAAAGCTGACAGTTAAATGATAATTCTCTGTGGGTTCATCATTATGTGACACCTTTTACATTACACAGTCATTTAATCCATTGTCATTATGAAAGTATGGAAATGAACAGCCTTATTAGATTGGGGAAAATGTTACTATAGTACATTACAGTAATGCACTTTCTCCAATGGGTTCTTGTTATTGCGTGCAAGTCAGAGGTTCTGAGGTGGTGGTAGGGGGTACAGTGACAGGTGCAGACATCAGGTAACTGACATGATGCAAAGAGACAGGCCGATGAGTCACCCTGAGCTCTTGGTGAGCTCCGTTGCTTAACCTGCAGCGGCTCCTAAATGATTACCTATTTATAACTCTTCCACAGCAGTCCCACTAAAATCCTGCTTCGTCTGAGCTCTGTTTTGCTCAGAAGCATATTTAATACATATTGCTAAATCCTCTGCTGTTTAATACGTGTTATAATAGGTTTAATGGGAACTCTTAAAGCAGGAGCTCTGACATATGCAGGCTGTTCCTGTGAAACATCAGGGACAGCAGCTCTTGCAGGGTTGAGCATATTTAATTGTTAATTCTTCTTATTGGACTTATGGGATTCACTGTGAATAAAACCATATCCCAGCAAGTCACACGGCAGACTGTCATGCCTGGCTGACTCATCACCTGGTATACCTGCACACACATTTAGGATTATCTGATTAACTGGATCAAAAGCATATTGTTCATTAGCACTAATAATAATGTACTTTGAGGTATTATTTCTTTAATAATCTTTAATCTCTTTAGAAAAGGAGAAGCCTCAGTATCAAATAATGACTGTGTTCATTCTACAAATCAATAATGTAAACAATGTACACAGTTGTTATATTTTTCTTTTTTACAGCTATGACTTCTGGCACAGCATCTCTACATTAGAGGGAATCCATCATATTAATGATCCTGAGGCCACTTCATTATTCACAGAGAAGCAGCTCGGCTGTCCAAATAAATTATCATTGGTGTTCCATTAATGGAAGTTTTCAAATCTCACCACAGAGGATGCCATTAATCTGCACACAGTGTCTCTCTGGAGTGGAACGGTTGGCTACTGTACCACTGCCAGCGATCTGTGAAGATGAGAAGCTCCCCACTGTCCTCGTTCACTTTCCTTCTGTGGGAGGAAGTCCAATTATGATTGACGTTAACTACTGCAGCTCCAGACTGGATTTCTCCCAAGTTGCACACTTTGCATTTTTTATGCACTGCTAAGGGGATGTGTGCTTACAGGTGAAGGGTAGAGCTCCAAAGTGCTGCTTCTTTCTGAAATTGTGGATGAAAAATTTTGACCTTTCCCCTCCTGATGGAGTGCCTGTAACTAATTCGACACATATTGCATTTGTGTGTTAGATAATTGCAAAGCCAAAAGCCTTTGCGGGTCCCTCGGGACTCCCTGCATATCCATTCTCTTTGCACTGGCACACAGACTAGGGCCAACTTCCACACACCTACTGTTAATATTCTGATTGAACATTTGTACAAGGACCTTGAAAAGTCACATACTGTGCAACTTTCTAACACTTTAATGAAATTGCTTC
Source organism: Scomber japonicus (assembly GCF_027409825.1). Lineage (NCBI taxonomy): Eukaryota > Metazoa > Chordata > Actinopteri > Scombriformes > Scombridae > Scomber > Scomber japonicus. The sequence goes on along the minus strand of NC_070593.1, from coordinate 18,357,312 downwards.
TCATAATGTTGGCATTCACAGACTATTATGTTTTTCATTATGACAACCTACTGTAGGAGTCAAACTCATTTTCATTTTCTCTGGACATGAGAGGGCAATAAATCCATTTCCTTTAATGCCCCCAGACTGCCAGGCTTTTCTATCAGACCTTAACAAATAACTAAAGTAAAGTTGTGTAATACAGCACTCAGAAATTAATTCTGTGGGAGCCTGATAGCAGCATTTTATGGTAAACAAACTGAGCTTTATAAGAGCTTTGATTGTGCTTGTCGGCTGTTAAGCTCAATTTGCTACTTTGGAAGAAGTAGCGTCTGAAGGTGAACAGCAGGACCTGTTATTTATTTCCCCACCTACTACCTTATTCATCACCACCTCTGATTTATATACTCTGCTCACCCGCTTCCCGCCCATAACAGGACATGACGCCGTCATCTGCTTCCTGGCCAATTCATTGTACACTGAGTCAGGTGGTGAATATGAGGCAGTATTTGGCTGCAGCTCTCTGTTTTCAGTTTGAGGTTTGCAGCATGCCTCCAAGTCTGGCAGGTCTGGAAGGAGCTCCAGCTTCTGTTCCTGCCAAATTCTTCCCATATGCCCGAACCTCCTCCTGCTCTGCACCTGAACCTAGCGCCGCAGGGATTGAAATCTCACTGTTTTCTGCAAACTGACCTCTCTGGCCAAATGGATGGGCTCCTCACGCAACACCTGATGTCTGCAATGAACACCAGCAGCAGCATATAAGAATTGGTTGACTTATTTTGATATAAAAGGGTGGGAAAGAAATAATGTTGGTTTAACAATCCTGCCTATTCAGATTGATTTAACAGTGGGTTTTAGCTCTTTTTCATCAGTCCCAAGGGTTGTTTAAGGGGTCAAAGGTGCTCTATTGGCATACGCTTTCTTAAAGTGTTTTTAATCAAACAGGAAATAATGCACAGAATGGCCTTGTGGGAAAAGCTGCTTAAATCCCCTCTTCTTTGCAAAAGCTGCCTACGGCAGATCAAATTAAGTGGTTTGATACTTTCTCTGCCAATCAGATTAGGCTGATTAATTCCCAAAAGTGTTTAAATGATTAAAGCTGTTTAATGGGCCTTAGGAAAGTTCATGGTGTCAGAGTTGGCTGTGATATCAAACAGGGTGGCAAAGTCAATACAAATGGGTAACTATAGAAACATTTTCTGCGTCAGTATTGCTTTTTGTCAATTGACAGTTCATGAATACCACGCAGCTCTAATAGTCTATTTGTTTGTGAAATTACTTTGAGAGAAAAAAACTGCTTGACGAATAGTGCATCCGCTATGTAGTGACACAGTGCCTAAATATAGAGTGGAAAATGGAGCAGAAGAAAGGGGCACAGTGAGGACCATAAATATTCACAGTCCATCTACAAAAGGGTGGCAACAGACTGGTCCAAAGAGAAACCTCGTCTGCTTATAAACCTAATATGGGCACCACTGAGCCATATTGTTTTTGCCTCTGTGCTGATATACTTTAGATCTGGATGTTTCAGGCACTGGATGTTCTGTGCCAATTTGACATTGATCTTCATCAGAAAATGCTACCCTGAAGTCTGCTATGAAGGCTGACAGAGAGAGAGGGAAGGAAAGCAAAGGGAGAGACGGGATAAATGGTTACAGGTTCTGGTCCACATCTCGCCCCCTCCTCTAATATACTCATCTCCTGAGGGAGTGGGATCCATCACAGAGATGGCAGGGCTGTTATTCCACGTTGCCTCATACATGTGAACACAAGGTGACTCTGGGAGAGACGCAGCTCACGTTTCGCCAGTCTTATAAATGCAGACCCATGTTTCCCCCATAAAGTGCCCATCAGCACCTTAATGCATCTCACAGTGAAAGTGACAGAGCCTGGGCTTGCACATTATTAACTCCAGACATTTTTATGAGCCTGTGGAACAGAGTGCTCCTTCTGAATAAGATATGTGTCCAGTGTTCAGAGGCTGTATATCAGTCTTTTACTTTTTGGCATAGCATTACAACCTGTGATAGACAGTGTTTTTACTGTGTGTTTAAATGAGTCCAAATCACAGACTGTGTCTCTTTAAATGCTGTCATTCTGTCTGATTATTCTCCACTGGGATCAAAATAAATTAGGCTTAATTTTGTTGTGTGTAATCTGTTATGCCACACATTTGCTTGCATAGGAAATACATCTATATTAATGTTATGTAAACTGTGTTTACAATGATAAATTGTGACATGAAAGCATAAGCAGCTTAGCAGAGTGGAGTTAAAGGCACAACCAAATTGGCAGGCTCATGATAAATGCATGGGATTTATCTAAAATATTAATCAAATATAAATGTGCAATGAATTTAATAGTGGCTTATTCCTGAGCTATATTTTTGGAGCCAGCTCAGAGGAATGCACATTGTAGGGGCTGACCATTTGTTGGAGAGAAAAGAAATAGAGGTGGAAATTATGTGATTCAGGGAAATCTTCAAAATCATGTAGCAGAAAGACAGCTTTATAAAGAAAAGCAATAAAAAGCAAAAACAAAGTTGTTGTTGTTGTTATGTTGTGTGTTTTCCACATTTAGTGTATGTCCTTGGTGAGGAAGAAGACACTTAAACTGCGTACAATAAAACAGTGTATGTACAAATATGAGTCTGCAAAGTGAGAATGCTGCTTCATGTTAATCTAAAACATATTTGGTGGCATCCTCAGGAGGCACTCAACCTGTCCTCTCAAAAGACTCTCTGCTTATGCAGCAAGGCAAAATAGCACCACTGCAGGGGGTGGCGTAAAAACCCAGTCAGAAGAAGCCAACACCAGGATGGAGGTATGGGATGGAGGAAGACGCCCAAGCAAGAAAAGCAGATTTTGGAAATGTCGAATCCGTGGTCGGCAATAGAGTTTACAGCGCGCCTCACACAGCCAATCAGTTAGCTGGAGTCAGCACAGCCTCTACCGGAGTTGTTTTGAGTCTGAGCTCAGTGTGATACTGTGCGTAAAATCTACCTGTCAGACGCAGCGGAGGCATGGCAGGCAGAGTTCAGCGAGCAAAGTCCATTCTTACACACACACGGAATAACTTCCTTTAATCGGATGTCGTGCGTTGTACTAGGATGACAGCTTCCCAAAACTGATAATATGAAGTAGAAAGGTTGGTCCGTCTCCGTCCGTCTCCATCGAGTCAGTTGCACCGAGGAACGATGCTGAACAAACCTACGGAAGGATTGTCCACTACAGGTAAGATTCAATACTCATTATTTATGTTCCGCTAATAGTATCCAAGAATTTTACCCTAGATTGTCATTCTTGGGTAGATGTGGCATTTCTCTACAAAACTAAATAATCCAAAAATCTGAAAATTATACTCATGGCGAAGCAAATAAAATGTGTAAATGTAGGCTATTATTTCCTATATTAATGTGAAAGGAGAATCAAATAGTGTGTTTGAGAGAGGGGGAGAGATAAAGAGAAAAGGAGAGGGGGAGAAAGAGTTGTACATTTTGTATCCTGTAAATAAACAGGAGAGAAGATAGAGAGTCCTCATGGTAATTAATAATAGTGGAGTCCGACTACGCGCGCACGCACACACACACACACACACACGCATATGATAAGTGCACACCTTCTTGTGTCAGATTAATTATTTGTGGATGTGGCATGTGGTCTCTGTTGTCTAATGTGGTGTATAATGGAATTCCCTGTTATCTGGGAAAGTGGCTCAGACTGAGATACATGTGAGAATGGAAACCGCAGGACACCATGTAGAAGATACTGAGCCTGTCTTATGTGTGGGATCATATTCAGTCACTGGTCCACATTATTCAGACTGAAATGTGTGCATACTGTGCCTGCACTTTGGTTTTTGAGGGTCACTGAGGCGAAAGATCTTCTGACAAATCTTTTCTATGGGACAGGGGGACTATTACACATGCATGATATATGATGTGTCCAACACTATACTAGCTTTGCAAGCCTTTCTATATTTTACTCTTTGTTAAATTTGTGGCAGAGGCATTGATTGAACTGTTTAGGCTGCAGTTTAAAATGTTCTTGCACTATATGGCATTACATTTTAAGGTCGCTCTGCTACTTTGCCCAGCCTCCCTCTCTCTATATTTCACTCTGTACCCTCCCAAACCACATAAATCAAGCCCTGCCACACTCCTTTGACTCTGCTAATTCCAAAATTCGATTCAGCTGCTTCAGAGACTATTATGTTATTTCAACATTAGACAAGGGATACAAGATTAATTTAATGAATAAAGTCTGTTGGCCAAGAGGGACTAACCACTGGTGCTGACTAATTTGCAAAACAAAACATTGTGTATTTGCTTACTCAAATCTGGACATGCTCAGATCACATCCTGTAAATAGAGGAACTATTTTCTCCTGATAGTGTCTTTGTGTTTTATAGAACAGATTTTTAAATGTATTCTTAATTTAATCTTCAACTCAACTGCCCCACTCTTCAGTTATATTGCCTGTTTATAATTTGTGCATTTGAAAACATTAAGGAGGCGTCGGGGAGGCCAGTCCACAGACTAGTCATAGGAATCAGTATGCACTGCAGGATACAGCAGCACCTGCCACACTTTTGCTGCTTTTCGATATAGGAAGCTTTGACACATGGAAGATATTTTTTCCCTACATGTTTATGTGAATATGGAGGTGTGAGATGCAACAGTTAAACATACAGCAGATGGTGATTTTATGGCACAGACTGAAGAGAGCTTGTGAGAGGAATGCTGATAGCTCAGCAAGATTAAATATGCCCCTAAATAAATTTGTATCCTAGAAAGCACATTATTGCTTAAACCCCATGTTGGATCTGACTGCACACGATTTTACTCTTTTAAAGGTAGTATTAATCAAGCTTTATTGTAATTGTACTGTACATGTTTTTCCAGCTGCCAGACTGCCAAATCTTTCCAGGACTCCATCCTCTGATCCACTAGACATCTGAATCCGCCAATCATGGAGAGTCTCAGTGAGCTCCAGAACCCTTTGCTAGATAAAACCAGCAGACACGTGGTGCACAACGACTACCAGGGTTACCAGTGTGACTACCCAAGCCAGCCTTACCAGGACAGCCTCATCGGTTACTACTACACTGGGACTAACGGCAAGAATAAGACTCAGCAGTTCCTAGATGCCACTTCTCTTCATCTAGCGGTCGAGGCCTTCTACAGGCCGAACATCATCCTGTGCAAGGATGACAGCAGCCTCCACAGCAAGGACTCAAAGGCCGAGAGCTATGAGACCACTTTCACAGAGAGTAAGGACACTGTGTTGGATGGAGTTTCCACAGAAAACCCTCTGGACAGCATACAAGGCGACAAGATCCAGACGGTGTCATACGAGGTGGAGGAGGAGCAGGGTCCTGAATATGAGGTCAGAGGTCATAGCAGAGAAAAGCATGATATTTTGGGGTTTGTTGGTTCCTGATATACTAGGTACCCAAAACTCTGCAGTATATATTTCAATTGCAGCCTGATATATGGTTATAAGTGTACAGGAGCAGAAAGTGTTGTAGTTATTTCAAATGTCTCACTCCTGCTCCAAGCTATAAGGAAATAACTACCCTAACCGACACATGTTAAACAGAAACACCATATAAGTAAGAGCCATTTGGCAGTGTTTGACAGTGTAATTATAATATCAAGCTGCTATATGAAATTAAAGACATTTGAACATTTACTCATAATTGTCAGGGCTGTCTTTCGGTGGATTCTGAGTCATGGTGATGCTTATTATTTCATATACTGTTCTAATAGACTGCTAGTGTGATTCATGCCCATTTCTCACACTGTTCTGTAAATGGCCAATTTGCTTGAGTCTTTCAAATCTAGTGCGAGGTAGCTGTACACTTTTGTTTTATAATTGCATTTTATGACACATCTGAATTTATCTATCCAGGTAATTGTTCTTTTAGGACTATAGCTACGCTTTCCAAAGAAAACTATGACAGCAAAAGAGCGAAGTCCTTTCAGAAGTGGTAAAAATCTAATCTTACCCAGGGAGGGCTTGTGAAATACCCAGATCTCTGAGCTGACAGAAGAAGAATAGTACCCTAACTGGGCTGATGATCACGCTAGCTCTTGTCACTCGCAGGCCCAGCAGATAGATAAAGACATGGCAGCGACTGCTATTAATGCCATAAGTAATGCCGTGCTTTGAGCGTATTAGGAGGGACTCTGCTGATGCATGGCTGTCGGAGCAGGTGAGCTGGGAGCTTAAGTTATCGCATGTCAATTCAAAAGAGCAAATGAATATGATGAACAGTGCTGAGATGAAAGTCGGTTTTCCAGCTAGATTATAAGACTTACTGCTCAGCACCTGCATTTCTGCTCAGCACTCCCCTTACTGAGTGTCTGTGTGTGTGTTAGTGTGTGCATGGACCTGTTCTGTGTACATGAAAACACATACACCCTGCACATTATAGGTGTATTTAGGGATAAACTCATCAGTACTGTATGTGTCAAATGTGTTTTATACAGCAACAAATCAAACATTTAAAGGGCTTTTACAGTTATTGGCTTCACATGAGACCAAAAGAGCAGAGTTTCATAAAAGTCAAGGACATAGTCTGTAACAGTTAGCGTTTACACAATTTTCCTTAACAGTACTGCTGTTTTTTTCCTTCTCCTTACTGCAAAACATATGAGTACTGAACATTTCCACAGCGGATTATCCACTCTGTAGACCCATAATTATAATTCTATGCTTAGTGTTTGTTAGCAGATGGTAGACATAAATCACAAGAACCTGTGAATCATGCCACTGTGATTGCCCTCAATGAACAGGATGGCAAGGTCTGCGTGTGTGTGCACCTAGGTGTTGAGTCGATTGTCACCTCTAGACTCTAACGAGACCTTGGAGAGAGCTGTGATAGGGTTGTTAAAGGCACTGCACCTTGATGGAGACCCATCAGTTATACTGGCAGCCAACGAGACTGAGACTGTGTCCTTAACCGGACAGACTCAGTGTCAGGCAGGATGTCAGTAGGACTGAATGCACCAGTCACTCAGAACTGTTATCAGGTCTTGCTACAAAGATAAAAGGAGATTACTGCTGTTTGCGCTCACCGGTTTATTCATGTGATGTCAGATTATGTGGTTATGACCAGCTGCTGTTTTGATGGATCACACCCAGCTGTCCAGGTGGACAGTGTTCATAAACAGTAACAGGGATAACAGGGAGCTTCATAATCGTTTCTTGGCAAAGGTAGCTGTTGGGAGACAATTTGGATATGTAGCGCTTCCGTCCTCCACTTCCCTCTTATACCTATATAACAGAAATGCTCCCAAAATAGCACAAGATAATTACATTAGATTCTGTGGTTTGATAAATGTAGATAAGAAGGAAAAAGAAGGAATTGTGCACAACATGGTTAAAAATTAGTTTTTAGTGCACAAATATGGTTCCTTTTTTCTTTGCCTGTCTCCCTGACTGTTCTTTAATTACCTCTAAAATGGTTGGCTCAGTTCCTGCCTTACATATCGATTTCTATTTTGTGCCTTCTTTTTCCCTGCTTTGATTGATCCCTGCAGGCAGCAAGACTAACAAATGAAACCTGTTCCTTAAGGGAGCTATTTATTTAGACAAACATCAACTCCGTCTCTGGGACAGCAGAGGCCATGTCCTCTTAAAGGTCACCCATGCAGTCACATTGCTATCCTCGCTGCAGGCACGATGTGCCAATGTAGTCTGAGTGGCATTCGAATCCATCATTCATTAGCTGGTTCAGCCCCTGTGGCTCTGAGTTTGAGTGTTGAGGCACAGTGTTGTGGAGCCTGTTGAACACTCACTGACTCACAGGATGGCTGGTGTACTGAGGAAAGCGACAGGAGAGATGGTGAACGTCTCTTATGCTGTAGAAGCAATTTAGCACATAAATGACACTGTCTTCTTGCTGTTTCCCCTGTCACCTCGCAATGATGGAACAATCCGTTAATCCTGTGTTATCTGTCAGGCCGCTCATGGGTGTTGACAGAGGCACCAAATCCTCTCTGGCTGGCTAAGCACGTCCTGTCCTGGGTGGTAGTGGAACAAGGGCAGATAGGTTGGTCTGTGTTGTCAAGCTGCACCACCGTGAAGATGTCCTTAATACACCAATCTACATGTCTCCCTGACTCTATTATTATTTAGGTGTCAATCTCACTCATCTGCATTCACCTTTCTCTCATTCTGAGAATGAGTCATTTGGCTCACAAAATGTACTTCCACTGTGAAAAACATACATTAAGTACTATCATCCATTCCTTTTTGTACATTTAATTAATCTTAATCAACCTACTGTATTCCAGAGTGACAGCTCCAGTGACAGTGAGAGTGAGGACAACTTCATTGTGCTGCCCCCTCGGGACTACCTGGGCCTAGCCATCTTCTCCATGCTCTGCTGCTTCTGGCCCTTGGGCATCATTGCCTTTTACTATTCTCACAAGGTAAAAGCCCAGAAACATCAAGCCTGTCATTACCTCTGATTATACTGCATTCTACTTAAGGTCAGTGAGCACAAGCACTAAGACAAGAAGAGCTACTGCAGCCCATTTTCCACCCTGTGACCCTCCTTGCAGTTGTTTCAGATGATTGACTGTGTAAATTCAGCAGATTCGACCCACTTGTGAGTGCACTATATTCTCTTTAACAACCCATTAACATTGATATTTTTCTCTGTATAAGCAGTGGGCTGCAATCACATTCTTCTGCTAATACATGATGACAGTATTTTGTTGTATTTGTTGTTATAGCTTCATCTCAGGTGTGTCTAATGTTAGTATCTTTCTGGTCTCAGGAAAAACAAGGCTCAGGCCCTGCAGTCACAAACAAAGCACAACATACATCTTAGTGGTTTTGCAACATCACCTAGAATAATTGCTGAGACAATTATACTGAAACAGAAAATAATGTGTCAGAAGAATGAATAAAGGCCAGGCTCATTTTTTGATAGGAAACCAAAACACCCAAACAACACATTTGTCACTGTCAGAGGGATAATGACCTAATTGCCATGGTAACTAATGGTTCCCTGAGAGCATTTCTTGTTTTCTCTCTTTTAACTGTGGCTTAACACCTACTCATACACTCTGTACTGATGAGTAACACCGCTTCATTTCACTCTCTGCTTTGTTTTGTCAGACTGGCAAGGCCATCGCTAAGGGAGACTTCTCCAGAGCAGGAATGAGCTCCAGAAGAACCCTATTCCTGGCTGCTCTTTCCATTACCGTTGGAACAGGGATGTATGTGGGGGTGGTTGTGGCCCTCATAGCCTACCTGTCCAAACCTGGACACGTATAGCACTGGGACCGGTTTGCTTGGGGGAAGATGGTAAGAAAGAGGAGGTAAAATTGGATGAAGGGAAAAGAAGAGCTTGGACTGATCTGTTCACGTCTCCTGAAGGCCTGTTCCACTGCTGCCTGGCTGTCTGGGAAATGAAGAAGCTACACAGTATGAGCAGGAAAGACTAATCAGAAAGAGAGAAAGAAAAAAAGATGTGTGGATTGAGTATTAGTTACTTGGACTGTGTATTGATCTGGACTGAATCTTTATTTCTGGGATGTAACACTCCCACCAGGGTATTCCACCACCACAGGAAGAAAAGACAGTAAGAAGAATAAAAGACAGTGCTGAGAGAGATGACTACTCTTCCACAAAGACTGTGCTGTACCTATATGTTAGAAAAAACTGAGCTCATAGTAGTAAAATAACTACCTACCTTCCGCCACATTAGACATTTACAGCATTTTTATTTTATCTTTACATTAGATGTATTCTCTGTCAATACTGTTGCAGATTGTGTATTGTCCACTTTGTAAATTAATTCCATGGAAAACAGTCAGCCAGTGGGTTTTTATGTGACTGTTTATTCAAGGAATATAGCCTACTGAAAATTAACCCAGTTGGTAAACAGTGAAAGGTGGACCCATAATACAGGGTTATTGTCAGATTGTACACAAAACTGCTGAGCAGTGGTGAAGAGGGTTATTTGTGTTTATTGTGTTATGTAAATTGAGTAAATAAATACATTTGGCATGAATAATGAAACTTCTCTCATGTCTCTTATCCTCAAATTAATTGTCTCTTGAGTATAGAGCAGTGATGTCCAACCAGGAGATAATTCTTCAGTTGTCAGGGGTACATAGGAAGCTCAACTAATTCACAAATTAAGTTAAAATAAACTGAACTAAAGATTCGATTTTTTTTAAAACCAGGACAAAAATAAACAAATAGGTTTGCAAATTGGTATGATGCTAATATTTGTTATATTTACGATAAGATGCTCATCAACCTGAGTTAGTTGCAGCACAACAAGTCACAATTGCAAGTGTGTGAAAGCTAGTGAGCAGGGAGGTTTTTTTTCAATTTTACAAATTGAAATTGGATAAACAGTTTAAATAGTTAGATTAAAGTAATGGGAAATAGTTCAAATAGTTAGGTAAGAGTGATGGATAAACAGTTCAAAAAGCTAAAAGTAACAGATAAACAGTTTGCATAGTTAGCTAAAAGCAACGGATGAACAGGTCAAACAGTTAGCTAAAAGCAACAGTTAAACAGTTCAAATAGTTAGCTAAACGCAACGGATAAACAGTTCAAATAGTTATATAAAGCAACGGATAAACAGTTCAAACAATTAGCTAAAAGCAACAGATAAACAGTTCAAATAGCTAAAAGTAACAAACAGTTTGCATAGTTAGCTAAAAGTAATGGATAAACAGTTCAAATAGTTAGCTAAAACTCTTATTATAATGTCTCTGGTTTCCCTATGCATTTCAATGGGCGATTTTTTCAATGATATGTCTCCTCTTATTATAATGTCTCTGGCTAAAAGCAACGGATAAACAGTTCAAATAGCTAAAAGTAACAGAAACAGTTTGCATAGTTAGTTAAAGTAATGGATAAACAGTTCAAATAGTTAGCTAAAAGTAACGGATAAACAGTTCAAATAGTTAGCTAAAAGCAACGGATAAACAGTTCAAATAGCTAAAAGTAACAGAAACAGTTTGCATAGTTAGCTAAAAGTAATGGATAAAAAGTTCAAATAGTTAGCTAAAAGCAATGGATAAACAGTTCAAATAGTTAGCTAAAAGTAATGGATAAACAGTTCAAATAGTTAGCTAAAACTATTAAACTATTAAAAGTAATAGAAAAAAACAAATAGTTAAGTAACAGTAATGAATAATAGTTCAAATAGTTAGCTAAAAGTAATAAATAAACAGTTCAGATAGTAACATAAAAGTGTCACAGCAGAGGTAGCACAAGCAAATAAAATTGTTTAGTGGTAGGTCTAGAAGATTTATTTACCACTGTGCATTATGATTATATCACCTACTAACGGGCCACATGCACAGCCATTACCAACAACAAAGAATGTGGACCTTACCTGAACCTTACCTGTATCCCCAACTTTGCACTGTGCTCAGTGTTGGTAACAAACGCAGACAGAAACCAAACAAAAGGATGAGTATTATCATTCATTGTCCATCACAGTCTCAACAAAAAGTTATTTTCAATAGCACACCGCTATCCTATCTCCTTCCTCTACTTTCTGTCCTCTTAAGTCTGCCCTCTGACCATCTCATATTGGGTACGACCCACCTTTTTTAAGTTTGCTAAGCAATCAAAACATAAATGACAATCCTAGATGTAATGGATAAAGGGTTGAAATGTCCAGATTTAGCACAAATGCAAACCTGAGCAAAGCAACCTCAACATTGACATTCTAACTGTATGAAAAAATATAAAAATGTCCATGTTTACATTGTTCGTAGTAAATAATGTCCAGTTCATAATTCATTTATTCATAGCATATTTCGAACATGAGGTGGAGGGGGGTGGGCGATTGATGACTGCACTTGAGCTCATCTGGGTTGGTGATACATCAGACAATAAAGGTTGTGAAACACAGTTTTAGAGAACAAGGCATGGATTGTGTGGTTAGAGAAGCCTGTCAGAGCGTATTGTCGATAAAAGCGTGTCATATTGACAATTTGCTATTGCAGGCACAAGCCTCTGCTGTAACTGGCATGGCTCTTCATCGTCTTTTGGCATCACTCACTGTCTAGCCTCGAGGTGACTTTAGCTGCCAAAGTGCTGTTAGCATCAGGAACAATGCCTGCTCTCTGAAGTCATGATGTCAGAATAAAATGAGAGCTGCACTTTATTCCCCTCCAGGACTTGGAAGGATCATCATGCCCGTCCCATTCTCTTTCTCCCCACCTGCCATCCACTCAGAAGATTTTCCTTCAGAGCCAGTGTATCCTAAACCACTCAGTGCCCCTCAGGTTCAACTTTGTAGACAGCAGGTACCACAAGCTGAGTTCAAGAAACAGAAGAGAAAAGATTCACTACTTCTATACCATTCACTGCACAAAGGGGGCAGATGGCAAGTTAAGCAAGACTTAAAGAAAAGCTTGCACAGCCTGACCTCTCCTATATTTGTCTGTTTTTGCTTTTGTAGCTTCACTGCAGGCAAGTCCCTAATGCATGAAATGTGGTTCGATGGGGGAGACGGGGGCGAAAGTGCTGCTCTCATCAATGGCAGCTGTATGGGGTGCTGAAGTGGGCTCACTCTGTGAGCGAGTGCAGCACTGCATGTATTTTCTCTCCCTCAATAGATAGGAAGCTTCACCCACGCCTGCTCGCTCACTCACAGCATCCATAGCTCAGACCACCAGAAGCAAACTGATTTTATTAGTCATCCACCCCCATGTGAATAAAAACTTTCCAAAAGGCAGACACAGGTTGAATCAGAACTACTGCCAATATTTTTATTACATAGGTTACTTCAGCTATTGTGTAAAGAGCACTGTATGCAGCACATTTTGTTTGGAAGGGATTATTGCATTGCACACACTGTGTTTCTAAATATAATTATCTCCTCTAAAATTAACCACAAGTCTGTTTTTGTCAAGTCCAACAAAGTCATACTGCAACCTGTCACATCTAGCAAATGACGAAAAAGGAAAATGAATGGGTCTAGCACGCAAAACCCAAGTGAAAAACACATTTGTAGAGGAAAACAATGATGAATGAGCTGAAGCCAAATGGATAAAAAACTTGAAAGTAGTGGTAAGACGAAAAGACATTAGAGCGTAGTGCTACATTAATAAGGAGCATGATGGCTCTTGAGTGTTTATGTGACTGAAAGGCATTTTCAGATTCTTATCATGCTTTGATGAAATACCTGTCACCACCCTGCTAATGGACAACAGATTCATAACAACACTATTGGTTTGCACCACGCCTCTACAAAAGAGGATTCTTTTCAAATGTTTGCAGCAGTTACGGTGAAAAAGCTGTGATTGCAGACTTTGAATCTTTTTGTTTAATGGACATGAACGAATCCTGGAAAACTATTACAGAATTTCCCTTGTGAAAAGGACCAAAAAATGAGATACACTAAAACAAGATTCACACACCTTCTCAACTCACCAATCAAAAACAACAATGGGAGAATGTGAATGATAAGTGTGGAAATGGTTTCCTGAAATGTCAAGCAGTTTGTTGTAAAAGTGGAAAACCTTTTGGCTCTGTATTGTGTGACAGATCTTATTTAGAAGCATGCATTTCATTTCAGTAGATTACAGACACTTGAATGCTGTTTGAAGTTCATCCAGATTATTTTTCATGCAAGCAAATAAATTTAATGTATATTTGATTATTCCAGGGACACTTTCTAGGTCAGCAGCAGAACCACTGATGTCTCTGTCAATGGATGGAACAAAATGTCTGGCACCCTTTGAGATTTCAACAGTTTACACACTGAAATGAATAGAAATGAGAACAGAATAGTACTAACTCAGCATTACAAAACTCTGGGAGTTTTAGATACTCGTATTCCAACACATCCACAACTGAATTCAAAAGGTTTTTACTGCAGTCAGAATGAGTCTGTCCAGAGTATACCCGCCTCTTTCCTAGTCTATGCTTGGATAGGATCCATTCCCTTTCGTCCCTGCCTGTTATAGTCAAGTTCAGAAAATAGATGAAAGCATGGATTAAACTCATGAATTGTTAAGAGAAGGACTAACTAATTGTATATTTCTTTAACTTGTACGTCTGCTTCTCAAGAATGTGGTTCTACTTTCCTTTTGTAAAATGGAAAATACTTACATAAAGTAAATTTATAAGAAGTCTTTTTTCTTAATCAAAGTAACACGAAAGAGTTTTTTGTTTTCAAGGGGTCAGAAATCTTTTAGAGTCAGAAGTGGCCATAGTTGGACTAGAGGGTGGAGCTGACCTTAATGCTAGCTGCTAATTTGCTTAGTTCAGTACATTTGAAGTCACAAAGTCATAGTTAATAGTGATAATGCAAGTGGTTTTTTAACAGCGGACTTCTTAGAGGGTCTTTTAGTACAACCACATGCTGAACAACACTTTTTTTAGGCCAAAAATATTACAATTAACTATCTATTCTATCTATATCTATTCAGGCTGTGTTGGAAAAGACTTGAAACTAATGATTTAGACTATAGATTGATCCGGAAACTGTTAACTGAGTGAGAAGTAGGATTATTTTACTCAACCAAAAATGGCACCCATTCAGTCCAATAATTGCTCAGATGACACATACAACAAAAAAGGCTTCTAGCTTCTGGGTTTGTTTCCACTCAGTATATGCAGTGGTGTTTCCCCTGCTGGCCCTGTCCACAAGTTCCCATTCCACCCCTTGACTTTACATTCTGATGACGTCACCGATTTTTTTCCTTGGCTTTACAAATATAAAATCCTCATAGATTAAAAATTAATGATAAACAGAGTCATAATTGACCTTGTTTGGTGGTCTATGGAGAAAATACTTTTTTGATTTTTTTTTTTGCAATATACCACCATTGACTACTAGCAAAATTGGCTGCAAAGCTGAGCAGCAGAGCCCTATGCAGCTTGTATTATACATCCATGTTTACAACTAATGGAGTCACCTCTTGCCCCCATTAGAAAGAATGCAGGTTTAAGAAACTTCTGCGTTGACTTTCAGACCCAGAGCTTCCCGCTTATGTGGAAAATGCATTGAATCATTGCAAACTGCAGTTGTGTTAACCCCAATGAGAGGTATGAGTCAAGAGCTAAACAGTGTCAGTAGAACAACACCTACTTGTTTATGAGCTTTCTTTACAAAATGTTAATCAATGGTGCATGTTAGCTAACTAGCTAGCATTACTCCCGAATTTAAGGCATTTTTGCTAACATTTTCTATTACAATATTTATTTTATTTAATATTCTATATTGAATGCACAGTAGTGCTAGTTGCTGATACAGGGGCTGTTTGGTCATAAACATAAAAGCAAAAGCAGATACTCACTGGTAACAACTTGGTTTGGTGTGAACATTAACGGATGCATAGTGAAATGGTGCTTTAAGCAACATTGGTTACATGTTTGAATGTGTGGAGTTAAGATTACTAGATCTCTACAGCTCTCTCCTCATCTCTGCTGAAGGCTACAGTACATTAACCACTACAGCATAACACACTCAAATCTCTGACCAAACTGTAGGAGTTAAGTTTTTACAAGATAGAAGAATGTATGGAACACAAAAGACGATATCTCTGGTTCTGATTTTTTTATTTTGATCATTTAAAAAAAAAAAGACTTCAGAACTCTTAAGTAACAGACCTGAGTACTTCTTCCACCACTGCATAGCTTTAGCACAACACATCTGTATTCCCAATAGGATTTTTAGAGCATTTTTCAGTGTGCATGAGAAAATGAAGACATCCTACAGAAACGCTTACCACAACAGATGTCAGCATCCATTTCTGAAAACCCCATCTCTCTCTCTCTCTCTCTCTCTCTCTCTCTCTCTCTCTCTCTCTCTCTCTCTCTCTCCCTCTCTTTGTGTGTGTGTGTGTGTGTGTGTCTCTTTCTTTCAAACCCCACTTTCACATCAGAGTTAAGCTCATCTTTGAAGCATTTCACACATACATGCTTATCTGCCCTGACACCTTTGTCGCACAGCAACATGCCTCTCTCTGTGGCGCCAGCATTTGCCAGGATGCACTCCGGACTGATAAGGACCTCACAGCCTCATCTTCTGGCTTCACTTATCACTCACAAGCAAAAAGGGAACACTGTCTATCTGTTCATATTTCTCTTTTCTTGATAAGTATAGACTGGACTCTTTTTTTTTTTTTTACAGCTCTGAGCGGTCCTCGAAACTGCATGTGCCAGTAGAAACATCTATGCAGCTTTCAGATAAGACCTAGAGAGATATGATGGTTTTTAATTCCAACTTGAGTACCTGACACTTCACAGGGAGGGGTCATTTTCTGAGACAAGGAATATGAAGCAGGAAGAGTAATAGAGACTGGTAAGATAATATTAAAGAAAATAGTGACTGACACAGTTTATGTCTGCCCATTAGGAGTCCTCCTGTAGCACTAAAAGCAACGAGTTTCCTCTGAATGAACAAAGCTGCTGAAAGAAATGTAGACTGACAGTCCTTTAGCACTCCTGCTAAAGGAGCAGGGCTGACCTGGTCGCTATGTGTGAGATCATGTTTTTTAATTTATTTGCTCACTATCTCTACAGTGATTGGTTGACAGTGAAAAGTATTTTTAAAAATACATATATTTAATAAAGAAATTGATTCAATTTGAATAAATTAAATCTAATTTATCTTAAATTCTTAATTTCATTTAAATACAAATTTAAGTTAATTAATTCAATTTAAATTGAATTTAAGTAATTAAATATAAATAATACATTCAGTTCAATTATCAAGGATGTTAAATTATTACTATTTTAATGTAAATGTTCATTATAATATTAAATGAAAATTAAATCAAATGAAAATAAATAAATCAGCATTTAACTGAAGTATGTAAGATGTTTGGTAATTTCTTGTACCTAAAACTCAGTGTGTGAGTGACACAGCACTTATTTTTAAGAATTAGCTGAACATACCTCAGCTAATTAAGCTATTTTTATGCTTATATATTTTGTGAATATGTTTCCAAAAGTTGGCATCCAAAACTGCCCACAGATGGCCTGCTGAAAAAATACCAGGCAGCGAAGGCTGGAGTGGACGGCTGCTGGTGTTGTGCCACACATCATAAATCTTTCTGAGACAAGCAGTCAAGTCCAACTTCCAGAGATAACGATATCCATTAGACTAGGCAGGACTGACAGAAGGGAGTCTTGGTCTATGAGGCGGAGCTGCAGCAGCAAAGGTTATCCAGGGATACAGACCTCCCATCAGCCTACTGTACTCAGTGAAACCCTTTAATCCTGACTGCGTAATATTCAAAAAGCTTTTAAGCCTAACAGCTTTTTTGTAGGGGAAAGAAAAGAATATACATATGTTTTATGGGTGCTCGTACAATATCAAGACATTTAATTTTCTTTTTCATTTCACTGTTTGCTTTTACAGATTTGATACGAAAGGAAATGCCAGCAGGTCAGCAGGGGAGGAAATAATATACTGTTTACTTTCCATGATGTAATTTCCTTGTTCCCTCATCTGCTGTGGTCAGACTTTATCATGAAATGATAGAGTAGTATTCAATAGGCCACAGACAAAACTTCAATCAGCACCCTAAAAGACTTGTGGAGCTAAATTGACATTATTATACTCAAATATATCTATAATATTCTGCACAAACTCAGATTACTTTTTTCTGTGAGATGGAGAAATGATGATTCATATCCAGTGAAGTGTAAAAGAGAACTCTGTGTGATCAACCCAGGATAACTTTGGAAAAATGAACCTTGGAGATGAAATCAGCCCCCAGCCAGGACACATCATTTAGCTGCAGTATCAATTCCATCTCCATTAACCCACAGCAGACAGCCTCATCACCGGCAGCACCACAAGAGTGACAAGAAATGACAAATATTGATCAAGATATCAGATCACGTCTTCCGCACACTTTTTTCCCCATACTGACAGATATGAATCGATTTCAAGATGTACATGATGTTTCAGCACCAAGATGTTCATATATTGACTGTATTATGGCAAATATGTGATTGTGAGTTTGTAATTTAAGTGACATGCACATCAGTTTACAAGGGCTTCTGATTTTGAATAAAGCTCAAGACCACCACCATGTGGATAAATGTTGCACTGTAAAATTACAAGCATCACAAAGAGAAGAAAGGAACTGCTCTGTATCATTAGAAGAAACAAAATTAATAATGAATGAAGCATGTGTAATGTGCATATGTGCCCCCCCTTCTTTCCTTGCAACTGTTGCCAAGTGCTTGTTCATGTGGGAATGTTGGGTCTCTTTAAATTAAACTTAAAGACCTACTCTATGTGTAAAGTGTCTTGAGCTGACCTTTGTTGTGATTTGGCGCTATAAAAATTGAATGATTGATTGAATGTTTGATTGATTGATTGATTGATTGATTGATTGATGTATTTACATATAATGCATATTATATGAAATATACATGGTATGTAAATACTGTACGGTATACAGTATATAAAACACACACCATACATACTACTACTCACACTATATAAATATTCATACACACATACTATGTACATGAACACACATACATTTTGTGTATGTATGTTTATGCATTTATGTGTATACATTATATTGCATACAGCACATATGCATGTGCTGCTACACTACATGTGTGATTACAGCATAAAGTATATGTATGTGTGCATTTGTGTGGAAGTGCTTCTTTCACTGTATATGTGTACCACAGTTCTACCTGGGAGAAACCACTGTGACCAACATATTACAAGAGCAACATGCTAAAGTTTGAATGTTAGAATGGGTTTCAAATCGAGCTTAATGGCCAAAAAAAACATTTTACACAAAAAGCTCAAATCAAGGTCTATTAACTCACCTTTTCTGGAACTTATAATTGCATCACACCATTTTTCTCTGCTGTTTCAAAGGTCAAGAATTAACTGTCAAGCTCAACAAATGACTTGTGTTTTGAGCATGTTTAACAAATATTAAAACATTCATAGTTTAATACTCAAACACAAATAAATGTTATTTCATTGGATTTTGCAAATGCACTTTAGTTTAAGCAGCTCTGTTATATGACTCATGCATCACTTTTAGTTGAATTTCCTCCTTTAACCCGACTATGAGGCCACTTCTTTCTTTGGCTTTGATCTATGTATCATTTACTCAAGTGTACACACTGGTATGTGAACAGATTTTAACAACTATTTACATTTGCACAGTAATTCCGAAAAAATATGCACAGATTATCTTCATTGCATTTTTATATTTAATTAAATATCTTGAGGGATTCAACTTTAAGCACTACCAGCTCTGACACACTCTTGGATATTAGATATTCTTGGGTCTTAGGTGTACTAATAAATCTGTGCAGCAGAGGGCAGAACAACACCACATTTTAACACTCAACAGTTCGATTACATCTAGTGTTTCATCTCAACTCTGCATGCAACTGGGGCCAAGACTCTTCCCAAAATGATCTGTAGGCACTTAATCTCACCAATGAAATCATACTGCTCATAACCCCATCGGAAGGAAATTGAATGTTAATATTGCATTAGTCAAAAATCTTTCTATAAACCTCTCCTGATCTCACTCTGCATGGATTGAGATGATCTTATGATGGTCTTCAACAAGCAGGCTGTCCATCATAAGAGATACTGTGAATTACCTCCTCATATCCAATGTAAACAGCTTGATCTTCAACAAATCTGATCTATCATAACCTTCTATTCCACTCTCAGAGGATTAAATAGCTTTGCACTTAGAGGAATAATCCTCACTCTGTATATGTCTTGGCCTCAATAACTGAATTGGGATGGGGGTCTGTGGAGGTGGGGGCTCAGTCTATTGCAAAACTCACTCAGCCTCAAATGGTTATTGGGCTGCATAAGAATTCCACTTTTATAGAGGATGTGTAACATCATATTTCTTGTGATGTTTGAAAACGTGAGCCTAATGTAATGAAATTACAGACTAAATCAAAAAGGTTCTGACTTGTATGGGTTCACAGATACTTTTAGAAATGCTGTTCCCAGCAAATCATCATTATTTTTACATTTTTGTGAGGTTTTGGTGTAAGTGTAAGTTTGGTTTAGGTCAGGTTGAGCTCAGCTCAAGTGAAAAGGAGACTGTTTTGTAGCTGACTATCAATTCTGACCCCAATATATAATAGTCAAATGACATGATTTATACTGTCAATGTGCAATATATATATGTATGTATGTGTGTGTGTGTGTGTGTGTGTGTGTGTGTGTGTGTGTGTGTGTGACAGCATGATTTTACAGATGTTTTCATTATGTAAAACAATTTAACAGTAAGTTCCTTTCACTAATCTCTTTTTTGTGTGTTTAAGTAGTCAAGCATCATCCCTGAATCTACACATCAAAATACACCAATCAATGTTACTCCCAGGCGCACAGTATCAACATTTCTAATATCCAGACACCCTCAAGTCCATCTCCCAAGCCATCATTAATTATTGTGTGTATATACTTATCTCTGTCAACAATGTAATTAGCAACCTTTTCCCCATCTGATGACATTATGGTTCCAATCTGAGGGCCATTCAGTGCTGAGACATGCAGCAGCATACTGATAATAGTCATCTCTTGCCCTTTGAAATGCTCTCTGCTTAATTGGAGTAGAACTCAACTCATTAGGAAGCCCCATTAGCTAACTGAGGGTGAAGTGTAAAATGTGTTATGGATTACAGCTAATGTGCCAGCATAGACGTGTTGTAAAACTGAGTTCAAGTGGCCTGATGCAAAGTTTTATGAACACACCGGATCAGCTTGGGGGAAAAGAAGATTGCCAACGAATAAAGCTGTTAGACTTTGGCTTGAGTGTTGGTTGGCGTCTGTTAAAGTGATTTGAAATCATGCTGAGGTCACTCTGCTAGGGGATGCTTGCACTCTTTTCCCTGTCCCAAAAGCACTGGTCCTCTAGTTTAATCTGAAATTAAAGGCTGTCAACTGCAACGGATTACAGGGGCTAACCCAGGCATTCAGCCGGGGACTGTCTCCTAATGAGCCAAGCTAGCAGAGCAGCAAGTGACAACAAGTAGCTACTCCAACAACGAGGGCAACTTCATGCCATTTAGAAGCTACAGTAATGCCTTGTGCAAGCTCTCATTGTTCAGGGGCCTACAATGTGGAAACACTGAATCTGACAATGAAATCATGTTTTTGGAGCATTCGGCTGGAAGAAAAGTAGAATGAGGGACACCAAAAAGCCACATTTAATTAAAAGGTGATTTCTATTTTATGCTTTGTGAGTTATACATATTTTCAAATGAGAACACAAACATTTTTAGACTACAAGAAAACATTTTTCAAATTGTGCCTTGGTTAGAGAGATTAATATATCAAGTATATACAGTGTGATATACAGTAGGACAACAATTACTTTCTTTCTCTTAAAAGAGAACTGTCGGTGGGATGGTTCTTATTTGAGATTTCACCATTTAAGTAACTGTACAAGCAACATTAAAAATGAATGTCAAGAATGAAATGTAGATCTCCAGAGACTGACTGCTCATTGGTCATTGGTAGTCATAATTAATACTGGATAAAATGTTACTCATCTGACTCTAAATATAATTATGGGATCTATATACATCATTATTAATGCTTTGCTCCCACGCAGTCAAATCTTCTCTACTATGCATAAGCAACAACAACTGGAAGTAAGTCAGAATAAAAAGTGCATTTGCATCGTCTGTGCAGCAGTGAACCAGCCAGATGAGTTCTCTTCTAGAAGTCCAGATGCAGGCCAGTTTAGAAAAGTCAATGAGGGATGAGGTGGAAACGGTGGAACAGTGGGAACCTGCAGGACAATGAGTGACAGTATGTTGGGTAAGTCCGCACACATGCTGAAAGCAGCCAGCTCCACTGCATTCACTCATGAGAGTCCTCAGGAACTTGATCTCTATGGACTTGTCGCCTCCTCTGCTAGACTCAGGGGATCGCTGGCTTTCTCCTCGGCCGCCTGTCTCTCCTGTTTGCCTTCCAGCTGTCTGTCATGAGAAACCGTCCCCAGCACTTTGGCACTGTGTTCCTGTGCCTTGGCCCTGAGTGCAGCAATGCTGTTCTCTCTCAGTTCCTCTTTAGAAATGGTGGACTTGCCCTCTGACCTCTTCTCCTCCGCCTCCGAATCTTCTGCCCGCTGAGAGCTCGGCTGCAGGGGCTCATCACACTTTCCTGTGGGCGGGGGGACCACAGCCTCCATGGACTTTTTGTGCATCCCTGCAAAGAGTTGCGGGTATTCAGATTTAGAATAGCGTCTGTTGATTGGTAAGCCATCTTGGACTGAAAACAGCAAGCAAAAAATAGGTCTGTTTTAGATTATAATGTCTGAATGGACAACATGGCAATGCATGACCAGGGTAGAGGATGAAAATACTTAATGTAATGCGAAGAATGCTCCATGTTCTTTATTTAAATATTTGTGCTTAAAAGAGTCATGAGAACATCTGTCATACTTGTACTGCACATACAGTATTAGTCAGTATTGCAGTGAAATATGCCAATGTTGTAGATATTATGGAAATAAACTTTTAAAATGATTTTACAATTGAATCCTGTGGTAAATGTACTGTAAACTATCAGGAAGTGATGACACATTGACAGAGTGATAGTGAATGTATGAGGGGAAAACAATAAGACAGCAGCCTCACCGAGCAGCCAGGGGGCGCAGGACTCCATTATGCCATCCTTGGCAGACTTGAGGATGGACTCTGGCAGGGGGATTGAATGCCTCACCATGGCACCATACAGCCCATACTCAGCCATCACAGTGCTGCGGCCCCAGCATTTCTCCCTCTTCCTCCACTTGGCTCGACGGTTCTGAAACCATACCTGTGACAGGAAGAAGAGAAAAACAATCATGTCATTGTCCTCGATAATGGTATGTAGTCTTCCAATGGAAGCAAGCATTTCAGATTCTGACAGGAAGGAAAATAGGTGGATGTAAATATTTGATTGTTGGAACACAGCTCAATTTGTTCATGAGCTTAAATTCATTGCATGTTTTATGCTTTTTTTTACATTTTCAATGGTTAACGTTGTTTTATTGGAAGACACTGAGGTTGTTTTTTCCTGATAACGTTTGACTGAAGTGGTAGAGACAAAGTAAGGTATGAAGTCTCAATCATTTGGGAAACATTAAGATGGAACTTCCTGAGTGTAGATAATGAGCAAGTTAGAAGATTTATTATACTTTCAAGGGTTGAAAATCCAATGTGAATGTGCAAGATGCAACTATTGGTACCACTTTCCAATAAGTTCCCTTTTAAAAAGGATATGTATGTTGTCTTTTAAAAAGAAATAAATGACTAATGCTTTATTGATCTCAATAAGAACAAATTGGGTTGCCCTGAAAAATCCACTTTGTTGGTCTTAAGTTATAAATGTTAATCATACATTAATAAATGCTTAATTGTTAACTCTTGTTCTTTGGTGGAAGTGGGCCATACTGTCCATAACCTGGCAACACAAAAGCTGCTCTTGTGAATGGGTTATGACTGATATCTAAAGTTTTATTAAATGACTCTTTCTATAGCTTGTGTCATGAAATCTTAATTTCAGCATTTCAGTAGTTATTTTAAAGTAGGTCTATACTTTGAAATCTCTAGTGTAATTCAAAGCAACTTAAGATAACAACTGCTCCGTTTTGATTTAGTCCATCGATTTCCCATAACCTCCAAGCTACAGGTGTGAAGGATCTCTGCCTGCTGTCAGAGCTCATCTCCAGCTACCTGTGGTGGCATTAGAGACGATCTGACACATCAAGACACTTCACTTGGCCACAACCAGCAACTGCTTAAAGACCTGGAGGCTATCTGTCAGCTCAGAGAGAGGCCAAATTGATTGTATAGCACAACACAGGATTGTTAAACACTCTGCTTATACACATGTGATGGCCCTGTGAGGAGAGGTAGGGAGAAAGAATAGGCAGGAGGGGGCAAGAGAGAAGATTCAAGTAAGGGGACAGATATTAAATTGAAAACGATCAAAACCATTTTCAAGCTTCTTTTTTTTCTCTGGTAATTTTGATGATAACCCTTATTTCATACAAGATACTTTTTTTTTTTTAAATGAGAAATTGCTTCTCTGCCCCTCAAAAGAAGGCAGTGTGGAAGCTGCGAGGAGGAGCGACCCTGGGGCACGCCGAGGCTGATTGAAAAATAAGTTAATTTCAGTCCCAATCGATGGCGGGCAGGCGGGCAAATATCACGGGAAATTAAACTACCGAGACTCGGGGGAGCAGCTCTATTGACCCGTGCTAATAAATTCAATGTAGTTATTTCATTTGAACTCCCTGCGTCTCTCCAGCAGCAGCCAGCCTCCCGAGCTCGTCTGATTTAACTAATTACACTCAATGAGAAAATTGGGTGTTAATTTTATTTAGGATAGGAGCGGGGCCCGTAAGCTTATTTATTTATTTCCTTTTATTATTTATCCGCGGCAGCGCTGTTGCAGCCCGTAATGAGAACGAGATTAAAAGGCGCCCCGGCAGATGGATGGTCCAGGTCACACCGCAATCTTCTTCCGCCTTGATAGCTTGATTAGGTCGTTAGTGGCTCTTCTCCGAGAACAAATTGTTTCACATCCAACTGCGCCTGATGAGAGATTATCTGTCCTGGCTGCTGGCGAGGATGCTGGAGGAGAGCAGTCTTTGTTGAGACAGGAGGGGAGCATCACTTAGCCTATCTCCCCTTAAACATTTTAGAGCAGCAGCAGTACAGGCAGCTGGTGGACAACACTCAGATATGATAGTGTACACGAGGCTATTACCACTTATGGAAAAGTAAAGGATGTGCAAACTGCATGTGGTCTCTAATCGGTGCACAAATTTCATAAACAATTGTAATATTCACACCAATCAGTTAGGTGTTTGATTAAAAAGCCATAATGAGCCTATTCTTCAACAAAGACTGTTTTATATGATTTGATTCATACGCTGCAATGTGTAGTGTCAGTCTCCAGATGTGCTTAAGGAGATGTTCTTTGCAGTGAAATCAGGAACTTATGTTTGGCTTATTATTATATTTTCCATATAGCATCTGAAAAAAGCAGCAAAAGAGTATGAGTTGCCTCTTTAAAAAAATCTTATGGATAATTTTTTTTTCATTAAAATATGACAATAGTCAACATATTGGCTATTATCTTATTTATATATTTTGCGTTTTTAACATAAAAATGGCAACAAGTTGAGCCTTAACACCTTAATATGTGATTTAAATTATACTTCACTTGTTAATAATAATAATAATAATAATAATAATAATAATAATAATAAAGTGTGAGGCAGCATCTAATTTACATTTTTACATTTACATTATTTACGTCTTAATACATTTTCTAAAACACACTCATGTAAATTCGAACACATGACCCCTTGTGCTAATTAAAATTGCCTGTGCCAAAATATTAAGGACTAGTCGTTAAGAATCAGAACTTTCGATTGAATAATACAGATTTAATATTATCAGCCAATAATAATATATTTTTAAAACACACAGGGTGCTGAAGTTGAGCATTACCTGTATTCTGTCTTCAGGTAACTCTGTTTTCATGGCCAGCATCTCTCGCGCGTAAACATCCGGGTAGTGCGCTTCATTAAAGGCCTTTTCCAGCTCCTCCAGCTGATAGGAGGTGAATATGGTCCTGTGGAAAATAAAACATATAAAGAAATAACGTGTATAGTGATATCTTGAAGGAATATTTCTTTGTGGTCTGCCATTTAATATAAAATGAAAGGTATATATAAAATATGATTTAAAGATTGGTTAGGAATAAAACGCAGAAGGTCACATTTTAAGAAATAATCTTCAGTCTGAATAAATGAACCCTTTCTGTGCACTGGTGGAAAGCCTGAAGCTAACTTGGCCAGAACAAAGTCCAGCATATTACACTATCTACACAATTGAACTCATTGTAGACTTGTGACAGCAGTGGAAAAAATTACAAACATCATGTGTACAGTTTGTAAAAAAATTCAAATTAGCAGTAGAATGAGTTTATTGTGTGTAACAATAGAAGCTACAATAACAACACCAAAACAACAATTACACCTGTACTTTCATTGGAGTAATTGTACCTATAAATGATAAATCCATTTAATGGGGAAAAAAGACTCTCTTGAATATGTGAGAATGACATTTCTAACAATTAATATTATATAATCATAAATCAGCACTGACCGGTGACGTCTCTTCTTGCGTTTCTTGCTCTGACTTACTGATGACTTTGAGAGTTTTCGTTCATTTGAAGACAAATCCTCAGAATCTGTATTTTAAAAACAGAAAGCATTTAGGTTATTGACACATATTTGAATTTTTGCAAACTGTTCATCTCTACTATTTTTTAAACCATTAGATTTGAATGATTTAATTTAAAATCACACAGTTTATAACAATACTATGAATAATAATAACATTAATGATAAGAATAATAGTAATACATTGCAAAAAAAAAAAAAAGAAAATAGGCAATGCATGTACAATAACCTGGACTGTAAATACTGTTAACGTGTTGCCTGTATAGTTGCCTGTATTGCAGTGAGGTCAGTGTTTATTATGAACAGCTGGAATCAGACAGTGGTTGCGGATCACCTGAGCTGGCAGACTGGCTGGTGTCCAGCGGCCCTGCGGACCTGCTGTGGGGCTGCAGGTGAACATCGTGTGCGTCCGACAGCACAGTCTCCAAAAATGCAGGTTGGCTGTAAAACGACGGAATTCCACCAGGGCCGATTAATCCCATCCCGACTCCCACGCCAGCGGGGCCCAGCACGGACCTAGCCGCGATCAGTTGCGCCCCGGCCGGCAAAGAGCCTAAAGGGTGTCTCGGGGCCACAGACGGCTCCTTGTTCAGCCCTAGTATCTCCTGGATGCCAAAGCCGGTGCACCTGGGCGGCGGATGGGTCGTGCTGCTTTTCGGCTGGTGGCTATTACTCCCTCCATTTGCGCCCAGAGAGGTCCTCTCCGATATATTTAAACTTTCCGACAACACGGCGCCTTGTTTCCCGGTCATGATGTCTTCGATGCTACTTGAAAGGCTTATTTCTTATTACAGCGTCTTACAGGAAGGTCCCCAGTGCATGATCCTCTGTGTAACACATAGTCCTTTAGAAAATGGTCCTTTTATCCAACAGGTCCATCCCAACAAGAGGCAGGACCCAGCAGCCAATCAGCTGCAAGGATTCAGGATTCCTGTGGATCATGGATGCATTATACGCCCTCCCGGATACATATCTGCATTTTCTTGAGGACTATATGGACAAACGACGCAGGGATTTAGGCTACAGAAAGAAACAATCCTTTCTTTCTTTCTGTAGCCTAAATCCCTGCGACGTTTACTGTTGTCGAGGCTGCATGCAGAAAATGAAGTCAATTCTGAAAATGAAAACTACATAACGAAAACGAAGCTGGGATGCTGCAAATTTCATATTAAATATCTCTTAATAGAAGGAGCCATACATTAAAATATTCTAATAAAAAAAAAACACCACAGCTTTTCCATAATATGTGAACTCACTGCTGCTGTGTGTGTGCGTCGGGGAGACAGGCCTAATTAAATAGTCTATTTCACACCTCTTATATACCTTTGAAATGCTGCGGGTTTAGAAAATTACCTCAATCTGCTAGAATAAATCAGTATGTATTACATTTCGCTGAATGGTTTACACACACACAGCCAGCTATGATCTCTCTGCCCAACCACTGGCTCAATGGATAATTGATCTCCAGATGTTATGGGAAACTCATCACACGCAAATCAAAGGCTCTCCCCAAAAAAAGAAAAGAAAAAAAGGAAAAAAAAAAAAAAAAACGACAGCTGGACGCTATGGACCCACTCTGCGCTGCATGGACCTGCACAGCGATAATCCCACAGCAGCAGAGGCTGCAGAGCAGATTAAATCACAGGGAGATTTCCTCCGAGGAAATAGAAAATGATACAGAATGTAGACCAAAAGAGTAGCACAAATAACCAAATCATATTTTACTAATTAGGTCTTTATTTATTTTAAATTCAATACAAGAAGAAGAAGAAGAAGAAGAAGAACAACAATAATAATAATTGTAATAATAATAATAATAATAATAATAATAATAATAATTCCTGATTTACTATGAATATTTTAACTGGAATTATGATTGTGGGCAATGTAATACTGGGTTAATAATGAAGGCCTGAATAGTGTAATAGAAGTGCAGAAAAATAGGAAGGCTTGATATTAAGTTTATTAAACATGCATGGTTTATTGCTGTGTTGAATATTGGTGAAATATTTGTATTTACCTTTTAAAAAAACAGATGATTTTGGTCATTTGGTGAGTTAACTGCAGAGAAACAGGATTGAATGATTATTCTGGGTTATGTGTATAGCTGGAGTTGAAGGTGTTCCATCCATCCATCCATTCATTGAGAAAAGCAGACATAATGTTACAACATGACATGAATATATTGTTTTTCCTAAGTGCTTATGATATAATCTTAGTTTTTATTACTCTGGTAATGAGTACAAAATTAGGATTAGGTCATCACATGTGGTGCTAATGTAATCCACACAGATTGGCACAGACTGCAATGGTTGGCCAGTTGAAACTAATCAGAGCCTATTTAGTGGAAATTCTATTAATGAAGAAATCAATGTTATTAGGATTGCTAATGACACATCAGCCTGTTGGGATCCAGTCATTTATTAACATGGAAGGGTGAGTCAGGATGACCCGTCAATTACAGACAAGTTACTGCCCCCCTCTCACTCCATCACTTCTGCTGCAATCTATAGAGACTTTTCATCTGTTTGTTTGTTCATAGTGCAACACGTCTCTCCTCTCTCTATGTCTTTTTAATAATCCATCTCCTATGAAAATGGCTGCATGCTGATTTGCATGCAGAAGAGAGGTTGCCTAATAAGGCTCTAGATTAAGGGAAGATTTAGTTCAGTCATTCGTGTAGATTGGGTTGCCAATCAAAGGCCGCAGCAGGATCTGACGGATGCAGATTAAAAAGCAAACAGCTGTTGGAAAATGTGCACCCCACTCCCCAACTCCCCAACCCCCCCTCCCCACCCCTTTACTCCTCCTGTTGTGACAGTTTTAGACTTGATGTAAAATTAGGGACAAAGTATTGAATCTTTACAAAATGTATATTAATGTATGTTTTTGTTTTTTTTGTTTTTTTAACAGGAAGATAAGAAGGTGTTAGTAAAGGCGATGCAAGACGCCGGTGTGATCCAGTCTCTGTGGTGCTGAATCAAGCTGAATCAAGCTGCCTCCTCGGTGTTAAAACAGGGCCCAGGCAACTTGATGACAGCACACATGTAGCGCCGAGTCAGGGGAAAAACTAAAGCACAGCCGGAGCCTCTGCTTTCCCAAATCACTTGCAGGGCGTGATGTGATGCGATGCCCCCCTCCACCCCCCCTCCTCATCACCACCACCACCACCACCACCCTTAACCCCCAGAACAGAGAGAGTTTGCAAGCCCCGCAGCTTTCTCATGGCTCCTCCACAATGGCATGTTTGGTAGCTGGCTGTCGGCATTGCTTAATTAGGCGAGGAGTTGATTAATTTGCACTAATTGACAGCTAATTTAAGGACTCGGGGCACATCGGATTGACATTTGTCGGGACACAGAGGCTATGTGAGGTCAAGGCAACGCACTGTGGATGGATGCATGGGTTGGGGTGGGTAGATAGAGAGGCTCTGATTTTTTTTTTCACCCCCCTTCTATATGGATGACCGGCTCTGCGGGGGTTGACCCACTCCTTGAGGAGCCAGTGTGGCTGCAGGGAGGTTGCGGGTGACTGGCAGCCACCGGTGCGTGCACCATATTGGGGATGTCAGGTCGTTTACCACGTCAAAGCTCAGCAGGTTGATCAATGCTCATCAGTCAGCACCAACAAGTGTCCGCGTCCCAGCAGTCCAGATGACAGCAAAGTCACTATGCAATTTTTAACACTTGTAAAAAGTTGAAATTAAGTAGCCTATTTTATAATAATCTGCGTGCAGACAGTGGGCCTAAACTGAGTGCAAAGTCAAGTTAGACCAGTTTCTAATAATGCATCCTTATAGGTTGTAATAATTTGGTTTTATTTGTGATTAATGACGTTTGCTATATTGAACAATGATTGGTGCCAGGTTGTAATTCTTTATCAGTTCTCTTATTGGTAATTATGGTAATAGTTTGGTGGTTACTGTTTGCAATGCATTAGTAAATACTGATTTTTTTTCCACATTCTAAGTAGCCATCAAGTCTGCAGTTAGTAATGTTAATAAGTGGCCTAATTAATAAATCCTGCAGTGAACTGTTCGTGAATGCATCATGTAGAGCTGCAACGATAAGTCGATGGACAGAACATTCATCAGTCATTTTTCAAGAAAGCAAAAATTCTCTGGTTCCAGCTTCTTAAATTTGAAGGTTGCATCTTGGACTTTGTGAAATTCTGATGGACATTTTTCACAATTTTCTATCATATCAAAACGACTAATCAATTAACCGAGAAAATAATCGATAAATGAATTGATCATGAAAACAATCGCTAGGAATTCCTAATTACTTGGCAACCTAAAACTTTTTCTAATTAACAGCTATAAGGTATTATTAGCAAAGGTTCTGGCTCTATTAGTGATAAATATGCAGATATATTTAAGCCAAATCTTCAACAGCATAGGCTATATTAACAGTAACGACTATTTTAAGGGAGCCATCAATCACTTTGGCAGTTTCAGTAGGCTGCTATTATCAAAGTGAGCAGTAATGAAAGAACATTTTGTGGTTTCAGTCTTCCTGCCCAGACTGCTCTCTCCCTGTCCCTGTCCCTGTCCCACACCGGAGCAGCACACACACAGACGAAGTCACTTTTTCTGAGGTCTTGTGAGAATTGTATAAATAATCCATATTTTTCAGGAAGGGGTGAACCAGGGTCCGTGTGAGAGGTAGGGGGTGAAGCCACTGAGGCAATGGCGGCCTCTGTCCGTGTGAATCGGAAAGACGATTAGGGGCTTATTAGCGGCCTGGAGAGAAGTGTAACTTGTTGGGAGTGAGCGGCCAGAGCCCCAGCGACATCTCCAGCTGAGAACAGTCCGAGGCATTGTCTTACCTAATTATGGCCGATGGACTTCTTTTTGTTTCCCATTCGGCATGCCTGTCTGATTCTCTTTTTGCCTGGCCGCTAGCTCCGACAACGCTGAAGTGTGCTAATTAGAAAAGAAATGGTCCTAGTAATTATGTCAACTCTGATTAACAGCGATGACAATGAGCAATATTATTTTTACGCAATGTTTTGTGTAGGAGACCCTGCTTCCAATGCTCATTAAATGGAAAACATGCCCTGGTAGCCGGGAAAGCACTCTCACGTCGGAGCTCTTTACATGTGCTCAGCCGGAGAGGTGCTGCACTTTGAGGAATGGCAGAGGCATGAAGTTATTGCCCTAATTAAAAGTTGAACACCCCCCCCCCCCAAAAAAAAATAAAAATATTGCATCAACATGTTTAGCTGCTTCGGCTGCAAACTTCATCAACTGGAGGGGTCCTTAAACAACAGGCAGTGCTCTCTTCATCTTAAATCTTTTTTTTATTATACAACTTCACAAATTGCAAAAATGTAAATCATTTTTAAAATAGAAATAAGAATAAATAGGGAACATTTAATCAAGGCAAGTCTACAGTGAACTTTAGCGAAAACTAAATAATCATCTTCAGGTTTGATAAAAGTAAAAGAAGGCATCTATCTATGTAGGAGGACAGGTGCACCAAGGTGTTTGGAGCACTTGGAAGTTTTAGAAAGAAGACTGGCAGCTGTGGAGAGTGAGAGGTTTGCTCCATTTCAGCGTTG
This sequence comes from Scomber japonicus, assembly GCF_027409825.1. Lineage (NCBI taxonomy): Eukaryota > Metazoa > Chordata > Actinopteri > Scombriformes > Scombridae > Scomber > Scomber japonicus. Next base: position 18,325,556 of record NC_070593.1, on the reverse strand, counting down.
AAGTTGAATATTGAAAGTCTTTGAACATTGTTGCAAAGATCTGAACAAGTTCAGAGCATGTCGGTAAACATAAATCAAGATTCACCTTGCAGTCCCATATTTCCTGTTGCTTGCAAGGACACAAAAACCAAAACATTCTTCACTTCTTGGGCCTCTCCAAGATGTTCAGGAACTTGCCTCTGGTCATTTCTCTGGCTGGAAAACAAACAAGCAAACAACAAAATCATATATTTAAGACAAATCATTGCACATTTGGATTCACCACATTCCTTGGTACAAATCATAGAACTGTTGATGTGTCTGCAGCTCTAACCAATCCACAACTCTTGTTTTATTAATGCAAAGCATGTATTTAATATCTGCAATGTCACACCGGGAGGTAATTTATACAAACAACTGTTCATTCAGGATGTGGAAAACAACCAAATGGAGACATAACGACCAAAGTCTTGTGATTTGCTTGATTGCTGTCTCAGTGAAGTGAAGTACAAGAGCTCAGAGCTACGCATGCATGAATGTTGGTGTGTATGCAACGCACCAAGATAAGACAGAATACTGTGAGACATAGAGTGTGAATATATGTAGTATGAAATAACTGACAGATCAACAGCAGTGTTAGATTATGGACCTTTGTTGTAAGGCTACAACTAATGATTCTTTTCATTATCAATTAATCTGCCAATATATTTTTTTTATCTTTTTTACAGAATTATAATAACTCTTAATCATTTAGTCTAGGAAACACTTTTTTTTTTTTTTTAAAGGACAATTTCTCAGAAAGCACAAGCAATGAAAATACGGCAAATCATAACATTTGAGAAGATGGACCTACAGAATTAGTAAAAAAAACAACAACAAAAAAACAACTGAAACAATTAATTATGAAAATATTTGCTGATTAATTTTCTGTCATTCAGCTGATCAATTAATCAACTTAATGTTGGACCTCTACTTTGTTGAATGGTTGACTGTCATACTGTATGTCTCTCTACACCCAAGAAATACCCCAACAATCTTGACACAAACAAACAAAAACATAGTGGGGGGACCACATCTCATTCATTAAGTGGATGTCTTCAGACTTGCTTTGTTGCACATTATGGTATTGAGTATATAATATATATATATATTCAATACAGCTCCACTACTTCTCCCACACCCTACTGAATTGCCATGACATGCTCTGCAAAAAACTTTTTTGTGTACTAATTAAACAGTTAACATGGGTAAAGAAAACAGCCAGGTAATTCCATGTTGGCATATTGAAGATGTCTGGGTGGAATCTAGTGAACAAGTGCCGCACACAGTCCTACAACTGAATTGTCCCCACTGGAGTCTCTTTGTGAATCCAGTCTTATCTGGGAGAGCAAACATTACTGAGGCTTTTCTGTAAAAGACAAACTCTTGTGTCACTACAGAGACTGCAGGGACTTTCCTGCAGCATCATCATAAACCCCAGAGAGGCGCCATCCAGGTACAGTAATTACTCTTTGTTAAAGATAAGAAGAGGATCAGGCTCTCAGCTCCACTACAGTGTTTATGAGCTGCTAAGCTGGAATCACCTCAGTGACTTTATTCAGCGTCTAACTAACGTTGTAAATCACAAAAATATAAGACTACAGAGCAGCAAAGTTAAGACTGATTTTGAACTAAGCAGAAAGTCATCCACCTTCATAGTGCCTGCAAGAGAAATGTGATCAGGATCTCAATTGGCTACTGTCAGCCTGTGTGCTGGTGTGAAAGCGCCCCTCCTCTCCTGGTCGCGGCGGCTAATGAAAAAGCCAGGACAGTTCGTAATTTAGATGAGTTGCTCGGTGTGGAATGATAATGGTGAATCTGGGCGTGGGGGCCACGTCACCTTGAGGTGTCCGTCATTAGGTTAAAGATGATGCTAATTGGAATGGGATGGATTCATTTTGCACTTTGCTGTCTCTTCAGATCACCCTAAACAAAGTCATCAAGGGACCTGTGGACACCCAGACGGTGCTTCAGATTGAAATGAAGCCATCAGAATTAGGCGAGGGAAAGTAATTACATCATGGTGACCTGAAAACCACAAGGAGGTTGATGTCACTTTCTTATTAGGAGCAGTTGTGCCAGGAAAGGTAAAGGGGAGCAGTTCATAGTTTTTGATTTTTAAGGTGTCATTCTTCCCTCTATTTTGTTATCTCTTCCCCGTCTCTTGATGAGGCCAAACTGTAAAACAGATCAGGGATGTGCCACTCCTCCTGAGACCCCCTTGCCCCGCTGAGCGTCTCATTAATTACGGTTCAGTGCAGCCTCCCCCTACCATGATAGAAACTCATACCATTGATATCATCACATTAAAGACCCAATTAAACATAAATCAGTGCTCAATTTATGATGTGTGGCTCTTCTCTTTATAAAAAAGGAAATGTGGAATGAGTAAATGTCTAAATGCTTATAGTCTGTACTGTATGTAGTAGGAACACTGACTATGAATAAGAGCAGCAACTGGCTAGTGTCACAGTAGACATTTTAACTAGTTATAGTAGGAAAGGCAGAGGTTAACATCCACAATGGCTCCAACTGTCCCAGTAAACCACACAGTCAGACAGTGTGACGTTGAGCCAGAATTCACAACACCAGGACCCTGAAACTGTAGCAGCTAAATGGAATTCAGTCATCATTAATTTGATTATTTACACCTGTGCTTTTCCTTCTGTGACATGTCAAAATGTCCTCAGTGAAAAACTGCTGGTAAAAAAGGAAGATAAAAAAGTACATGTAGATGTACAAGTTATTTTATTTAACAAAGTATATATAAAGAAATGTGTTTTTGCGTCACAAGCTATATGAAGACTAATTATCAACAGAAAACACTGTAATGCTTGTAAATCTGCATGAGAAATACATAGACAGATGACTATAGAACCTCAAGAACACACGCCCACATACTTGTACACTCCCTTACACACACACACACACACACACACACACACATAAACACATGGGCTTTGTCATACAACAGGGCAGATCAATACTGATTAGAGGGACTTAGAGATTTGTTTAGTTGATTAGAAAGGTCAATTACTAATTTTGCACTAAGTTAATCAGCATCTTGTTACGACTGCCATCCATACTAAATGACACCTTATGGATTCTGCAGGCCATCTCCTTGCCCTGTTGATTTGTTGCTATCTAATTACCCTTTAGCACTAACTGGACGGTGATTCCATCAGAGTCTAACATGGTGAAGAGGGGCACATGCAGACTCCACAGAACATTATATTTAATCGCTTAACCCAAATCCATGATTCCTTATTACTTGACTTCACTTTTTATTTTAAATCATTTTTATATGTTTCAAATAAGCAAACAAACTGAGCTCAGCCAGGTTGTCATCAGTTGATGGCAGGAGACCAGTATGGAGCAGATAACTGAGGATGTGCTGCTGCTGAAGGCTCCTGTACCCTCAGCTCCAGTAATCCTCTAGCTGTAGATTTTGGCCTGATTACTGTTCAGGTGCATTGTCAAAATGAAGATTGACCTAAATCTGCAAACGGCTAAATATGCCCTGTGGCTATTTAAAATGTTGCCCTTTTTCCTAAATTAAAACACCAAGCGTCAAAAGCTATGCTGTAGGAAATCCTGTGGTGCAACTCGAATGTTTCTGCAATATCCTTCCTCGCTCTGCACTGGCAAATCATTTTTATTTGGCAAATAACGAGTGGTTGGAATGTAAATGTGCAGGAAACGCTGGTGGTGTAACATCTTACTTTCCCCTCATTTACGGTGAGTGATCTCGGTGTCATTGTCACAGCCCACTCCCAGCCCCCCACCATGACTCCCCTGTGTATAAAATGAGAGTAATCATCACTTTGCACCCCCCCCCCTCACTCCCCCACCTCTGCGACACCCACCCCCGCCCGCTCCTCTTGGTGGCACACTCTCAGTGAGCCGCTGGACCCCTGTTAGCTTAAAAGACAGATGACCACCTGGGTTAACAGGAGTCCTGGACCCCGGCCCTGACTGCCCCAATTCACTTTCATTAAGAGTTAAGAGGACTTATCTGACCCCCACTGCCCATCTCCGAGTGCTGCTCAGCTATTATGGGCTGTAAGCTTTATTTAATGGATTTAACATCCACTTTCACCGCCCTCTTCCCCGGGGACGAGGGAGACACAGAGGAGATGAGACACACAAACACACGCACTGAAACACTTGGAGGCACACAGATTCAGCCCCCCCCATCCCCACCCCACACTACCCACCCACCCCCGAACACCCCCGCCTTGCACCACATACACCTGACGCTCATGTTTGTGTTCAAAATTCAATTACCCACTTATTGATACTTCACAGGGATATTTAAGATGCAGACACGAGCTGTGATTTCCCAGGGGAGCCACTGGTTCCTCTTTATGTCCCAACCGAGAGAGCCCACCCCTCCTCTCTTCCTCCTCCTTTTCCAATGCATTTTCGCCTGGCTGACACACACACACACACACATACACACACACACATTAACACACCAAAACAAACACATCTGCACCTCCCAACCCCTGCCCCAGCCAATGCCTGTTCAAGAGGTGTCCTTATTAATAGGCAATCAGTCAAAAATCATTCATTAAAAAGCCTAAAAGGTTTTACACCCGCACTATGATTAGCTGGGAAAGAAAATCCAATGAATTCCTAATGCCTTTATGGAAATGAGGTGTCATTTCTGATCTGCTCAGGGAGGCAGCAGGCAGGCAGAACTGAGGAGCGGTGTGTGACAGTGTGTGTTTGTGTGTGTGTGTGTCTGTGTGTTAAGCTCTGCCTCCCTTTCCTGTAACACAGCTCTAACACTGATGCTGTTTAAGATATGGACAAGCTCTATCAGATACAGCTGCAACCTGCTACACCGTGGAGGGAGATACTCGTGTCATTCTGTTGTGAAAATGTGTTCGGAACTACTAAAGATTTTACAACAATAGACCATGACTAGAAGTAGCAGGGCTATTATGAAATAGCATGCCCAATACATTTGATGGCTAACTCTACCAGTTTGAGAGAACGATTCATATTAGGCTCAATGTTACTGGCTTTGATAATGTTTGAAATTCTCTAGCATAACTTCCAACAGCCTTTCTGCTCAAGGAGACGCACCACAACACTGCTATTCATCGCTACTTTGGGCCTGTGGAGAAGCCGGGTAGAGGTGAAAAGATGAGCACAGCAGAGTAAAGGAGGTGATGAGGAGGAGGAAGGAGGGTAGCATCCCCTGTTCTTCATTCAGCGGCTGTCAGCACAGGCACTTCATAACCGCCCGCCCTGCGGTCAGCCCGCCCTGATGGATTGATGGAGGCACATTAGCACCAGTGGGGCCCAGTGAATGCAATCATATTCAGGAGCGGCACGCTTCTAATAGGCCGGAGATTGATCCTGAGGGTGAGGAGGAGGTGGTGAATGAGGGCCCATTAGGAGCTGCCAGGTCAGGGCGACCTTCAGTCTCACCTTCACACAGGCACACGCAACAGGGGTCAGCCTGGGTCTACGCCAGGTGGTATTGTGGCTGGGGGAGAGGGGCGCTAAACGAGAGACAACAGGTGGTCAAATACCCAGAATATACTAGATATAGAAGGTTTTGTTTGTTGCAGGAATAAATGTCACCTTTTCCATTTCACCTTTCCAAGTGTTTGGCTTCTTATTTGTGTCAAAAGACCAAAGAAAATGTTTTATACGTTCATATCTCCAGTAACAATTACCCTGAAAATATCATCACATAGTCAGAATTAACCAAGCTCCTTAATGAGTGAAATTCTCAATTTTCTTTGTATTTTGTGAAATGTTTACTGTAGTTCAAGATAAAATAATGAATACGGTGCATAGACTGCAACTTGAGACAAATCATAATTATGAGCAGATTCTACTGTAAAAAACATTCTTAATTAACAACCTATCTTAGCAAGGTAAGTGTTAAATGCAGGTCAGTAGCCTTGAGCCCACAAGTATGATAGAGCACCATCACCGACTCCTGCAGCCATGTTACCAGCCGTCTCAGTAGCCGAGGCCCTCCAGTGCATCCCAAAGGAACACTCAGCTTTCAATTACCTCCAATAACAGCACTTATCAGAGTCCTCAGCTCTCCCCAGAGACCTGGGGCTTGATGCCCACGCTCAGCGACCCGAGACAGCAGCATTCATCATAGGGCGGAGTAACAGCTGGGGCCTGAGGAAGAGGCACGCGTCAAGTCCCGCTGGGACTAGACCGGGCCCAGCGTCACACAGCCAGTGCTGGGGGTGCTAGTGGGGAGGGGAGGGGGGCATAAAGGGCGTGTTGCATCCTCCCCTCACATCCATGTTAACACATATGTGCAAGCACAGTGCACGGACAGAAATCAACACGAGCACTGCAGGTGTATTGTAGAGACGTGGGGAATGCTGTTCTTGTATTAATGTTGGGTTCAGGTCTGCTTTCTCACTGCAGTCGAGTAGGTGAGTTTTTACTGCTTGATTGTGCTCTGCCCATTAACCAGCTTCCTCTTTAATGGTCCACATGTTGAAGGGGGAGGGGCAGTAAATCCTGTCCCCTGCCCTCACTCTGCCGTGCCTCTGTGGAGTCTCGTTTACGGGTACTGAAGAGTGCACAAACATGATGAAAAAGTAGCTGAGATTTACGAGGCCTCCCCTGACAGCCAGGAAAAGGAGAAAATTAAACCAGAGAGCATTAAACAGGCACCCATTACAGGGCTGCTCCGACACCAATAATAACCATTGTGTCCCGTCATCCCGGGGTACATGACATGATTGCAAATCCTGCAGTCCTCCACCTATGACAGCTAACATCTTTATACCAGCCAGATTACATGCTTTTGCAGGTTTAGGGAAGTCAGGAAGATTAGACACTTTTTAGAGTAAAATTAATTTGCAACTTGTGGTCTATGCAAATTGTCAGCACATGACTACACAATCTACACTTTCTTTAGCCTTTTAATATGAATTACTGCTCTCTAAGCTTTCGTGATTTCTGCATATGGTACATATTCTATGTATCTATTTGTGTATTTGAACCACTGCTGCAACATTTTATTGAGTTAAATGTGAGTCAACTCTCCTGCCTAAAACCTGATGATCTCTTTTGATAACGAAAAAGTTTCCACATGTGCATCTATCACTTTTGATGAAAACCTTTCCAATTTATGTTTAGCTTAATTTGTTTCATGAGGCTGTGTTGTCTTTCTGGAAATCTACAAAGCATTGAGTTCATTACAAGCCAAAAGGGCTGGCAGGCTGCTGTGCAACATTTCTACTCTTTAAACTCTACATCATAATAATCTGTCTTTATGTACCGGCAGGTTGGTTATATTTAACTGACATTAACTGAAAATGTCATCCCGTTAACAGGGTGGGTCTATACCACAAGTCCTCATTGCCTGTTTGCTTTTTCACTGGAAAAATAAATACCCATTTTTCTCTTAGGGAAAATATGAGCACTTAGCTACATCTCTCTAATCCACACTCCACAAGGATTATGACAATGGAGGTAGTAAGAGGGGAATGGATTAAAAACTAGATTTGGCATCCATCAAATGCTTGAGCACTTGTTGTATGGGCTTCTGTTGGCATGCCCTTGTTTCTTACCTTTTTCCAATTTAATAAGATTGACCTAAATCCATTATTTTAAGACCTCAATGTCAACTTGCTGATGTTATTTCATAGTGCAGAGTTGATTTTGAATAGCAAAGTTCACACTTCTACATATACTCTGTCTTTAGATAAATATAGAAAAACTATTTGCAGTCTGTTTGTGTTTTGAAATTGAAATCACACAAGAATACTGAGAAATCAACTACTGCTGGAGACACATACAAAAAAAGGGTTTAAGCACCATCTAGTGGTGACATGAAAACATCACTCATCAGTTTCACAGCTTGTATTTGTGTATTTAAACACTTGTCACTCATATATTTAAGTAGGTGTTTGATTAGAAAAGGCAGCAAATGAAAACTTTTTAATATCGCCTTTTTAATGGTCAGATCAACATGCATTACTTTGTGAGTATGTGCACTGAATTAAATGGTGTGTTTTGTTTGTGGTACTCACATTCCTCTAAGCCCAGCTGGTAAGCGAGGTTCTGAAGTCCTTTCACCTTCTCCATCAGGTTGGCTGTAGTCAGACTGCCCAGCTCTACAGAGGAAAAAGGACTCATAATCAAAGCTTTTAGCATCATGCAACTAGTTTTAGCCAAGTGTTATCCCGTTTGACAGGATTATATGTCAAGGCTGGCTACATTCACTCCAATCTTCCTGTTTAACACCAGCTGTTCAATCTAACAGATTTCCAGTGTTTTGTACATTACCTTTCAACATTTCAATGTCCTCACTCTCTAGTTCAGCCATCCATTTAGGGGGAGAGTTGGTGATGGGCTGTGACGTAAGAAACAACATTGGCCTTATAATAAATCAGGCCAGTACATCAAAGTATGTCTAATCTATTTAGATATACAGTTTGTAAATCAAAGTGAGTCAGTGTGAATTCAACTCACATTTTTACAAGATGCAGCAAATTCTGCAACTCCAGGTACTGTGTGAGAGATTACAGGTGAATTAAGATTAAAACAATGTAAAATAAATAGAAAATAATGACACAAGAGCAGGGAGAAAGCAAACTTACATTGTTCAGGCCATAGATCTGGTGACGCTCTGTCCAGCTTCTCAAAACTCAGCAAAGAAGACTCAAAGTCATCACCTGTTGAGACAAAAAAAAATACATCACAAGAGCTACATTGTAAAACATGAAACCTCTTTTTTCATTAATTTGATCGTTTTAGTATGATTCTGTAATCTGTTTCTTCATCAAATGATCTGATCTTGATCATGGTCTACCTTTCTGTGACTGAGTAGGTGCACAGTGCTAACAAACAACATCCTGCTGTGTTTCAGTTAATACACACAACTAAAGCAAACTGTTATAGAAAAAACTGGAAACAAGTTACAGTAGACCACAGCATAACTGAACTCAGCAGTAATGTGAATTTACAGCAGCCTTTCTGAGGGCCCACTGAGTCATAACTATAGGTAGCAAAATGTCCAGATTATATATGATTTGACACTGCATAATTATGACAGTATAATGTTGGTTATTGTCTGACATAATATTGTCCATTTCCATAAAGATAACATACAACATTATGGTGACATGTTTAGGACATGGTTTAACACTATATACTGAATGTCACATGCAAAACAAAGCCGAAGCACATAAACATGTATCATATACAAAACGTATTATATAAAAATAACTCTAAGAAGAGAAAAATAAATAATAATGCAAAGTGTATATGGTACCTGTGTATAGACTGACATACAATTGATAGTCACCTGATAATAAGACAACTTGTGGGTTTAATAATGTTGTATTATTAGAGTGCTTTACTGTTAAAACGCACAACTATGCAGTAATAACAACAACGTCACATGCAAATAACATAAGCAAGTGAATTGTAACGATGTTATTAATCATTAGACTGTTACTGTTAACCCATATCATAACAAAGTGTAGTCTGTTTGCTACACAGAAGCAGGTTTCAGACAGTATCTTTATGTTTGTAGCTGAGCTATAGGTGTCAAACTGTACGAAGACGTTTAGGTTGCTCGTCTACTCTGGACTAAACAGTGAGGCTAGTGAAGGCTGTAGCCAACGGGAAACATCTCCAAACACTATGAATACTGAGCCAACATGTGTACTCCCTCGCCTTAGGATGTTCAGGTACGACAGAATAAGAATAGTGACCGATTTAGTGCCCTTATTAATGTCAAATGTCCAGTTTATACACGGCATAGCAGCGTAAGGAATTAGAATTTACCTCCATTTGGAGACGCCATCTTCAGTATAAACACGTGACGTACGGCAGCCAATGGCAGCAGGCGTCCTCAGAGTTGACGCGTACTGATGTAGTTCAACAGATCTGCCACCAGGCGGCCGGCTGATTTATTCCCTTTGGTTTATTCTAATAATGTAGCGTCCAGGTCAGAGCGACAGATAGATCTACTATAGATGTTCTATCTATCGCTCTGGTCCAGGTGTATGGGGGACAAAAACTGATGTAAGCATGCATAAATGAATGAATGAATGAATGAATGAATACATGAATGAATGGCTTAAATGAAAGATTATAAATTGAAATGTTGAAAATAAATCAAATACATTATTTTAAGTATGTTCATTTTATGACCACAATGTATTTATTTTTCATTTATTTATGCTGATACATTTGTGTGCTCCATACAGGTAAAGCTATATACTAGATACATACTAGGTTGTATTATGGCTGGATGGGGTCAGTTACAATAATATCTACCACACAACCATATCTTTTGGCTACGAGAATACAAAAAATATCTTATACTACTGAGTAAATCTGAGTAATTTTAGACACAGAAATAATTAAGATTCCTAATGGAAGTCATCTAATTTTCATAGAAATTATAGTTTTATTATACATCACCAGACCCAAAAGGTATAGAGATCCTCAAATTAAAATTAATTTATGAACAGAACAGATAATGGAGCTATCCAGATTGATTTTATAGCCTATTTTAAGGTTTGAGGCAATTCTTTGATTACTTTAAGGTGCCAATTGCATTGTGTCTATAATTTAATGTTTAATTGAATTGTATAAGCTTTTGCTATCTAACTTAGTGTTATGTAGAGTCTGTAACTCTCCGTTACTGCCCATCTTGGCCTACACAATTTTTAATATCAGTGAAGCCTTTCTGGTTAACTACGATTTTTCTGCAAGAGAAAATAAAAAAAAATAAAAAAACCACTGTCTACAGAAAAAAGACAACAGGTCAGTTTCTGTGGTCCAAACTGAAAATTAATTTTGTGTTGCTACTGAAGAGGATTAAATGTTGTTTATACTGTAGGAGCATGAGAAAGCACAGGCTACAAGAATAACAGTTTATTGATCACCAGAGCCAGCAGTAGTCTTAAGGTCAAAAACAAAGCCAGTACCAGACAGCACTAATGGCTAAATACAATACAAAAATACCGAGCACTAACGTCAATACAGTCTTTTATAGCCTATTATTATGTATAAAAAGGATTTTCACTGAATTTGTTGAGCAAAGAAATGTATTATCAACACATTTCAGGATGTACTTTCACTAGCTCCTTGGAGGCACTTTAGCTTATTATTGTGACATACAATATAAATCCTGAATGTGATCTGTGTTATGAGTTAAGGCAGTTTGGTGTTGATTAGTGTCTAGATCCTTCTTCTCAAAACCTCCACGTCTTTCATATTGCACTGGTTCAAGTCCATCTTATACATACATCATAAACTAAAACACTTGGAAATGAGACATAAATACTTGGGCAGGTAGGGATACTATTGTAGTGTGTACAGTACCTTTGAAATCTTATTTCTATCTGTAAACAATGTTCCTTATATTCAGAACATTTGCTATATATCACTCATCATCATTAGTGTCATCTTCATGCAAAGCTGTCTAGAATTCCCAGGAGTCCATCCACTTCAGGCCAGCCATGGAGCTGCCTGGCTCGTGTGCCAGAGGCCCCGTCATGCCATAGGTGAGCGGATGGAACAGGCAGAAACTAACGAAGAACAGATACAAATAAGTTACACAAAAGGAAGCATATTTAAACTTTACATGTTACAAAGTCATCTCAAATCACTAAATGAGAATCTCATCTAACTGTTGGCAAGAAAGGGAGATGATCAATACCTATATCATGTTTAAACATTAAATATGAAGTTATAATCAGGACATGATTAGCTTAGCTTAGCATAAAAATGGAAGCGGGGGAAATCGCTAGTCTGGCTCTTTCTGCCTTTAAGCTCACTAATTAATATGATATATCTCATTTTCTGTTAATCCTTAACAAAAGATATAACAAGTTAAATAGTAAGCTTTAGGGGCAGTCTTTTCTTTCTCCTTCAGATAAAGCCAGGGAAGAAGCTTGCCCCTGCTTCCAGTCAGCTTCTAATTTAGTGTACAGACATCTTGGCAAGCAAGCCAATAAGCATTTTTACATCACAATCACTTTCTTCAGCTATATGTCAACCCACAGCAGACAGAATAAGTGCAGGAATGTTTATTGGGGCTATTGAAAGGCATTTTGATGAGATTAATAAGAAAAAGTGGGCATAAGCAATAGATGCATAACCACAACAGACCTAATTAAAGTCACACGCAGATGATATACTGTTTACGACTCACCTGTAAAGAACACTAAACACAAGTAAAATCTGCCCGATTCTCTGCAGCCAATCACAGTAAGGTGGGCGGAGCAGCAGATCAGCACTCTTTAGCAGGATGTCTAATGTGATTCCTGTGAGAAACCAAGAGAATGCTTCAACCAACATGACCGCTTCTGTATCTTCTGTCTATAGAAGAAATAGGCATAATGTAAAGGGTACCTGTTAGCATGGTGCTGAAGAGCATGGCAGGGAAGTAGTGATGGTAGTAGAGGATACGGCCCATCGTGTAGAAAGGTGCATAGTGCAGCAGCCAGCCGAGGAGTAAGAGTCCTCCTCCTCTCATGAGAACAGAGGAGTGCTCTGAAACACACAGCAAGAACAAAATGTTGATTCATTTGACGGTAAAGTCTACAATGAGATGAAACCAGTGTTAATAATCCTACCTCTTCGTTTCTGGTCCACTGAGACACCTCTATGGAGGGCGATAGAGGCTACTGCCACCATGATCAGATACAATCCCAAACTGGCCAGATTAATCCACCAGACCACCTAAGAAAGAGTTTTTAATCACAGTGTGCACTGACAGAACAAAACCTACAATACCACATGGACATGAATGAAGCTAAAGACAGACTTACAGGGTTCCCCAGCAGGTAAACACGATACTCTGTTTCATTCACTCCAGAAAATCTCAGTCCCTTAACAAAAATACAACAAGAACATATGCAGATAGTAAACTTAACTATGCACTTAATGGTTATACCATAAAACTATACTACATATCATGCAGTGTACCTGATAGTTGATGGGCCAGTGCCAGGGTTTTGAGTTCATTTCATTGTCTTTGGGCTTTAAACCGCTGTTGCCCTGTAAAGATACATGTTTTGTTACAACAATCACTTCAGTTAAAACATATTCATTAATTAACAGATGGATTTATCTCATGGATCCATACTCTTATCATAACAATGTGGGACTCCAGTAATATCTCCAGAAAGTGGGGCTTCAGCACGGACAGGCTGATGTTGGGCACTGTCAAAACATACAAGGAGAAACAGTGTGTTGGTTAATGCTGGACATCTAAATGTGGGAAAAAAGCATAGGAGCAGAAGGAAATGTGTATCATACATTTGGGATTGATGTGATCTTCAATGTTCCACTGAGAGCTTGGAGTCTCCTTCAAGTAGGGACTACAGGTCATCTCCACCTGTTCCCAGCCCCTGAACACAAACAAGACCCGCAGTCAGCTTCCACAGTACACACACACACACACACAAGAATGAATCTTTAAAAACTATGACAGGTCAGAGTAGATAAGGCCATTCTTACCACTTGGGAAGAGTCTTGCCAGAGGAGTAAAGCACACAACCGGTAGCTCTGTGCAGAAAGCGGACTTTGCTGCGCAGCACCTTCACCAGGTCACCCTTCCGACCTCCACACACCTCAATCTGCCAGAGGTCGTTGGTGTCTCCTGTACCGTTCTAAGAACAGGCCAAAGATTAAAAAGGTGTTTAGGGAACACAAATAATGTTATGATGCTATACAATTGTCCAGCAACTTCACACCATACCTGTCAACCCTCCCGTTTTTACCGGGATTCTCCCTTATTTAAATAAAAATCCTGTTGGTTTCCCGTTTTGAACAATTGTGCAGGTCACCTCCATAACAGCAGGTGGCAGTCGCGTCAGTGGGCGATACAAAAACTTTGATTATATCAGGATCAGAACTAGAGGAAGTGACTGGCTCAATCAATTGCAGGGTGGTCATCATGGATGTCGAGGTAGGAGAGGCACACACACCTCACTCCACTCAGACACACACACTTGTATTAAGTTTCATGTTTGTTATGTGCTCATAAACAATGATATTGTTACATGTCTCAAAAAAACAAAGCACTGAAATTGTAATTTTTGTTACTGATGTAAAAAGAGAGATATATTTAGTGAAGTTTGTAAAACACTCATAAAATGTGTTCTTGTATGTCTACTATGGATTGTTGAAATTATTCAAAGATCTAAAGCCTTAAAGAAACAATGAAAATATTTTCATCATCTCTTTGTAAAAAAGTGCAAATTTTCCCTTATTCTGGGTCAGAATCCCGGTAAATTTCTCTTATTTTCAAAGCTCAAAGTTGACAGGTATGCTTTATGCAGTGCTTCAAATAATGTGGGTTATTTAATTATTACACAACTAACTGTTTAGTGTGCAGCTTTATGTTATAAGCTTACTCACGATGCCATATCCTGTAACCTGAAAGTGTTTCTTAGTCAGAGGGGCTTCATGGAGGTGACTATGAAGGTTACGAGTTGTTCTGAAGAAACAAAGCAAAATGAACAGGACATAACATATAAAGCAACTTTGTCTAGAAAGAGACTGAATTGTTTAAAATCAGCAGCGGTTAAGAGATGCATTTTCCTTTTCACAGTTCTTACTCTTTGTGCTCCAATCGGATTATGTCACCATGACGGACCAGATCATTGGCTCCAGACTGAGCTTTATAAAGACAAATAACAGAGGGTTATACATCACTTTATTTTTGATTTGATAATAAATGTTATTAGTATTTATGAAACTGTAAATCAACCACTTCTCCTCACAATTATTAACATCGTGTCTGTGAACCAGCCACAAGTTGTTGTAGTCCTTATGCAGGTAGGCTGTCACCTGTAAGAGCACAGAAGAAAAAGAGTTGATTTAGAGGATGTAAAACACATTATGGATATGATATTTTAATATATTTGACAATGTTCACATGTGGCCCAACCTGCTGCTGCTTTGCTCCCACTCCCTCTGGATATAAGTGCCAATGAGAGTGCAAATAGCCTCCAGCAATACGGAGGTTTTTTATTGTAATGGTGGAGCCATATGCCAGGTCTGCAGCAGAAAAACAAAATATAGCCTCACATTGTTAAAAAGACAAGAAACAAGTATATTTTACCTTAAATGTATTTGAGAAAATCAATTAAAGTGGCAACCAGTTCCAACAATAGGCAATTATGAAACAGAGCATAAACAAGAACAAAAAGCTTTACTAAAATAATCTAAATATTTCACTTTGATTCATGCAGACAGAGAAATGTAAGCAAACGTTTGAACCCGTCTGGTTATCATCAATACCGAAGGAATGCTTAAATTTCTCTTCGAGCTTCTTTTCCATTAGTGTTTTAGTAAACACAGTTGCATTGCCATGTGGTTTTATTCACACGTGTTTGGGACTCACACTCAGGCATGGATGCATTATGTAGATTGTTCCCTATTAAACGAGACTGGAAGGCAGAACTGAAGAAACCGTCTCCTGGTCCACTAGTGAGAGAGAAGAGAGATCATGACTATGCAAGCAATGCAGTAGATATGATCACACATTATTCTGTGAGTGGTGTAGTAATCAGACTGTATCCAACAATCACCTTTTGTTCAAAACAACAAAATGGATTGCAAATATTGAAATGTAGAAAAAGAGTGGAAGCAGGATGAGTCCAGCAACCCGAGCCAGGAGGTGTTTTGCAACGTCCACCTGAAGTCAGAAAAGAAGATGAGAATAACTGGACTGCTACAATTATTCATTAACACCATCAGTTACCAGAACCATGAAATGAATGCTGCTGTTTACCAGTGACAGACTCAGGTCCCCCAATAGTCTCCACAGGTCTGACACTGTGTTCAGTCCCACCAGCAGGATGACAAATAGACCCACAAACTTCACCCCCAAAGCTCCAGCAAGATTTACACCAGTCAATACCAGCCACAGCCACCAGGGGGCAGTAAAAGGCCTGGAAAAAACAATGAGACCATTTACTGCCTATTACACCAGCGGTCAGGAAAATAACCACAGTCAGAAGCACACCCTGACTACCTGCCAAACATTAAACACTGCAAGTAAGTAAAGTGGTTTCATGATAAGCATTTCCTTTTTGGAAAATAAAAGAAAACTGAAAAAAAATTAAAAAACAACTAAACTATTACACATAACAAAAAAGAAAAGAAATGCAGGTCACAGAACACAAAATAAAATAAAATAATCTTTAGTTTGACCAAAAGTCATTGGTGTTCATTTACAATAATACTTTATTTTAAGTCCCACTTTTCAGCTTTTACAAGTAGTACATAACTGTTTTAACACTATAATGTAGTCATAAGCAGATATAATCACATTTTCACAATCAAGTTTTTATTAATGTACAGTATTTGCCAACGATCATAACTTCTCCTATGAGGACATATTTTATATAATTATAAACCACAGAAAATAAAGTGTATGCCAATTTACAATTATATGAAATTGGGAAAAACAAATAGCCTAATTTATGAAGCCATAGCCAAGAAATGTGTGGTAGTTTTACTTGAAAATGTACTTAAATTACTAATCGATAATTTAAATATCAGCCATTTAATTTACTGATGATCAATTAATTGGTTAAACTACTTACAATTTCAGCAATATAAAGCAGAGAACAAGACAGAAAACCCCCAAATAAAAGTTGTAGTGATGACCTTACCTGTGTCTCTGCTGGTTGAACTTAACCATGCTCAGCACTGCTCCCATGATGAAGAACATGAGTATGGGGTCCAACAGGATGTACTGGGAAATAGTGATGCAGCCAGTGTCTGTCAGGAGGGAGTAATCAAACACAGATTCTTATTATCATTTCAACAGACTAAATATATGCTGCATTGGCATGCATTACAATGTTTAATTTAACATGCAAACTGATTATCTTAACACACAACACTCATCAGTTGTCTAATTGCCATTTTGGTAAAATCAGCATATAACCCAGACTTCTGACAATAAAGTTATATAAAAAATATTATAACCACTTTGCACCTAGTAATCTATCTTATCTAAATGTATCTGATCTATTTACAATGTAAGGATGATTACTCACCAAATATGAGCAGAATAGCAGTGATAAGAGCAGCAGTGTGAGACCTAGACAACTCCAACACTATGAAGTAGGCAAAGATGGGGAGAAAGGAGCCTAACACAGCACAGAACTGGAGGGCAGGAGGAAGGAAAGATGAAAGTTGTTACAGGAGCACATGGCTATACATTGAAATTATACTGTAAAGCATTTAGGGGAAAAAAAGGTTTCATAGTTCAGAGAGCAGCATACCCCTCTCATCCCCCAGTAGCTGTGGTGTTCATATTTATCTCCTGGCTTTATGAAGGGAAAGGTGCCATCGTAGCCAGTCATGTAACCAGCAAGACCTATCAGCATCTTGAAAAGAGCAAAGGAGGTCAGTATTCCTCAGACTAGACAGTTGCGTCTGTATGGAAAGTACCACACTGCCATCTTACTTTTCCAAGAGGAGGATGGACGTCAAAAAAGAAGGTCCTGTTGATGTAGTAGCTTCCCATCTTCCCAAAGTGCGTCTCATCCCAGCTGAAATACCAAGAAGAACCCTTATGTCACAAATGAGACAGACAAATGGACCGAGCTCACACACACATGCAGGAGACTTTCACTCACCACACATGAGGGGGCTCTGTTATTTTATACAGGCGTGTGGAGAAGGAGAGCCCCACCATCAAAAGGAAAGGCAGCAGCCTGGGTGAGGGTTCCTCACTGGTAGAGATTCTTCCTCTGTTTGACCAGTGAGCAGACATCCCATTTGAAGCCTGGCTGTCATCCTCTGGTGGGTAGTGAGTGTTTTTGGATGGATTTGGGAAGATCTGATTCTTTTCTGAAGTGGGACAGGTTTTCCTGTTTCGTAGTTTTGAAGTGTCCTTTGCTATGTTGCATGCTTGTGTGATGCATTCTTCCTTTGCCATTAGGACATGAAGCATGTGTGCATACCTCCTTCCAAGCCAGAAAAGTGAGATCCAATACTTGAATAATACTAGGCCTATTTAATCATACAGTCATAGACATCAAGGGCAAATATCTACAGTTAGCATGGATATTAGCAAGATTTAACACTGGTATATTCCTCAAAACTGTAACTCACAGCTGGCAAAACAGGCAACACTGGCAACACTGGCAGTGAATGTCACACCCTCACCACTCATTACCACATATAGGCTACTATTTCTCACATGGTCGCGGAGCTATTAAGACACTTTCATCAGTGGACATACTTATCCGAGCTTGCTACTTTCTAACCAAATGTCCACTGGTCCAATGGCGGCATCCCAAATAATAAAAGACAGGTTTGTGTCGCCTTAAATGAGTACCGAGATTTACATTAGCAACACAGATAACGTGAGAGGTTACGGCTCGAATCCACGACAACACGTATGGAGCGAGGTGGTTTCTGGGAGGTGTATTCCACTGTGTTGTATATGTCGACAAAGGATAGGCAGCTACACTCAATTTCCCAGCGTCCTTCAGGAATGGCTCCCAGTTCCTCGGGAAACCAATGGGAAAAAAAACATGGATGGATTAAAAAACGGAGCCTGTTTTCTGTCTGGCCACTAGAGGGCAATATCGTTTAATAAATAATTTTAATGCCAAGTTATTGTTTTTAATGACAGTTACCGGAATATTTTGTTAACCCTTAGATCCTGTTCGGGTTTTTTCAAAATAATTTCCTTTTTTGCGGTTGGTATACATTTTTGCACAAATAGCGTGTTGATTGGTGGTTTTAATGATTATCATGAAACCTACCTTTCAAATGTTGTCGCATGTATTATTAATTACGGCTGTTATATTCACTTGTTTAAATAGCATGAGATACTGTGATACTGTGATAGTCAATGTGTTTTTTCTGACATTAAGTGTCAACCCTAAAGAAAGCACTCTGCTCTCTGAAACATGGAAGATCAATCATCCATTAATTAATGACTGATTATGTATCTATAGATGCAGATTACATTTGTGGTTAAAATTTGGTACATGGATTCATTATAAGGGGATATGACCTGCTCCATAGGCTACTGTGAAGAGTCATGAGTATGAAGAGTATGTAAGGGTTAATACAGCAGACATTGCCCAGTTGTGATTTATTTGTACTGTAGGTAAGAACAATGTTCCTTAAACTAGGACCTGGACTTCCATGGGTCCTTGATAGGGTTCCTAAGGGTCCCCAGCGAAAATGGGAATATTTTTCACATAATGTATGATTATTTTGGTCATGGGTTTCATACACTTTTTGTAATACAACATCTAAATGGAAAAGTCTTATCAGATGGGGTTCTGTGGCCTTATTTTTTTCTCAGTTTAGGGGTCCCTGACATGAAAAAGTGTGAAAACCACTGGGTTAGAGGACATAGAGAGAGAATAACCTCAAAATATGTGATTTATATGAGCTGAAAACTAACACCAACGGCAGAAATGAAGTACTGTACCACAGTACAGCTTTGAAATACCACTGAAGTAATTCCATATTCTGTATATCTGAGGAAAATTTGTACCTTATTCCACTACATTTATTCTGCAGCAACAGTTATTAGTTTCAGATTAAGCTTTTACATAGGTCTACAAAACATGAGCTTACGTAACAAAAAATGCTAAACATGTTCTCGATTAAACTAGCCAGCAGTTTATAAATGAGTTGCAATTATCTCCAACTTGACCAGCTGCAGCATTTAAATTTTCCTTGCATGCTAGCACAGTCATTATAATCCAATCATGTAATATATAGTAACACTCTGTAAAGTGTCATTCTGCAGAAGCACTTTTACTTTTTATACTTTGTACATGATAAATTATTTAATTATAATGCATTTTTACTTGAATTAAGGATCTAAATACTTGCAAACACTTCTGAGAGTCACACAATGATGTGCCATCCCTATACAAACCTACAACAAATGGTTTCAACACTCTATAATCATTAGTAGTGGATGTAGACCATGCAAAACTGCAACTAACAAAATGCAGCATCCTGTGAATCATTTCATTACAGCTGAGAAACTTACTACTAACTAAATATGCAAATGATGTATTCAAGATGTCAAAATAAGTTCTCACAGATTCATATTTTTTACATTTTTATTTTGATGACTGATAGTGATTACAGTCAAGAGGTAAACAAAATGAATGAGCATGACATTTTCAATGACCATAGCTTTACAACAAGACATTATCTGAAGTTATTTGTAGGTTTGAAAGGCTTTAAATGTTCCAACTTTGACCTAAATGTTAGTCTTCTGGTCCGGTTCAGGTGATGATTAGCGCAACACAGTGAAGTACAGTGGATATCAAGTGGAAACATTTGTACAATTGCAGGTTTATAGTTTATGAATGCAGGTTAAGGGCATAAGTCGTTAACTTAAATTCATCCTACAACATTAAAATTCCTCTTTCGTTTCTGTGCTGCTGAGATTTCTGGAGAGAATTTCAGTCCATTAAACAAATAATGACATTATTTTCTCACACCTGAATATAAAAGACAAAAAAAGGCATGAATGGGAATTCAAATACAGAAACCAAATGGGTGGGCTGATACTGTTTATGATACATTCATGACCTAAGAATCCAACAAAGAGACTAAAAGAAATAATGTTCACAATTACTAATATTTAACCGTAGGGTTGTAACACACAGAAGTTGGTGCTTGCATTTCAAAAGCATTGTCTTTGTAATGAACTTGAAGAGACAAAATGTCTGCGATCAGAACAGTGCTGCCACTTCCAAAAAATATATTTCATTGTCTGCTCCACAGGGCAGGGTATACACACAGTTCCTCTGGTACAGTGTCAGCCACTCTCCTCATACATAAAAAGTTATGCTTTAAAAAAAACATTTTTTTACAGACATGTATAAATCTACAAAGCTATAATGTCAGATTTTTTCTTACATTTTATGTTTTATGTCAAACAAAATATTGGTTGTGCTATAATGCATTAAGAGAATATGTAACAAAAATAATACATAGTACTAGATCTGTACAAAATATACCAAACCTCTCCAACGAAGCCTTTGTCTTTATATGCATTCAGAGATTCACACATGGGAATGGAGATCTGGGATCCAGTGGCATTGCAGTTGAATGAATAATCCTTTTTTTGCCTGTGCAACATGGTACATAAAACAAATCTTTTTACTTTAAGCAGTGACATTTGTCGGATCATTTCAACTAATTAGCCTTCTTGTAGTTTCACAGAAGTGATGCTAGAATGCAGCCTTGTATCAGACTTCAGTAAGACTTGGTACACATGGTATTTTCAGGAGTATAAAACATGTTAATACTGTTAGAACCAGCAACCGTCAGGATCATAATTTTACTACTTCACTGCTGGTATTAAGATTGTGAAATTAATACAAAAACTGCAATAAATGATGTCGAATAAAATAAGGTGGGTAATACCTATTGCACCTTTTATAAAACATTATATAGTCAGATCATCATATACATCTACAGTCTTTCCAGGTCCAAGCAGAAGTTTTTAATATTACAGATTGGCTGTGTCTTCCCAGTTCTTGGTCCAGAGATCCTACAACTTGGTGTACAGCTTGTAGTCAATCTTAAAGAACAGAAAGGTGGATGTGGGAAAAGTCTTTCTTTGTATTTCTGTTGTCTGTCAACCCCGGCATGATCCATTGAGTCCAAGGTCAATTTACAATGATAATATTGGAGAGAGAGAGGTGGCAGTAATGCATGGTGCTGATTTCAGGCTGAATTCTTTTGACATTCCTTCTTTTACAAAATACATGTATTAACTCTCCACACTGTCACTGAAGTCAATTGGTCAGACAAATAAAACAAGAGGAATCAAGTATGCCCTCTGAAATAGGTTGCTTTCTTAGTTTGCAGAGGCTCGTCACGTAAATGAAATAAATAACACAACAAAAAAAAAAAAAAAAAAGAAAGTGACAGAGAAAATAGAGTGGAAAATATATCTGCATATCAAATTGCCTGGGGTTACTGAATAAAATAGATCAGTCCACAAAATCCCTTTAAGGCAAATGGATATCTGGTGAAATGCTAAATCCCATGTAATTCATTCACTGCACAATTCCTGGTCCTCTTGTAAATGTAGGAGGGGACATAACTGTGTTCTTTGCTGAATGGAAGTGTGTGCTCTGTTGTATATCTGTGTGTCTGTCTGTGTTATGTAAGGAAACGAATTTGGACGTTTCAGTGTTACTGTTGGGGGTTTAGTGCCAGGCCCTTGGGATTAAGGGCAGAGGGGTGTACGGTGATCTTTGAAGGAACAGGATGAAGCCAGCGCTCAACAGTCACTGTCTCAGTTTCCTGTCTCTTGAAGCCCAGACTCTGGGATCGTTGGGATGCATTTGTGCGGCTTGGCAGAGGCCACGAAGCCCGGCAAACAGGTGCACTTGTAGGACCCTTCTGTGTTGGTGCATTGCCCATTCTCACACAAGGGCACCTTGTCACTGATGTCCTCACACTCGTTTATGTCTACAGGAAAAGGAGACATGACGAGTTAGTCAGTGGGGAGATTTCACAGTTGAAACAGCTGTCTGCACCACATCTGCAGCTGCGTGGTCTTATGGGTATGAGAGGTGGGACGCTGGAATGCTAAAATGATTCATATTTCTTCTTTCATTTTAACTGTCTTTCTTTCTCTTTCTCTATTGTAATCTCTAATTGTCATGACTAAAACTTCGGGGATTTTTGATTTTGAGTTTCAGACTTCATTGTTTATTTTAGAAAAGGCAGCTGACAGAAAGATCTCACCTCAAGGTCTATTTAGTCTTGTGAAGCTTTCAATCACACACATGTCTTCATCAGCAGATGGAGTTTGAAACATGGATGAAAAATTCTTTAAAATGCTCAGTAAAAATTCAAACTTGAACATCCACCTTTCCATGACAACTGGACAAACTCTACCCATTGAGGAAGATCATGTAATGTGATTGAAATCGCCACAACAGCTACTAAATGGACCTTGAGGTGAAACAGCCTGGTCAGCTACATTGAATTAGTTTGAATCATCTGATTTTTGTGTTAAAAAATGTTGCTTATGAGCCATAAACAAAGATGTTTTAATTAGTTCCACTAAAGTTCACATTTGGTGGTTTTCAACATGAATGATATGTTGCATAATATCTCATCTTGTATATCTTTAATCAAACATGCCGTCATGTTGCGTGTTGGCTGGATAGACTCTGAACTTGAATTCCCAGCCACCTTGAACACTGAACTGTTCAGAATGATGGTTAAATTAACAGTGTAATGGATTCTGTTTCCTTTTGGCCTTGAAGTGGTTTTTCTTTCCCCTTCCCCTTCAGTCCGGGAGGTCTGATTGTCATTTCGTAGCAGTCAATCTCAAATGGCCCTCATTCTGTTTATGTCATGTTCTGATGGGGAGATGCTAGTGTAGTGATATTTATAAAAGGAGGCACTGCATGAGTTGCACAGCTCCCACATGTTTCCACAGTATCGGAATTCACTTGGTTTCCTTGGGAAAGCGGCTGACCTTGGAGTTGATAAGCCTGTACTCAGACGGAATACTGTAATCATTGCTTTTCATTACGACAAGACAGTCTCACTTTCTTACAAAACAAACAAAGTGCACTTCAAAGATATAATATCTGATGTAATACACAAAGTGGCTAAGATTCAAGGCTTTACTCTTCGCAATGTGCAGCTAGGGAAAGTCAGACCAAAGGGTAACACACAATGGTTTTGAGGAGTACACTGCTTTCATTAGTTTCCCATAAAACATAACTTAATGCAACACTGTTTAATTCAAAGCTTCTCCTTGAGCTTGATGATATACTGCACAAAGAGTTACCTCACTGAAATTAATCCAAAACCTGGCTCCAAAAGGATTAAATTTGAGGGAAGAGTTCACCGTGGTTTGATTTCATGATTCAGCACCACATCTTGAAACAGGATTAAATGAACTGATTGATTGCCTATTGATTCTAAGAAGTCCCTGAACATTTTTTGACTTGGAACATGGAGTCTAAATGTGGGTGGTCTATTGAGAAAGATATCCAAGATGATGAAAAGAAAAGGACCCACCTATGCAGGCCATCTTGTTTAAGTTGAGCTCATAACCATCAAAGCAGTCGCAGGTGTAGCCCTCCCGCACACGAACACAGCGGCCGTTTTCACAGCCATTCAGGATTCCACATTCCTCGGCACGGAGACCCTCAAAGCCTTCATAGCGCTCTGAATGGGAAGAGGAATATGTAAGAGGAAAATCTTTTTGACACTTTTATTAATAAAAAAGAAACTTGTTCTCCTATATGGGAAGAAAAAAGTCAGAATCAACACATCCTCATGGAAAGATGGTAACCCTGATATTTATGCTGCATTAAATCATAATGCTTTCCTCCTCCTTAAGAAGACAGAAGAAGTTCAATTAGAGGAATCCATCTAAACTCAGTGAATGGACCTGTACATTGTTGTTGAGAGGGAGTTACCCAGCTAAATGTTTTAGCGTAGCTCTTTTATTAAATGTCAAATCCAAATAAAGTTTTGAAGAGTAAACAATAAACCCTGATGGTTATACATATTTGAGTGACATGTACAGTAAGTTTGGACATACTTTCTTGATCAGGTGAACAGGAATGTGTGTCCAAAATTTTGAGTGGTACTGTATTAGGAAAAGAATAATATGTACTGAGATACTGTACATTTTGTTCAACTTTATTTGTCTGACATCTTTCCAGAGTAAGGTTTTATGGGCAACATATTCACGAACTGAAACTTTTAATCTCCATACTTAGATCCATTAGTATAATATATAGTATTAATAAAATATACATTTGAAGGAGGAGTCCTTTGTGCTGGTGTTCATAGTTTACAAGCATTTCAAACACTGCATTACTAAATATTATATACAGTAACAGTCCATAGTTGGACACATTGGACCATTCACTTGAATGAAAAAGTGTATTCAAACTTTTGACAGGTAGAGGTCACATGCATTAGATGTCACTCCTTAGAGGGTGCTAGTGTTGGTTCTAAAATTTTAAGAATTGGGGTCAGAGGTCACTTACAAGGTCATTTTATTAGTAAAACAGTTGACATTGAGGTGAGAGGACTTTTCTGTGCTTCTCTTCTAGGCTTTTTACACAATGGGTAATGGAAATGTTTGTTTAATTATAAATTAATCACACTACCATTCGAAAGCATGAGAGGAGAGCCACAGTTTGGGTAGTTTTTTATCTGAGCTACACAACAGGTGGTTGCTAGCTTCAAAAAGCATACTAGTTTAGGATTCTTGTCTCATTTTCTTAAGGGTTGAAAGTCACATTTATGAATGTTTAAATTCAACATTTTAAATTCTTTTTAGGATTGCCTAAATTATTTTTATTTTTTACCCATTGAAATAACATGGGGACAGTCAAGCCCATTGTCACAAGTGCAAAAAAACATATTTGATATATCTTTTGAAAAGAATAAGCCTAAAATGAGTAAGGTCACTCATTCCTACCGGACACTATAGGCCATTGAAAGGAAATCTATTAAGGATACAGTTTATGAGGGATACCAAAAGCAACCCCGTTCTCCCATACTGTATATATTACACACTATTGCTCTGACCTGTGAACTTAATGGGGAAAACCCTGACAGTGTCTCCTTGTCTAAGAAGGATGCATACACCCACCGGAGAAGGAATCCACTGGTTGTGGCTGGGGCTCCCGTGGTCGATGGATGGGGACACGGCCAGATGGCTGTCGAGGGCTGTAATCATTATCGTTGAACAGGGGAACACTCTCAGGAATGTCATAGGGTCCTGCAGGGCTGCCATAGTTGTCCCAGTATGGAGGATTGAAAGGCTCCGCAGGATCCTCTGGCCCCTCAATACCATACTCATATCCTGGCTGCTCTCGCAAACTGTCTGAACCTCCTCTCCGAGGCAGGTTGCACATTACTGCGTAGTCCTCTGGAAGCAGCGGCACCCATAGCAGAGTTAGAGTTATACTATTTTACTATTTTAGAAATAAAAAACAGTGTGTTTGAATGCACATTCTGTTACTCACCAGAGTTTCTCCTGGGACAGAAGGCACACTGTTCACTCCAGGCTATGCCATACAGGCAGCAGCACTCAGTGTATGTAGTCCTGCGGCCCTGGAGGGGTTCTGCACACATGTTGTCCCCCTCCAGACGCTGCCAGCAGATTTCCATGTGCACGTCGTGATTAGGCTCAAGAGTTTCTGGGTAGAAAGACCAAGAAGATTTAACAAAGACTGACAAAACTGGAAAAAACATGAAGTGAGGATACAAAAAAATAAACCTGAATCACATTCAGTGGTGAATGTGTCAATATTTATTTAATCTTTTTCTCCACTTTTCTTAATACTTTCTCTGTTTTTACCTCATTCTGTGGATAGTATTTTTGTAATTGTGCAAACAGTATGATCAGATGGGTTTGTGTGTCACACCTTCTGTTGTATTGAGGCCGATGCAGCGCCGCCGTGTGCTGTCCAGGACTAGTGGAGGACTGCAGAAACAGTTGAAAGACCCAGCAGTGTTCACACACGCTCCATCCACACAGGGATTTCCAAATTCACACTCATCATAATCTAGAAAGCACAGAGGGCACACAGACATGACAAACATTTTATTACAGAAATGTATCATATTTGTATTATGTAACACAGATTTTCAGTGACATCTGCTGGATTGCCTAACAAGCTGGATAAATAAAGTACGAAATCAAAAGTAAAAACATCCTATGTGATTGAAAGCAATTGGATTTATGGGAAACGTGGTCTTGATAAGAGAAGTCAAACCACTGGCACGAGACATACAGCAGGTGATCAGTCATTGTGAATCTGGTCTCACTTGATAAAATACACATAGAGAGCTGCATCACAGCTCATCTGTCACATTGCATTGATGTTTTCAAATATTAAAAACAGATGTCATTTCTTACCAACACACTCAAGCCGGATGTTGTCATAATAGAAGCCGGAGCGACAGTAGCAGGTATATGTAGAGAAGAGATTTGAACACTGTCCGTTCTTACAAATGTCTGATCCAAACATTTCACACTCATTTGCATCTGAGGAGAGATACAAACCTTGCTGTTACACAAGTGCTGAAATGGAGAGTAACAACTGTCAAAACACTGTTTTTTGAAAATATTGGCACCCTGCTCCAAATGCCTTTCACCTCTCTCGTAAGAAGCTGTCAGGACACACTATGATTACAGTAATTAGTCAGGCATGCAGGCAGGTATCCCATTAAGGCTTGGCTAGCTGCAGAGAAACCCTCGTAAAAGTGGTGAAGGATTATGTCTGTCTATCTGGCTTTAAAAGTGGCTGCAGGTGAAAATAAAACAGGAGCTGACGTTGCACCTTTTTGTGCCAATGTAAAGTTTTGCGTGAAGGGAAGCTGTAAAAGCTTTTCAATAAAGAAAATCAATAAAATGACTTAGTATTCACGAAAGTACCTATGTAAGGCCGCTGTTCTCCAAGTGTAGAGGAACGAGGCTGGGGTAACAATCCACTGCCATGAGGGCACAACTGGTTATAATCATCTGGAAAATAAAAAGCAGCTTTATTAGTGAACAAGAAGATGCAACAGGACTAAAAACTAAATGCGGATGACGTATTATTAACATGTAATGAAAAATCTTGAACCATTTTATTTAGATCATGTCAATAAAGAGCATCTGCCTCTTGTTGTACCTCTTCCTGGGACAGGACAGGCATGGATCTCACAGTTGTCCCCCCAGCCTGCCCCCACTGTACAGCAGCACTCCTGCTTTGTAGTGTTGCGTGACAAGACGTTATCACAGAAGTTGGCATCATTCAAGTTATAGTAACACTCCTTCCTCTCCTCAGCTGAAGGAGCTGAAGGAGGAACTGGAACATCAGGCTGTGGGTCAGTATCAGCTGTAGATAAACAAAAAGACACCATTTAGTTAGGTCAGAGGGGTCGTAGGTCATGTTACTACAGTAAAGGGTTTATCTGCCAGTACATATAATCACAGTAGACCACAGCACTTCAGTATTATCGCACAGGAACATCGTTAAGTGGCCTCTGCTCCTTATCTGTCAGAGTGTGTCCGTATGCCTCCCAGCAGGTAATGCATTACCCTTGCCTGCCACTGCTGAGCCTGCTCATTTGTCCAAAGGCATGGGTTCAGGCATTTCACCCTTAAGCTGCCGGCTTAGCCAAATGGAAACACTGGCATGTGAGTCAACACACAATTCACTCTCACATGATTGATTAACACACGTCAAAAGCAAACAGCGGAATGTGGCAAAAAGGTACACAGAGGCATAGCTGGGGTTTAGTGCCCAGGCAGAAGAAAAAACATCCCTGCTGAGGGCGCGCCGCTTAATAATGTAAATAAGCCCCAATTCCCGTACACATACGCCTATCAAGCTGGAGATGTAATGGTGTTTCCATGACTCAAAGGGCTTTTTCTGTCATTCTGAAATTGCAATACATTGCATATCTGTAACCTCTGCACTTAAGATGAGGTTAGCATGGAAAAGAGCAATGGTGCACTAATTGGCAATAGCTACACCTTGTCCTTGTTTGTCTTGGTGGGAAATGTGGTTACAGAAACATGGCCCTCTGGGAATTTGCTTGGCTCCACTAGAGGAGAAACTACATCATTGTCCGAGGAATTAGTTAATACAATTTTTTGTAGGCAATCCACCCAACTATAACCCTAGGCAATAAAACAAATAGCAAGAGCCAGGTCAAAAGATAGTCTAAGAGTAAGTCATGTCCACCTCGTCCCTCTTGGTGTTTGGATAATGAGAGATGGCTCATTAAATCAGGGAAAACTCTGTCTCCCAACGATGGGATGGAGAATTAAGTCCTGTGAGTCACTGTGAGTGCTAGTCCTGTTCTATTACCCAGGGAGCGGCACTGGCTGGTGATGGGATCAAATTCCTCATTGTCGTTGGGGCAGATGCACAGGAAGCTGCCATCGAAGTTCTCACACAGGGCCTCACCGCACAGCGCCAAGCTCATCTCGCACTCGTTCACGTCTGAGAAAGACAGGACGGCGTGAGGTCAATAAAGGATCAGGCATGTACACACAGGCATGTGCTCAACAAGGTCGTGGCAAGGTTACACAAAATCATTCTTATCATCCTGTTACTGAAAGAGTAATTCACTTCCAATTGCAAAGAAAGAGTAATGCCGAAATTCACAATTGATACATGCATTTCTTTATAAAGTAATCTATATAGTCTATTTGTACAATCATTCATTTTCTATGAGGAGGAGGCACTTTTTTCAAATGGTTGATATCTGATTTTGGAACAAATCTCATCTCACCATATATAAAATGGTGAAAATTGTTTAAATGTGCTCAATAAAAGTCTAAAGATTTAAACTGAAGGATTAGTCTGGCGATATTCGATATCAAAACCATCAAAGCGTTATTCCATCTTTCAATACTCTGCACTCTAAATATTTAAAAATGTGTCACAAATATATACTAAAAACATGAAATTATTCCCCAAAGCAGCTTGGTGCTGTAGGTTATAGTAAATATAAATTGCATCGGTTGGGAACTATTTTATTTTCAGCTGTGGATTACCACACATTTAGAGAATATTGCTAGCTGCAGAACAGTGTATGTAATCTTCTCATGGGATTTTCATGGGATTTGTTAATAATAAGAAAAAGTAAAACATCACAACCTTTAAGCAGTAATTCATAGTGTGGTTATCAATCATGAATATTTATTGCAGTGCAGTTACACACCAACACATCTGCTAATGTCTCCGGGTGGGTTGGTGTAGCCTTGGTCACACTGGCAACGGAAGGAGCCATCTGTGTTCTCGCAAAAGCCGTGGTTCCCACAGATGGTTTCATTGACGCATTCATCAATATCTGCAAGACCAGAGAGAAGAGCGCAACATTAATATTTATACTTTAGTACAACAGCGTTTCAAACTCTCTCGGTAAACACGGTGCCACTTTTTCAAATTACACACCACCAGTATTCTGACCTCACAATAACAACAGAAATCACTGTCATCATAACATGTCAAATATTCTGTACAGATTAGACAATTCATTAAGAGGGTTTTCAAACTTTGTGGGTTGTCAGTTAATTCATAGGAGACGCAGTTGAGACACTTAGTTCACTGGGATGGTGATAAGTTTATAGCCTTTGTGGGAGCTCAACAGTTAAGCAGACACTTCACACGCAGGAAGAGGATAGAAGAGAGATTTTATAGCAGCTTTTTGGCAGGAATTTCTTTCCATCCTAATCGATTTATCTGTTTAAACCCAATTTTAAGTGTTACATTGAACAAATTCTGAATATATGACTTGATTTTAAGCCCAAAAGCGTCATTAGGAATAAAATCTGGCAGGAGGAAGCCCACAGTAGTTCCTTGTTTGCATGGCAATAAATCATAAAACAGCTTCAATAAAACCAGAAGACAGATCATGCTATATGTCAGTACATATGGAGAGGAAGAGGTTGCTAACATTGAACCATGTACCAACAATGATGATTCTCAACTACTCACTGTTTAGAGGCAACATTTTTAGCAATTTCTTACATAAATGATTTAGTATTTCTTGGGAATTGGAATAAAACAGATAGGCCAATGACTGATTCTGCAAGATGGCAAAGCTGATTATAATCAGAGGGTTTTAAATGATCACACTTTAGTCATGTGAATTTGTTCCCTGGTCAGTATATGATGCATGATTTGTTGTTTAGTGTTTGTAAACACGGGGAGGAGAGAGAAAGAAAGAGAGTGAGAGAAAGAGAGCAGCAGAGGTCAAGGGAGCTAGAGAGTGAATGAAGAGAGCGTGCAGTGCTGGCCAGAACAGAGCTGTGAATCAGATAAATAAAACATTATTTTGTCATCGTTATTTTGTCATTGTTTTAAAGCGCAAATAAACATGCCTACACCTCTTTACAACCCTACACTGCTGGACTTTGTATGAATTCAGAGCTTCATCTTGTCCACTGTGGCCTCTCTGCTCTGCGTGTGTAGCTCAGCCACGCCTTTGGTCAAACAGACACACGGAGCTGCAGCTCTTTATATACATCCATGACACAGAGACAGAGAGCAGAGCAGAAGAAAGAGACGGACACAGCAATGTAGCTGGTCGCTACGCTAAGACTCCTGCCCTCACACCTCAGTGCTCTCATTACACACCCACTGCTCAAAGATTGAGGCCCAGAAGCAAACATGGGTTTCAGAAGGATTATTTTTGCACCTAATGTCTCTGGTCATTATACACCTATCTGTGTTTTGACAAGTTACCAAGCCTGGTGACATACACCAATTATCTGTTTTTCAATTCTGATGAACTGTACATTTTGGTAAATGACACCCATAAAAAAACCAACCTTGGTCTAGTCTGTCAACCGTTGGTAAGAATTTTGTTCAACAACTTATACTGTGACAATACTTTTCAGTTTAGAAATGTTTTAAAAAGCATCAAAATAGTATTTACTAACAAGTACTCATCCAGATGTGTGCTTCAGTGTTTTCTGCAAGTCATTAAGTTCATAACATTATGACAGACAGCTCTGTTATTTGATATTTAGAGTGCTTATGAAATTAGTTGACACACCATTAAATCTCTTGAAACATCAGTGTGATTTTTGTTGACTTTTTAGTTTCGTAACCACCCTCCATGATCATCCCAAAGTTTCCATGACTAATGGTAACTTGGTTTAGAGAAACAGGAAGAGCTATTTCAAACACAGAAAATAATGCTGACAATAAAATTACAACAACTTCAATATTTACATTACTTTTTGAGTGATTACAATAAACAGCCTTGTTCTGTACTTGTAAATATAATTTTGGACATATCTGATGCAGTTGGGACATAAGATGTCAAGTTCAGTGGCACCTCAGAGGTTTCAAACAAATTGATTTATAGAGTGAAAAGCACATGTCATTCACATGTTATCTAAACTACTTTTATTTTGCCTCTGAGCACTCATAAAGGCTGTGGGCCAGAGAAACCACAACCAATCTCATTTGAACAGAGTGCTTGGCCAGGGCTCCATCTCCCCCACCCCAACACAGACAACTGCTTTCTCAGGGTTGCTGAGGGACTAGTCCTCTGTCAGGGTTCCTGTCCTGACTTGGCTACTTCTCTAACATGCCTCTGGGGTCAGAGACAGGGTCTCCCACAAGCTAATAAAACTGCAGAGACAAAACTGCCTTTGTCATTTTGTACAACCTTTCACAAGGAATGCGGTAAAGGACCTAAATTACTTGAATAGACTTGTGGGCCTAAATGGCTGTGAGATGAAGGAGAATGGATGAACGCATACTGAAAACCGCCAACCCAGTAGATTTGCATTTTGCAGCTGAGGATCCGTTTGCCAAATTGTTGCAGTAAGAGGCTGCATATAATTGAAAACTACATTTTTGAAAATAATATTCCCACAGGTCAATCATGAATATCCTCAGAGTAAAGGTTTAGCGTATCGTACATTAGAGTTTGAGGAACGTTTCCTCAAGTGTGAATAGTGTAGTTTGGAATGTTGGAATGACAGCGGCAGCCAGCTGGGAGGTCAGGGGAGGAAAGGCAACGAAAGCTCTCCGCTAATACATGAAATAATCAGTGTCTGCATGCCGCTTTTCATTCATGTGTAACATGGAACAAAATCCGTTGCAAACCACATGTTGTGATGAGATGCAATCAAAGTTCATCCCAAGGAAGAATGAGAGCACTGAGAGCAAAACATTTTTAATGACTTTTGTTTTTCTGTGTAGTGCTTGTATGGCAGGTTTACTTGACCATCCATTTTGATCCGTCTGCATTCAGGGAGAGTCAGTCAGTGTGCTAATTACAGCATTAATGGCTAATGGGAAAAAATGAATAACACAAAATGAGATAACTCCAATGTCAAACTAGTCTCACACAAACAGAACGTGGGGTTGCCTTTTTTACTCTTTCCATGTAATAATCAGTTACGTCAGGACACATGCAGCGCTGTAAATTGGCTGGAGGGAAGAAGTGAGGCAGGGGAGAGGGTGAGGAGTTCAGTTTAGATGGAAGTTGCTAAGGGTAAGGAGTGACCCGGAAAAACAGGCACCTATCCTAATAGTCTGACCCAGGAGAACAGGCTTCCTGGATAAGTGTGGGTCTCTTTGCTTTGTGTTAATCTGGAGCACATGGTGGCAGGCAACAATAATATAAGAATCAGTGACTGTTGGCTCACACTCCACAGCCCACACTTCTACCATATTCCCTGGGCAACCCCTTGTCTGATTGGACCCATATGCAGAGCTTATTTCACACGCGAATGGGTAAGGATGAGGTGAGGTATTTGTTTATGGGGAAGCATGTTTGCGCAATTTATCTATCATTACATCTACAACCTGTCTTGGGTTAACTACAATGAAGGTTAAACTGTCAGATAATGAGCGTGCAGGGGGAAAAAAAAGATCTTACATCTGCACAAGAACATGAGCAATCGCACACACATGGTAAAGTCTTTACATTTCTATAAGTGTACTAGGGTGGGAGGTTGGCATGAGTGTGACCGCAGAAAATTTCCGCCCTCGGGCAAGCCTTATTAAAGACAAGGCTCAAGTGAATTTATGAGCATGATGGTGAATTAAAGCATAAAAACAATGATACACCTACTACTCATACACACATGCTGCCTTTTTCAGATGCTGCGCCCACAGGGTTCCTTTGGTAGCATCATTGCAGAGCTGAGGGCAGCCCTCCTAGTACAGTTTGCATATTTGACATATTGCTATGGAAAAAAGCCTGTTATTCCCTTTTGTATTATGGTCTCTAAATCTAAATGAGTGCAGCAAGCGGAGCCAAAGACAATCGCTGCCCCTTCGAAGTAAAAATAAAACAACGCCCCTTGCCAAACCTGCAAATTACAGTGTCTGGCCTCTTCTTAAATATTTGATGATTTTTACAAGCAGACAAAAATGGCCCGAAGTAATTGAGCTCCCTCCCTGACTTTTATTGGGGTGACGGCAGCATCTCCCACAACTTCCCATCATGAGGTGAAACAAGCCACTATTGTGTGGTGTGTTGGGCTTCTGAGGGTAAGAAGGGCTCGGTTCTCGATCTGGACCTGTGAGTCAGTGCTGAACTGTGTGAATGTTTGTTGTGGGGTCTAGTGAAAACACGAACAGCTGGCGTTATAACATAGCAACGGGAAGAATGATGGTCAGACATGGTCATAACTGGGCAACCGTACAGACGAGTTGAGTTTGTTTTGTGGCACCAGAGGGGACATTGGGAGGCTTTTTAAAATCAAGTCCCACCAAACTACTCCATAATTCTCTACAAAGCATGTCAGGTCAGGAAATGTGTAACTTACAGCATATGACATGGAAGTTGAAGTTCTTGGCTGCTAAGGAGTATATGTTTACATTTCACGCCAATGAGCGCTATACTGATTTGAACCTACAGTATATGAGCTGTTTAGCGGTATGTTGATACTGACACTAAAGGAGAAGAGGTAAGCAGCTGGTTTTAATCTGCTCTTATCACACTACAGACCTCCGCACTCTTCAGCTGGTGCCAGACAGACAACTTCATAAAGTGCAGTGAGGAGGCAGCCACACATAGTTGGGATCGAGATGATGAAGGGGGTGGAGGTCTGATCTGTCACTGATCAGTGCCGCAGCACCGTATTCTCCCCTGATCTCCATCTGTTAATAGTCCAATAAAAACTCTGGGTCATGAGAATATGTGAGGTCACGCTGCACTCTGAGTACATCTCTATAACTGTTACAGTTCCCAGTTCTTTCCCTCTAACACAAACACATAGGCAAGGATATACAAAAAACCTACAGTTAACCACATGTGCGCAGACACACAGTCACCCACAAACACTTGCAGCCTCCATCTGCAGTCCAATACATCATTCCATTCTGATGCTCTCAGACTGCTCTCCCCTCCTCGCCTGTCACTCTCCGGTGACTGTTTGGATCCCATCTTAATACAAGGAAAATATTTGGCCCTTTTTTAAAATCTCTCATAGACCTCATAAACCCGACTTGTTGTTTTATGGTGCTATGAGAGCAACAAAGACAAGCAACAACACGCTACAAAATCATGAGTGCTAAACTCAAATCATTGTGCAACAAACCACATTAATATCACAAACCCAAGGTATCTCTTACTGCCAGTAAATACATAAGGCTCCATGTATTCTGGATGTCATGGAGATGTATCTGTTATTGTTGGCCAGCTGTGGGCCCAGATGTAGCAAATGTACAAACATAGCCAGCCAAACCAGGTGACCAAGCTCCTCCATAGGGGGACAAGGAGGTAAGGGACCATGTAAACTGGCCTCACAATCCTATCCCCTGTCCAAAGAAGAACGGCGGTGATCAGGTTCCATCTTCTCTCTGCCAGATGCACTCTATTAGCTCCATTGTCAGTAGGATGAGATTATTATGAGCTACTGGCCTCACACACTGCCTCCAGTGACAGTGCACTCCTCTTTCTAAAGTGCCCCAATTTCAGGGGCCACTTCTCTTCATCTCCCCCATGGCCTCTTGTGCGGGAAGATTTCGAGTACCCGATAGCTTTTGGTTCCCATCAGCCCCTTTGTGTCTGTGTGCCAAATAGATATCATTATCTGTGCTCGAAAAGGAGAGACCTGAAGAGTATGTTGAGTGGTGAGTGGATCTGAGGCTGTCCTATCTTAAAGTCAACTCAAAGTTAATTGTAAATGGACTGACAGAATTCTCTAGATACATACCGTATGTACTCCATCCAATATTTTGCTTCAGCCAAAAAGCCTCAAAATCTTCCACTTTTTCTTTAACACAGTTGTTTGCTATTTTTTTAACTATATGCGGTTTGACCACTCACCACAGTCTGTGGTGTCTTCTCCCTCGTGACCAGGCTGGCAGTCTTTGAAACATCGGTAGGAGCCGATGGTGTTCTCACAGCGCCAGGTACCACACACTGAGCTTCCAAACTCCTTGCACTCATTCTGGTCTGTGCAAAGAGACAGAGAGACAGATGTTGGTTAGTAACTGACAAACAGAGGCACAAACGCAACCACATGTGCAATCAGACACTAACACAGACGCATGCGCACCCACACGCACCCACCCACACACACACACTTATTCCCTCCTCAGCTCCTTTGCTTCCAGTGTAATGGCTGTGTAGTAGGAGTTGGCCAGAGGGCCTGTGGTGTAGCTGTCCTCAGTAAACGCAGCAGGCAACAAGAATGGCCAAGAAAAATATTATCACAGCAACTAAAGAACTTGTGAAGGAGCTAAAGGGAGACGTTCCAGAGGGAGAAACACCTCGTGCTCACAATGGGGTCATTCATACTTCCCTCGGGTAAGAGGGAGTGCAGGGCTGCAGCCATGTCATCCAGGCACCCCTCCATCCCCAGACCATGGAGGAAAGCTGTAAACCTGGCTTGGGCACTTTCATTGAAGCTCAGTCTCCACCAACTATAGACAATCAATCATAGCCAACTGTGCTAAACTGGGTATGCTTAATTCTAAATGTAGCATGACGATCAAACAGCTAATGCTGACATGTTGGTTCACTCAGAGAGTAGAAACCTCGGGATAGAGTCTGGGGTCAATAATCACTATTAAAGAGGCAACATCACACATCACTATAACTATTACAAGTGAGTTTTATTGTGTCTTACCTTCACAGTCAGCCGCGTCAGCATTGAACTTGAAGCCGGCTTCACACAAGCACAAGAAAGAGCCATCAGTGTTGAGACACTGGCCCCGGATGCACACGTTGTCTTTGCTGCACTCATCCTCATCTAAGGCAGAGAAAAATAGGGGAAAAAACAGAAAGGCAGACAAATTAAGAGAGATAATTAGAGGAAGGGTGTGTCAAGATTTGTTATATATTGATTATCATTAAATATCTCTGTATATTCTCTGTCTTTATTACGTCCATGGGGAACACCACTCCTTTTCATAAGTATCCCAAAAAGAATGTGTAATCAAGCGCTTGTCTGAACACAAGACGCATTGCCCATTTGGAGTACTTAACGGTATACTGGCAAACAGGAAACATAAGGGAAAAAAACACATCTACCTCAGCTTCTACAAATAATCCCTGTGACTCAGTTAAAATTTATAATGAATGCTACATGCTTGATTAGTTGTAGATTGGTGGATAATTGCAGCATTACAACATTACAATTTGTAAGACACTGGGAACAGGGGTAAAACTGGGGGCAGGAAAGTGCATAAAACTCATCGCAGGGGAAAAATCTGGCTTCCTTTTCCAGCGTTTGATAATGAATTGAATCTTTCAGAGACGACAAGGTAAACACCCATTTGCAGAGATAGGGCGAAAAAAAAAAACAATAACCCAGACTATAAGTAAACACATAAATATGCAGTGACTGGATTGTTTTGGAGGTAATTCAAAGACTTCAAAGCTCGTACTGAAAGGCACAGCTAGGCTATGGCACAACCTTTTGATTTGGATTAAATTTAGTTTCAGTTTGCTGTCAGTCCTTTATTATGCATGTTCTGTTCTTTCTGAAAGGCCAGTCTGCTCAAGGCATCGTTTTGGCCTCACCTGACAAAACCCATCTTTCATTCCCATAAACTCACATAGCCTCATCCTGCCTTCATCTCTCCTTGCAGGCCCATGTTAGAGGGGTCTGGCTTTCATTGTGTCAGCACTGTACACACAATGGCAGACTGCAAAAAAATATACAACTGCTGATTTATAGGATAATCAGAGTAAAGTATTTGTTGTGGCGGGCAGCCAAAGTACCTGATGCAGGCTGGGCAGTTTGCTCAGTATGCTGTGAATGATATCTGGCACCCCGAGCCTCCAAAGCCTCTGTGGAAGTATGTATGTCCCTATGCAAGGACTAACCCTAGTCCTCTTAGTCAATCCCCTCGCCAATTGCAGGACCATGCCAGCATTTTGCAAGAGATTGAACAGCTACCTGCTTCACATCACCATAGTATTACTCATTGCCAGGCATACTGTCATTTACTTAACTTCACCTCTACTTGAAGGACACACCAGAAATAACACTGATCCAATTCGGACATCCTAGCCAAAGCTATTTCATGTATTTTGACAGCAAATGTTTCAGTTCGTTGAAAAGAGAAGCTTGTCTTCCTTAGCTGATGATCGGGCTACATTTTTTCCCCCCATCACTATGACCAGTGGGTCATTGGGTGCGGCTGGAATAACATCAAACTGATGTCCGAGCTGAGAGCGAGTGAGCTGAGACAGTTGATGAGGCCATGGCCAATTACACTAAATGGCTGGACTGAGCACCCATGCCAGGAGTCCCAGGCCTGGCCTCAGCACCTATGAGGCAGGTATGCAGGGTGAGGAGGACACTGTCTGTCAGCCAGCCTCCACTGAATAAAGACATTTGTGCAAGCCAGCAATGTTTCAGTAAAACATCCTGGGCAATCTGGGCTAAAAAACATCATTACATTATTACCAACTTTCTCCAATTATGGCTGTGCCTCACCCAGTTACACACATCCTATAAAATCATCAGAAAAATTGCCTCCCATTGCGACTAATATTCTTGCTGCACTGTGTTAATGTACCTTGGCATCCAGTCCTCCCTTCGATGGTGGTATATCCATCAGGACAGATGCATGTGTAAGAGCCCTCGGTGTTCAGACAGTCTCCTTCTCCACAGATCCCCATGACAGTTAAACACTCATTGATATCTGTCACACACAAAAGCACAAATATGCACACACAGCTGTGTCAAGATGCCAACATGAGGTAAGCCACGAAAATAATTTCATTGCCAATGTCAAATGACCTGCAGTGCATATGCAAGTGTGCATACCTCTGCAGGACGTCCCATCCACCAGCTCCAGACCAGCGGGGCAGTCGCAACTATAGGAACCGATGGTGTTGGTGCACTGGCCTCCCAGACACAGGCTTGTGTCCTCACATTCGTTCACATCTGCATTGACACACACATACAGACGTCATCATTATAAAACATTCACACCAGCTGTAAATCAGCGGGTCTCACTCCCAGTTTGCCCAAGTTTTTGTCATCTGAGTGAAGAGCTTCCAGACCACAGTGAACATGTCAGAAAAGTCATGCATCATCTGCAACAGCAAGTAATGACATAGTGTAGTAGGTCATACATCGCTGGAACAGATGGCTGTGAAAATGATCGCCATCGTATA
The DNA here is from genome assembly GCF_027409825.1 of Scomber japonicus. Taxonomy (NCBI): domain Eukaryota; kingdom Metazoa; phylum Chordata; class Actinopteri; order Scombriformes; family Scombridae; genus Scomber; species Scomber japonicus. The sequence goes on along the minus strand of NC_070593.1, from coordinate 18,286,448 downwards.
TTCTGATGACCACTGCGAACCACCCACCTTCACATGAGAGCCCGTTGGGTGCAGCTGTGAATCCTGGGTCACAAGCCATACAGGAGAAGGAGCCCTCTGTGTTGGTGCAAACGCCTGTGGGGCACGCACCTGGGGTCTGGCATTCATTGATATCTGAGAGACAAAAGAAGAAAAAGGTTTGATATGTATAAGTTGAGAGTCCCCTTTTTGCGAGTCGACTGTCTTATCTGTTAAAATGATCAATGGCTGAATGGGACTCAGCTTAACTTACAGCCTAACATACAGTAAGCAAAGCCCTCTTTATTAGATCGCACTGACAGTGTTTTATTAAAAAGGGTGGAAAGATAAGTATGTGGGACGGTCATCAAATCCAAAACAGCAAGCTATTACAGGTGGTGTATAATTACTGTATCTACAAACAGTCACTGGCTCGCTGTTATGTGATCATTGGAAATTCCTCGGCTGCGGTACAGATTGTATTTCTTAAGGAGAAAATAGTGTGGACCATTGTTAAGTGATTGAGACGGCTCTGTTATGCCTTTGGGTGAACAGAGCGAGTTCAACAGGGCGAGCTCGCTGCAGTGCGTGGAAGGCAGGGGAGTGGCTGACTTCATTTCAAATTAAGCCCTTAATATTTTCCATGGCATCAGAGAGACATCCATTAAAATCCTATCAGAGGCAGTCTTGGACTTCAGCTTGTTTTGTAAAACTTTTTCCAAGCACAAAGACACATATCAGTGGGGGATCTTCCTCTCAGGCTAGATCCACACTTCCATTCAAAAACATGCCACAGTATATGCAACTAACTGAAGCCATGTTTGAATCCATTTAGATAATCATTCCTTTTCCCCCTTCCCATGAAGTCATGACAGATATAACCTCCCTGGATTCGTCAAAGCAGCCGTTTTACTGCATTGATCTCATAAATCATGTCACAAGAAATTACTGAGTACTATAAAGATTTTCTGTAATCATATTCTGGGTCTAATGCATACCTTTTTTACTGAGGTTCAAATTCAATCTAGTGTTTACTATAGTGAGAGCTCAAACCATCCTAGACAGGTAGGTAAATAGAGGTAGCTTTACCCTCACAGCCTTGACCATCCTCGGACAGTTTGAAGCCAGCTTCGCAGCTCCTGCAGGTGTAAGATCCCGGGGTGTTCAAGCACAGCTGGCCCAGGCACACGTTAGCCACCAAGCACTCATCCACATCTGGATACAAATACATGGAAACATCATAACACAGATTACCATCTCTGGCTTCAAATAAATAGAGCCCGCCAGTTGTAATCAGTTAGATCAGTAATCACTGGAGCTAGGAATTATAAACGTCGCCACCTTCATCTTTCTAGCGGAGCTATCTGCAGAACATTTGCCTGACATCATCATGTTCTATTTGAGGGTCAGTGTCTCATTTTGTTGAGCAAGGATCAGACGAGCGGTGCCAGAGGCGAAGGGGTCCAGGATCCAGCTATGATGTGATGTCTAGGAGGTGTATTTTGGGATTTTGAGCTCAGATGATGGGACTCTGGCTTGGAGCTGTCACACCTGATGCTGTTTACATAAGACCTGAGCCAGCTGGGAACATGGGGAACATTCTCCTGGCACAGTCACTCTGAACCGCGACTCTGTTAGGTTTGGAGGCAAGGCCCGGCACGTTCAGATGAAAGAGGACACTACACTCACCTGTGCGAAAGTAGACAAATATAACAAACCACATTCCTGCAAAAATACGACCAAAAGTCTCACCGTCACACTGTTGTCCATCCTCAGAGACTCTGAAACCGGGCTGACAGACGATACATGTGAAGGAACCCTCTGTGTTTGTACATGTTCCCTGGCGGCATGTAGTGGGCAGCAGACACTCATTAATATCTGGTGTGAAACAGCACAGAGTATTAGACATTTATTTCAGGACAGGCAATGACAGCCAAGAACCAATATTCTCAACAGCATCAATATAAGATACATACAAATGTTATGAAGGGGTTCATTTAGATGAGTGGTGGTGAATAAACTAACCTTCACAGAGCTCTCCATCATATGATACTTTGTAACCTGAAGGGCAATTCTCACAGGTGTAAGAGCCTTCAGAGTTTAGACAGATCCCGTTGGCACAGGTCGTCAGAGACTGGCACTCATCGATGTCTGGGTGGAACACATTAACAGAGGCATGTTTGGACATCGCTATAAAACTGACACATTTCTGCTGTAAAGCAAATCCAAAGAGTTTCAACTCTGTCTTGAACAAATGCTCCAATGAGATGAGACTAAGGTTTTTTACTGAATGAGGAGCACAGCTGGAGATTGATTACCTTCACACCTCTTCCAGTCTGCAGACACTCTGTAGCCAGCTTTACACCTGGTGCAGGTGTAGGATCCCTCGGTGTTGGCACACACCCCACCTTGACACAAGTCTTCCTGGGCACACTCATTCACATCTGGAGACAAAAAGACTCTAATTCACCACAACGGGAAGAAAAGTCATCGCTAATTACAAGTGTTTGTCGACAATTGCAGCTCAGTCTAAATCAATAGCGGATTTCATACCTTCACATCTCAGTCCATCAACAGATGGTCCAAACCCAGGCCTGCAGTTCTGGCAAGTGTAGGATCCTGCTGTGTTGATGCAAATTCCCGCGGGGCACACATTACCAGTTGCGCACTCGTTGACATCTAACAAAAAGAAATAATTTGCAGACATTATGCTGCTGTCAAGAGCTCCATGAGCTGAGTAGTATACAGTGATGAGTTACACCCAATAGCTCTAGATAATCCTTTACAGACCTTCGCAGGCTTTACTGTCTGAGGTGACTTGGTAACCATGGTTACAGGTGCATTTGTGGGTGCCGTCCAGATTGACACAGCGTCCATGGAGGCAGACTCCAGGGAGCACGCACTCATCCACATCTGGAAAGAAGGTAGAGGGGAAGAAAAGGGAGCCTCAGAAAATAAAAAGACAACTGCTAACTCTTTGTAGCCTGTTTATAAACCTCCAATGGTTCTGCAAGGCTTCTGTAAAAGCACTGTGGGGAAATAGTTATAGAGCTGTTACATTAGGACATTAATAATGTCTCATCATTTGACTGACAGTTACCTTGGCATGTGTTGTCCAGTGTGAGTTTGTATCCTTGGAAACAGTTGCACCTATAGGAGCCCTCAGTGTTGACACACCTACCACGACCGCACACGGTTTGGTTCAAGCACTCATTTACATCTGGGAACAGATGGGGTCAGGATAGGACACAACATGCACAGTGTGAGTATGTGATTTTAGGTTTAATCTTGCCAAATTTGCAAGGGTTAAAACACCCAAAAAAACAAATTTTCTCACTGAAAGCTAGCTATGCAGATAGTTCTGCTTTTGTTTGTCAAGGTTTTGAAATATTGGCCTGTAAGATTTTCAGACAAACACAATTCACTATAAGATCCCTGTGGGAAAATTTGCCATTGCTATAAAGATGTGTATACAAAATAAAGGTTGCAGTGCAGCAGTAAAGGGGAAACGATTACAGCATAATTAGCGTGCAAAATAACAGCAGTCATTAAATTGCATCAGTGCACAGACCCAAACCTCATTCATGAAGGCCTTTTATTGTTTGGGGCAGTAGCTGTCTTTTCCACTTCATGAGTCAGAACAGTTGACCCAGGAATTATACTCGTGGAAAACTTCATGCAAAAACATTATTTTATAGTGGAATTTATCAAGTGTTAACAAGAAGGTAAAGGTGTGTGGAGAGAAGGCAGTCTGATGATGTGAGAGTAAGAGACAATAAAAAAGAGCAGGAGGAGGAGGAGGAAGGGAAAACGAGTAGAGGAAGGGAAAGTAAGGAGGTGGAGAGAGGACGTTACTGTGAGGTGATGGACACAGCCAAAATACAGTGAAAATACTGCAAGAGAGTCACAAGCTAGGTTCTGTTTGGCCATCCACGGGTACTGCCAAACGTCTGTCAGTGTGGCCCAATACTTTGTTTCTGCAATCATCCGGCATCTCTCAGGCCTCCGCGATAAGCCCTGACAAGGGAATGGAGCTGTTTTCTCTATCACGCCAGCAATTAGGCTTATCCACGATTCAGCCAATTGGGCCCAAACTACTGTGCTGCTGTCAATTGACTGAAGAAAATACTGGAAACCATGCGCTCATGTTGCCTGTTTATGTGACTCCCACAGTGCCAGACGTGTACTGTAGGCCTGTTAGCAGTCTGTGTGGACGTTAAGAGTGAAAATATTTACCTAATGTTATCCCTCATTTACAAGGTTCCTCTCAGTTACTATTTATACACCACAGATTTATACAGACTGAACAATATTAGTGGGCTGACAAACAGAAACTAGCTAAAGTGGTGTTTTCTCTGGAAGCAAGGAAAGCATGAGACTTTAAACAAGGGCACACATGCCAGTGATTTGCTTCCATCAGACATCAGGCTCCCTGAAAAATGACTTTTAAAGAAGAACCAGCAGCTTTTAAAGTAAATTTCCATATTTTCCTTCATTCAGTCTCTTTGCTTTTCACATTTCTGGAATACTGAAGCCAGAAGCTTGGGTTTCTAAACAAATTAGAGGGGTGCAAGGTCACAGAGAGGGGATGTGGTAAGTAACACCAGTCAGGCTGTTATGTAACTGGGCCACTTCAGGTTGGGAGCTGCTAGTGTGTTAGCTTAAACAAAAAACACACCGAATGTAGTTTGTTGGCCATTTGTGTATTCAAATCTAATAATCCGCAGTAAGAGTTTTACAGTGGATCACAGACAACAGTATGGGTGAGTGAGAGAATTTGTTTGTGTGTTGAGACCTCTTCGAAGTGGGGAATTGAACCTTTGACCTTCTCATAGATCTCCTGTGACTGCTCGGCCCTCTCACCTAGCCCAGCAGTGGTAATAAAGCCTCGCTGGCCTCCGCTGGGCCCAACAGTACAGTGGCCGGAGCTCTCCAACAATAACATGCTGTTTGTTCAAGGCTGTGGCCAAGAGAAAATATTTGGACTCTACCAAATTGAAGTATTATCAACAATCTTTTTACGGGGGCCAGTGATATCGAAAGATCAGCAATAACACGGCAAATGTGTTTAAACAATATTAGGAATATGCAGGGGCTGCTGGGTGGAGGAGTTGATATTTCATACATTGAGACGCTGAATGGACAGAGAGGGAGGCTAACTGAGCCCGGCCCATGCTATATAGACATCATCACTGTGGTTTTGGGGTGTCGTTTGGGCCCAGTAGCGCTCCACAGTGGACATAATACATCAAATGTAAAGTCAGAAATACATTTAATTTTTTATAATTTTTGTGCAGCCGGCATGTCCCTTTGAACAAGAAGCTGCAATTCAGTGAAACCAATTCAGCTTGAACTATTTGGTGAACTGTGCTTCACAGGCTGTCAGCAGATCATTAACGGCACGGCTTGTTGCCATGTTGCCCTGGTTATTTCGGTGATGCCAACTGGGAGCAGCAGCTTTGCCTACGTAATTGTTACCTAATACAGTTCTTACATCGTTAGAGGGGAACCCAGCTTATTTCCATTCAGTGGCTGGAAACACCCTTAGGAGTTTGGGAAAGTGGTGGCAGCACTATGTGTGTGGGGTTGCCTTACCCACGCATCTTTCACTGACTGGCCTGAACCCTGGGCTGCAGGCCTGGCACTGGAAGGAGCCAATAGTGTTGATGCAGACACCGTCGGGACAGGAACTAGGATCGCTGCACTCATCTACATCTGCACGGCGAGAAGAGGGGACAGAAAATAATTATTTGAATCAGCTGTTATCAAAACAATGTGCACATCCATGGAGTAGGGGGGTGCAAGGTCACAAATGCTAATATATACAAACTGAAGTGGACATAGTTTTCTTCCTAGCTCAGAGGAAAATCCAATGGGCTACATCAACTCATGGCAGCAAACAAATAGGTCTGGCTAGCATTGTGCTGTTATGTTAAATTAAGTTGTGTGTGTGTGTGTGTATGCTTCAAAGGCTGTGTGTATGCATGCATGTCACCTTCGCACTGGCCTCTCCAAGACTTGGCGTAGCCACTGTTGCATTCACAGGTGTAAGATCCTTCTGTGTTGATGCATTCGCCATTCTGGCACTTGTTGGCCATGCTGCACTCATTAATGTCTGCCAGTTTGAATGAAAACCAAGGAAAATGGAAAAGAAAGTGACTATTGTGTTCCACAGCAATAATTAGGGCAGGATGCTTTTTAAATGAACAGCGCTGACAGACAAGAACCTGCTGTCCTCTAACAGAGAGCTATAGAAAGCTAACCACAGCTTGTAGTGTCTTTCATCCATTAGGAACATTATATGTACTGCGGTCATGTAGGCTATGTCTTACCTTGACAGAACTTCCTGTTCTGAGTGATCACCTGGCTGTAGCCGCTGTGGCATTGACAGGTATAGGAGCCATAGCTGTTAATACAGCTGCCCTTCCCTTCACATGGGTCATCCTGACACTCATTCACATCTGCAAAGGGAGACAGAGAAAAAAACAGAAGACAAAGAAGGAGAGGAGTTTTAATGCAACATTATATTGCAGTTCCATTTCATCAGCAAAGACTGTTCACTTTCCAAGCCTTGACTTTGGAGCTCCTTTACTGTACAAGCATTCCTCAGTGATGGGCCTCAGCCCAGCCGAGTGCAGCAGAGGCTGCAGCCAAGGCCTTCTCCGTGAGGTAAGGGATCACAGCACCGTGGCAGCTCTTTGGATGGCCTGTACGCTGTTGTCAGGCATCACAGAACAGGTCAACATAAACAAACGGATTCCTTTCATTTTGGCTCGCTTCATTTATCAAGGCTTCTGTGCCGTGTAATGTTTGGTGTTGAAGACTTGCTTGCACTGAGATGATGATAGACAAAGCCGCCAAGGCCTTTGGTGTCAGCATGTGTGTGTTTGTGTGTTCCCGCTTCTCTTTGAGTGTCCTACCATTACCTCTGTATTACTAGTCCTCTTTGCTTACCAATGCAGTTGGTCTGTAGTGCACTGAGCTTGAATCCAGGTTCGCAGTGGCAGGTGTAGCCGGTTTGCACAGGAATACATTTCCCATGGCCGCATATGGTGGGGGTAATTGCACACTTGTCAACACCTTAAAAAAGACCATAGATAAAGCAGAGATGTACACAGTCAATACTCAGAAAACAGACAATATTGTTAACCTACGGTTACGCAACATCACAGACACTGCAAAAAAAGAGAAGAAACTGCATTCCACTAACACATGTTACTCTCCATGGGAACCGTCTTGCTGTTTTATAGGTGGGGTCTTGGATGAGAGGACAGGTTTTACAGCACTGTAGCGTTCTAACAGGTGGTATGGATGGCTTACAAAGAGGTCGGCGAGAAACAGGTCATGCACGGTAGAGCCTAACATTACTGTTGTTCTTGTCTTTTTCCGTCCAAATGGACTGTGCTAAAACAGAGACGTGGAACCGGGCCCCTATGTCTGACTGAGGGGGAAAAAGGGACTATGGTTCTCTCTATAGGATTATTAAAAATTATCCTCACTTCCTCCATATCTCTATCACTCTTTCTTTTACTCCTCCTGCCACCCAAACGCACTTTTTTCCGCTCTTCCTACATTTTTCATAAATCTGGCTTCTGTCCACTCAGGATAGCCTTCCCCTTCCAAGAGGCACACTTTTTCTTGGTTTTGCGCCCTCTCACCCTCTGTGCAGCATGACATCTTCAAGCCAACTTGGCTTTGAGAAAAGGGGTCAAATAAAAGCACAATACAAGCTCCTCGGGGTAAACTCTGGGTAAGCCTACAAAAATGTCTTATAAGATGCGCCTGTGTCTGCCAGGAATTGACTGAGAGCAGAAAAAATGAGAGTTGAGTTTTATGTTGCTGTTGTGCTCTTACACATGGAAGTCATATAGCTCCACACCCAACTGTCATTTGGGGTTTTAGATAAATATTCAGTGAGATGGGACAAGCCCATGTTAATGTGTCTTACCTGTGCCTGTGGCTGTAGCTGCATCTGTGTTGGTTGTTTCCCTTGAATCTGGCCTCAGGTTGTTGCTGGTGGAGTCTGGAGAGGTTTCTGTTAAGGGGAATAAGGGCAGTTATGAGTTAGTGGGTGAGTATGAACAGAGATAACCACTGATGCACAGAATAAGTTCTCTTTCTCTACAACCTAAACGATACACTGCTTCTTTTATCAACCACTACTGCCTTGGCTATCATTCACTGAGCAGCTGTATAAAAATGATCTACACTTTTCTCCAGGCTAAAAACAGCACACGACTGGACTCATAGTAAACCTTCACACTTTATTGTCAATGTTTTCACTGGCGCAAGGGCAGAGCTGACACAAGGACTGAGACTACCACCACTGTGCAGGAGTGAGCAATTTATATAAAATACATCACGCCTGTGCCTGACTGAAACTACAGCACATCACTGTTAGCCCTTGAGCTAAATCAAATCACAAGAAATCAGATAAAAGAGCCTTTGCTCAATGTTAATACTGAACAAGTAGTATTATAAAAATAAAGCCAAAAGAACAAATACCTGGATATTTCAATGGTGAGTCAGTCACAACAGCTGGCTAGAAAACAAGGAAATAACACTTGTTAAAAAACATTTTTGGTTATAGCACTGCACGCTCATTTTCATAAAGTAAAATGTCTGCATTTGTCTTCATATTCAGAGCTAATTGGTTATGTGCATCCACCAAAATGTGGTCTAAATAAGTTATGTAATCATAACAACCCCTCCAGCTGAGACAGCTAAAGCATATCGTGCTAAGATAAACATTTCAAAAGTATGTGCCAAGTGTTTGACAGGGAGAGAGAACTTACCGGACTCAGAATTTCCACATCTGCCACAAAACAAAAAAGAAGAGGGAAAGTTTATCAGTAGCAAATGCTGACATTCAGTTCATATTAACAAGAGCCATTACTGAATACACAAAACCAACATACACAACAACCTGTGATCTCATTAGGCACTTGACTTGCAGCTTTGGAGGTCTTTATTTCCAATAAAACAAAGCTTAGGGCATATTTATCTTCTAAGCCAGGCAGAAAAAGCTGCATCTAAAAGGTAGTGGAGACTATTGGCCAAGGAAAAATGCTAAGAAAGACGAGGACATAGATATCTCTGATAATGAAGACAAAAATCCATAAATATTTACAGAGTTGACTTCTCATATAAATCAAAATGTCACGGCTGTGCCAATAAAGTATCTCACAAGCATTGAATCACAGAGATACATTTTCAGAAAATCCTGGAGATTTAGATGTATGGCCAGTGTGGATTACTTGTGTGTATTGCTGTGATGCTCAATGGGGTTTCACTTTGATGGATGGGGAACATGAATACTACTCCGAATACGTTCGGTTCTGGATCCAGCATTTATTTATAGAGATCAAAACATCCTGTTGATGTTTGGATTCTCACAAAATCCTAATCTGTTTACATCCTGTAGAAAATAAATCCTGTTGGGTAATAATTCTGCTGCACTGCATAGTTCATGCCAGGGGTTTGTGGTAAAAATATTTAAGTGGTTAAGTGAATGCCATGTTTGGATGACTCTGAGGCCTAAGTGCATAATATGTAAGGGACATTCAAAAGAAACAACTATTCATCACTTTGCCATTCAAAGTAAACATTTACCAACCTTAAAGTCAACTTGGCAGAGATGTGAGGTACCAAACACTTTATTCTCACCTTCTGGTTGTCTAGGTGTCTCTTCGGCTGTTTGGACGGTATGATGGGGCTGCTGTGGAGCGAGAGGGTACTGGGGTTCTTGAGGGGTCTCTGGATACTCAGGGTATTGAGGTACTTGTGGAGTTTGTGGGTAGCTTGGATACTGTGGCCTGCTGGGCAGTTGCAGTGAGGGCTGGGAGGATGGAGGCTGAGGATAGGTGGGGCTCTGTTCCTCCCGAAACACTCCTGTGCTCTGTAGATCACCATGTTCCAGCTGTCTGAGAGAAATCTGCACATCAGAGCGCGAGTAGGTATATCCATGACCAGCTGGACAGATCTCCTTGAAATGGTCTGCATTGTAGGAAACACACAGCAACAAACAATAAACCACAGTAACATAATTTCTGTATCCTGCTTTTGGTCTCGTAAAGCTAACACGAAACACTGTCAGAGCGTAGTTGCGATATTCCTGCACAGGAATGATGATTGATATTTCTGTCTGATGTTACCATAAGCCACCCGTGTAATACTGTTATGTTGAGCATGCTGTGATTTACTGTATGCTGTGAATGACAAGGTCGGACTTCGACTATTATTGCTGAAGACCTAGCTAGCTGGTGGGCCAGTGACAGCTGTCACAGAGGACTACCAGCACGGGGATTTGGAAAGGTTGGGGGATATCTACACACTCAAACAAATGAGACATGCCAGTGAGGGAAGTAGAGGATCATGTAATACCAAATGAACTTTGAACTCTTTGGTGTAAAGGCATGTGAGTGAGAGGCTAATGGAGGATTGGCTGGCTAGATAAAGGGAGGGAGACTGCACCTCTTTGTGTCTGAGCCCAGCAAACCTCAGCGATGGTGAATCCATTACAAGTGAGAAGCTCTGTGTCCCCTACCTGACCTGAAACCAGCAACTCTATGCCAAAAGAGTCTGGAATAGAGATATGAGTAATGACAGATATGTGGTTGCTGTAAATGCTTGTGTAAATGCAGGAAATGTGGATATGATAGGCTACTGAATGATGAATTTAAAGTGGGGGGAAATGAGGCTATATATGATCAGGAGCCACATCAGAGGAACTGGAGTAAATATGGAATGAAAGTCAGCAAGCTCCTGTTACTGAGTCACAAGTAATGGGCCTGGCTGCTTTGTTCAGAACACAGCTCTAACAGCTTGTCAGGACATACAAAAGCCAGGGTCCGAGGAATCAGAGGCTGTGTGTCTGTGTACTGTGTCAGTCCTGGCTGAGCAGCACCATGGAGGTCTGTGTCTGTGATATCTGATCTATGACAATCCCCATGAATCATTGGCCAGTACAGACACTCCATAAAACCAGCCTGTTTCTCTCAGAGACTTTGAAGATTAGATCGGTATGAAAAAAAAACTTACTTCCCATGTTTCACTTGGCCAAGCTATTTATTTCTGCTGTGAAGCTTTGCCGGTCTATTAGTGGGGTTTCTCTCTGAGGGTTGGAGTGATAACACAAGACTGACTCCCACTATTATGTAGCCTCCAAAATATGAAAACTGTTATGTTTTTGGTCCTTTTCCACTTCAAACACATTTGGTTATTTTGAACTGCTTTACACGCCTGGCAGACAGCAGAATATGACTGAGTGGTAAATACTCTTTGCCTGTGCTTACACTACTATTGCAAGCCCTTGCGTAAGATTACATGTGACATTTCATATATGCAAAAGCGTATAACCCTGCAAAATGTTTTTCAGAGTAATGTACAGTTCAACCAGAAACAGACTTTACGTTTTCAGATCAAGGACAAGCCTTGAATTTAAACTCTGTGTGCAGTTTTTTGTGGTTATACCTGATCCTGGCAAAGGGCAACGATCACACCCAGCACCCCAGGCTTTGCCCACTCGGCTACAGCAGCAGATCTGCTTGGTGATATGCTGAGAAAGTGGCAGAGAGCATGTGCCTGTTGACAGTGATCTGTAGCAAAACGCCCTCTGGTCTGACACCGCTTTGTCCGCTGGAAAGAAAGTTGATACATCCATCACATGAACCAATGCATATCAAAATGGTGTCAACCTTAGATTATGTGATATGTCTGACAATAAGCAGTACTTACAGACACAGTGGCTCCTGGCAGGGTCTAACATGTAGCCTGGTTTACACGTGCACCTGTAGCTTCCTTTAGTGTTGAGACATTCAGCATTCTTACAGAGCCCAGGCAACAGACATTCGTTGATGTCTGTGAAATATGCAGCACGTCAGTCATGTAATATCTAGAACATTCAGATTATGGAAATACGGTGAAGTCATGTTTTAACCCCTGACATGAGTTTTTTGAACTCCCCATGAACCCCAATGACTAAACTTGATACAAGTATCAATATCGGATTAAGAGTTCTCACAGCGTTCAGGCCTGCAGACTGGCAATGATGTAATGCTTCAGAATTAATTTACACCTTGAAAGGTGACAAAATATTGCAATCGATCATGCAGTCAAATCCACCAGCTGCCGGGAGGCAATGAAATATGGAAACTTTTAGGTTGCACAATTGTGTGAAACCAAGGAGGAGTGATGACACAAGGGAAACACATGCAAACCAGAATGCACTCAAAACTGTGAGATATCATAAACTCAAAGCTGCAGTAACCTTGACTTCGAGAGCTGGGCAGTCAGGAACACACTGAGGAAATAGCAGAATGTTTTATATTATCATCCTTCCTCAGCATCTTTCCTTTATGGTGTCTAATAAGGTCACACCATCTTTAGCTTACGTCAACGAGCAAAAGTCACAAAGAGAGTTTTTTTCCCCCCCCGTCTGACCTAAACAGTGAGCTGGAGTGATACGGGGGCCAGTGGAGTGTTTGCTTATTGCTCCAACAGCTCCCGAGTCACTAAGCCAAATGGAGGCAAGCAAGCCAGTTAATGTGCCAGGCAGGAGCATAGGGGGACATATTTCAGGCGCTTAGTCATGCGATCACACTGGGACCAGGCAAAGTTTGTTGTTCTACCGTGTTAAACAAAGAGTACATCATTAGGTCTTTTCCTATTGCTTTGATGACTGGAACCCGACAGGCTGCCACCACAGATTTTCCCAATTCTAATTAATCTGCTCTTGTTTTGTTGTTTTGCTTCCTGCTGGAAAAAGTGAGCTTATAAGGGATTGAGGCTGATAAATTTTGTGGACTGAAGTAAATCCAGGGAATGCTTCAATGTTTCATTTGTTTTTTCTTTTGTATCTCAGCTGCACTATGTTTCTCCTTAAAATGATATGTCACTCTTACACACAAATGTAGAATTAAAGGACAAAGTAGTTTTAAAACTGGAGCTGGCCTTATAAACCCAAAGCCTCTAGCCTTTATGCCATTACAGTTTAAACAAGCCGCTTCTCTGTTAGCAAAAGCTAACTGTCACTGCAGGTGGATGAACCAGGATGAAGCACATACTGTGAAGACAATGAGGCAGATTGTAGATGTCATGCCTGCTTCTGCTGATATGAACACCTTAAAACCTAAAAACAACAATATTCAGTATGCAGGTGTTGTGGGGGCTTGGTTTAGTTTAAGCAGCATGCTTTCTGGTCAGAGTTCAGGTCAGCGTTGGGCTCAGCCTTCATCACATGGGGTCTTTAATCCCTGGTTTGGTTGAGTCCCAGATTAGTGCTATTGTTACAGTCTGCTGGTGGGTTGACTGGGATTGAAACTGACTTCCATGACAACCTGTCATGACCAGCACTAATCTCAACATCATTTTTAAATTTGTGCTTGGTTGCTCTCATTGACATATTGTGGTAAGAGCCCAGAATCCATCAGCAGCTTTTATCATGGCTGTTTTTATTGCTTCATGACATTTATTGATAACTGTAATACATCAAAAAAGTTTCACAACACTGGCTTAAGTGACAACCAGTTTGCTGTGACCTTGTGGGACCTTGCCCGCTCTTAACTTTTGGGAAAAACAAGATTCACATAAACACCTGCAGAATTATTTATGAGCACTGTAAAGAAATTGGCAGCATTGCTCTCTTTATTATGTATTGGCTGTTATGGCCAAAGGGAGTACTGTGTAACTACTTTGGAAGTCTCAAACAAGACATAACTTATGGGACCAGAAAAATGCATCCATTTAGAAACTGTGAATAGGGAGGGCGCTTTCCCACAATCTGCCAATGCAGTTTTTAGTGGTGAAACTAAGCGTTCAGTGGCAACTTTCGATAGCATAACCAGATATATTAAGGTGTCTCAACTTGTTGGCCAAATAATGATAAATGTTAAATGTTTAAGTGTTTTTAAATTGTTTGTAGCTTTTATTAAGCTGATTCAAAATGTTATGCAAGACTTCCATCATCTCATCTTTGAAGTGGTGTATGAGTAATCTGACCTGCTCCCAGCAGCAGTTTACCACCCACAACAGAGACCGCACATGCATCTATGTGGGCTTTCATCTAACAATTCAGACGACCTAGTTTTTGGGAAGCAGTTTCTCAGAAGATAATGAACCCTCTCTAAAGTCAAAGATCAGCGTGTGGCTCAGAAGGAGCATCTTATCGTATCATAGTGTGAATCTATGACCACGAGGGTCAGCGTAAGGCAGAGCAATGAATCATGCCTGTTGCCGAATGTGAGACAAGCTCTACTCTGTTCCAGTAAAATACACCACAAGCAGCGCAGACTAGAAGCTCCAGTTTGGGAAGCTGGACACCATCCTGATAATAATACTCAAAAAATCCCCAAAAAAGCAGGTTTTTTGCCTTTTTGGCAAATGTTGCAAGACCTGAAATTAGAAATAATTTTTGGGAATGGAGCAGCCACTGAACGGGACATAGACTTTAAAGGCGCTCCAGTAAATATTGTGGGTAACTGTCAGCTTTGCTTTTTTGGAACTCAAGAAATGAGAAACTGAAAGGGGGGAACATCTTGAAACAATCATACAAGAAAAGCATGAATAATAGAAAGCTAAATTTCCACATTTGTTGGCTGGTTGACACGCTATTGGAAGATAAGTACGTCCTTGTCCACACGTCTTTGTTATATTAAAATATGTTTCCCAGCTCACTCATTACCTGAGAACATCAATAGGTTTATAGCGCCGTGTAGATCAGAAAACATGTTGAACTTGCTGAACTACTGGATGAGGCCTGTTACAGATGTAGTCAAAGCTGACCACTGTTGTTGTTACACTCCATAGGCTTCAGTAATCATTGGCCTTTGGATTATGACACCATCAATCAAGTTATTGGGTACCAAGAGGACCCATAAATCCCAGCTACAATTAACAGAGCTTAAACAAGTAGGCTGTAAGTAAAGCTGCATTTTGTTATTCAATGTCCCAGCATCTGCTGTCTGTGCTTTGTTGTGTTCACAGATTAAGCAGCACATTTTTGTTATATCTTTGAGCCAAGGTTTATTTGTTCATGTCGATTAATTCTAGTGCTGTATACTAACAGCACTAACAAATGTAAATGGTCTGTATTCTCTAGTTGACGGCTGTGTACAGAGTTGACACTGTGGGTGGTTACTGCTTCATGAACGGGCAGAAAGCTGACATCTACCAACTGCTGGGATTTCGTGAGAGGAAAACACAGTGTATGTTCAGGAATTACCTGAGTTTGCTTTAATATAGAGATGGATGGTGAACTGGCAGTCATACAGCTTTTCTTCTGCTGGTACATTTATGGAGGCTGAGCAACAAACAAGTCTGCAACCTGTAACACACTTCGAGTGTCTCTTTTACTGTAATCACAGCCTGCCGTACCATTCTCCACTTAGAACCACAAAGACCAATTAAGACAACAGTCCCATGTGCTTATTGGCTGCTGAACTCTGACCTTGGAGCAAGGCTAATTGTAGACTTGACCTGGTTCCCATAGAAGCCAGACATACAGCAAGTAATACTTTTATAGAAGTCCTCAGGGGTTCAGGTATACATGAAAACATATGGGTAGTAACCATTTATTTCACATCTATGCCATTATATTTAATAAAACTCAGTAATGTTGTGTTTTTGTGATGGATACTCTACCTATTAAAATATGCAGAGGGTTAAATCATATACATTTATACTGTAAGCATCCTTCAACGTATTTTATAGCTTACCTTGACAGTGTGTCAGATTCATCCTTTTGTAACCTTTGGAACATTCCACTTGGCCATTTGCAATCACTGCGTAGGCTGCAAACAGAAAGAGAAAGCAGAGCTTTAGAGGAGCAAAATGATCTTACAGCATAGTGCCTCTCTGTCGAAAAGCATTGCATTCATCACAGATCTCCCTCTGTGATGAAGAAGAAGGAGCTCGGCATTAGGAGGGGACCATATAACTTACAGATGTGAGCATCTTGGCAAGAGGAAAAATGAGGGGACCACAGCTGGGCCCCTGTTGGGACTCCAGAGTGAGTGTATGGAAATGGATCCCCATCAACTACATTTATAAGACAGCACTGCCATCCAGCAGAATGTAACGATAACACTCGACGTCATTTATAATCATATTACCTATAATTCTCCTCAATCTCCAGGGACAGCTTATATCATAAATATGTTGAGGAAGCCTACATGACAGTCTTGACCTTTATCATCAGCCACAGTGCAAATCTACTTAAACAAGAGACTAATGTTTTAACTGTGCACGCTAGGAATGACGATTAATGTACGGCGCACAGGAAAGTGATTGGTCCAAAACTTCTTTTTACTTGTTTTGCCAAAGCAATAAAAACTCATATGGAGTCTGCTTCAGGTGTATACATTAGAGGTTCACAGAAGTGCTGCAGTAAATAACACAGTATGTCTGTAAATGCCCCAGTGCAGCCATACGTTCAGTGACAGAGGCTTGAAAACATGGCGTCATTACTCATTCGGCACCCAGTCAAGCCCCAGCATGCTCCATTAAATGTACAGGGAGGTCAATGTGGCTATCATGTGGCAAAGGGAAAGTCTCTGTTCATCTTAAGGAGCATCTGTGTGTATCTATGTTTGACAGAGAGAGGGAGAAAAAAAGCTCTATAGGTCTGTTTATCTGTTCACGCTGAACAGAAACAGGGTGATTGTTAGTTACAGATATGTTCATCACATAAACTGTGATGAAGAGTTCTGCCTCATGTAATGTTGATAGAGGAGATCCAAATTGTGATTTTGGGGAGAATGTGTGCATTTAGATAGATATTGGCATGGTGGAACTGTTTCTCACAGTTACAGTCAATCCAGATTACCAATCTCAGAGAAATTAAAGCAATGATGATATCATAGCCCAATATGTTACACATCTTTATACTACAATATTAGAAAACTGAAAGTTGCATTACCATCCAATTTCCACTCACAGGAAACAGGAACAAATGAGAGTGTCGACTAACAAATAACTTTGGATTTACATCATTACCAGAAAAAACATGATTTTACAGCGTTGCTGCAACAGCAACAATGGGTTGAAAACAGAGGTGACACATGCAAGAAATTACAGTCACAACTTCCTTGCCAGCAAAGAAATCACAGCTCTTCCCTTTGCAAAGTGGTCTGGGAAAGGAAGAAAAGTTGCACTGTTTGGGACCAGGACTCCAACAGTCTGCTAACAAGAGTTTTAATCTGTTGATTGACAAGAAGCTCTGGTATGGTGTGACTGTGGACAAATGGGAGATTTTCTGAAGTTGGTCATTCCTTTTGGACGGCAGCTCAAATCTTTACCTGTCTTCTTCAGTCATCTATTACAACAGACATTGAAAGTGACTGTAAACAATGAACCACCAGCGTTTGTTTCAGAAGCTTAATACATTTTCTTTTTCTTCAACAAGTTAGTAATTCAAAAGAATTAGATGTTGTATGATGCTCCAAACTGAGTGACCAAATAAAAGACTTTGATGGCTTTTGATTGGTCAAGGTACCAACACAGCAATCCTGTAAATGTATCTAGTTAATACATAACCCAACAATCAGTCATGAGTTTGTGTAATTTTCCCAGGAGTGACTGGAATGTGTGCCACATGGAAGCTTTCTGGGAACATAAGTCCTGGAAGCTGAGTTATGTTTTGGACATGCTGTGACCCAGTGGACCAGGCATGGTCGATGTACCTGAGGGTTGACAGAGCAGAAGTGGGTCAACATTAAGGGGGCGACGGGAAAAGGGGGAAACTGTGTCAATGTGACGCTCCTGCTCCTGTCTGCCCACCTCCTCATCTTCCTCCACACCCTCCTAATCCCCCTCAAAACTTTCTGAGTAATGAGCTGTTGTGGTAGGGCGGTGGGCACACCCTCCTGCAGCGATGGGATCAGGGAAAGTCTGGCCTGAGTGACAGCAGGGCGCACATGCCAAGGGAAGCCCAGTGGGGGAGGTCCGGGAGTCTCAATAAAGCTTATTAGCAGGGAGGAGAGGACCTCTGCAGTCTGTAACAACTTCAACATGAATCTGTGAGACAGCTCATTTCAAAACTGCTTGTCTAGTGATGTAAAATTGGCATGTTTCCGGATGTACCATACTCATTTACAGTGTACATTCATAAAACTTTATTTGCACATAGGATGTAATTTGAACATTTCCTTATGTGCATCTTAGACCTAGAAATGCTTGTTATCAGAGTTTAGTTAAGTAACTCTTTATTGTTCCCTGGGGGCAACATGTTTGCAGCAAAGCTTAAAGACCAGCTGCTGAAAGTCAGCATACAGAGGTTGATAAGAGCCCTTCAAAAGCCTTATGTTTGTTACATTTACTGTACAATGCAGAGAGTGTCATCTGTTTGAATTAGTAATTAATTTTGTAGTTTTGAAGCAAAGTTTGATAAATCTTTGTTTACAGTACCAGCTTATCTGAACATTTACATCAAGAAAAGATGATTAGCACAAGGTGGTCAAGTGGTTAAGAGCGTATGCCACATAGGCAGCAGACCCCAGTTCAAGTCCCGGCCGGCAGAACTTTCTGCATGTCATTGTAATTTCCTGTCTCTCTACTGTCAAATAAAGGTGTCTATGCCAGAAAAAATCCTTTAAAAAAAACTTGGCGATGTGGTTTTTACAGTCACACAAAAGGCTAAGAACTTCTGTATTCTAATTATTCTCAGATAATTTAATGATGCGTCTGTTCTCATGCTGGCTTCTAAAGACATTTGTACAGAAAACATTTGTGTAGAGTTACACAGGCACTGGCTTGCAAGAGTGAGCTCAAGCTGAGCATCATTAGTGTCACCCTTGGTTACAAAGAGTGTAGACCAGAATGGTCTGTATCCACTGAGGGTACAGACAGAAACTTCCATTTGTTGTCTATCCATTTAGCCCTGTTCAACAAAAGACTTTGTCACCCCTCACTAATTTATTGTCCATCTCCATTCAATTGTTTTGTGCATTCCACTGGAGACTGTTCAATAATATTTGCTTGAATTCCCTGACCTTTAAAGTGTAATTTATTCATAAATTGAATCTGAATAAATCTCTTTCCAATGTGAAAGTGAAATTAGCTTATGTGAAATGAAAGTAAAGACAGAAGGAGGCAGGAGGCTGAGAAACAGGAGAGCTATAGTCAACTGTACAGAAATGTTTGATTGGTAATTTGGTGCAATCATTCTGTGGACCACCCGGCCCGGGAGCTCCTCTTCTAAGAGAAGTCTATTGAGAGGTCTGGACCATCAATTACATGGGCTCGGAGCCCTTCACCAGTATCCACAAGGACCTCTCTGAGAGGCAACCTCAGTGTTGGGCTTCTAGCCTTAACTGGCTGGAAAACCTGAGAATACATGGGAGACAGGAGAGAAGACAGACTGATGCCATCCACAGGATGGGAAAAGGAGACAGTCTTCCATTCCATTTTATTGGAGGGCACTCTGTAGGAAAGTAACCAATACCCAAGCCAAGACCTCCTCAGGACCCTTTCCAGAAATGTATTTCCTGACATGCCTCTATGGGACAAACTGGTGCCACACAGAGAAAACCAGAGCTCTTTAATCACTGCAGTAGATTTCAGGTCTTTTGAGTCTCTAAGATGGCAAAGCCATATCTTCTTGGCCTTAAAGCCAATGTTTGATTGGAGCAAACAGCTTAAAAGGAAGTCATTTACTTTCAAAACAGAGTGACTCCTTAGCATGTGCATCATTTGCCATTCAGGCACGCTCCATATCGCAGGCCTTGTAAATAATGTGTCCCTGCTTGTGTAGCTAAAGTTAATCAGATAGGACACCAGACACATATCAACATCCTTCTACTGATACAGATGCAAAATCAATCTTTGTGTTTTTGCTCAATCATGAACAATCTTGGCACATTTTACCAACAGCACCAACACATGGCAGATGTGAAGCAACAGCAAACAAGCTTTGATGAGGGGATTATTTCATTTTTCTGCAACATTAAATCTTTACTCAAAACATATTTTTCATTGTTTCTATTCACGAAAGTATGCGTTTTACATCTCTGTTTGTAGTTTGACAATTTTACTTAACGCCCTCCTCCAAGATCCTGATGGCAGTGTAACCCGCATCAAACACACATTTAAAACAGACCCACATTCCTCTATAATCTCCAATTCACTGTGGAATATTAACCACCTGGGCATGATCCAAAAGAAGGCATGCCACGGAACATTCCCAATAAAAATGTGCTTAACTTAGCTTGTATCCAATTAAAAAATGCAACACAAATTTCATAACCATCTGCCTCCAACTGAGGTTTATTTCTTGTAGTGGTAAGGCCTCCTCGGCCCTGATTAGCCACACTGCTGCCCAGCTAATAGATTCCATCATTCTTGTCGTGAGCGGATAACACTAAGTCAACATCAATGAATCAAATGTTGTCAAAATGATGTGACATCTCTATCTAATCAGCATAAGAAACTGCTGTGGAGCTGTTCCAATGCATCTGTTTTCCTGCTGCCTATTTCTGAGGCAA
Source organism: Scomber japonicus (assembly GCF_027409825.1). Lineage (NCBI taxonomy): Eukaryota > Metazoa > Chordata > Actinopteri > Scombriformes > Scombridae > Scomber > Scomber japonicus. Next base: position 18,265,974 of record NC_070593.1, on the reverse strand, counting down.
AGCCATTGCATCTCTGGTTTTTGTTGGTCATTAACAAGTGTTCATGTTTGATCAGTGCTAATAAAAAGCAATAAGCGCAGGCCTTGGCCGCTTGATGAATGTCAGATCAAATGTCTTTGGAATAGATGGGAGATTTGTAAGGGATGAGTTCATGTGGGAAGTTCTGGAAGTCGTGGAGCTCTGTCGGCCCCCCTGCTTCTTTGCCTCATCTGACTTTATTGATCTAAACCTCATGAAGAATAGTGTCCTCATTACAGAGAGACAGAGAGTGTAGGGGAGGGTACGAAACAGGCAGACAACTCCCACAGATAGAGAAAAGAGGTGGAATAGAGGGCGGGCGAAGACAGTACTAGGGCAGTGACATCATGATAACCTTGTTGACCCAGGGAGGTAGAGGAAGAGGAAGCCAAAGCTCCTGTGGGTGTGGTGCTTACGTACCCTAGGGACTTCTGATCTGGCTCCCTGGGAAGCCTCCCAGCATCTCAGACAGGGAGAGTCAGAAAGAGGGAAGCTGCCCAGCAATGACAGATGGGGAGACAAACGGTTTATGGAATTCCATTAGCTGTGAAACGCACAGTGAGGAGGGGCTGCCAACACAATTATACAGTCATGCCAACACTATAGTATGGGTCAGACTCGGGCCACAGCAAAAGGCCTTCAGCTGGCTAAGAGAACCTGTGATTACTGAAAGAAATGTATCCCAAAGTCATCCCAACCACTGCACAAACAACACTATCCTGATTCAAGGATTATATTCCTGTCAGCAACTCAGCGGATTCAGTTTCTAGTGTGCTTATGAGACTTGCATACACAAAAAGGCCTTTCCCACCTATTCCCATCCTCCCTTTACTTAACCAGTCACTGGTTAGTTCTCTTGAGGACAGTTTTGACCATGTCAGCCCCTACAGAAAAATACAATTTTACAACAAAGTAGTTTAGAAGTCCAATGCAACTTGTTTTCCACTCCACCTCATCATCAGAACCAGAGGGAAGCAGTTGACTTCAGCCTGTTCTGGTTGATCTGGATCTCATTATAGGGCAGGAATCCTCAGCATGTGACTTATAAAGGCATTGACTCCTGTTGGGTTTCGTCTCCCACTGAGATGGGGCAAGCTGGCATTCATGCCTCCATAACGTCAGCTTCCTTCACATACACATACAAACACATAAATATTCTCCACCCTTATTGCCACAACAGTGACATAAGGTCCTTAGTGTATAATAGCAAATAATACCCGGCTATATAATGTCGTCAGCCACAGAGACACAGCTAGAAACACTGCAACAACAGGGGTTTATTATGAGTCTGTTATTTGAAAAGTCCTGTGCTGCTTAATACTTAATACAGTATCATTCACTTTCTCATGTGAGGCTGATACAAATATACTGACAGAGCCTGACTGGGCCTAAAATAAGATAATAAAGATATATTTGAAGTAAAGACTAAAATATCCTGTCTGCAACAGAAATAGCTATTAAACTGTGGTCATATTGGCATCTCAGTAGATGCAATAAAATAAATAAAGTAGCGATGCTTGCTCTCAATCAACAATGCTTTTTGTAACCAGCTATAAACTGACCAATGGTAGTGTTACAACCCTAAACACAAACTGGGCTTTCATGACATCATTATCACATACTCAACAAGAGACACAGGAGACTCTTATAAATCTATATGCCTTTTACCCGCATTGCAAGCCGATGACTGACCGATTCACAATGAAATAAAAGAAACAACATAATTTTTCAGGGGCCATAGTCTCCAGGTTGCATATCATTCCTGTCAAACACGTAAGACAGCGAACATCTACGCCAATGAGGGAGGAATGTAGATTCAAGATGTAGCCAAGTGTCTAAAATGAGAACAATAACACTCTAGAGGAATTCAAAGCATTTCTCTTATTAAAGCTCCCTCCAAGACTTCTGGGACATAGTACATGACTTCATTTTGACTTCATTTTTCCTCTCTTTCATTCTCTATCCATTTTCCCCTGGCTGCGTGTGACCTGGGACCCAGGCTTACAGTATGCTGCCCCCCAAAACAACCACTAAGATGAGCGAACAGAGCATCCACTCTATTTCTCCCATGAACTTCAAAAGAAAAGAGAAGAGTAAAACATCTGGGAGCCAAAAGAGATCGTGCTGGGGATTTAGGAAGAGCAGGAATCTGGCATACCGAGGGAGAAAGAGAGCGGGAGAGAAAGGAATCGATCAGCATCTATGATAGATGGTGGAGAGAGAGAGGGGGATGATGTCTGCTTCTGATTAAGGTCTGATGACATTAAACAGGGACTGAGGACTTTAACAGCCAATTGACATCTGCGGGTAAGGCCATAGTAAAATTAAGAGCAACAGGAAATGGATGACAGCAAAGAATCCTCACGTGCCCCCAGAGCTGCAGATGAAGTCCTTCTAGGCCAGTGCAGGGACATAATCAAGCAGCACTGTCAGACCCAAGTCAGAGTCTCCATCCACAGTGTAAGATGTCACTACCCACTCAGCCTGCAGGGTTTGGTCGAGAGGCTGTTGAGCTGCTGCTGTTCATTTCCTTAATGTTCCAAGACCACACTGGCTCACTCTGCCACAAAGGGTGGGTGGTACTTGTACCAGGCTCTCATCTTCATGCTAAATGTGTTTTCATTTGTTTCCCAATTTTGGTTTAATGGAAGTGAAAATGGCTTCATTTTACAACTCGCACAGTGCATAGTCAAATCACACAGCCGCCTCAGAGGAGTTCAAGAATCTAATCAAACTGCTGTGCGTTGATCGTCATCAGTCATCAGTATTGTTTAGGTCTGTGATAAATGCTGTAAATATCCACCAAGCATAAACAACTGCTGCTGGCGAATATAACAGCCATCACTAACTAAACATTCTTAATATACAGTACTCAGAATTCTAAACTTTACCTAGAAAAGAAAGCAGAGTCCAGCTGCGTCTTGCTGTTTTGAACAAATGTGCATGACAAGACAAGAATACCAAGAGATCAACATACCAATAGCACAACACAAAAGAATGCCAACAGAATTAGACCAGATTAGAAATAAATTAGATTTAAGTATGTAATGGAACATAGCGGAACAAAAAATTGCTCTGATCTGATGGCTTTAGTCCAGAGGGCTTACCTGGTTTGGTTGGACACTTTTGGCACTTGTTAAGACCCCAGGAGGCGCCCACACTTCCACAGCAATCATCCTGTTTGGTTAGGCCTGGCAGAGGCTTGCCACACTACAACAACAACACACATCTGTGTTACATTTAAGAAATGAGTTTTGAGAATGAATGTTACATGTTTGTGCTTGTATGTGTACAAATGCCTGTGCACTGGCAAATTCAAAATGTGTGTGTTTGTGTCAGACTGTGCGTGTGTACCTATCTGCAAGGACAGAATGAACTAGACACATCTGAGACTAGTTAGTTGGAGAAGGACATAAAAACTGAGTTTCAGGAACAACTATGAACCTCCTGGCATGCCTCATTAAGGCACTTGGCTAATTGTGAAAGATGTCTATCAGACTTTACTTATTGGATTTTTGGCCAGTAGAGATTTATGAAACTCAAGAGGCAACAGAGAGGACATTCTTGTGCAGAACACCAAACTGGTATACTGGCAAGAGAAGAGGGAAAACTGCAGGCTAAAGCTTTTATATGCTCCTTGTCTGTGGCAGTTCTATTGGGGTTCTGAAAAATTACTGACTGGAAGGTTTAATTTCAAGCTCTCCATGAAATCAGAGTAGACAAAATGGGAACTATAGTCTCGCACATGCAAACGTACTCAAAACATAATGCAAGACAGCTCTACATCGATCATTATGTTTCAACTGCAGACCTAAAGGATAAGAGTCAAACATGACACCTTATCACAGCCAAGCAAACAAATGCTGCATCAAGCCTAAGATTAAGATTAAGATTAGCAAAGCCCACACTTCCACTTAAGTCTTTCCTCTTACTCACTTCTTTTTGCCTGAAATACTTGTCTGTTGTGACATACATACTTTATCCTCACCAGGTAAAGGGCAGTAAATCTGCATTATGTGCCATACTATACTGTACAGCACAGACAACAAACTCTTCCCATATGAGATACATGAGGACAGAGCACATGGGCTGGATTTCAAACTTAACCTTTGTCCTCTGAACTCATCTTAACTCATAACATGCATATGTTGGGGAAATGGTGAAAAATGAGATGAACAGTGTGGTCAGAGCTCATAAATCTTAAACATGACATAAATCATAGCCACAGGGCCACTTCCTGTTTGGGACAGCTGCTATCAGAGAAGGTGATATGAACATAATGATACCTGTGGTAAAACAACACTTTCTCTCACTGGTTTCAACACCCAGAATGGACCATGACACTCCAGGTGGCTTAGATTAGTTAATAATGACTTAGCACAATACCTGTCCGTCGACTGTTTCCTGAAAGCATCTTCCCACATGTCCATTCTGACGGTTGTGTGGTCGGGCATGGCCATGGCCATTGCCATTGATGTGTATGTGTCTGCTACTATGATCATTGGTGGGTTCATGTCCATTCCCAGGTTGGGAGCGCTGCTGGACAGAGTGAGCCCCTTCTGTTGTGGTCGATCTCTGCCCAGGCTGGACCCGGGCTACTTGATGGACCTGGACCTCAGCCTCTGGAGGGTGCTGAATGTGGACGTTCACCAAGGATGGATGGAGAGACGCTGGAGGAATGGCGATACACAGTTTATATAATACAGAGAATGCTTTATTATCTAATTTTTTATGAATTAAGTGGAGGCACCTCGATCGAAGGGATAAAAGTTGCATGCACATGCTGCAGTTTAACAGCTAATGAGCAAACATCCTGCACAAACTTGTTCAAGACACATTTCATCATCGTGTTGAGAGATCTTCATGGGGAATTCCCGGCAGCGAAGACACTATTAAGATACTACAAAACAACAACACAAACAGTTTTGGATTCTATGGTTTAAATCAAATCATCATAAAGACCAAAAACAGATTTGCTGAGAAGCTGAGAAGATGTTGCAATGTGCAGAATGAGCTCTTTTGTCCTTCTGACAGAGGGGAAGCATCTATCTTCAGGGAGTGCCAGGGCTTTTTCCCAGAATCCTGACCCACTGTCATGAATCATAGTCTCACAGACAGACAGCAGGGAGAGTCCAAGGAGAAGAAATAAACCCTATCAAGAGTTTTGGGCATGAAGTAGCATCTGTGCATATATAAAGCATACGGACAGGAAGGATAATTTCTTTGGTGTGACATGAAAATATGGCCCTATTGACTCAAATCATTTAATTATGAGTATTCATGTAATTTAATTCCAAATGGATGATGGATCAACTTTTAAATTATCTAAGACAGACCTTCTGCTTTTACTTAGTGTTAGACAGGGTGAAATGCTGAATGAGACTTAAGGAGGAAATTAAAAAATGATACCAGGAGAAATGGAAAGTGAGCAAATCTTACTCTTTTATATTTCTTCTTACAACTTCATGATGTTGCCTTGTCCTGTTTTTAATATCCACTTCTGTCTGATAAAAGCAGCATTGTGCGAACAATTTGAGGACTTCCACTGAGTCATCCATTACTTATTGTGCTCAAAATAGAGTCTTACCTCCACTGCTGGCCCGCAAAAGACAAGAGCACTACAAAGTAAACAGTGCCGAAAACCAAAGAGTAAACTTGGGCGCATATAAAGAAGAACTGTGATCATACGGGGAAGTGGAGCATTTTACAAAGAATAAAGATCTCATCACATCAGCATTTAAAACAGTGACATTTACTGGCAAAATCAATCAATCACTGGAATTGATTTAGAAGTAAATGTTTTGAATCAAAGTTCAGTTTTGGCAAACTAGTGCCATTGACAAATAGAAAGCTGTTTGGACAGTGCTGACCTTTGGTGGAAGGAAGAGCCAAGACTCCAAAATGTAAGAGGCTACGATCGCTTTATAGCTGTGTTCACTGTCACCAACACTAGTATACATGAGTACAAACGGTTCTACATTAAAGGAATGGTTCAAAAACAGTTAAACAGTTATGAGACAGGAATCAAGTTCACATCAGACAAGCTTCCTTGCTGACAATTAGGTCACCCTGAGAGCTTTTTCCCCCCTCTTCAACATGTACAATCCCCTGAACAAAATGCCAGAGGAAATAAACGGCGCATTACAGTGAAAATAAAAAGAAACTTGGTGAGCTGTTGTGACTGATTCGCTGTTAATGTTAACTCGCCAGCTACAGTAGTTCGCCAACTGGCTCCAAAAGTAGTGGATGAATTTTGCTGTACCACTCACTGGTGTAACTGGGCCTAAAAAGAGGTCAGTAGGAGGACAAAGACTGCCCCCCTATGGGCTACAGCATTGTTTCCTTACCTTGTTGATTGGACAGTGGTAGAGTGTACATGGACTGGGATGGAGATTTTGGTCCTGAGTGACTGATATCCTTGTGCCCGTGAGATGGTAGTCTGGCAGGAGGCGGGGCTGGCAGGTGGCAAAACTTCCCTGTTGAATTTGATGGACACCAGCACACATCCCTGCCAATGCATCGTCCTCCATTAAGACAGGGGATCTGACAGAAGACTGCAGAGAAGAAGAAGGTGAACAGGAGGGTGGGTGTGTCAGAGGTAAAGAAAAAAAGATGGGGGGGTTATTGCAAGTGAGAGATTAGTGAGCGTAAGCAACAAGCCACATTTAATTGCACAGATTTATGCATCCTCATACGCAGGGATCCATAGCAATAATAAGAAACAGAAGGGGTAGTCCTAATAGGAAGGGTATGTGCTGAGACTTCATGTGGACAAGCTTTATTTGCAACAGTTAGCAATGGTCCTGCTGTTCTGTAATCTGGCAATACTAGACACCTCATTCCACATGATGTTGATAAAGTTTAAACTTTTTCCTGAGGGCAGAGCCATGGCACTGCCCCATTTGATGCACCTCCTTCACTGGTATGTTTTTCCTCATATCAGTAATTACATACTCATGTACAGAGTGATGAGTTATGATTCATCCCTTAATAATTCAGAGAAAATAACAAGTACATGGAGCACTTGCTAAATTGGAAGGAGGACAAAAAATAAATAAAAATTTCGACACTATCATATGTTGCACTAAATTTCAAAATAGTGCAACTGGGCTTAATCTTATGAGTACACTGAATCCCAAAAAATGCTCACTCTAAAAGCTGATTTATAGTTTGCAATTTACCATGCTGTGAGAGAGAAGAGGAAAGACCGGCATTGGCCAGATGGTGTTTGACAGTACTGCTTTCACAGCCCTTTCATTGGTCTTACCTTTTGGCATAAGGGATAGGTGCCAACCCAGCACCCTACATACCTGAGCCTGCTCCCATCTACAGAATTGCTCTGACCTGACCTCTCCTAACTCAAAACATCAAAGACTATCAAATGAAAAACTTTATTTCACCGTGACGAATAAGAAAAGAACCATTCTGGGGCACAAAGGATGAAAAAAGGGCTGAACTTTTTCATGTAGGCCGTACCACACATCACAAATATGAGGACTGCTTTACGAGACAGTTGGAGATACGGTTGGCCGACATACTATGAGATGAAAGAGGAGGCGAGAGATGGAAACGTGCTGTGTGCCGCATCCTCTCCATGTCATTGAGACAGACAGTAACCCACTAACATGGTGCAAACAGTGAACAGAGAGGCGCTGGACAGTCTCAATGGCATGTAGAGAATGAGCCTCTTGTCACAAAGCATTAACAGTGCAGGCTGGAGAAAGAAAGGGAGGGATGGGAGAAGAAAAGAGATATAACAGATAGGGAAAGAAAGGGATTAGGAGAGGAGAATATTAACAGAATAGATTAAAAACATGATTGAGGTGGAAATAGAGACAAAGAGGTAATTATTAATGAAAAATAGATGTGGAAGGAGACAGAGAGACTAAGAGAAGTCCAGTATGAGTGTCCAAACACACAGGCAGGTCTCCTGTGATTAGACATACTGGCTAAATTATCAGCTCAAGGAGGCTGTTAAATCCTTTCAATGTGAGGTGCAGGTCTGCACTGGTCTGTGTCAAGCCAGTCCCACTCCAGCATGGGGCAGGAACTATTGTTAGACAATAACCTACTGTCGACTCAAACCACACTCCCTGTCTGCTTATCTGTCTGTCCATTTAACAAGCTCTAACAACCTAAGACATATACACACACACTTCTCACTCAATAAACAGATTTCTAGTCAATCTAATATTAGGCTTTAAAGTAAGTGTTGTACACAGGGTGCGTATCAAGGGAGCCTGTTATAATTATCTAGCCAGATTTTACTGCACCGTGTTGGGAACATAACAACAGCATGAGATAACGTGTTTGCTGTCCACTTGACATTCCTCGACGAGCACGCACACCCCAAGCAATAACAGGATGCGAGCCTAAATGGAAAGCATCTCTTTTTAATATACTCTTCAACACGTGCTTCTACATAATGAAGGGAGATTTCAAAAGAATAAAAATGGGGCATGAAAACAAGCTGCTGCTCAGTAAGAAGTGGAGGTGCCAGGAATGTAATCCTGTGAAAGGCCTCCGCCAGGACGCTGAAGTGTTTGGAATATCTATACCACGTTCCAAAACCCCATTAATGGACACATAAATCTGCAACATCAGCCTGTTTATATATTCATAAGTCAGATAGGTCCTCCCACAAAGAGCTTAGTGCACTTAGGTGAAGGTTGATTGCTTGTATGTCTGCTTCAGTTTGTATTTATGTGACTTCTAACTGGAGAGGACTTGTATGTATATGTGTGTGGTATGCGCACCCTTCACCTCTAATCCACAAGTAGTAATTAGCCTGAGCCTTAGCTGGACCTTTGCAACTGATGAGAAAAGTAAGAAACATGCAAGGCTACGACCCTCCCTTTGGCATTGACCACCCCCTCCCTTCCCATGGACACTCCTGTGTGAATTTGGAGCAAAGCCTCCTGGATAAATGGCAGGTTTAATGTAATCCCTATAAAATCCTGTTCATGCTGCTACTCTTTCTCTCTTTCTGCCTCTCCCTCTGCTCTTTCATTCATTCTTGCTCTCCCAGGGAGCACGTTAAATGGTTAACGGCGGGGCCAACCGCGAGGTGTAAACCGCAAAGAGATGGGGCTAAGTGTTGGGAGCGTGGGACCACCAGCTCCACGTGTGTGTGTGTGTGTATGCGTGCGAGTGGAGATTAGCCCCTTTTACAGAGCCCGCTTTTAATCTGCTCTACCCCTTTCTCTCTTGGGTTCCCTTGGTCTCCTTCTCTTTGATAGTGAGATTTTTTTTAGTGTTGCTCTCAGCTTTAATCTCCACCACTTTGCCTCCTTTCTGAGTTTGGTATTCAGAACAGACAGCATGCCACTGAGAACCCATTTTGTCAAGCTCACCACATAAAAAAAAGAATGAGAAACTAGAATGGACACAGGGAAAGTGTGCGACACTCAGAAAATAAGCAAGAGAGACAGTGAGAGTGAGAAGACGAGAGAAATGATGAGACGAGAAGGAGCAGAGAAAAACTGGCGGACAAGGAGTGTCACTGTTAATCAGAGGGCCTGGAGTCGACACTCACAGAGTCGGAAGCCCTGGTTCTGTGGCTGCTGCTGCTGCTGTTGCTGCTGTTGCTCGCTGTAGACCGTGGTGATGTCTCCTTTCTCACAGCTGTTGTAGCAGCGGCCGCCAGTGCACACCCGACGGCACTTCATGGGAGTGAAGACGATCTTAATCCGGTCCAGGTTGGCAGTGAGGTTGGCCCCTGGGAAACACACACAGACCTGGTTCAGAAGGAGCAGCAGCAGAGGTAGAGTGGAGACGAGCTGCATCTTTTCTCCTTCAGCTTTACTGTGACACACTCCCCGCCTGGGCAAAGGGAGGTTTATAAGTGTGCAAGGGTGTGTGCTGACAGTGGGCCAGTGGCACGCTACAGCTCAACAAGTGATGCGCCACAGGCCAGCAAATGGGGAAGAGAATACTATTAGGTATCAGGCTAGCTTCCAAGCCCTTTATCTTTGGGAGAAGGTGTTTCGGATGTGTGTATGCGTGAAAGAGACAAAGAGAGCGTGAGTGCAAGTGAACGTTGTGTAATGGTGGGAAGCAGTTCAACAGCCGTTGCCCGGGTACGCAGCTAAAAAACAAAAAAGCTTGTACAGCAGACAGCTGTGTATACTGGATAGTGGATCATGGCAGATGAAGATGAAGTAGTAAAAGGGGGGTGAAAATTATGAAATACTAGATCCCCATTTCATTTTGTTGTGGGTAGAGGCGCCAGGGTTCAGTGCCTGTCATGTCAGAGAGGTGACAGTGCAGATTTCCAAAGATATCAAAGCATGTAACTGCACAAACACACAAGAACACACACGGTGCTCATAGTCCTCTCCAACAGATGAATGTTTGTGGCCCAGCAACACACACACAAACACACATATGCATGTTGACACAATGCATGCAGCTTTGATATCAAATGTTTGTCTGTATGGTGTGACGCAGACCACAAATGGGATGGGGTGGGGTGGGTGGACAGTGGGAGAAGGGAAGTTCAGCCTGGGGTGCTGCCAATTTTTTTCCTTGCGGCTTATGTTCCATTTAGCGATGACACCACAGGATGTGTATGTATGTATTATAGCCTCACCAGAATGGCTTGTGTTTGTTTTGATGTGGCTAGGGAGAGCTGAAATGTTAAGTATACTATGCATGTAAAGTTCGTAGAGATCCAAGTTTTCATGATATTCATTTCAGAACGTGCAATAGACACAAATACGTTTTTTACCTGCTGGTGATAATGCATTGTTGAACTGTGCATTTAGCTGGCTGTCACTGGCTGGCCTGTGAGTGTTAAAGGAGTGCACGTTGCTATGCCCATTTCTGTGTCCATGCCAGTTCCTGTGCTCAGGTCCGTGGCCATTAGCATAGCCATTGCCATTGGGCAGAGCATTGGAGATGATAGGCCCAGAGGATGATGGATAACGTTTCACAGTGCGGGAGGTCCCAGTCTGCTGAGGGGAGGAGTCAGGGGGTCCCCGTCTCACTTGGGTCCTGTCAATCACATCATCACAAGACGATAAACACATGACCTCAGACAAAAGCTTATGTCCTGTATACACTCACACAGATACACCCATCAGCAACGTATGCGCATCAGCGTGAAATCCATTTAAGCGTGGTCAGTGTGTGCAACAGAAAATAATATTCCTGAGAGACAAACATGCTGTCTTAGGTCATAGTTTTGCTTAATTGATTTTATAGACACAATGATTTGGAAATAATTTTGTTTTAATTAAATTAATAATACCATATCATTCTTTAAGCACAGGGTTTCTCAACTAACATCTGCTGTAAGTCAGAGAGCCATAACCTTCACTAATTAATGAAAGACTCTGTTTGACATTAAAGACATTTCGTAACAGATGATTATTCATCACTGATTAACAAAAAATAAAGAATCAGGCAACCAAAGGGAATAAGATTAACAAGTCCCAGTTTCTGTGTGAGTGTCTGCGTGTGGCTGGTGTGTTTGTCTCGGAAAATGTCTGTGATTAACCACATTAGAGCTTTCTATCAGGACTACAAAACCTCTCCATCACCCATTGTGTCTGCTTGACTAGATTATGAACTCCCTGTTCTGTCTGACTTTGGCCAACCAGGGAGCAACATCCTGAGGGTTGCACCGGGCTGGAGGAAGTATTAAAACTAGGGTCGAAGAACACAGCTCGAACGGGGCACGTTTTTCACCGGTGAGCATTTAATTTGGGTCAATTACTGAGGCCTGTGTTGGGCGACCTGGAAGCTGAGCTCATGTGAGCGACCTGGGGGAGGCGCGTGCCTCTCAGACAGACAGGCAGACAAGCCTACCTGGGCTCTGGGGGTCTTGGAAAGCTTGGGGAGTTCTGGGATTCAGCCCTGCGAAAAACATCTGGCTCCAACTGATCTGCTCTGACAGACAGTCAGCAGAGCAAGACAAAGATGAACTAGGCCGGAAAGATCAGAGGCACACTTCTACAACACACACCTGTGGCCCTGTAAGGTAATTGAAGCTGTAATCAAACCCTAAATGAGGATATAAACCATGCATTAAATGATTTCAAGCCACACACCATGTTTTTACACACTAAGCTAGACACACAACAATAGTGAGGCAAATACACACACGTGGGCATTCTAAAATGAATACGTATACACACACACACCCCATCCCAACTGTGCTAGATGTAGCACAAGCCTATGCATGTCTCTTTTTACACAGAGTCCAAACCGCATTCCTGTTGCCAAGGGGAACAGGACACTATATGAGAAGGGGAAAAGGGAGACAAACATTTGATAATGGTCTCTCACGTCATCTTTTGGAAAGACAACAGTCAACAGCACCTATAGCTGACAGCTGCTGACCTAGATCCAGAATCTCCAGGGCGGGTCCCGGAGATGGGATGTGACACCAGGAAACGAGAGGCGCTTGTGTCAAGGTGGTAAAGATGGACAAGAGGTGGCTAACTCAGATATACCGTCCACTCCTAATCATGATGGGTTTTTTCCAGCGTTAACAATGACACCTGGCCTGCAAGCATCCTGTCTCACTTCCTGGGCTTAGCCAGATGTTGCTCTTTCGGTCTCTCACTTTCAATGGCAAAGTGACTTCCTCACAGCATGAGCTCACCACTGCCCTCTCTGCCTGTAGATCAGGGGGCGGTGAGGGCAAGCACGACTCCCTCTGCACATTTGATGTCATCATTAGGAACTTCAAGGTCTCAGCGATCCAAGGAAGAACAATTCCCCCGCCTTGTTCTGGGTGACTTGAAAGCAATTTTGAAGACCTCTGCCAAGACTGCATGCAACATGGTTTGAACAAACAGATGGAAAAATGTTTTGGGTATCAAATGTTGACCATACAGTTTTAATTAAATCACTGATGGTGCTAGTAAGAGAGCTGCTGAATGAGCATATTGTGCAAAGACAGAAACAAGGCAATCTGTTAAAAAAAAGAATATTAGAATATATAGAATTTTAAAAACTGCTCATCAGTATTTTTATATTACTTATGCATGTACTGTATAACATGCCTATTATCACTCCCTGTGAATTATGACCTAACTCTGCATTTCCCCTCGAAGCATTGGCTCATAGTTTTCGTTTTATGTTGCACATCTTTATTTATTTGATTTCATAGATTCAGACAGCTCCTTTTTTCCAGAAAAACAAACTTTGATAAACCCACTGAATGCTACCTGACTACTGTACCAAACAGCAGAAACATTTAGCAACTTTGGTGACAAGAGTGGAGCATTTAGCTGCCATGTTTAACCCCAAGACTTTATTGACCAAATCAAAACCAGAACTAAAAAGAACTGGATATTGGACTTATAATGGCCAGGTGGACACAACTCCAAATGAGTCTCAAATGATTATACGACTATATAGGGTTTAAAGTAAGGAATATTCACACCACCCTCATGTTCATATGTTAGGTTCACAGCTGGAGCCAGGAAGTGGCTGGCATAGATTAGCATTAAGTTGTCCAGCACTTCTAAAGCACACTAATGTACATGTCTTGTTTCTTTAGTAAACAGAAATGTAATATCTACAATTTGTGGTTTTTCGCACTACAACTATTTCTTCACAAACAACGGCTTATGTATCCTCCTATCAGCTGTAGCACTGCTTGCCTGGCAATCTCACTGCAACAACAGGATCCAAGAATCCAAGAAGACTCAAGATTCCAAGAAACAGTCACAGCAGATAACTCCTGCAAAAACCAAACCACCAAAATATGTCTCATTTGTGAGCTTTCGATATAGTGGCAGGAGTGTTTTTGAACATAGAGAGCCAGACTAGCTGTTTACTCTGCTTCCATACTTTATGGCTCAAGCTCCGCTTATTAACCCACAGACATGACAGCGGTATCGATCCTCTCATCTTAAAAATGTTGCACATATCTTCTATCTAAAATACAGCAATGACCAAAGTAAAAGCACCATAGACATATGGGGTGTTGAAATCATGAGGCCAAATAATGCTTTATAATTTAGATACTTTGAATACATTAGGGAGACACACTTGCATGAAATGTAAGACTTGCCTGGGTTAAGCACATGACATGTTTTTTTTTTTTGTAGTTCAGAACATGTGCTCAATAATTATATTCAAACAGAAACAATCAATTCTTATGTGCTGATAAATCTCAGTCCAAATACTTGATCAAAGCTTCAGTTTATGGCTGATAGTGAAGGAGGCCTCCAACTAAGACATAAAGCCATTGGCACTGTCCGCTTTTTCTCAACAGTCCTTCATTCATGTATGGAAAGCAATTAGTGCTAAACCTCATCACATTTAAGGAAATTACAAATCACAGTGATAGCCAAGAATCAACACTGTGCATGAAACAACACTGTAAAGCTTCCAATCTGTTGCAAAACTGTTATTTGGCACTATTAGTGCTTATCTTTGAACTCATTGAGGCATTACAGCATGTGAATATTAATTCTGATGAAGGCATGACAGTCAGCATATATAACAGTTCCAGCTCCACCTATTGACCCAGATGAGCTGGAGAGGAGGCAGTTTTTGGAGTACAAACAGCACACAGTGAAGCACTGTGAAAACACAAGCCAGGTCCAAGAACTGGAGGACAGTCAAAAACCATGTGATCTCTGAGCTTGTGCTGATGCTGTACATAAACCATGTTGTTAATAGTGCCCAGTGAATTACACTGCCAAGCAAAATGCTAGGTGCACTTTGAAGTTTGATGAGAGTGTGTCGAGGGGAAAGGGGGTGTTTTGTGGTGAAATTCAGTGAGGTGGCTTTGTTGAGGTGCCAGAAAATCCCATACTCAGTACTTGGAAAACATAATTTCCCATCATCCTAGCGGTTCTGCTGGGAAAGAGGAGACTCTTGGATAGATTGGGAAATGTTGGATTCTCTGATGATGCTGGTCACCTAAAATATTTACACACACACACACACAAAAACACAAGGTTGCGCAACTATCCTTGTAAGGACATTGCATTGACTTCAATTCACTGCAGACAGACTCACCTAAACCCTAACCCTAACCTTTAATAATTCCCATAACCAATTCATGCCAAACCCTAATCTAACCTCAATTCACCCTTGCCCTTAATGTTAACCTGGCCTTTAAAAATAACAGTTTGCCTCATTAGGACTGAGCTTTGATCCCCATGAAGACTACTGGTCCCAGCAAGGTTGGTTTTTACGCTGGAAACTGTCCTCAAGAGGTAACTAAAACGTGCAAGCATGCGCGCACACACACACACACACACACACACACACACACACAACCACAGTGACCCAGATCCTCGGGAATTGTTTACATCTTAAACAATCTCCTGATTTATGCTTCTGCGTCCACTCTGCATGACAAGACCAGAACAGTGTTTATGTGAAACACGGCACAGTAACGTATGGACCACAGCTGATTCATTCAACAGCTCAGTGTGGGTGCTTTCACCATCTTCTGTCTCTGCAAGTTTCTATATAAATATATAAATATAATAAAGCTTATTTGTAGGGTACAACTAATGTATTTTCAACAGAGAACTTAGTTTTTCTGGCCTTACAGTAGGATGCCAAGTAGGTTGGAAAGAAGACTTGGATTGTGATATTAAATGGTTTTTACCAGCCTTCTCAGCACTTGACACTCAGCACAAGTCTACCTTGGCAAAGCTCATTTTTCATTTTGATTTGTTTGTGAATACCAAAGTCTGAACCCACATCTAATGGCTTGGATTGTTGGCTTATGGCAGCTAATGCAGAAAATAGACTGATATGAAGGGCTTGTCTGGATGTTGGATGGAGCCATTTGGCTTTGAGCAGACTGTCTAAACAAGACAGTCTGACAGCAGGCAGAAGTGTCTGGCATGAGCATCCCAATTTGGGTCACATCGCACACTCAGATAGCTCCCAGCTTTGTCACTTCGGCCTGTCACAGTTCTCTTTGTGTCGGACTGGGTATGACCTCCAGAGCGACGAGTGGCAATTCTCTGGCACCATCAGTGGGTTTACAACCAATCAACACAAGACTCGCTCTATCCTGCAAAGGAAAATCGAGTCATTATTCTTTTTATTTAAACAAAATGTTTAATGGTTCCATTTACCTCTTTCCAAGAGGGAGCCTCGGCCAAAACCCCTTATTACATAAGAGCTGCACATAATTAGGGCAATTTGAAGGCTACTTGGTAAATGGGAAAGTAAATGACGGTCATCAAAGACCAAGTGTAAATCAAAGTTTACACACATTCATCTCATTCAGAGGAAGCGTTAAAGGCTATTGTTCATTTCAAAGCTTGCGCTCGTATATGCAGATCATCAGTCTAACTGGAAGGAACAGCAGAAATGTAAGAAATTGTGCAAACAGCAGCCAAAACAATGCGAACTTTGTCCTGCTCAACCACTGCAAGCACTGTTGGCAACAAAGGAGGAGAAGATTTATGATTGTATTGGGGACAGGCAGTCATGTGAGGGGTGCAAACAGTTTTTGGATGCAACAAAGCATATTGGCTTTATTCCAAACCTTTAAAGTGTTAGTAATAGATTTAGATTCAGATGCTCTGCGATAAAAGAATATAGAGCTCAAACACTATATTTTTCATAGGAGGTACCATAAGACAACCACTGGGACCACATTGAAATGGACAGAGATCATGTGTATTTCTGTTCTTGATTTTAGGTTTAAGAATGTCAAGAGAGAGATGTTTTTCAGAAACAGGCTTTACAACAGATGGTGCTCCGTTTCACAGACTAAAGCTTGCAGACAAGGAAGGAGAGCACAGACTGCTGAAACTGGTCCCAGGAGGTGTTATTCAAGAACATTAGCAAAGACATACACACTTGACTCTTGTTCATGTTTTGCTATTCAAAGCCCAACAGTGTTATGAATCTCTGTGACGTCCAAAACATTAACTACGATGTAGCAAGGAAAAGAGAAAACATTCTAGATTAGCAGTCAAGATGCTATCGTAGGTTGACTGGGATTCCTGTTGCCAAGTATGACATGTTTGGTTCAGGATTTGATTTAGCAAAAAGTCAGCTTTTATATCTGATATTTGATAAGAAATTAATTACTAATTGGATATTTAAGTCTATTTTGTTCTTACTTTGAGAAGATGAGGTTGCTTTCCCATATTTGATCTAGTACTCCAAGCCCACAGGCGAAGAGGGAGGAAGGTTGAATTCAGCATTTGGTCTGTCTTAACAGTCTTGGTGTATTTTTGGAGGTCAAAAAAGTCTCTGCGGGCTGAGCAAGAGTTATTCCTTTCTTACCCATCCAGTCAGTGCACCAAGCCATCTGTACCACCAGTGGTCAAATCCCTCTGTGGTCACATATCTCATTCCTCACGCTTTATGCAGAACGCCCTCATCCATTCATCATTTACCACTGAGGTCCGTGTGTGTTTCTTTCAATAAAATCCTGAGGTCTGATCCTTAGCATGCACCAATAAATATCATATCCAATCCCAAGGGCATTTTCATTACACTGTTGTGTGTTCCTCATGGCAACAAGGTCATGTAAAAGCATGGTGGTACAGTTTGTGTTCATTGTAAGTTCAAAAATAACTCAACACCAACCTCTGTCACAGTTAAGTCTGACCTTAAATTACAGCTTTTTGTGAATGTTTAATTTCTGGTAGTCAATTTTTAAACCTCCAGAGTCTTGGCTATATTCAAAACTTGTCTTGTAAGCTAATTCTGCACTTGTGAAGCTTGCATGTCAACTTTGCATAATTATTGATGTTGTTTTAGAGCAATAGTTAAATGTTCTGGGAAACACACCTATTAGCTTTTTTTCTGGGACTTAAATGAGAAAATTAATATTAATGTCTACGCAGTACATATGAAGCAGCAGATACTGACTTGGACGGACAACGACATGTCAAATGAACTCATTCTTGCTGTACTGTAGCATAATAGCGCCCTTAGTTTAGCATTAAGACTTGTAACAGTGGGAAACAGCTAGTCTGGCTTAGTCCAAAGTTAACAAAATCAACCTTCCAGCATCAAGTTTAACACATTAGTTGTGAATAGTCAAAACAGAGGGAAAAATTTAAAAAAGAATGCTCCTTGGAAATTACAGTCAAAGTTGTCAGTAGTGCCAGTAGTCCATTATGTGCCGTATGAAACTAGAAATAACAGAAAAACACCAGCGCAGAAACATGTGCAAGACCGATACGCTTCTTTCTCCTGAAACAAGGACAAGTTCTTCTCAAATACGTGGCCGCATAAGGCCAAACATCAGTGAGCAATTAAGGCTCAGTCTTTCTTTGATAACATCTCTAGTCATTATGACTTGGATAATTGTGGGTCCTGGCAGAATATTTCCCCTTGTGAAAATCTGGGTGTGTCTGAGGGCTTATCGCACCAGCCATGGAGGCTGGATTAAATCATGCTCTCTCTGTCTGGACGGCCTTCCAGGAATCCCGCTAGTAGCAGCCAGAGCCTGGGTGAAATGAATTACAGTGGAGTTGGATTGATTCAGAAAGATTTTTTTTCTCCCCTAGGGGATGAGGCTTATATTAGAGCAACAACTGGGCCTAGAACAGAATGGAACGCAGCAAAGGTTCTTGAGAAATTTATTTAGCGAAGACTGTTATTTGGATCAGCCAAAGTGCTACACAGACAAATGAAGAGATTAAGTTCCACTTAATTTTATAGGTATAATTTCTCCCACTGCCTGCATGAAAATAGATTTTCTGTAAATTTGACCTCATTGAGGTTTTCAGACATTACATGATCAAAACATATGACTGCTCCTGTCTACTCGATCACAGGCCAAAAGCTGTGAAATAAACAGTTCTCTTTTCATCTCCAGGGGGGCAATTGCAGTGCCAACCTGACTGTTTTCACCTTTAGCATTTATAAAGTGGGGTTTGCAAGCTACAAGAAGTCCAGAGGGGCCTGATTGGGGATGGAAGTAAAGCAGTGTGGTTGCTGTGGTTCAGGGGCCAGAATCAAAATGCCTGGAGACATGGTGAGCTGAGAGGCCATTCAATACTCTCCAGTTTATTGTAGTTGTTCTGATCATTCACTTAGTAAAATGCCACAAGACAGGTCAGCAGGAAGAGACATTACGAAGTGCTGACTGAGGCTATGCCTATGCTGGTTAGTGTCATATGTCAGACTGCTCTGACAACAAGCCAAAGAGGTTTGCAATAAGTGAGGTGATTGAGGGGGCTTTTGAATAGGCCTGTAACATTGGGTTGAAAAGCAATAAAAACTTTATTGCAAGTTTGCAGAAAACATGAATGAAAAATGCAGCATGAAGAAGGCCAACACAAAGTTGGGTTTTGATATCTAGACATAAAGATATAAGAAATTCAAATGTGCAGGTTTGAGCTGTTAGATGTGTCCATTTGCTGGTTTTGAAGCTGGAAGTTGAGGTCTACTGTATCACTCGGGCCCAAAGGAACCATCCATCCTGACATCTGAATGGATTAACTGGTCCCTTTCACAGATATACTGCTAATTTATGCTTTCAACAACATGCCACATATCTGGGAGATGAACCTGATTGATGCTGTCTCCATCTGCCTCAGCTCCGGAGCTGGAGGCTGGAGTGCATTCTGGGGTAGGCGCCCCTCTTCCTATAACTGCAATACAGTATTTGTCCCTCTGACAGCTGCATCTGCACAGGCCTGCTTGATGAGTAGGATTTGGCTGAAGATGCTGGGCCCGCTGGCAGTGCGGCACAGGGAGCATGATTCGGACAAGGCTTTGGAGGGTTGGGATGGAGAGAGAGAGAGAGAAAGACATATCTGTCCCACGCTGAGTGCTGCGCTCTCTATGGTCCTTTGTTCCCTCTGGCCTAGCAGGAAGCCAAACACTCATGGGACTCATTTGGCTCTGTATTTGTAGAAAGAAACACACCAACTCTTCCTGGCCTGGCTCAGTCAATATTGTTGCGTGTTAAGCTTCCTCAAATTCAAAAAATCTACAGCACATTTAGTCTGTCTTCCACACACATGTTACAGCATATGTGGAATCAATCTTTGTTCATTTTCTACAATCATATCTTACACAATATTAACCATTTCCTTCCTTTTTCCAGCCTGAGGCGGGTTCACCTGAGGACAGTGTGGCCTCCACAGCTTAGTCTGCACTCTGCCATGTTGACGTTAAATCCACAGTAGCAGAGGTACACAATGCCCCCCCCCAACACGACAAAACTATAGCAGAGGATGTCCAGTCATGTTCCGGAAAGCCCTTTCCCAGTCATATCGCAAGTGAAAATGCTCACAAGGGACCAGGGTCAGGGCAAAGGTCAAGTTTGTAGCACCAGCACGCAAGACAAACACGCCTGCATCCACAAGCCGAATGTCAGTTAACCTGACCCTGTTCAAGTTCATTCCCAGTCTACCCACACAGGGATACAAATCACAACTCTAGACACATGGTCATATGCTTGATTTAGAGGAAAGATAGAGCCTATTCAGAAGAGAGCAGCACATGCAACCTATGGGAATTGACTCTATTTAAACATGGACATCATGCCTGCTCCTAAAAAATGAAGCCACAACATCTCGATTGCCCCCTGGTGGCTGGCTGCAGCATAGGTCCTGCCCCTCAATGTTAGCGGATGAGACATGAGCCAAAAAAAAAAGGATTATCATTTTCAGTAGTTCACATCACACTGATGTCTGTTCAAGTTCTCAATTTTCTTATTATTTTATCTTTATTTAGTTATTTGACAATATTAAAATGACTGACAGCAGTGACAGATGCTCTCAAACCTCCATCAGGCAGTGGGTCAGCTGAGAGGGTGTGTCCCGCAGTCCATCACCCAACTCTAAAGGCGCTTTTCCACTACACAGTTCCAGCACGACTCGACTCGGCTCGACTCGACTCGACTGTGACATCAACAGACTGCTGCCCACTGATTGATCAGAAGAGTTGTCGCTGGAAGAGTCAAACCTGCTGGAAGAATCAAACCCGCCATTTTTAAATACCGGCAACAGCGTTACAGCAATTCGTTTCTCTTCTCTTGCTTTGTGTGTGACAGAAAACCACATACAGCAGCAAGTACACCACTGCCTCCATGTCCTCCATTGTTTATGTGTTTGTGTCACGTATAAAACGAAGTCACGGCAGTTTCGCGGAGCCGTGCTATGACGACCCCGCCCACGTTGAGTAGGTACTTTTCTGTAATGGAAAATGCCGTTCCTGGAACCATACCGAGTCAAGCCGAGTAGTGCTAGAACTATATAGTGAAAAGGCACCATAATATGCATAATCTTGCTCTAAATGATGTCATACAAGCAAGATGGCAGCTCCCAAAAAGAAGATATTCTGCCGTCGCTCTTGCATTGTGGTAGGAAGTGGTAGTGGAAGTGTCACCCTTTCTCTCTACTTTAGCTCGCCTCCCCATCTGCAGGCCTCCCCTGTTTTGGCAGCAGTCAAAAAGGGAGACTAGCGGATGATTCTGGACACATCTTCTTTGAGTAACAAAGCAGACTGCCAGCTGGTACAGTAGGAAAACTTTCCCAAGCTGAATGTTTAGATATATATTTTAGTCTTAAGACCACATATATCTTATCAAAGTCTAAGGCATCAAGAGTATTATGAGATAGAAAGCTACTGGGGGATTTGGGCTGTTCTTTTGAATTTATTATCCTCTGAACTGAGTTATGAGAAACTTCTTTAAAGCGAATTTCCACTCCTGCCTTTCAATGTTAATGATTATTCAATCTCTGCATTTCTGTTGCTACCAAGAGCACTGCTGGTGACAATAAAACAATATTTCCATACAGGTGCTGAGGTCACCTATAGGGTTTTGACAGCATCCCCCGTCAATGCTGGTGGTGTGGTTTGTCTGGAGTGGGAGTAAAAGCAAACAGTGATCCATGACTAACATGGAGAACTCCCACTATGACCACAGTTTCCTCTGAGGAATGACTGTATGGCCATGTGCAAAGCCTTGAGTCAACAAGCCACACAACCACCAAGCCGATTAGTCACCAGGCAAACGGTGGGGCCGATATAAGCATAGCAGTTCATGCGGAGAAAGTATCATCCTCTTAAGAGTCTATCATGGGCTGGGTGACTAGGTGTTTTTGCTTTTCTTCCACATCTCAATATGGTACTGGGTGTGACCAAATTTGTCATTGCTGAAGCAAATTGCAATTTTCTAAATTAAATTAAAATTACTGTTTTAAGCAGTGGGCCAAACACTGATAAATTGAAATATAATTTAAAACATTTCAAATCAATAATCAATGGAGAAATGAGAGTACACAGATCCAACTCTTCTGATACTGATTAATCTCTAGTGAGAATGGCAATTTATCAACATACTTACTCAAGTGTTTCATGTGTATCATCAGACATATTGTGTTCCAAAATATCCTTTCATATTGTATCGTTTTACTGCTCTTTCATAATGTATAAGTATCATATCGTATTGTATATCATGTTATTGTGTGTGTCAATATGATTATACTTTATCAAATGGAATCAAATGACATTGTATTGAGATCACCTAATCACATAATCGAGGCCCAATCAAATGTTCACTATATGCCTATGAGGCACATTGAACTTTTTTTTTGAATAAAGTGGTTTGGTTTCATCTAAAGACAGTTGGTTCAAGAACCTATAATAAAAACTGGTTTGAGATTCATTGACATAACGGTAGCTTTATTTAATCTCTGCAATATTGTTGCCTCTGTCTTTCGAGAAAACAAAATGATTTAGATGCTGAAGATTGCAATGTGGGGCTTGATTGTTTCAGTTACTGTTAAGATGGTGAAATACAATCTAGGAAAGGCAGTTTGAGTAACAGATCCATGATTTTGAAGGCTTATCAAAAGTCAGAACATTTCATAGCAGTTTATAACTTTGGAAAGTTGTCAGAACGGCAGTAATGTTATTCTCCATCTCAAGGATTACAAAGGTAAACTTTAGAGGTAACTTATACGCTTGGCTGCATTCTTTGTGGTTGGCAATTGGGACACATGCTATGATGATTCTATGCTGTGGCTACACACTAGGCTTTGTTTTTTCACACAGAAAATGTAGATACTTAATATCATTACCTCTTATATGTGCTATCGCAGTGAGGGGCTTGTATGACTGATGCATTTTCATCACATCACAAAGTTGGTGAAGCAATGAGGAGTGCCATAACAGAGGCTAAATAACATATTTAACTGCAAACCCAAGACTAGACTGTTTTCCATAACAATACTAGATCATGATGTGTGACATGCAGCGAAGGTCATCCGGGCGGGAATCGAACCAGGGTCCGCTGCGTATATGGCATGCACTCTTAACGACTCAACCACCTGCATGTAGATGAGGCAAATTAACTATCTATGCATCACATGTCAGCTCCAGTTCAGAAAACATGATAACTTGAAACTGAATGCAGTATCACTGTACAGCTCTGTTGTCCAGGTAGGTGCTGTCAGCCTTTTTTAGTCTGATTATGTAACAGAGACCACAGAGTGATGACCTTTGGAGGTATGACCTGCACACTGTGCACACATCCTGCTCTGCCCTGCTCTGTTTCCTGCAGAGGACTGATGTCAGAGAACGGTGGGGGTGTGGAGTTGATATGAAGGACTCATAGGAGGTGGTGAATACGTCCTCTATGCGTTATCACTGTTCCAGCTCAGCCAGGAGTGTTCACCACTGGCCATGACCTTCATAGTGGGAGCTGACAAACTAACTGTGATCTACAGGATCTCATGCTGACAGGGACAAGCCTTTCACTACTGCTGAGCACAGTGCTCACAGGAAACGATGGGTTACAGTGAAAAGCATTTGTTCCACAGCAAAACCAGTACATGTCAGAAGAGGAAACAGTTATTTGTTTGCCAGCTGCATATAGGATGTACCTATTTTAAACTTTACAGTTTTAATCCTACAGAACCAGCAGATGGGACATTTGGGACACAGTTGGAAGGGTCAGAGGAGATGTAGATGATTGGAGACAGGAATACAAGAGGGAGTAGGTACACATTTGTGTTCCCATGTCCCAGAACCCGCTCATATGTTTTGTCCATCCCACCAACACTTAAACTCTAGGCTGTCATTCTTAAATGTGCTGGATTCATTCAGTGAGACTATTTATGATTCATATTCTTTAAAATAACATTTCAGAGGGCAGCTGTGCCCAAACAGGGCATTAGATTTTGAGAGAAATTCCATCTGAGCTTAAGTTTTTCTGGATGGGCAGATTTGTCACCATGGATGTGGCCAACATAAAAGGAGAAAGCAATGGAGAAAGGATAAAATATTCTTGGCACAAGGTCAATTTAGTAACTGTTTTGGGGCTTTCTGTCATATTACAGCAGACAGAGTTTGCCCAGTTGCCATGGTATTGTAAAAGCTCGAATTTCATTTTAGTACTTTAAGGACTTCCCATCCAAGTTGAGACTGAAAATTCATTCTTGACTTTGGAACAGCAGTTGAAAAATTCATACCCCAAAATAATAATCATAAAAGGAAAATTTAGACTCTAAAAGAGGATTTCTGAGTGCTGCTGGCCTGGGCAGGGACAGGGTATATTCAAAGCATTTTAAAATTTCCCTTGTGAAATAGACATTGTCCATTTTGTCTTGAGTTGTTTCTACATTTTGCTGAATTCAGGAGGAAATGAAAACCCTAAGGAATATGTTTTTAATTCTTTCAATATACTGTTGGGTAAATGCCAAAAAAGAATATTGAAAGTCTGGTGGAGAACTAGCTGTGTTAACTTATTGCAGATATATTGGTATTGTACTTGTGAACCTATAAGAAATGCTGCAGTAAAGAAATGGCAATAATATGTTTTAGGTAGAGCTACAATGCTTAGTTGACTAATCAATTAGTTGAGTGACAGAAAATTGACCAGCATAGTACTGGCAACCACTTTGATAGTTGGTTTATCATTTTTGAATCACTTTTTAGGAAAAATACAAACAATAACCCAATTTCAGCTTCTCAGATGTGAATATTTCTTGGTTTCTTGAGGCTTTTATGATAGTAAACTGAACATCTTTGGGTTATGAACTGTTGGTTTGGAAAAAACAAGATGTCGCAACCAGAGCTTGGGAAACAGTGATCATCATTTTTCATTATTTTCTGACATTTTATAAACCAGCAAACTAATTGATCATGAAAATAATAATTAGCTGCAGCCCTAGTTTGACATAATGTAGAAACACTGTTGCTATAGCACTGACTGTTCACTAATGAGCACTGATACATTTTTTTTGCCCACTGTCCAGGTCACTGACACATTGTTCACAATTCTTTAAAAAATGTAAAAGGATCCTAATTAAAATGTGTTATGTGTACTATCAGCCAGATTTTTTTCAATTCCAAAACATTGATCAATTTCAAACAAAACCAAAAAACAGAATTGGTTGTACTGTTCATATTATGACATGATATGTTTAAAAATCAACTATTGACAACCACATGTCAAGGTGTAAGTCAGAGAGTGAACATATTGTTTTGCTGGTAACATGTAGACACAAGGGAAATACTGGAATGTCCTTAATCCAGCACTGAGTCAATAGTTTAGTAAAAAACACTTAACCTCAAACAGTAACCAAACCACAAAATCTCTTTCGATTGCTCACAGCCTAATCAAAAAAGCCTGCTCCTAGCCACAAAGTGTGTAGGTGCTGGTCTTCTGAAAATTGAGTTAAGCATCATCTACACTGAGACACAGACAAACCTAAAAAAAAAGTCAACCGCAAACACTAGTTTCTCTGTCTGCCGCCTACTGATGTGCACGCAGCATGGTTTCATAACTGTAAACCAGAACTGACTGGACAGTGAGACATGAGGCCAAGTAGCAGGTCTGGACATCAGAAAGTTTAACAGATTCTGGACAACAATCTGGACTTTAAACCACTGCTGTCACCTTACCTTGTCCCACTAGACAGATCACTTTCTCTCTCTGATTGCTGCTGTCTCTTATTATCATTCTTTGGTGTTCCCCCACTGCTTGTCTGTTTCATTCCGTCTACACACTATTTCTTGTTTTTGGCGCCTCTTGACAGGCTGGGTCAGTAACAGGGTGCTGCTGACATAACAAGCCAAATCTGCTCCAAGACAGACATATATAGTACCTCACACCTTCTCTAGTAGGGAGAAATGAAAGGAGACTAGCTGGGTGCTATATGGTGACCTTTGCTCTCTGTGAATATAAGTAGGAGAAAGACCAACATGATCTGTCTGAACCCCAGTGTCTGTCCTCCCTACTCCTCTTCTTACTCACTCTTAATTGAGCCCAGTTGGCACGGGTGTCTGTCTCTCTATCTCACTCTCACTCTGTGACCTCACATTGCTCGTGCTTTCTTGGCTTTGGAATCAGTGGAACCTCAGCCTGATATATGAAACCAAGACTTGCATCCAGCACTTTTCCAGGGGGAGCACTGTTCCACCCCTAAAAGATCATTCTGGGCCAAGACAATGCAGACCATTTGCTGCTCGTTCACAAGGGCTGAGCTTTAATGTGTATTACACAAGCACTCAATACCTTCCTGTAAGTACCAATGAAACAGATTCAAATATTCTAACAATTCTTTGAATAATGTTTTAATGAAAACATTTTACAATTTTGGCAATGGTTTCTTCCTGTCCTGCAAGTTTCAGAGAAATCTGTACACTCCATTACAACAACTAATAATTGGATTAGCTGGAGCACCATCCTTGAAATTTTGCACTACAGTAGAGGGAAATGGCTCATCTCGAGCTTAATAGCACTTCTTGTTAACAGTTAGTCAGCTTCAGCAGAAGCATGAAAGGTGGACACAGTCACTGTTAGGGCATGTGTGACTCAGGAACACTGTCTGCCTCTTACAATTTTAACCTGCAGCCTTGTCTCTTTCAATTTGTCCAGATATGTGACTCAGGACACAAAAATGTCCTGTGATTCAAGAACAAAGAAAACATATGCATAGCAACTGTGCAGTCTTCAGAGGTCTTGTATTGATTAGAAGATTTACTATGACTCCAAGATAATCGTTTTGGGAAGGAGGATGTATAAAAAGTCTCTCATGAACCATCTGTCAAAACATTTAGTAGAATTTCATTTAGCTACCACAAACATGTGGATGGGTAAGCCAGCGTAATTCCATAACACCAGCGAAAGTACAAAATGACACAAGACCCTCTCAATTAGCATGAGGAGCACCATAAATGTCAGTTGTAATTGAGAATGTTTAAGCGGTTTGGTGGATAGAAATTAGCCAGATGACAAACTGGCTAAAAAGTAAATGATGACCTCAGTGCCCAAACAAATTATGGCACTTAAACCGACTGTGAGAGGATTAGAAAAGCACTAGGCCTGAGTCCAAAATAGAGAGCAATTTGACAAGATACATCTGAAACTGTAAGCAATCCTTCAAAATATTCCCAGAAACAATTAACCCCTTTCCACATCCTTGATCAAGAATATACTTCTAGCTGTGGCAAAGTAATTAATCAAACCAAAAAGTTATTTCCAACAAGACTGGAAAAAAAACATTCAGGCATTAAAGCCAAGACACTATAAGACCCGTCTGATTAGCAGCCTTTGGAGAATTTGCTGAATGTACTGAAAAGAAGCCTTCATCTGAGCAATTATTAGTATTATGGTCACAGTTATTCCAGTAAATCAAAGAACAAACTGAAACACTCAAAGCCTAAAGAAAATATAATAATCCAAGTCTATTTTCATAGCAAATAGCATGGGTTAATACCTCTGCCTGTTAAATCATGCAACGATTTTTCTACATTTTGTAGATTTACCTTAATACCTTTTCAAGCAAGGCAGCAAATACTTACTTGCTTAACGTAGTATTTGTTTTACTTAGAGAGTATTAAAGATTTAACATATGAACCCAGTCATCTGGTCTGATTTATTGCAACGATAAACACAACCAGCGTTGAACAGGAGCATAATGAACTACTGTTTGTTCAAGAGCGTTTAATAATCTCTAAAAGTGCAGTGTATCAATTTGTTTTCTGTGAGCCTGCCTGTATGACAGTAATGGTAGTTTAAACAAATATGTGGCTGTGAAAAACCACAGCAGACAGTATAGTCAGACATAGGCTATGTTTACCTTTGTTCTGATTTGTGAATAATATATTTTAATGCAAAAAATGGTGAGAATGTCAACGCTTCATTATTAAATAATATACACAGAAATGAAGAATGTGCTACATGGCATAAGACTAAAGTCTGTGGTTGGGCAGCAGGAGTGACATTGTGGATTAGGAGATATAAACCAAATCCTGCTCGTATTAAAGTTAGCATCACATTATTTCCATGAGTTTTATGGAAACCAAAGCAGAACTTAAGAATCTCTTATGCTGAGTGCTAAATGATAAAGGTATCAAACCAGCTTTTAAAACAGCAAATTATTTCAATGTAAAATCCGATTATTGGATTTTGCTAGCTTGGGCACACAATTACATCACATGTCACACACAAATCTTCCATGTCAAGATAAACTGGCATGCAAATTTGCACTGCTGACTAAAAGTAAACCATACTGACCTTTGAAGGAGAGCGGTCCAAAATGGAGGAAGCTAGTGTAGCTTATTAGCAGTCCTACGCTGTATAACACTAACTGTATGGTTTGTAGTCAGTTATGAGACTGGAGTCCAGAACAAATTTTGAATAAACTGCATAACCTTGTCCCATTGGCGGTCTAGCTAACAAGCTTGCTAACTGGCAGTTGATGCTAGTTATCTAACAGTTAGCAAGATAGCTAGCTAGGAACCATACTGACAAATTGCTAGAAGGGGGTAACAGAAAATACGAAGAAGCTTGGTAACTAATAACGTTATGTTTGTTTTACTAAAAATATTAATTAAAAAAAATGTTGGTAATTTGTGGCTTGACAGCTAGCATAGAGTAGTTCAGCAACTAGCCCTGATTGGGCCATTAGTCAGTAACACTTCTCTCAAAATGTAATTTGTTTGAACCTTCCTTATTAGGCATAGCTGTGAGGCTTCCTGGCTATAATAGGAAGAGGTAAGGAGGCACAGCTGCATCACTTACACAGTGTGAGCAGGCTGTCTGGTAGTGGCAGGTCGTGGGGTGGTATCGATGGCTTGCCTTTCTGAGGGCCGTCTCCGTGGTTGGTCTCTCTGGAAAGGGTTGATCCCGGGTTGAACACGCCTCAGGGCACCTCTGTCGCGGATGTACACCTGCTCTGGGGCCACCTCCTCACAGCGGGGCCCCTGGAAGCCTGAGCGACACACACAGGTCTGTGGCCGGCTGCAGGAGCCACGGTTCTGGCAGGGGGGCTGGCAGTCAGCTGAAGAGAGAGCACAGATGGAGATCAAGTTTCAGCAGGTAATGTTAGAACATGTGCCCCTCTTGTATAAAGGAGCAGTAGCAGAAATGGCTTTCCCTGATCTCAACACCGGGGCTCACTTTAAATTGATTCAATCAAGGGGCCATTAGTTTCACTTCTCAACCCTTTTCGTCCCTTTTATACAGTGCAGAGCCTGGAGGGGCTGTCATGTTCAATTTCTCTTGAGTCTTTAACTGCCCTGTTTAGTCTAAATGTATATGATCACTTACATTAAATCCTTATCCAATTGCTCACCAAGGTAAAGTCTATAAGCAAGGTTCATGACTCGGTTTAGGGAATTTCTATACGGAGTGATTTCCTAAAAATACCTTTCATTGCTGATGGAGAATCCAGCGTGCCTTCACTGTAACACAGGCAGCTTAAAAAGGTAATAAAACTAAGAGGTCATAAAAAAAGAGCGAATAGGAAAAACTGGAAAGTTCAACTGTAAATAGCAGACACTTCATCAAAGAAATGGCCTGCAGAGCTATATCTTGTATTTGAAAAACAAACTAAATCTAAAGGGGCTTAACTGTACTTAAAAGATAAATGTGTGCATAATATTTATCAATAGTCTGCGAATACACAGCACTGAGGTCATTGCATGGTCATGGAAAAATAATCTGTGTCATTCTACCAGCCCACCCCCACATGCTACCATCACCTTCCTGCTACTTCAAGTACTGAAAGACCTGTGGCATGCAATTCAAAGTAAACAAGTCCTCGATCTTGTGACACAAATGTATGTAGTAGAGACACTTGAGGATTTATGACATTGTCCTCAAACAGTAAATCAGGCCACTGGTCTGTGGTGGCTAAAGCAAACAGCGGCACTCTGTCAACAGGGCTATGGAATGCTATTGACACAGATGCTGTGGACACTGACAGATCGCAGGCAGGAACACTGCCACAGCTCTTGGCACTGAGGAGTGCTGGTAGTCGAAAGGGCCCCACTGGGTGCGAACAGCGCTCTACCTGCTGCACACTTCCTGTTATTGCAATATTGCAGGCTCACTTTATGTTTCTTTTAGTCTTGAGTGAAAGCACACTGGACCCCAAAAATCCTGTTCCTGATGACATGAGCTCAAAACATGACAGCGCTGTATAACAACTGAAACTTCAGACTTTATTTCCATGGATATATTCCCAGAAAGGACTCCTGAGTTGTCTCGGATCATGATGCATGTTTATCAAAAGACCACTGCATAAAGTACTGTCAGGCTGTGGTATGATGAGAAAAAATAACAAATTGGGGATTAAATATCACACAATTACCACTCTCCTGTGCTTCATGGTGAAGCAAATTTTATTTAGACCAAGCTAATTCACTCAAGCATTTTGTTTTAACTACTCTGAGGAAAATGAAGCCACTTTTTTGATGAAGCGTACACATTTAGAGAAAAGTGGTTGTGGATTTGTATAACTTGGTATGTGATCTGAATTTTCCATCATGGAATAAAACAGGAATTGCCTGAGCTCTGTTTGGCAAGGAGTTAAATACATCATCGAACTAAAGTACGGGCTGGCTGGGTGCCACCGTCTTGTCCGGAGTCTGTTTAACCTCAAGTTTGGGGATGAAGCGGCGGATCAAAAAGGCCACAGATTCCAGTGACATTATGCTGTAGGAGGGCAGATCTCCGTAATGTGTGAAACTGCATTCTTAAAATAAACTGTCTGAACTGAAATGAGAAACAGCGTGGGCCAGAAAAACAAGCCAATAAATGGAGGTTCACGGTTGGCTTATGTTGGGATATGTGTTCAATCGTGTGACGTGTGTCCCCTTTTTCAGCTGCGAGGCACCAAATCGACACCAGACAAACATGTCGCCTGTACTGACAATAGAGTGGACAGGTCAGTGACTCTGGGCCTGACATGTGCCCCACATGAAGCCTCTTGCGTGGCCGTGGCATACAGTGTCACTGCCTGTCTATGTTGTCTCAGGGCCCTGCCTCTGGGCTGTTGAACACATTGTCACAGTAATTGCTGTCGTGCAGATTTGTCTTGCACATCATTAAAACTAATTGCCTCACATTCCATCCATTTCACAAATATGCGCAGCAATTATTACTTTGCGAGAGTAATAATAAAATGAGAATCCATCGGAAATAAAAGAGGAGAAATGGCAAACATTCCTGGCATTGCCACTTCAGCCTTAATTATGACTGAGACAGACTGGCCAAGTTTTGGGAGGTTGTGTCCAGATCCAGTCATCTGAAAAGAGAAGACTATTAAGACTGTTGTTGGCAGCTTCGGACCTTCCAAACAAACATGCTGATCCAGACGAATCAGTAATAAAACACATTATTAATATAGAACCAGCGTTTTCTTTGGGCTAAGTTACAACATCCCCAAACATCAGATTTAAGTAAGTCTGAAGTCTGTATATGTCTTTTACCTCCAGGCCTCTCAAACTTTAGCTACATAATGATATTCATCGGGATGCCTGTCTTACATCTCTAAAGAAATGCCTGACAGCTAAAGTTAATGCAAGTATTCATCCTTCTACACATAATATTCTGTTAGGGGTCAAACAAACAGTTTTCTCATAAAATAAACCATAAAACTAAGTTATTTGTATTGTCAAAGTTCTTGGTTGGATTTGAGGTGATCACACTGAAATCCTGTATGTATATTAAAGCAACCCAGGGGTCTTTATTGAGGTAAGTATTGTTTATAATGTCTCTAGTGGGTTACAGTTACCTGTTATAAGGGTAGGATTACATATGCGTGTATATCTCGGGAAAATTACCATTCTTATTCCCCCTCCACTGGACTCTCATTTCCAACTTAGTGCCTGTTTCCAGCCCATTACAATCCACATGAGATTCGCCTTCCCCTCTCTCTGACTCAACGTAATACAGCACATCAAAACTTTATAGTCCATTCATTCAGCAAGGGGCAATTTGAAACCAGTATCTGACATAACTCAAACATGTAGAGGTATCTCCCCACTTTACGCAGGTCAACAGTGCTACCAGGGGTAACCTGACATTTATGAAAATAATATTGATACTGAAAGCATTGTGATAATCTTAGGAAGGACTTTCTACAGGCTGAGCGTATTATGCGCCATTATGAGATTTAGAGTCTGGGAATTTAGTGGAATATGACAAAAGGCTTGACTAAAGGCCCTTTCAAACCTGTAACTGAGAGACAGGAAGTTAGGAAATAAGAATGACAGATAAAATGTCATTGGAAATTACATTATGGTTGCAGCGACTTACCTCTGATTGGCTATTGCAGCTTGGCCATTGTTGAGTACAGTACTTTGCACAGACAACTGTAAAACTCTTGTGACGGAATATGTGGTCTGGTGAACCTCCTGTGATGACAGCAGGGGCCTCTCTATCGGAGTCACCACAAAACTTGACAAGATCTCATGAAATAGGTCAAGTGTTGTAAGATAGATTGTGGGAGGCAGCAGTGAGAGACAAGCTTCAAAATGTGCCTCTCATCCGAACACACTACCCACTGAAGAAGTAAGAATTGGTCTATTGAGCAGTTAATACAATTGCGTCTCAATGCTAATCATTTCAAGTGAGTGTTAATCTCTTTCCAACATGTGATTTCCACATGGTTGCCAGTGCAATTGCTATCAATTCAGGCTTGCCAAAAGCTTACTTTGCTGTCTACACCCAAACTGCTGTTACCGTAACTCTGCTGCTTTCATTAAACGTTCAGAATTAAACTCTTTTCTATTGGTCTAATCAGAAACAGACGGGAGGGAGCCTGACACTGTTTGACTGATCCTTTTCTCCCAGTGGTGAATCTTACATGGGTAATATTTCACCAAATTAAGGTGCCTCTGTCATAGATGCACATTTTTCAATCATAGTGAGGGTTTTTTTCCCAGTCCAATACAGTAGTTGGAGCTTTTAGTTCCCCAAACCCACCGGCCCTGTGGGCAGATTTTGTTAACCTACAGCTGACCCATGACACTGTGTACATTACTTTTAGCCACGCTATATCGTGCCTCCACCGCATGCCTTAAACTCCTGCACTGAGCTTCTAATGATCCACATGCCGGGACACTCTGTGGCGGATATCTAGATCTGGGGGCGTGTGCCCGAAACTTGTAAAGCTGACTCTGTGAGACGTGGTGCACACCAAAAAGCCACAAACCCCATCCTCCTGAGGGATCACATCACAACAACTTCCATATGGTCTTTACGCAGGAGGGTGCTATGATATATGGTTGGTGAGGGCTGCCCTGGCAACACTGTGGCCTCAGAGAGCGTGTGTGTGACTTAAAGAGATGGGAACTTGCTGTTAATGTTGCTCTGTAAGTGTCAATCAAGCCCAGTGTCGCTAGTTTCTTTCTAGGCTAAATGCTGAATGATGTGTGATGACATACAGGCCCTTAAAAAAAAGTATCACTAAAAATACACTCCAGCATCTCACAGTCTTTTGTTCTTTGTTCTTTTGTTCTGTCAGTTATTTCTGTATTATCAATAGCTTATGACTAAATATGTACAAATAAACAAAAAAGTAAATCTACAGGAAGACCTCTAGGGCCAGACACTGAGTAGTACCTCATTTTTACTAAACTTTTGTCTATGGTAGCAATTAGAAAAACATGTGGTGCATGAGGCCAAAACAGGACCCAATTGCAACCTACAAACAGACACACCAGCTGGAGTGGAGAAAGCAGCACTCCTGGTTTGGGGAGACCAAGTGAGAGCGAGCTGTCCAGTGTCTCAGCTAATGATGGGTTTTGGGAAGATGGGATGTGTATTAATTATAGGATCTGTCTAATGGGCTATAACTCTCCACAGGGCTGCCAAGGGAGTGTTATACCCCTGAACTGTGAACTATGCAACCCCCACAGAACTGCACTCGGCATATAAAGCTGAGGAGGGCTTTTGTGGCTGTCTGCGTAGCAGTATTTTCAACCTCAGCTCAACGATGTTACCACTAAGACCAGCATTTTAAAAACCTCCTCCTGTTCTTGTAAAACAGAGAACTCTGGTTCTCATCGGTGTTAAGTCTTTTTTTTTAAGCTTTGGGAAAATAAAGTTGCTTTATTTTTCACTTTCAGTAATGTGAATGCTGCACAACATTGGCAAATGTATAATTTGATTAGTGAGATATAACTGCTCATCATTAAATTCATCTGCATCATATAAACTGAGAACTAAAACAACAACATTGTTTTTAACTGATCAGTAGTATACAACTTACAACTCTGCAGCTCCCTGTGTGACGCTACAGATTAAAAATTCCACATTTTCCACAGGATATTGACTCATATGCACAGTAACTCTACTGAAAAACAAAAGCACTGAGTAGTGCTATTCAGCAGGAAAGTCCTGGTCCTGCATCATGTGCTCGAGTCTGACTCATGACCTTTAATTGAATGTCATACACTACACTACATACACTACTCTGAAGTGTACATGCCATGACAAACCTTTACAGTGCAGTTCAAGTATTTGTTATGCACAATAAATCTCCTTTCTCTCCACAAAAAACACACACATATCTGACTTAAGAGCAAATAACATATTGCTATGTGTAACCGGCCAACTTCTTGAAGTTCATCATGAGTTTGTGTGTGAATGCAGAAGGCAAATATCTGACAGTGAGATCAGTGATGATATATTTGGATATTCTGTCATGCTTTAGGGAGGTTAACAACGGGCAAACTAACACGGCTTGTATCTATTAGGTGAAGTGAATGGTGTGGAGTGATGGTGAACCTACATTTTTGGGTGCTGTTTTGGAGGTTAGAAAGTGTTCACACATGGACTGTATGTCCTTGATACTTTATCAGCTGCTTAACACATGTGGAAACAAAAGACAAGCATTAAATGCATTTCACACATGAAGTTTACAAATCTAAAGAGCAATTGTGATAAATGATTCAACAAAATTGTAGCAATTGTTGAATTTTTACTTAAGTTAAAAATATATTATTATTTCATTAAATAATTCACATAAAACCCACAGTTTGATGGGTTGACCATCCATGAAAATCTAATTTCCTCTTTTGGACTTTAAATGAGCCTTCACTTAATTCAACCAACAAATGTTTTAAGTGTAGAATGAGGTAACCATAAAAAAGTTGAGCAGCTGAGTCAAGCCTTTAACACGACTGACATGACTCAGTGTATCCACACAGGAGGGCTTTAATCCTGTTCAACTGGCACTGGGGACCTGACTGAATTACTGCAGAGAAACATGCTACATGCTATATTTTTTGTTTGGAAAGAGAGGGAGAGCTACCTTGTGAAAGGGGGAGGTAAGCATAAAGACAGAGGGAGGGAGAGACTTTCTGCATGAGGAGTTATTTTAGGGTTGGGATGGGGCCCTGAGCGGCACAGCAGGCCAAAGAAAGCTGGAAGGCAATCAAAAAGAAACTCCTTTCTACCGTGTTTCACTCTGTCAATCACCAACTGCTTAAGAGACTGAAAACAACTTTATTCCTCTACATGAAGGATGCACCTTTCATCTGCAGTCTCTAAGACAGCAGCAGGTTTAAATCAAGGGCCATGTGTGCGCTTTTTTTGGAGGGGGGGGGGGTCATGCTCTCAATGCTGGCTGTACTTGCAGCATGTTGCTATATACATCACGTGCTTTCACCAAAATATTGTGATGTATAGTGTGGTGAAATGAATTCTGCTGCAGAA
Organism: Scomber japonicus; assembly: GCF_027409825.1. Classification (NCBI taxonomy): domain Eukaryota; kingdom Metazoa; phylum Chordata; class Actinopteri; order Scombriformes; family Scombridae; genus Scomber; species Scomber japonicus. The sequence goes on along the minus strand of NC_070593.1, from coordinate 18,230,084 downwards.
TCTCAAAGACTGCACTTAAGGGAGCGCAATGGGCTTGAGTAAAATGTAAAGCCAGTTTCTGTCTGGGATGCAGGGGCTCATTCCCTAGCTCTCCTGTCTGAAGTATTCTTTATTGTCTTATACATTCACTGTGTGTGTGGCAGCCCTGGCTACTAATCCAATTCTTAAAATAGCCAGAGCAAAATAAGATGACTCTTGTGTATAATGACCCTGCCAGTATGAGCTAGCCATGTGGTGGTCAGTCCACCACTTTGGTTCAGATGGAAATATTTTAACAATTATTGCATTGACTGCCATTAAATAATTTGGTACAGATATTAATGTGCTTTGAGGATGAAGTTTAATGACAATGGTGATCCCTTGACTTTTCCTCTGGCACCACCAGCAGGTCAAAACCTTTCACTTATCCTGTGAAATATTTAAAAATCTATAGTATTAGATTGGTCCCCAACCTGGGGATTTGGCCTCCACTAGAGGTCACCAAAGAGGTCACAAAGCCCTCTTCATTGTAAGGGGTATAGATTTTTTTTAATCCAACAATATATTAACAGCCCAAATGTGAGAAAGTCCCATTCAAAAGCACACTTTAAAAAAAAAAGTTGGATTTAAACTGAAGTTGGATCTAACTTTAATTGTTAGTGGGGGTTTTCTTTGAGAAATGTTGTAAACCAAAACTTGAAAACAGTAATTCTACACTGATGTACAAGATCTAATTGAAGGTTACAGTATTTATCCTAAAACATGCCAGCAATTCAACTTTCATTTAAGTCCACAGGTAGGTAACTCACTGTTTTGTAAACAGATTTCTGTGGCATTTCCCAATTCAAACAAACAGCAGAGATTTTACTGAATCAACAATCTGTGTCTTTTTTGGGAATTACTATTTAGGCAGGTGTGTAACATTCCCACAACTTAATGGTGTTGGTAGATTTTGAGATTGGTGAAATATTGTTTTAAATCAGTATGAAAAACAGTGGAAATTTCTCAACAGAGATTTGCATTAAGGCTCAAGACATTTCAAGACATTTTGAGTCACTTTTTGTGTCATGGCAGTTTTAACAGTACTGCAGCTGACGGACGGTCTCATCTTATTACTCAGTTGGGACTACTGCTGGGTCGTGACTGGGCGGCAACATGGTCTCCGTCATCTTAGCAATAATACTTCTGATGAGCAGATGTGAATATCAGCACAGTGGGGAACACTATAAATGCTGATACAGAAACAACATGCTCCATTTATCTCAACGGGAGCTTCAGTCCAGCTTGCAAGTAAACAGGTAGAACTACAGCCAAGCTTACACCTGGCCTCACTTTACCAGCCGCCAAAACAATACACACACACACACCTTTGGTTCTTGTCCACCGTTAATAAAATCAAAATTATTTAGGTAAACCTCAGTCATAAAAACCTATCAATGTCTATCTTGAATTACAGTGGTTACCTTCTTGACTAGAAAATAAATAACCGTAACCAGCAGTGGAAAGACAATGTTCTGTTCTGCGTAATGGATCAAAGTGTTCTATCACAAACATGGCTATTTTCAGCACATGGACTTTGCTTTAATACACAAATAAGTCTGCTAACCATCCATCCTGAAGCCAAAACAGAGACAACAAACCTGCCAGGACATGGGCAGGCTTTAGTCTTCAGAGAGCCAGACAACAATCTAGAACCAGACCAACTGAGACCCAGATTTAGACCTTTTTATAAACACATTTCTAAAGGAATGTAGGCGCACTCCCTGGTCGACTAGTGATCCAATTCCTGTCACATATTTTTTAACGAGCCAGCAAAGTATAGGTTGGGTGGTACGGTTGCCCAGATCACCCTCCCCTTGCTGCCAATTGCTAATTACCACCAGGTTGCTTTAAAATTACGTCACACTTGTTATGTTTATTGAACAAGCAACACCTCTGTTTTTAGGGTAATACATATTCTAATAATCTTTTTTCATCAACATCTACTTTATTTTAAGGTTTTATGAGCCATTTAATTGTCATTTAAGATGTACATCCCTTATTGTCAGGATATTTATAAACACAATTTTTTTTATTGTGATTTTAACACACAAGACCTGTCACAATTTGCTCTGAGCTCAAACCAATTCAAGAAGGAGTCCATAATTCAAGACACCCAATCCAGTCTCATGGGTCAAGCCTGCAGCTGACACTTTTTTCTGTAATATTAGACATTACTTCAATCTCTTCACTGAGAATTTCCTAGACACAGCTCAGCCACGATATGTTTTTACTTATGCTTCCAGCCGACAGGTTTGTTCCTTTTCTTTCCCCCACTGTGAACATGTTTTCTCATGCTGCCATCTCCTAATAAAGCGGCCGTGGGTCTCATGCGAGGACAGAGTAAAGATAGCCTGAGCCTGTTTTCTCCATGGAGGTCTTCTACGTGGGGGCTTCCAGTCCCCACTCCAGTCTGGGGCCTTTGTGTTGGCACCTTGCCGGCCATGGGGCTTCACTCAGCTGATGATAGCATAGCCTCCAGTCAGACCTGGGTGAGGGCCAAGCTGTAAGAGGGTCCAGATGCTTGGACAGACCCCTGGCTTGCTCAGATGCACTGCCTTATTTAACATAGGCGCGTTAGACTGGACCTGTTACTTTCTGGCAGATTAAAAGTATTTACTCTTTTAATTTGGGTAACTACAGCTCAATGTTAAATGTAATTTACACCTCGGTAAGTGTGCCTTTAGCCGGGACTTGAGAAAAAAATGGAGGGAGGCTTTGGGGTGGGCAAGGGGGAAGGAGATCTAATTAGGAGGCTGCTGGGGCCAATCAGCATGTTGTGTAATCGACTGGCTAAAATTGTGAGTGAACTGTGCATGTATGTGTGTGTAAGAAAGAGATATAGAAAGAGAGAAAACAGTAAACAAGTAGATAGATAGATAGATAAATAGATAGATAGATAGATAGATAGATAGATGCCAGCTGCAGTGTGTTTTTTTTAACTTTACTTGTAAAATTTAAAGATAACTGTGACTAAAAAAACTCAAATTCCAACCTGTTATTTCTGCCTCCAAGAAACAATGGTAGGAATAAACCTCAATTGAAACATGACATGCAAAGGGTACATCTGGTGTAAGTTGCATTGTAAGTTCTATTTTGAGCTTTTTTTTTAACAAGAGCAAGCCTTACGTGACAAGACTGTGACCAACTCAGTTTAGCTTCAGACAGAAATAACAAAAAGTACCAATTCTAAGTTGTGGCACAATTATTCATTCACAGCTGATGTCTTTTCTCCATTTTTAATTATCTTGCAGTTCAGATATCCAATACTGCCCTGGTAAAATAAAAGAAGAAGCTGTTCCACCCATAATTAAGGGGCTTGAGTCAAAAAGAAAAGCCAAGTGCTTATAGTGCTGGTAATTTCCATGCAAGGATCTTACATTAAAAGAAAAGGCAAACACCACATGATGAACATGAACATGGGGGCAATAACACCCTAGGAAAACTTTCATAGGGCAATTCTACTTGACAGGATAGCTATTAGTAGCCATTTACTATGTTATTTTTCAGTCTGTCTGCATACTGTTGTAAAGCCTCGCGGTCTGGGTAGTTTACTGGTGGAGAACGCTCTAATATAGATAATGCACGCTCTTTAGAAACATTTAGGAGCTGAGTTTGCGAACAATTAAGTTTTAGTAGATGAATGAAATGGTAATTTTCACATTTATTCAGGTTTTATATGTTAAATGTTTTACTTACGTTTTATGCAGCGATTGGTTCCTGGTGCCACAGCCCAGCCAGAGCAGCACTGCTGACCTCCACACACGTTAGGCCTGAACGAAGGAAGACATATCCCAAAAAAACAGGGTGAATTAAACACTGATCATACTGTTTCAGACATACGTTAATGAAGAGGGCCTCCTCATAATCCATATAGTAATAACAATTATGTGAAAGGCCTCACACCTGCATGACAAAAGGATCTGATCTCTAAAGCTGTTATAGCTTCAGATCATTCTGATGTGGCTGGACTATTGATATGAACACCACTGAGATTTCACTTTAATTGCATTTTATTCAATAAGAATGTCAAGGCATGTCATGAAACTTAATCTGTTATGCGAGAGTCCAAAGTGAAAACAAATACAGTTATCTGAGCCTTGAAGGGATTATGCGAGACACATGGGACATGAAAATCACCCTGCATCTTCTATAAATCACTGAGCAAATGAGAGATGACAAGTTTTAAACAGTCATAACTGGATTCTTTGCACTCTTTAATCCGCACTTGCAACAGAGGCTAATTTCTTGCAGAGAGATAGATGAAAAGGCACCAGACCGCATGAGCAACTTCAGGGCAACAGTCAATGCGTTGGCATGGATCTGTGCCCCATCATCTTTTCACAAGATATTACAGTAAGTGGATGTCTGACTCGTGGTGATTTGAGGAGATAACAGGGATTGACTCACTGACCTCAGTCGGATTGCTCTCATTAGATACTGCGAGTGAGATGTCACAGAGATAACATGCAGTTGTTTGGGGCCTTGATCTGGCGGGCTTAGCTCTGACATGAATCACACACATCAGATCAGACTCGTGCCAAAGACATCAGTCACCACATTCAAATTCCATCAAGGGACACATGTATGTAATGGAGAATTTTATCCAGCATAATTAGTAGGCCCCAGGTTAAAACACAGATAAGACCTTGTTCACACCTTGTTATACTTCTATTTGAACCCCGAACATGAGGAGGTGGGGTATTATTTCATCGCTGAGCTATCTGGATCACTCAAACGTCTGACAGGTGCACTGAAAACAGAAAGGGGAGTCATACTGAGTCAATTCAAATGTAAAGGACCGTTAAGTGAACCTAGCGCTGCCAGTGCCGCAGGGTACCGTAAATGACTAAGCTGAGTGGGAATTCCAAGAGGAAATGTGTCATGAAAATACTCTAATAAGCAGCAGATGATTCTTCTGAAACTAATGAATCAACCTGTTAAAATCACTGCTCAGACTACCATAAGGTAATGTTGCTGCAGATTTATGTAACACCACATTTATGCTTCTTTAAAACTCAAAGAACCCTATTCATTCAACACTGGAGTATGCTTTTTTGGCAGTGTCAAGCAAGGCATTCGGCCCACGCTGCAATAAAGCATGTTGGATCTAATACTACAGTACAAGCAGCTATTTTCTTTATTCACTGCTTTAAATAGACAGCACCTCAATTCAGCATGCATCACTGCAACTGTCTGAGTGACAGATATGTTCAGGGCATAAGTCCTTTTCCTCTTTTTCATAGTGAAGGCTTAAGGCAGGTGAGTACACATTATATGCATGCCTACAGATGGCAAACCAATTGCTTGAATCCTCCAATTGCTTGTAAAGAGTCTCCTATAAATTGAGCATATAAATAATATATTTCCTAAAAGTAAGAGGGACAAAAGAGATATTTCATTTATATTTCAGTGTCTGCAACCCAAGCCATTCAAATCCCCCCTGATTATTATGTAAACACCCTCCCCTCCAGTGTGTATCATGCTTTGTCCCTATGAAATAAACAGGACTGGATGCACAAGGGTTCATTTAACAAAAAGAAAAGAGCTCTAATATGGAAACAACCCATCGTCCTGTTCAGAGATTAACAGAGACAAAAAAAGGGATTTGCAGCATTGACAGAGGGCCATCGGAGAAACAGGTGTTTCTGATCACTAAGCGAATTTGCAAATGTTCACCAGGCAAGTCTCCAGTTAAGCCACTACAATACATGGCCACAGGCAACAGTGTGGATATCCCAAACTGGGGCACACACGCTGAAGTGGCATGCAGTCAGTTCTCCCCTTCTGCTGCAATTTAAATATAGTGTAATTTGTAGTAATGAGAGGAAATGGTCATAATGAAGAGCTGCATGAGTTTCAAATCAGTTCAAAAGCAGTTCACCTATTCACATTTGCTGCTCAGATGCTTCAATTATCAGCATTGTAATCATCAGTGTTTAACCTCAGCTATTAATTCATGTCCTGCATTGACCCTAATGTCAAAATACATACATTGGAGATATGCATAGGTATATTTATTTGGAGTACAGTACTTTCACATAGTGGGTCATATGCACATTATCCAAGTAGCTTGTGTTGATGAAACAGTTTACAGCCACTTTCTGTGGGTTAAGTTACATCATCTTGGTTTGCCTTGCAGGAAGAAAGTTCCTGCTAAAGTGGGCCACCACCACTTTACAGTAAACCACATGGACTGGAGTACAGTAAAATAGGTCACACAAATTCCTGAAAGAGCTGCACATACAGTGAAGCTAAATTGCTTGGACAGTTTGATAAAGAAAAGTAAAACATGCTTGTAGCACTTGGCTGTCACTCTTACCCAACAAGTCGCCTTGTGCTGGCAGAGCTGGGCTTGATGCTCTGCCTGCGGTTCACTCTGGTTCTGTGCTGTGGGGAGTTCTGGCTGACCGGGTGTCTGGCGGTGCGCAGCGCACCAGAGGCGAGGTCTTCCCGGGAGCTGCCTGCAACATGAGCCGGTCCTGCTTTGGATGTATGCTTGCCATCCCCTTGGGATGATGTGCCCCTGGGAAGGCGGACAACAGTTCTAGACTGGATGGACCCAGGAGAGCTTTCATTAGATGGTCTGGAGGATGCATCGTCTCCTGGTCCCCTTGGCGAACGACCTTGACTCCTCACCCGGGACTGCTGCTGGTCCCAGACCGACCGTCCTGCGCCCGCACCCTCTTTTCTCCCACCTGTTGCGTCCTTGTGACTATCACCAAGTCGCAGCAGTGCAATAGTCAGAACCATTAAAACAGCAAATCCCGCTCGGTCCATTTTGGGCATTTTCAGTTTTTCAGTTTTGAAACTACCGCGTAAAAGGGCAGATCGCGTTACAGTTATATCGAGAGCCACTAAAATATTTGCAAATTAAAAAAAAAAAAATCACTACTATGCTACACGAGTTCAGCAAGATGGTATCCTCTCCCAAGAAGGAAAGCCTGGATACCTCCTCATAATGCCCAGGTAAGACTATGCAGAATGTCCTCAGGTTAAAAAATCAGCACCTAACTACAGTCCAAAAGTTAGAGAGCCTGTGAGTTTTTCTTCTTCCAGCGCTAAAATGTTTTATATTAAACAAACATTATTCCATCTGTTTTAGTTTATGTTAAACAAGAAAAGAGACGCAAAGAGAGCAGCGCATTGGCTCCAAGGGCTGCTGAAGCTGAACTCCTACTCCAAGTGAGAGGACTCGAGTTTGAATCGTGCTCCCATGGATATCACCACCTCCTTGGATCTGAAGTCACCGGGAATTTTTGTAGGGATTGCATGCGCTTCGCAAGAAGAAACTCCCCCTTGTCGGCTGTATTGTTGCTTCCACTCGCTGCACCGCTCGGTCCATGTGCCCACAGGCACTTTCACTGCCAAGTTACATCATATTACAGTGAGTCTTTTTCCTTTGAACAGGACGATGGGAATTATCATGAGTGCAGCTGCCTTAATCGTTACCTTCAATTTAAATTTGAATAGACAGGCTACTACAATATCATCAAAATTAAGAAACTACTTCCAGATGTTTCTCTTAAAGACTGCACAGCACTGATTGTTGGATTATTTAAGCCAATACGTGTTTTGCTAATTATTTAATTTAACTGCACAACGCAGCACAACGTGAAGCACCTTCAATGCTTTAAATTAAATGTAGTAGTATGGTGCTGGTAAACTTTCATGGAATACAACATTTAAAACATGCTTCCTGGCAAGTGTAAAATGGGCTTACAAATGTGCTATGATCTTCAAACAGAAGGAAAATATACGGGAAGTGCACAGTTCAAACTCAATCTGACACCTCAGAAAGCTGGTCAGGTTATGTAACAGATCCCATTCATCTCCCCCCTCTCATCCATGCTGCATCATCACTTTCCCTCTGACTGTCTGGAAACAACACATTTCTCTTCTCCCATAAGATCTTAAAGAGAGTTGGCTCCCTCCTCTCATTCAACCCACAAAGATGCATGTCTGTCTCTCTCATGAGTGGTCCCTGAGCACCATTACCACTCACAGGACTGCCATCCAAAACATACAGCAGCCGAGAGGAAGACTAGTAGCCTTCCCATTCATTCTCTTTCCCACCATAGCAGATATATACAAACCTCTGAAAAGTGAGGTTTATAAAAGGCTGCTGTATGAAACACAAGTGTCCTTCCTTCTCTTTTCTGTTGAATCTCCAAGGAAACATATCATGTCTGTGTTGAGACTGGGGCTGCGCGCCACAGCTGATTACAGCTCGTCTTGCAACCCATGAGAAATCTAATTAGAGAAGTAGGCTGCATTTGTCTTATGACTGTCCAGCAGTCTCACCCCACCCCCAGGCTTGTTGCCTCCCCGTGTCTCTGGCCCCTCTGAAACTGATCATGGCCAGCTGACCTCCAGCATCCTCAAGGGTGACCAGGGCATGCACAGACAAATCTATGAGGGGTTATGTGCTCTGTCACCATGCAGAGAGAAGTGAGAGGTTTGGCTGTAGCTCAAGTGTTGCTATACTATAGCCTCAATCAGTGTCTTAATCTATTTCTGTATCATGTTATAACCTCACACTGCTTGTGTGGAAAGAATTTGTGGAGCAGCTCGACTTGTTATGAAAGTGGGCCTTACGATGGCCCAATTTGATACAATTTGCAGCATCTGGAGGAACTCTACAATAAATACCAGGAGGATGTCTCTGGCTATGACCGACACTTCTACACAAAGAGTCCTTTGAAAAGTCTGGCATGACAACCAAGCCACTCCTATCATTTTTCAAACGCAGAGCAGAAACATAACTGCATTACACTGCACTGTTTCTTAGAAAAGCACAGGGTAGTAGTAACAATAACAAGATTCAAGTCTTGTAATTACACTGATGCAAACAAGCTGTATGTATATGCATGCTTTATCAGGAAAGCTGGTGAATTGGACTTGTCTCCAGACCACTTAGTGGTTTTAATTGTGCCACTTTGTGAGTGTTTTGCAGAGTATGACTGTGTGGATTTTGGAGTGACTAAACACACATGATGCCTCTTAATCAAGTCTATCATCGGGAACTAAAGTTTTATGTTTACCTGTCAGCATCACCATCACATTTGCATCCATTTAGTTGAGAACTCACCCTCATCACCGCTGAGTGAGTGCCACTGAGCGGAGGGTCAGAGTTCAAGTGAGCCATTAGAAAACCAAACAGTATCAGCGCACCCAGAATACGGGGCTCTCATTTTAAGCAAGCATCAACAAAGTATACTTAGCCTCGCCTCCTGAATTTTAAGTGATCCATGTGAATCGGTCTCTGTGATGACTTTCAATGGAGAGCGCCAACAAGGAACGTCAATCTGTTAGTTAGCTACCTTTCGCCATTTGTATCAAAGCTCTCAGCTCTCCTTCCTCTTTGCCCAGCAGCTAACATAATACTGACATTGTTCAGACTGGGCAGCATGCAGGACCTGGGGGAAAACGTGGAAAAAGAAGGTTCATTTGGCAGTGAATGTCTTCATAAAAAAGCCAAAAGTATATGCTCTATTAATATGGTTGTTGTTTTTATACATTGGACATGACAGCTTTTCATCAGAACAAATGTTACAGAAGACCTCCATCATGCTTCAACAACAGATCGAGCAGCGTACATTAAACAGGCATTCACACAACAAGAGGAAACAGTTGAGGATAGAGCAGGATAAATGTAATATGCTTAGGCCAAGGACTACAGGGTCTTTCCCAGCTTGTATGAATGAAGTGCTGTCATCTGGGTAATAGAAGTAGGTCACATGGGCGTTATTTAAGACAGGCACTTCCACTTTTGCCTTTCATGATATTCATACTTCTTTATACGGGTGTTGCGAGTGCTGACTTGAAAAAACGAAGAATTGTATGTGTGTTTGTGCTTGAAAGCCAAACATGCGAACCTTACACAGCCTTGTTATACTTTACTGTATACAAAGGGAATATCTTTCAACTGCATGATAGATTTTAGCAAAAGTCAAACAATCCAGAAACATGTTGAAGTAAGACAGACTTTAGCACCATTGGCACTGTTTCTCATGCATGTCATAGCGCTGGCAACACGTCCACCCTGTATTACTTCATGGCTGAATGATCGGCTCATTCATTTATGGGTGTGAGTTGTTAAGTTAACTAAGGCTTTAAGCCCCCTGCTCATGGAGGAGATGTCAGCGCGCAAAGAAATCTGCAAGGAAACGGTTCAAAAGAGCAGATTAAGTACTTCCTTTTTTTGTACAAATTACCCTTTGGGCCTCTTCATGAAAAGTGTCGCTAAAAGACAAGGAGTTCTGGCTTTATTTCAGAAATCGTTATACATCGTATATTATAGTAAAGTCTATGATATGCAACCTGGTGCCAACTCCATCATATGAAGTCAATCCTCATGTCAGAGGTCATTCTGGAGAAACAAAAAAGGACTAAATTTATCTTTCTATTTTCGTTTTTTGGTGATTTATTGCATGAGTGATATTATCAGCATGGGTCTGTGAGGTTTACAGTACAGTTCAACAGATAGTTTTCCTCCTGAGTTGACGGGGGCTAAATGTTTTATGGGCAGAGCTTAGAAGCTTCTTTGTCTTGTTCCTGATGTTTAGGGTTAGAGGGAGATCAGAGAACAGATTTGTGTGCTTTTGCTAGTGTAATAAACCATGCTGTAAATAGGGGCAAGGCAACCACTCCAGTCATCCATTGGCATGAACCTACGTGGAGCCGGTGTCCTGAATAACCCTACTCCCTGATTATTAGAGGGGACTCTGGCTTCTGAGGTAGGAATTTGACAAAACAGATAGGCAGACAAGCAGATGCTCTCTCCCTGCTTCCATCTAGGGGCTAAATATGCAAAGAGTAAAACATTTGTCTCATCGGTTTGTTCCGTCAGGGTTGATTAGCTGACAGAACAATCTCAACTATTTGAAATGTGATCAGGAACGCTTCCTTTCACAATCTCCATGACAAGAAATCTGCCCTTTTCTTTTCCCCCAGTTGACTGAAAGTGAAATCTGTTGGACCAAGGGAATTAGTTCAGACTGTTGCTCTCTAAAACATTCACCAAACACACAGAGAAAAGAAGATTCCTTTGGATTTATCACATTTATTTACAGTTCTAGTTTATTGCATAAATTTGTTTTATCGATGGCAGCCTTGGTGGGCTGTTAAAATATGCACTGGATAATGTTTTTACTCTGGTCAGTTTGAAAATGAACCGCTCAATTTTGTAAACGTTCTCTAAATTCTCCACTTAAGCCTTGAATTTTGTGGTGTAGTCCTTCTGTCTCTTGAAAGTTGATTTAAAAGTGTCTCCTGTGAACAACACACATATTGATGTCACACCACTGCATGATAAATGCCACTGGAGCTGATTCAAAGGTTGGATCATGCTGGCAGCATGGTCAAATAATTAGGTCAAATAAGAGCATGTCATAACTCTCCAGGAAATATACATTTCCATAGATGTGGGGCTTTCTATCCATTAACCAGATGTAACTTCAAACTTTCAGATTAACATGAAATCAATCGCAGCTTAAATCAATACTCGCAAGAAAGTCTAAATAAGTGTGGGATAGAGTTGGTGCCATGTGCGACATGCATTCTTGTAAGGTCTGAGTATCTAGTCATCATGTTTTCTCTGGCTCTTGGAAGAAATTCACAAAGAAAGAGTGGAGGGAGGGGTTAATGTGTGTGATAGATCATCCTGGCTTTTCACCCGTAGCTTTCTTCCTCTTTCTCCCCATTTTTTCTTCCCTCCCTTTCAATTTTCCTGGCCCCTCACCCTTAGCTCAGCGTGCTCCTCCAGCCTCTGGCCGAGCCCCATGGGTTCCCCTCCTTCTGGTCCTCCTGGCTGTGACCTGGCCACAGGGCTCACTGGACTGGCTCAGCTGCTATTTGTCCTGAAGGGGTGATAGATTACCGAGTGCCTCACAGCTCCAGTCCCCATTTGCGTTGTTTCACGGTGTCTCCACCAACCGACCATGGAAAATCAAGGTCAAGTATTTTCCATATTAGCAGCTTTAGCAGGAGGATAGAAATGGATACTGAATCTGCAATTACCCTATATCCTCTCCCCAACCCCACCCCACCACAGGAGAAAAAAAATGGCTCAACACACTTATCTCCCAGCAGCATTCACTAACTGATGGCTCTATTCAACACAGTTTCATAACAGACAACATGAATGATGCACAAGCAATATTAGATGGGATATTTTAGAAATTGGAGCAAAGGTGAGACAAGCACCACTGAGTCCATGCCAACTGTCTGGCACCAAACTTCCAAGGACTTTCCAGTAGTTAACCATCTAAATCCTGCGTGGGCAATTTTCAGACATGCAGCTAGAACAGTAAAGAGCAAAAGGATTAACTGAGTTATGAATTGTCTCTTGTGTGTCATATAGTAAAAAAAAGTATGCCCAGTCTTTCGTTTGAGAAGTTACTAGATATAAATCCTCTTTTTATAGATATGGTGTTTTTATTTTTGAACCAGGACCTTTAAAAAATACTTTTTACAGTCACAAAGGAAGAAGTTACTCAACTCCTTTACAGTACCTGCCTTCACTACGACAACAAAAGAGCATATCACTGCATATTTTTGTTGAAAGTAAATGTCAAATGCCGCTGAAATATTAGTGTACAGGCAACATTGTCTATTATAAATTACTCTTTTGAAATTTTTGAATCCTTTTGCTTCTTCAGGGCCCACTAAATTATTTTAAAGTGTCTGGAGCAAAGCAGGAAAAACAGCTGTGATCTTCTGACACTGAAACACTGTTTATTTCACTCTTATGCCCCCCACTCAAAATTCCATGAAGGATAAAGGGAAGGTTTACAAAAATGTTAATTGTTTTGATATTACACTGCAGCCTGTTGAGCAATGCAGGTTATAGGTCTGTTTACCTTTAGTGCTGTGGATGGATGATACATAAACACCCATTAAGTGGTTGAGTCACTGATGACACGTGCCTTCCCGCCTCTGACAGCACATCACTTTGGTATGGTGGCATGCTACAGGCCAAACTAATTGCTAGTTGTGTTTTCAAGCAGCGTTCCTTCCCATATGTAGCGCTCAGCTTCATGCAATGTTCATGTTTGATGACTGCTGGTCCCGCTGGACGGGCCTCATGCTTGGTTAGCTGTGAGCAGAGAGTCATGTGCTCTCTCTTCAGCAACAGTTAGATGAATGAAAAATCTTCTTCGCTGCCCCCAATTAACAGTGAAGGTCGAGCGCCAGAAAGTTATGATGCGATTTAACCCCCCACATGAGGTCAATTTGACCTGAATAGCTTCCTATTAAGCATGATAAATTTGTTATTTTTCAATCCATTAAACCTTTTCCCCATAGTCCATTTAGTCAGAACAAACCACTGGCCTGCCATAACCTACGTTCTGTTTACTGTGAGACAGCTTCCAGGAACATTTTTAAATCCAGGTTAAAAACACTTCTCTTCTCCCATGCTTACAATTGAGCTCTTTTAAAGCACTTTAAATTTTAATCTTCCATTTCCACTGTATGTCCTTTTAATGATTTTAAAGCAAATCATTATTCTATGCTGCAACCTTATATTTAATGCTCTATTCTAGTATTTTATTTCTCTCTGTTTCTATTTTTCTGTACTAATTTTTTTATTAGTGGGAGTGGGGGTTAATTGTATGTTTTAATGTTTCCATGTCTTGATAATTATTGGGTTTTATTTTTATTTCTCAAATTGCATGTTTTTATGTTTTTTATTTCCAATTTTTATTGTTAAATGTTTGTTTTATGTAAAGCACATTGAGTTGCCATTGTGTATGAAATGCACTATATAAATAAAGCTGCCTTGCCTTGTCTTGCCTTGCTTTGCCTTGCCTTGCCTTGCCTAGGAAAAAGGGGATAGCACAACAATTAGCCGAGATAACTTCAAAGTGTTTTCTGCCACAGGCTTTCACTAATTATCAGTCACCACTGTGGGGTGGGAATCCCTCCAGTGCAAGGGTCAATAGGGTAACATCAACAGCAGCATTTAACAAAGACTAAACTTCAGTCTAGCATGTTCGGTGGCCATCAATGAGACCTTGTTATAACCATGGGATCCATGGAGGGGACTGAGGGGAAGAAAAGGCGTGTGAGGCTCAGGGAGGAAGCCTCTCTGACTGCACTGACCTGTCTGCTAGAGCCCCCCGGGCAGACACACACCAAGGCCTCTGACAGATGTTTGAAAAAGCTGCCCCATTCATCATGGCATGTTAGTGGAATCTCTTTGAACTGCATCAGAAGAGATGTACGGGCGGACGGACAGATGTACAGATAGATAGATAGATAGATAGATAGATAGATAGATGGATAGTTAGATAGATAGGTAGGTAGGTAGGTAGTTAGATAGATAGATAGATAGATAGGTAGGTAGGTAGGTAGTTAGATAGATAGATAGATAGATAGATAGATAGATAGATAGATAGATAGATAGATAGATAGATAGATAGATAGATAGATAGATAGATAGATGGATAGTTAGATAGATAGGTAGGTAGGTAGGTAGTTAGATAGATAGATAGGTAGGTAGGTAGGTAGATAGATAGATAGATAGATAGATAGATAGATAGATAGGTAGATAGATAGATAGATAGATAGATAGACAGATAGATAGATAGATAGGTAGGTAGGTAGGTAGGTAGGTAGTTAGATAGATCGATAGATAGATAGATAGATAGATAGATAGATAGATAGATAGATAGATAGATAGATAGATAGATAGATAGATAGATAGATAGATAGATAGATAGATAGATAGATGTTTGCTAAATAGGCCTTAGTTCCCAGTTGCCTCTGTCAATGACCAGCCCATAAATCACACTCCTGAGGGAGCTCTTGGGTTGGATGTGTTGTTGTGCAATACTGTCTACAAGCCCACAACACCACCACCCCCACTTCAGTTTCATCCAGTGTTGTTATACACACACACACACACTCACACACTCACACACACACATACACAAACAACGGAGTGTGAAGTCATGGCATGGTTACTGGATCTCAATGAGTCCATGTGGAACAGCCCTTTCCTCCCAATTTCCCATGCCGCAGCAGCAGGGTTTAAATCACCCACAGCAAAGATGACAAGACGAAAATGACAAAACCATAAACAGCACAGACGCTGAGCCAATAAAACTGCTCTCCCCGACAGCTCGCAAACTAATAAGTAGCAACTTATTTAGGAATTTATTTTGTGTACTGTCTTTTGTTGAACATTCCAGTTCACTGTAATGTAAAGGTATTCATATGACTCTACCCCAGCCTGCCGGTACAGCTGAGTTTTATACTCAAGCACTCCGTAGGGAGCAGGAAGAGGCCCCGTGTGTCCAGAGCCCCGTCTCCTGAGCAGCACTAAGCACTCAGCAGGCTTCAAGGGCGAATGTTCATTAGGGAGCCAAGTTTTAATAAGCCCGCAGACAGACATGCTGCTAAACAACCTCAAGTGCCAGAAGAGGTGAGTTTTCTTATCTTGCTGATCCTCATGACTTCACATGGCAACATGAGCACTGCATTGACATGATCCAACAGTCACCTACTGCACAGAATTTAGTGTCAGGTCAAGGGAAAAAGTAAGTAGTCTTTGCATATTTCAACCGTTTTTTTTCATTTCATGTATTTTCTCATCAGTGAAGGCACGTAAGATCTGTAGATGTAGTGATACAACAATAAAAAAAAAATCTGCATTACAAATAAAAGTGGGTTAGGGTTAGGGTTGCATTTAAAATTGAACTTGGCTAAAAGTATTATCACCAAAATTTCATTAAATTATCAATAAAAAAGTAAATATTATATCAGATTTGTAATGTTGTGACTGAGCGAAGCTTATTTTAACTAACTGAGAGTTAGGGGATCAATATCATTCAATCTTCTCACCTAACTCTGCAAGAAAGTGAAAGTGAAGAAAGTATATTTCCCAAAATATCTGACTATTCCTTTAATCTACAAAATAACTAGTAACTACTGCTTTCAGGTAAATTGTACTGAGTTGCTATTTACTGTCAACTCTTACAGTAAGTACAGAAATATAATGTTAATATACACCGTTATATCCCAGGATTGTCTCTCGTATGTTCATGCCAAATGGATGACTACATCATAACTTTCAACCTGCTGAAGGAGCAGTATTTTTATTTAACAAATTATACCCTACAATAAAGATAAGAGCAGGTTTTCCACCGTGGGAGCGTTTGTTTTCTGTGGCTAATGTTAAGACACCCACAATATATATATATACTGTAATGAAACATGAAAACACCATAGTATATCAGGGTTGTACTTTATCACTCTTTCATTATGGATTGATTGTATAATAACTGATTCAATGTTTATTTTTCCAATCTCAAAGGGCTCTCCGTGCAGAGTGAGTACTCAACCTCCTCCTCTCCATGCTTAATATTGGCACAGTCCCAAACAGTGTTTATCTAAGGAAGAGGTAAATTACTAAAGGCATAAAAACAGGTTGACAGCTGAGTAGAAAAATACATGATGACAGACTCAACAAATATCAAGAGCTGGTAACAAAACGATAAGGTCATAAAATTGTCCTTCAACTGTTTCTACTTAACTGTGTCAGCCTCAAGATAAGATAACCCAGAAAAATCCATCACAGGGCTTGTATTTTAAGACTTGCATGACAGGCCCGTTGCTATAAGTCTATTCTTTGTGGGACAGATTTCAGAATAAAATTTGGCTTAAAAACTTGCACATTTTGTTCCGTACCGGGTCTTAAGTTTGGAAATTATTGTCAAAAGCTACAGGGGATTTTATAATGGGCGAATGGAGAATGGAATGATAGGGTGTAGTTGATACTCACAAACAACCGAGTCTCTGTTTGTTGTTTGTAGATTGATCCAGAATATTTTAAGCCTCCCTCTGAAAATAAACAGATTTTGTGGTGTTCTTGCAAAACAAAAAAAAAGGCAGATGCAGTCAGTGATACTATCCACAAAAGGTCTGGCTAATATTACAGGACATGATGCTTATATTCATATTAGTCCTACTCCTATTTCCTGCCAACTTATTGTTTTCATCTGACCAGTTGATAGTATGTGATGAGACGTTGGCTGGGATTGCTCACAAAGGACCCGACCATCATTTAGCATAAAGAATGATTGCATATTTGCAGCGAGGAGTGTGATCTTCTTATTAGATCACTGCGTCATCTTTTATGATGATAGATAGTGTTGTGTAGGGTCACTGTCTTATTGGTGAATTGATGAAAAAAATTACTCAGTGTGTGTCTAAGGCAAAACCACATCTGGCTGCAACCTTGGGGCTGTTAATCACAAATCTAAAAAGAAAATAGCTCGAGCTTCTTGTCATAAACACCCAGGAACTCCTTTAGTTGCATAACAACCTTTATTATGTCATTTTTATACTTAGCAAAAGAAAGAAAATGGAACATTTTCATATTTATGTGGTAATAAATACAGGGTGTCTGTGAACAGTGACTGAAAACTTAAGTGATACTGTATATCTACTTGGAACTTTATTTCCATGTGAAACCTCCTTGGAGAAGTCTTTCTGGGTGAAATCTTTGCTGATGTAATGTTTACTTTGCCACAAAAATCTTGCTGTTGCATTCTCTAATGACTGCAACAAGATCGCAGATCAATTCAGTGGATGGAAAATAAACCACAGTCCATGGACAATTTTGCATATCTGACGAAATTTGTATGTCCTTGTGGAGCAGTTGGCCGGTTTCGGATTTGAAACGATGACAGCTGCCTGGAATGGACGGCTTCAAAAATTGGGGGATTCCATCAGGGTCTGTAAAAGATGTTGGCAAATTGGGAGGAGAGATGCTGGGAAAGAAACAAAGAGAACGGGAAATGCAACATCTTAACAGCCAGTTTAATTGGTTATGATGACAGTGTAATGGCAGAAGATGCAATCAATAGAGAGTTCTTTTGTGTGTGCTCATACACATGCCTCTCACAGCCTGGACAATGTCACCAGTGTCACCTTCTTCCTTTTCCTCCAGCTTTATCCAAACGGAGCAAACTAATCAGAAGCACGTCAGCATGCTTCTCCTCTATTAGTGCAGCCAGTGAATATGTATTTTCTTTGACTGATGTCATGCAGGCATTTCAAGAAAAACAAGCCTTTTCCATTTTAAGAGTCTGTTGTATTTTGTTCTGTTCATTTTGCTTTGATGTCTCTGCTGAAAACTGTAAAGCATAAGTGCATTCTTTGTTTTGTCAGCACCACATGACTCTTATCTTTGAGTAATTGTTCAAAAGAAAACCCTGAGTACATTCTGTTTGTAGCGTAAAAACGAAAATGACTCTTTTCTTTGAAAATGACTCAGACAAGAATGAGTCATATTTCCCATCGTGTAAACTAATCTGTGAAGTCATGTGTACAGATGAGGAGGAGAATCAAAAGGTCTTCAAACTCACATGGTCAAAAGGTATGGTTAAAAATACAGATTCGTTTACATGTTTCTCCCTGATATTCTTGGTGCAGCAGTGCAGTGACCCTTCATGGGGGATCCTTGTTTTAACCAGTCACCATTAAAGAAAAATATACAGGCAGATCCTCGCATAGCTCACACCCAGAGCAAAGCAAACACTCTCTGCCATGTCTGTGGCCTCTCTCATGTCCTCACTTGTTTCTTGTTTTTTAATGTCCTCCCCAGAGTGCCCTGGATGGTATCCTCATCATCCCATTTGGGTGGCTGACACCGTCAAACAGGAAGGGACTCCTGCCATGACCCACAATGCAAACACAGAAAGCAGAGAGGAGCCTGATAAGTTACATTATATCCTCTTTGGGCTGCCTTGCACCTGGGCCCAGATGATAACTTTATGAGAAAGGCGGACCTGCAGTTAAGAAAATATCAAGTCGTGTAGCTTATTCCCCCATGATTCTAACTTTTACATGTAATGACTGTTAGGAGGAGTAATGTGAATCTGCTATTCATGAGAACATAGCTGGGATGAAATCAGGCTGAAAACATGCAGTTTCTTTTTCAAAGGGTTTAGGCAGCAGCATGCCATTATCTAAACTGGGAGCCGGGCACATTTGTAAGCAGCAGCTGATAGGATGTAGTCAATCTTTCTGTCAGTCTGAACAGAACCTCACCCTGTTCCTCTCTCTCTCACCAGGGTGGTCCCTACTTTGCAGAGCATCTTTGGGATGACTTGGCAGAGACCGCCGCAGCAGACAGGAACTCGCCTCCTCTCAATCAGCAGTTTCCAGCAGGTGTGATGCACTTTTCTTCTCTTTCATCCACATCTCTAAGTCACTGGCTCCTGGCAGTTCCCCTTCAGTAAATTTAGCAGTATGTAGTGTGGCATGCGGTGCCAGCCAGCACTCATCTGCTGGCATCCCCGAGCCAAGCTAAACGTATGTAACTGCAGAATCCTTTTTTGGCCTGTTTTCACATCCTGTCTTTGATGATTCTTTCAGAAATTGTTTTTCTTTCTACTCCCTTCCTGACAGACCCAACTACACAGCACAGAGGTGAAGGTGATGTGTGGCTCTCCACTGTAAACACACTGTAAGCTGGACACTGCTCGTCTGTACACAAAAATAAATGGCACATGTGCCGGCCAGATGTGGCTACTATTGTTGTGGTTGCACGGTTGTGGTCACTGAAACCCATTTAAAACCTCATCCTCTTACTGGAGAAAGTATGAATGAATGAAATCCCCTCTGAGTTGACAAACTCCATGATGAGTTGTTGCTAAGAAGATGACTAAGGCTCTACAACAACCGCAAACCACAGACCAACACGATGGTTCATTCACAAATACTGAGCCTCAGGTAGTTTGGTGGGATATTGCAGGTCCTGCTAGTTTGTTAGGATCATACACTGTGGGGCAGTAATTCATCAGACCGGATATGACCATTCTGTGGGTTTACTTGGAAACAGAGCTTGGCCTGGTGAGGAGTTAGAGTGGGATCAACCCAGAGGACTGGAGTTCTTTAATGACCTGCAGTGGTGTGGTTGGAAAATAGGCCAATGCCAGAATCATTACTGCCTCATGCCAACCAGGCTTTGGCACATTTCAAGTCCCTCAGGGTGGCAAGCATCCCTTTAAGTATTGATTGTTTTTCTAACAGCATAACTGTTGGAGTAAGGATTAATGACAGTGACTTCGACTTTGCTGACCCCTATAAACCAGAACTATACAGCTACAGATCACATATGGGCAGAATCCTGTAAACCACACCGTCCTTCTCCATGGTTCAGGAACTGTATGAAGCATTTTACATGCATGTACAGTTAAAAGGACCATTTGACATGGTGAAGTTTATGAGCAGACATGCAAGCAGGCAGATACAACAATGTCTACAGCTATGTTAACAGCTCTGTGGGCACAGCTGTGGTTTGAGCTAAATGTCATGCTGATGTTTAGCATTGTCATTTGCTATGTCACCTGGTCTTAAATGAGTATGTTAGCATGTTAACATTTGCCAGTTAGCACTTAACAGCTGAGAATGATGAATGAATATCAACATTTGGGAAACTGTTCATAAACCAAAGTTTGCACAAATTGAATTTTAACATGATGATGGTGCTGTTGATCAAAAGTTGGGTGACAATGTTTAGCAAAACTACCAAATGTACATCAAATCTCATCACAATCTATCAGTTGTAGAAATATTTCAGTCCAGAGTGGTGGAAAAACCAACCAACAGACTGAACAGACTGAATTTGCTGTTCCTATAACTGCTAAAAACATTTCTCCTGCACTGACTGTTGGCTGCACTTACACTGTACATGTACAGACAGACATTAAGATGAACCCCACTTCAGAGTCTATTCATAAGGCTGACAGTAAGGGCGGAGCAGAACGGGGGTGTTCGTCAAACAGTTGAACAGTCTACATTAGAGACCCTGTCTTTACAGAGGAAATATAAGGACTGAAATGTTTCCCGACACACAGAATATAATACAGCTGCACATCCCAGCAGGACAACTAAACCCATGAATCAAAAGCTTTGCTCCAACATCATATATAACACAGACAGCCATCAGCTGGGGGACACTTAATCTCTGCATGAGCCGTTTTTCAAGACCGCTTGTGGCTGTAAGCTTCTGCTTGTGTCTGACCTCAGCTTTACACACGGACGTTTATATCATTTTCAAAACAAAACATGTGCTAGTGGTCCAGTTTCAGATAGAAAAAATGTAATTTAATGAGGCCTTTTCATCTACGTGTGGCCGTCTTGTACATGTTCAGCATAGATTTGCAGCATCCCAGCCGTGCTGAGAGGCAGGTCTCAACACTTGAATCACAGAGGATTGATAGGAGCAACAGATAATCTGTGAAATATCAAGAGATGGGGGGAAAATTGCTTTAATCAGCAGTAGTATCCCATCCATACATTCCTTTGCTGTACTTAGTTGCCAGACCATTGTCATCACTGGGATGTACATTTCTTGCAGCCGTTTTCCCCATAATCCTCAACAACGTCAATTGCAGAACCACACTGTCACCAGGCATAAGGGGAGCCAATTAAGACCCAGATAGGGCAACTGCAGAATACAGCTGAGACAGAAATTCCAACCAAAAAAAAGCCAAAATCATTTTATTCCACAGCCATTGCGTAGATGAAGAGAACTCTCTTTCTATACTCTCCTCACTCTGGAGGAGTACTTTGCATACCTACACAGTGAGACCTGATGCTTGCCAGGGTTTTTGAGACCTGAGGGAGCTCTCTCATGTAACATGAAGTCTACATATAAGAGTAAACTTCCTCGGAGGAACTTCTGTCCAGGCTTGCTGCTGCTGGAGCGACGCTCTGCTGTCCTTCAACAACCCTGATTAAGATTGGCCTCTAAATCGGTCCAATCATCAAAGATGATGAATACCCACAGCTAATCCAGTTGGCAGTTAATCACTGGCGTCCAATCAGGTAATGAGAACCTGCATGCTGGAATGGGAAGCAGACAACCCCATGGCTGTTCAGCAGTAAGGAGGGAGAGCAGTCATGTTCTAAAGATAGTCAAGGCGTGCCACATTTGTGTTTTCTGCCCAATGTAGATCACAGCATGCAGACAATTATCTTTGATCACAGAGACAGCCGAACTAATGGACATCTCCTAAGAGGCAGGGTGTCTGACTCACAGATGAAATGAGGCACCGTATTTTCGATCTTGTAAATTCTTTGGTTGACATGAACCACCCATAAATTGACTACCCTAGGAACTTGGCAACCCAGAACCCCCAAAACCAAGCTGCAGTCAGGTTTGGACATGTTTATGGAATAGTACATGGGAAATTTGTCAGAGAAACATGTTTTCCCAGGGAATTAGTATCATCAGATGAATTTACAAATATGCAGGGTATTGTTGTTGTGCGATCTAGTGCAGGTTCTCTGGGGAAGGAGAGCTGCTCCAACATGGTACATTACTCTTAGTAAACGCCAGAGGATGACTTTCTGATTTGTGGTCCCTCTTTAGCAAGCATTCCTGGGGGAAATTTGAGAGAGCCCATTATGCAAATCCACAGGTGCATGCCAAGACCAAATAACTGGACTCCTGCCTCCAAGTACTTCAAGATGCCTTTCTGCCTGCTCCTGATAGTGTTCAGACCACAGTGTGAGGAGACGCGCCAGGAACATGTGAGTATAGTGTGGAGAGCCATGGGGCCTGCATGTCCATAACCTTCGAGCAATTAAAAAAAGATTTTTACTTGTAGAGTCCTTTACAAGATATTGCATGACTCAGGAACATCTTGTGCTGATAAGACTGTCAGTCATGCCATCATCTCCATATGGTGAAAGGAGAGGGAGTCCTTGTTTTCATTTCACTTTCAGCAGTTTAGTGTGACACATTCCATACACAGGAGAGCTTTTAAAAGACTGATTTCATTAAGTCCTCAGCTGACGTGAAACCAGCAGGTTTGAATAAATTTTGTTTATTTTCGTGTGTTCATGAGGTATGTATTGTATGTGTGTGTGTGGGGAAATGAGAAAAGTCTCTAATGGAGGGGATTCAATTTGGCTCGCTCCCTCTTTCTGTGTGTGAAAGTGTGGAGGGTCAGCTGAAGACAGGAAAGCCCCTCATCATTTACTGCTGCTAAACTGTCCTGAGGGATGACAGCAGAGAAGACATGCATCTCCTGCTCTCCCGGTGAGTTCATGTCCCATGTAGAGACACTGCCCCCTTGTGTCTAAAACGTGCACTCTGCATGCCATGAAATTACTTACTTCTTGATGAGGAATCGAAGGAATGTGTTCAAAAATTAAATTTGGAGGATCTCAGTTTACAGAACTGTGGAGAGAAAAGCAGCCAAAAACTTTAGTTTCTGCCTTCACTGTAACAAATACTGCACATACACAAACCATTACCAAACATTCTGTCACAGACCATGAGTGCTTAATGGCTTTTGATTGAAGATCTTTTTCTGTCTGGATTAAGAAGGCAGCAACACTAGTAACCCAAGTGTTAGAAGTAATACATCTTCTTCTGCTCAACACAATTTATATTATTTTGGGTACACTGTACATAATCAGGACCACAGGCCATGTCCAAGTCCAAAATACAGGTCTGAAAAAAGTTGTGTCATTACTTTGAGCCACCCTGCATAAGACAATACAAATATGCTGCACATACACTTGAGATAAATTGCTAAGAATTTAGTCCATCATTTTTTATTCCCATAAACAAAGGACCTGCAGTGCAGATAATCTTAAAACATTCATCAGCAGAGGCGTGCCATTTAAAAAAAGAAAAAAAGCACCCCAGCTTCAAAGTCATAGGCAAATATTTCACAATATCTACATTGCTAAAAGTTCCAAGTCACACTCAGGCCAACTAATCTAGAAACCATCCCGAGATAAACAGAGTCATGATGGTTATGAAAAGCAAAACACTAAACACAGAAGATAGAAGAACATAAAACTGTAAGAAAGAGCTCCTTCATACTTGTTTATAACAGTCATATCTACTTGGGGATCCAACTAATACGTTATAATTAAACTACCTTTAGTTCTGATAAATATGTCAGCCATTGGTATTGGTGCTCAATTCTCATAAGCACTAAAAAACAGGTCAACATTGCACAACCCAAATAAACACAGACCCATAAACCCACTGACAAACCCTGAAACACTTTAAAAAGGCCAGCTAAAGCACAAACAAATAATCATCACATCCACTTAGCTTTGCTGAGGCCAATGCAATAAATCCCAACGCAGACTCTCAAAATATTTAAACATCTTTGTCTTTGTCTCAGGAATAGATTTCTACTCTTACTGCCAACTGTGTGACTAATGTGAAGAATAGGACCTGCATTCAGTCCAGTGCTCTGTGGGTAAAATGAGCATATATTCAAATTGTAATACTACTGAGAAGAAGGATCATCCATTAGGTTTTGCTTCTGCCTTGACATAATTTCTCCTAATGCTCTACAAACAGCAGACGGGTAGCACACACAACTACAAATGGCTAATGAACATGTAAACTCTGGAACAGCAAAGAGACTTCTACACAATTGTGAACAGAAAAAAAAAAGAAATAAACTCTGTTGGCTCAGGATAATGATGAGACTAACATTAAAGATAAAAAGTTTTACAATAATGTAAAGAAACAAATGGTATATTCTCAGATGATATAATGTTTTCGTATACGGAGGATGTGAGAAAATATGGTTAAGGTTGTACAGTCAGAACTGGAAGGAGGCAACTATGAACAAACTACGTGTGTCAGAGGATGCATAGGTGGTATAGGAGATTCTGAGGTAAACCCATAAAAGGCTGTGAATGACACAACATAAATAACAAAACTGCTTCTGTTATATACGAGCTCTCTGCAACTTCTACATCCAACCAATGCTCACATCCACAGTTAACCCGCATGTATTTGTGAGTAAAGAAATATATATTACTATTATCTATTGTTGTTGACAATACTTCTCTCACCTACTGACCTCTCTGGATACAATCAGAGGCAAAGGGCATGAATAAGGCAGGTTAAAAAAAAAAAAAAAAACATAACAAAAACATTTACTGCTCCGGACAAACATATATTCAAAAGTATGGGTCAACACAATTTTTTTTTTTTTTCAAGACACAATAAGTTAAAAACATGTATAAACAATAGAAATTACTTGGCTTCTTTTAAAACCCATTCATCTCTGACAGAAAAAAAAGTTTATAGAAATTATATAAACTCTTCACCCAGAAAACGTGCAACGATAAACAAATTAGATCCTTTCTCCAAATCAAAAAAAAAAAAGGTCATAAGATGAAAACCTATTTATACACACTACTATGTACAAGTATTGAAATAAAAGAGTGATATTATATATTTACATACACACATCAGTCCCTGATCGATTAAGGCCAAAGTGCTGTCGATGCACACGTCACCCACATCACATGTAGGCTGCTGTTGCACTTAAGTGTTCCTCAGTTTGCAAAATGCAAAAGAAGCAGTTTATACAGTAATACTCAAGGCCTTTGCTCTAGCGCCATTTGTCTTTCTAACATATAAAATTAAGCAAACTTCAGCATTAAGAAATAAAATTAGCCAAAAGCTCAACTTTTTCAGCAGTTTGTGGCTTCCTTTTTTGTTTTAACAAAATGAGATATTTTATGTACATACAGTAGCTCAACAGTTCATATGATGAGTCCCGATTCCAGCACGGCTGTCTGGGACTTCCTGTGACACCCTCTCATCCTGACAGAGTATTTAGAGGGAGTCTGGGTATTCTCTCTGCCAAGAAGCCCATCTGGTAAATGCAGATGAATGCAGGGAACCAGTGCACTGGAGTGGGCAGTGCTGGTCTGGACTGGTACTAGTGGAAACACAGTGCCAGTGATGGAGGAGTCAGAGCATGCCGAAACCCTCGCTGCCCTCGCTGATGGCCAGCTTCAGCATCTTGTGTAGCTCCTCATAGGAGTCATAGGTAGGGAGGCACAGCTGGTTAAAACTAGACAGAGAAGAGGTTCAAAGAGTCAGATAAAACATTTATTTAACATTTATAAATACTCTCCATAATATTTATGCAGATGTTAACATTTGAAGTATAAGTCAGGTGCTATTTTATACTTTACTTGCTAATCATATCACCCCCATCCTAAAATCCCTTCACTGGCTCCCTGACCCCCTGTCCCACTCAGAATTGAGTACAAAGTCTCCCTCCTCACTCACCAGTGCATTCACGGACATGCCCCCCATACCTTAAGGAACTCCTCACCCCCCACACCTCCTCACGCACCCTCCATTCTGAAAACATAAATACCTTCCAAGCCCCCAGAACCAAGCTCTGCACCATGGGTGATCAGGCCTTTTCCTCTGCAGCCCTGGGGCTGTGGTACGCCCTCCCTGACCACCTGAGGGCCCCACAGACTGCAGATGTGTTTAAAAGAGACCTAAAAACTTATCTTTTTACTAAAGCATTTTGCTAAGTGTCTTTTATATGTTCTCTTTTAACCTTTTTATTTTTCATTTTATTTTCTTCTGTAGCACTTTGAGATTGCTGAAATGTAAAGTGCAATACAAATTACATTTATTTATTTTATTTAAACAAAGCCCATGAAAACCAAACAATAAAATGATCCAACATACAGCACTGTAACACTAAATGTGTATTCATTGGCAAATGAAAATAGTTCCCAAGAAATGCACCATTTTCTCCTGTTTGAGTAACATTTGTTAAGAACTATGGTGCTCAGTTGTTTTATGAATGTTTGAGGTTTTTTTAAGCATGAAACTAAATATTTGTGAACAGTTTATTTTATGTCCATGATAGGAACCAATGCGCCAGAGACAGGGTTGTGAAGTCAGAGACTGAGAGATGAACCTATGGCTTGTTGTCGTTTCATGGGACTAAAAATATAGCATCATGTAAACCTTATCCTTTATGTATGTTGTTGTGTTTTCCTACTCACCAGGTGTGTGCGGTGGGCAAGGTGCTGTGTGTGGGAGCAGCGATGATCTGGAATGACGGGCAGAGGGTGTTGAAACCTCCTGGGGGGAGCTGGGAAGATCCGGTGGTGAACTGAAGCAAACGAGCCAACTCTTCCTGGGTGAAGCTGGACACCACTGCCCAGAACCACTTCATTACCTGAGGAAACAGAAAATGAACATGCTCTGATATTTCCACTGGTACCCTGCTGTTAGACACAGTGGAGGCAGAGAATTTCCATGACTTACTTTCTCTCTGAAATGCCACGATCCTCCAACAATCACAGCGTGGGCCTTGAAGTCCTGCACGTTTATATCACCAGTACCGCACATCAGCAGCTGAACAGATTAAAATTAAAATAAATAAATAAATCGTTATCCAACGGTGTTTTAAAGATCAACAGGATTTAATTTAATTTAATCATCACACATACCTCCAACTCGTTCTCATCAAATATGGCTAACAGGTTTTCTGGAACCAGTTCGTTCAAACCTGCAATTGATCAGGAAATTACACTAATTATGCACAGATTACCGGAGATCTCCAATTAGAGGAATTGGCAAAAATGGCAGACTGCAGCTGTGCTGCTTTCCTTACCTTTCAGGAAATGTTCCACCTCATCTCTCACCTGACTAGCCAGTCTGTACTGGGCCAGCAGGTTGAGATAATGCATCTTGTTTTCATTGGTAACAGCAATCTGTGCTCCCCCTGATATCAGCTCCACCACCTGCAGGAGAACACGTGTCAGGACAAAAAATGTCAGACAAAATACATAAAAAAACTCCTGTTACTGTGTTGGTCTCCAATAAATGGTCTTACAAGGATGTGTTTGGTTGTCACACACCTGTCAGGCTTATTATAATTACTGGGCAGTTAATTCAACAGTAAAAAAAACATCTGTATGGTGCACAGCATATGTACCTAATTAAAAAGAAGTACGTTGAACTTGGTTTCATCATGGGGTGATAAACAGCCAGTTTTTGTGTGGGATTTTATATTGGAGCAACAAAAAAAAAGGGGACCACAGATGCCAAACTCTATTTGTCCACTGCCACTCCCCCTCTTTAAGATCAATGAAGTGCTTTCCAAATAAGCAATATGATTTCTTTTGTTTGGTTTATTGCTCCTATCTCTTATGAAATGACATAAGGGATAAAAGGGGAGGTCCTTTCCAATATGTTGCCTCACCTTCTCCAGCTGTCCTGACTTGCTGTACTTCTCCTCAGCAAACACCAGGTCCATTTCACTCACGTCATTGTTTAGGATGAAGCAGACTTTAGTTTTGTAGAACTCCTGGTCATCCGTCTCAAAGTACTGCGTGTGGAAAATAAAATGAAAACACAGGAAAATGACGTTTTTAAATAAACATTGCATTTCGTCTTCTCAGTGGAAGGATAAAAAGATGATTGGGCCCGCTTTATTTCTGAGCTTTGAAATCTTAATGAGTTGGATAAACAGCAAAACACACTGGCTGGTTGTCCATGAAATAAATAATTCCAAGATCCAAATCAGGTTTCTTGGCTTTATGAGGAATGCTAAAGTGATGACACAGACCAGCTGACAACAGAAAGTAAACAATGAAAACATGATCTTCCAACTTCCGAGGTATAAGTCTTTTTTGTGGGAATGTGCTGTGTTCCATACCTTGTAGTTCATCCTGAGGCCAATGATTTGAGCCAAGAAGGAACGTGTAAAGCGAGCTCGGACCAGCTGTTTGTAGGACCCACCCTGAGCAGACTCATACAGGCACTTCCCTACAACGCGGCCCGCAAACTCATACATCTTCAGACGCAAGTGGGGTGGTCGTTCAGCATTTGGGTGCACCTGGAAAATGAAGAATAGCGTTCTTTGATTTTTTGAACTGCATGTTTAAGAGGACACTAAGCACCCAAAAGGTGTTTGGGAAGAGGAGGTGGTTAACAAGACTAACTTACGAGGCCCTGGTTGTTGTCGCTGAAGCGGGTGAATAGCTGGTTGGAGGTGTCAAAGAGAGTCTTGCAAATCAGTTCAAACCACTCCCTGCGGGGTCCTCCCCAGTCAAGAGCTGTAGAGCAATGTCAGAAGATTATATAAAGCAGTGTGATCACCACATTTCATTAGGATAAAGATATTTTGGTAATTGGTACAGTCCTGAATAGAGCCCGACTGATATATCAGTCGATATTATTGGTTGACATTGGCCAATCACAGATATGTCCGTATCGCCGTGTGTTGTCCAATACTTGTATATATTTTTTAATGTTATATAGGCAGCATTTTATGAATACTTCATTATTTTTCTTAATTCTTAATACATCGTTTTTCTGTTCAATTTTTGAAAACTTAGTCATTTATAATTTTTCAATAGCCAGTGAAGTTTAATGTTTCAGTGCACTAATGTAATTATACACAGTACAATTTATTGTTCAACTGTAAAATATCATGCCATCATTACATATCTTTGAGTCTTATAACCACATTTGAGCAATCACTGCAAATGTGAGTTCATGTATATACTCTGTATATGACTATCAGCCAATATATCAATGTCAGAATTGTTTTTCCCCCTGTAATAATGGTATCAGCCCCCAAAAATGTATTTATTGGCAGCGAGCCCCACTACTGACAAAACAGAAAAAACATTTAAAATGTTCAATGTTGACATAAATGACACACACTGAAGATAAGTCTAATGCTCACTCAGTTATACGCTGATTTTTTTTTGTTTACCTTCCTCATCTTGAAACACCACCTCAAAGTTCTTACTCCAGTCTGACACAGAGAAGTTCCTTGTAGTCTTCAGAGACTGAACAACAGACAAAAAGAAGAATGAACCGTCAATGGAGCCCTGTGATCATTTATTATACAGGAAAATAAATAAATGAGTATTTTTGACATAAAACACTCACTGAATCTAGAATTGAGTGTCGAGTGATTTTTAGGCAGGTCTTGGTGCGAGGTCTCTTGGAGTGGATGTGCCTGAGTTCACGTTGAAAGAAGTTCACCTTGTCTTGGAACGTTTCAGAGCCTCCTGTGGACGATACATCACATCACCATTACTGTCTCCATTAAACCAAATCAATATTCACTAAATGCATCTCAAGGAACGAGTGATCACATTAGACTGAAACAAACCAATGTTTTTGTGCAGGAAGCGGATGAAGGTGGCAGCCATGATGTTCCTGTCTTTGCAACTGAGCTCCACAGGAGGCTGTATTCCATCATCCACCACTAAAGTTAGGTACTTATGCACAGGGTCAGGACCATGATAGGTAAACTGAAAAGAGAACAATAAATCTGGTCAACCCCCAAGCTATAGCAGGTCTGTTCTAAACGGTTTTTAGCAGTTCTACTGACCTTCGTTCCTGGACACACACGAAAGGTAAAAAGGCGCCACGGAATGATTTTCAGGTAGAACTCCTTCACGGATAGTTGCTGTTTGACAAAAAAAAAAGTGAGTCAACATCACAGCTTTTTAAATGACTACTACTGTAATGGGAATTCTTACTGTTCATCTTCTCTGATCAAATGAGTAACAATGTCATATGTGAAGGTGTATGTGTGTGTCATAATCTGCTGACCATGACACCACTTATGTTACATGAAATGCTGATTGAGTGAACATCATTGAACATTGAGTGAACATCATGTATGTTATAATCTACTGACTAACATTGTCCTGATTGTACACACATTATGACGTGACTATTGTGCTTACATTGTTCTAATGATAGAACAAGGTCATCCTTCCACACCTAACCATTACATGCTTGACACTTACCTTTGGCGATATGTAACAGTAGACCTTTTTTGGTTTCTTGACTTTCTCAGGTTGTCCCTCCACAGGAGAGTCATGCTCATCGTCCTCCTCTCCCATGGAGGGCCTCCTCTGAGGAGCCATTAAAGAGGACGCTGGTAATTGCCACGAGGAACTGCTGTAGTTCCCATTGCTGTAAAGGTATGCTTCAAAGTAGATGCTGATGCCTGGAGTGGACACATTCTTCTCCACGCAGGCCTTCTCATTCTCTGTAAGCCAGGGAATATGAGAATTAGGCTTTAAAGCTTAGAAAGAAAACAACTCTCTATTGAAAAGTGATAACATCTGTATGTAGAATTATTACTGAAGCTGGTGGCTTTCCCGCTTAGTTGAAAAATGTGGATAAGTATTAAATGTTAATTAAATGTCCAAATTTTACACCAATCCAATCCCAAACCTTCAAATCAATTCTAACATGTAAAAGCTGCTCACCATTGAGAACAATAATGTCAAATTCCCCGTTGCTGAGCGGCTGGTCTTTGTAGGAGATGCGGGCCCTGAAACAGCCGGTCCTCCTCAGCGTCAGTCTCAGCAGAACCTGGCACTGCTGCTTGTTGAGTGAAACTGACTTACTGTAACACCCTTCCAGACTGTCATCATCCACTGTGCCCAGCTGGAAAAAAAGGGGGGGGGGAAACAAAAATGCATCTATGCTCAGAAATGAATGATTACTGCTAAGAATCTGTTCTGTCGTAAAGCAAAGTGACTGTGCAATTGCTACCAGAAGGGTGAAAATAAATGCTGGCTTTCATTATTTACAATCATCATCAGGAAATAAATCTTCAAATCAAGGTATAAAGGATAATTGTTCCCTTACAGAGTGCACATGGACACTGTAGTTTGCCTCATCTGTGAGAGATGTGGAGTTACTGGTGGGGTTTCCATATTCATCCCTGGGCTCAATCTGTAGAGTATGCTGCTGGCCATTTGTTAGCACCAGGGTAGAGAAATGATAGGCTATCTTGGTTTTGGATGGGACAACTGTACCTAAAATGGAAAAAATAAATAATTAGCCAAAATAAAGATTGTCTGTTGTCAGTGATAAGTGGCTGAACATTGTTTGTAGATCTTGTCAAATCAATTGTTACACCAAGAAAAATGTAGACTACATCTCAAACCCTTATAAATATATTATACCTGGCTGGAAAATCTTGTAATAAGGGCTGTACGCCACATTGAGACCACCCAGCTTGACAGCAACCTCATAGCGTCCGGCCTTGCGTACTGTGAAGGCCACTTTGACTATGTTGGACTCTGGTTCTTGTAAAACCTCCTGTGTAACAGGGATGTCCAGAGCCAGTTCAATGTGGGTGATGTTGACCCTCAATCCCACGGGCCGGTGGGCTGGAAAAGGCTGGCCATTCTTATAGAACAGCTGAGAGGACAGATGATGAAGGATTAACACTACATTGTATTTTTTACTTTTTACATTTCAGAACATTCAAATACTCATGATATGATAATTACAACACATTAGGAAACAAAAAAATTACTTGGACTCTGAAGCTCATAGTCTGCCCCACTTCCTGCGGTTCTTTCCAATCCCAAGACACCTTGCAGGAGCGTGGGTCCAGGTAGTTTCCCCGGACATAGTCGTAGATGCTGCGGTCGCCGCGTCGCCCTGGATCCTCATTCTGCAAGAAGCTGACCACCCTTGCCGCAAGCTCACAGAGGAACTTGATGGTGAAGACAAACGCTATGATGGAAACAGTAATTCCACCTGCCACAAGAAGGGATGAAGCACAGGAAACACATTACTTGAAACTTGTTTTGCCAAAAATGCACGCTTTTTATTTGATTTTGAAATAAGTGATTTTACTGGTTAGTTGAGAAAAATATTTTATTACAGCAAAGATTTAAGTTTGCAAACAACAAATTTACAACAAACTCTTGGCCTATACATATACTACCACGGAATGTGTAAAACTGGTAGTACCTTGTCAGTGTTATAGCATATGCTTGCAGAAAGAGTTAGGCTGAGACACAGCTGCACTTCCAGGAAGAGCAATATGAGCCCAACCCCCAAGCCAAACAGTTACAACACGACTCACCAATCACGTAAAACATGAGGTCCCTTATCAAGAAGCAAAGCGCCACAGTACAGCCAAATATGAGAGCTCCAGCTGGAAGACAATTCATTTAAATTAATGAGTGAAATAAAGACAAAACACACTTCCTGCATTGAGCCTGCAGGACACATTTTGATAGTTAAACTTGATAATTACAAAACTCCAGAGCTGGACATTGTCACTAGTAAACTGATTTTACAACTAAATTGTGCAATTTAATTTAGTTTTTTGCCAGTATTGAACAAAGCTAAACAAATTGCAGATGAAAATCCTTCTCTTTTCAAAATTACCAATAAAACCAGGTTATGGTTGGGTTCTGTGAATGCTGTAATTCAGCAACATGTATATTCCATATTTATCCTATTGTGAGAGTACTGTGGAAGTATGCTGTGTTTTTGTCAGAGAGAAAAGACAGAAAAACAAACAGATGTTGGACTATTAAAAGGGATGACGGAACACTGAACTTCTCCATTACAACACTTTTAAGCTACTTTCAAATGATCTGTAACTCTTGTAGTAAAAACGTTTATGGAAACACATAGCACCATTTAGCATCAGTAAAATCCCCTTTAAGTCTTTTGTCTGGCATTTACATGAACCTTGACAGCATGCAGGTGTGGCATACAACCTGAGCTGTAACTCTTTCACGGCAGAAAAGTCTTTATGAATATCTCACCAATTGACCACTTCTCATTCAGACGCCTCTCAGCAAGGCTGTGCACCAGCCGGATCTCGTAGTCCTGGTCACGACTCCCCCTGGATGTCTGCAGGATCTTAATGCCTGTAGACAGCTTTATATAATCTTCGTAGTAGTATCCCCAGGCAGCTAATGAGAGCTGCAGTTGATAGTCGAACTGAGAAAGGTCATCGAGATTCATACAACCCAAAGTCTTCAGTCTGCAGTAGAAGTAAAAGTGAAAGTATAAGAAGTAGTTTACTGACAAGGCGGGCAGCACTGCTTACTTATTTTACTATTATGGTCTGTAATACACAAAACAAACACTAGTTTTTGCTCAACTCTGCATGAGAGTAACCTCAATCTTATCAGCTAAAGGAGGAGCGGTGACTTGCTGTGTTGCATATGGCCACGCCAAAAAGAGTAAAGATACAAATGGTGTTCATTTGGAAGATTTAATACATGGATAAGGCTAGGTGAGCATAGCGGAGATAAAGACTGCTTAATTGATTAATGGGTAAGAATTAAAACAACTTTCTTAAGAGATGCATATAAGTTATTGTGGCATTATTATCTCAATAATTACAGAAATAAGAAAAAAGTCATCTAGCAATATTGCATTTTAACATGCATTTTAAATCTGTAACTTTAAAGTCTTAAGGTTTGCACAGAAAGATAAATGCATGTTTTTTTTCCATGGACACTGGCTCTGGCATCAAAGTTGAAGTTACATCACTTTTTCCTTCTTGCACTCTGTTAAACGTGGATTTGCTGCTGTGTTCAATTCAAAATGAGCGCTGTCTGATATTATCTACCTTGTATTTGCTGTTGATTAGTTGGATAATGATGGTATTTGAAAAATAAACTTTATCATAATTTTATTGAGGTATGTTTAATGGAAGTAATGACTTATATGAGTCTGCAAATTTCACTTCCACATTTACAGTACAATATCTTTAGCCAGTTAATGAGTGCAAGAGTCCTTAACTGGCTAAAAGCTCAACCACTGTTAGTTAGGTTTTAAAATCCAGTCAATCTAAATAGCTATCAAGGCAGTAACAGGGTGGGCTATGACCTTCAGAAATGTGAGTCGGTGCGGTTTTACAAATGTTGGACAGTTTTTCATAAAAACATGATATATATATTTATTTTAATAATTGACCTTTAACAATATTACAACTGACTTAGTTCAAATGGGGGCTGGGCAAAGAGGAAAAATTTGATGAGGCAATATCTACAACCAAACTTGTTCTGATTGCATCTATAGAGAGCATGCAACACACATACACAAACATCTGCAGTGCTGCAGGGTCTCACAGTTACAGTCTCGAAAGAATACTTTTTACTGCAGTGACCCTCTGAAACACTGCACCCTTCACAGCACAGTGTCAGCAAACTCAGTTAGTAGTGAATGGAGACGCTGCCCTCAAGTGGACATAAATATAGTCTGTGTTAGCCAGCTTTAAGCATGACCGTAACAACATAACTAATGTAAAAAACTATGCTAGATAAATGTACAATTATGACATGCCAACAAGTAATTGTCTCTGCAAAAGACAAGCTGCTCACAATTGTATGTGAGAAGAAAGTTACGACCTGTCATTGCTTACGTATGGTAATAGTGCTCTAGGTTCTGGGAACAAAGCCACTCCTGGAAGGCAAAGTCTCGCAGCAGCTGGATGTGGGCCTCAGCAATTTCCCTCCAGCGCTGCTGTTCCTTCACCACCTCTTCCAGACGACTCAGTACACTCAGACTTAGTTCCTCCAGTGTGTGTACATCTGGATGACACACAAACAGCACATAAAAAAACACATGCACATACCAGTCAGCAAATCAGTAACGATATAGCACATGCTTAAACACTCATTATCCTCTTTTATAATGAGAATTTAATGCTGCGCTGATTGTCTATGCATGCCACATGTATCTCATGAGTCTGAATATTCTGTATTGAAATCCAAAATGATCAGGGTCAAATCATTAAGAAATATAATTTCACAGCATAAATTATAGCTAGAACCCAGTTAAAAATGACACATTCCTGGTATTTCAGTAGAGACTGTCAGGTGCTGGGTATGCTATCTTAACCAGTAAATGTGTTTTTTCCAGCAATAATAACCTGCCCAGCAGAAGTGTCTATTCTTCCTCCTGGATATAATCATCAACCAAGTTGTATTGGTAATGAAAATCTCATCTGAAGACAACCTACTGACCTTCAAATAAGTGTCTGTATTGAGAAAGGCTATGTCCTTGGAGCCATTCCTCAATCTGACTTTCTTTGCCTTTCTTCCAGCGCACTTCCCAGAAGAAGATCCACGACACAGAACAGAAGAGGAAGGTCAGGAAGAAGCGGCGGTCCATCAGACCATCTTTCAGCCTTCACTCAGACCCCTCTGTGCTCACAGGAAAACTGCCACTCATAAGGGGCAAATCAAGTCTCCTACAGTGGAAGAAAAAACGGCTTCAGGCTCCACAGAAGGAAACAGCTAGACACAAGCATTAATGATTCTAGCAAGGAACATTAGTCAAAGAGATGGAAAACAATAAAACCCGTTTTGGGAGCTTCAGCTGCTCTGCCAACTTAGCAGAGCATTAATATTTAAATGTGACCTCGCAGAAGTGTTGGCTGAAGGAAGCATAACATTACAAGTGAACCAAAACACTGAAATATGCATGAACTTGGCTAAAGAATGCTCATGAAGGTCTCGCCAGGCTCTGTTAACCCAAGAGACAAACCAACACCATACAGTCACAGAAAACCACGATACATTACATTAATATTAAAATCCCTAAAAAAACAATGGTCCAGATGATGCTGATAATGATGAGCTAGACGTGCTAGCCACAATCATAAACAACCAGACCGACAACTAACTCACCCACCCAAACAATTAGCTTTAGTAAAGTTCGCGGTGCTTGAATAACATTTCAAAACATCAGAGAATAACATAGAAATGCTCAACTGCAATATTATAACTTCTCGCTTGTCTTGTTGACACCTCGACCTGCTGTTAGCATCGCGTTTGGCAAACTGCTACTAGCGGACGGCAGCAACAACAGCTAACAGCTACCCAAGTTAGCCAACAATGTCAGCGGGATATTAGACAAACTCGTCGCTGAACCTCAGACGCTTATCAACATGCACGTCACTACACATTCACAAGACAAGACTTGTAATAACACAGCCACCCAGAGCAACGCTCTGTTATTGCAAAAAACCCTTTAATCCCGTGCAGTATCTACCTTCGTCTCTAGGCGTTAGCTTAGCAACCGGGACATGCGCAGAAAACTGGTCGATTTTTCGATGACGTCACGAGCAATCGACACACACACGAGGGAAGGCAGCTAATGAACTCTGTCTTCTCAACATTTAAAGCATGGTATGTAATTTCTAACTGTGTCACGGCCACACTAGGGTTGTCTTGATAATTGCTACTGTTGTCTGTTAAAGTTTGATATTTTGTATATTGTTAACGAGGCGGTGAAGCGTTTTGGTAGTCAAACCACCGAGCTAAGTTAGCTAGGCTAGCCTAGTGGTTAGTAAGCTGTATACTGCTGCACGTATACACACAAGCATCAGCAGTTAAAATGAGTGTTTATCTAAATATATTTTACAGTTATGAATCTAAAGATCCAGGTCAGAGTATTTACATTATTATTAATATCATTGATAATGAATAATCGCCTGAGATTTGTTTTAATCTTTCAGTGTCCAATTAATGAAATTAGTGATTGTTTTGGTAAGTAAGTAAATAAGTAAGCGTCAGCTGATTGTAATAAAGCAATTTCTTCCTGTGTTTCTGTATTTTTTTATTTTGTTTCCTCAAAGTGCTTGTGACAGCATTGTGTTATGTTGTGGACTCACCTCTGTCTATCCACTTACACAATTTATATATAATTCCTTCTCCACAGTATAAACTGTTGGTTGTGTTCTTTATGTTCTAACCAATTTCTCTGTTTTTTTTTCCAATGTAGGGGAAGCAGAAAACCAAGAAGTTTGCTGCCATGAAGAGGATGATCAATTTAAAAGATAATCGACTGTGAGTTGTACTTTGGTGTAATTGTTTTGTTTTCCAGCTAAAGTCCCTTACTGATTAATGGTCTTTACTTACTATTGTCCAACCTTTTATCCCTGCTAATTCTCACCTCTAAATTCAACTGAGCAGATTGGCATTTATTAGCTTTGTTGTGATCTTAAAGATGTGTACAAGAACCAACTCCTTGTTTGTTTCTGTAGCAAAGAGAAAGATCGTGCCAAAGCAATAGAGAAAAAGAAGAAAAATCCCTCAGACCTTAAGGAGAGAGAAGTGTAAGTTGGCCACACAAAAGCTTGTCATAAATAATGGTTGATGGCTCTTTGACTTGATTTTTTAAAAACTCTGTGTGTCTCTTTTAACTCTTTGTGCAGGGCAAAGTACCCGTCATGTCTGTTCTTCCAGTACAATACTCAGCTTGGTCCACCGTACCACATTCTAGTCGATACCAATTTCATCAACTTCTCTATCAAGGCGAAACTGGACATTGTTCAGTCTATGATGGATTGCCTGTATGCCAAATGTAAGGACTGATGAGCCCTTGTCCAATAATAAATATTTCAATGTTATTATAATACATTATAATACAGTGTTTCAGTATGATAATTTAATAATAACATAATTTCCAAATTTGTTTGTATTTCATCCCATCCAGGTATCCCATACATAACAGACTGTGTAATGGCTGAAATTGAAAAACTTGGCATGAAATACAGAGTTGCACTCAGGTACAAAAAGCAGGATTTCACGTTGAACACATGAACATGAACACCTAGGTTGATCTAAAATTGTCTTTCTTTTTCTTTGATTTTGCAGGATAGCTAAGGATCCAAGGTTTGAGCGCCTGCCTTGCACACATAAGGGAACATATGCTGATGACTGTTTGGTCCAAAGGGTAACACAGGTAATTTAGTTAAATGTTTAGTTGAAGCTTTACAATCATTTAACAATGATAATACAAAATACTTAAATTAATTTTTGTATGGAAAACTAGACAGATGACCGTGAAAGCTATTAATTTACACAACTTGCATAAACAGAATTGTCCACCTAATCAATATTTAGACTTCATGTTACTCATAAATATTTTCTAAACAGGTTATAGGGGTTTTCATACTTGGTTGACATACAATGACCAAATGGCAGTATCACTTTCCATTCAATTCATTGCACTTTACTTGACTTCACCACAACTTTATTTAGCTCTACAGGCAATTGTATGCAGCAGCTCACCATCCCAGGTCAATAGATACATGCACAGTTCATAATAAATAAAGAGAAAGTAATGTTAATTATGCAGCACAGGTGGTGTGCTTTACATCTTTTAAAATGTACCAACTTGTCGTCTTCCCTCACCAGCAAGCTATCAAGTTTAAAGACAACAGTCTGCCTTTATAGTCTTTACTTAAAGTAACTAAGGGCGCACTCACACTAGGGCCAGTTGTTCCGTACCCCGCTGAAGCACGAATGTCCTCCCTCCCCTGTCCTCCGCTGGCCCGCACTCACATTACCTCAAACTGAAGTGTACTCAACCACGGTTGCCTCCAACAAATTTGTTGCGCAAAAACAAAAAGACAGTTTACTCTCATAAAACATGCACAGGTGTGTGTTCGCGTGCTGTGTGCCGGTAAAACACAACACAGCTGATCAATTAACACAACGCACTGTGATTAAAAAGTGCAAGCTTGTTCTTCTGAGTAGTGCCTGAGTAGTATGCAGTACTAGATAATTGTGTAAAAAAAAAAGTAAAAGCAGACATACTGAATTAACTCTTTACGCCAATAAAAGTAAGACTTAGTTTAATGACTTAGAAGTCGCCAAATTACTTACTTTAACAAATTTCGTTAAAGGGGGCAAACGTGCTTGGGCACAGTACGATTGCCTAGTGTGAGTGCGCCCTTAAAATAATATTGGGCAATGAATTAAATGATGTTGATTACAACTTAGAAAAATATACAATAACAAGAGTCAGACCTGTTGCAAAGATGACAGTAACATTTAAAAATCCCCATATGAAGTTAATAACAACAACAATAATAATAATAATAATAATAATAATAATTGAATAAACATGCACTTAGTCTACATAACCCTAGCCCTAGCACACAGGCTTGATACACTTGCATCTTGGTTCGGGTGGTCAGCAGACCCGGCCCTAACCAATGTGGCGCCCTAGGCAAGATTTTAGGTGGCGCCCCCCTTGCATCGAAGTAAATTCCACTGCTGGTGTACATACTCACAAGAAACTGAATAGCTTTATCTTGGACATTCTTTTATTTGAAGAAAGAAATTGCCCAATCAAAATACTTAGAACAAATTAGAAAGAAATACAAAAAAATATGATATGAATATATGAAATATAATATAAATAGCTTACATAAAGTATAAGATTTAAATACCCACAAAATAAAAAGTGTAAACAAGTGACATGCTGCTGCATCACTTCTGGGTGGTGCTGCTGAGGTGGAGGCAGCAGGAGGAGCGCTTGATGCTGTAGGTGGCCCAAGATTTGCAGGGGTGGGACTGAGAAACCTCAACAGTGCATCTGAAGAGAGAAGAGGAGTATGTGACACCAGTCTAATAATAAATATGATATGATACATAGGCTAATATGATTTCAAGAATAAAATGAAATGAAATAATATAAATGAAAAATCTAAGAGATACATGCATGATGTTCACTATACTGTACATGTATAATATACAATGTACTTTTTCTGATATGCAAACTATATAAGATTCAATGTTATTGTCATTACAACAAAATGCTGATTAGCAGAATGCAAAGAAGTAGTAAACTGCAGTATAATATAGAATGTGGGAATGATAAGTTATGCTATAACATGAATTATGTGCACTTTAACACTGATGTAAAGTTTAACACTATAAACACACTTTAGACAATATGAACTGTAACACAACATACAGCTAGGCTTACAACTATAATAAAAGGGTGGAAAAGGAATAGCATTTTGATTGACTATTACAAGCTAAGAAAACCTTAGCTAACCAGATGTTAATAAAAATGCTGAATAGATCTAATATTTACACATTTCCCTGAGGAAACCCAGCGAGCACAAACCCTAATTTCAACGTTTGATTTCCGGTTAAAAACAGGTTGATATGAGGTCTGAACGTCTTTTCAACCGTCTGAAAACGGTTACAACATCAACGTGTCACAAAACACACATTAGTTTGATGTCGGTTGAT
Source organism: Scomber japonicus (assembly GCF_027409825.1). Classification (NCBI taxonomy): domain Eukaryota; kingdom Metazoa; phylum Chordata; class Actinopteri; order Scombriformes; family Scombridae; genus Scomber; species Scomber japonicus. The sequence continues at coordinate 18,189,434 of NC_070593.1, read as the reverse complement.
AATTAGCTCAGTTGTAGCTTTCTACAGAGATTGTATTGATTATTTTGACGTTTTTTCTATAAATGAGAGGAGGTGAAATTACGTCTAAACAAAACGTAATTTCAAAGCATTTAATGTTGAATAAAATATCATAAATATGAAACTATATAGGCTATGTCTGCACACTAAATAAGCTGGGAATTTTCTATACAGCAATTCCCGGTGAAATATGTTTTCTATGTGAAAGTTGAATAAATGTCTCCATATAGCCGGTAAAAAAACGTTCACTTTTCAACCAATTTTCAACGTCTTTTCACCGGTTACCATAGATACACGTCTTTTAGACGTCTTTTCAACCAAAATGTGCTTGCTGGGAAGTAAGGTGGGAGTAGTTACATTACTATTTTCCAACTTAGGCTCTTCCATAACATTAACTGGCGTTAAAACTAACAGTTTAACAACAAACCATGTTATGCTAATGGTTAACGACGTTATCGTCGTTCTGCACCACACAAATAATGTCATGACATCATCTTTATTGTAACGTTACCTCTGTCTTTGTCTCGTTTTCCTCCTCTTCTTTTCTTTTTTTCCTCCCCTGGGCACCAGACAGTTTGGGACATTTTGACATGTTGTTGTCGAGCTTGCCTTGGGGTCACGTTAAAAAACGACCATCCTCCCCGAGGTAGCAGGCACAGTCTAATTAGTGGGGGGGGGCGTCTTAGGAAAGTAACGTGTCATCATTATTATTAGTAGTATTCCTATTTAACAGGCTTTGCTATGCAGTTAAATTAATGTGGGCTTATTATCTTCATATTAAGACATGATACCAAGTAGTTTTAAGAATAGTGGAAGTTACATTTTTTTTTTCTTCCCCCATTTGTGGCGCCCCCTGGATGGACGGCGCCCTTAGCATTTGCCTATACTGCCTATGCCACGGGCCGGCCCTGGTGGTCAGCATGTTGTTATCCCAGACCCTCTTTGACAAGCGGGCCATGGCAGCAGCTGCCTTGCCGATAGGTTTGTTTAGTTCACAATCCAGGAAGAGATTGTTAGAAATTAGGGGAGCCTAGGTATGTGACGTTGTCCACGACCTTGAGGGCAAAGTTGTTAATTACAATGCTTGGGGTGTTAGTTACATTTTGACCCAATATTTCGGTCTTCCTCAAGCCAAAGTCTCTGCATTGTAATAGCTGCATCGTCTGCAGAAGAGCATCTCCCTTATTAAAACCCTCCGTACTTTGGTCTTTGCTCAAAAGCAGACGAGATTGAAAAGGCTGCCGTCACTTCGGGTGTGAATGTATATGCCATCTTTAGACTGACTGAAGGTATATGACAGCAGCAGGGAGAAGAAGATGCCGAAGATTGTGGGAGCAAGCACACAGCCTTACCTCACTCCGCTCTTGATTGGGAAGGGATCAGAGAATGAGCGGCTGTACTGGATGATGCCTTGCATGTTTTCATGAAAGGAGGTGATCATTCTGTGGAGTTTAGGGGAGCATCCAATCTTCTGCAAGAGTGAAGAGGCCTTTCCTACTGACCAAGTCGAAGGCCTTAGTCAGATCGATAAATGCAATGTATAGTTATAGTATTGGTACACTCCGGTATTCCCAGCACTGCAGGAGAAGTTGGTGCAACTGGTGTAGGAGAGTTGTGGTCCTTCCAGCCTTGGCAACTTCTGGCGGAATGCCATCCTTTCCTGGTGCTTGGCCACAGGCTAGGTTGTCAATAGCCCCACTGAGTTCTTCCACAGAGGGTGGGTCGTCAAGCTCTTTCATGACAGACATGCTGGCAATGGTCTCGACAGATGCATCCAATATGACGTTCTCTCTGGAGTACAGCTCCTGGTAGTGTCCTACCCACCTATCCATTTGTTTGTTTCTGTCAGGTATGAACTCTCCACTTGCAGACTTTAATGGTGCACTATATACTGTATTTACACAGCATTCAGACCCTTAAATAAAATATTGGAGGTAAATATAGTGCACTGTGTAGAAACCAGGGAGTGATTTCAGAAACAGCCGCTGTGTTGTTTTTGCACTGTGAGCAAGATGCACATGTAATGAATATTAAAACATATTTTCACAGCACAAGTGTTACATCCTGGCTACTGTGGACAGAGATCTAAAGAGAAGAGTCAGGAAGATCCCTGGAGTGCCCATCATGTACATCTCAAACCACAGGTATCACTATTCCAAAGTGTGTCTTAAAGAATATTCCCGAGTCAGTGCCAGCTTCAAGTTATACTAACTTTCTTTTTTCTCTTTTTATAATAAAGGTACAACATTGAACGGATGCCAGATGACTACGGTGCGCCAAGATTTTAATATTTCTACAACTGAGCTGGAGCTGTAAATAGACTGAAATTTCCTGTTAATTTTTTTTTCTTATGATGTTTATTCAAGATATTGAGTTTTGTTGTTCTTATAACATTTTTGTTATTGGAAGTGAATAAATGACTTGTTGCAGAGCACATTGTCTTTAGCCTCAATGCTTTTTTCAGTAGGCCAATGTGTGGAGGCATATCAGCAAAGATGCTATTTTCTATAGGAATAGATAACCTCAGTAGGTAAGTATTTTAGCAGTTGTGTAGAGTTTATAACTGTCTGTCTTTTTAAATATCCTATGTTTAGCTTAATTGTTCACATTTCTGTAGAAGTGTATTTTATTGCTCAAGAAAGAGGGAAGGAAGAGGTTAATATAAAGCCATACAACAGTGTAATGTAATGTTAATAACGGGGCAATATAAATTTAAAATTATTGTTCGTTTTTTAAATTTTAAATTTTTAAATAGGTTACATTTTTGATTATATTATTAATATAATTATATTGTTTTAATTCTCTGCACATTACTGGACGCTTTACAACTGTAACCGTAAATAAAAGCAAAACAATGTGTATATTTTGGCACCATTTAAAGACTACAATATTTAAACGGGAAGCACCTGAATGCAGCATTAGTCACAGCTGAGATCATCCCCTTCAGTAGAGAGCATGCGCAGTAGAGTGGGGTCTGGGAGTGTCTGTCTGAGCGGCTCGTTGGACGTGAATGTAACCCGCAGTCACTGAAGCCAAGAGCATCTTTACGAACAATGAACCGGCTGGCATGAAGGAAATCATTTGCTGAAAACGGAGATGAACTGGATGTCTGAGGAGAGTCGAGGGTATTGGGATTGTCCAGCAGCAGTGACTTGCTGGTGTGAATGACCTCTAACGGTACTGGGAGTTATCATTTCTAATACTTTGTTGTCTTGCACAGTCAATCCTTTCATATGCTGTTATAGCGTTACATTGGCGGGCTTGTGTTTGCTTGTTGAACACTAACAGTATCGCCCCTATAAGAGACTATCCTATAGCTAATTCACCATATATATTTATATATATTTATTAACCTGAGTAGGCGATTGATGATTCGATGAATGGCCTGTAGTCAAATTGATTTGAGGGGTTATATTGCAAAGTCATTGGATATTCTAAAAAAAAATTAATGTATGAAATAATTTGTGCATCTTCACCTGCTCCAACTATAGAGGTCCGTTTTATTCACAGCAGATCGCCTTTACAGTAAAGACACCATCTTTACTGAAGCCTTTTTGAGACACTGGTGCTATAAGCTGCTGGATGTCATATGTTGGCCATCTGTTGTTGGAACCTACTTAAACCTGCAGGCAGATTAACCAGTGAAAGGTCCAAGGCATCAGTCAGGACATTTCTGTGCCAGGACTCTGTCAGCTTCTTTGCAGAAGAGGGATGCTGAGGGCCACTGTGGACTCAGTGGAGGATAGAGATGAGGAGCAGGAGGATGAAGGCGAAGAAGAGATGAGAGATGGAGGAGTGCCTTTCTATGTGAACAGAGGAGGCCTCCCGGTGGATGATGAGACTTGGGAGAGGATGTGGCGCCATGTGGCTCGAATCCATCCCGATGGTGAAGCTTTGGGGAAGGGGATTCGGGGAGCCACTGACCTACCCAAGGTAAAATTGTAAACTGAATGTAGTTCTGATTTATATACATATGACTGGAGTATCTGGTTCTATATTGTGCACTTCACATTATCCACCTGAAACTTACTCATACTTGAGATTTACACCCATGAGTTGTGGAGAAATGTGGAGGTATAGTGCTACTATGCTGTCTCACACCATCACATGCCTCTAAATCCACTATAAATGGATATTACTGCAGATTTATTTTAGTTGTTTTCCCTCCAATGTCATTGCTATAGTCAAACACAATGCATGTTTTGTCAGGTTCACTTGTTTGCTACGGATGTTTTGAAAGGCAGAAGAATAGTACCATTTATTCCATATTCATGAGAGAAGCTGAAGAGCAATTAAGATAACCTTTCCATTCGTAACACTGAATAGAAAAGAGCGCAGATGTCAAGAAAATAAAGATGACATTTTCCAGCTGCAGTGAATATAGAGATTGTATGATGACAGTTGTTTGGATGCTCTATCCCACAGATTCCAATACCGAGTGTGCCTACATACCAACCTACCACCACTATCCCACAGCGCCTGGAAGCCATACAGAAATACATCAGGGAATTGCAGTATCCTTTGACTTAGTTGGTATAAACAGTGTCCGGTTAGTACTTCAGTGGGCTCAAAACAATAATTATTGAGTATATTTGTGTTATAATTTACACTCTATAGATTTGTGTGTCAGTCACTGAAACATGCCACATGCCCTGAAGCAACATTGATGATTCAGATTCAGCGGTACACTAGTAGTCCAATAATATAATGGCAGTATAATACTAACAGATTGCCTTTTTTTCTCATCCCATTGACCCATGTTTTGACATAGTTTGATGAATATGGGCCATAACATTAGAAAGTAGGCAGCAGTGGATACTATATTCTATATTAAGCAATAGCTTGATTTTCATTTATAATTAACTAACCAAGCTATGAATATCACAAAGCACTTGTTATTGTCCTTTTCTCCTCACTACATGCAGCAGAGTGGTCTCCCAGAGCAGTTTCATGTTGCTTCACATTGCTCTGTTACAGCATGACCTTAACTCTGTCCTACAGGTACAATCACACCGGGACACAGTTTTTTGAAATTAAGAAGAGCCGGCCTCTTACTGCGTGAGCAAACTTTATTTTTTACTGAAGGACTGAATAACAGTATTTGTGCTTGGCTTGTTTTTTTTCCATGTTTCATTATCTAAATGTTCAACAAAGAGATGTGAGACTCATAAAGCTTTATGGCAGCAGTCATGTGATATCAGGAACAATTTTTGTTTTGTTTCTTATGGTTTAGCCTGTGCTGCTGATGCATGATGTACGCTGCTTTACTTCAGGGCTTTGGGAGTAGGAACAGACGACAAAACTAGACAAGATCTGTGTTGCCAGCAGAAGCCTGGAACATTCTCTGCTTGACCTTGCTTTATTAGATTTAGTAGCACACAATTTATTACTCTTGCTCATGGAAAATAGCTTTCTTTTGACTGCGTGATCAGTAACAGTGTGCTCCTGTCATTTGTAGCGCATACGGCAGTGTGTTCTTTTGTCACAGACATATGGAAACAGTGGAATGAGCTTGTTCAATTTTTCTGCACAGGTTGATGGACATTGCTAAGGAGATGACACGTGAAGCTCTGCCAATCAAATGTCTGGAGGCGGTGATCCTGGGGATGTATCTTTACAGCAGCAGATCATGAGCTATGATGTCATTGTAAATTTGCATGATCATCAAACCTATAGGTTTTTTGATGACCGACTTACCACATATTGTATTCCCCAGATGTATCTAGCAGAAAAAAAAGCAGAAATATATATTCCACATATTATGGAAGCAGTAGGCTAGTAACAGGCATGACAAGGGGAGCCAAATCTGCATTTATTTGACAAGATTATTTCTCATTTCCATTTCCTTGATCAAGTTTGGTACAGTTACCTCACCAACAACATGCCAGGTGTGGAGCGCTTCCCCCTCAGCTTTAAGTCTCATTTCTCAGGAAACCACTTCTACCACATTGTGCTGGGAGTTCACAGCGGGGGACGCTTCGGCGCACTGGGCATGAGCCGGAGGGAGGACCTCATGTTCAAGCCCCTGGAGTTCCGAACACTGATGGACTTGGTGCAGGAATATGAAGGAGCCTACAGGAACTACTGGCACACCTTGCGAAAGGTCAAGATCGGCCAATACGTGTCCCACGACCCTCACAGCGTGGAGCAGATAGAATGGAAACACTCAATACTAGATGTGGACAAACTGACAAAGGAGGAGCTGAGGAAGGAGCTAGAGAGACACACTCGCGACATGAGGCTGAAGGTACAGTACAGTGGATGTTCAGACAAATAGCATTTAAGTATCTGCAGTCTCACTTAGCTGCTGACACCAGTACAAGCCGATGAAGCTCTTGCCGGATGGAAGTCAATCATGAGGAAATATAATTAGTCCTCAGCAGATGGACTGCCCTTCCTGACTCCGTATTAGATTTCTTTTGATATGCTGTTTCTCTTCAAGCCCGATGACACAGTGATGACCTGCTATCTGAGGAGCTATTTCTCAAATGATCTCTCTCATCACCTCTCACACTAACATAATGAAGGCAGCCTTGATGCTGAGCTCTGCTTGTAATAAAACTAATGTGATGGCTTGACTTTGCTCTGCTGTGCTTCATGCATGGCTGGCTCAATCCATCAATAGCTGATCGTTTACAGTGAGTGCTCTGCACAATCACAATAAAGACACAGATAAATGTCAGCCAGAGACAGTATACAGTGAAGACATGATCATAGTTCAGCTCACCGGTGTGATCTTTTAGAGGGATTGGAATCCGGATTAAGATTATCTTTTTTGTGAATTGTTTTTCTGTTTTGCAGATTGGAAAGCCTGTACCCCCCTCTCCCACTAAAGACAGGAGAAACAGCATGGGGTCACCCCTCAGAGGACCAAGCAGCCCCTTGCGCAGGATCAGCCGTGTTGAGAGACGGTATGATGAATCATGTGCTCAAGATAATTTTGTTTTTCACAAAAAATACATAATAAAAAAAGGATTATAGCAGTCGATGAGAAGTCTTTGTTATCAATGGAAAGTATTAGGACTACAGCTGTCTTGTGATCTAAGGCAAAGCAGAAGTAGCTTATGAATTAGTCACAGTTTCCTTCTTACATGAATAAAACTGTTGTCTCTTATTTGTGTTTCTTTGGTTTCAGCCCCTCCGGAGATAAGAAGGTTTTGGAACCAAAAGCATCTGGAGACTTGAACGGTTATCAGATTCGAGTGTGAAGAAGAATTTTTAGCTGGTGAAGTTACAACAAGGTACCGCTAATGTGTTTCATGAGGCTGCCGATTTACACACTGGCCTATTCAAAGGATGCAGTGTTGAATAGTCAACCAGCAACTTTTCCTCCCAAAACAAAGTCTCATTCTGACTTCCAGTGTCTGTGTTATCACAGGCTTTTTCTGGAACAGTTACTGTGCATAGTAATTGGTGCTGGCAATGTTCCTAAATTATTTTAAAAGAAAAAAAGGAGGGGGGGGGGGGGCAGATGTGCAGTAATTTGTAAACATTTTTAACATCTCTGCTCAACTTCCCCAGAGCTGGGATAGACTACCACTCAGTGTAAATGTGCTACAGGACATATCATAGGTTTTTGTGGTGTTATTATTTTCAACACAAGCTCTTATGGCTCGTCTTCAATTTGTATCGTTAAACTGTAAGTGTGCAACATACATGTAATGTCATTTTAAATCCACTTAGGCTCTGCTGGGCAGTGATTGCTTGTGTAGTGACTAGTTTGCAAACTACCATTGTGCCTTGTATGAAAACTCAAAGAAAAGAAAAACACCTTTTTTATGTCCAATCTAATATAGTCATTGCCTAACTGAACACAAAGCAGTGTAATCTCTGCTTTTCTTAATTACTAAAAACTAAACAATTTTAGACATCAACACTCAGAGGCGAGCATGTTTGGCACACTGTTGACCGTGATAAATTAACAGAATATGGGATTGAATACACAGTGTATCTAAGTTTAAGAGTATGAAAGCATCTGTTGAGTGATAACATGAGGAACAGGAGTTATTCTGGCTGCTGAATATAAACACAATTATCGTCATGACTGATGGCAACACAGCTGACTGACCTCATCTGCATTCAATGTAGACGCAGAGTAATGAGTCAGTTTACTTGTACTGTATAATTGCTTTATATATATACATTGTTTCTTTTATTTGTAGCAACTTAATCCAATTTTTCACTAGCCTTAAATGGTATCCAAGCAACTGACTTCCATTTGAGCTAAGGTGTAAAGAAATTTGTTTACAGCACTTTTATCTTTTTCTATTTTTTTTATTGGGAACAGTGTCATTTTATACTTATTCTGTGTTGGTGATCACCAGTAGAGCACTTAATATTTAAAACACACTCCTCTGAGTACTTTGCCACAGTCGACAATTTTATGTGTACATTAGGTGGTTGTTTGCATTCCAATATTCTGTAACACAAGTTGTCTCGTACCATAAATTGATTTACAGGATCACAATAAAGGTTCACTATGATCGTGGCAACAAAGTCTTGTTTTCAATGTTATAGTGTTTTGATAACAAGGATCGTCATGGTTACGTATTTAAAAACTGTTGTTCATACTGTACCAAGAAATATACAGATTAGGATTTAATTAGTGGGTAATAGGTAATCAGTTTTCTGTCATCTAAGAGTTCGAACTGAACACAGAGCATCAAAAACTGAAGGGCAGTTTCTGGCTGGCACTGAGTCAGCCGGTGATGAGAGCAGACTGAGGAGATCTCCAAACACGACCCAAAGTTTACAAAAAGGAAACTTGTTGCTAACAACACTATAAAAAGGAAGCGTAACCATTTGAGTGCTGCAGTCAGCCGAGCAAGACAGTTTCAACATGTTCGCCTTCTAAATCTCAGAATATCCACCAAGTTCCATTTAATACTTGAATGTTGAGTCGTTTCCAGGATTTGCCGCAGTCATATAAATGAAAGCTCTAGTGTGCTGCTCTCATGATTAGTTTACTGTTAAATGGATCCCCCTGTCCATCTCACAGCACAGCAATCAGCTAATGAAGCTTAATGGCTGCTGCATTTTATTAAAACCAGTCAGCAATGAACCGCAGTCAGGTGTGGGCTGTGATGGATCTCTATCATGTCATGAAATCTTGTCAGGTACGGTGAGAATACTGCAATCTTACTACAGCAAAACGACAGATGACGGAGATAGTGGTGTCATTTGTGAAAGTGAGCTCCTTAGAATATGTGTTAATATTGTGACAGTTACCTTGGTGAATTATGAAGGTCTAGAAGTCATGAGCAAGATAAACAAACTCCCTATCCTCCCTTCCAGTGGACTCCAGATGTCAAACACTGAAGATATAGAAACAGAAGGCATGCCATGTTTGGAAAAGAAACCTACTGACCCACTTCCTTTACTTGCATACATTTAATGCCAAAGGGGGAATAAATACACACAACCTGACTCCTCTACATATTCGAGGTTTAACTCACAACTGACTGTATTATATTGAAATGATAAAAACAACACACTGAAGAGCCCACTGACAATGAGTGACACATGTCCTACTGATGGGAGTCACCTTCGCAGACATTCTGTAACCCACGCACAACACAAAGCTCTCTTACTGTGCTCTCACGCATGAACACTCAACTATGTACATGAATTATTCATTCATGCATCAACCAGACACACACACACACACATGCACACAGAAACATCTTCTCCCTGACTGAGTGCCTAAGTGCAGTGGGATGGGAGGGGCAGAGCCAACATTCAGGTCACAATCTCAGCAGAGGACCAGGCAGGATACACGCAGGAAGCCAGACACAAACAGCACATGCACGTATCTCGCTACATCATGAATCCAGGAAAGAACAATAAATTACTTTCTAAAAGCCCGGGGAGCAAAATCAAAATGGGAGTCACAAATTAATGGAAAATATTTATTCAATATTTATACCATCTGAAAAAATAGAACTGACTCAAAATCAGAGAAATGCACTTCTCATTTCAAAAGGTAACCTTAAAATAAAATTTAATATGTGACAGAGCAGTTTTAAACAAGCAAAGTAAACCAGCCAGTCCACTATCACACCACCAAGTCAAATGCTGCTTTTGACACTATTACATCATCAATTATAAGATTTGTCATATCTCTGTCATAACTCTGCGCCATTTATCTGATGAAAAACATGTGGAACAGGGTTAAACATTGGCACTCATTATTTTCCTGGCTCCTATTGAACAAAAATGTGAACGTCCTATTTAGTTAGACAACTATGATCCCCTTTTGCCAGGATTGAACCGCAAATAATGGTATCCATACTAACAAAAACAAAAACCAAATGTGTATAGAGCGAGGCCCGGATCATTTGAAAAGAAACATGCTTTGCCTCTCACGTCCATCTTGGTTCAGTTCACCCGCAGTCTGTTCTGTCATGCAGCGTTCAAGTCCAGCTGAAATTTGGCCAGAAGACTGAGATGGTCAGAGGGGAATATGTGGTTGGGAAGGCCTTTCATTGACCATAAAACATCCTCTGATAGGAGGGAGAGACAACTGATCAACTTCAGACCATTACTCTTCAAGTCGTCACCAGCTAAGGAAAAGAAAGAAAAAGAAGAAGAAAAGAAAAACGTAAGTTATTTACAGGAGCAAATGATTAATTCAGAGCTCTAAAATGTTAGTATACTGTCCTGTTTTGTGGCATACCTTTTTGATTAAAGGGTAAGATGCGTTTTGGGGTATAGAAGATGTAGTCGACAGTAGCTCCCATTTCAGAGTGCAGAGTCGTGACTTCTGAGTTGCCAGAGCCTGGGAGAATGTGTTTATAGACCGACTCCAAGTCCAACCGATGACTGATGGTGTTTCTGAACCTGTGAGACACACACTCAATGACTAATATCACATCTGATTTCCACTTGACCTGTTTTTTCCTCCACTTTTCTATATGTAGTCCTGTTTTGTACATCATAACGTGACATAAATGACATAAAATGGTTGAATAATTAGATGAATAAGATGATTAAATTATGTTAATTACAATAGCTTTAACATTTGTTTATTGTTTTCCTGTTTGCTGCTGTGACACTGAATAACCATTGGATTCTGTTCATCTATGCAAACAATGTCTAACAATAAGAAGCAGAAACCTTTGAATGACATGTAGGTAAACTGACCTTCTAACATAGGGCTGGTTTCTCCTTGAAGCATCTGCACACAATAACAATGAAAATTCAGATTCAGATTCAAACCACATCTGTATGGAAATCATGTTAGAAAAACAGATGACTGTGTTGTGCGTTCTGCAGTATAATTGTACCTGGTGTATGGTCAGTCACGCCTGGGATTAGCTGCAAGTCAGGTGGGATATATGCATATGGACAGTAGCGCAGCCGCAGTAGGAAGTCATGGCTGTACTGACGTATCCCTACAGGACAAGACCAACAAATATTACGTCAGGAAGTCCGACAAAGAAACTGAAACACAAATCTGATATTTACACCTTGGATCAAGATTACAAAAGTGACAGTATGTACAAAACATGCTACAGCTTCTAACTCTGACCTGATACCCGACTCTGGCTCTCATTCGTGTCCTCAACTGTAGCGTACTGGCAGCCGTCACTGACTCCCAGATCCCCAGGCCACAGAGGAGCAAACAGTCTGTGGAAATTGGCCTTGTGTGACAAATCCTCTTGACCTGATATCTGTTGGATATTAGTAAATACATAAATGGTTACAGAGGTAACTGCATCATTGCAGAAACCTGAAACAAAGAGCCAAATGTATCTATTTCACAACAAGTCCACAGACAGTCAGACAGTTGGAGCAGCTAGATATTTTCCAACTATCATGCCAAGCATTGATTGCAGTCAGTTGTTTTGTGCAGTGTTTCAGTCTCACCATCCATGCTGGTAGACCCTGGAAGTAGAGCTCGCCAGTGGTGATGAACTGGTACAGAGGCATGTAGGGGACAGAGTTAAAGTCCCCACACAGTATAACATTACAGTGTTCGCCTTTTGCCTTGCAGGACTTGACCACACTGTGGATTTCTGCCATCATTATGGCTAACTGAGCCAGCTTTACGTCACCCCTCCTGGGATTGAAGAGCAGGTGTGTGTTAGCCACACAGAGAAGTGGGCCCTTCTCTTTGACCTCTGACCCCTGGGGGACCATCGGCCGAAGCAACATAACAATGCCCACATTGTGCCGATTCAGCAGCTCCATGTTAGGCCTGAAGAACTCCAGCAGTGTGACTGATACCATAGAAAAGCAACTGCTTCGATAGCATGTAGCACAGCCATCTGTCTTGGTTCCTGTACGCCGCTTGTACACACAGGTGTAGCCTAGATCAACAACAGGAAGACAATTTATGTGATGCCTTTATCATAAAATCCTCCAACACTACTGTTTTGTCTGATGACCTACCCATCTGAGTCAGGACTGGATACAGTTGTTCATAGTAGTAGTTCTCTTGAACCTCTTGGAGACACAGAACCTACACAAAGCACACAAACAACTCATTAGTGGAGTACTAGAGATTAGAATTCATTTCTGAAAAAAAGATGCCTTTATAGTTTATCTTGAATTATTTGACTTACATCTGGTGCCCATTTCTCAATTTCCTGTAAGAGAAGGCTGCAACGGTAGTTCCAGTCCAACACCTCCAGAGGGCAGTGTACATACAGCTCCTGGTTGGCCTCCAGCAGGTCCTGAGCGAGGATGTTGTAGGACATGACAGTAAAGTCCATTGAGGCCTTTGTGGATGGGAAGGGTATCAGGACAGGCTCTGCTGCAGTGGCACTCTCATCCACCTCCTCCCATACTCTCCACATTACTAGGTGGAAGATAAACACACTCAAACAAGTCTGTGCAAATTAACCACTAGTTACTAAGCTACTGAAAATTCTGGACACATTTCACTACAGCAGATTTATTAGTTTTGAAAATCAACAATGGAAATGTAATTAAAGTAAAGGGAGATATCAGATTCTCACCTTCAAAAGGTACAGTCAACTCAGCTGGAGGGTAATAGCTCACAGCAGGAAATTGCCACAGCGGGCACTGCACTTCATCTGTTAGGCCAGGTCCTGCAGGAAAGTGCCATCCAGTTTCTGTGTCATGTTGCCTGCTATATGCAATGTTTTGAGTGTTTGCAAGTAGTGAGGCAAACACCAGCTCAGAATTACTTCCCCCGTCATTTTGAGCCAAATATTCATCCCAGCATTCAGCTGATTCAGCTGCAGTTTCAGTGTCAGTCACTAAGTCTTCAGCCCTGGGTATCTGTATTTGTTCCTGTACTGAAGGGGTTGTTTCTTGTATGCTGGGCTCAGCTGGGGTTACTGACTCTTCCAGGCTTTGTATTTGTTCCTCCACTGGATGGGTGGTATATTGAACACTCTCCTCAGCTGGAGTTACTGGATAGGTGGTGTATTGAACACCATTCTCAGCTAGAGTTACTGACTCTTCGATGCTTGATATCTGAGTTTTTTCCTGCACTGGACAAGTAATTGTTGGTATGCTGTCTTCTGTTTGCAGGGACTCAAACTGGGCCCCAAGTGCTTGCTTTGGACTAACATCCTCAGTTGCAATATCAGTTCCATCCTCTATGTTTTGCTTCGTACAGAACACATCATTTTCTGTTTCTGCATCCTCTTTCTTGAGAGCTTCTACCTTTATCTGTTGCTGTGCCTCTTGCATCTCTGCTTTTCCCTCATTCACTGCAGATTGCACTTGACTAAACTTTGTTTCTCTCTGCAGGACAGTCATCAGCTGTTCTTTGACTGTGTCAGGCCAATCTTTACAATCTTCTTTTACTGGACTTTGCTCTTTCATCCTTTCTTTCGTTTCTCTCTTCGACCCACTGTTTGGGCTGAGCTGCTGGTCCAGCAGGGTTGTCTGAGACTGTACAAACTTCCTGGTTGTGACAGCACCACCATCCCACACTGCCGTGCCATCAACAGCTGCAGGAGGTATACCCTTCTTTGGGGCATCTGCAAGACAAGCTTTGTGATAACCACAATGTATGTTTTGAAAGTTAAAACATATAGAGCTTTTTCAATTTCTGTCATTAACATTGCCAAATAATGACAATCAGTGTTTGAATGCCACATAAAAAATATCCCATTGACTTGAACTTCACAGCAAAACATTCTCACATGGGAACATTCTGACGTCACGAGGGGCGTTCACTCACTAACAGGTGCAAGCTAAAAGAGTGCAAGCTAACCCTCATTGCCATTAGTAACAACTAGTGAAATAACTGATAAAACACAATTTGCACTGCACTCCCATTTTCATAACAGACAATAGCATGTACCGGGAAACGTGTCTGTCACACGCTGCCGGCAAACTGCTTAGTTAGCAGCAAACAAACGCCATTAGCTCCGGACGGCCGGCCAGTCAGGGCAACTGTTCACATAGTCAATATTTAACTAAGCTGGCAACAACACTTTCAAAGACTAACACCTTTGCAATGCTGCTGTAAGATTTACCTGAGGCTCGACCGGTCAGGTACCGCGCTAAAGGGTAGAGCCCATAAAACAACAAGCTGCCAATCATGCTGCGCTGCTCAAATTAGCGCATGCGCGTTCTGAACTTGTTGGTGTTTTTTTGTGGAAGGTCAGGGGACACTAGTCACATCTAACTAGTGTTCCCTAGTGTTCCCTCCTTTGGGGGTTTTGGCTTTTGAATAAAAGAATATTTCTAAAGATCAAGTTCTTAAATAAGAAAAATATTAAACGTACAGCACCCTATAACATGCTTTCCTTGTATGGTGTATTGCAAATGCTACCTTTTATCAATCATATAGCCTATGCTTGGACCTACTAAACACCAGATTGTATCCACACTAATGAATAAATTATCCCCGGCACTACACATGACATGCTACCTGAAAGATAAGGTTACCTGCCGGACAGTACAGGCATTTCATTTCACAGTTCACACAACCCAGAGTGAAGACTGTGAATTCTCCTTGTGTCTAAGAAACGTTTTCAAAAAGGACAAAGGCTTTAACAGCAAACAGCAATGTCAACACTATCTTTTGAGTCCCTCTGCTTAAAAGATGATGATTGTCCATCTCCAACACTGTATCGAGGCTCTGAGGATGAGTTTGACACAGACTTGGAGTCGGATGGTAAGTAGGCCTACATTAAATCATTCTTGGATTCATTCTTGCGATGCAAAAAAAAGGAAAAAAGCAATTTTGCTGCTCTGATGGTAAAGCTGTACATTCATGTACACATATACATATTGTTAATTCATAATATTGAGATAAAATCACTTCCAATGTCCAGGCATTGCAATTAAATGGCTTGTTTTGAGTGCTCTTGTAAAACATATGTTCATTGCTGTATCTATAACAGGCAAGGGCCCATATAGGGAGACTCACATTCTTACTCATCTGCAGAAAAAGAAGAGAGCAACAAGGAGATGTCTATAGCTGAAGTGTACTTGCAAGCATGCAAGTTGGTGGGTGTAGTGCCAGTGTCCTTCTTCATACGAAACCTTGACTCTCCCACCATGACACTTACCCACCACGGGCTTGGACCCTTGGGATGCAAGGCACTAGCTATTGCTTTAGTGGTGAGTTTGAAATACAAGTATGTGATCGAATGTGACTTTTTTAAATAGAGCTTTTTTTGATTAGTTATTTTTGTGTTTGTGTTGTGTTTAGACTGACATGCATATCAACACACTGGAATTGGCAGACAATAACATTCAAGCTGAGGGAGCCAAATACCTTGTGGAAATGTTGAGAGCTAATTTCACCATTCAGCATCTGGTATGTAGCACTTCAAACCTACCACTAGAGGTAGCACAAGTGCTTTTAATGTGACAGTATACTCGACTTTTACAGTGGAGGATTCTTCATACTTGTATTATTCTGTGTTTTTCTTTCAGGACTTGTCCAACAACCATCTGCAGTCTGCAGGAGCTGAATATGTATCTAAAATGTTGGTGGACAGCATTTCAATAAAATCTATGAAACTGTCAGGTGATGTGCACATTTACACAACAAAGCTGTACTGGCAGTACAGCAATGTATTGAGACCAAGGTACACAGATACAGTTTCAGGAACCCAAAGTGCATAATTAAAACAGTGAATCTCAACCAGCACACTGTGTTTTCCCTTTGCTCAGACAAGGGGGAGGGTTGAAAGAGGAAAAAGATAGATATTCTTACAAGATCAGTAAATTTAATAACAATAATAACAGGATTGACATTAATATTATATGTATAAGCAAGCTAGTTTTGTATATTCAAACAAATAAAGTAATATTTCTCCAACAGGAAATGGATTTGCTGATGATGATGCTAAATATTTTGCAGATGCTTTATCGGTAAGTTATTGTTATGTTTTACATCAGTAAAGTAAGTAATGGTAGGTTATTTGATTATTTTTACTATTTTTGGTAGCTAATATTTTAATTTTAGACCAATTCCAGGATAAAGCAACTAGACCTGAGCCATAATGAGTTTTGTGGTAGAGGAGGAGAGCATTTGGGACAGCTGTTGGGTATGTTAAAAGTGTGGTGCAATGATATGAAAAATGGCAACAGTAGTTGACTTAAGATCCTTTTTTAAAAATGTTTTACTAATCTTACCTTCATTTTGTACAGCAAACAATGAAGGTCTAGAGGTGCTTGATCTTAGTTGGAATCATCTTAGAATGAAAGGGGCTGTTGCTTTTTGTGCTGGACTGAAGGTATGGCTGATAATTGAATATTGAATTGCAATACAACATTTAATCACCATGATCATCATGTACCATCTCCATTTTCAGGTGAATATGATGTTAAAATACCTTGACTTATCATGGAATGGTTTTGGGAATGAGGGTGCCCTGGCTATGGGAGAGGCCTTAAAATTCAACAACTCTCTGGTGCAGCTCAACCTCAACAACAACCGCCTCACGAATGAGGGTGTCGGCATGCTGTGTAGGGGCCTTGAGGCCAACGACACTCTTCGAGTTCTGCTGGTGGGTGAATGAGGTTGTATTCAGCCAACAACAGACAGACACACATTGTCAGGTGATGTGTAAAGTAATGTTTTACTCATACATGCTTGTAGCTTGCTTACAACTCTTTAACAGTAGAGGGAGCACTGGCCCTGGTTAATGTGGTGAAGAACACACCTAAAACTGCCCTGGAAGAGATCAACATATGTGTGAGTGTGGCACCACCACTGTCGTGTAGTTTGATCGCAGTTGAAATCAATCATATTAGCTATAAATACATTTCAGTTTTGTGTTCATATTGATCAGGAAAAGATAGCATTATACAGTATTATTATCCAGCATATCATAACTACCAAAATAAGATTATTGAATACCCCATATCTTTACATTTTTACCTTGTTATCTAAGCAGAATGTGCTGGTAAATGAGAACTTTGTGCATCTGCTGGAGGTGACGTGTCAAGAGCATCCCAGTCTGGATGTACAGTATGGAGGGGTGGGAGGGTTCATCGCTAAGAAGCCACCTAAACGCATCGATCCAATGAAAGTCATCCAGGTCTGTTTGGTCATATGATGAAAACAAGTTTATGAAAAATGTAATCTTATATTTACTACTCACATTTAAATCAAATGACTCTTCATTTAACATTTATAGTTTGACTCTATGTATTTCATTATTGTTAAAATGTCTATTCCTTTTGAAGGATTACCTGGATCAACGCAAATTACGCCTGTGGGATTTCTTTCGAAACATTGACAAAGATGGCACCATGCGAGTCCCTGTTGCTGACTTCAGGAAGGCAGTGCAGGTTTTCAGATACATTTTAATTTATTGAAGTTTACAGAGTCAGTAACATTTGCAGAAAGCACTGCACTGATGAATTTCAGTGACACTGAAATCATCCGCAATGCACTCTCTTTGAGTTCAATCATTAAAAGCTAATTGTCAGGATCAGAGAATCACTGCTGCATTAAATGCAAAAGTAGAAACTTTTTATCTGACTCTTTTTCTTCTCTTTTGTTGTGTGAAAACTTGACAGCAATCGAGCATTCCTCTGGATCGATATCACATTGAAGAGCTGATTCAGAGACTTGATCGTGACAGGACAGGGATGGTAGACTACAGGTGAGCATGTCTCATATTGTATTTGATTATATTCACAGATGAGGCCTCCTTAATTGCTTCATGAACTTGTGATGTGTTAAGGTTCATTGTATCGTGCACTTTATGATAAGGGTTTTATGACTGTTTGACGACCATTGGAGTTGAACCAAGTGTTTCAGCTGTGAATTTGTCCAGATTCTAAGCTTGAATGATGCTTTCAAAATAATGTTGTAAAAAGTGATGTTTATGGCACAGAGAGATGCATGAAGTAAACTGGTTGCAGTGTTATTTTGCCTCCACAGACCAGTCCCAGAGGTTTATAGGGTTATCTGATTTTTCTGTGCAGGGGATTGGCAGATACGAGGAAACAGATGATGAGGGATCACCGTCGCCAACTGCGGAAGGTTGAGTCCCGTCAGAAGAAAGAAAAGCAGAAGAGTGACCGCATCCTCAAGACCTTCCAGAGCGCTGTGGACGCAGTTACACCACGCAGTTCTATGGTCATATCTCCAGGAGGTGCCAAAGAGGACTCAAGTGGCCCACAGCACTTCTCTGCCACCCCTCTCAGTTCTTGGCACCACATTGTAATGTCCAACAGCAGTCGCTATTCTGTCTCTAACCTGAGCAATGAGCATGTCCACCTGCCCATGATAGGAGGCACCACACCTTACCGTCCCACCAGTTCTCCAGCAATGCGCTCCTACTCCCAACCCAATTTGCTGGATGACTCCCCTCGATCGGCCCCAGGCCAGTCCATCTCTGCACAGGGTGTACGCTCTGATCCAGAGATGGGCCATAGCAAGCTCAGCCCCACTGCTAACCACCTGACCAGGTCCAGGCCTGCACTTAATGCCAAGCAGCCAGAGGTTAAAGCCAAAACCAAAAAAGTGAAGAAAAAGAAAACTAAGAAACATGCAGCGAAAGACTCAAAGACTCCTATACAAACTGTCAAGTGAACTAATTCTTTGAGTTCAACAGCATTAGCTGTGGAACTACTTTGTTAGACGGTTAATAAATAATGATTGAAGAGAGACTGTGTCATTTGTGTTATATGGTTTCTAATCTCAAATGTGCACATTATATCCAGAAATTCATTAATTCAACAGGACATTAATCTTTCAGTCGGGTTCATGGTTCATTCACATAGAGACCAAACATTTGATAACACTTGGGAACTCTGTCAGATGGTAGATCCACCCATCATTGATCTGATGCACACCAAAACACTAAAGATTTAACTTCTGTTTGCTGAATACCACTAAGTTATTTTTTTACATGTGCCTTGGCTTGTAACGCTGTGAACATGGACAGGTGCAACATCCTGCATCCTTAAACAGCTTATATAAACTCGAAAAGGTCCAGCTATCTTAATCACAACCAATCTGACTGCACCAGAATGATCAGCGCACTGTATTTCTTAGGACTGCTGAGCTCCACAGTGGCCTGGGGGGTATGTATAGCATGACTTAGATAATTTTATTATCTTTATTCCTGAGACTCTACCCACATTAGAGGTCAGCAGATCTCTCTTCATGTCACCCTTTCTTAGCGTGTAGGTCTGTGGAGTGATGGGAGTGCAAGGAATGGGACAGGAGGTGGAAGTGGGGACAGGTGTACCTGTGATGCCTTCCTGCCCAGTTCCACCTTTCCTATAAAAGATCTGGTAGTGGTAGAGCAGAGAGCTGTGGAGATCTCCCACAAACTGGAGCTGGAGATGGGCAAGGTATTCAGGCATATTTCAAACATGGGTTAATAAGTTACTTCAGACAGACCAAAAAGAGTATAACTAATCTTTTCATTTTATCTTTTGATTACTTTTAATTTCAGCTGGAAGATTATGAGATCAAGATGACTGCATACGCAGAAATGATTGTAAATTTGACAGTGGAAATTGACAAAATGGAGAATAACCCTCATCACTACAATGACGTCGACATGGTCAATATAAAGGTGGAGATTAAACAAGTAGAGGCCCTAATTAAAGAGCTTCAGCTTTCCATCAGAGGCTCCACCAGTCTCTTTGAGTCTCTACATGTGCAGGTAGGTCCTGCAGAACTGCAGACTTGATGGCTTGTTGATTTGTGTTGATCAATTGGCAAACTGTGTGTATGTTTACTTTCAGATCACAGCCATGGTGGGGACCCTGACCGAGTTGGAGAAGACCTACGACAAGAACAGCATTTTGGCGACGCGCAGGGAGTACATCAAAGTGCAACTGCAACTGGATGAGTGTGAGAGGCGCCACCAGGAGCTCTTCAACCCCAATATTGGTAAGCTATTTCACACTAAGTTAGTTTTACGCCCTGTTTGGACTCATTTAACTAATTTTCCTGTCCCTCTGGCTCCACAGGGTCTTGTGCACACACAGGTATCATCAAGGTCAGCAAGCCCATTGTGAGTCAACTAAATGCCCAACTGAATGCTGGCTACAAATATGGAGGGTGGGGGAAAGATTCAAAGCCTATTCCTGACAGAGAGTCCATGTACTGGTACTCTGGTTACAGTAGTAGCTCCATTGTTGACATTAGGTTTTACACTAATTACAAGAATCTCATCTTGAGAAACCATTTCCAGCATCACAATTTACAAAACAGCTGGACTGGCACAGGAAACAATTTCATAATCCGTGACAACACTCTGTATTATCAGATCAATCGCCCGTTCGGATTAGCCAAATTGAATTTCACCACCATGGCATATGAGTCCAGGGTGATTCCTAGGGCTAGCACCAGATTCTCCTACTCTAACTCCCCCTATCAGAATTTTGACTTTTCCGCTGATGAATCCGGCTTGTGGGTGACATATGCCACAGATGAGTCCAGTGGCAGGATGGCCATAGCTAAAATAAATGAGCTGTCTTTTGGGATTGAGGAGGAGTGGCAGACTAGTGTCTATAAGCCAGGAGTGAGCAATGCCTTCATGGTGTGTGGAGTTCTGTATGCAGTCAAGACAGTTGATATCAAAACTGAGGAAATATTTTACAAGTTTGACACCAAAACCAAACAAGAGAGCTACATCAGTATTCCCTTTGAGAGGTTTCAGGATAAGTATTCCAACCTGGACTACAATCCCACTGATCAGAAGCTTTACATGTACAATGATGGCTACTATGTGAATTACCATCTGTGGTTTAATAACACAACTGAAGCCACAGTGAAGCCACCATTGATCTGATTTACTTCACATTCTATGAAAGAGGCAATGATTGTACTTTCCTTTTTTTCTTGTATCACAACATTTATTCTTCTTCTGCTTGATTGTGAATAAATGATATTATATTTGATTGATAATAAAGAATCTCAGGCATTTAAAAAAATCTGTCTTCTTGTGCAAATTCTGTTCTGATTTATATTGAAATGATGTGAAGTTCTGTTACTCCATTTACAAATGATTTCTTTAAACATCCATACCAAACAATAGTCATTCATACTTGATCTAAAATGTGGTAACAATAAAATATATATATATATATATATATTTTTTTTTTAATTAAAAACTTTTTTTTTTGGTTTTTACTCCATCGGTGCCTTTCGTATATAGCAATTCTAATATTTCATAGTGACCACACCACTTTTGTTCTACTTTTTTTTTTTTTTTAATGAAAGACATATATCCCACCAATGTGAAAAATACAACAGAATAAAAGACACACTAAAACCTAAACTTATAGTATAATACTTCATTAATTGGCCTTTAAATAACTGCAGGATAAAAACTGCACATATATATTTAATTAAAGGTTTGTGCTGCACACAAACCACTTTTAGTTTAATGTGTTAAGTATAAGTCTTGTTTCTATTGTAGTAGTGAATGTGAATTATTATTATTATAATTATATTATAATTAAGTTCTTCACTTGTCTGGAAAAGCCTTCATAAGGTCTGTGATAGGACCCAACAGGAGAAGCTGTAACATATCAAGGGCGACAAAAAATAAAAGAAGCCTCTTGAAACTCTGCTGGAGGAACAAACACCATTCCTATTCATTTGGTGTTTGGCTAATGGTGGTGGAGAGCGCTGTCTAGCACGTTGATCCAAAATCTACCATATGGTCAAGTTTGCCTTGCAACAGGGTAACTGTGAAGGTGTATGATTCACATAAATTTCATACTCATCAAACCATTCAGTGAGCGCTCATCCCTGTATTTGTTATGTTTTTCCACTCATCATTTTTTCTTCTGTCTTACTGTAGGTGTAGAGGGAAATGTAGATACAATACCTGGATAAAGACCAGCTCCAAAACACTAATTTTCACAACTTTTTGGTCACATAGAAATTAAATCATTTTCATTCAAAAGAAACCATGGCAGTGTTTTGAGTTCATGTTCAAGTTTTTTTTCTTTCATGTTTCAATAGTGTTTATATCAAGGGTTCAGTTTTACAGTTTTCTGTATACAACTGCCATACATGCAAACTTTTCTCTTTACATTGTTATCTTGTCTTTCAATGCTGCTTCTGAACTGGAATCATAAATAGAGAAAAATATACTGCTCACCCAGTAACAGGTTTAGCTGAGGTAAAAAATATACATGGTTCATGCATGTGCAGATGCTTCTATCATTCAGTTTACTGCTGAAGTGAAAAAAATGGTCCGTCATAACGTGATTCCCTTGGTGTCAAGTCAGCATTTCATTTAAAAGTTGTTTCTTTGTGGTGCAATGTGGTTCCTCCTTATGAATCACACTGTTACTGTAAAGAGCACAGTCCAGGTCACATGCACAAGCTTACAAAATTAATCCTGTGCATCAGGAAGCAATACGTTAATGCAAAATTTGATTCTTTCTAAGTTGACGACTACATTAACAAATTCACTCTATTAAAGCTGATTAATCATAAACACGTGCAAGCGGTTTGTTTGAATGAAATAAAAAAGAATACAATGTAGATGTAATACAATGTGTCTACCAGACTGTCTCCTGTTATAAAACACTTTGTTAGACTGAGCAAACAGACCATAAACATAACAACGTGGGAACAAAAAATACTACATATGTTGTTTTTCTCATCCACACCCAACGTTCTGGATGAATGAACACCTGTTCTTGTGTTGAGCTCAAACAGAAGGTGTCTATGATGATGTGATAAGACTTGTCTTTAAAAACCTTCTGACCAAGTCATCCAGGAGACAGTTGAGAGGTAAACTGAGACACGATGCTGCAAATTCTGCTGTTTCTCCAAGTAGCCCTCACTCCTGCTTTGGCCTGGATTGTAAGTGATTCTTACTTTCTATTACTAAAACACATACAGATTTGTTACTATCACTATCCTCTTTAATGGTGGTAAATATTTTTTAAACATTTTTCAGCCAGTGGAGGATTGGGGTTCTGGCAATGTGAATGCATCACTGGGTGAGTCAGGTCAGTGTTTGTGTCATGTGTACCTCCCTGACACCACCTTTCCTGTTGACCGGGTGCAGCACATGCAACAAGTGAGCAAGGATCTTATCCTGGAAGTGGAAATTCAAATGGACAAGGTACAATAAGACTAGACAGTTTTCACAGAATTCATACACTAAGACACAGACTGTGGTAAGACATTTTATTAATCTGTGTATTTTGTTTCACCTAACTCTTGCAGATGGTGAGCTATGAGGCTAAGTTGGACGTCTATTTGAAAGAGCTGGCAGACCTTACTGTAAGAGTGGCCATGCTGGAGAGCGATTCTGACAAATACATCAAGCTGGACTTTGAGCTGCTCAGGATTGAGCTCAGAGAGTTTGAATTTCTGGTGTCTCAGCTCAAAGACTCCCTCAACTCCTCCTCGCCAATGTTTGACAGTCTGTTTACTGAGGTGAAAGAGACATCTTTTAAAAGACTTTGCAAATAGCATGGCTCCTCTCATTGCTAGAACATTACATTTCAATTTAATTTATGTTTTTGATCCTAGATCCACAACATGACTCTCATTGTGAACCAACTGGAGTCTTACGACAAGAGCAACCTAGATGTGATCCGCATTGAGTTTGCCAAACTGCAAAAGAAGCTGGAGGAGTGCCAGAAGGACCAAGAGTTCATCAAGCCAGAAATTGGTAAGTCAACTAGTCAGAATATTTTGGACAATAGTTTAAAAATAAGAGATTTCCAGCCAACCTTTAATATTTTGGTTTCTTTCCAGGCAACTGCAATCATACAGGAATCATGAGCATCAGCAAACCCACGGTTGTCCAACTAAACGCCCATTTGAATGCAGGTTATCAATATGGGGGCTGGGGAAAAGACTCCAAACCTCTTCGGGGTTATGAATCAATGTACTTCTACGGTGCATACAGCAGCCCCTCAGTTCATGACTTCTATTTGTACTCTAACTATGAAAAGCTGATTCAACGCTCCGCATTCAAACATCATGACATAACATATGGGTGGGAAGGAACAGGTAACAATTACATTGTTCATGGTAACACTATATATTACCAGCATGGCACACCTCTCAGTATGACCAAACTGAATCTGACCAGTTCCAAGTACGACTATAGAGTGATCCCAGCTGTCAGTGAACAGTTCTCCTACAGTTACTCAGACAATCAGCACATGGACTTTGCAGCTGATGAAAATGGATTGTGGGTGATGTATGCCTCAATAGCGAGCAAGGGTAAAATTGTCCTTGCTAAGATAGATGAGAAATCTTTTGGCATTGAGCATGAGTGGAACACCGGCGTATATAAGAAGTTGGCTGGGAATGCTTTCATGGCCTGTGGAGTCATGTATGCCACAAGGTCTGTGGATGTGAACACAGAGGAGATCTACTACGCATTCAACACTAAGACTGGGGAGGAGAAGCACCTCAACATCAAGTTTAATAAGTTCCAGGACAGGTACACCAACCTGGACTACAATCCCACAGACAAGAAGCTCTACATGTACAACAATGGCTACTATGTATCCTATAATGTGGGGTTTAACAAAGAATGATGCCTCCTCTACCGTATCGTGATTGATACGATTGATCTTTATTTACCCTTTTTGTCAATGCAGCTCTTTAAAGCAAAGTACTGTACTTTTCATCAATAAAATCACACTGAAGCATTCAAATGACTGGCCTTGACTTTTTAATAAGTACGATCAGGTATGTGTTAAAAATCCAATATGGCAAGTTGTTACTATAACAACAAAATAGCATAATAATTACAGCATTCAAGACAACACCTTTCTCCACTTTAAATTACTCTAAAGCAGAAACATGCTATGACAGTTTAGATGAATAGCATGATTAATTGTCTGCTGTGTTTAAAAGTGACAAAAGACTAATGTTTCTGCACCTGTTTCTTCTTCTAAATAAAGTATGTGTCATAGGATTGTAGATATAACACCATTTCAAATCTTGAAAGCATTGAATAATGGAAAGTGAATTTCCACTATTGATGTATAATCATTTTCAAATACTTTACTCACAATAAAGTCATACAGATATACTGTTTGCTAAACATACATTAAATTATCACATAAATTATGTAAAGTGAAAGTACGGTAGAAAATTGGTATAATTAATCCCTTTTTCTGATCAAACAAGTGATCAATATGAACTTAATTTAAAGGTACTGCAGTCTGCTACTTGTACAGCACAGTTTAAAGGAAAAGAATAAAATTCTCACATTAATGTGTACAATTCTAATATTGAAGAACAGTATTATCTTGGTATTGGTCACTTTCTTAAACTCAATTTTCAGTTTCAGTGGAGGAAGTTGCCTGCGAATGTGTATTTTTCTCTTGATTTGAAGTGTGTTAATTCAGGAAACTCTTAAAGCTTGATCGTAATGTGATAAGCCTTGGTCAATTGTTTTTTTTTTTTAGCTTGAAGTCATCTCAGGTCACATTTTGGCACTTAACATCATAAATTTAAGTTAGACCTTCCTCCTGCTGTTGTGCTGCATGAGAACTGTATATAGGAGATAAAGTGGAACTACTCCTAGGAGAGAAAAAACACACAAGCATAAATCATAAAACTGCAGTAATACCAGACTCGTGTACAATATGCACAGCTGCATTGATCTCAAGGAGGCTAATAAAACTGCTATGACTTGGACTGATGTCACATGCAAGTGCAAGTGTTGTAAAAACCTGCAGATAAAAATAGCAATCATATCAAACAACAATCAGATAGTCACAATGCCTCTAACTGTATTGCTGTTATTCATGGATGTGCTGTGTATAATATAATATATAATATAATTGCCATTGCACACTTTCATGGTGTGTGTATGCGACCAAGCCAGGAGGTCTGAACACAAAGATCTAATACTCATATGACAATAAAATTGGGGAGGAGAAACACATGATCATTCCTCTTCAGAAATTCCAAGAAAACTTTGAGAACTTGCACTACAGTCCCTCTGATCAGAGGCTCCACGTGTACAACAATGGTTATAATGTGTTTAACAAAGAATGATGCCTCTTGTTCTTGATCAGCAGTGTTGTGCTTGATACAAAGGATCTATACTTTCCGCACTCTTTATCTGGCACTCATATATGACATAGAAATACCACAGTTTTTCTTTTTTTCTGCAATAAATCATCATACTTGAATATTCAAAATAGTACCCTGCTGTGTTTCAATTGAAAATAAAACACTTTTTGACTAAATACAAACATTTCAGAACATTTGAGAAAAGGCATATAGCAATCATGTGACCTGTGCATCTCTGTAATACATCAGACCCTGTCCATTTGGCTTTTCGGATAAGGTTTCAACATCTGATACATCTTACCCCCCACCCTCTTTTCCTCCCCTGTTCTCCATGGGCCATGCTGGAGCTGCCACTCCCCCTCTGTAAACTGGCCCTCCCTTGGGGGGAGCGACTCTCCTTTGTGCTGTGGTGGGAGCCTGGCTCCATCTGGTACTGAGCACTGAGACCTAGCAGATTATGTATTCTGGGCAGGGTGATCCCTCCATTCATAGTGGATTGCAGCCATCAAAGAAATGCAGTCAATACAGTAATTATTCAAATACATGGAATGTGTCATATGCAGCATACAGTCAAAGCACAAAGCACAAATCCATTTTGGAAGTAGAGTACAGGGTTGAAAATGGCTCTCAGCCTGTGCACAAAAACAGCACTGTCTCTTTAAATCAACTAGCATCTGTCAGCACGGGGGGCGGGGGGTGAGGGAGTCTGTGTGAAATTGTGAGACGGTACTATGGACGGTACCCTAAAGTGACATCACACTCAGCCAATCGGTGGCCTCGCCTGAGCTCTTTCCTCCTCCGCTGCTCCTGGGATGAGTGTGTCCAAGCTGCTGAAGACACGGGCTGCTGCTGATGCTGCTGCTACTGGGGCGGAGGGTCCTGGGGATGCTCGCCTCACATTAGGTATGTGTGTGTGCGTGTGTGCACGTACGCCTGTTTTTCTCCGCTGTGCGTTTATTTTTCTATGTTGAATTGTTAACCCATCGACTATGGCAGGTTGCACACTAAAGGAGATGATGCATGATAATGGAGGAGACTGAAGATGGCTTTGTGTGTTTCATAACACTCCTGAGATGATGTCGCCTCCATGACTGTAACCAGGATGGGGTGTGTATGTGTGTGATATTTGTGTTTGGATGGATATAGACAAAATGAACATTGTGTTTTACATGAATTATAGGTTTAAGGTCAGCATTAGCATTCACTACCTGACTGATAATAAGTTTGCATACTGTCAAAGCTTTATTACATGATACTAGTGCTTTTAAAGATTATTGACAGCATCCAATTCTTCTCATGTGATTTTTGTGTGGCTGGATATGTGTGTGTCTATAGGCTTGTGTGGCAAACATGGACACGCTTTTACAGCATAAACTATAGGGGTAACACATGATTTGTGTCTGAACCTTCTCCAGTGATAGGTTTGCATCATGCTTTTGGCATAATTAATGCTATTAAATGCAGACGATATCATGTCTCAGTGCTCTGAGTCATCTCTATGTCATATTGGACATTTGCAGCTCCTCTTCTTTCCATTCATCTGAAATAGCAGGCACAAGCTTGTACTCACTTCCTGTACTGGTCTGAAGGTTAACTCTTTGTTTCCACTGGCTTAGATCGTCATGCTCTTCTACAATGACCTGAGCCTTGGAGTCACTGGGGGCAGACACACACCGAGCCCAGTGACAACAGACAGAGATGTATACTGCTATTGTTAAAAAAAGGGAGCAAAGGTAAGTCACGAGCTAAACAGCAACACTTGACGATTACAGTGTTAGAAAGTAGAGCTGACAGATTCAGTTTCTGTTTCTAATTAAAACGGCTATTCATACCTCAGCTACCTGCCTGTATGTCTGTATTGAAAACAGCTGGACCAGCGTTCATTTCTAATTTTCTGATGCTGTGTTCAGGCCCATCTGGACCTGGACAAGCCCAAAACAAGGCAGCGATGGCAAAGAGAGATTACCTGGTGGAGGCAGCCAAGCAGATCCGCATGGCACTGGACAGCGAGGTCAATGAGGACTATGAGGCCGCTTTCAGTTACTACAAGAATGGGGTAGACTTACTGCTGAATGGGGTTCAGTGTAAGTGGACAACATTTGATCTTGCATGCCGTTATTGTATGAAAATACGTTTATGTAATAACTGTAAATGGAGAGGAACTGAAAGAGGTGTGGCTGCAGCACATGCCAGAAAGACATGTGATGGGAAAATGTGGACCAAGTAAAAACAGGAAGTCCCAAACCAAAGGTTAAACACAGATTTCCTTTGTGGTTAGGCATTACATCCACTGTGTACACATTCGGTTATCATAGGTTAAAGGTCAGCAGGTTTAGTCAGGACTGTTAAGATGTATTCTATTCACACAGCCATGAGTGCTATTCTTTCTTTATTGATGTGTGAGAGAATTTATCTGTCTAACAGTGGACCCAAACAAGGATCGTCGGGAGGCCGTGAAAAGGAAGACAACCCAGTATCTGAAGAGAGCTGAAGAAATCTTCATTACACATCTCCAGGACAACCTAGGGAAGGGGAGCTCTCACTTAGGGGTAAGACCAATCTTGTAACACTTAAAAAAAGAAAGAAAAAAAGAAGCAGATCGCATTGATTACTTGAAAGTGTCTCTTCTTTGTTCTAAATGTATGGCATGAATAATTTAAGTCTAGATCTGAGGCATTTTTAGAGTCAGTGGATGACTCACAATGAAAGATCTGCATTCCTACACAAAAATAGCACCTTCTGCATTGCCTAATCTAGATGAAACATTTAGTTTTTGTCTGTTTTGTGACTTGTTCTATTTATTCATCTTCTCAAATATGGTGGACAAAAGGCAATTCTCTCTTACAACATGCTTTGCTATAACTAATATTGTCCTTTGCTTTTATTATCAGGGTTACAGCAGTCTGAGATTCCGTCCAATCAGACACTTAAGTTCACCTGTAGAGGATCTCGAGATGTGTAAGGTGATTGGAGTGACTGATAAGGTAAGACAGACTTTTGTTTTAACATCATTGTTGATTTTGTGTTTTGGCACTGAAAATGTTATTTTTTATTCCACAGGTCCTGATTGTCCAAAGTATGGTCAATAAAGAGACATTTGTTGTAAAGGTGAGTATTCAGTACTATATGCTCGTAGAGGGTACAAAATGGGTGGGCTTTGCTCTATACTATAATGGATAGAAAGAAACATCTGTCCACTGCACTGAGATGTTTTGGGGTAGTCATCTGGCAGCAAGCAGGCCTATGTATTCTGTAGCAGGCCAGTCGATGGGGGCTCTCTCCATCCTGTCTCCCTGAGTATCACTGTCACTGTATCACATTGATCTGACTGATTGCCAAGTGCAACTGCACCTCAAATTTCAGTGATGAGTGAAACATGGTAACGGAGAGGACTGACTCTCTAAAGGGGCAATCCAAGCAATCATTAATCATTTTCTTCTGCCAACCATGTCCATATCAATACATTTTTGTATTAATACATGCATTTTGCTCTTTCTTAAATCAAACTGTGTGTTTCCCTTCTTAAGAATATCAATCTTTATGTGTTTGCAGAGCCTGGTCAAGTCCAGCTGGGAGAGCAGAGATCAGCCAACCATCATTCCTCAGGGGGTGCCATACATGGTGAAGCTGCTGAGGTATTACGTCAGTGAGGATGCTGTGTACCTGCATCTTGAGCATGTCAAAGGTGAGTTGTTAAGAACTCCTCTCAGTGCTGTGGGGACAGTATTGTATTGCTTTTTTTAATGCTTATAGAGCATCTTGAGATCTTTGTAGATAGTTGTACTGCTACACTGTAGTATTATTTGTCCTTTTCCTGATCTAGTTTTTCTACCATGGCTGTCCTAGGTGGGAGGCTCTTCTCCAAGCTGCATAAGCTGAAGAACGAGAAAGCCAAGGAACACCCAGAGTGCTTCACTTCTGGCCAACACAGCATCAAACTGAAGACCAGCTACACCTCACCTACAATCAGCACAGACTACCAGCACAATAACAGAGAGGGCATCAATCCAGAGAAATTAAGTGATGAGAGTCCTGATACAGACTTCACAACCTCATGGGATGAAACTCAGCAGCGGCTTGAGAGCTGCGGGACTCACTCTTACATTGAGGAGACAGGTTGTCTGCAGAACACGCGCTCCGCAGCGTCATTTTATACTAAGCTTGATCGACTAACACTGCTTTCTGGCCCGACAAGGACACAGGTCAACACTCACATCCATCCACCAGCTCCTAGTTTGTGTTTGCACTCCACCGAAACTCAGGAAAAGCCTGCTCTTCCTCTTGCTTGTGCTCGTGTTAGTCAAGCTCTTGATGTCATGTCAGAACTCAATGAAAAGAAAGTTGGAACTGGACTGATAGAGTGCAGCTCTGATTTTGAGGTAGCCTGGAAAGCTGCAGATCCAGCACACAACTGTGAGAAAGTAAACCCCTATGCAGTGACTGACAGTGATTCACATGGCACATTAGGACAAACTGCACCTCATACAAGTCAGACCTCATTTATAAAAGCAGGGTCACCAAACAGTGAAAATAATGGTTTGAGTTCTTCCCCTGCCATTTTGCATCTTCCTCTCCATTGCCAAACCCAGATCCGTGGCAGGGCATCATGGGATACCAACGGCTCTTACCAAGGATCTGTTTTAAGTGGAAACTCTGCAGACGTGGATACAGACAGTAAAGAAGTAAAGCAGGACAACAGCAGCCCCACCACAGATGAAAGAAATGGAATGGTAGTCATCAGGAGCACAGACAGAGCAGTATTTTCTGACCACACAGACACAAAGATCACCTCAGAAAGCCCCTGGCCTTCTCTCTGCCACAGCACTGCAAGAACACAGGTGACACTGTCAGCTGTGAAATACGAAGGGGGAACACACTTCAGTGAGGCAAGAGAAGGTGTAGAGGAAGCCTGTGAATTGCTGAGTCCCGCACAGAAGGTGTCAACTGCAAAAGAGGCATCACTTCCTGTCTGGGACTCCTCTGACCCTCTTGGAATCCCACCCCACAGTAGGAGAAACGATGCTTTTCTCAAATCAGAGGAATTAGAGGGACAAGGGGAAGACCAGATTATTGAGGTGGATGGCTGGTGCCACCTACCCAAGTTCCCTGCCAAATCCTCCACACCCACAGATAAGGCAATGCAGGCGTACTGGGGGCTACCTGAGGCAGAGGTGCGTGTCTGGGGTGCACAGATCCTGCTGGCCCTGGAGAGTTTGCATCAACAGGGCATCCTGTGTCGGGATCTTAACCCCAGAAATGTTCTGCTCACCAGCAATGGTGAGTTTAACAGATAACTTCAAAACACCACATAAGGAAAAAAAATTGCAGCTTTTGATTTTTAACAGTGATTTTTTTCACAGGAAAGGTGTGTTTGACATTTTTTGGGCAGTGGAGTGAAGTTCAATCAGAGATTTGCTCCAAAGCCATGGACCAGATGTACTGCGCTCCAGGTACAACTATCTCAGGACTGACCCCAGTGGTTGTTCCCTGGTGTAAACTGCCACCTAGTGGCAAGATGTAGTTTGTCCACTTTATTCTACATGAGATCAATGAAATGGAATGAAAGACATTTACAATAACAAACACATATTCCAGACATTCTGTGCATTAATACAAATGAATGTAATTGTTTGTCATCAGAAATTGGAGGGGTGTGCAGGGTCACAGAAGCTTGTGATTGGTGGAGTCTTGGAGCCTTGTTGTTTGAACTTCTAACAGGAATGGTAAGTGAAGCTCTACAAGCATGTTATGATCTGTTACTGTGTCATTCTGCACCATTCCGGCAAACTGTGCTATTTGGTAATGGCTTTATACACTCTGCTAACTGTGCCTCCAGCCTCTGTGGCAGCTCCACCCAGCTGGAATCCACTCCCACACCCAGCTGCTCATCCCCGACCACCTGAGCACTGCAGCTGCATCCCTGCTCACTGAGGTCAGGTTTAAGGCTTGAAACACATGCAAGGCTTCTTATCTAAATATTATGCTTACGGACAAAAAATGGTTTAACAAACACAGTGACACAAGATATGATTTGTCTGACGGTTTCCAAACTCCATCATTTTACTCTACAGCTGCTTCAGTTTGATGCTGGCTATCGCCTGGGCTCTGGAGGTGGAGGTGTGTGTGACATCAAGTGTCATCCTTTCTTCAGCAGTGTTTCTTGGAAAGCACTGAGCTGTTAGCAGGTGCGGCTGCTACACCTTTGATCCAATCATGCTGCGCTGGAATTGAAGATGTGCACTCTCCTGAATCCAAGCATCCCCGTGTGGCCAAAATGGATGCGACACCAGAACCTGGTTTCCTTTGCATTTCTGTGCTTCCCAAAGAAAAATGACAATAAAAACTGAAACAAGAACAAAACTGATGAGCCATGTCCCTTCCAAAATATCAAACACATGGATTTATTCCTTCACTTTCAATATATCAAGAGATTCTTGATATGAGAACTTAAGATATATTTGAGGCAATTTTGATAGCTACATTTTAATACTTTATATCCCTGCAAATAAATATATCATTGTCAACATGCATGAAAATGACTGCCACCTAAAGTCTGACAGTGTTTTGGACTGTCTGTCATCAAATGTAAAAAAAAAAAGGGCGTCAGGAAATAAATGGTTTCCTGTGTATATCCCTGACATTTTACTCACTTGTTTCAACATGGGTCACAACTGATTAATAGGCCAGTGCATATGATCCAAGGGAGGACTAGTGACTCAAAGACCTTTTTAACTTTATTACTGTAAACATGGAAATATAAACCCCACACCTGAGATGAGTCATGATCTTGAAGAGGCAGCATCAAGTACATCCCACTAAAGTAAAACCACATTATTGCACGGAAAGAGAAATTAATTTGTCTTGTCACGAATCATTTGAGTTAAGAAGCTCCATCTAGTTCATTGAGTTTAATCTTTTTGTCTATATCTTACACGAAATGTAACAAACTGGATTTTTATGTAGCAGTTTAACCTTTTCATCTTTTATTTATTGTCCATACCTCACTTATAAAGAGACATATGATCTGTGGATTGTCATTGGTTGAAAGGCCTGATACATAATCTCTGTCCTCGGTCTATTCTTGTTCATTCATCTACCCGGATAGTCAATACAAAAGCACAAAAGACCAAAAAAAAAACCCCCCAAACTATACAGTTGAGTAATGCAGCTTTTATTGTTTAAAACTTTCATTTTTTCTTAAATAGTCTTTCTTACACAGCATAGAGATTTATCCTCTTTTTCTGTGAAACAGATGGCAAACAAATCTCAGATTTCTTAACTTTGGACATTTCAGAACATTGTTTCTTAGTTTCTAGACCAGTATGTGCGCATTGTTCCTCTCCCATAATAATGAAATGATACTATGGTTCAGTTTCATCTATGTTTGCCATTCATCTCACAATAAGCTGAACATGTTTCAGTTGTATGTAGAAAATTACATATGGTGCACAAGAATTATAGGATATCCTTTTGATCTAGAAATCAGCACCACTGAAACCCCAGACCCCAATATTACCCCACAACAGTACCTCGACCCCCTATCACTGCCAGCCTTACATATGTCCATTGCACAACCAACTGATCTTCAAAAACACTTTTTTCTAGTTAACCAATACAACAATACATCAACTGCAATTATGGTAATGTTCATCGGGTGAGTACAGCCACTGTTTGTGATGGGTGGTTTGTTTGGTTGGGCCTGGAATTGACGAGGGTTCACATGTCAAGGAGCAGCACCCTGGGGTCTTCCACAACTGACTTGATCTTGCGCAGGAAAGTGACAGCCTCTCTTCCATCAATGAGACGATGATCATATGTCAGGGCAACATACATCATGGGACGGATCTCCACCTAAAGAAGAGAAAAATCACTGAGATTGACTTCTAAAGCACTAACAGTTGGTGAAATACTGTGATACCGGTCAGTGTGAAAATCCTGGGTCAGGACTACATAAAATACACCTGTGTTTCTGTTCTGAGGAAACAAACCTTGCCACCGATTGCAACCGGCCTGTCGAAGATGCCATGCATGCCTAAAATAGCAGACTGTGGTGGGTTGATAATAGGTGTGCCAAACATGGACCCAAACACACCACCATTGCTGATGGTGAAGGTTCCTCCATCCATGTCCTCAACAGCCAGCTCATTCTTACGGGCCTACAAAGATACATCCACAATTACAATTAGTAACATTAATCATTCATCTGAATGACAAACATGACATAATTGTTTCATGACATCAAAATGTTTCAGGATATGTAAAATATTACCTTTTCACCCAACAAATTGATGGTCTTCTCAATATCAGTAAAATTCATTCCCTCTACGTTTCGGATTACCGGAACAACCAGACCCTGAGAGAGAAGTCACATGACTGAATTTTCTACTCTTCACATTAGAGACAAGTGGGCTATCAAGCACTTGCACTCAGCATTATATATAATCCACTTGTCTTACCTTTGGTGTGGCCACAGCCACACTGATGTCGACGTAGTCCCTGTACACTATCTCTTTGGTTGTGTCATCAATTACTGGAAGCACAAAAAACAGATTAAAATTGAAAATAATGACTACATTTGCCATAAAAATTACTTTCCTTTTCACATGTACCCTTTTCTGTTACAAAAAGTAAAACGTAGAGGAAAGTGAAACCCAAAGACTATTTATGTATTTTAGAAACCCAGCAATACAGACCACCCTGCTTCATTGTGGTCTGTCTTAAATAGGTCAGGGTGGTATAAGGGCAGTAAATAAGTTGCTGTTGGTTTTGAGGTTTGGTGCTGAAAGATACTGAAACCTGAATCTTTTTCTTCTCCACACACACTTCCAGTGACTTGGTACAAAACGTGCAAAGACACACACAACTGAACACCACAAAGTGAGGCATGACAGTCTTTTAAGGTTACATCTGTACCGGCATTGACAGCAGGTTGGTCAGACAGAGCGTAGGCAGCAGCCTTCACAAACGCAGACATGAAACCCAACTTGATGTTATGCTTTTTCAGGAAGGCATCTTTGTAGGTCTTCCTCATCTCCGAGATGTTGCTGCAGGGGAATGGAAAAAAGATAACTTGGCATTAAGGCAAAACAAGTAGGGTTCTGGCTTCTGGATTTGATAGGAGCTGAAAGATATTCAGCAGATCGAAAAGACTGGCAACATATGTGGATTTCATTATACATTCATGCAAAACATGGAATGTACGGCAGTGCTTATACAGAGTTATTACTTAAGAGTGACTCTTGCGTTTAAAATTGCATTTAATCACAAGAACTGGCAAGACTATTTTATATTCCAGATGTCAGTCACACCTGTGACTGTAAATCACTTAAAACTGTAAAGGCAAATGTATGCTACTTTAAATTGATGGGTTGAGAATAGCTGCTACAGATTAACGTTTTTTCTTAATATGTTATTAATGTACTTGACAGTACAGTAGTTTAAAATTGGTTGGTTTGTTGTTGTATGTGCATAAAACAGAACAGAAATGTATGATTAATATATATTCAAAAAATATCTATCTAGCTTTTGCCAGTTAAGTATACTAAACTCTAATTTATACTGAAAAAACTCCATGAAAATATTACAGTATAAATACTGTAACCAATTTATGATGAGCGATAAAGGTCACAGATATGACAATTATTACTGCTATAAAAAAATGCTGATACAAATTGAGGTAAATTAAAGCTATTGAAATTGGCCTGCTAATCATTTCACCATTGCTCATTTTTCTCTTGTATCTCTCTTTTTAATTGTTTGTTTTCCTGTCTCTAACCCTGTTGAAGCTCTAGGGTTTCTCCGCTAACATAATTAGCCCCTCCCAAGACACAGACTCTCCGAGAAAGGAGAGAAGAAGCGATAAAAATCTTCACTTTCTAGAGCCTGTAAATCTTATTGGGCTGTCATAAAAGCCCATATCGGTTGAGGCAGCTCTTCCACTCAGAGCGCAGGTCTCTGTGGGCCCCCACAGATGCTTCAGCCTCCTGTTCTGACTAGCTCCTTCGGCTCCAGATGAGCCCTAGCCTGGGAAGTCTTCCTCCAGACCGTCAATGTCAATCTAATTAGGATACATAGAAAACCCTGAATAGCCGAAAGCTGACACCACACATTTGCGGGGAAAAGAAACCCTCAAAGTGTTCTCTTCAGCACAGGGGGCAAGTGCAGACAATAACATTTCCTTGTAAATTAATAAAAACCTGTTTTAACAATTCTTATCTTCGTTTTAGATGGCATTACGACCAAATATTTACATTCCACTGTTTAAGAGGATATCGGGTTTCAAAAAGCTTTTCTATTGGGCAGATTCCAATCTATAACCATTTGTGCAAGTGTTGTTTTAGCTTTTAACACAGTTACACACACACACACACATAGGGCTGCAGCTGATGCTTATTTTTTGTATTATTGATTAATCTGTTGATTATTTTCTCCATTCATTTAATAGTTGTTTGGTCTGTAAAATATCAGAAAATGTTGAAAATTGTTAATCACGGTTTTCTAAAGCCCAAGGTGACATCCTCAAATGTCTTGTTTTGTCTCAACCAACAGCCCACAACTCAAAAATAATCTGTTTATTATCAGTGAAGACATTTAAGAAGCTAGAATTCGGACAGGATTTGTTAGAAAACTACTCAAAATGATGAATCCATTACCAAAATATTTGATGATTAATTCAATGGTTGGCAGCTAATTGATCGCAATTTGTGTAATGCACACGAATACACTGCTATAAACATGTTTATAAACACTAGATCAGATTTGGACTTGTACAATCTATAAAGTCTGTATTTTTTCCTCAGCGGCTTCTATTTATACGTGATCTGATAATGCAGCGGAGCACATTTCTCATTTATAATCTAAAATAGCATTGAGGGCTTAATAATGTAGGTCAACCAATTTAGAATTTCCTACCTCATGTCGACCTCATTAAACGTAGTCAACATCGCACAGGTGTTTTGGGCTTCCTTCAGTCTCTGGGCAATTCTCAGTCTCATGCGGTTCATCTTAACCTAAAATTGGGGGGAGGGGGCAAAAAACATGAGTTATCGGGCTCAGCAAATAGACGCTACAAAACTATTAAAACACATCTAAAATTCATCAGATACCCCTAAATATTTTAGGTGTTGTGAGTGTTGCACTTTACCCTGCTCTCTGCCCTGGCTACTTTAGCCCCTCCCTCTGCTGGGGCTGCTGGTGCAGCTGGAGCAGCACTGGGCTTGATGGCTGAAACTATGAAAAAGACATAAAGAAGCAGTTAATATCTTCAATAGACAGCAGTGAAGCTGTACTAGTGAAAACCCTGGCCTACAGATAGAATGATTAATCATGTATGCTAGAGGTCAAGAGCACAGATGTCAAGCAAAAACAGTTCTCACATGACAGACCGTCTGTCTCATGACAACTAACCTGGTTTGGTGGCCATAGCATGTGCTGGCACAGGTGGCACAGGGGGCATAGTGGTGGGAATGGGGCCCACGGCTGAGGGAGGAGGAGGTGGAGGGGAAGGTGGAGCAGCAGACGGTGGTGGTGTAGCTGCAGCGGCTGGGACCTCAGCTTTTGGAGCTTCTGCAGCTTTGGGAGCAACAGCTAAAAAGGTACACAGGTGAATAGTGATAATAATACAGATTTATTCATCAGCCTACATTATTATGTTAATATTGTAATGTTTCTTTATTTAAATAAAGTCCTAAATACCTCCTTTTCGAAGTTTGAAGAGAGGTGTTCCACCTTCGACCTTCCCTCCATCAGGGATCAAAAGCTCCTCAATCACCCCAGAAGCAGGAGAGGGAACCTGTACTGATGTCTGATGACAAGGTAGGAAGAACAATAAAAAAGTCAAAATATTCACAAGTTTCAAACTGTAAAAAGTTCAAGATTTTTTTTTTTTAAATAGAGCATGCTTCTGTGATTTTGCTAATGGCAATGTGATGAATGCATGCATTTATTTAAGTGTAAATATTAAATTGTCATCAGGAGCAAAATGTTTTATAGACAATTATTCAGAAAAAAAATCTGTTTTGTTCAGTTTTGTGTACTAGCTGAATTTGAGGCACACATGTTCAGTGCTCTAATACAGCCAGGAGTGCTCTAATCTCACACCACTCAGCACCCAACAATGATTCATTTTAGAGAGTAAAACAGGATGTTACTTTCAGAAAAATCTACATGTCCTAATTCTTTCATTAATATTGTGACCATACCCTGCAGGGCGTTAAATCTTCCTAAGACAAACAATCACAAACATTAGCTTTACCTTATCAGTTTCAATTTCACACACCACCTCATCCTCTGAGACGCTGTCTCCAACGGCTGTAAGGAGAGAACTTTGTTTACACATTTGAGAACAAACTGATAACCTTTAGTTTAGTTTGGTTGTGGTTTGGCTGGCATCTATATCAGATGCAGCTAATATAAGTACTAAGGACATTAGGAGTTACCTTTTTCCCACCTTACGTCCCCCTCTGTGACAGATTCCGCAAAAGCAGGGGTCTTAACTGTAACAACTTCATCTCCTAATGGATAAATGGATAAAGTTAGAAAAAGTTTTCCTCACTCCACACATCACAGCCTGTGCTTCATACTCACAGAAGTGTAAAAATAAAAGACCTACTGTAGGCTACAGATGTCCTGAAGTACTGGATCTGGAAGACGCTGGACCGGGGATCAGATTTTCTGAAGACACAAAAATAAAAGTAGTATTAGAAATTTGAGAAAAAATGCAAGCCATGTATGCTAGGGCTGGGCAATATATCGATATTATAACGACATCGTGATATGTGACTAGATATCGTCCTAGAATTTGGATATCGTTATATTGTGCTGTCTTGTCCTGGTTTTAAAGGCTGCATTATAGTAAAATGATATAATTTTGTGAACTTACAAGATTGTTCTAGCTGTTCTATTATTTACCTTTTATCCGCTTTGTCATTGTATCCAATTTACCGATGATTATTTATCAAAAATCTCATTGTGTAAATATTTTGTGAAAGCACCAAAAGTCATCCTTACAATATTGCTGTGATATTGATATTGAGGTATTTGGTCAAAAAAATTGTGATATTTGATTTAATCTATATCGCCCAGCCCTAATTTATGCTACAAATGAGTTGATTTAGATTGTCTTGGATGAGATGTGATATTGTCAGTCTGAGGTTTATCTGTGCATAGAATGAAACATGCCCTATATGTCCACTTTAGTAAATTATTAATACTGGGCACAACAGCTGGCTGTGAGAAGTATAGGGATACTGATAAGTGGAAAATTATTTATGACAGTATATATGTGGTAGGGCTATTAAACTGTGCTACACCTGACAACTAAAGGGCTGAAAACTGTCAATGTCACCAAATAAATAACTCATTCATGATGCCTGTGGTGTGAAAGGTTACTTGTCTCTACAAAGAGTGCTCTTTAGTTTGTGCGTATACTTACACAGTGTTGTTAGTGTTGTTGAAAGTGATAGAGTGGCTAGCGGATATAGCTGTGGGAAGAAGGACAAGAAGAAGAAGCATGTAAATAACTTCTTACATCAGGATTATCCAAAAGTAAAGATTGGGCTTTAATACCCCTTCTCTTGAACAGAAGCACACATACCTGCCGTGGACCGACGGGCTAACGCATTATTCCCCTGTGAAGAGACACAGTCAGGCATTACATGATGTATTTTACTAACTTTAAATGTGAAGCTTTGTGCAAAAAACTCTTCAACATTTCACAATCATAAGATGTCTAGACAAAAACATGCACTGGTACATTGGTTAACACTGACATCAGGTCAGAGTAACAATTCCTCATAGTGATAATAGTTAACTGTGAAATGTGTAGACAAATAGAGAGAGGCTTAGGTCAAAGGTCAATACTACGACCTCTGATATAATCAATGAAACTCTGACAAACAGGTAGCTTGTATAGCATTGCACGAGAACTCTAACAAGCAAATCAATGAATGAGATTTTTTGTGCAGCTAATAACTCAGAAGTTGCATTAAAGCTTATTACTCTACTCTCAACAACAATCTGACAAGTGGACACTGGGTCTTTATTGACATTTGACAGCACTAAAAGAAAAAGAATATCTTCTACTTTATCTTCTAGCTACAAACATTGCACTCCAAATTAGAAAACCTGACTAAACACCCTTACTAAGACAACTAAATATCCACTAAGTTAGCTAAACTGGGCGTTGTTTCCTCTCATAAACCACACTTTGACCTCAGTGTGACAGCTACACTACCCGTACATTTAGCATGTTACCATGCTAGCTACATCATATGTGTAAAGTTTGTGTTAACTTTACATGAACCGGTACTTTCCTCTTAGGTCAAACACCTTTAACATTCATGTTGAAGCAAAAGAGCAGGGGCATCGCTTTTAACTTTAATACACACTGCACCAAACACTTGTGGGGGAAAGTGTCAGACTGTCCTTGGCTCACAATGTTACGGCCTGGCCGCGGCCTAACGCTAATGCTAGCGCTGATGCTAGCCTGGAGACTTGTCGCTATTGGCAACCGTAACGTTTTATTCGTGCTCGTTTCCTACCTGGCGGATAGCAGACAAGGAGCGACCAAAATTCCTGGTGAGACACCGGGAATGGGACAGCATGGTGGCTGTGTGACCGCAGCCTGTCAACGGAAAGGAAGCTCCGGTCACACCGATAAACGAGGCACGGAGCAGGAATTGAGGAAGCAGTGTGGGATGAACCAAGTGCAGCGACCTGAGAGGGGGGGAGAGGAGCCGGGAGGGGGAGAGTAAGTGTGGAGGGGCCCACAGTGTCCTCACTGCATATCTGCAGCGACAGGCTACTTAGAAACTATATGAAGAAATAAACATAAACAAATGAGTATATACGGTAAGGGTAAAACTAAAAAATAACCTTAATTACAGATAGCCTAAAACAATCTATATCAAAAACATGGAATAGAATATAAAGTAATACAAGATAATGCCTTCAAGTATATATTAGTAGTATAGTAGGCTTTAATATAGCCTATATTTTAAAAAAGAGTATACAATAGAGAAAAGAAAATGTTTGAAAACTAAATAGGAAATAAGGATCATTTTTTAAACTGGTAAAGCTAGTCTGATTTTTTAAAAGTAGACGTTTGCCTGCTAAGATGCTGAAAGAGAATACAAAATAGGATTTTTTAAAAATTCAAGTCATTTGTATATTATTCATAATTTAAGTTGTTGTTTTTTTAAGCTTGCTTTAACTTTTGCACTTTTGATTTTCACTCATTTCTACTATGTTTATAGTATAGGCCTACCTAACCCTAACCCTTTGAAGTAGGTGCAATAAAATGAGGTAACACGTGCATCTCGTATACATGCACAATGATTCATAACTGATAAATGATGCATGCACGTAAAATGAAAATGTCACTATTTCCCGGAGTATGACTATTTTTTTGTTATTGAGCTGTCAGTAAACTGTCACTGCAATACCTTACCAACACCTTCCCCCTAGTTGACATTATGTGGGTGATGTGTTCATGGCCACCTCATTGCTGTTGCGTAGCCACGCCCCAGCGGCTGAACGCATCGACTCTGCTGCACTGATACTGTTCAACTCGCAGTGTACAGCAGGCCATCAGCTCGGCAACACGTCCCGACGCAACAGGTAAGGTCCCATCACCGCCGCTCAGCCTGTCTCTGTTCAGCGTGGTTAACCTGCAGAACTGTGAGAGTGTGACAAAGTGCATGCATGCATATCACTGCGTTTCAAATCTCATCTGTTCAGTGCAGTGCTTTTTTTTCTGTTTTTTGGGGGGCTTTTTTGTTTTCATGAGATTGATTGTTTATAACACTGTCACGCAATCTTTGGCAATACTGTCAAAACTGACAACTGTTATCACATGGTTGGTAAGGTTTTTGGTTAAACTTCTTTAGTGTAAAATGACTGTTTCAGGGTTTTTTAACTCTAGAACATATGTTTTGCTCGTTGGGATCACATTATTTCTTGTAGGATAAATAATCACATCACTTCATACTTTCACTTGTTTCATAAGTTAATGCCTAATTTTTAAATTCTTCTTCTTCTTGGGCACCAAATAATTCCCCATTTAAGATAAAAAGAAATATAGCCTATCTTACTGGAATTTTAAAAAAAGAAGCTATAGTATGGTAGAATAAACTTTGAAATTACCACTGCTGCCCACAAAACTATTACTTTATTAAAACGATTATTGTAACAATAATTGTAAATTATCAAAAACCTTCCTTTAGTTAATTATTTTATCCTCATACAGTAGTGTGATCGTTCTGATTTTATGTTTATTTATAATAAAACTAGATTTTAAAAAAACAAAACATAAATGGGCTTCTTAAGTTTTGCAAATTGCTGGAATAGAATCCAATAATGTAGAAATAGAAAGTAGTAGTCTTC
This sequence comes from Scomber japonicus, assembly GCF_027409825.1. Lineage (NCBI taxonomy): Eukaryota > Metazoa > Chordata > Actinopteri > Scombriformes > Scombridae > Scomber > Scomber japonicus. Next base: position 18,146,602 of record NC_070593.1, on the reverse strand, counting down.
TCTTTTCAAATCCATCTCTTGAATACTTGATGTATTTATAATAAGGTCAACATTGCATTTGCAGCCCAGTGTGTTAGTTAATTCTGTGTTATGGCACAAAAATGTTTCAAAATACACACTCAAAGGGCGTAAAAGCCAGTGGCTACACAGTCAAGCAATTTAGCTCTAGCGTATTTATTTTTTTTACCACTGAAGATCATTTTGGTCATTCTTTAAGTCGGTAGTAGTTTTTCTTGATATTTTCTCCTCTAAATAATGCATACACAGTGCCGTTTCTTGTGCATGGCCCATGGCTTTCATAAGCTAAAATTGCCTACCTTTCATGACTAAATCACAATTGTTCTTTTTATGCTTTGTGTTAACCATTATTGCAACCCCAAGATGAAAGGATACAGAAGAAGGCACTCCCTTATTGCTTAAGATCAAGGATTTTTTTTTTACCAAGGATCTTGCAAATAACGTTCTTTGAATTTCTATCATATATTACAGTCATTTTGCTTGTTAAAGTAATAATTTGAATATCACAAATCTAATTTCAAGTTACAGACAAAACATTACCTGTGGAGGCTCTATCTTACATTCTGATTAATATACTTTATCTTTGCACATAAGCAAAGCATTAAGAGACACTACGTTCTACTGTTGTAGCTGCACACAGCAAATAATAAAACCATATTCAGAAATGTATGAATGAGGACTAGGGCTTCACATTTTTATTATTTTTTGAATGTTGTTTTTTCCCCCATTATTTATTATCTTAACTGTGTTTGTTTTTCTTTCTTTTCAGATTCTTGCATTTAAACTGATTTTGCAACGTGTGTAGCTGAAGCCTTTACCAGTCCTCTCGGTGAGCATGAACCTCAGTCTTCCCGACCAGAACATGCATAGCTCCAGCGAAGGCTACCTAGAGGACGACAAACCTGATGTCATGTTGCCTTGCTTTCGTAGAAACATGTGTGATGAGCCTCTGGCCTCGTACTCAAATGGATCCATCATCTCTCAACTCCTCCGCAAGACCATCCACAACAAGAGGGCACTAGATGAAAGCCATTTCTTCCTTTCCAGCTCCACTGCCGCTGACTCGGTTCAGGAGGACCAAAGCAGCGTCTCCTCAAAGGACAGCACAGCAGAAGCTTCTTCCCCTGGTGGCCATGTCTCTACAGGGTGCAGCCCAGAGGGGGAACACCCCATCACAGACCACCTGCAGGCAAAGAGGGCCAGAGTGGAGAACATCATCAGGGTCATGGCGGGCTCCCCCAACAGCAGGCAGCACGGTGATAGTGAGAGGTCTGACACCGAAGCCAGGGAGGCCCGAGAAGCGTACAGGGAGAACAAACGCAAACAGCGGTTGCCTCAGCACCAAGAACACAGCGTTGGAGGACCGGCAAGCAGAAGACCTGGAAGCAGCAACAGTGATAGCTGCAACACCAAGGATGAGGAGTGTCACAAGCTGAAAGAGCAGCTCCACAGCATGCAAAGGCTCCTGCGTCAACTCCAGGAAAAGTTTCTTCAAGTGTATAACCAGGAAGATCCTGAACATGATGACCGAGATGAGACAGCTGCAGCCATTGAGTGTGACACCCTGGGGGAAAACACAGAGTCGCATTACATCAACACTGAAGATGATTTTGAGAGGAAGAATACCAGAGTAACCTCAGAGTGTAAGGACAGAATGAAAGTAGTTGGTTATTTTGTGCACCAAAGAGAAAGTCAGAACCTGCAGGAAACCTTGAAACATGAGCTCTCCAGGGCTGTGAATGATTGTGTGGACAGGGTGTTCAAGAAGGTTTCGTCACCAGGACTGGATCTGTCCCCTCAGCAGCGCATGTGCTCATCCCCAGAAATGCAGATCAGCATGGGTGCAGACAGGAAGAGCCAGCAGGCCAGCTCCATCCAGGAACAGCCCCAGGCTGAGGAGGCTGCAGTTAAATCCCGCTCTTTGGAGTATTATGAAAGCTCCGAGGCTCAAAGCTCACAGGACCAGACAGAGGCGCTGTCACTGGTGGTCCGCAAACCGACAGTGACCCCTCTGGGCTCAGTCACACCGACCGTGAAGAGGCCCTATCCAGTCCACCAGACACCATTTCAGTTCAGCTACAGCACCCCTCTGCACGATAGCCAGATCCTGGAGCACCTTCTCAAATACGGGCCCCATTCTAACTTTGGCGGTCTCCCATGCATGCCCCCATCAATGGACAGAACCTCCCCAGACTCAGTGGACCTGCCCTGGGACACCATTGCAATGAGGTCCAAAGTGACATCCAGCCACCTCGGCCACCATGCTCGTCCCTCCGCCTTGGGGCCAGTGACGGTTGACAATCTGTGTCTCCCTCATGTGAAGATCGAGTGTGCTGAACTGCAGAGCATGGCTGAACGAAACCCATACATGTCTCTCAACATATCCTTTCACTTCAAAATATCAGTTAAACCAGAGAGGGTTTTCCTTTCTTTTCTTTTTTTTACACTTTCATGATGCAGGATTTGACCACACATAGCTGTTACAGTGTTTAAAATGAAGACATATCTCAGATAATACTCTTAGATAAAACTGTTTTTTCACATATGTCCAAAACAGTGTTCAGAAATCCTCTGACTTAGTTGTGTAAATATTTCATTAAACTGCGTACATCCCAAGAAAGAAAATCTACCTGCACAAATACTGGAGTGAAAACTCTGAAGGGAAATCATACTCTTCTGTTTTCAACACGGTATGTTTGGTTCTATCTTAGATATACTGTATTTACCTTTTTATTATATACAGACTCCCTATATTTCAGCCCTTCTATTTGAACAATGACTGGTTGAGCTTCATTGCTGCATGGGCAGTTCCAGTAACAAACTTCAAGGAGAATTTTTTCTTTGATCTTGCTAACCCCATAGAAAATTATAGCATCTTCTTTAATCTGAGCAGAGTAATGACTTTAAGTCTAGAAAAAGACAAATAAAAAGGAATACTAGGCTTTGATAAGAATTGCCAGGAACAAAAGCCAATTTTTCAAAGGAAGAGAAAGCATCGGTTTCTGTTTCAGGAAGCATCGTTTTTTCAGACTTGAAAAGGTGCAGGATCTATTTCTCCATCATCAGAGTGATAGGGGTGCATCTAAAAGGTCACATCTGAGTGCTGGTGGAAACCACAAGTGCCTCCCAACCATAACACTTGAGCTCTTGTCTTGAGCATTTGTTGTTCGATACCTTTGACAGAATGGACATCATTGAAATAGAGTACAAGATAACAATATTTTTCCTCAATGCTAACTCTGAAAGAAAATCACTCTGTGACATGTTGATTAATTCTGGGACCATTTTTTTTGGTCAAATAGCTTGGAAAGTTGAATAGCATTTTTTAAATTCTCAATTCAAAAAATCTCAATATGATGGGAATATTATCATAATAATATCAACATTATATCAATTAAATTAAATTAAATTATTTTATTTTCTGTCGCTTGTCACGGAGAAAATGATTCAAAACAAATGATCGTAAAATAGTCCCAGACGTGTTGTTTTGTTGATCCTCTGTCGCAAGGCATTAGAGAGGAATATTACATGGTGCCTCTCAGGATTCGCTTTATCTTTACAGTGCAAAGAGCTCTGCTTCTCTTTGAACAATACCACATAAATCTTTCATCCCAACTTCCTTATTTCAAAGGTAGGGTTCCCTAATAAATATATGGTGTGGTGACCTGATAAGGAAATATTATGACCTAAGGCGTGCTGGTGAACTACAGAGGAAAATCTCCTTAGCATCTTCATTGCCATAGGGGAAAAACTTGAGAAGGAATTGCATTTATTAATACTTGTAGCAATAGAAAATATATGTTGTAATATGCGTACATTGACCAAATGATTACAGCATCCTCCGTTAAACCATTTAAATTCATTTTAATATTATACACAAAGGTGAGACACTATAATTACTAAAATATGTATAATCTGTAACATAATTTTAAGTTTCCCATTTTTGCAGGATTTGTCCATGGAAAAATATAAAGCAACATATGTTGTCTTCAGTTCTGTGTAACTATATCTGAAAATCAGCTCCATTTTTTCAAAACATTTCCAAACAAGCTGTCTTAACTGCCAGGCATGAAGTGCTTTGCTCTCTAATTAAAAATCCCTAATCTAATTCGTAATTCTGTTTTGCCAATAAGCACATGTTAGAGTCATTATTGACTCCCTGGTTAATGCCGAGCTGTTCTTTAGTGAAATTTGATTTAGCTGAAGATCAAGGCAACACAATACTCTGGTCTACTATCACTTTGCACAGGATTGTATGCATTGTGTTACATTTAATTGTCAGCTCTTGTGCCTTAACCTAAATGTGAACATCCAGGAGGGTCTCACCCCGAGCCATCTGAAGAAGGCAAAACTCATGTTCTTCTACACCCGCTACCCCAGCTCCAACGTACTGAAAACCTTCTTCCCTGACGTCAAGGTAACTTTACATTACATATATAAAGAAATTTCACTTTTTAATTGAACAAAACAACCTGCGGAATTGTTTGTCCTGCTTTTTAACACCCCCGGTATCTACTTGTCAGTGTGTGTTTGGGACAGAAAAATCAGCAGTGTGTCGGAGGAGAGAAACAAAAACGCAGAGGGTTTAAATAACAAAGCCACTGAGCTGCTAGTATGTCCTGGGGGCAGAGGGAGATACAGGGGCATTCTCTCTTTAAAAAAGCCACTCCAGTCAGCAAATGGAGTGACAAAGGACTCTGTAGGCAAGGCATTGCTATTGAGTGTCAACAGAGAGTTGGTATTAGAGACTTGCAACCAGGCAGTGAGCTGTGAGTGCTGGCCCTAAACACAACATCCTGTGTATTTTGGCCTTGGTCTCGTGTCATGCCTCCTCTTCTATCTCCTCTTTTATGCCATCTCTCCTGTCTCCTTATCTGTGTCCTGTTGTTAGCTCGCTTCATTCATCCTTTTTATCTCTGTGCCGTTCTTTTCACTCCTATATAGGAACATTATATCCTTCCTGCTTGTGGCACATAACCTACTCTCCTGCCTCCCTTCCAATTTTTCTCCAAACAACTCTCCTGTCTCTATTACCTCTCTACTTTCTCTTCCATCTCCTCTCCTATCTTGTCTCTTTCCACCACGGCCCTGGATCCGTGCGCCAGCGTGGGCCCCTGCCTCTCAATCTGCTCTGACCCCCGGGGTCAGGGGGGAGGATGCTGTCGCTGCAGCCTGCGAACGTCTCCTCCTTGCTTACAATCCCGTGGTGGGAAGTGGCACTGAACAAAAGAGCATCTAATCCCAGTGTCTGATTCCATCCTATCAGCCCGAGTCAATGAGAGGGAAGCTTCCTTCTGTCCTTATGCTGCCGCTTTCTCACCCACCACACCAGAGGGAAGAAGCGTCTTTGATGCCTGCCCAGCCCTTAGGCATTTTTTTCGGTCTTTCTGGATGACGAGATAGAATAACAAGACTAATGTCAAGACTGAGTTTAGAAATACAGAGCCCTGACAGATGTTTTTTCACCCCGGACATTGGTGGGAAAAGATCAGAGCAATTAATGGGAAAGAGTGACAGACCATTTAGGTGGAATTTTGCCCCACAGGTATTAAATGTGAGTTTTCAGTCAATCATGAAAAGGGTTTCTAATGCCACAGCCTCAGAAGGCCATTTGATTTTTTAATTGGAAAGCATTGAGATAAATATTTTTTTAATTTCTGTATGCTTTCATTGAAGTCTAAAATTGAAATCTCAAATTACTTACTTCATTTACCCCCTAATGGATTATCTTTGTTTTCATTTGCTTTCTTTATATGAAGGTCAAAGGTCAGAACAACACAACTTCTTTGGGATTCATTATCAAGACCCTCCAGCTAGACAATTTCTTATTAACGCAGAGGCTTCATTTGGGGCGACAGTCCAAATCCACTGCTGTAAATGTATGAATATGATATTAAAATCTGTTGCCCTTTTTCTCTCTGTTTCTAGTTCAATCGCTGCATCACCTCACAGCTCATCAAGTGGTTCAGTAACTTCAGAGAGTTTTACTACATCCAGATGGAGAAGTTTGCCCGCCAGGCTATTGTGGACGGCATCAGTGATGTCAAAGATATTACAGTCAGCAGGGACTCAGAGCTGTTCCGAGCACTCAACATGCACTACAATAAAGCCAATGACTTCCATGTAAGTGTCACTCATTAGTCATTCCTCTTTTGTGCTAGAGTTTATATTTTTTGTATTATTAAGGTGATTTTTATTCAGCTGATAGGTCTGCTTAAATTATTTTCATTTCTACTCACCATCCTTTTTCCACAAGGTAATGCACCTTGTTTTTTATGTGTGTTTTTTTTTTCTCTGCATAATTCGAGAAAAAACATTAGTCACCGTAAACCCATATCTTGGAGCTGCAACATTCATCCTAGTAGTTACTAACCTGCTATGTCAGACCTTCTGCATGTGTCTGTGGTCATGTATGTCCTCGTGCTGACCTGTGTGTCACACTGCACCTGTGGCTGGCCAGCCTTTACTGCCATTATCTAAACTCCAGAGTGATGCTTTATCAAGCTGTGGGAAGAGGAAGCCGCAAAATCCCACTAAAACAACTCAGGATTAGAGGACCAGTACGCCTGAGCGAGGCCGAGATTGCTACTGATGCGGAATGCTGAGAAAGACGCTGTGGATTCCGAGGGAGAAGGCCGCTTGGTGGGAAAGGGCCGGGACCGTTTTCTTTACCTTGGGACCAAGACATTCCTTTCCCAGGGATGCTTTGTGTCAGGAGATGAGGGGAAAGAAAAATAACTTATGCCAACAAATGTTGTGTTAACTGGCCAGTGGATGGGAAACAAGGGCTGCGGGGCGGTTTTCTCCCAGCATCCCTTGCATCTAGACCTCATTTGATGATGTGTTTTTATTGATCCCACTGTAGTTATGGGCAGAGATGGAAGTCACGCACAGATTCTTATCTCAACTTTAACCACAACACACCCTTATCTCACCCAAACTCTTTCAAATCTTAACCATTTGAACTTTTTACAAAAAATTTAACCATCTCAAGTTTAACAACCAAAAATAGTTATTTTAATCTTCAATTTTTCCCCACAATTTATGAAGAAAACTCACTCTTCTTCAGTTGTTATTTTAGGTTCAAGAAAAGAAAACAAGCTAATCAAAGAGGCCTCTAATAGAAAGTTAATGATTGCAGTGTTGCATGTATCGTATGTGTGCAGAGAACAAAGCGATGAGCTCCCTTTCATCAGTTTGACTGTTTGAAGAATTACAGGTCTTCATAAATTTCATAAATCTTTGACTTTGAATAAACTGAAGACAGAGTGCTTCAGTAGCCTATGTCTGTAAAACAGCATTACATCAAGTGCTTTTTCACCATTTACTTTACTTCTAAGTCTCCATGTTTTCTCTCTCTCTCTTTCCAGGTGCCAGACAGATTCCTGGAGGTGGCTGAAATTACCTTACATGAGTTTTACAATGCCATCTCTGCAACCAAAGATTCAGATCCCTCCTGGAAAAAGGCCATATACAAGGTGATCTGTAAACTGGACAGCGACGTCCCAGAAGAGTTCAAGACATCTTCCTATTTATAGGTTGAGGTGCAGAAACACGACATAAAGGTGGATGAATTGGTGATATCCCAAGTTAGTTACTCAACAGTATTATTTCATCATTTCTTGTAGTGCATTTGAGGTGAAATGTAGATGTTGGATTATGAACTATTTTGTAAATCTGTAAAAAAACAAAAACAACGCACACACACCATTTTAAAAGTTAAGAAACAATCTACAGTCTGATATACTCTGTGTTCTACTTTTACCAAGAAGAAAATATTGATGAATATTAAGGCTCTTGTGGTTTATTTTATTGTTTAGTGTTTACTTATATAATCTGCCTCAACGCATTTAGAGAATTATTGAGTTTGTAGGTGTGTAAAATGTTTACAAAGATGTACTCATTCTTTTCAGTATTATTAATCGATAGCCTGTAGCCTGATTTAGATTGTTGAACTGGAAGAGTTTTGTTTTTTTTCTTTGGCAATTACCGTCAGTATTAGTTTGCAAAGTTTTTGCATTTCATTTCATAGCTGTGTGTTGTGTAAATGTACATGCGCTGCTGTTGTATGTTGCATTATGTTCTTTAATTATGTTGTAAACTATTAGCTTGACAGAAGGTGCATGTGAAAATAATGCAAGTGACTGTCATGGGTTTTATTATTATGTATAAAGGTAAGGCCTTTGCTCATGTAAAGTACAATCATTTTCAGATATTTCAGTTGCAGACATTGTACTGGATGATTATTGAAATTAAAGATGCACTAAATTATAATATAAAATTAGTGTGTTATGGGTTTCTTTTGCAAAAAATTACATTTAACATGTTTTCATGTTTATGAAAAACAAGACACACCAGGTAAATGCTTTATTTTTGGTTGTGAATGTTGAACTCTCCAGTGAAAATACTCTGTCCCACTGCCGAGCCCCTAAGGTGCCTCTAATCCACGTCCAGCAGCCAGCTGTTAAATGTCCCCCAAACTATGCTGTTCACATTGTTCACCGAAGCCAATTCAAGTCAACTTTCTAAGGCCTGCATTCATTGTGCGGCCGCTGCGGATGCGGACAACTGCCATGTCTTAAAAACAGCCACAATGCATTCCCTCCTAATGACTAATGCCCGAGGTGACCTCATATCACAGTTGTGCCACCAAAGCAAAATTCCACAAACCCGTTGACTCTTTCTTCCAGGCACCCACTCAAAGCACAGTGATCGCAAATGCTCACACACACACAAGTTCAGTGACATCACAAAAATCACAGATGGACAACTTTTGATGCCTTGGGCTTAATATAGACCAGTCAATCACAGCAGCAAATTAAATGTAATAAATTGTAAAAATTGCTAAAAAGGTACCTTTAGAATAAAGACAGGAATGCACTGTGCACAATAACAGGGACCACTTTTATAAAAGTACACAGTTTCTTGTCACTGTGTTACAATGTCAGTGCCCAAAACCAAACATTTAATTGGAAAACCTGTTAGGCACCCAAGCACCAATTACATCAGAAATGATAACATTAAGGAAATTAAAACATTAGTTGGATTGGTTGATGACAAAGACTGGAGACAATAAACCTCACTAATCTTTTAATAGACATTTCTTTTCAATTAGATCTGTCTTCTTCAGTAAATTGATTTACATTCTCAACTCAATTAAAATGCCTCTGGTTGAACCAAAGTGCTTTGCTCAAATTAATTTGTACGTGACATTTTCTGAACAAGACTTGGTAACCTCTGATATAATGAAAGAAAACAAAGAAAATACCTTCAGTTGTTTAACTGCCTCTGGCTGACAAGGCTTCAACTTCAACAGTACAATATAAAATTATGTTCTGTGTTAGATAGTCTCGTATATAACAGGCCGTGCTTTGTAATGAAGATGGAAAAGGCAGCGGAACAAGATAAATTTAAAACAAAAACACTACGTCAAACAACAATTTATAAATGTACATTTATATGAAATGCTGATGTTAATGAAGCTGTAGTCTTCACACTGAGAGAGACAAAGAAGGAATCCTGCTGACTGGGAAAAGTACAGGCAGTTAAAAAATATGCGCAAAACTATGACTAGAAATGCCAAATCCAATTATTATATCTCTTGCTCATTTTAAAAATCCTAAACAATTAAGGAATATAATCAAAACTATAAGGAATGCATCTGATAAAACTTCACTTTATCAAACAAGAGTTAACAATGTTTTATTGCATGATCCACTTTTAGTTTCTTAAGCAATAAATCAGTATTTCTCCTTCATCATAATTCCTGACCCTTCTTTTGCTGGTGATTTTAACAATATATTATCTAGCCACAGCTCCTTCACTTTCACTAGAATAACAACTGTCAAGGTCCATCTGAAATTCAGTAGCGGTCCTGGGTTAGATGGCATTGAAATCAGTTCCTCAAATGATTGTCACATTCTCATGTAGCCTCTTTATGATCTTTTTAACATGTCTTTATACACTTGTGAAATATCTGCCATATGGAATTGCTCATGTATCTTCCCTTGCACAAAGTAGGTGATGTATTTGAACTCAATAACCAATTTCAATCATTTGTTCTAAAGCAAAAATATTTGAAAAACTAATTTATGATCACTTGTCATATCATCTCAAAAAGTATAATATCTTATCACCATTCCAATCTGATTACATTTTTCCACAACAACAAATTATATTTTCTATGTGTCCAGTGATAGTAAATTATCAGGTGCAATTTTATTGATTTGACCAAGGCTTTCAATCTGATCAGCTACCACCTTTTTTAAATAAATGTCACCCTCAGTGCTTTACTTTGGTTCAATTCCTATCTTCATAACAGAAAAAATGTGATGTCATACAAGGAAGCCAATCTGATATAATAGCACAACCACATGGTGTGCCTCAAGGCTCAACTCTTGGTCCACTTCTCTTTTCCATTTTTATAAATGACATCCCCTCAGTTTGCTCTGGATGTTGCTTTCAATATGTGGACAACTAAGTAGTAAACACTGCTAAAACTAATTTATTACAGATTAAATCAGTTTTGCAGAGCGATTTTTAACATCCTACAACACTGACTCACACCTAATAAATTAATACTCAATAAAACTACTCACACACTATGCTTTTTGGTACTGACAAAAGCATTAAATCTAAATCTAAAGCTTATTCATGTGTTATTTCTTGTATAGATGGTACACCAAATACCTAGGCCTATTACTCTACTACTCTGAACTCATTAAAATGCCATAGTAATCAAACTCTAGTATTAGTGTTTTTTAACAATCCAGAAATTGTTTTTTCTTTTACTGTAAGAAAGAAGTTTACATCACAACTAATTTGATGAATATTGCATTATGCTGTTGTTATATATCAGGCCACATCCAGAACTAATCTTCTTCCTCTCAATATAGTTTATAATAGACTATGCGGATTTGCTCTTGGTTGACCTTACATTACTCATCATTGTATAATGTATTGGAGCGCTCCCATCATAAGAAGACAGTGACATTGGCTGCAGTTTATTTGTAAATGTAAACATTTCAATTACCATAACTATTTAAAACAGCACATGTACCTATCTGCTCCAATGATCAAATGAGACATTCTACACAGCTCTTTTCTCTGTACCTTTAGTTCATTTATGGTTAGTCTATAGTTAAGAAAGCCTTTATGTTTAAAGCTCCATCTACCTGTAAATATTCAATCCTTATTATCTTTCTACTTGTTCAAAAATGCCCTGTTGTCTTCATATGGGATCAGTCATACATGTCTATAATAATACCTCTAATTATATTTTATACCTTCATTACTTAATGCTATCAAAGACTTTAATACTTGATTTTTTATGTCTTATCATTTGATATTTTTTATGTAATATTTGGTTTTATATAATTTGCTTAGGATTATTTTTGTTTTCTGTTAAATGTTTTGTCTAATTGTGCTTTTTATTGAATTATTATAATTTAGGACCACCTCAAAAACTAGATCATCTCAAGGGTTTAGTTCAAATAAAAGAATTCTTCCAAAAATGACATCAGAGCTGTTAAATAACTGAGTAAAGATATGCAACAGTTCTTGTAGATGGATGCATCAGATCACAGAAAAGAGTAACAGCATCATCTAGTGAATCTCTGCTGTAATACACACTGTGCAGCATGCTTCATAATCAGATGACTCATCTCTGACAGTATGATATTCTTTGGTGTGTATACTGAAGACTGAAATTTGTATTTAAAATTATTTACAATTCAGACAATATAACATTTTGAAGTGAAATACATAGTTTAAATCTGTGTTTGTGTCCATTAAATATGCTGCATCAGATTGTGTTGTGTACAATAATCACCACACAGGGGTGCACTTGTCAGTAGAAAGAAACTGAACAGCTGCCAGGGGAATTCAGTTTTTACTTGAAACACAAACTCAGGGAATGTGAACACTGTGAAATATGTTATAAAACATTTTTCTATCACCAATATTGCAACAACAAAATGTCAAAATCATGTTTTATATATTTTTGGATTAGAAAAGCGATTGTGTGATTGTCTGTTCATGTATGGTGTAATACTGAGGGAAAAATGAGGCAGTGTCTTTTTAGCAGGGTCCTGAAAAGACAAAAGCAGGATCAAACACCCCTGAGCTGGAGATAAAAGGAGCTGGTGGACTGGGAGCACTGGGACAGTCTCCCTGTTTAATCTCCAGTCTCATGCTCATAGATATGGGTTTTTTTGGCACAGGAGGGCGCAGGGAGCAAAGGGAGTGTAACTTGAGAATGGAGGACGCTGACTTTAGGCTGCCCTTCAGACAACCACTTCTTGGTGTAGTTTGGTGTGATCACCAGTAAATCTTTATTAATTTTAATTGGAGCCCCCATTTAAAAGAGCAATTAAAGCGGATTAATCGAGCCCATCCCGTATAATGTCTTCTGTTAATTAGTTTGTCAGCACTGTTTTAATATCGCTTAATGACTTCATATTTCAGGGATGACATTAAAGGGATGCTGAAGGAAAAGAAATGGCCTTATCACAATGCACTGCTTTAATGGGAGATGTCCCCCGCCAGCGGGCAAGGTCAGGCCCGGGTCCGCTGGGGAGGAAGAGGCTTCAGGGTGGCATCAAACAGCCACCTCCAGGGATACACTGCCTCACACACACTGCCACACAGACAGTGTTGTATATGCAATCTTTCTCATGCACAAATCACTTTGGAAAAGGAACAAATTGAGCACTGCGGATGTTTGTCAAATCATGTTATATTCTGCTTAGCATGACACTCTGATGAAGGTGTTTGGTAACAGTGGATTAGAGCTGCAACTATGTGTCAATGAATCTATTAGTGGATGAGTGAAAATTAAGCATCAACTATTTTTATAATCCATTCATTGTTTTGAGTCTGTTTTTTAAAAGAAACAATGACAACATTATATTATCCAGCTTCTTAAATGTAAATAGTTTGGCTTCTTTAGTCCTCTATGAAAGTGAACTGAATATCTATGGGTTATGGACTGTTAATTGAAATGAAACAGAAAATTTAGGCTGCATATTGGGCTTTGGAAAACAGTGGTAAAAAATGTCACTATTTTATAGACCATATAACAAACCAATTAATTGAGAAAATAAATGTCAGATTAACCAATAATGGCAATACTCATTCATTACAGCCCTACAGTATGGGAGTAAGGTTGCAATTTGAGACAGCTCCACAGAATTTGGTATTTTTCTTGATAAAATCCCTTTAAATTATTTCTGCTTTTATATACTATCATGAAGAGAGCCCGGAAAGTTTGGGAAAAAGAGAAAAAAGGTGATGTAACTCAAAACTCTCAGGTTAGATTGTCAGAATATTTCATTCACACAAATTGCCACGCAGTCAACCAAGAAATGCTGCATGGAAATCATAAGGATTATCTTCAAATCCACACTGACTAACACGTACAGCTGTGGCACACTGGTGCTCATTAAGGACAGAGCAAAATCATTTCTGTTTGTTATACATTTTTGCTGCTTTTGTGACACAGATATCCATATCCTATTTCAGTGGCTATTGCTGTTCCCAACATCATATCTGTATGAGATGGTTTTCTTATTCCTGACATACATGAAAACCAAGACTAGGAAGGAATCACTTGTCGGAGCTGCTCTCTCTTTTAGTTATCTCCCTTTTTATTTTGTGTGTATTTAAGGTGAATATTTATCTACACACTCTAGGACAGCAGCATAGTATACAATTGTCTATTTCTTTTTTCTAATTGAAGAAGAACATGCCTATTTTATTTCACTTAATAGTGATGTTAGTTCATGTAAGTGCATATTTTTCATCAGTGTTATTTGGGGGAGGGCATGACAGGGTGCCATTGAAAATAAATCTCTATGAAGGGGTTTGAAAAAGCTTGGGTGCCACCAGAAAACAAACCAAGGAAAACATTCACAGAGAACTAATATATCTGCTGTTTAAAGGACCTTGGGCCATTCTCTGCTCTGTATTAATAGTTTGGTGTTTGTGTTCTGTATATTCCTTTTGTTTGTGAAATGCCAGATGTTTAAGCACTGAGAATCTGAAAAATGCTCCTCTGATGGATGTTGACACAAAGTTCAACTCCCTTTTAAACAGAAATGTGATGTACTTTAACAATGCCTGTACATTAGCCTGTGATGCTGCTGTCACAGTCACACTGAGCCAAAGGTGGCAGCAAGAAGTTGATAAAAACCAACAGCACATCCTCCTTATTGCAGCCCTGGCTGGCGTGCATCCCTGCTAATTTGAGTGTGCCCTCGCACCTCCACTCTCCTCAGCAGATTCATAAATCTCATTCCCATTATCCCGCTAATTAGCCGGGATTACAGGAGCATGTAATGCCCCCGCTTCCCAATAGATTGATTGGAGGACGGTCTCTTTGTTTTGAAATCACTTCCTGATTGATGTACAGAGCCCTAGTTTGCAATTGTAATGGCCCAGATGTTAACAATCAAATGCGTTTCCGCTCCAGGAAGTAACAGTCTGTCATGGAAGAGGAGCCAGCCGAGCGTGTAACGACACATCACAGGAGTGTGGGAAGGAGGGACTGCAGAGGAGGGGATGGAGGGATGAAGAGATGAAGGGTGGGGTGTGTGTGTGTGTGTGTGTGCGTGTGTGTGGGGTTATGTACTGAAGCCCTGACTTGTATTGCTATAGAGAGAGGGCATAAAGTCTATGCCCATTCTTCCATCTGAGTTGAACCTCTGCTGTATCTTTGCTGTGGTTTTGGCCTCTCTGGTGCTATGTTCTGCATTAAGATTTGGTTCTTTATTAATTCTCTTCATGTCCCTCTTTTGGTTTAGTTATTTCAACAAAAATGAACAGATTTAAATTTGCAAATGTTATGTTATATAAACTGATTTTGGATTAGAGGACATACAGAATGCTTTTCCAAAACTTCATCTGCACATCAGTAGTGAAGATGTTAAGGGGCCACAGTTTTCTCAGTGGCCCCTCTCTGGAAATGATCCACGTTGCAAACAGTAGAGGGCACTATTGTCTAACCAAACCGACTCGTTCGCTTTTTCCCCCTCATTTCTTTTTTCTTATCCTTCACCAATAAATCACTTTCCCAGATAGTTAATGGATATAGAAGCAGATCATGAGTGAGCTATCTGTGGGGCGATAATTTAAGTGAAGATCCCCACACTGATTGCAGTGAAAGGTTATTTATTTCAACAATAATGCAGGACACAAAGGGGGGAATCTGGGCAAGATTACCAGCTAGGGTATGCTAGAGTGCTCATCTCCAA
Source organism: Scomber japonicus (assembly GCF_027409825.1). Classification (NCBI taxonomy): domain Eukaryota; kingdom Metazoa; phylum Chordata; class Actinopteri; order Scombriformes; family Scombridae; genus Scomber; species Scomber japonicus. The sequence continues at coordinate 18,131,333 of NC_070593.1, read as the reverse complement.
TGGAGCAGCGTGTAAATTGGGTTCACTTTCCCCAATGAAAATACAGACTGCAGTTTATTTCAACTTTATGCACATGGAAGGCTGTGCTTCCCTCTCAAGGGTGACTGGGGAGTTTGAGATGGCTGTGCATAAGAGGGGAGGGTGAGTTTAGACCTTGAAAAATCCCCCTTTTGTCCCTGAGTCTCTGAAAGGCTGAACTATTGAGGTATGGTCCCCCATCCACCAGTTCCCAGTCTCCTCTAATTAAAAAGCATGATGACAATAAGGAAATGGTCTAAAGCATACTGGCCCGAATAATGGACGGAATAAGCACAGACTTCTAAATGGGAACGAGGTAAACTGCCTGTCTTTGTGTATGCATGAGTATTGTGTACACAGTGATGCTGGACACTATTGATTGGCTGTGTTGGTGGAGAACCGCAGGGCACAGGAGCCAGCTCGGCACAGATACTCCAGTTCTCCCCTCATGCAGAAAAATGCATGATTAAGGCCCAACTGACATGTCTAAAAAGTCCTGGAGAGAGAAGAGGAAATAGCTCCATATGCTACCCCATGTGGTCACAACATCCCGAAAGCATGGCACCGCTGACTGTTGGTGTCTGCATCACGTCCAATAGTCTCTAATCACTGGGGACTACAGACAATGCCACTGGTAAACACATATCACAGCATAGTGTAGGAACTTAAAAGCCAAAGCTCAGCACACTTGGGTATGCAATGTATACTTTTACATGTCTGTCATGCTCCAGGCTTTCAACTATGCTGTCAGCCAAGATATGCATCAGACATGGATCCAATGCTGTGTGAGATATAACCATTGGGTAAGGGATGGGAGCCCTTGAGCTGCATGATAAGCACTGTCACAGAGACATAACATATGTATCTATGCTATGCTTTGCTTAACGCTCCAGCAGGCTTTGGTTGACTTTACCTGGGGTGTTAGGTGAATTCCTCTGCTTGGTGCCAAAGCTTGGGAGTGAGAGGATCAAAGCAGCAGTAGCTGAAGCAGTGCGAATGAGCAGGCACAAATAGCCAAAAGAGGTACAGTGCAGGGACTCCAAGGATTGAACTCTCCAGGGGGATCTCTATCCCCAGATGGGCCTTCTGATCAACAGACTCCTTCCTCAGGGTGAAGGAAGCTAAACAGCCCTCCCAAGGAGGCCTTCCATCCAGATGGGTGGATCACAGGTCAAATTGTCCCAGACAACTAACTGGGGACATTTGGGAGACTGGTCCTAGGGGGACAACATGGGACAAGAGTGAACCTGCCTGAGATTGGCAGCTGCAGCACTCCGTCCTGGCCTAACACACCCGAGGGTGTACCTGCTGCTCAGCTTGTGCCCCAGTGGCATGTGACAAATGGTGACATGCTTCTGCTCCCCTGCTTTGTTAGATCAGTTGCCCTGATTGAAAGCAAAGCAGCAGGCATCTTTCAGATCCATATGTCTGCAGAGATGGGGAGAATGGAACGAGAAAGGGGGCAGATTCATCTGCAGCTTTAGCGAACGCTCAGATAAATGAAAATAAAGTGATATCATTCTAGCGCATAAACATATGCAATTTTTTTTTTTGCAATAATGGGGTAGTGGAGACGAGCATATGCACTGCCATCATTTTATTTACATATGGATGAGTCTATTTTTGTTTTTATGCACACCACTCTCTTCATTAAAATGTACGGCTCAAGTCATTCAAAGAAGGATCATATTTCATAGAGGAATAAAGAGAGTTCCAAAGGATTTTGAGGGAATAAAACAAGAAAGAAGACAACTGAGCCAGGCGTTCCACTGAAGTTCCAGCAGCCTTTATTAAAAGTGTGGCATGATTGATAACCTGTCAGTCATCAGAATAATCACGACCAATCCCGTCTCTCACAGCCAGCTCTGCTTCCCGCCCTCATCCTTTATGCCCCTATCACCCCCAACACATCCACTTGCCATTGAAAACCTGTAATTGAATGAGTTTTTGTCATTATTGTGATTAATCATATTAATTTGAACTAATTAAGAGATGGTTTGAAGTTATGACAATTAGATTAATGAAATTAGTTTTAACTTTTTTTCACCCAACCTAATAAAAAAGGGAAAATCGGACCAGGACTGTTATGAAACAGTTGGCAATCTGGATTTTGGGACTAATTGAATGTCTGATTTTATTAATGATGAAATTTATAAAAGTCCTTGAGGGGGAAATTAACGCAGATTCAGCTGCTAAGAGTGGAAAATTAATTAAAATTCCTGGAGATATTCCTGTCATTAAAGGCACAGGCCCTGTTAACCCTGGTCCTACTGTGAGTGGCTAGTGTGTACACACAGGGGTTCTCCACAGTGACTGCAAGGAGATATGTGGGGTTTTAAAGGATGATAAATAAGCTTTAATTATTCCTGATGTAACTGAGGTTTTTAAAGGTTCAGTGCTGGAACTTGATTGTATTTGTTCAGGTCTTCTTTCCCTGACTTCTTTACACTATTGTAGCTCCCCATCCAGAATCCAGTTCAAGATTCTTATGATTACTTTTAGATCTCTGCATAGTCATGCACCGGTCTACATTGGAAAACAATCTACAGCCTTTACCTTACTAGTAGGTCTTTTGGGATCTTCTGATCAGGACACGTTGGTTGTTCCTCGCTCCAGGCTTAAAACTAATTTGGACTTTGTAGTGGTTCACTACTGGTACCATTACTTGTCTCCTTGCACTGTTGCACTGAGCAAAGTTGACACATTTAAAATAACAGCTCAAAAACCTGTTTAAATTGACCATTGTTTAGTTTTATGAATGATCAGTAGCATGGTGCTATGGATAGCAATGTCAGTATGTTGGTCTGTTGGTTGACCACTTTAGTCCAGACTGAATACTTGTCAACTGTTGGATGGATTCATGGATTGATTCATGGATTGCCATGAAATTAAATTCATTGTTTGCAGAGGTTGAGGTCTAATGACTTTGATGATACCGACCTTTTCTGTTCTGTGTAAAATGTCTCAACAACATATTGAATAGACTGTCATGACATTTAGTACAGACATTCTTGTTCATCTCAGCATGACTTTGATAGCATGGCTTTTAATTTAGCACCATCATCAGGTTGAATTTGAATTTGTCCAGTACTTTTCAATAAATGGGTTAGGGTTAGGGTAAGCCATGCACTGCATGGTATGCACACTACCTACTAAATGAATGATTAGATATACCATTACCGGCATTCATACTTAAACACTGAAACAAAAACTTGCTAATGGATAATCAGAAATTCTTGCAAATCTAGTATTCATCTGGGCATTTGTCATATATACAAAATCCACATTCTATCCCAGCTGGCACTGCGCATCAATTAAATGACAGAAAGACGTAGAACAGACATTCAATTCTAGTTGCAAATGAAAATTGGGTTTATGTCAAAACCCAATGTTGGACTGACACCAAGCTCCAATATTACACAGATGTTGAATTTGGGTGAAAATGAAAATTGAGTTCACATCAAAGCCCAAAAATTGTTGGAAAAGTGATGTCAAGTTCCAATGTTACACAGACATTGAATTTTGATCGGAATTCAAAATCCTGTATCTGCAACATTACCTTTCAAATTCCAACTTCATGAAATTTGGTTAGTAGGGTTTTTTTGGCTTGACATCAAACCACATTTTGGTTGTAAATAAAAAATCATCATACTGACAAACATGGATGATGTCATAGATTGGACAGATCCAATGTTATACAGATCCAAATGATTAAATTAAACTTATGAGCAGTTAACAAACTTTGAAATATGAATGAAAGTGGAATCAACAAATGTTCAGTGGTGTAAAAGACATGCAACAGGTTATCAAAATAGCCTTTTATTTCAACATTTTTAAAGAACCTGCTAACCTTGTTTTTTGCATTCAGAAACCGTCAAGCTCCAATGTTACAGTGGAGGTGAATCTACAACATTTTGAAAATGAATGAAAACAAAATTAATTTCACCAAAATTAACAAAACTGTAAGATACTCAAACCCTATTTTTGGAACCAGCTAACACATTAAAATGTTAAACTTAGAAAAGTCAGTTACCATTTGCTTAAAGGACCAATTTGCAGTATTTAGTGGAATCTAGTGATGGAGTTTCAAATTGCAACCAACTTAAAAACCCTCACCCTGTTCTTCCAAGCATGTAGGAGAACAGCTTCACAGAGCCTCTTAGTCTCGTTATTCTAATTTTGACCCTACTGTATATATTTCATGGGTGATGCTATTGTCTGGTAATATAGAGCACTTTTGTAATGTCTGCTCAAGAAATATTGCTGTTTTAATAAACTTCACCCACTTTCTTCTGTAATGATCTTGGCTTCTTGGCTGGATCTACAATGGGAACTACAGGAGCTGCATTTTGTGGTTGGACCATTAGCCAGGGTAGATGCAAATGAGTGATTGACAGGTTATCACATCAACTAAAAACCATACAACTAAAATAACATTAGACATTGTACAGTGATGGGATGATTCCCATTTCAACTTGTAACAGTGTGTGAGGGTTTTTGTTTTTTTAAATATACTAATATCATTATTATAATATGGCACAAGTAAGAAGTGATACTTAATTTTCTTGCAATAACATCAAATAAAAATAATTAATTTCCTTGTGAGTCAAACTGCAGTTTTTTGGGTCCATTCCAAGCAATCCCTGTCCTGTTGCTTGGCCAGTGCTAGTGATTGACACCCAGGTCAACCCCTGCCACTCCGGGTGCAGTAGGGGTCTGACACTTGTGTTGCATGGGCTCTGCGCACTCCTTCAGCTCTGCATATTCACCAGCCTGTCTCCCTCTCTGCAGGCCAATTCATAATTAACAGCTGTTGGCTTGTCAAGAGTGGCCATGGCCGTGGCACACACACATATATTTATATTCACTGTGAAGACCCCCATGCCATGGATGGATTTCAGAGGCCATGAACCCATCCTCTTTCCCTGAATGATGGACACTCACCTGAAAGCTCAAATACATACTCAGTCAACCTGCTCTCACCATGCCACCACCTTCTCCTTCTCTCCCTCGCCATCTCTCTCGTGTTTTCTCACGCATTCAGTTTTTCTCCCTCTTTCCTTTTCTCTCCCTCCTGCGCAGTACCTTCTGCCACTATGTCAGGAACTTTTGCATTAAGTCCAGTCCGTCTGGCCTGCGAGGAGGCAGTATGAAAATGAAGTGTGGCCGTGGCTGGCCCTTTGCTATGTGTTTTTGTCATGCCTGTTTAGCTGAAGTTGAAATGTAAATATAGACCACGGGAGATCTCAGCTACGATAGGCTGCTTGAAATTCTAATAAACAAGAAGCTGTCCACCTGTAATAAATGATACCCATAAAAGGGGGTGATTCCTTGAGCAGATAAAGATGAAAAGTAATTGTTTGTGCTCACACAAAATTAATCAGATCAAAACAGGGGCAATCATTTTAAAGAGACACCAGACCCATAAAAAAGGCAAAGCTGTGATAAAGTATTGGCTATCAGGCATGCAGTCTGGAGGTTAGCATTACAATAATATGGAGGGCCAGTATTCATGTGGCTGGAGATAGGATTATTGCATATATTCAAAGAGGGGAAAATGTTTATGGTACATACAAGCCGGTTCACAAAGACATTCAGTGTACAAGGTCATAAGCAGTGGAGAATTTTACAGGGTGAATATTATAATTTAATTCAAACGGATGAAACTAAAGTGCAAAATTATTTCAAATGTTTAAACACTTGATATATTATTCCCTTCAAAGAGTGATTATAAATGACAATCTAATACACAATAATATGGTACCAATAAATAATGATCTGACTTTTCAATAATTAATAGAAATACTAATTTGTCAGGTCAATTACTGTATCAATCATTTCTAAATGAATAAAAGACAAGGACATCTTTGCGATGCACTGTACCTGATGGCATTTGTCTATCACCATTTTCACATTTGTGTAAAAAGAAGTCCAATATAAATAAGGTTTGTATCTTGTTTGCTTTGCCATGGCTGCCATCACTCGTATTGAAATGAACACACTTGTGGTGCCAGCCAGAGGTGTTCCCCTTACCCAGATGCCACAGTGATCAACACACACAGCGCGTGCCATCCTGTCTGAGGTCCCAGATATGATAGACCACCTGGAAATAGAAGAGGCAATGCAAACATGGTTATTTTCACAGCTTTGATATGCTAAACACACAAAAACCCACCCACACACAAAAAAAAGGGCCAATTTCTGTTGCTCGGTGTTTAGCCATACGCATGGCGAGGACATAGAAGAGCTCTGTTCAGCTCTTATGCACTGGCTGTGATCCTATGCAATGTGTTTACCAGAGAAGTGGAGAGAGACCCTGATGCACACAAACAACAATAGAGCTCAGTGCCCACTGGCCACCTTGGAGGCCATCCATACTCTATTTCTAGCATGAGGACTGTTCATTTGTACAATAATGTCAATTTGCATACTTTCACAAATCTTCCTTTTTCCTTTTCCAAGCCCAGTGTGATAACTAAATCCTTGCTCATTTACATCTTATGTCAGTGATCTCTTCTTGTAGTATTTGATATGGTAAGAGATCAGTGCTGCAGGGTCAATTCGACATTTCCAGAGAGCTTAGATTAAGCTCAAAATGAAACACAGTTCGTAAGAACAAGTCGGTCCTGTCAACTGACAATGACCTGCTTTTCTGTTTGAGTGCAGCGCTGCCAAACTAAAGTACAATGAACTCTGCGGGTGTCAAATAGAAGAGATCAACAATCCATTTAGCAGCTGTCCTAATTGAGTGGGTGATGAGGCTAAGGCTTTTCTGGAGGGTATTGTATGCTTTGGCAAGTGTCTCATCTAGTTACAGGCAAAAGATTGCATTTGAAAGTGAGGGGTAGCCAGCAGCCGAAGGCAGCACTTGTGTGAAACTCTTAACACCGACCAAATTCCCTGCTCTCTTTATTCTTGTCTGGCAGGTTGTAATGGAGTTAATTGTACAATAAAAGCTATTCTCTAAATCATTTCCTCTCTGTCCATACAAGATTGATCACGGAACCAATCCTTTCTACTGCTGTAATTTTCATATTTAATGAGCGTGACTCCAAAACTATTACACTAATTAGTCAAATCTCACATATCGGTAATGATGCTCGCAGTAATTAATATTGTATTTAATTAAAAAATGACCCATTTCAATGGCTTGCATGCAGGCGTTGCTGGTTGGTTTGCCTGCGGGTAGGAGTGGATGTTGGAGAGGGGGTGTGTGTGGGGGGAGGATGGGGGTTGGGCTGTTGGACAGCACGGTGGAGATGGATAGAGAGCTAGAAGAGATGGGGAGAAGTGGGGTAGGGGAGTAGACAGGTGTAGGTGCTGTGAGTGTCTCTCTCTCTAGCTGTGCCACTGCAGATTTCTAGTTTCCTGCAGCATATGTCTGTGTGGTTAGCATGTGCTCAAAACCCCCTCTTTCTTTCACTGGAGGCAGTCAGCCTGTGTGATTTATGTGGGGCCCCTGTTCCACTGTGCATACACTGGAAAATCTCCAGTTTACACAAGAATTGCCTGAAAAATGAGATCTGTGACTACATTCTTTTCATTAGCGGCTTACGCTAGCGTGGAGCCTGGGAGCCTCTGAGCTCCTAATGATGCGCACACAGGCCTGTAGCCTCCCAGCTGCTCTCAGGCTCTCATTACCTACAACATTCGTGTCACAAACACTCTTATTTAATTTCCACAACAATTAAAAAGGAAAACAGTTGCTAAACTTGTGCTGCTTGAGGCAGCTCAGTGCTGCACGTTCAGCGGCTTAAACAAAATGTTTGTGCAACACATACACACACGCACACACACACGAACAGGCATGTTGATGTTCAGGTATAAAGAGAAACTATAAACTACAGCTATATTTTGATATTGTATTCCATGTAATAGACAGCCAAAGAGCTCCAAGATAGGAAACGACGTTAGAATGGATATACTACAATGAAATTTTATTACCAAGGGACTCAGTTTACAAATACGCACTTAGAAAACAAAAACCATTTCTGTCTATGTGTATAGTGACAGATATTCTTTGCATGTGGTCTGTACGCCTGCACTCTCACAAACACAAACCACACAAACCTCTCCACCTCTCCAGCCATCAGTAACAAACAATGATGCTTTCGTCCCGGGCAGCAGTTCAGTTCTCTTATCTAAATAAGATTTAGCCTTCATTTAAACGGGGCCTCCATCAGTTTAGAGAGATGGCAGAGGAACAGTCAGCGGGATAGAAGACCTAGGGCACCTCATTTTATCTTTATTTATGTCTCTCTGCCTCGCTCTTTTCCCAGCAGCAGGACTGGGTGTGCACATGCCACCGCCGAGACGCACTCAACAATGTAATTGGGGTGATGAAAAATTATCGTGATTGGGGGCATTGCTTCTCTCCCTCTCAAATCCTCACCCCACCCCCACCACCCTGTGCTCCCCAGCCCACACCCGCTTCTCCCAACACCCTCTCCTCCCTGCCTCCCCCGACCAGTAATAACATCTCCGGGCCCATCTGTCACCATCTAATGTGACAAAGTTTTTATCGCATGTATTAAGGCGGCCAGATTAAAAAGTAAATACGGCAATCTCACCAGGCCCCTGCGCTGGCAGGTTATGGCGCATTTCACGGTGGCCTGAGCACCTCATCAGTGTTCCGCCGCCTGTGCCCCTGGCAGGGAAACAAACAGGCCCCCAGGGAACAGATCCTGAGGGGGTGGAGGTAGAGGGGACCACGGTGGGGTTGTGAGTGGGTTGCGGTTGGCTGCAGGGGGAAAAGAAGGGGATGGGAGGTGCTCGCCAAGCAAGGGGGATTGGGGTTAAGGAGATGTTAACGGATACCATTAATGTTATATGTCTTCTTCCCCAAGAGGTAGACGGCAGCCTATATTGCCCCTTTGTTCCCTCCACATTTTCTCCTATTGCTCTCTGTGGGTTAAGAGTGTGGAAGAAACCAGGAAACTGGGTGGAAGGAAAAGAGGCAGAGGGCCAACATATCCTTCTGAATAAGGATGTCACATAAACTAAACAACTAAAGCAATAAATTGGGTATTGATTCACCTAAACTTCATGCCCTTACCAGATGATTCATTTGTGGTATGACCATGCTTCATTACAAGCATGGTCACATTGTGACGTCCTCTGCTTCCCTGCATCTGCATCTCTATGCATCCGTGGTCAGTGGCTTGCTTCTAAAGTAGGGTGTTTTCCATCTGGCCCATCCATCCCGGCTCTGCACTCAGGAGGAACACGCTGTGGCTCTCAGCACCGCGGCTGGCAGATGGGGAACTGAATGCAGTGTGCCTGTCAGATTAGCTCCTTTAATGGCTCATTTGGGCTCCTATGAGGAGATATTAGCACATGTGTTCCATACGTCTGTGATGAGCTCCATTACACCACCAGGAGAACCCTTCATAAACACAAAACGCACACCTAAGGAGTCATCTTAACAAGAGACACCAAGTGGAACAGGGTAGTGAGTATTCTCTGGAAATGTATCAGCAGAGTACAAGAGGACTGAACAACATCTACTCTGGAAGACTTTGAACAGCAATCTAAAGCATTCAAAGTGGTGTTTATTTGTGTCCCGCACACTCTTAGTTGTGTTCATAATGAAGTGGCTGAGCCCGCTTTGAATAAAGCCTTAATGAATCTTAGCGGCAGCAGGCTTGGCAGAGCAGCCGACAGAACAGGGTGTGGAGATTGTCAGCAGAGCACCTGGGATAGCTGGGCTGCGTGCTGGGCTGCATGGCTGACAGGCTGGCTGCTGACAGCTTTGTGACAGGTCAGTGTCTGTGCCGGAGCGCTATCTGTAGCCTCCTCCAGAGGGAGAGCCAGCGAACATGTGTAGCTGTCTCTCTGCCTGTCATTAGGGGCTGCTTAGCGAGAGGGCCCCAACGCGCCACTCCAGTTCACAATTAACTTTGCAGGGCGCCGGGTGTGACAGACAGTGGATAGTGCAGGATGGTGTCGGGCCAACAGCGAGGACAGGGCGGCCGCTGTGCTGCTCCCGTCTGCAACAGATGCTAGTTCAGATGCCCGGGACCTCTGTGTCACTGACCATTCTCATTGCCACCACACTCTATGGACCTGAGATGGCATTTGGAAAAAGACCAGAAAATTCAATGGCAGCGAATACTCTATACACGTGTCTCACTCTGCATAATCTCTTCTTGTAGTGGAATGGATCACTGACAGGCTAATAGAACTATATCTACAGTACAGTTTAATAGACTACACACATGGTGTAAAGTAAAATGTCATGTGCTGCTCTCATGCAACATCTTGTTTTCCATCTGCCTAGACTGCAAGTCTGAACAAAATGCAGCTGCATGCATTATTGCAGCCTTAAATGGACACACTGTTCTGCACTGAGGCCTTCGCTGTCATGTCTCAGCAGTTCAGTGCGCATTTCCGTATGTGTTTGTGTGTGAGTACAAGTGCATTTGCATTTGTTCGGGTGGACTTGATGTGCTGACAGGCTGCTGATGTCTGCCAGCCAGGCCACACTGCAGATGGAGGACACCCATGGTGCTGAAAAGGCCAGGGCCAAACACTTAGGAGTCAATTCACCAGAAAGGAGCCCACCAAGAAAGGTCAAGTGGACACATTACTGCATTCAGTGAGGAAGACATGGGCTTTATAGGGCGGAAGAAATCAATTCATAATCTTCTAACAGAAGGTTTTTCTGTGTGTGTGCGCGTGTGTGTGGACCGATACCTGCTATATCTCTTTCTTTCTAGATGTGTGTATCAAAATGCTGTATTATTGAATGACCTATTGTGTATCAGGTCTTAACACACACAAACACACAATTTCAGTCACAACATTCACCTTATCCAACTCTAGAGTGTTGCACTGAGAATCTAAATAGCACAGTTCAGCTACTTGACTTACAAGCATTGACTATAATACCACAGGAATGAAAAAAGAGCTATCTCTGAGCTTCTTAAAGGTTGAAAAGAGATATTTTACACACAGTAATGCAACACACGCAGGTACACAGTACAAAGGGGGAATGTCTAATAAAGCCTTAACAGATTCAGTTGGTTTTTTTTAGCACCTCAGTATTTCTGCCAAGTGGCCATCTATCATTGATTCCTGTAGCCATTGTGATCAGATATGTGAATGACCTCTCATTAAGTCAAATGCAGCAGATTAATCAGGGCCAATGGGTCCTGTTCAGGGGCAGGATGGGAGAAGGGGGAGAGACATAATGACTGGGGTATGAAATGAGATTGAGAGGAGGAGGAAAGGAACGTAAAGACAGAGGAGAGAAATGGATCATCCTTCTGAGGCAGAGAAAGGCGAGAGCAGAGCTGTGAATGAGTATGCAAACTGGCCGACGGATGTTACTGGATTACTCTCTTCACTCATTCAGTGTGTTATAGGAAACATATTACCTCTTTGTATTTATTAATTTCTCCAAGAGGTTCTTCTTCTTTTTTTTGTTGCAACAAGAAGTCATGTAGACACATGTAAAAAAATAATGATCTGATCTTTAATTAAATAACTAAGGGGAAAAAGTAGAGTTTAAACACAATCTGTATCAGTGCTTATTAACTGTGATAAAAGATGATATGCATGAATACCTTCATTCATCTATTATCTCAGTAGGAGAAATAGTGAACAATCTAAGAAGCTCTTGCTTTATTTATTTGGATAGATTATCAGGAGACAGGTTTTGCTTCACATATCAGATGTGATTTATCAGGCAGATTTATCAAGTAGATTTCACTTATCATATATCCCCCAAATATACAGAACACACACTTAATATATAGCACATAATATCAATAGCCCACAAAAACAAAACAACAAAGAGGATGATGCTTGGATGTTGGAAGGAATAACAGTAAAACCACAGCATCTGAAACAAAGGAGCTATGAAAATCAGTGAGGATCTCACTTTTCATCTCAAAATGATTATAGAATATGTAATATGTAAAAAGAAAAAAAAGAAAAAAGAAAAAAAAGAATTTAAAAAAAAAATCTAAAATATATATATTTTTCACAAATTCATCAGTATAAAAACTATGATTTTATGTTCTGCAGCTGTTTAAGCCAAGAAAAAGGATAAATATATAAGATAAATATATATGCTTTGACTTTAACAATTAATTCAGGTTTTCATGTAGGACCCATATTGAAAATTATATGAGTGAGTCAACTTCCTATTCCAATGTAACAATTGTGTAAAATGCTATCAGCTAATTCAGAGAAAATAGGCCATAATATCTGTTATGTTATGTTCAAATGCTGCACACAAAAAAAAATTGAGATAAATTTAAACCTGTCAGACTTTGCTAACTACACCTGTTCAGATGTTTTATAACGTGTTCTGTCTATCGGACTGCTGACTACTTATAAATCTTTGTCTCATGGTTGTATGTTTCTGGTCACCTGAGTTCACCCTTGCCCAGACTTGCGTGGATATTGACGGGTGGACAAGGTCAAAAGCCAGCGGCCTCCCACCTTCTTCTGCATAGCAATTAACATGGAAGCAGTGGGAGGGTGGGGGCCTGATTTTGCTACCCAGTCAAAGTGCCAATCAACTCTGATTGGTTCTCCTTCCTCTGGTGTGAATGCTGCTGGGGAATGGGCGGGGTGATGTGGATAGGTGGGGGAATTATGGTTTGAAGGGTACCTACAGTGATGGCTTTTGGGGAAGGATGCATTCAGTCTTTTTGCACAACTCCCACTATTTAGCGTCTTTGTTTCGCAAAATGGTATTCCTGATTTAATTAACACTTCAATTAGATGTGATTGCATAAACACTCTGCTAATAACAGCAGAAACCCGCTTGTAAGCGGTGCAACATTTGAAGGAGTTTTTCTCATTATGGCAATGAGAGCAATCTTGTTACACAAATGATAATTAGGTGTCATTAGCACATACAAACTGGGTTAATTAGGGAGCAAGAGCACAAAGACTTGAAATGGACTGATCAAAGTTGCAGTCTGACATCATTAAGAGTAAATCCAGCTAAGGGTAAGGCTGCAGAATTATCACTCATATCAGCTATGCTGGACCAAATACAACTATACACAGAGAACCATCCATTATGGAATGTATTTTATCATACTCTCAGGCTCCACCTTATCATCCCAAGTTTTTTCCTTTTTATTCATGGAATATTCCTGTGGTAATCTGTAGCTGCTCAGAGCACTGCTAGCAAGATGGTAGACTCACACCTGAACTTTGATACTCTTTAGAATAATTGCATATCAGCATACAGCATCACCGTAGTGCACACCAAACATTCTCTTATGCATGGCAAAACCCCCACTGTTTGCATAAGCCCATTTATTATGAGTGATAGCGCTGCCTTCACTGACATTTCGTAAACTGGAAGCGCCTAATCTTGTTTGGTCTTGATACTTATTAAAATACCAGAATAGTGAGGCAGCCGATGTCCAACGCAGCGCTGGCCATGTCCTGATAGGCGTTGTGTTTTTGGTTACAAATATAAATACATTTGTCTTGTGGCGGGATGGCTGGGTGCGTCTATGTCGCTGTCCGAGGTGAGAGGAGCCCAGTGGCTGCCTGCCTCAGTCACATGATTTATGATCTAAGAGCAGCAAGCAAGAAGACATGGCTGAATATGAAAAAGTTCACAATGGCTGGCCAGAGAGGAGGCCTGTCTTCCAGATCCATAACCCTCTGCGGTTGGCTCAAACAGCAGGCCAAGGGAAAGTGCTGTCAATATCACATGAAGATGATCAGATGTGTGCTTCTGTGGTATAAAGGCAGGTGGAGTGAGTCTGTGATGGTGGTGTAAGGTTAGCAGCTGAAGACAGGTGGGGGTAGTGTTGCCAAAATAATTGAATTCTACAAAGGCTGGCAGATATCTGAATGTGACTTTGTGCAGCTCCAATCCTTTATCCCTTCCCAGTCCGAGTATTGACAGCTAAAAACAACAGCCATTATCTGTTAATTACATTAACATTTTATCAGCAGTGGGTTGCTGGGGTGAATGTCCCGCAGCTGGAAGATAGCTGTCAGTCAGCAGCACAAGCATGGTGGAGGGGAGTGGAGAGGGGGCTGGAGGAGCAGGCCCCGGAGATGCAGCCCTGCAGGAAAAAGGGCCTTCTCTGCGAGCTGCCCTGCTGCCCCCACGCCCCTGCCCCCTCCAGGCCTAACAGGGAGGGGGCTGACAGGGGCTCATCACCACCTCCTCAGTTGTCCTGTCCACAGAAGACAGGCCAAGATAACCACTGACACCTGCCAAGCTATCCAACCCCAGGGCCAGAGACTCACCGATTCAAACAAACTACTCAGGACAATGGACTTGAGACACATACAGACATGTGATCAATGTCACACTGCAGCTCTCGGTTAGAACTAAAGGTGGAGCTGTTGGCTCTACAGCTTTCTGCCACAACTGTAATTGTACTGGACTCTGTTTGAGCTGTCTATCTGTGTATATCTATGGACACTGCTCTCTGGCTCTGTTGGCCCTGCAGCTCTTTTCTCATTACAGCTCTCATATGTTTTATTTATGCTGTCTGTAGAGTGTCCAGCTCTGCCTGGGCACTGGCAGGGATGGCAGTGCCAAACAGAGGACAATAAGAGAGGGTGCCAGCTAGCACTGCAGGACTTGGCAGTGGACTCTGTGTGATGGCCTCACTCAGAGACAGTTTCAGCTCCGCCTGTAGGTCTTTGGGGTGATCTACAGACCTCAATCGCATTACCCTCCAGCTAGTGGGGCTTCTACCATGGGGACTTGGCCCTGCCCCCCCCCCACCCTCCCACCCCCCACTGCTGGCTCTGTTTATTGATTGGTTGCTGACTTATAACTTAATATTTCACCTGCTTATTTCCCCCACTGAGGCTGCTTCCTGTCAGAGGGGCGACGGGGGGATCAATGGGAACCTTGTCTGAGCAGGGGAAGGTCCTGGCAGGGGTCGGCCACTGATTGACAGGAGACCTGCATCCAGCTGGCAGCAGGACAGCTCACGGTCAATGAGAAAAGCCATGTCACTCTGGCCATATTGGGTCTTCTCACAATAACGTTACCATGTTTTTACATCAGAGGGTCCTGCAGTGTCCAGTCACTGAGGGGTTAAGGACCACTAGCTGGGCTGAATACACACAAACACATATCCCGTGCACCAGACCATACACGAGAAATGCTAAGAACCACTGCTGACAAAGAGAGAGTAAGAAAGAAAGAGATATCAAGTGTAGTAATCAAAATGAAAAATGGGTCTCCGGCTACTTTAAACAAGAGCTAATTTATCACCAGAAAGTACGGATAAGTAGCCGAGTTGTTGCCGTTCAGTAAGTACCCGTTCTGCACCAAATTATTCCACCCCTGCCTGCGTGCAACCATAAATCATACACTTCCACACATCTTTTCCTATTAGCAGCCGTGCTAGGCATGGGCGCGTGCTCAGCTACCAAACACAGACTAATAGGCTACAACTTTTAATTTTGAGAATGCAACTCCCCCTTCAACGCTCCCCTCCTCCAATCCCAATTTCTCTCTACCCCCCCACCCCCACCCCCCCTGCTCCTCACATCACAATATTCCAATATTCACATTATCACATACAGGAGCATAACACAATCATGTTTATCACCCCAGTGCCAGCCATTCCAGGGCCTGATTGTAAATGCTGTCCTCTCCCCCTTTTACTCATTTTTTGTAGTGTGACTGGGGGGCTTCACATTACAGACAGGAGCACAGCTCACCACTATATAGATAGAGCTGATCTTTTTGTTATGGATACAGGGGAAACACCTGCTAGGACTGTGCTCTCTATCAATGAGAGGTCCGATACAGCTGGGACAAATAATCAGCACTAAAAAAACACAAATTAGGATGGAGTTGCTCTGTTTAAAAGTAATCGTTTTTTTATAGAAGAACCTTGCTATCTCAGATGTGTATACTCAGCTAATGAATTTGATTCACTTTAATGGGTGCACACTGTTAAGGAAGAGTATACTGCAAATGCAACTGCAAACACTGAGTATATTAGATGTCTGACGTCAGTGCCTTACACTGTCTCAAACCACCTTAAGGAAATAACCAGATTTATTTCTGAATACATACATTACATCAAAAACCGTACACCCCCACTCACAACCCTCTCCTCAATGGTATAACAACAACAGCAAAACAATGGCCATTGCAATAAATTCATCACACAGACTCATGAGTTAGACTGGGAAGTCCCAGGGAAGACAGCAGCGCCAGCCCCAGTCAAATGCTAAGGGGACGTTATACATGATGGATGGAGTCTTTGACTTCCAGTAGAAGTGGCATGATGGCCTGGCATCTCTCTGAAGTGCTCCGCTCGCATTGTGACCAAATCCTGTTATGTCCCTGTTTCATTGTGGTGACAGCATGAGGAATGCTTGGTTTTGTTCTCCCCACTGTTGCTATCCATCATCTGTGGAGAAAGAGAAAGAGAGTGCAGTGGCACTTTCCTTTCCACCTCCAACCCCCCCTCCACGTGCTCACACACCTTTCTCTCTGTTTCTCTCTGTTGAGACATCCTATCTGGCCACCCAACCCCCCCTCCTCCTTTTCGTCTACACGTGTGTTAAATTATCCCTCCTGTTTTTCACATACTCCTCACTCCATTCTAGGGGAGCTCTCTTTATGGGGCATGTGAAAGGACAGAGGAGGAGGTATGTGCTGCAGCTCTATTCAGAAACACTTAGCTCGTAAAGACAGCCTCTCCTTCCCCAATCAATCCGCTACTTAAAGGCGGATGTAATTTGAGCTCAGTCAATGTGCTTGGTGTTGAAAGCATCCTGTCTGGTTTTCCTAACGAAAAAAACACTAATGTCCAAGCATATAATTAAAGCTTGATTCTCACTTGATCACATTCTGGAGCGGTCAATGGGTGGGAGGGTGGTGCTGTAATAGTTTAATTATTGCCCCCCAAAGTGGTTAAAGCTAATATTTAATTAGAAAATAAACAGGAAACGGAGGCCTTGGTATCCAATCATGATCAATGAAGCAGAGCGTGGACCTATATCGTAATAAGGGGGGAAACTCCCAGCTTGCCACATAAAAGAATCATAATTAGTCAAACGTAATTAGCAGAACATTACAGAATTACTAGGCTGTACAGCAATGCCTTTCATGCTTGTGTGAGGAGAAAGCAAGGAGACGACTAATCAATGAGCCTATCATTCCACTGATATGGATAGTGTTTATATACTGAAGCAAACCTTTCAGTTCTTTTACAGTAACACGATACAGTGCTTGAACTGAGTGATGATTAACAATTGCATAGTCATTTTTCACTCATTTTTATTCACTACACGAGCTGATTTAAAGGCACTTGGTAATGCCCCATCTGAGTAGTGTCATCTGTAGGACCCTTGCCTCTTAATGAACTCAATTTCCCACAGTCCTCAGATTTGTTCACCTCCACCTGAGCACTGCCCACAGACGCCCTCCTCCAATCACGATTGGTCAGTGTGACCTTTGACCCTCCATGATGTCACCAGGTCAATAAAATGGTCAGCTGGCCTTTGTTTTTTCTCTTTGTCCTCATTACTGTTGCAGGGGCAGCAGCAACTCTCCTTCTTGCCAGCTGTTCAGTTTGCAGGAGTTGCATTTCTCTCTCTCAGCTGCGGCCCAGCTGAAGCTCTGCTCTCTCTCTCTCTCCATCTCTCAGTGTAGCCCTCTAGGACTAGACTTCCAAACATTTTTCTTAACGATAGAGATGCAATAGCCTGCCTAAGATCCCTGGTTAGTGAGGTTTGCTGTGCTAAACAAGCAACAGGAGCTTGCAAGTCAACCTGTAACCTGCTAGTTAATCCACAAGCAAAGAAATCACCAGTTTAACAAAGCAACAAGCCAGAAATCCTTCTTACTTCATGGATTGGTAACTTAACTGGGCATAGCACAGTAATTATACATTGTACATTGTACATGTACTGATCTGAATAATGTCTTCACTGAGCTTTATTGTTGTGATGTCCTGCTCATGGTTAGGCTATTGAATAGCTACACCGATAAGTTGATGTTAATATGCTATATAAACATGTTCATAGCATCAGAGTTACGTCCAGTGACTACTAGGCCTTGCATTCAAGTAACTAACCTCTTTTAACCTGGCGTCTTCATACTACACTCTCTCTTAAAGATAGAACCACACTGAGAGTCAAAGTTTCCGCTTTATGCACTCTGTTATGTTTCTGACCTGGGAGGCAGAACTAAGAAACACACACACACACACACACACACACACGCCATGTGTCGCCAGCAGCCATCTTTGATTCCACCATCTTGTTTGTATTTTCCTTCATTTACAATCTTGTTTGTTTACCTCTAAGACAGGGCATGTGGTCTCATGCTGCAGTCCATTGTACTTAGAAGGAAAAAACAACCCCCAACATAGAAAAGTGCAACAGAATAATCATTCATTCAATTCAAGTTGTAATTTCTCAAACTCAAGCAAGGTCCATCGAGCCAGAGTTCTTCAAGAGAAACACTTTTCATTGTTGTAAAATGTGCTGCAACAACTTTGTAGATGCCATTTCTCTTTAGTTGACTTGTGCTTGATAGAAGTGTTTGCAAGCATGCAAACTACTCCCATCTCTTTTAAAGTGTGCTAATCTGAAGGTTCTCAGTAGATGCTTGTGAAGTTCAGAGACTTGCCATAAAACATGATTTAGCTGTGGGCATCCATGTTTCCCCATGCGGATGCATTTAGATTGAAAGTCGGGAATACCAACTCAGAACTATCGACCTCTAACTTGCAATGGATTGCAGCATCAGTCGCAATTTTTGTATCAAAGTCACCCTTTAGTTTTTGTCTTTCCCTTTTTGCAATTAATACACACATACGTGTGCACACACACCTGCATTAAGTCAAAATCATGCTTTTGAATGTAATGTTGTACAAAAGTGACTATACTGTCATCCTCTTGGTTATAGAACTTCTAAATCCTTCAACCTTCACTATCTATTGAGATGGTCATTTTGGTTTTAGTTATTAAATTAATCATCACAGTTACAAATTGACAGTTTAGTATATTTTCTGAGACAGAATAAGTTTATTGGGTATCTTTTCCCCACTTTCAGGGTGATGACCGGAGGTGGATTTCATGTAAAGTAAACCCTATTACTTACAAATAATTATTGATCATTTCTGATAGACATGCCTCACAAAAATGGAGCATGCTGCCTGCATATCACTGTCAATAAGGATTAATAATAAAAACCTGCATGTGCATTTTTATTGAGGAATATCCTCTGGCAAAGTATGCAGACATGTTGTCTAATAAGCTTCCAGGCTCTGCATGTGTGTGTCAGTGTGTATGACGCAAGCTCAAGTGTTGAGATCTTATCTCATAAAGAGGCTTATAAATGTACAACTATCTCATGTCACATAAAGGAACCCACTGATTTATTCCTATTGATCAACTGCCGGGGGCTGCGACAGCCTTGTAACGGAAATCAACACACCCTCAAAGCCAAGGCAGTCTGGCTGCACTGAGACATATGCACACAAGTCGTCTGCTGAACTATACGGATTAAAATGGAAATTATGCATGATTTATCACGCTTCACTTGAAAGTAACTCCATGAGAGGAAATACAGCGTGCATTGCGGAGAGACTGGCGGACAGGTGGACATACAGAAACACATGAATATTGCAGTAGGAAACTGCACAAGAGCTCCATCCCCAACTTTTGGAGAGCTTTTAAAAAACAAGTGGAGGAAACTGACACCCAAGTTTACCAAGTGTTTATGTGACATCACAGCTGACCAGTGCTAGACAATGACCCTCAACCTGTCTCTGTATGGTGCCCCAGAGGTGTCATAAAACCTGGGCAGGGAGCTTTGCTTGGGATGACAGAGTGCCAGGCGCTCTCCCACCAGGACCTAATTTCCCCCTGTGAAAATGGATAGCACGTCCATAGCGTAGCTTAGTTTAAAATGCAAAATGTGGACATTATCTGGCATGGAGATTCAGCGGCATCCATCACACTATGCTAATGCAGCCCAGTGGTTAAGATATTCTAATGTAAGCCACCCTGGAGATGTAGAGGAATTAACACAAACAGAGCAGGGCGGCGGGAACACAGAGGGGTCAGGAGATAGGACAGGGGAGCTACTCCTGAGACAGGCGCTGCCACACACACACAAACACACACATGGGCTAAAATAAAATCAAACACACAATAATGTGTCTGAGCATGTGCACTAGCAGACATACTCATACAGGCACTTACACTCATATGCATATACACTCATGCATTTGCAAGCACACACACTAACATACACCAAATTAAATCAACTTACAAGTCCAAAAGTGCTGCCACACAAGAAGCCAATATCATTTTTGACAGGTATACGATGGTCAAATTGACAGCAAGAATATTCAAAAAGACGTAATTTGTAATGTTAAAAGCAGTTTCAAACCCACCACCCATTTTCAAATTCCAAATCTTTACACACTAATTGTCTGACAGCATCGACTACTCGTGATTGCGTCCGATTCTTTCTCCATTCAGACTTTTTCTCCCATGGCTGGAGTAATGTTTTCATTCACATTTACACCTGGAGTAGCTTGTTTTCCCTGTCCTGCAGGCTGTTTGGGGGATGTGCAGAGTCCCAGCAGAGATCCCCTCCTCAGCTTAGCCGTGCTCATGAAAGCCCTGTCCCAGTCCCCTGCTCTGCCTGCCAGAGCTGTAAGGGAAGGCATTATTATCATTATATTAATGTGACATTAATTGCTTTTACTTTTTCACTCCATTAAGTGTGCTCTATCTCTTTGGGAGCCAGGCCAGATGGTTTATCACTTCCCGTGCTGTTGGTAGCACCATTAATGGGCTAAGACACTGGGCTATAAAATAATTGTGCCGCAGTGTTGGAAATGTTCATCGCGCTAATTGAAAAGTAATTGCAGAGGTATAGTGCAACTGTCACGCCATAAAAGCCTGTCATAGGAGAGGAGGAGGGCTCACTAGTAAAAGGCTATTGTTTGCAGTCATACAGTACAGCAAGTGGTCAAAGCAATGGGGTAACAGCCTCTATGCAAAATGTTAACAGGGGAAATGATCCATTGAAAACATGACTCCTTTATCCCCTGCACCTCACATATTAATGTAATAAATATATCAAAGCAATTCTCTTTTATACTATAGTGATTTACATTATCTTAGTGTTTTGTTATGTCTGTAAACCATGTCTACATATTGTAAAATTAACACTGTGAGCAGGAGTATATGAGTCAATTAAAGGGGTAAAATGGCAATGCATGACCTGTGATATGACACTGGAGTGCCAGTAATACCTTCACGTACCTTCATTAACAGTCAATGGGAAAAACCTTCAGTGCAGGAAGGTCATTTTTTAAAAAGGAGATAGGTATAAGATCAAACTGGGTGTATTACAGCAGAGCAGTCACATTGAGTAACATAAGAAACTGTGTGCCTTACTGCATATGCACTCTCATGGGTAGCCACCTCAGATAAAACATTTGGTGCATCCCCTGATTTCTGCTATGCTACATATCTTGTTGAGATATAAATCAGAATTACAATTCCAATAACCACAGCACCATCACTAATGAGATATGATTTACTTCTAATGAACTTCGGATATTACATTGCAGAACCAAGAGTATTAAATCGTTAGTGTTAATGTAACAATATAAAATGCGATTAAGCTGGCAATGAATCAGTGTGGAAAATAAAAGGGAGATATTTTTACTGCTCTGAAACCTATAGATTTCTAATTTCTTCACAATACTGAAGATTGGGCCTGCACAGTTGAGGTTTTTAACTTTACTGTGGACATCACATTAAATAATTAAATTGTCTGAGGTGACTACAAAACGTTTGGAACAATGCAACATGAACATTAAAGATTGCAACATTTCAAGGATCAGTTTTCCTGAAATTTGGAGCTGGGGGGCTCAGATGCAGCGTTTGTTCTCTGTCCTTTATTGATGAAAGCTTGTTGTTTGAGGTGATGCTGCAGGTGAACGGAGGGTCGGTGGTCGTTCGTTTAAGCCGTCATTACTAAAACAAAGCAGCCTCTTGCTGCTTATCAGCCCTTCATCGACTCCTCTTTCAGCCCCTGTCGCCCAGCCAATCCAGCGTATCGACACCCATTGACTGGGACTTGAGGAAGAACGGGATGGTGAACTTGTCTAACACAGATCAGGGTCAGGGCAAAGGGACAGGGGATGGAGATGCTTGTTATTGTGTGTGTGTTTATGCGTGTGTGAGAGAGACCCAGCATTCTCCTGCATGGATCCAATAGTGCTGTGTGTGCTCCAGATCAATGACATGGGGTGAAAATGAGGCCTAAAATTGGAGTGATTGATTCCAGCAGTTATGATGCCATGTTCATTGATGCTATTTGATTTGGACTCTTACTACCACGTATGGCTACATACTGTCCAGCATATAGACTGTGTGTTTGTGTGTGGGCCTTTTGCTTTGAGGAAAATAAATTCTCTGTAGGTCAAGCTACCAGCATGAACTAAGAGCCACCCCAACCCTTCACCTAATTTCCCCTCCCTCCATCGCTCTCTTCCTCCTTCCCAAGGTCAATATCCTCAACAATTAGTCCGAGGAGGAGGAGGAGGATTTGAAGCATGGTCGCACCCTCAACAAATGCCCCCTGAAGGGCTTCAGGGGGCAGCAACGGTGTGTCAGACTAAAGTGAAAAGTGTACCCATTCCCTCTTTATGTCTCCATTTGCCACCCTCATTAGGACCATTCATGAGCACTTAGAAGCCCCCTGCACATCCACACATCACCCCAGTCAGGTCTGCCCTCTCCATGATGCACCTCTCCTAATCAAATAACTATCATTAAAAGCCTGTGTGAGGAACAGAGACAGAGAGACAGACAGAAAGCAAGGGAGGCATTCACCAAGATAGTTGTATCTATATAGTGCGATCATACTAATGTAATATTGATTGGTCCCTGTCACCATGGCACCAGGACAATACTCCAGTCCTGCTGGCCACTGGTCAGTCTCCCAGCTGCCTCCTCTGTCTGTCTCCTCCCCCACTTGGCTGGCTGGATGATCCATACTGCAGCAGATTAAAAGTCATGTCTCTCTTTGCATGCCTTTGCATATAGCTCTGTAACCTATAACGCACAGGACAGCAGTGCCAGCCAAACCAGAGGACAAAATCTAAACGTATTCATAAACTTCATCCTCAAAGTGGCAGGTCCATCCAGTCGTAAATCTCCAGTTCATCCCTTCTCGTCTCTCTTTTTCTCTCTCTATCTCTCTCTCTCTCTCTCTCTCTCTCTCTCTCTCTGCCAACGCCGCTGGCCTGTCAAGCCTCAGAGGAAGAGAAAACAAGAGCGGGGCAGTCGTCAGGGAGGAAGAAGAGTGTGAAAATACAGCGAGGTGAAGCAAGTACAAATGTTGAGCTCAGAGAAACTAGTCCCCTGTGAGTGCATGTGCTGTGCTACAGAGCCACGAGAAAAAGAAGAAAAAGACAGAATCATTACATTCAGCTCAGGATTTGATGTCTGTTCTCACAGTCGCCCACTTTCTTACATAAGGAGAAAGTTAGTTTCTCTGCCACAAATATTTTAGTCTACAAAACACAGTGTTGTTGAGTTGACGTCATTTTAAATTCCAAATATCTGAGAGTGTTTCTTCAGTTGTTTTGTCTGGGCAGCTGTCTGCTTCCATCCACCAGACCACACACACACACACACACACACACACACACACACACACACACACACACACACATTCAGAAACAGAAGCAAGGGATTCACAGCAGCGAAAATGCAGCAGAAGAGAAATGTGGTCGATGACAAGAAAGGCAGAAAAAGGCCACTGATTTTCTTGATGTCTCAGCTGCCTGAAAACAAAGAGCGCAGGATTCCATTTTTGATTCAAGTGAGTGATTTGCATAGAAAAGTTCATCAGCACAGGACATAAGGATATGGCCATAAAATAAGCCAATAAAAATTTTAACTATGACAGAATATTAAAAGTGGTAGTAAATTGAAGGCAGGCTGCAGAATGACCCTTGTGGAGTGACTTCTTCGGTTAGGACTGCTAATCTCAGCGTGTGAGAGGGGCGCTCACTGTACACAGAGAATAAAACATCTCCTCCCGACCCCTGACAGATATGGTTGTCTCTCACACTTTCATCCTGCTGGATAGTTAAGATTTAAGATAATGACACAACGACTTTCACGTTGATGCCGACATTGAATCTTTTTAAGAGGCCTCCTGCTGCCGAGCCGGGACGGCCTGTCAGCCACTGGCAGTGAAAGAGTTGAATGTCTTGCGCATACTCGTTTCCCGATGTCAGGAAGAAATTGTTCGTAACATCGGCCCCTCACACTTGTCTCAACTCATTTATTTCAGCCAAGGTCTACGGATATAAATAAAAGGAAATGTTACTGGAGCATTTAAACTCAGCGCCAGCCTTGAGACCAGTAATGTAACCACATATCATCAAAAGTGCTGAATCTCCCTTTGTCACCACACATGACATGCAATTCCTCCAAACATATTCACGTTTGTTGCCATTCATACAAATAAATAATCACACAAAGCCAGGACAGCCCTTTAAAGCTGACCTCTACAGTAATACTGAGTGTCCATCAGATTTATCCTGTGGCTACTAAAAATAGATCTTATTATTTACAACACACAAGCATTTCTTTTTAATACTGTCTTCCTTTAACATACTGTAGCACCAAGCTTCTCAGCTGGATCTGAGGTTGTTTTTTTGTTGTTTCAAAAAAAAAAATCATAAATGCAGTTCAACAGGTGGTCCATAGATGGAGCTCTTTTCATTAGAATATACATTACATTACATTACAAGGCTGTCCTCGGGTAACTGTGCGCTGTCCTTCATTCTTCAGCAGCATGAAGAGCTGAGCTGCAGTATGGGCTCTACCTTTACCTGCCCTCTGTGTAAGCAGAAAGGAGGCAGCTGGAAAACAATGCAAGGAAAAACAAACATGCTGCCTTAAAGCGGTAGGGTGTTTAGATATTAAACTTCCTGTCTTAAATGGGTATAGTGACCATTTAGTAGTTGTGTTTCTCTGCTTTACTTAACACACTGGACCCCTTGTGAGTGAGTGTCAAACCACAAACCACTGGGTCCCCAGAGCGGTATGACTTAATTGAGCTATCCTGGGAAATCTAATTACAATAATGCACAGAGGATTGTGTAATATTCCCTCTGCTTCTGCTCTAACACCTATCCCTCACACACACGCGCACTCTCGCTCACTTGCTCGGGCACACTCACACACACACACACACACACATACACAGAAAAAGGGTGGGAGGGTGAGATGAGACATGCAGACATGGATGCGTTGGGAGGTTGTGGATACACGCACAAACTGCAACAACCGTAAAACATTTCACAGGAGATGTTTTAATCACGATTCATGGGCCAGTAAAGCTTTGAACAGCAGTCAGTCAGCCCTGCTGAGTCCGGTGACGACAAAACAACGACTCTGTTATGATCAAATAGTGTGGCAGAGAGTTGCTTCTTCTTTGTTTGTTCAATTTTTTTAATAGCTCCTCATAACTTCATGCATAAGACATAAAACAGTATAAAACAGTTTATTTGAAGGTAGACAGGTGACAAAGAAAAACAATATTAGCACAAAAGCACACTTAATTTGCTCATGTGATATTGCACTGTACAGCTGGGCAATGATCATAGCCATATCACTGTAGAGAGTTATTGAGCAAATGGCAGCAATTCAAACACAGTCATTTGCAATGTATTTCAATGCTGCTGGGGTAAAGAGACAAGCTATAGGACACACACACACACACACACACACACACACACACACACACACACACACACACACACACACACACACACACACCTACACACACACACACACACACACACACACACACACACACACACACACACTCACCGGTGTGGTTATTGGGATTTCCAAAAGAATCTATCCTCATTGACAGTGTTAATTCCACTGAATAGTGTCCTAAAATGCCTGCCGATATGTGGGCTTTTACTACACAAAGACAATAGGAAGAGTCCTGCAGCTGCACGCTGGAGGTATTGATGCTTGTCAGGCATTGACAGAGGCAACCTTTGTGTGTGCTACACACTGACAGTGTAAGAGGCAGTTTGGGTTGCTGCATTTTTCACTTCCAGGAGTGACACAAAACACTGAAATAAATGAAAGAAAATATGTGAATACATATGTCTGACTGTGCAAGATAAAAAAATGTATCTAACTCAACGTTAGCCGCAGAAGCATATCAAATGCTGTAAAGCAGATGTAATTTGTGTACGGTTTCTTATAAAGTCAATATGTGTGTATGTGTATGTGTGTGTGAGTATGAGGTCTGTTTGTGATTGAGTGCAAGGTCAAAGGGACACAAGGGAGAGACGGGGTGGTGTTGGTGGGGGGGCTAAGAGGGGGTTGCCACTGTGCCCAAGGCCATACCCACACA
This sequence comes from Scomber japonicus, assembly GCF_027409825.1. Classification (NCBI taxonomy): domain Eukaryota; kingdom Metazoa; phylum Chordata; class Actinopteri; order Scombriformes; family Scombridae; genus Scomber; species Scomber japonicus. The sequence continues at coordinate 18,104,917 of NC_070593.1, read as the reverse complement.
GACAGACACCATATTGAAATTAGCAAATGGACTGCATGGTGTCGCCCCATTTGCCGTCCCCCTCTTCTCCGGGTGATATACAGATGCATCCAGTGAAGGGACAACACTGTTCGAAACGGGCAGCAGGGTGGAGTAAGTGGGAGGTTTGATGGTGAGGGGCAGACTAATCCCCCCCCCCCCCCCCCCCCGCATCCTAAAATGAAATGGGTCGGCTCTTATTTATTTACAGCATGCTTTGCACTCATCCCATAACACTGTAAATTACCTGCATGGTCAAGGCTCCTTTCTCAGGCAGAGCAGAGAGGAGAGAAAATGACATAAAGCATGTGATCTATATGATATTTAATTCAGGAATCACATATGATCTGTCAATTTCCATATATCACGCTTTATGAGTCATATTTTAAATACAAAATCACGTTTATGAATATAAAATGTGAATTATGAGCGGTCATATGTATTATATGATGTACAATATGTCTATAGGCTCCAGACAGAGTGTCTTCCAGTATTTACGAGATTTCTAGAATATATCTCGTAAGAGGATAAAGGATGGGTGATTTCCTTACAGAGGTCTTACTGTAGGTGGTTGATCATATATTTATTTCTTAGATCATGCTGTTGACTGTTCCTGTTCATTTATTTCTGAAATGCAAATGACACAAAAGTAGCCGTAGGGTCATTTTGACAAACATGATAACCTAAAATACTGCATGTAATTTATTATTATGAAACCTGTCAAGTTTGGTTTGTTTGAAACAAGAAAGCTTGACACTTTGTTAAACTTATATAGCAAACCAGGCTGCAATGGAGACAGTAGAATCTCTGTCTCTGTATGTGTGTGTGTGTGTGTGTGTGTGTGCAGAGAGAATTCCATCAGAGGGAAGTCTCTCGGGACCAGACCTGGTCTCTAGCTGAAAAAGGCAGGGGCCTCCTCCATTATGGCAAACAAGTGCATTTGCTTTAAGGCCAGTGGAGATTTCTAACCTTTGCTTGACACGCCGAAAAGGTCAGGCCCATCCGTGGCTTCCCTCTGGAGTTGAGACCTGACCATTTCCTCCAGTGCTCCTTTGGACCCTAGGAAAACCTGGGGATCCACGGTACCAACAAGAAGGCATCCCAATCATTGTGAGGATAGTCTGTAAATGAAACATGACAAACTTTGTCTTTCTGCTTAAATCACAACTCACTCAATTTGAAGGTTTGGGTCACAATATTTAGCAAAGATGTGTGATTAATTTAGATAAACCAAAAACCTGTAAAAAATAATAAATAATAAAGCTGTAAAAATGTTAAACTTGAACGCAAGTCTTAATTATTTAAATTTAATATTTTTAAAAAAAATGCCAAGACATGCCCAACAATCCCACCTGCACACTCAGATTAAACAAATGTCTTAATATAGTTGAAAAGACAGGCCTGAGCCACAGTAATAACACAGTAATTGTGTTAAACGCCTGTGAGGTGAGTACACACAGCACCCCGTGTGCGTTTTTCTCCATTTGATGGACGTATCCATGCTTATCAATGCTCCTTATCTCCCTTCATTATTTCCAAACCAGTGGTTAAATTGGAAAAGCCCATAAGAACGTGTGAATACATGGCAGAGGCAATAAAACAGTGGAAGAAGAGCCCCTCCACATCCCACAACAGTGTTTTCCTTGGGTGGTGGGAGATACATTCAGCAGATAGTTGGAAATATTTCTGCTCCCCCACAGCTTCATATCAGTGAGCAGCACAGATAAAGATACAGTTGGGCAAATAAATCTAAAATGACGGAACAAAACCCTTCACATGCAGTTATCATGTGTGTGTGTGTATGTGTGTGTGTGTGTGTGTGTGTGTGCAGTTTATTACCAGGCCGTTTTCTTGCAGCGCCTCTGTTCCTACAATGTTTAAGTGCTCAGGTACCCAAATGCAGTAAAAGCAGGGTTTCTCTGCAGCATCCGAGGGTCAGTGTGGTCTCATCCTAACAGGCTTGCTGTGTGGCGGTGCCCGATGGTGCGCTTCTCCCTGCATCCTTTGGGACCTGTTCTCAGGGGATTTTGGTATTCGCTTAATTTCTGTAGTGCTTATCAGCTGAAACAGCGAGGCTTGTTCACGCAGCTCCTTCTGAAGGAACCACAGTTTGGCCCAGAAACATATCTGCACACAGCGTGAACTCAACTCATGGCACTTCTGAAATACAAGACCTGATATAATATTTCACTTGCCTTTTTTTTGCAGTCCTTGTTCCAGATATTTCTTTGACACCTGCAGCAGATTGATATTGGATCAGAATAGGTATTTAAACTGTACTTATGCCAAAGTCTCACCTTTCACTGTATGATTGCATAATAGTCTGATGAAAAATGTAACTAGAGTAATTTGACAAACTGGGACAAAGGTCCGCTGACGGCCATTAGGTTTTTTAGGACAGCAGCTCAGCCATGCATTAAGTGGTGAGGAGAGCAGGCATGTAACCTGATAAATGCACTTAAAACAGTGAAGATGGACAATGAGAGTGCGAAATCTCAGATGGCCTGGTCTCTGTGCCTGCTAGGCACTTTGACAGCCTATTGATCAGCCAAAGGGAGTCTTGGGCAGGGTCAGAGGTGTGGAGTGCATGGCTCATATACTGCTAGTGGGACAGGTACAGGACAGCAGTAACCAGGATATATTAGGAAATAGATCTACTCTTTAGCCATTTACATTGTTCTTCTATTGTAGATCAGAAGATTCCACTTTTAAATGACGTGTTGCTGACTGCCAGCACGAGATGGTTGAATTTTTTTCTCCACTATAATACACAACAACAATATTGCAATCCGTCTGTTGTTTGAAATTGATGTGAGGTAACGTTTCTGTCTGGGACATTGATAGCCCCCGGTTGTGAAAATGCCCAGCTCCTGTTATTGAATAGTAATAGGCTTGTCGGCCGGTGCCTCCAATTTCACAAATGGAGCAATAAATACACATAACAGAATCAGTGGAACAATAAGAATCCCTATAAAAGATGGTTGTCCCTCAAAAACAAGGAGGAGAGTGTGAGGAGGGGGGGAGTCAAAAGAATATTTGACAAAGGAAAGAGATGAAGTGTGTGTGTGAGAGAGAGAGTGTGTGTGTGTGTGTGAGGGAAACAGAGAGAGAGAGAGAGAGAGAGAGAGAGAGAGAGAGAGAGAGAGAGAGAGAGAGAGAGAAAGAGAGAGAGAGATGGTGGCCCACTCTTCATTTCTGTGCCACAAGCTCTCCTGGGCATTTGCGTGCTCCGTTTTCAACCTAAGTGTAATTTGAGCCCTGGGTTGATACAAAGTGTATGCAGCAGCTCTGTTCAAACCCAATCACTCACCCTGACGTGTAATCCTTTCCCTCACCATCATCAACGTTGCTTTGGGAATAATGAAACACACTTAAGCAATACACAGCAGTCATACAGCTGCGAGCGGGCCGCATCTTGATGAGATGCCTCGTAACTCTAATGAAAGGTGTTTTGACCTGTCAATGGAGGTAAATGATTGCCTTACTGTACCTGTGAGAAACTTATTGATGGCAATATCTGGTCCAGCTGGATGATTTGCATGAACAATGAGGAAGCTTGTTGCTTTTTAAAAAATACAGCACCTGGCAACTGTGCTCTACATTTTATGACGTGTGAAACCTCCTTTTTTCTCTCCTTTCATCCTCAAGTCATCTTGTCTCTTGTCTTATGATGCCATTGTTTCCATGTCGAGGATTATTACAATTAATTGGTTAGCGAGACATTATTTCAAAAAGGGAAATTGGCTCGTATAATTATATAGAGGAGGGAATACTTTAACTCCCTGGAATATCAGCTTCCTGAAATAATGGAACTACAGCCCCACACTTCCCCCACCTCCATCAGTGTTAGCGTGTCTGTCTGCCTGTTTCCTGTGACGGATCCATTTTCAACAGCTCCTGGCCCTGCAGTGGTTGCGGTTGCTGGCTGAATGGTTGGGTGGGTGGCCTACGTGAATGTCTGACTGGCTCGCCTCGCCCACTGCCATCCCATCTCTGGTCTGCTGGGAGCTGTTTTTTGTTCTGTCCCGTTGCTGAATTACCAGTCAGTGTGAGTGTGACTGGCCATAGTAGAATTGGTAAAATAAACCGAGGGCAGAGTTAGGGTAAGGGTCGCTCCATGGGGTGAATGACTAAGTAGATACAATATACTGATGGTTATCACAGTAAGAACAAATGTTTGGAGTAAGGTAATTATGGCTACTACAATAATTCTTGTTCATTTTAGCCATGTTAACAGTTTGGCTCAAGGGACAGCAATGCAGGTCTGATTTTCTAACCACAACTTTGGTTCAGACTGAGAGATCTCAACAGCTATTGGATGTCTTGCCATGATATTTGGTGCAGACATTTTTGTTCCCCTCAGGATCAGTTGCAATTAACTTGGTGAACCTTCAACGTTTCATCAGGTCAAATATCTATGTGAACATGCTAAACTAAGGCAGTGAACATGGTCAACATAATCAGCATCATCACTGTGAGCATATTGGCAAGTATATCCTCTCAGAGCTGCTAGCATGGCTGTAAACTCTAAGTGTTGCTCTTTATTCTGTTTCTATAAATATTGATTTGTGGCTGGATGTGATGTAATAAAATGTTTCATGTTGGAAGTTTGTTTTCCAGCAAATGTTTAGTTAGAAGACAAAAGAATCACAGAGTTCAGGGAGTATTTAATTCATTGATCCTTTACCTTTTTGAAAATCAAAACGTAAAATTTACACAGATATTGGTGTTTCAACGATCAGAGATATCAATGTACACCATTGCCAAATGATATATTTCACACCATAAATACTCATAAACACAGGAGCAGGAAATCAGTTACCTGCCCCTGTCTGCAATTTATCATCAAGGGACCAATTCTGACACACTGATGTTCATAAAAACACATACCCGCTTAGTAACCAAAATGGGGGTCACACCCACTGATGGCAAAGTCATGTGGTCAACATGAAGCATGCTTTACCTTTACAAACAGATCTATGAAGAATGAATGGGAGGAGATGATTACAATTACAAATATTTTGGCAGGAGCACTGAGGGACAGAAACAATTTTTTGATAAAAACATGGATGGCTCAGGTATGTCACAGACATGTAAAGATGATAAAGAGCAGAACGTGTGAGAAATATCGACAATATGATAATGAGGTAGTAGTCAGCAGGGCGCTGCATACTTTATTTTCAATGGTATTTCGGCAACCTACTGTATTGATGATATATTTACACACTTAGACACAGCTTGTAATGTAAGACATGTTCTCTTTTACTTAACACAGTGCCATATTGCAAGTAAAAAGAAAAAAGGGAGATGAGAGGACTCCCAATATAATGATTCTTACGGCTGATCATTTTGGGCCACTACAAAATTCTATTTGTAAAGATTTTCTGCAAAAGTTTTCATTTATACTGCACTTTTATTGAAACAAGCAAAAAAGATTTTTTTGCCAGTTGCGCAAATCAAATATAGTTCCTCTGATATACAGGATAAATGTTTTTGATTAGAGGGATTTAGAATAAGTTACCTAATACCGTGCAAATTCTCCCAAATCTAAGTAAAAGCATGCTTTCAGCATGGTTTCAGTCAGAATTGGTCCCTGTTGTATTGCACAACAGTAAAATAACTCAAGTTATATTGTCACCCTCTACAGTGGAGCTTGTTAACTGGACAGCGGCTAGTTCAAGTTGGGAAGATGAGGTGCTGTAGTGGGTAGTCTTCCTCCATTACGTGGCCATCAGGCTGCTGTAAAAAAAAAAAAAAAAAAAGGGATGCTGGCCACTGGATCAGAGCTAGCCACTGATATCGCAAGCATGGCAGCAACTCTACCCTACTGCAATGTCAGGGATTCCTTTGATCACAGTATCATATTGTTGTGACAGCGCCACAATTTATCACATCACATAAAATCCTTCAGTAGTATAAGCATTCACCTCCAACACATTCTCGCTCGCGTGGAGACGGACGGCACGACTATGCTGGACTGGACTACAGTATTACTCACACCAGGCGTAATGGACATCTAGCTAAACACAGGGAGAAGGGAGCACGAGATCTCTCTCTCCCACCAGAGATGACACCTTGTACTGACACACTGTTTGGTTGCTGTTACCCTTTGGAGCATGCTGACACTTTGTTTCTTGCATAGCTATTCACATGTGCCTGCTTGGGCATCCTGAGGGCTCCTCGCAGATGCCTGCTTGCCTCCAGGCCGGTGGGAAGGGTGTTACTCTGCACCGGCCACTGTGTCAACATGAGGTCAAGAAGAAGTGTTCCACGTGTCTACTGTACTCCTAGAGGGAGGCCGCGTAGACAACAACCTCCTGCTAGTTAAAAATAAACCCAGTGTGAAGTGCCACCACTCAAGCTCTGCACCTGCCATTTACCTCCGTTTGGTTGAAGCTCTATAAATGCAGGCACAGCTATTAAAAGACGGGGAGGTGTCTAAAATGGTGAGAGCAGATGCTGGGCACCTTGCTCCCTGTGTGTGGAATGACTCTGCCACAGGCTTAAAGGGGCCCAAAATAGAGTGGTTGACATATGGACCTCTGATTGTTTGAACATGGAATCTCCTGGACTTCTGCCACTCCGCATAAATCCTTTGATACTGCTACACCAAACCAGCTGATCATCTTTCACCTAGCCCGAATCAGGTCATCTATTTGCATGCCAAGAGGCAATTTCCATAGGCTTAAACAATGACCAAATTTGGGGTTCAATGGGTTACATGAACAGCACCGACACAAGAGGAGGACAGGAGAAACACTAGTGTGCAACAGCGGTGTAGTGGTGTGTCTCACTGGTGAGACTGAGATACACAGGCATGGTCTTCTAGCGACAGCAGCATTGAAAAGCACATGAAATATAAGAGGTTAAGCCTGGCTTTCCCACAGCTCCCTTTTATTGCTGAGTTACTACAGAATAAGACAACTGACTATTTTAACTGCCTATGCTAGTTTGGTTAAACATGGGACCAGCAAGTCTTCCAGTCTGAGACAGATCCACAGAGATCACACGGCTTACGGCTCTGGAGAGGTATATCCAAGGACATTTAAACTGATAAGAGTTCACATTTAAGTAACAATTTTAGTTATTTTTTTTCCCAGGAGGAGAACAAGAGAAAATGGCCACCAAGTTCACCACACTTTGAACTGTACACTCAGTCTTCCAATAATAAATATATACATGTCCTGGTCAAGTTCAGGCAAAAACACAACTGTTAGACAAGTGAGTCTGTTTATGTTTGTTGACACCTCTGCTGTCTTCAGAACAAATTTGAGGAACTTTTAGTTTTCTGAAAAAAAAGAAACATTTTATCTTGTTAACAAGAACTGGCAACTACTTATTCTGAAGATGCTGAGGGGCAGAGGGGTCCTTCTTCATATACAGCATGACCACTGACAATTAACAAAAACCAAAAAAATTATTACTGTACATAGTATTTCTTATATATTTTAAATTAATCTGCATCATTTTTATATTTATACTAATAACCAAGTTTTGCATTTGTTCTTTTTTAGATAGTGTCCCAGGGGTCCAGGAGGAGGAGGAGTGAGAGTCAGACTCTGTCCTGCTTAGCACAGTCAGTGGGGGTCTCCTTCTCCTGAGTACCCTCAGCCTTGGTTCAAGTCACTTTCTGTTCCGCTAACGCAGCCCTCCAGCCATCCTCAGATCAGACCTTGGCCTCTAGCATCTCCAGGAACAGTTTGTGCATGGGCACCTTGCCCTGCACTTTGATGCTGTAAAAGTGCTGCACAGCCTTGGTGGCCGTCTGCCGCAGCAGGGGCAGGGTCATGAGCAGCTTGCCCGCCCGCCGTGGGTCCTCCTGGTGCTGGCTACTTTCGTAGTCTTGCAGGGCTTCATGGAGAGCGTCCTGAAGCTTCTGGACCGCCTCCATGTCCTCTATGTGCATGGAGTCTGACAGGACGAGAGAACAAAAAGCGGCATGAAAATTGATGGATTGTCAAATTTGAAAAGAAAAAAAAAAGTAACTTGTGGGAAATGTAGTTTGCACTTTGAGACACTGGTAATATAACAGGAGTGATGGAAATGGATTTTTCAAAAACAAAATTAAATCTCATGATTGATCTTTACTGCTCTGTCAGTGCAGTAAGGTATGGAGCACATTATCAGTGTAACTCACACCCTGACAAGATAAAGGATAGATCATAAAAAGAAAAAGAAAACATCTGTTTTATTTTATTTATTTATTTACTTATTCTTCGGTGGACTGTGCAGGATATTCATATGGCCCTTGACCAGCGAGACTGAAAATCAATGTTATCCTCCAGTAACAATGGCATTAATAGCACCCAATCTCTGCCGAATGAGTCTGCATTAAAAACCTCAGTGTTCCCAAGGACAGACTGTTTTTAGAAAAAAAAAAAAAAAAAGAAAACAAAGAAAAAAAAAGGGTTCCATTAGAGATTTGGACGCCATAAACAAGCCTGAGATGAAAAAAACTGTTCCTTCCAATTAATTTGCTTCTTACTCCTCAAAGAAGTTTCTGAACATCAGAATGAAGAAAAAAACAACTATTGGGCTTCAAATATCAATATTAGTGCGTTTAACGTATTTACATTTTTACAAGTTATGTAAATATATGTATTAAAAAAAAATCATTTCTTGTATAATTTGTCTTTATTCAAAACCTCTGACTCTCTCTCCTCATCAGTGAGCCCAAATCTCTCCCACCTCCTGCCCACTTTTAGATCAGTGTACAGTTTCAGTCTGGAAGGCTTCTCTCTGGTGTTCCTCGCTCCTATTATGTTTCGCTACATTGCCGCCGTTTTTTTTTTCTCTTTCTCCTGATCCTACTGTACATCATGTTACAGCACTGTCCTCTCATTCTCGCCTTTTCTGTTTCTGTTTCTATCTCATAGCCTGTGTCAGGGACAGCCCGGGGTTGCAGTTCTCTCACTGGTTAACCGGTGTCTGGCACTCCGGAGGCAGCATGTCATTGGCTGCCTGACTCGTCTCACCTTGGCAGTGCATATTTTACCACACGGGACAATAAAAGGCAAAACAGATTTCAGACTTCGCCCCAAATTCATTGACTAGAACAACTGTATTCCCAAGACCTTGAGACATTTCTCACTCTGACGGTTTTCAAATCCACAGTGGTGAAATGAAGTAGGTCGTTTTGTAAAGTGAATGGGGGAAAGGAGGGAGGAAGGGAGCGGGATGGGAAAACGTAATTATCTCTTGTTCTTTTCCACAAAGGATGGAAACACAAGCTAACAAGCATTTTTACAAAACAAGCCAATATTTTGTTCTATTTTTCCTACTCGCAAAACACACATTCAGTTTAATAATAACTCTGAATTCATCCGTGCTATAATGAAATGTTTTTCAGTAAGTGGGTAAAAAAAAAAAGAAGCGAAAAATAAAAAGAGAGATAGAGACATCTCAACAGATGGGAGGGAAAAGAGGGCAGGAGACAGCGAGCATGCAGCTTGTAGTCCTTGGAGGAGGGGTAGACTTAAAAAAACAACTCTGAAGAAACAATTTCCTCGCAATCCATCAGTGAGCACACGTCGATCCGATTGATAAACTGCTAATTACAAAATCAATCGCTATGAATTTTCACAGCTGTCAGACAGAGGGGCTCCCGGGAGAGTGATCTCCCAGAGACCTTGTTCTAACGTTGCGGACACCCTCCTCCTCCTCCCTCTTCTCTCCTCGACCCCCATCCCTCCTCTCCCCGACACCCCACCTCCCCTACTAAAGCTCTGTTGTCTGAAAGCAAAGCCCCACCATCAGCATTTTCATTTTTCAGCCCGAACAAAACAAGGGAAAGCGGCCCGGTGACCCAGGCGTGCAATTGATCAGAGCGGGACAGGTCCTGCCTCCTCAAAAGGAGCCTGTCAATAGCAGCGAGCCATCTTCACATTGGAACAAACGAGGCCTATCACTCCCTGATACTCATTCCATTCGACTTAACACATTTTATTGACAGCCCCTGTGCTCCTAATGAAATGCTATATTTATCTCCCGTGGCTGCTGTGCCCTGCAGCTACTGTTATGGAGATAGAGAAAGAGAGGGAGAGCGAGCGCTGGAGAAATACCACAACATGGAAGGTGTTCAATTAAAAAAGCTCACTCCTCCATCCCTCTTTTCTGTACCCCTGCCCTTATCTTCTCTCAATCTCTCCATCTCACGCTCCAAACTAAAGGTTACATTGGAAAAACTCCTGAAAAACTAAGAAATGTCATTTCTGAAAGCGTTTACAGTGTGTCGTGTGAATAACTTAGAGGTCCAGTCAGAAGACAGTCAAATATCCTGAACAAATAACACACCTGGAGAATGTTAATCTAAACATTTTAATCTGAACTATTGACTACTAAAAAATAAAGATATGTTGTGTATGTATATTTTTCAGATATTGGGTGATTTTATTATTTTGCTCTCTCTTACTTGGTTAGTTTAAAGAAAAAAGTGTTATAATATTTTTAAGTACAAAAATATATCTAATAGTTTTAATTTTCATGTTTCACCTGACATAACATGAAACTTTATAATGACTATTACATAAGTTAAGAGAAAATAAGTTGATATTTAAAAAAAACAATAATAAATGAAATAATGGAATAAAATTTTTAAAAAACGTAATATTAAGCAAAGACAGAAAATAATAGTATATTTATTCCAAACTTATGCCTGCTTTGTCATTTTAAATTCAGAGGTAATTATTGTAAAAATAAATGATTTATTTATAGTTTAAACAAAATACTTTTGCTAAATTAAATTAATAAACTGATATTTCTGATGTTTTGAGATTAACACAATTTTGATGTTATTATTATGAAATAGTAAAATGTTTAAAATATTTAACATGACAAGTGACGATGGAATAAATCATGTAATTTCTTCATTGGCATCACAATCTAATTAAATTAATTTTCTATTTTTTTTACTGCTTATCTGAAACATAGCCTTAATCAAAATGCGTAAAAAATTAAAATAAAAAAAAACACGACACCTGAATGTCATCTGAAGAGATCTCACCTGAGTTGGCGAGAGCGATGGCCTTGAGCGTGACAAACTCCTCCTTCTCCACTTTGAGCTTCTTGTATTTGCGGACCAGCTGCAGGATGGAGACGTAGAGGTCCAGCAGGCCTGTCAGCCGCGAGTGCTCCTCATCCATGATGTAATCCTCGGCATACACCAGCTCGTCTTCATATGGCAGCGAGCGAAACACAATGCTGAGGATGAGGATCTCCATCCAGGCGCTCTGCAGTAGACTCATTTGGTCTCCCAGAGACAGAGTGGAAAAGCCTGGAATTACAGAGGGAGACACTGTATCAGGACAAGAGGACTACAGAACAAAATAAAGTGCCTCTTCCATGATTTAACAGAAGTTTTCTCTTATTAAATAAAGTGTTTAAAAGTAAAAAAGAAAAGAAAAAGCAAACAGGACTTTGAGTTGATCAGTACACCAAACATGAGTTGTCAGACCTGGAGTGCATGCCGAAGCACATGTTAGCAAGGGGTGTTTAATTTTAAATGCACAGTGGAAGGTCCTCTTTGAAGCCAGTGTCAGAGCACTTGAGTGGGCTTTACTGTTAAGTGAGGACAGTAAATCGGTGCAAAGGTCTGGGATACACAAAGCCATGTGGTTACCCCTTGTATCCTGTCACACTTTTATTGGTGTGAGGGGGATTAGCACTGAGGCACATTCTCATTGGAGGGGTTGAGGACATGACATGAACTGTGTAGTGGGAGGAGGTGATGAGGGGACGTACACACACACATACACACACACACACACACACACACACACACACACACACACACACATACACAAACACACAACCAGGAAACAAACAGACGCGTATACATGCATAGCACATGCTTACATATATGTATCCACATAAATCCATACAAATAAGAGAAAAAAAAACACACTGACCTACACACACACACCGACCTACACACACACACACACACACACACACACACACACACACACATACAGCACTGGGGGTCACATGGTTCAAGCCCACCCTGAAGACCAGCTTAAATCCAGGGCTCCACTCTCCAACAGCAGCTGGATGGCTGAAATTGGCTTGGGTGCATCAAGCCACTGTCATTTCCTCTTCAACACCTCTACATATGTTGGTACAATGGTATATTAAAGGGGACCTATTACACACATGTAAAGGTCTATATTTTTATTCTGTGGCTCTGCTGGAATATTTTTGCATGTTTCAAAGTTCAAATGACTCCTTATCTATTTTATACTGACTCTTTACACAGCTGCACTATTCAGCTTCTGTCTGAAACAGGCCGGTTTAGCTCCTGTCTCTTCAATACCCCCCTCCCAAGGAGCCCACTCTGCTCTCAATGACCAGCTATTGAAAGCTGCCCCTCAGTGGACATCTTGAGACTGTTGAGGCTACGTCAACAAACTATGCAAAAAAGCATAGTAGTAGGATTTCACTTTTTCCAGTTCTTTAATCAAAATGTCACCTTCTCAAATACATCCATATATATTTGAGTCAGAATCCAATCCAAAATATGAGAGATGTTAAACCTTTGCAAGAACCATATCATTCCATGTGTGACAATCTAATGTCAACTCATGACCAAGATAGAAAAAATGTTAACACAAATGAAGCATTCAGAGTGGGCTTAAGCCTGACTTTTGACTTGCATGAAATGTTAAACATTAAATAAATAAATAAATAAATAAAACTGCTAGATTCCCTAAAGAAGAGCTGTGACAAATTCAAACAAATTAAAAAAGCCAAAAAGAGAATGGAAGAGAGAGTGAGGAGCAGATAACCAGATAGCCATCGCATCCTTTTTTCCCTTCGTATTACCCTTCAGCTGTCAATAAACTGCATGAACCCCCACAACCCACCCTTTCCTCTCCATCTCCCACTTCCCCTTCCTCTGCGCTACGTGCCTGCAGGCAGCTCATTCTGACAGCATATTAAGCTCTTCAGCTCCGCCTCTGATTAATATGATTGCTTTTACAAGTTTGCTGTTGCCACGCTTCCTGCCACTGTGTGATTAAGAGGCGATAGATTACAGTATTGACCGGGGCGCTCACCACACCTACGCCCCGCGTTTTCTCTTAAATATAAATGATCTCACTGGGTTGCAGTCACCAGCCTGATGTTTGTCACTTCCTGCCGGGACGCCGTGAACACATCCACGCAAGCAGCAGGTTGAGAAGAATAAGAGACATCATGAGGAAGCGTGAGAGAAAATGAAAAAGAAACAGGATGGAGAAAGATTGTGTGTATGAGAGAGAGCGTCAGGCAGAGAGAAAAAAGGAGAGCCACGGAGAGTAGTACCTGAGTGTTCAATTTCTCTTATCGTGGTGATGACCACTGCAGGGGGAGAGCTGGAGGATACATTAATTAACAGATTGTGATCAGAATGTGAGGGCCTTCACATTTTGAAGGGGAATCAATAGTCAGTAGAAAAGAGTGCTAACAGAAAGGTGGTAGTGCCCGGCTGGACTGGTCAGAGGTCTGAAGAGCGTTCAGCCCAAATTAGACCCAACAAAGCAAACTGCCGAAAGCACTCTAAACACCTGACTATTATCAGTGGAGGCAATAAGCCATATTTTGTAAAGGCCTGTGCCATTACACATATCTAGACTGCATGTTAAAATCTTCTGTTGCGTTATTTCCTTGTCTGAATACATGGCCATTAAGTTGGGCAGACTGTGGACTGGCCAGAGGGAAATTGTCATGCAAGCATGGACGCAATCTTGATTGCCGCATCAGGTTGGCATCACAATCACAGGCGAGGCTTTGTCTAGCCTTTTAATGCCAAGGAGGACTGAAGCGGAACTAAAGCATTGCTCCCAATGTGACAGCCTGTGTGAAGGCCTTGTTTAGGGCTTGTTGGAGAGGCTTTAGAGTTGTTCTGATACAGCAGACACCTCTCAGCCATATGCACACAGACAGCCCAGCAGCCTACAATTACCTTTGACGCTAAAAGTCCTTGAATTTAATCCAGTGTTGTGAGATGGAGAGGTGGTGTTTTTCCCTTGCTCCATCCCCTCTCTTCAGGGCCTAAATTATCGCTCCAAATGGGATCTCGTGTCGTTGCCTCGCCTTTTTCCACTCAATTTAATCGAGTAATGAAGTGACTTCCCGACTCCGCAGGTCACACGGCACTCCGGCCGCCGCACTCTGAAGGTGGCCCGGTTAAGTGCCGTCGGAGTGGGTGATTTCCTCTAATGAAATATCAATATTTACATCTTCATTTCCAGCCCACTGCCTTGGCGGGGTTTGACCAAACATGACACAATATTGACCAAATCAGAGAGGCCTGTCTGCGCACTTGAAGGGCCTTTTCCACTCCACTGCTGAGTGCACCAGCAGATTTCTCTCTAAAAGTCTTTGTAGCAAGAATGCAGCAATAATGACAATGCAGAGTTTTTCTTTGTTCACTTTGACTTAAGCATCCTGCTGATGGAGAGAGCACACATTTATGTTTTAAAGGGATTTTCATTTTCACAGTTAGAAAATGTAAATTAGGTCTATTCTGCATGACTATCACTAAAAATTCAATTCAATCTAGACACGGGTACAAATGTAAATATAGGTGACAGAAAACAACACCACAGAAAAGCCCAGCTGACCACTAACTGCATCAGCACACCATCATTCATGCCTCAAAGGGTAAAAACACGTCCACTAAGGACCAACAACAGAAGCCAAAACCATCATCTCTCCCTTTATCTCTCCAAAAGCCCTCGGCTGCAGGCAGGAGGGGGCAGCCCAAACCCACAGACGGCTGCTTCAAACCTCTCGCAGAGATTAATCAGAGCACCGTTTCATCTGCCAGAGCACAGGACGGTCCAAAATGAAATGCTGGAGATTTCTGTTGAGCTGGAGTTCATATTCTATTAATTTATTATTGTTTCCCTCTCCCCGAGGGCCATTAGCGCGGGTAATAAAAAGAGATGTAATTACGAGGCACGGTGGCCCCCTCCAGCTGCAGCCCCCTCGTAACTCACCCTCAATCAGACAACAGAGCAGACAGAGGGAGGGAGAGAAACGGGAAAAAAATGGCAAGAGAAAGAGAGAGAGGGAGAGAAATGGAGGATAAAAGAGAGGAGAAGATATGGGCCAAAGAGGAGGGAGATAAGGAAGAGAGAAAGGGAGCAGTGGTAAGGAGCGAAAGGGGACCAAAGCACGGGGGGAAAAAGGAAGAGGGACATAGAAAGAGGAAAGAGAGCAATTCTGGCTGGACAGGGGCTGATCTATCATGGCCAGCTATCAGAAGGACAAGCAGGCCCTGAAGACTTCTGCCCAGCGGCAATCTCACCTCAGCCAAGTCAAGTGCTCTCCAGGCTCCAGTTGGAGTAAAACTGCCCCTAACAGGACCCCAGAGGTTCAGCACATCTTTTTTTATAACCTCAAACTGGGCTGAATGATCACATTGCCACAAGCTTATTCTATATCAAAGCTTTCCATTTTAGATGGTATATTAAAAAAAGAGGACAAGGGGGAAAATGTATGCACCTCTGATTTGTATAGATTCCTCTGATCTGGCAGAGTGACATATGCGATGGTGTAAGATGTATAACCAATACAGGAATGAAGTCCAATTTTGAACAGATTCAAAATGGTGTGTGTGTGTGTGCGTACTGTAGGTTTGTGTGTGTGTGTGTGTGTGTATGTGTAACTTGCAGCTGCCGACCATGATTCTTCCTGAATTTACATGACAGTGTCAGGAGGACCCAATCAATAGCAGCTTGGTAATAAATTGCTGCGCTTGACATAAATAATTTGACCTGAAGTCCAGCTACATGTACAACACAAACAGCTCACTTTGCTGCAAGCTTTCCCTCGATGCTGATTTGATGACACAATGGCTGCTTTTATATTGGACAAAATCATGTCAATACAAACTAAATTGACTCTGGTGAGAAAGTGGCTGAAAATTAATCTTGTTTTTTTTTTCAGCTCCAGTGCTCACCTTCAGGAGAGTCGGCTATCTGGCTTCTTTCGACATGATAACCAGCCCATTATCCCATTGTAAGTAGCTGGGGAATGGGTGATTTGACCAGTAGCCTGTGAACGTTATGAGGTTGAAGAACGTTAAATACAGTAATCCCCTTGTTTTAATCTGCACCCTATGACCTCCTGACCCTAGCATCTAAGTCTTTAGCCCTCCCCAGGGTCCCACTGCCCAATACTGATGTTACATATCTCTGTTTAGCCCCAAAGACCAGGACGAATCAGCCTTTAATCATTGCCATAATTACACATAATTTATCCCCGCTGCCATCAAGCAACATTGCTTAATGAGGGATGGCGCTCTGCTGACGATCACTTAAAGGCACATCAACGTAGAAGATTTTCCACAGAGCATTTTATATCAAATATCACATATTCTACATACTGAAGATGCCACACTTTTCTACATGGACATACAGAGTCAACTTGGTGATAACATTAACTGTGCGCACGCATAATTATGATGCGGGATGTACTCGCTCATGTGTCACAGTAGCTAAACAAAGCCCTCCCCCACCCTGCCTGGCAGATGTCCCCTTCCTGGCCCTGCACACTCCCGACTGCCTGTCTGCCTCTGATACGCCCCCATCTCAATCTCCCCTCAGCTTTTCCGCCTTCCACCAGCTCTCTTGCCTTGGTTCAGGCCTCAGCATCCACCTGATTGCTCAATCTATCTTTATCTCCTGTGTTGAAGCCTACGTCAGAGGGTAAATTGAATATACTAAGAGCTGTCTGTTGGTGTCTATATTTAATAAAGTGCACTGATGAGGTGCTGATTTATTGCCGGGCAGTATTCACACTCTATTACAAGGAGATTACGCAGCTTGAGTGGGATCAGGCTGGCAACACAGTAAGTAGATTTCACAATTTAATGGCAAAGAGAAAACAGGAGCCCAGAGGGGGCTGGAGGAGGGTGGGCTGATGGGTGGGTGGGTGATTACGGTGGAGGGTTGAGCTGACACAAACACGACAACATACAAGATTCGCGATCTCTTTTTAACATCGCCGCCTCCATACTAACAACCAACACGCCCTGCGCTTGTCTGTCAAATGCGGAGCTGATGAGCTGGAATCCAATAAAGCACAGATGATGAATATTCCCAAAACACCAGTAATGAATAGAACATTGCAAACAAGGCCCTTTTATTAGATTCATCAGGTCTGAATCTAATATCAAAAAATGAAATAACACATCAGGAGGATGTTAGAATCACAACAAACAACAATCTATTTTCAAAAGCAAAATTTAAAAAAATCTAAATGGACTGAAAATAAAAACAAACTCCAGTGCAGTTCAAATGTTTAAAATTTTATGGGGAACATGTCAGAGCAAAAATATGTTTTATTGTGCAGGAGCAAAGTAGCAGCAGCAGCAGCAGCAGCAGCAGAGTGTCAATGTTTGCTTGGCCCTTTAGCCTTCAGAGAATTCCCAGCTGAAAACACTCCGGCCTAGGAAGCAGGGATGGGAGCCCCGCAAACACCAAACAACGCGCTCCTCTTGTATAAGCAGCATGCATAGCAGTTTTTACATATGAACACATGACATTCCCACTGCGGGTGGGAAGGAATGTGGGGTGACACAGGGCTACAGGGGTCACACTAGCATCCCGTCACTCCTGAAGAAGGTGGCAATGTCAAGGTGGTAAACAGCTTCCAGTGTACTGAAGCTGTCAGTATGCTTCATTCCTCCCTAAACCTCTTGGACAGAGTGAAATGCAGCTTTACAGGGTGCAAGGGGGCCAGAGGGGTGGACAGTGGACTACTATGTGTGTCAAAGGTTGTTAGCACCTTAGGAGCAACAAGCCATCTGTCAGCATCCCCCTAACACTGCTCCTAATGACCCTGCCACCCTCAGGCAACAGCCGTGTTAGACTCTGCTTCATGGTGCTATTTGGAGCAGTGACACTACTGTCCAAAAGCTCCACAGTTATTATCAGTTAATCAAAGGCAAATTCAGAATGAGGGCAAGGCTGTAATCTGACAATAGCAAACCTGTGAAATGGCTCTGGTTGTGTGGCACCAGCCTTCGATATCTACTTCATTAAACTAAAGATGACAAGTACACCTGATCTAATTGATAAACTGTGCTTCACATATGTATACTGACCTGTCATGATATGTTAAGTGGAGCCGAGATGACAAAGTTGACATTGGACCCTGTAAGGCAAAGATACCATCTATACTAATGATACAGCTTTGATGTTCTCCCATCGCCCTCCAATTAAAACTCAATTGGGCCACTCTACTTCAAATTATACCACTTTTGAAATGTGTTTTCAAACGTTAGCTGAGAATAGGGGAAATTAAAAATCAATTGGGGGAAGGTAAGTGTCAATTTTCATGACATTTAAATTGTTACATTTGGACTTTAGTTATTGGCCCATCTGTCAATGGCCTAATCAATGTGCTCTACTTCATAATGAACTGTTAATCTTTTTAATTCCATTGCCTAAGGCCACAAAAATCTATCAGAATGCAATCAGCAGTTTTTTCCCCCTTTCCTTTCTTGTCCTGGAGCGCATAAAGGGAGAAATATGGTATGAACGAAGCATGGTAGGTTGCCCTGGGGTACCACTGGTGCATGGAGTGTTAGTGCATGGAGTCTCACTCAACCACTGAACCGTCTCTGATCAGGTTCAGCCATGTACAACTCAATTATGCAGCCATTTCATGGCCAGAGGACACCCACTGTCCTAATACAGACACCACTAAAAGGACAGACACAGCACTGAAAGCTGAAATTGAAGTCTTTATTTTGTCAAATTGTATTTTTAATCTGTAAAGAATATGTGGGATTTTGTGATAAGAGTTTAAAAGTGAGCAAATATAAAACAGACGCAAGTGTGACTGTGTATTTATACAGAAGCAGATCAGAATAATCCATCTTGCAGGTGCTGTACATGATTTAGCACAGCTGTTCAGTTCCAGGTCTGACAGCAACTACTGCAACTACAACTCATAGGAAGGGACTGCCGTCATCCTACCTACATATTTAACATATGAAGACTACCGACTGGGATCCCTGGAGACCCCAAGAATAAAGTATTTTAAGGAACAGCTACTGTATCATAGCAAAATATTTATTATTTCTTCTCAAAATATTATTATTCATGCAATTAATGTCATCTAAAAATACCAGATTATCATTAATTTAGGAGAATTACAGTGTATTTGCATGAAAATATATACTTTTCTTTACTACAAACTAAAAAAGTACAATTTTTCCACAAAGCCTTCAAAATGACTCACCTAATAAATCACAGGTAGGATTAAGGTTAAATGATCATTATCGACGCATTTGGAATGACAAGTCCTGTGCCGCAATCTGTGGGGCAAATCCCATTAACATTATGAATCTATCCACTGTACAAAACGTGTTAGTATAATCTGATTAACACAGAGCTTCAACACTATGACACACACGAAATCCTGGTTAGCGTGTACACTAAACACGCCATCACCCAAACACACAATGATGATGCATTTCAGGATGCAAGACAAAAACCTTTAATGCTAAGTGTATATTAAATAGTATATAAAGACTATGCTTTATTGAGACATTTCACAAATCCTAGTCATAAAAAGTAGACAGCACAGTTATTTGGTGGCCTCAGATGACCTGTGAAATATGATTTTTCAATAAATTCTAAAAGAATGGCAGACACTCTCCATAATGTATCCCTATGCATGTATCGTACGCTAGTAATGCCTCCGCAACCGCACATTCTGTAGCCAGCATCCAGCATGGCAGAGTTGCTGTATTGTGCATGTCTGCGGTGTCGGGGTAATTTTTGGGTCACAATGATGAGAGTGTGTTATCGGGTCAGTCGTGATCCAGTCCTGCGTAAGCTCCTTGGTTAAACTCTCAGTATGCTGACCATGCAGGGCCCATGAGGAGTGATCCAAACAGTTTAGACACGTAAGGGACAGGGGCTGAGGCCAGGGGCTGGGAGCATATCCATCTCTAATCTCCTTACTATCAGATCTGTACCTGATTAATACCTCTCCTTCTGAGAAGTACTCTAATACCTTTTCAGTACAAAATGCACCTGCCTGAGGTCAGTCCACTTCACTTCACAGAAAATAAATTAACTGTTAATTTTATGAATCGGGCTTGAAAACGGTCTTCTGATTTAACTGATATGACACCAAAGCAAGCGCATGTATGTGTGTTTGTGCATGTGAGAGAGAAGGAACTGTATGTGTGTCAGTGTGCGTTTGTGTATGTGATAGAGAAGGAACAGTGTGTGTGTGTGTGTGTGTGTGTGTGTGTGTGTGTGTGTGTGTGTGTGTGTGTGTGTGTGTGTGTCTGTGTGTGTGTGAGTGCTGCATGCTGACAGCTCTGTGCCTGTCCAAGTTATGCTGATGAGAAGAAGAGGTTATGGAGGTGCCGCTGAGGGACACATTCATTTAGTTTGTTACCCCTCCATGCCTACAGCACAGTAATGTTATAGAGTTATGGGGGTCAAGCTGAAGATCAAGGAGAATCTGCCTCGGTTGCAAAAAAAGAGCGGCTAAACAATGTGTTCTCTGTCAAAATCAGTGGAAAACTCTTGAAGGAAGCAAAATCTCTGCTGACGTGAGGCGCTGTATCCTTAATTCAACAGCCTCTTATAACACCTCGTCTATCAGAATGTCTATGGGGCAAGGAAGAAACATGATTATGCCCATCAATAATTCAATGTGTGTGTGCTTGCGCTTCGTGTTTGTTCGTGTATGCATGTGTGTCTGTGTGTGTGTGGTATGATGTCTTGATTAATTATCAAAAAGTGTGTGTGCATGTTTCTTTGTACAGTGTGTGTGAGAAAAGGGGCAGAGAAAGATAAATAAAAGGAGAAAAAAAGAAAAGAAAAAAAAAAGCCTAAAGTAAGACCGAGCAGAAAGGTTAAAAAGCAGAAGAGGAATAAAAGGGAGCAAAAATCATTTGTTTTATACCTGGGATGTGCTTGGCCCAGCCAATGATGACCACCAGCTCGCGGTCAGCCAGGTCGCACAGCGTGGTCAGAGCCTTGATGTCGCTCTCCGGCATGGTCGGGTCAGGCATGGCATAGATCTTCTCTGGCTCTGCCACCAACAGGTGAGACACTATCTTTGTGACTGAGGATACAGGAGGAAGAAGGGAGATGTCAAAGCAAAGTAGAGGTCAAAGGGCATATCATAGCAATGCTCAGTGAGGCGCAAAGATGCACCGCACTGATAAACATTGTACACTGGTGCAACTGTAACACGGTCCAACGGTGGTCACGCTTTCACCGTTTCTTTCTCATTCTCTTTATGCAAACTAATGGATGGAGCCTGAATTTGTGTGAGTGAAATTAAGGCACTGAAAGCTCTTATCCCCACAGGGTGTATGCAAGTGGAAAAATGTATGTGTGAGAGAACATGAGACACAAGTATCCTCGAGCACTCCATCGTTGTTTAATATCGGTCATATGCTCAGAGACTTATCATTATTCAGCTCTAAGCAGAACAATAACCTGGCCTATATTTCTGACCAAAGAACACTCAACTGTCCAAACATGGGAGAGACAGGGGAACATAAGTCTGGCCTAGAATTTCAACTTAGTTTTACCTGCTTACTGGCCTGGCGGAGGAGGGAGACAATGGGCTAGTGACAAAGCGGTACTCACGAGGTTTTTTGG
This sequence comes from Scomber japonicus, assembly GCF_027409825.1. Taxonomy (NCBI): domain Eukaryota; kingdom Metazoa; phylum Chordata; class Actinopteri; order Scombriformes; family Scombridae; genus Scomber; species Scomber japonicus. The sequence continues at coordinate 18,083,273 of NC_070593.1, read as the reverse complement.
TGGGAGGGGGGAGCGTCAATCCCAGGTACGGGTTGTTTTCTGTGTCCAACCTCCGCTTGTATTTCTGTCTGCCCCCTCGCACGCGGTCCAGACGAACCCCTGGGGAAGAAACAACAGGAGAGACACGTTGAGATGAAGAATGCATCTTTTCCAGACCAGGTCTTAAAGGATATCAAATACATGAAATTTAACTAGGTCGAACAAACTGCAAGGATACAAAAAACTCTTATATATAAAACTACACATTACTAGTACATTACAGTATCACAAAAATGTGTGTGATTAACTGTGCTGGTCTCTAACTTACAGCATAATGAAAAGACTGCATAGTGGTATAAAAGTGTGTCTGTGTAAGCATCCATGCCAGTGTGACTGTGACTCTGTGTGTGTGTATGTATGTGCGTAAGTGCGTGTGTGCGTGTGTGTGGATGTGTCAGAAGCACCGCTGCCTTCCCATATGCGGTCCATGCCTGGCTGGTCTACTGTGACACAGCTGAGCCCAGAGCAGGTCTAAACATATGAATATTTAACGCAGGGTCAATGATCTCACAGACTGGCCCTCTAATTATTTAGCTTTTGGGGTGAGGCAGACTGCATACTAATTAGCTGCCAGCTACATGCCTCTTTCCTTGTGTGTGTACACATGTGAGTGTGTGTGAGCTCAGGTGTGTGCTCTTTGGGATCCAGAGAAAAGGAACTTAACCAGCCTACAAGCAAAGACATAGTCCCATACACACAAGTACAAAACATCCGCTGTCATACTGCAGATAGATAACTAGGTATTGCTTTCCCATAAAAGACCCTTATTTCACCCCTCTTTCACTGGAGTAGCACTGAGGCCTTATCACCCCCAGCCACACCTAGGGGGCCAGGTTCCACACTGATACTGTAAATGTCAAGCCGGCCTCATCATAACATAAGTTATTTATTATCTCATTATTTGATAAGAATGTTTCCATTTGGATGTCTTTTCTATTCTATTAATTTTCAACATAGTTAAAATATTTCATCTATGCTGTTCTATTTATTTGATACCACCGGGCAGGTATTTGGTTATTTAATGTAATTGTATGCAAACATTTATATCCTGCTTCCCTATATTTGGACCAGCGTGTCACTGCTACGATACAGCCTAAATATCCCTGATATCTTAATCCTGTCAAGAGGGAGAATCCCTTCAATTTACCTGGTATGCATAATGTAACCCCCAAACAAATTTAATACTAAAGGGTGGATGAGAAAAGGCTCAATGAAATGCTTGTGGTGGAGGAGGAGTTAATTTGTCAGCCTCCTGCGTCCTCTGAGTGAACAACACCCGCAGCCAGAGCACTTCCTTGATGATTTCATCACTTTATAACAGGGAGGACGGTGTCAAACCTGGGCATTGTGTGGCCACTGCAAATGAGCCTAATACAATTTGCCCATCAGCAAGTGCTCTTGGAGAGGATGAGTTTGGATGTGTCCCATGCACGGTGATTGGAGGTCGCTCGGTGAATGGGGGGAAGGAAAATCAGATGATATAAGATAGAACCGGTGGCCTTCATTTAACAAAGAGGAATTCAATGATGGATTTATGCAAAATATCTTCTTGATTTTCACCACTTATCTTACATTGCCGTGGCCCCACTCCACCACGCTGAATGAATACGGGGAGGTTCTGGTAAACTGTAAAATAGAGATTTCTTCTACATATATAAATTATTTGATTCCCTAGAAACACAAATCTGATTAGGATTGTCTTTCAATTTCCTGACACTGACAACCCACTAACCTAATTACCCCCAATTCCCAACAGAGCCACATCCTTCCCAGCTAGCACCAGGGAATCATCTGATGGCAACAACCTATACTTTACACACACACGCACACACACACACACACACACACATACACAATGACAGTTTCACCTTTATGTGTATCAAATCAAGAAATAGATTTTTTTGTGCAAATCTCATCTGTGAAGGTGTCTTGTGAATAGTTTTCAAACATCCTCTACCTGCTGCTCAGAGTGAAGTGTTTAACAACTTTCCAATTCAGTCAGAGATGGCAGCGTTACTACTGTAGGGATAGCAAATTCCTCTCTTGGTCAAATGTGATGTCACCACTTTCTCTAGTTTATTCCAACTCTACCAATGAGCTCAGCCACTGCCAGGTGGCTACGCTCCGACTCTCCATGATCCTCTCTACCGGTTGAGTCATGTGGCTGTGTCAGTGTCAGCCAGTGTAAAGCCAGTGATGAAGGTAGATGGGTGCCTCTTTTAATTAGAACAGTCCTGGCCATAATTAACAGATGCTGACAGGAATTAAAGCTTGGCACTAACCTGTCTCATTTTACTGTCCAACAGGCCCAGACACAGGCAGAGAGGAAGAGAGAGTGATTAAGAGCAGCTAGATGGATTCATTCACTCATGCTGTCAGGCACTATGGACAGGACTTTATAGGGGCCTTTGTGAGGTTCATATGTCCCGTTGGTGGCCCTCAAAGCTTTAAGTGGTCTGACTCTGACCGCTCTGTTGTGCTCCCTCCAGAGTAAACAGTAGATGTGTTATAAATGTGCGAAGCGAGTTGAGTACAACCTCATCCAAAGTCATCTCACTGTTTTATGGCCCACAACACCATGCAGCGGGGCTAGCAGCGGGTGAGCTCGGGTATCATCTCTTCAAAGCAGGGTGCTGGGGGAGAGGGCTTTTGGCCAAGGCGGCTGGCATTTGTGCACGGATTAGCGCAGGCCTCCGGGTGGGGGCTGGGGCCAGCTGACTTAGGGCTCTTCTTTCTCTCCAAAAACAATAATAATCCCCTTCTGAACACACTCCTACAAAAGGGCCTGTCTTCACTCACTTTGTGTAGATGGCCATGGTAGGGGGCCCTTATTTTGAGTCTCTCACCTGTTCTGGGTGTCTCTCCCTGGGGAAAGTGTCAGGATGTCTGGGATGGTTGGCAATGCCAAGGGGGGCTTAGGCGGACCCTATTTTAGCTGGGAAAATCAGAAGGCCACATGGCAAGGCATGGTGAACCTTGCCTTTCAAGGAAGCCGCCCAGCTAAACTGCCGTCAGCACTATTTCAAAGGGCCCCTGTTGCCAGCTTTGCATGCTTGTAAGTGTGTTGCAGCATTTTTAATCACGAGTGGTGATGAGCGAGGGTAGCGGAAAAATTGTCACGCATTGCCCCCTCCCCATCTTCTGACCCCAGGGGCTGTCATACTGACACCCTCGTCACAAACTACATTTACAGGTTAGCTGCAAAATCGCGGGTCAGCTGACATCCCTGCTCATACTGCTAATTGAAAGCACTAAATGGTGCTTAAACCACACTTAAGATTTCTCTAAATTACAATATTCTTAAAACTCACAAATGAGGTTTGCAGCAGTGAATGCTTCCTTACAACATATTTAAACCATTACCATTACTACAGCTTGGAGGCAGACTGTATTTTACATGTCTAGTATTTCAGGAATTATACATGTGAGTGTCGTGTGGTTTGTGTGTATGTTCTCTATGTTGTATATGTGAATATGACGGGTCTACTGTGGCATGTGGTTCTTCTTTGCATGCCAGTCTGCGAAACAATGAGAGGTGTATTGTATATCAGCACAGACACTCTCTGCTCCTTTGTTCAGCAAATGCTCATGGCTGTCACCATGTTCTCTTACAATAAGACAAGATACTTCCGACCTTTACACACCAGCACCGCTAGGACAATGGAAAAAATAGGTCTTGGTTTTGGTCAATGCTGCAGATGTGTAGATAAAAAATATATATGTTACTACACAAAAATAAAGCTGTTTTCTGCACTTGAGTATGTGTGCATCCATGTATGCGGAGGCATCTATGTGTGAGGGAGCTAGGGAGAAAGGAAGTGACTGCAGAGAGCAACTGCCACTGAATGATGTCAGTGTAATCTCTCAATAGTATCTTGTCTTGTCTCTTGCTCTAAGCTCTGATCCGTTTCCATTGATCAGAGGAAAAACCTGTTGCCCCTGACATTTGATTCTTCTATTGATCACTTCCTCCTTTATACAGTCAAGGGAAAGTACAGCGACTCAACTAGACACAGGGTTTAGGTAGGTCTCCTGTAATCAGACCGCTGATCTTCGAAGACCATTTTCCTTACACCTATTACTGCACCTCGAGATATGAACTAGCTGACTGAAGCTTTTGTGCGACTGCTACCATGCGGACTTCACTTTTGAGAGTATGAATAAAAATAAAATCCAAATGAATTTCCTCAGATGCGTCTGATATTGTTATTCTTTCAGAGACAAGGATGAATTTAAACTTCTGTTTCATCTTCAGACAGTTGGGGGGCAGTACTGTACTTTGTTGGAGCTGTAAAGTTATAATTAGGTGATTTTCCACTGAGACACAATGTGACCTTTCTGCAGTAATGAAAGTAAGTGGCAACCTGAGTCACATGAGCGGAGGCCATCTCCACACTCTGGGCCTGAGCATGGCGTTGAGCTGACGGCTTCATAGAGCTTACAGTGAACACTGACCATGTGTCTCTATTTCCATTTCGTCTTGGTGACACTTTAAAGTGCCAGGCCTCAAAGCAAAGCTTACGCAAAAAAAAATTATTTTACGTCTCTCTGTTAATCGTGACAAACGTATTTAATGATTTTGACTGTGATAGATGTCAATTATTTGAGAGGGATCAACGACAACACCTGCACAATACTTCAGTCCGTGACAATAGTTAGAGTGTGAAAGAGGAGGGTCATTTTTATTCTGGGAATGTGCTGAATACACAGAAGTGTGCATTAGAACCAACGGCTTAGCCGAAGTCTGCATATTTGAGTTTTACACTCTTTTTACTCTGACCTGACACTGGTCATTCATTTATAGCCACAGCGACATATTTTTGTAGTCTCTTACGCTCCAAGATGATATATTGGCATAAATTTTTCATCAGATAGTAATGCGATTACTCTGTCTTTCTGGCACTGAGGCTTTATCTGGCTGCATGCAGTCCAGGGGATTCGGTTACTGTGTGGAGATCCATATGGGTTATGACTCTGGCTTCAGGTGGCGGCTGAATATATATGCATCTATAAATCCCACTCTTCAATGAATAATAGGAGGAATAATGTCGGAACATATATACTGCAGTTTGACAGAGAGCTTAAAAGTGGAAGATTTTTAAGAACTTTTATTTTATTTATTTTTATTAGGCCCTCTATCAGGCTGGGTATTCATACCACTTTATAACCATGAGGGATAATCATACTTTACACAACATAAGTGCTGCCTGACCCACATTTATCAGCACTTGAGGAAAGCAAAATAAAATACAAAAAGAATAAAAAAACAATAACATGTTTCAGAGTCCCTGGGTTGCTCTCAGAGGAGGCTTGAATAAATATAACACTGCCACTTCACCCCAAGCCACATATCTTTCATTATTCATTTGTCTGGCCTTTTTGGAGCAACCAACAAGTGAGAGAGAGAGAGAGAGAGAGAGAGAGAAAGAGAGAGAGAGAGAGAGAGAGAGAACGAGAGAGGCAGGTGAGAGCACATCCACTAATGCATTGGGGTAAGGGAGAACAGATAGGTGCCTCCCCCAGAAGAACGGCCAAAGGTCTCAAGGGGTTCAGTGGGTCGGGAGGGAAAAAGAAACCCAGCCAGACAAATCCATCGGAAGCATGTTTAATTGTCACAGAATTCCCTGCTGGCATGACTTTAAAAAACCATCCACAGGAAGAGAGCTGAGATGTTCGGAAAACATTTAGTGGATCAATATGGCAGGGAGAGCTGAGACTGTGCCGAGTGTGTGCTCAGGGACCCGGCCTGAGCCTTTCCAGGCGGAATACTGTTACATTTCTATTACTCAGACGGTGGGATCAACCTATTCAGCATATTTCTGTCCCCAGCTCAACTGCACGTTATTTACTGCTGTGTAGGTACGGGGAGAATGGGGTGGGGTGGGGGGGGGGGGCTGGCAACTGTTCTGTAGGCCAGCCAGTTGTGTGTATCTCTCACTCTGGGCTTGTAGAAGGCAAACACTGTGTTACTCATTCCCAAAGCAGCGTGGGACTCAACGAAATGACATATCTCGAGAAGCGTGTGATGCTGTGATATTTTACTGGCAGCTCGCTTATCAAATGAAGGGAGGTCACTTTGTTTGTGTGAATGTTGTATGAAAGGAATATACCAAAAATAGGTGCAGCATTGTATGTGTATCTGTGGGTGCAAGAATAAATAAAATGTTCTTACTCTTCTTACCTTCTTTGAGCATCCCCACTTTGAGGCATTTCATGAAGCGACAGGCCTGACATGATTTGCGTCTCCGTTTTGTGATCTCACACTCATTTGTAGCAGGACAGCTGTATTCTATGTTACCTGAGAAGAAGAAGAAGAAAAACAGGTCAGCACCAACAAAGCTATAATTGATCAAGAACCAGTCCATTACAATTTGAATTAAACTGTTAGATATTGGGTACAATATGAAGTGGTTTCATTCGTCACTAAAAGAGAACCAATGCTACTGCACTAAGAAACACCAGTGCATACTCTCTGTACTTTTAGATGGTCTATAATAAATCATTTTTTTCCCAACTAGGCATGGGCACTAGTTAATCATACAGATTCCCGTTGAATCCATTTTGATAGTGAGTAGGTGGCTCAGGTGTCCTCCAGCTAAAAGGCTCCTTCCAGCACTGAGGGTCCAAAGAAGGAGGAGGTACTGGGGTAAGAGGTAAGGGGTGGAGAAGGGGGGGTTGAGGTAAAGCTACAATAGTCCTTCAGGACCCATCAGTAGACGCCACACTGGTCCAACACTAAATTGGCCTCATTAATTCTGTGCATGTCCCCTCCGGGCCCCGGGCGCAGGCCGTGCCCCCCTGTGCTCACAGGGGTCTGCTACTGCCTCAATAGCAGGCTAGAGAGTCAGACACACTGCCCCTGACCACTTTACATAATACTCCAGCAGATCCAAACCTGTTGTTACCACTGTTGCCATTGTTGACTATTTACATAGTGTACAGGCAAGAGGCCTTATGCATTATTCAGCTGCAGCATCTGATTCCAGGACGGAGCAATGAAAAAGAGTTTCATTGCTACACAATAAAAGAGCCGGTTCTGCTCTACTCTAACATTAGCGATAGAAAGGGCAGGATATGTGAGGCGATTCCTCCGCTTCTCTCTGATTCCCTACATTTTACTGTATTCAGGGGTTTTCAATAAAGGGTTTCAATATAATGGTTGCTTCAGCCTAGGAATTTGGATCATGCTTATTTTGAATGGGCTTTCAGTCTTAAAGCTTTTGACATTGGTATTTTTCTAAACTTTTATTTTTTTAGATTTATGTCAGTATAATACAACAATAGATTGTTGAATAATGAAAAAAAATCTAATTTAATCATCATAATTATCTCAATATTTTTCCCTCATCCATTAAAATATATGTAAGAACATCACATGTGAATACGCTATCTGCTGAAACTACAAAACACACACATGCAGTACAGTATATTCCTCCATGCAGCCAAGTGTGTGTTAACGGAAAGACAAATATCCACACATCAACACACAGGACTGCATCCCATCATCCTGTAGCTGCTCCACAGCTCTGACCCTCACTCCATATTTCTGTACAGAGAAACGGAAAGCTGTGTAATATTCCACCGGCGTTCCTCCACTAGCCCTCCAACACCCTTTGACAACTTATGCAATTATGTTAACATTATTGGACAGATCAAGTGGAGGGTCCCAAGATGTTATAAATAATTAGAAATTCCTCCTTATATCTGGGTTAGAAATCATTATGCTAATTCTCCTCATCTCTTTGGGATTGGGGTAAATAAAGGTGTGAGGGAAGCGGCTGATGAGCTCTGATTGTCTTTCCTCTGTCTGTTTTCTCTGTTGTCATAGCAGAACCAGACCATAATAATCCTATCCATTTCCCATATGCTAGGAGGAGGCAATCAGTGCAACACGGTGCTGGATTCAATTCATGGAGGGTTTTTTTTTTGTTTGTATTCCCATTATACATTAACCAATCAGCCATTTGCTACTAAATTAATAAATAATAACATGGCTTTGTTTGCAGATCTAAATCTTTTGATATTCATTTCATATTATCATTCAAAAAAAAACCCCAGCAAACCACATGTGCATGCTCCACTGCAGGTTTGGCTGCATGACCAACACGTCAGAGTTGACCCTGTGCGTCCCTGAGGACACTTTGTTTTTTTTTTGTTTTTTTGGAGGGGTGGGGCGTTCTCTCCACCTCTCCTCCTTCCCCTCCTTTTCAGAGGTGCTGGGAACACGTGCACAAACCACACCTGGCAGATAGTTGGCCCTTTGATATCACACACTCCAGAAACAAAAACAAGCATGTGCTTCCACATGCCAGTGCTACTGTGTCCACCTGTCCTGTCAAGCCCTGTGTGTGTCTGATGTTCTGTCAAAGGCGGCTTCTCCTAGCTCAGTGAGGAGAGAGGGGTGGATTAACTAATTTCATCTCTGCATTTGGTTTATATTTAGGAGAGGGAATGTCTCAGTATCAGTATACATATAGTAAGTCCCAATTCATAACATGTCTAATACCTCTTAGCTGATCTATAATCAGAATAAGCTGCGGCCTCTCTGGATTTATTATTTTTATTAACAGTCATACATTAGATAACGGCACAAAGGGAAGCTTTTGGAAAACACTATGAGTCCCACATTGATTACAAGTATTTAAACACGTGTACTAACGCCAGAGAAAAGCCTCATCTAGGTTTGAAGTATATCCTTTTCCATCAGTGATGTGTTTGAACACAGCAGGAACAATCCTTTAATTTAAATGACGGTCAATTAAAAAATCATTTTAATTAAACTTTAACAAATGTAAACGATACAACAACAAACAGACTGGGTCTTAAATATAATTGTTGAACAAATGTGTTATTATAGATTCAGATTTATGTATTGAACAATGTTTGCACTTTTTTGTGAACAGAATAAACATCAGAATGTAACTGCTGTAGGTTATTGTGTTTATTTATATCTACTGTATCTTTTATATATCTGTCTCTTTCTTGAGGAAGAATGATATTGAAGTTGTTTGTTGTCTCACTTACCTCAAATTTCATATACATATAAAAGTCTTCCAATTTACTTTAGCAGTGCAGTCCTTGAACAGTAGTTAAATAAAGTTATAGTTAAGTACTGCTTTAAATGAGGATTTAAATAAGGATTCAAATGTTGCATTTTACGACACCCATTTATCAAATGCTTTACAACAACCTTGTCATTCATAAATGAGGTCCAGAAGCACTGGCTTTCAGAGAACAGTATGGAGGGTTTCACTTTCAGAAATGAAGCATACTGGCAGGAACCCCTTTAACCCGAGGGCCATGCTTGGGTGTATCTGTCTTTAGAGAGGTTATGGTATGGTTACCAATAACATTACAGAGTGAAGGGAGAAGAAAAAGATTTCCCTCCTTCTTCTCTTGATAAGTATCTGTCTCAATCTATTTTATGGCTTTTCAGGACCCATGCCAGGGCACAGAGGGGAAAGTCAGGTCTTGTAAGTAAATTACAGTAAAATGGCAGGTATTTCTCATCAAAATCTAAACTGACTTTTACAGGCTTACTGTCAAGGTCTATTACTTCATATAAAAGAGGGCCACTGAGTTCAGTTGGTTTTCAAGCAATTTTACACTTGGGTTCAAAATGGGAAGAAAACACGATTCAATAAGAGATTTATGTTTTTGATTGGTGGGGCACGTGAGGTGCAGGGATGGGGGTATGATTAGGGAGCAATGAGAACAGAGGTACTTCTGGGATGGATGGAGATCCAGGTTGACATTAATTTGGGCCTGGTCTTGACTAATGTAACTATCTCCACGTAAGAGTTCAAGGGGCTTTTCGCTGGATGAATAGGTGACAGAAGATGGATTTTCCATCCACTTTTGTTGAAAATGTAGAGGCATCAGCTGGGGAGGTACAGAGGGGAGAGTGAACCGGGTGCAAGGAAAGCAAAAATGACTCAATCAACAAGTCAAATGATTAAAAAAAATGTTTTAAACTAAAGATAAAAAGATATTTTAATAGCTTAAAAAATAACTACTAATTATCTGTGAAGAATCAAAGGAAATACACGGTTACACAAGGTGAGTGCAAGGTGATAACAAAACTGTCATGTATATGTTCAACATTAACTTAGCATGTTGTTTGCCCACAGTGCTATAGAACAATGTGATAAAAGGCTGGAAAAGACAGCTCCTTTGTTTTCTTCTCATTAGAGAGGGCCGTCTCACACTTCACCCTTGACTGCCTCGTTATTCCTTTAATTAATAAGTTCTCATCAACAGCACCTTCTCATTCTTTCAAGGGCTCTACATCCCGCTATTTACTGCCTCCATTTTCCTCCAGCAATCCTGCATGTGTTTCTTTTATCATTTCGTAGGGATTTCACCTCCCCCAAAAAGTCCCTGCGTTCTCCTGCCTTCTCTGCCTGGGACCCCTGTCTGATTATTATGCCATTAAGCCTCTCCTCCTCTCCTCTGAAAGAGCAGCAGGGTCCCTCTCCAATCTAAAGAAGTCCTGGTTTTTTTCCCCCCTTCTTTCCCTGAAATTACCCAGCGACGCGTGCCTGAGTTTCTAATTGGCATGCCCGTCCCTGGAGACGGCCCCCTCCCTTCTTCCTAATGAAAAGCCTCGGCCTTAATTACACTTTCCAAACGCTGATTGTTATTGACAAAACTCCTGTGGCTCGGACAAACGACGGCAGATTAGCTCCATTACAGGCAGCCCTCCAAGAAGAGAAAGAGAGGGATTTCAAATCGACAATGCAAAGTGAGGGGGGAAAAAAGAGCAGCTTTCATTTTTTTTCTCCATGTACCTTCCTCTTAATTGTTTGGGCCATTGCTCCACTTAAGATGTCTCTTTCTTCCCCGATGCCTCTTTTCTGTTCCATTGTGTTGCCGTCAGTGTTCTTTTAGTGAGAGGACAAAAGCCCAGTTATGTTACTTGGGAGAAAATGTTCATCTTTTGTCAATAGACAGGATTGCTGATGGCAGCATGGGTAAACAGGAGGATTTGGCCTAATGCTTTTGTTTGTCTGCAAAAGGTACATAGACTGTCTAAAGCTGATAGGGCTGTAAGGTCCAAAATCAACACCTAGCATCAAGACAGACAGCCTGTTCTCCATATAATGCCTGCAATCATTTATTAATGAACATTTACTGAAAGCAATGGATAAAATATGTCACATTCACTTAGCTTCAATATCAAATTCCTATTTTTCTCCAAATCTAATCATTTCATTTCTCCATACCCAAACCCTTCAGTTAATTTTGCCTATTTTATCTAGTTTTTCCACTGCATGTATTCCACTACTAAGCTGACAGGGCTCAGACCTGGGCAGCTGTGCCTGTTGTGCAGATTTTTTTTCCAAGCCTCAACAATATCTCCGTCTTCATGATTAATCTGGAGCAGAGCGCACAGTTTCACAGTGGGGGGCCTTTCATTGCCTCTCTAATGAGAAGCTGTGATACATCATGCCTTGCAGATAGCCAATCGCACCCTGGTCTGTAGGCGCGCGCGCACACACACACACACACAAAACAGGACAGGACAGGACAGGAATAATAAAGCTTGTTCTCTGAGCCCCCCAAGGCATCTGGGCAAACAGCCCCTATATTCCACCAAATCTGACCTGAGTGATGATGTCATGTCCACCTTACCACCAACCGTGACAGATGGTGTCATCATACTCAATAATATTCTTCAGTTTTTCTGTTTGAGTTGTTTTCATGTATTTTAATCCAGTAAAATCAGTTATTTGAGAATTACTACATCAGTTTACCCTGTGTATGTTTTTAATTTGCTCCTATAACAGTTGTGCATTGATGTAACTGTGTGCAACTGTACGTTTAATAAAATCAAAAGCAAAGGTTTGCTGGTCTCTGGAGGTTCAACACACTAGTGATTTTTTTTTTTTTTTTTTACAGTGAATCGCTAGGACTGAGTATGTTTCAGTGTTGTTGTGTGCCACGTGCCTGGTATGAAGAGTTTTTTTGTGTCTTGTGACGTGATAACGTGTGTTCAAGTGTTTGTTGGGGGAAGGGTGAGAGGAGAAAAATACCTTGTATTGTCCTTTTAAAAAAGGCTTTGCAGGCCTCACAAGAGGCCACCCCATAGTGATACCCCGAGGCTATATCTCCACAGACCAGGCACAGCCTCTTGGGGAGGGAGTTCAACATGTATTCGCACTTTATGGACGAGTCCTCCATGATGGTGCTGGAGCAGTCGTCATAGCGCTTGCGGCAGGTGCCTGCACCGAGCCCACTGGGGGTGAACATAGGTGGAGAGTCCAGGCCGTTGGAGTGGCTGTTCATGGTGTTGACATAGCCTCCGCTGGCGTCTGAGTTGCCACTGGGGCTGTGGTGACTGACCGTGTCGATGACCGAGGAGGGACTGGATGGCTCCGTCTTGATGTAAGACCCACAACTGGAAGGTAGGTGCCGGTCATCAGCGGCCATTCTATTCAGCAGCCTGGAGGTGTGGAGATGGAGGGGGAGGGGGGGTTGATTGGAAAGCGAGGAAGAGAAGAGGTAAGTGATCAGTACAAGTTTTATAAGGGCAGAAATAAATCAAATCAAATAATGGAGTGAAGGACATAAATTAACAGTAAAATATTTTATTGACATTAAGTACAAAATGTGATGATTATATTACAATTCATGATGATTACAACACAAATGATATCTCTTTTACTAGATATTATGTTAAATTGAAATCATTACTGAAAGTTGAGCCTTTACACACTGCAAACCTTCAACTTTGCGGTTCAAGAGTAGAAGCTCACAGTGAAAAAGATGTTTCTCTTCAACATTATGTGTCCTAACCTTCCCTATAAGCCAGTGAATCAGAGGGAGGATCATGAGTGCTCATTAGCCACACACTACAGCAGCTGCAAAGAGCTTCAATGTACAAATACACAAATCACAACACACATGTCCTCCCACAGCTACACACACACACAATACAAGCAAACATACAGAGACACCAAAAGGAAAGTGACAGAGAATGAAAAGGAAAGAAAGAGGGAGAGAAAGCACTCAAATAACTTAACACACAAGTACACACACACACTGCACATCAAGTCGGGGGCATCTCCATAGTTTAGAGAGCAAAGTGGACCTTGGCTTGTCTCTTTGAGTCAGCAGTCAACCAAAAGGAAACATGATGGCAAGATATTGACTTTTTCACTGTCTGCCTAATAACTGTATTTTGGAGTACATGAAATCTGATGCTGTAACGTGTGCAGACTAAAGTGCAGCCTTTTGGCTGTGGCCACAAAATGCACTCTGAAGCCTTCCTTGCCAATATAAATCTATTTCAGTCCTGCTCTATAACCTTTAACTTGAAATTGCACTGGAAGAACAACAGGGGGGAAAAACTTAGACAGGACATGCTTAACTCATTTTTCTGTCAGCAAATACAGTGAACTGAAGGGGTGGACTGGTAGACAGATAACTCAATGTATTGGGGATGCTGTGTAGATTTAGTGACCTCTCGGGGTCAAGGCGAGGTCACACACTTACAATCACCCCCCTCTCCCCGTTTGCATTAGGTACCACGGAGGGGGTGAAAGGTCACCTGCACTTGCCTGCATTAACAAAATTGAGCCTTGCATGGCTTATGCAAATTTAGACACAGGGACTCTTAGTGAGTGGCAGCTCGGCAACAGCAAAGTTGTGTCTTAGCACATTAGTCCCATTAGCATATTGCCAACTAATGGTAATGTTTACATATTTGACATGTCAGTTTACCATCAGCATTGGGAGAGGGGGACGTTCCCCACTGGGCTCTATCTGCCTGATTGGACCATAGCTGTCTGTCTCAGAGTGCTTCAGACAAAACAGGAAACGAGAAGCCTCTGCTGTGTCCCCTATAGGTCGGCCGGACTGCCTCTTGTTCTCTGAGGCTGATTTAATTGTGAGGGTTGGTGACGGAGGGGTTCAGGCCCAGGGGTCAGTGGGTCAACCTTATTTTCTCACCCTGGCTTCCTGGGCCCGTGGAGATGGGGGTCAGCGTGTCAAATTAAATCTCATTCCCAGGTTTCCCTCCCCACTGTCATGTATATTCATCGGAGCTCCAGGTGACTACCACTTCTGGAAATTCACAAAAAGGTTAACTGCTAAAATAAATAATAAAAAATGCCCCCTGTTAAAACCGTTGACCTTGTGGAATAAGCCCTTTAGCTGAGGACTATTCTGGTATTGAGTATGAATTCTGCTTGTAATATAAAGCCTACACTATATAAAATGTCCAATTCAAAGTTTTTATTTCAGTTACTCTTAAGTAAAAAAAAAAAAAAAGGAAAAGTACTTTTAATATTAGTCGTGGCATTGTGGGAGGTTATTCCCACATATTGCTTTTAAAAATGATCCACTCATACTCTTAAACGTTCTTGCAGACAGAAATTGAAAAAGCGAATCCATTTCATGCCTTTCTAAAATAGAACTTACTGCTCTTTATAATGAATGCAGATTGCATCCCCATAAATTAATGCACGGCTCTGTGTTCATCTGCTTTATGTTCTCTGTTTCAGATGGATATGTGCACCTGTGCGATAGGGCACCTGCACTTGGCTTATTAAAGGCTATATATTAAAACGCAAGAGCACAAGATGGCTCCATTTAGCTTTTATTTCACAAATTCAGAGTAAGCTTAACCCCGGTTCAAAGGCCAGCTTCAGGGTGACACTTAGCATAATTGCATAAGTGTCTTAACTGTTTCCCCTCCAGCTCAATGTGGTCATTTATTATAAATGTGTTGGCTAGAATCCCCTTAACTCATTCTGCTATGACACATTATACCACTGCTATGCTTATGTTTTTAACAAGCCTGCATATATTGATTAATGATACTGAGGGAATACTAACCACTTGAACCTGCCGTATTAATCAAATAGTCTAAAACATTTCTATAAATATTCGTAATCTCTAATGGGACAGGTCCAATTTAAATCTATAAATACCATTGTATGGGAAAATGAATTATGAACATTAAATCGTTTGACAGCAGCAATAGTCCTGATAAATAATTCAATATGTGGGGCAGGTGCTAATTAGCTTGTGAGCTACACAGACATTGCTGACAGGAAAGGGTCTGCTAAACTAACTGAGACTTGATGCTGTAAAATCTATAGTTCTGTCTTATTTCCTTCCTCAAGGTAAGAGCTTTTCAATTCTGCTGCCTGGCTGCCCAAAGAAGCAGAGCTCGTCTAAGATACAGTATCTCTCCCTCTCTCTTTTTCTCTCTCTGTTCCTCCTCCTTTTGTTCCCTTTGTACCGATCAAAATTCATGCTGAGTAGTGGGTTATGGGCCCGCAAACGCACACTGCGCAGTTTGGTTTTAATCTGATTCCACCTGGCCCTCCTAACAGCATTTCAGATCCCTAATATCATTCCACTGGTACTGCTGTGACCAGGATTAGCTGGCCTAATGATCTGGCAGCTCATCTCACACTCACTGTTCCTCGACTTCTGAGAGGAGAACTGAGGAGCACTCTCCCCTAAGTCTCAACACTTCCCTCGCCTGCAAGCAAAACTCTGAACACTGGATGACACTGTCATGAGAACGAAGAACATTCGAGATATAATTGAGCCAATTTGTAAGTATTCCTGCTGTGAGCTTTCTGCTCACTTCAGGAGGATCCTTACATCCTTCGATGTTCTCTGGGTGACTACAGCTCTTTTCCTGTTTCATGTGTAAATCGCAAGCATACAGGACAAACTGGAGGCTCAACTCAAACAGTGAGTAAATTCCTGATGTCCTTTTCACTCTCAAGGCCACTAGATGCCAAAAACACCATTTTATAACATTTACTAACCTCATCCCAGAGTGTCACATCCTTGCTACCTGATGAGAATGTGTAAGGATGGGAAAGGGTGGGTGGTGGAGGTGGGGGTTGACATCTGCAGGCAGGGTGATGGTGATATCAGATGCCCCAGTAGGGGCAGATCTGTCTAGAGGGCCCCAGGCGATGTGGCCTGATAAGCCACTGGCCCCAGAGTCAGAGCGGGTAGGACGAACTCAATTAGCTCCTGACAGACCTCCTCTCAGCCCAGCTCAGCCTCTCCGCCACAGCCAGAACTCATTGGCAGCTGCCACACTGACCTCTCCTCCAGGGGCCACTGCCACCTTTTACCGCTTCAACACACAGCCAGGGATTCATTTTTGGGAGAGCGGAGACTGTGCTGAAAATCTTAACGGGCCAACTAAAGTCCCTGAAATACATACGGGAGCTTGTATGCCACCAAGGGTGCTCAGTGTGTGTTCTCACAGGGGAAAATGTAAATGAAAACAGACTGGGGCTCTAGAAGGGGCTGGGGTGGCCCTTGGGAGAAAGGACGGGAATGGAGATTCCAAAACACACTTAGCTGAAATATGGAGGACGCCCTTCTGTCTGACTGGTTCCAGGTTAATGACCATCAAGGGAATAGGTGGCTAAAGTACTCTTGGGGCAATGTGCAGGAGTATGTGCCTGTACCGGTCTTACATAGGCTCATGTGCTTATAAGTCTGAGTGTGTGTTTGCATTGCAGACAGAACATGAAAAATGGAAATATGTCAGGGAGGGGGGTTGACAGTTGTGGTTTGGTTGGAGGCAAGCCCGGCACTCCATAGGGACCCATTCTAATCTATGAGGGAGAGGCCCCTAATTTTGGAGTTTCTCATTCATTAGTCCTGCTCTGGCAGAGAGAGGAGAGAGCAGAGGGGGTGGACCTGAAGGGAGGGGAGGGGCCTCTTTATTAACGGATATGCCAGACACTCACGAGAAGCTGACAGAGATTTATGATGTGCAAATCTATGGAGGCAAACAAAAAAGGAAGTCGAGGAGACAGAGAAACAGGAGGGGAAGACAAAGAAAGCGATGCATGAGTGGAAGAGAGAGAAGAGACAGAGAGAGAGAGAGGTGTTTATCATACCAATGGAGAGACGCAGACCCCAGATCAATAGTCTGTAGGCTAGGGGCTAGTGCAGGGTTACCACTGGAGGGGACCGTGCCGCTCTGTGGCCTGTGCAATTAAGTTTTTCAGTCTCCAGCAGAGGATTATATTTAACTGCTCCACAGCGATGTCACTGTAGTCTTTATAAAGCCATGAGCTCACTCCACTACGACAACATGAGCCCCATGCTCCAGCGGCACCACAAGATAGCACTGGCCAAGAAGCAGATCACATCTATTGATCCCTCTCCCACCCCACCCCTGCTTCCTGTTGTGGAGATGCTGCTGGCAGGAAATAGAGGGCCTCTTGTGATACAGGCGCTGCTGTTTGTCTGACGTAAACTGTCTGGGCCGCACTGGGCAGATCTAGTTCTTATAAGGGGCTGAGTTCAGAATGTTGAGGGAGGCAAATGGCTCGTGACAGAGCTACTGTCAGTGGGGGGATGTGAGAGGGTGTTCGATTGTCTAAACGTCCCATTCTAGAGAGCAAAGAGTTAACAATCTTCTGCGCTGACCCAGTGGGGAAGCTCCCTGCAGGATTGGACAGCTCATCATACTGTATGTAAAAAAGAAGTTCAGTGATAAGTCTAGCCCGCTGTGCCGTACATTTGGGATCAAATTTCTAATTCTGCCTTTTCATTAGAAAAGATTAGTTTCCATTACATCCATTATGAGGCATGGTCATGGTATAATTTAACAACATGAATTTACAATGGCTCGTGATAAGTAGAAAAAGTAATTATAGTCCACCACTGGCAAAAATGGCCCTTAAAAACTGTTTCTGACTATCAACGTTTTGTGTATTAAAAGTCTCTACCAAAACTAGTCCGAAGAAAACTGGTATAGTTACTGACATCAGTATGATACGTTAGTTCCAATATCACAATACATTCTCTTGTGATACTGGAGGATCCTGCCTTTATTACACATGCTTCAACTTTAAAACAGTTGTGTTTTATGGCACTTTATGATACTAAAAAGACACAAATTACATACTGTTTGGCTATAAAATGTTCAGAAATACAAATAAATACTGTCTATATTTGCTTCCTGTTCACATTTTTGCGGAAAGGTAAGTTTTCCCCTTCACTTACACAGTAGCTGAATGCCTTATAAACTATAGGTTATCACAAAATGTCCTAAATAATTATATGTAATCGCTTCACCAGTTACCCTGCCATGCTTATAAAGAGTGGTTTTCCTTGAATTCATTTATATGTAATACTTTAAACATTATTGGCTACTGTAAATATCTATAAATAAATAAAGATGGAAAGATTCAACTTGCTAATATGTCCCCAAATATTAACTGACCTGAGTAATGATGACCATGAGTGATCCAGAGAGTCATAAAAATTCTGTGTTATGCTCTTATGCTACAAAAAACAGGTTTTATTTAACTGCAGTAACGTGGAAAGCCAGCAGGTATCAACCACAGCACATCTCTCACGTACCCTCAGCGGGGTTCCTTATGTACAATAAAGACAGGGAGGATTATAAAATATGAATGATGATGAAAACTTGAGCAAAAACATAAAAAATGGGAGTGCAGGTCATGCATTGCTGTTCACTGTCTACAGACTTGATATTTGATACTGACAGAGAAAAGTGATCCAAAAGACTGGCTAATTTCATCAGAAAGTGAAGGGTATTCCTGATTGTGTTGTGTTCTCTGCAGCGTGCGTGTGTGTGTGTGTGCGTGTGTGTGTGGGTGTCACAAACAGAAAGAAATATTATTATAAAGGGTTAAGGCTATTTAACACAGTCCAGTGTAAATCACAGGTTTAGACACAGTGACTGTGCGTACAGGGGGACGGAGGCATGGAGCCATGCATGAAATTACTTCATTAATCTTCTTCTGATAGGCCGTCCTTGTTTAGGAGGGAACTTTACCTGCTTAAAACAAAGAGCCTGCCCTGCCTCCACTATAAATTATCCTCTTCATCAGAAGAAGAGCCAAATAAAAACAGACAAACACATGCAAGCACACACACGTACACGCACATACACAAATATAGAAGGCAAAATTAACAGGCCAAAATTAGCAAGTTAATCAGATGTCCAGGATCATTTAAAGGCAATCAGGTGTATAATAATAATAATCACGGCACATAGGTAATAATAAAATAAAAAGCATAATACAGCCTGCTAATCATATTAAACATTTTAAATCTTTGCAGCACCCAATTCAAATGCCTCCAAAATGAACTGATGTTGCTCAAAACACCATTGCTATGACTATGTCTGCCACAGCAGTAGACATAGTCATAGCAATAGCCTCTAGCTTTTTACAGGCTCATCTCTACCAGCTGCCACACATTTCCCATAAATAGTGCTGGTAATAAAAAGGCGGGTGGGCCTAACTGATTTATATGGTAGTGTCCACCACCACACCATTCAGGAATAATTAAACTTTGGGGATATTTCCTGAATTAATGTGTCTCCTTCAGGGGGCAATCTAAACATACATTTCAGCATACACCACGTCTGGTGTCACTGGACGTACTGGGAGGGAGGGACTCTCCAAGTGGCAGGTTCAACAACCAGCCACTCAATGTAACCATTCGATTGCACTTGGCGCTATAGGGGTGGTCTCATAAGGTGCCATTTTAACATGAACGTGTTTTGTGACTAACAGGCAAATACGCACATACGCGCAAGTACACAGTCGTATAATTTGAAGGCGGGCAGGCAAGCAAGAACACACGCCAAGAAACAGAGACACAATAACAAATCTGTCGTCTGTTATCAGATGAAATGACTGTATTACAGCAGTAAAGTTGTGAAAAAGATATGCAATTAAGTTTTTATGAGACGAGAAAAACAAACCTAACCTCTGATGCCTGATAATTCGACTATATTTGATTTCATTTTCACTTTTACTATTTAAATTGGAGGGCAGATATTCAGAGGTCTGGACACAAGTCAGAAACATTTGAAAAGGCTGATTAAAGCTGAGACGGCAGCAATGTCAGCTTAGAGAAAGCATTAAAATAATGGACTATGTAGACAAGGGTAAAAAGTTAAAACAGTGTTATATATTATACAAGTTCTTGGCTTGCAGAACATTACCAATTCTGTGCAGATAAGCAATTGCAAGACATTTAAAGGTACAGTGTGTAGAATTTAGTGGCGTATAGCAGAACAGACTTGGCAGAAATATAATGTAATTATCATCAGTATGTTAATTAGTTAAATTATTATAATCACCAGAAAATAAGAATCTCTCATTACCTTAGAATGAACCCTTTATATCTACATAGAGACTGGGTCCTCTTCCTATATGCAATAGCACCCCTAGATGCCACTACATCTCACACACTGGTCTTTTAAACGACGTAGCATTACTTATAGAATATATTTTCTTATTGCCAAACATTTGTTAATTATGTTATATATTTTAGACAAGTAGTGCAGTGCTGTTAGTGTTTGAGTTAATTGAAATGAAACATTTCTGTACTTCTGTAATAATGGCTATGCTTATTTGACATGGGTCAAGGGACACAAATACATCAATAGATATTCCTGTTCACCACAGTGAAACTAGGCCTATGGTGGCTGGCTTTTTGCACACTGCCATGTTAATGGCTGGTTATTGGTCACATCTACCTCCCCTGGGCAAATCAGGGATGAGTGATAGTAGTACTCTCTCTCTCTCTCTCTCTCTCTCTCTCTCTCTCTCTCTCTCTCTCTCTCTCTCTCTCGAAGACACACCCAAAATGCTGCTAAGTGGGTACATTGCATCAGTCTTTTTAATTTAACAATTTCATCAGTTCATGATGTCATTCCTCACAGTTATTCTTTAAACTATGGACTGTGTGTCCAAATAGATGAGCCTGAAACATTTGATCACAGCTTTCCAAAGTGTGATGGGGAAAAAAGTGCTTTGTCTAAAAGCTGTAATGGGTGCAAGGACCCCCGGCCATATAGAGAAGACTTGGTGAAGCTGTCAGTGGGAATCAGAGCTGCTGCTGTGACGGACGGTTTCAATATTGATTTCATAAATAAACAAAGCTAACCATCGATCCTAATGTTATTTTGCATTTCAATTACTGCTTCGAAACATAACCTTCAAACAACTGGCCGCTCAATACCAATAGCCTTCACTGATAAACACCCATAAAGTTACATCACATATTTTTAACAAAGTGTGAATTAATGGACCCATACCCAGTCCCCAAACACTCACGGGTATAACAGTATGAAACATGAAAAACTTTTACTGTTTTCAGTTTCTCTTCATCTTGTCACAAATTTTCCACTCTACTGCAGCATTTTGTCAAGTGTGTTACTATGTTAACAGCTTTTTTCTTTTTCTGAACTTCTGCTGTGTTCTCGATGAAGCTGTGTGTGTTTGTGAGTTTGTATGCGTGCGTGCATGTGTGTGTAAATTAAGAGGAGCCCTTCAATGTTGGAGCAACAGGAAGAAGTGCTGACGCACCGTGTCAGTGATAGCACTCTGCTGCCACAAGGGCATGAGAGCCCACGTAGGCTAGCATTATCCTTCTAGACTAATGGACCTGGTTATTTTTAAACAGATTCTCACACTGCGGTGGAGATGTCCAAGGTTACCATGGACGAGAAATCAGGAGGGACGCGTGCGGTGACAGTTGGTGGTTTTTGTGCGGGTGGATGTTGTGAAATAGCCAAAGAGTCATCGTAGCTAATCACAGAGAGGTGTAAAGGCCAAACATCATATAGGGTCTTAAGAGACAGCATGTTGTTATGAAAAATGACAATAAAATCTTCCAATATTGACTAATAATATCAAAATAAAATTGCATGCTTTTCTTTCGTTTTCTTTTTCCCAATTAATTATCTAGGGAATAAATCAGCCAGGATGGGGAATAATGTGAATAAGGAGTTTGATGTGATCCTTAAAAGCTAACAAGTATGAACCCAAATACCTCTGGAGCTACAAAATAGTGAACATCCACATAGTGTTAATATACTCTGCATCCCCATTTGGCCTGGAGAGGGACAACATGCTCCACCCTCCCCCAGCTCACCTCGAGCTGAGTGACATATTTACAGTGAAAGTAATGATACTAGATACCAGAAATGAGAGGGCTCCAGCGTGGCCAGTGGACTCAGGAATCTCTCTAATGAATTGGACAACAAAGCCCTGTTGGTACAAGGAAGAAGTATTTAGAATTGGGTGACAAATTGAATTTAAAAACATTAGGTTTTCTTTAAAAAGGCACACATCCCAGCACCTCCTCAAGGCCTACGGCATAGAGGAGTGTGGGAATGGGACAGGTGGGTTGGCTGGACGCAGCAGCTACAGTACAGAGGCCACCAGCTCCTGGCTCATAGCGGGGTGGCCATTCTCGGCCAGCAGCCTCTTCTGGTAATGTATTCTGAAACCAAATTACCGTAAGCTGATCCCATCTGGATAGTGTCTGTGCACGGCTGCTTTGGTTACCCACCACTGCCTCTAGCCTGCGATAGCATCTCCATGAAGACAGCAAAAATCTGATTAACCCAATAACAATGAAACACTTGGTCAAAGAGCAAAGAGCTTTTAACTTAAGATACACTAATGCAATTCCCTTGCCTTGTTTTCTGAAACCTAATAAGAATCAAGCGGACGGACTCCTGGAGATGGGTGTTTGCAGGCTCTAATGCAGCAAGCTGGGAATAAAGTCAAATAAATTGAAATCTAATTCATCATTGTGCTAACGCTCTTTCTGTGTCTCTAAAAAATACATTAAAAAGCTCTCATTTCATGACAGGAAATTGGATAGCCTTGTTAGTTTATAGCAGTGCTATGCCAGGGCTTAAGGAAAGCGAGGGTGTTGATGGAACATTTAGGACCAGAAAGAAGTCACATCTCAATTCACTGCCGCTCATGCTGCATGTTTTCTAGTAAGCACACAGGAACTCAAACTGACAATGCTTAGCTTTCCCCGACTTCTGAGTGGCACGACAAGCCAGTGCAATACAAGCTAAACAATAAGCCTGTTAGACTTATACAGTAAATGGTTTGTGTCACCGCATGAGCCAAGGCATGTTTAGACTTAAGCAAAGGCAAATAACAGGTCAGGTGTAATGGCCACTTATCAACGGCAAAGAAAAAAAAACATTTAGAGTAAATACACACAGTGAAGAATGCAACTTTCAGTAAAACCCTATTTTATTACAATACTTGGTAATAACTTCAATATGATCAAATTTCAAAATAATGATGCACAAGCGGAATGTGTGTCTCTACTCAGAAGATAAAACTCAGTTTCAGTCTAATTCTCAGACAGTGGCGATGCCCTCGGGTCAATCTATAGAGTGTATACTACAGTGATTCCACAACAGTGCTGTGCTAATTACATGGAGCACATACGTCCCACTAATCCTCTCATCCAAGCATCACGGCCACATCCTGCCCACAGTGAAGGGCTTCAAATACCGCTGTACAATTAGCAGAAGAGAGCTATTACTGAACCAGAATTACACCAGGCACGCTGCAATGCTGGAGTGAGTCCACAAAAACACTAGCTGCTGTTAGGGAGACATGAAATAAGGAAAAAGCTAAATTATTGTAATTATATTAGACAGATTTGTAGTCTAAAAGTAAAAAAAAATTATCCCATTTTACTGGATTTACTTCTTAACATATCTTTCAGCAAGTCTCTCAAGTTATTTATCCATCAAACACCTGTTCACAACTCCAAAAACTCTCACAAAAGCTTTACAAAAAATGTTAAATAGCTACATAGTAATCCAGCATTATGAACACGATACACAAAACCTGCAACGTCTATGTTGTACAGAGCATAATTAAATGTGCATCTGTATTTTTATTTAAACTAATTGTAAATCAGTGCACAGTACACCATCTCTAAATCTCTTCTAATACTGCAGTGTCTTAATACGTGAATGGAACAACTGTAACTTATTAGGGCAAAAAAACTAATAAATTAAGAATCATTCAAATCGATTGCATTATATTATTGAAAAGTTTTTGCATGTATAAATTTGAGAATCTGTTATTTCACTATTGATAAACTGACTATTAGACTATGTAGAGTAAAGAGAAATTAAATAAATATAAATGTTTGCTTTTGACAAAAAAGGAGAAAAGTCAAATCAAATCAAATGAAAGTAAAACAGATTATGAACAAATGATTTGCAACTTTATTGAAAATGTTAAATGTAATCATGTTTAATAATGTTTCCCCTTGCAATGAATTGGATTAAATAATTGTTGGAAACTGCATTGGCAGGGCAAATATATAAAAATAAAAAGCTAAACGCCTCTTAAAACTTAAGGATACATATATATAAACAAATATATATACACACACACACATTTTTGTTTTTTTGTTGTTGTTTAAATTTATAAAAGGTGGTGTAGCGTGATGATCTGCTTATTAACTAAACAACAGTAATATTGCATTTAAATTAAGGGAATACTTAAATTCAGAATATAATAAAAATATAAAGACACTTAACAGCTCCCAGTTACTCAGGGTTAGGGTTAGGTTACTGCTGTTTGTGTCATTTTTTATTCATGTGTATCACACAAAAGTGAACTTGTTAAATCCAACTTCAAGAAATGAATTGAAATAATTGCACACATTAATATGTTTTATGCTTAATGTGTTTTTATGATCATTTTTAGAATGAGCAGTGATTAAAGCACAAAGTAAATTATATCTGAAGATAAGCAACACACACTGACACAACCCAGCTCTTCTATTTTACACTGAATTCTTTTCTGTGAGGGATTTTTAGTGACTGTATTAAAAGGAAATTTAATATATAAATACAAAATTGAACAACCTGTTTAATTACAGTATCAATACATTATGTTCAGTGCAAGTTCAGTTAGTCAAGTTAACCTGTAAAAATAGACAATGTGGGCACATTTTCTAGACAATTTCTAGAAAATGTAAATAGTCTGAATGCACTAAAGTATCAGGGAAGTGTAACTGGCAGCTCAACTGTTTGCTGATTTGTCTTTGACCAATCATCACTTCTTCATAAATAACATTTATCAATCTTATCTTTTTTTAAATATTAACTGATGTAAAAAATGTTTTAAAAAACTATTAACTGAAGCTAAGCTTCTGTTTTTCCACACATAATCGGTCATGTGTCGAGATTAATTTACATTCATTTTCTACAGAAATGTTTTGTGTTTTTTCTAATAAAAATAAAACAACAAAAAAATAATTATTAATTCTTATTTATTTTGTATCAAATGTAAGTTATGGATGGATTTACAAAGTTTAGTGAGGTAGTAGCTGTGAGCTCAGACTGTCCCAGCAGCCAGGAGCTTTGCTTGCGTGCGGCTAGCTGGGACAGACCTGCCAGGCTCCTTTCATCCGTCTTTCTCTGACTACACGTATTACAGTGTGTCATTTATCCCTTTCCAATTCCACGGATTCACGTTAATCTTAACTCATTAAAATATTATTCTCATTCCCTCTGGGCTGCCCAGTATATAAGAACAAAGACGTCAGCAAACAACCACCTAACCCAACTGGCCAGGTACGACCAATTCTTTCAGAAAAGAATACGCACTTTGCAGAGGGGCAAACTAAATCAATTAGCCATGCACTGAATGAAATTTACAAAGACTGGCATACATGATGTGCTCACACAGTAAATTTGCACACACATACACAGCTCCACCTGCCCTGTTGCTCTACACTCAAGTCCTGCATAATGTAAAACCCCCTTAAAAACGATGAACTTGAGAAAGTGCATGTTTAAGAGTGCCAGCAGGTATGAGAGGGTAAATGAAGAGACGAGCCAGGAAAAGTACATCATTGCTAAAACAGGAAAAAGTTCAGTGCCAAGACTAGAAAGGTTAATCGTGAAAGGAAAAAAAAACTAGAGTAGGCACAGTTTAAAAAGAAGACAAGGATAATAAAAAAAAAAGAAAAACGAAAGACAACAAGGAAGAATTTAAAACTGCATCACAACAGACGGGTTAAAAGGAAAAAGTGCAAAGAAGGAAAGAAAGAAAAGAGGTGCACCTACTGGTTATGATAGCTGAGAGGGTCTGGAAGACAAAGTTCTGAAATGTCCATCAGTCCAGTTTTAGCATTCCAGGAATGAGAGGAAGAGGAAAGAGAAAACAATTGAGACCCGCTTCTTCCCCAAATGATAGCACAGCACCCTCAGAGACAACACTGCCGAAAAAGCCCCTCCAGCACTGCTTCCCCCAGCTTGCACAGGTATGTTGGACTCTGATGGATTGAGTAGGCGCGCGCGTGTGTGTGAGCATGTGTGTTGTGTGTGTGTGTGTGTGTTTATGTATGTATGTGTAGGGAGAGAGAGTAAGAATGTGTGTCTGAGTGTATGTAAGTGAGTGTGTGCGTATGACAGACAGAGAGAGAGAGAGAGAGAGTGTATGAGAGAGGCAGAGTGAAGGGGGGAGGGACAGATAGACGGAGAGGTAAAGGGGAGTGAGAGAGAGAGAGAGAGCGATAGAGAGAGAGAGAGAGGGAGAGAGAGAGGCGCAGGCAGCAGCGGGATGAGCACTAAGATGGAGAGAGCATGAGAGCGCGAGCAAGAGGAATGACTCTTTCCATGGGCAGGATAGGGCTCTTTAAGACTCAAGGGCTTGATGAATATGGAACAGCTGCTGTTGGCTGGCTCCGAGGGGCAGGACTTAAAGTGACAGAGGGGCCGGCGGAGCACCGGGGAGGAGGGATCCAAACGCTCGCTCACACACTCCACCATGCACAGATACGACACACACATGCCACACATGGCTCACATGCACACAGACAAAACAACCTATCACATGAACAACAGAGATTCAACTATGAGAGCAGTCAAAGTTTCCATCGTAATTAAATAAAAAACTTTAAGTGCCGAAAAGTCAAATTTGAGCATAAATGAAGATGATAAATGCAAGTGTGTGACTGTCAGTATTAGTGTATGTAGTTGTCATTTGTGATATAATTTAAAATAGCTTCGATAACTGTACTGACTTGTAAAAAATGCATCATGTATTTACTGATAAAAGCTAATTATCTTTACATTTTGTCATTTATATTTCATGATTTCTTTAGAGAAGCTTTTTAAACATTCATTACTATACACTGAAGTGATATCAAACAAAGCCACAGGAAAGCCAAAGCAATATTACACATCACACTACAACACAGAACTTAACCAAACATCTCAAAACTTGATGATGATTAAAAAACTTACTGTCATCTACTGTATGCTTTTTTTTTTTTTTTAAAGATATCAAAATGTCACCCGTACTGTTATATAGCACATAATAAAGCCTGACACCAGCTTCAACCGCACTATAGAAACTACACTAAGCAGTCGAGTGCATCTGTAGCACTTCACTTCACGAAAAGCAATAGCTTTCAAACCACTAAGGACAGTAAATGTATTTATTGAGCTGTGTCGCTAGCTCCATTTGCGGGTGTTACATGTGAGAGACCATTGTGAGCCTTTCACCACCTGTGAGAGATGATCTCAAGCCATAACTCATATTCTGGAAGCCCATCAGCTTCTAAAGCAGCGGAAAATCCAGCTCTGTCTTCTCTAACCCCAGCTTTAGAACCGCCTGTGTTTCACTGTTGATCAAGCTCAGTAAGAATGTCGAGAATGCAGATACCATTTCACAGTCAGTGAGGGTCTCCATGTTACTGTATCGCCACATTATAAGAGCAGAGCTTACCATGGCATCTTATTGGAGAAATGAGCGCTCCAACAATGGCCGACACTTGGCTGAGTCAAGCAGAAAGAAACAGCAGCTAGCTCACTTTTCTGAAATTCTACTTGAGCAAAGTCAGAAGGTATCTGACAACGGTCCCCTGCTACTTCAGTCAAAGTAAAAAATACGAGCGAGCGAGGAGGAGTCAAGATCTACCAGCAAGATTCATGCAAAAAGGTGTGTTGGGTCGCTCTGCTGCTCTCCGCTTTTCTCTGCCGAACAGGAACAAGTATAACCCCTGGAGAGGAATCCAGTTCCATTCATCGGCTCACGTTTCTACAATCAATGCAAAAACATCACGCAATCCCTATTGATCATCACAGGCCTATTGATGTGCAGCAATAGTGCCTCCACAGTGGCACAGATTACACAGCATCTGGTCTCTTTTTGGGACAAACACAAATGACTAAATTGATGAAATCCAATTAAGATTGATGCCAAATCAAACACCTGTCACTTTAATTCTTTAAAGAGGAGTAAAATCACTATCAGACACAGTTCTTAGACTTTTAAAGACACTGCACTAAATATACAGATCAAGAAAAATTAAAACACATCTGTAAACCCCAAACAAAACAACACAAGTGGATTTTAACATTAACTCCCACTAAATGTGATCATATTACTGAATAGAATTGTAGTAACATTTAACATTCAATTTCCTGCAGTTTATTCAAGTTGTAACACTAAAATCTACGTAATGTTAACACACACAATTAGAATAATTAAAATAAAGAAAACCAAACTGTTAAATAAATCCCTATAATGAGTTAAATCACAATGCAAAAACAAACACAACAGTCTGGTGGTAGTAACAGCTGATCCAGCATGGTTTAAGTCAAGGGACCTGGTTACAACCAATAGAGAATCACAAGAGGTGGTACTCTCTCTACTCTTATCCTGGCATCTAACCTGTGTACTGTCTTTCATGTTGATGACTTCCTCTGTTTGATAAATCACATTTCTGCATATTTCACTTTGGCCTCCCAGGGCTTTCTGACTGACACCACACAGACTTTTGTCACACAGTATGAGCTATGAAATCCCTGCTGCTGCTGCTACTATCCTTGCTTCTTATCAGCTCTGTTATGAAAAAAAAAATCAGACTGTGTGACAGCTGATTTGACAGGATGGGATCTGATACAAATAAAGAATAGAGCTGCACTCAGGCGAACACTCGATCACACGTGGCATGACAAAGTTAGTGCAGTATTACTACCAGGAGCAGTGTTGATTATCTAATCTGCTGCTGTTACAACTTTTTTAAATTTAAGATTTGTGTTGTTGTGTGGGATCTCACATATCATAAAATCCTATATTCTGCCTGTAGGCTACACTTGACATTTGCATCTGTGTGTGTATATGTGTGTTTATTTGTTTGCATATGTGTGGATGGTTAATTAAGAAAATATATGGTTAATTAACTTGTCAAAACAAGAAAGCATGCTGTCTGGTCAGCTAAAAGACTGGAATAGGCCTACTGGGTTTTTTTTTAAGACTGATCATAATACATAGCGTCATAAAATAATAATGACTTATTTTTTTCATACACAAGTTTTTAAAAAACACCAAATAATATATTTCTGTGTACAGTACTGAAGTTAAACTAATATCTATGGACGTTCAGCTGCATGAAGCCCTCACTTGGTGATGGTTTAATAAAGATAATGTTGCATTAATTAACCTTTTAATTGACAAGTCAATTTTATACAAAATGTCATTACAGTCTGGTGATATAAACAAGTTTGGCCTATGAGGGAATACATAAAATACTCTTTAAAACGACACGTTTTAAGGAGACGACATAATAAATACGCTTTACTTTATGGTGTTTATTTAGCAATTTTACCTCCGAATTTGTCTCACATTAAACAAGCAGCTATGTCTTATTAAGTCGCTAAATTTAACCTTTTTCATGCGTACAGTAATGGTCAAATCGATAGCGTAATCCAGTCACTATTCCCAAAGGAAAAGCTACGATGCTGGTCCACGTGCACAGTGCATGCCTCAATTAGAGCTCAACCGCGTGCGCACTGATGTAATTTACAGTAGCTACAGGTAAGCCACATTTAAAAACAGGATACTTTTTTTTTTTTTAATCTCTTCACACAATACAAAAAGTACACAAAATACAAGTAGACAAAAAATAATGTGCCTGGAAGATAAACTGAGGTTATTACTGATGTGTCGTGTACCTTACTCGGACAAGTCATGTCACATCCCCGGGTGAGCACAGCGCACTGTGGAGGTGGTTTCTCCAGGTTGTAGTGGTGGTGGTGGTGGTGGAGGTGGCTCTGTGTTTCTGAGCGCGCGGACACCGCAGCCACACTATCAACTCCTCCTCCGGCGCGCGCCCTGTGGCTAAAGCAAACACCTCCACCGGCAGCAGGACCCGGGTGAGTGAGGTCAAATGTGATTCAAGGGGGGGAAAAAATCTGTTAAGAGGGGGGAAAAAAACAAGTAACCGTTCCGTCAGTCCGTCTTATGTCTTTAACTTCCTCTTTTTTTTCATTGTGTAAAAAAGAAAAAAAAAATAATAACAGTGAATGTTGAACTTTGAGTATTTTTAACATGTTCCCACTGTTATTATGTTTTTTTGCTTTACTGCTCCGTGAATTCCTAAACTGCTAAGCAACCTCATGCTCATTTTGACTGCCCACATGTGCCCGTGCAGCTGTGTGAAGTCTTCTGTCAGGGTGCTGTTTGTAATTTGGATTATTTTTTGCCTCTCTGCTCAGTAGCACTGCGGGTGTGGTGGGTACATTTTCACCTGAGAAAAACGGCAGGTGACAGCATACGTGCAAAGGCTGAAAAACATGGCAGTCGGTCGGTTTCCACTGTTGATGAATAAATAACAGGACAATAGAGATCACAGTGGCTGTATCATGTAACCCAGGCGTTCACAAACTTAACAAACTTTTTAATTTTAATTATCTTGGGGGTGTTTTTTGGATATGATTTTTATGTAGTTGATAGGTTTCTGTTGTTGAGATACATAAAATCTACCATTAAAATAAACTATAATCATTGCATGTGTTAATTTCATAATGGTGCAATTCAACTTGTTTGTGGACCCCATGCATGAAAACTAGTGGTCCTCAGGCTCTATTTTGGGGCCCTTTCTCAACATCTAGGCAACATATTACATATTCCAGAAAACATTAATATGTAAACAAAATTAAAACAAACATTTACCAGCAATACAAATAACTGTACAACTTCAGCAACCTAATTCATATAGTAATTAAAACATGTTTTATTAAAAAAACAAAAAGAATGCAGTTTGTTCATATATGTTCTGCTCTGTCCTGTCCTCTGAAAGGTTTTCTTCTTCTTCACACATCTTACATTCTCCATCATTGACTGACTGCCTCAGCTGTGGACCAGAGCATGAAGCCAGCTGACAGCAGTAACCAACTCTATCATCTCCACTAGAGGGAGGGCTATCTCACAACAAGGCCACAGAGGAGCTGCAGCAGAGGTAACCTTTATATATTTATTTATTTATTCCCCCCCCCCCCCCTCCTTCCCCCCTGGGTGATGGTGTAATTCATAAACTGAATGAATGACAGTCAGGACAGTGCCAACAACCAGGCCCACAATGGATACCTGACTGCATTTACTTCTGAGTACAAAAAACCTATCCATTACAAACATGTAATTATTGTCCTTAATAGATTAATTCATGCTGAAAGATAGAAATGAGTTCCAGGCTATTGATGTAATCATTTCACTGAGGAAATTAAGTGACATTAAAAGAATGATATTGTCACCGTGAAAGTATCATTGATTCTTTTCGAATGCAATTAACTGTATTTGAAAATGGGAGCTGCACATTGAGCTGCACTAGGAGCACTGAGGATCACTTCATTTGTGAGAGATATAAAGACCAAATTATCCCATCAAAGAGAAAATCTATAAATGTAATGGCACAGCGCTTCAGCACTAAGGAATGACAACAGCGGTCCTGTTCAGTTCCCTCTGTTAGGTGTATTAACTACCAATGAGTGGTTCTCAGCAGCCCACAGAAAGATTATCTACTGTGAACTAAGGGAGAATATCATTCAATTAAAGCATTTTTTATTGGCTGACATAAACAATCCTCCTAAAAGTAGAATCCGAGAGATATAAAGCTTTCATGTGAAATGTAATCAGAATATTTCCAGGAGCCGATTCACTGCTAATAAAGAGGAGAGTGAATTTGTAGAATCAGCTTCTATACTTTTGTTTTATTTTTTTATGTAGTTCAAATAATGAAATGATTAGCCCATCAAAACAAAAAATGACTGACAACTATCTTGATAATTGATTCATTGTTTAAGTTGTTTTTAAGCTAAAACACAGAATCAAATGATGGCTTTTTTATTTTATATTTCTAGGCTGGATATCTTTGAGTTTTGGGTCATTAATCGGACAAAAGAGGCTTTAGGGATTCAGTAAAATTATAGCAGACGTGTTTCACTGTCTCTCATTTTATAGACAAAACAACTGTGATGAATCGAGAAAATAATCTATAACAAATCTATAACATGTATTTGAGTATTGAAATCAACCATTTATCCCCATTCAAATGTAACTTTACGAGGGTTTCTTGGTTTCTTGTTCCTTCTGAATGTCATCCACAAACAAACTATGACTTTGGTCGCCATCACTGAACACAGCATTCTCTGCAGTGATTGCTTGATGCTTAAACGACGAGTGCGCTAAAAATACATTTTTCCAACCTGTCTTAAGCTCAGTATTTCTGCTAATGCCAGTTCAGTGTGTGTTGTTGTTTTGTTGACTCTCCACATGTTGTGTGGAGAGTTTTGATGGATTCCACCAAAAGCATGCTTGTGTAGCAGCTGCTGGTCCACACAGCTCCCTAACTTGATTACAGTGTTGGTAATCCACTGAAAAGAAATTCAGTGAAGAGGCAGAGAGAGAAAAAACATGAAAGATATCAGGCACAACCACTGATATGATGTCCAGTCTTCAGAGGAATCAGGCATCAATCTCCAGTCCTGGTCAAAAATGCTGCATAATTCAAACCCAAACATTTTTTTCTTTGCGTGATTAAAACCAAATCAGAGGGCCTGAAACCTCTCTCCCTCCACCTGCTGTCAGCCAACCTCCATCCCAGCCTCGCCTAAATTTCATTTAGGAGACATCTTACTCCCTTTCCCCCTCTCTCTCATGCTCTCTACATCGCTGTCTCTCCTCTCTTTTTGAATTCAGTGCGCTGTAGCCCTTAGATTTACTTGCTTAACAAATATGGACAGGGGGCCTAAGTGGTTTTTGAAATCTTCGAATGGACTTTGGAGTGCCTGTGCTGTGCTGGGTGACAACAGTCTCTGTGTCTCTCTCCCTCTACCACATGTGTGTGTGTGTGTGATTGTGTGTGCTTGTTTGTCTTTTTCTGTTTTTGTCCATATGTGTGTGTATGTGTGTGTGTGTGTGTGTGTGTGTGCTTGTTTGTCTGTTTCTGCTTTTGTCCGTATGTTTGTGCACGTGCATGCTTGTGTGTGCGCGTGCAAGTATATGGCTTCCCCATACTCTCCCAGACTCCCTGGCTAGGAGATGGCAGTGCTGGGTGGAGCGGCAGTCTGGAAATGAGATAAGGATGTCTGATTCATAGGATCTGACAGGAAATCTATACTCTGCAATGTTTATAATCCAGCCATTACTACACAGCCAAATGAAAGAACAATAATCCAATCATTTACTCCATATTTACCTGAGGCAGATTCTCGGCTTTAAAGGCAAAGTGCATTGCACAGTGACGGAGGCTGTAAAAGGGCTGATATGGGTGGTAGTGTTGTGTGTGTGTATGGTGGGGTGGGGGGGGGGGGGGGCTGGACAGCGTCTAGCTCACAGAGAGGAGGACATCTAGGAGGAGGAGGAGGGTAAGGATGGACTGTTCTCTGGGGAGATGTGTGTCTACAGGAGATGGGATGTTTCACCTGTGTGTGCTCTGTAGGGTTAAGGGTCACTCATTACTCATCATTAAGATCCCATTGATTTATGAGTAACTTTGAGAAAAAGTGAGGAACTAGGGTTTATGAAACTTGGGGTTAAAGGTTTCCCTTAATGTGACTTGAGAAAAAGCACACATGTACTGTAGTGTTAGCAAAATGCTTCTGTTATTACAAAGAGTTTAAAGAAGAGGTTTAATATGACTCGCTTACACTGATCCTGTGTCATCTATAACAGAGGAGTCCTTAGAGGTAACATCTCTCCATAAGCATAGAGGAATTCTCTGAGTGGGGGTTTACTTATCATAGAGTCTTTCATGGACAGTATGAGCTGCTCTTCATTGTGTACGAGGGGGGAGGTTTATCTTATTTGGAAAAGTGAAGGGGGCCTGCCCTTATCTGTCAATAAACAGTAATTAGATTTTGTGGCCGATAGCGTCGATTGGTTTCTAATCTAGCTGTCGCCCTAGACGTGTGTAATTAAAATCCTGATTGATAAAGGGGCAGAAGCCCGCCCACACCACCACTTTACCAGACCGTACCCCCGACCCCTTCAAAACACAAACAAGAGAGAGATATGAAAGAAGGCCTGGGGAGAAAACTGCACTTCTTATTGATCAGTTCTATCTGCCTTCCTATCAATGCCCTTTTCCCACAATGGAGGGGCTAGTACAAAGGTTTCCCACGTAAAACTTCATAGCTAATCTTCATCTGGCAGATTTTATCCTACCTAAAAGGAATACCAAAGCAAAAAAGATTTTACCTTTAAACACTCAATAGCTAAAACAGAAAAACTAAGATTTTGCATTTGCATGTGCATGCATGTGTTTGTGTGAAATGCCCGGTCGAAAATAAGAAATTAAAACTTGCTTGCCACTAATGAGGGAAAGCTTACTGTGATTGTAATGCAATCAAAGAAAAATACCCCCTTAGGTGATAAAGAGATGAAAAAGGAACAATGCATTTATTCTACTTAACTAATGGGCATGTGAACACAAGAATAAGGTCCCAGCAAACACACACACACACACACACACACACAGACAGACACACACAGGTGAAGACAAATAAGGTACCTTCAAGTCAGAGGACTCCCACAGAGAATAGCCGAGCTGAAAGATGTTCAAAAACTCTGCCTCCAGACTTCATCATCAGGGTCCATGCAGACTGACAAGCCAGGAAAAAAGGCTATGTGCTGTTTAAGTTCTGGAGAAAAAGGGACAGTGAAGTGAAAATAGTGAGAGAGGAGAGCAGGACAAAGAAAATGCATTGGGCAAAGAAATTTCCAGCTAAGTGAGCTTGCACATTTAACTCCTCCAGCCAGCAAACATCTCCAAATATGACCCAAATCTCAGAATGGCACCATGAAGTTGTGAGAGGCAGATAATCAGTTTTATAGAGATACATTTGACTCTGTTGTCTGCAGGATATTTTAAAACTCTGTAAACTGGGAGCGAGCACAGACTGCAGGCCTGTGACCTTTCCTGTCTGACACTGGTCACCTGCTGTCACGTGTGAGAGCTGACCCACAGCAGTGAATGATGGCTGCATACTCTGCTTCAACCCCCCCTCTGTGACACAGACACACTGAAAAATACACACACACATACACATCCTGTATCCACCATGAAGCGAATAAACCAGCTTTCACTCAACACCAAACCAATGCTCCTACAACTTCAAGAACATAATAAATCACAAATTAGAAGTGTGGGTGTGTGTGTATTTCGAAGGGGGTGGACATTCAGGAAAGCACTGGTCCAGTGCTTAATTTTATTCTTAATGGAAGGCAAAATTTCCAAAGGAAAACTTTCATTGGGCACAAAATGACTTTCCTTAGTGTTCACTTTCTTACACTGAAAGGAGAGATTGAGATTGATAAATGCTGGCAGTGCAGTACCAGCTCATGCATGGTGTACCTCATTTAACTGATTTCTGTAATTTCCTCACTAAACAGTGATTAATAAATGGTTACCTGAGCAAATGAAAAATAGACTATTGAATAAATGTTGCTGAAAAAGCTTTTTATTTTCTAAACGACAAATCAGATGCATCATTTGTCTTGTAAACATCAAATTTTATGGAACTGTCATCCAATATTGCCTTAAAGAGTTTTGGCATTATAACGCCTTATAGGGCATCAATGGCACTTCATATATGTATGAAGGATGTTATTATTCAGAATACCACATAACACATCCATAATTAGTAAAAACATATGTGTTCTGCATTTTGGCCATGTTTGGGAGTTGTTAAATCGTTTTGTAATTGTAATAGTTTAATATTAAAAAAGGGAAAAGGCTGGATATGTGTTATAAGGATTGATTAGACATTTTAATGTCAACATTCACACAATTTCCCTTCTCATTAGTGACCAAATTCAGTGGACTTTGTTTTCAGTACATTATGATAAAATTCTCAGTGCACAATGTCAGCACTATAACAGCTCCATGCACACAGTTAACAACATACATTGGTTCCAAAATTCCAATATATTTGTCATATTTGAACATAACATACACAATGAATATTGCAAGAGAAGGACAAACTGAAACATTTGAAAAATAAGTCTCATTACGTAGTCGAGTTTGGGCCTACTGTGTCTCCAATTAAAGCTGGTGTGCGGGTCTTTTATCTCCCCCCTCTCTCCTTCCCGTTAAGGTCGTGCCCAAAAATTGTTTTGAGTGTCACACAATCTCCACAAAATGACATTTTTCACTATCTGATTTTAACGAATTCAGACCAATGGCATTTGGAAAGTCTAGAAGAGCTGTACAATTAAATTATTTTATCGCCATTTATGTAAGCTGAAGAAGTTACTTGGCTCATTTGGCATAAGTCTCTTGTCCACATGCTGTTACTATAGAGCATGCCCAGTATGCATTCATGCAGCGAGCGCAGGAATGTCAAACCCAACACCAGATTAAAAACTCTGTATACTGTGAAATACAGAGAGATTTATCTGGCCGTGATAGACTTAATTAGCATTGTGTGAAGTAATTTGGCTTGAATGTAACAGAAGTTCATTTATATGTAAGTTCAGCACTACGTGTTAAAGCATATAATGTAGGCCTACATAAAATATAAATATCAACATTAATAATATTTTTTGATATGTTATCAAAGTGTAAAATATATTTGAGTTTTTATATCACAAAGCGTTAACTTACGGTTAATTGATACCCTTGAAAGACTTCAAAGGAAAGCTCCCGGATACATAAGACCTTGTCTTCTTGAGTGAATAAATGTGATTGGAGATCAGATTCTCCTTTAGATTCTTCTTAAGAATGTCGTCTCTCCTGATAATAAGGCCAGTTCCCCCTGTGGTGCCACAACAGTGAAGTGACCTTGTCACCAGGGTGCCATGTGTCACAGTGGGGGGACCCAGTGGGAAAGGATGGGGTGAACAGATCATCTCCCTGCATGCCTGGTACCCATGCCCTACCCTTCCTGCTCCCACCACAGGCCCAGCACCAGAGAGGCCGGAGCAGGGAGAGGAGCAGCTCCAGGCTCTGGAGAACATGACTCCAATTAAGCTGTGGAAGCCTGGCTCACGCTCCAGTGCCTCAGCCCAGTTGTCCTAGACAGCGAGACACAGCTAACCCAGGGAAATGAACTCTGCCAGCATAGTCAAGATAGTCACTGAGAGAATTAGATTCTGCTTTACAAACAATTTGTAGGAGGTAAAGACTCACTGGGATCCATCAAGAAACCACAAAATGAAACTGAATTCGAAATCACGATGACGACAATCATTACAGTTTTGATAAAACATTGTCAAATAATATAAAGATTAAACAAAAAATCACAAGGAAAGAACATCAGAGATGATAGCTTGTTTTCTGTATTGAGAGCCCAGCAGAAAAAAAATGCGCAGAGTTAAGCACACAGTAATAGATGAGAGCGATTGAGAGGCCTCGTTTTCCCCTGTGATTAAAAATGTATGTTGCCACACGCAGCCTTTGGTGTGGAACTCTCCTGGAAAAGGAGCTGGTTAATATTCAGGCCCATGTCTGGCTAATGTCTTAAAGTGATAAATAGGAGGGGGTTGCTGCCGTTTGATTGTTCTTCACAGGCAGTCTGGGAGCAGCAGCACAGGGGGATTTAAGGTGGAGGAATCCTCTCAAAGCTCCTCATTCATTCACTCTCAGACGCCCCATCATTAATTGGGCCTGTCGACATGACTCCTCTGTACCCAGGGCCACTGGCAGCTACCATGGTGGATGAGCTTTTTAAGACAGTTCAAAAGAGTCCTTGCCTCATGAAAGGCATTCAAATTACATGAAATTGCATTCATGTCAAGCCTTGCAGGCATATTCATACAGTACACTGGCATAATGTCTTGTTTCGTGCCATGCATATCTGTGTGACCATATAATCGTCCCCTTGGGAGAAAATCACAGTATAAAGAGTATGTTTTTCAAACCATTAATATATAATGCTTCATTTTTCAAATGACTATATATACTGTATACTTACAGTAAATACAGTGCTGAATGGTTTCAAGGAAATACAATTTACTTCATTCATATGTAAATATAGCAATCTCTTCCGATTAAATACACCCAAGAATCCCTGACTATTATGAGATAATATTTCCATTACCGACAAATCTAGCTTCATGCAAAACAGGATGCAATATCCCTGAAGGAAACATAACAAATCCAATCCAATAGTATTATCACTTCCAATTAAGAGTGAATAAACTAGGAGCTGCTTGGGAGAAAACGTGGTTACTGTATCTTCACAAGTTGGTTGAAACATTAAAATAAAGACCAGAGATATTTGCGTGTTAATCTATAACCATAGTGAAAGAAGCTCTAATATGATATTTCTCATTCATGCTGGCTTAGTCACTAAAATCCATAATATACCATGTAAATGGGGGGTTGAAGTACAATATGTGTTATTTATGGAGTTATCCCTTTGGCACACTTTCCACTTTGACAGTTATCTCCCTGTCCTGTGTAAGTATAGCTATACAGGACAAGGTGAGTCCAGCCTTCAAAACTTTGTCATTTCTACTGATGTTAAGTTGGAAGGTGAAAGCAGAGGGTGGCCAGATTTGGTTCATGATGTCAACCATGTGATACTTTAGTATTTATAACCATTAGGGGCTGTATATATGTCATGAAGTACAGCAGGCTCTTTATCAGGGTGGCCATTGGCCTACTTCACTTCCATCCGTGTCCGACTGTTTCTTCATGCCAGGACTGATGATGCCTTCCTCAGGAGGAAGAGTTTAACCTGAAATGTATGGGAACCTTAGCTGTGGCAGGTTATCTTAATTAGCCATTACACTTTTTTAAAAACTATTTGTGATTGAATATCAGCTAATTAGTGCACAATTGGGCCCCATAATTTAAATCAAACCTATAGAACACAGTGGATTAATTTCTAAAAGAAGACCCTGTGGCCACAACAATTCACTGGACTTGGCTTCAGAAAAGCTGGGCTGGGATTGAATGTTTCCTGTTTGTTTC
The DNA here is from genome assembly GCF_027409825.1 of Scomber japonicus. NCBI lineage: Eukaryota > Metazoa > Chordata > Actinopteri > Scombriformes > Scombridae > Scomber > Scomber japonicus. The sequence continues at coordinate 18,044,201 of NC_070593.1, read as the reverse complement.
CATGACGGCCTCACACAGAGCTTACAATTAGGGCCACTGACAATTCCTGCTGTCTTTCTGTAGGTATCTGTAGGTCTATCCGGCTCTTGCGTTGTCATTCTTTGGATTTTTTCCATACTACTGAAACTATTCGCAGTCTCACTCTTCCTCACTCATGCTTGCTCTTTACAAATTTCACTCCCTTTTGCAATCACATTCGCATTCAGTATCCTCCCATCACTTCCTCCCCTCCTCCTCTACCTGCCATGGAAGTGGTTTCTGTTATGGCAGTGGGAAGGCTACCCGCAGCGGGAGAGATCCTAATTAACAGCCTATTCATTTGTGTGGAGCGGAGAGCTCCTGCTTTCTGAGCACTTGTTTTATGGTGGCGCTAGGGAGCCCTGTCCAGGGATTTGGAGGGGGATAATTGCCTTTGCCGCAGGCTGCAGTAATCTGGTCGGCTAATTCATTATTTTAATAAGTTAGCTTCTCCTCGGGGGTGTGCTAGCTGGGCTGCGCCTCAAACCTTGGTGGTGCACCTCGTTATTGTGGCGCTCTTTTACACCGCCGCCCGCATGGGGTTAATAACTGTTATTAGCCTCTCTCCTCAGCCTGCAATTTCTCGTTTAACTGGGGCGATTCAAACGAAACCTTTGCGAGCGTCTAATAATCAACCTCTCTGGAACCAGGGGTAATCCCTATGAAGGGGTCCGTATAGTGGAGAGGGGTAATGGATGCAATCGCCTGAGTGCCTTTGCCTCCGCTTCATTATGGGTCCTGATGTTGTTTTTGTTGTTGATGCTGCTGTTGTTTTTACTCAGTTTCTCCAAACCCATTTGAGGGAAGAAATATTTGCCTTGAGCAAGGGAAATGGATCAGATTTATACATACAAATAAGATGATCATTAGGTTTGCGTAACTAATGGCTTCATTTAGGCCATAATCTTCCATCTCCCTAATAGGCTATGCAGTCAGTAGGATGTGTGTATGTGTCTGTGTGAGGCAGGCAGGTTTAATGACTCCAGTGCAGTCAGACATTTTGTGCATTGGCTGATTAAAAACCATGTCATTTCAACAGGAAGGGGATAAAGGCAGGGCTTTGTGAATGGAAGTATTTTAAAAATCCAATATTGGAGATGGTGACGGCTGGATGTTTGAAGGAACCTGCATTTAAAATCCAATTATGAATACAGCACAAAATGGTTTTGAATGCATCTATTGGATACATTATTTCACTTTGTGACGAAAAGAGATATCCTAATTCACTTTTGAGAGAAAGTACAATGTAGACAAGGCAATCCTATTATGTATCCCTAGATATTCCTGCTTTGCATCTTCCAATGACAAAGTCCATCACTGCAGCTGAGGAGGAGAAAACATTCAGACTGTCCCTAACAGCAAAGTTATAAGCATGGACTGCTCTGGCTGGCTATTTGCTTTAAAATGTGTGACATAAAGACAAAAATAGATGTATGCTTTCACCACTAACTGTATCTTAATAATTATATATCTTGAGTGCCTGGCATCCTCTGCACACTCAGGAGACTGCAAGCCTCAGTCCACATGCTCTGTGTGGCTTATGTTCCATATTGTAGGCTGGCTTGTTTAGCTGTCATCATGCTGTGACCTGCCAGCCACTGTGAAATGAGCTCCTGGATATTAAAGAGGCTATCTCTTCATCTGTACTTAACCATAGTGGAGTGACACATCACATGGCCCTGAGCCCTGTAAAGGAGAGGGGCAATAACATCTAGGGTGGAAAATGTTGAAATGAGCAAGGCTGGGTTCTGTGGTCAGTCATGTGACTGAAAGAACAACATTTCCACCAATATGCTTTCTCATCAACCCAACAACAAGCTATTAAATCCCCTGAAGTATTGCACAATGTTTATCCAAGACTGTGACGGCCTACAAATAGCTTCGCGTGTTCATTTAGCACTTTTACTGCATCTAAAAGTTAAACCCATGGACCCTTCTGCACATAGGAGTGGCGGTTGTGCTCCATAAAGTACGCACATGATAGTAAATGACCTGGTTCACTATTAACTATTATCCACTTAATGTCCTTCCTGGCTTGCCACATGTGGAGCTTTGGCTGAGCGCTGGCCTCTGGGGCTGCCTGGGGCTCGTTCAGGGCCATGGCTGTTCAAAGCCCACTCTGCCATCTGCTAGACCAGCGGCTCTGCTTCCCTGATCAGGCTGACGTGGCTGCAGCTGGGACAGCAGAGGCCTGTGACTGTCCAACACCCAGGTGTTAACCACAGCTTCATGCATATGGATTCAGATATTGCTATAGATCTCTGATAACATATGTGGGAGCTGACACACAACTAATAAATGCTCTGCTATGTGGACACTATTGCTAAATGCTGTTTGTGCACAAGGAGGAGTTTCCTTATTGATTTTCTTCCTATTATGGATATATCTCATTTGACACTCTTCTGTGTGAGGCAGTATTGATCAATATCAGCTGATGTTTTTTGAAGAACTGCTGGAGTGGCAGAGCTCAGCACAGCAGTCCTGCCCACCTTAAAGCCGCTCAACTTAGCATGACTGGCTTCTAATGAGTGGTCCCTCCTCTCATCACACAATCCTCAGTCCCTCCCTCCCACATTCATCAATTCTCATTAGGGAAAATCATCATGTGGAATACCAACTTTTGGCCAATATTCATCACTGTCAGCCCTCATCCGTAGCAGCGCAATGACAGACGCAGGATCTGGGAGTGCCTAAGTAGCACTGACTTAGCTCTTTTATTCCCTAATCTCAACCTCTGTGCTTGTGGAGCCCGAGCAACTCTCTGCAGTGCACACTCCCTGACAGCAATTACTTTATGCAAAAAGAGCGGAGGAGTTTGGTGAGTGGCGTGAGTGAGAATAAGTCTCCTCTGAACTCTGGCTGTTGGCAGGCTGCAGCATTCCAATAGGACCGGCTCACTTCCCATGGGCACGAAAGGGCAGTGGGGAGGGAGGGGAGGTGGCAGTGGACAGCTTCGTAGCACTGTGACATGGTTTTTGTTGTGAAAGCACTTATCTGTAGGCATCATTCATATACTGCTGAAGTGAAGTTATTACATAATTACAGTCCTCAAAAAACAATAAACATTTTGCATATTTTGCAATAATTTTACTTGCATCTGTCTCCCTCACACTGGGTCCCAGATACCCTTTAAGAGCATATGTACGTCACAAAAGATTGCCTTCGCCAGCAGTGTGTTCCCCCTCCTGTAAAAATAGCTTGTGTGTGTCGTTCTCATAACAGCAGCAGGATCAATACATTCATTCCCATTTTAGCCACTCTGCCCCTTTGCCCACCCACACCCAAGAATAGGACAGCTTGCAAAACCCAGCCGCCATGTCAGCTAATCACAACCCTATTGCTTCAGTCATTCGTGCCCCCACGTTGGCCCACGCCGGCTGCCTGCCCAGCACAGCTAGAGATTTTACCCAGAGGTCAGTGGGCTGGCCAGCCTGTCTCAGTCCAAACTCCCCTCCTGCCAGGTGGATCAGAGGGAGGCTTGCGGTTTGCCTCTCTGCTGAGAAAATGAGATCACACCACCACAATAGGGGGGCTGCCTTTGGAAGACCTTCATTCCAGGTTACAAGATAATAGCAGAAAACCATTTGCATCAACTAAAGGAACATTATAATAAATCAGACTCCATAATAAATTATCTTAAAGCTTTGTTAACTGACTCTCAGTTGTTGTCTTTTAGGTTGGTTGAAACACATCAGAGTAAATCACAATACATACAATAAAAAATAACACAACATGCACAGTACTGACAAAAGTAACAGACATGGTGTCAGTGTGAATGGCATTTATGAATTTAGCAAAGTTATTGAATTTGGTATGAAATACTTTTTGTCAATGTTACAGGCTGCTGCCGCGGCTCTATAGCATCTTTCCGAGGGCATTTTTATGAGGACACAATTTGTTGGGCTTTTTGTTTCACCTGTGTTTTATATACACATCACAGTTGTTTCAGCTCTTTCTCAATCATTTTACTGGCAATATTTGTAATTCTGCAAAGTCTATTTTTGTTCTTAGGCCCCAAGATACCCATACAATGTACACATATTAAAAGTTAAAACACATTTAACAAGACTTCTGTAAACAGTCTCTAAAGTGTTCTTACTTATATTGTATGAGTTTAATTTCCTGTTTAGATGCATTGCTTGTTTTAAAATGTATTCTGTGTTAGCTGTAAGACTTCAAGTACAATCAAAAAAGATTCCTAAATATTTAAACAGGGTGATCATTAATCTAAATGGCACTCAGGTGACTCACAATAGCCAGCTCTAGTCTAACTTTTATTAATAAGAAGGGAACTGTCTTCACACCATGTTGTAAGTTCACCAATATGGTGGAAATATGTAGACCAATTAACTGTCTTCAGAAGACTTGACTAGCACCATGTCATTGGCATATTTATACAACTGGCAGGTGGAAACCATCAATTTGCATTTCATTAGTGTATAGACAAAACAAAACAGGTGAGCACGCAGCCTTGATGTGCTCCTATATCAGAGGTAATATCACTGTAGCTCACTGTGGTTGATCTGTGAGGAACTCTGTATGATGTGCTTGTTGGTGTTTATGTCTCAAAGCCTTTTAATCAGAGTATATTTCTGCATACAATTAAAAGGTGAACTAATATCTATGATTAAAATACTGGCATAACTCTTATTTAGCTATAGATGTTAATCAGTGTCAGTGTTGCATGTCCAGTACATCGGCCCTTCTTGAATGCAAACTGAAGTGTCTTGAACCTTTCACTGATAGATGCTGAAAGATAATTGAATACCCTCTTCGTATATTTACATAGGATGCTCGTCAGTGCTACTGGTCTACAATCACTGAGGTCTGTTGCCATCGGCTTCTTAGGGATATGTTATGATATTGCTCCTGAATGTTAATTCAATAAAAAGCTGAAACAATTTCATAAAAACTGCTGTGAGCTGAAATGACTTAATCACCTTACCGCTTAAACCATCAAGTCCAAATGCTTTACTAGGTTTGATTTGAGATAGGCTTGCTGCAACTTCTGCATTTGTCAGTACAATTGTTGAGTGATCAGTGGTGTTAGCAAATATGTCACAGTTATTTCTTTATCATTCAAATTAAAGTGGTGGGGTTATCAAATCTAGAATAAAAATAATTAACTTCATTGACAAATATACATTTTCCTCCACTGAATTGATTTCTTTGGCAGCTGCTCATCTCTGCCTGCTTTTATCATTGTGTATCTGTCAATGGAGACTGTTGCTTCTGGCTTTAACCATATCTCTGTTGGATGATGAGATGAGATGAGATTACACTGTTTGAAGTCCGTTTCATGGCTCTCTCTCATTTTTAACTCCTCAATTATGTTGGTGAGAGGTCAAATATATGACAGTGTGCTTTTCTTTATTTTTTTTTCTCTACTATTTGTGTCTCAGGATTTCTGTACAGTCCATGGAAATGTGGTGTTTGAAACTGAAACATCTGATATCTGGTATAGGGAAGTACCATGTCACATTCACTTACCAAAAACAGTAGCAGGAGGATGTAAATTGCAATCCAAACATGATAAAGTTCGATATTGAGAAACTGACTGATCTCTTATTCTCATGAGGTTAGACACAGACACACTAGACAAGATTAAAAAATATATAAACAAACCACCAACATGTGGCCCTAGGTCAGCTGTCACACTGCACACTGGAAGTATGATAGTATAATATAGTAGCTCTGCAAAAAACTAATTTAATGAAGCTAACCCTACTGATGCAGTAATGTTTAATGTAGCAATATGTGGCCTTTGTGTCTTTTCTTAGTGGCCACGTCTGTTTTAATGGAGGATATTCATAAATAAATAGAAACATTAATAGAAAAACTTTAAGAATTGTACAACATGATATACTACTACTCTGCACCTCATCTCTAAGACTGTTAAATGTGTTACGAATACACACATACACACACACGGATGCAGATTGCATTTGGGAACCTTGGAGGGCAACATATGATGGCCTGAGGCGGTGTCTCTGTGGTTGAGGCATCAGTCACTTCCCTCAGGGCTGCCAGTGAAAACATAAACAAACAGCACCTCCACTCTGCAGGGAAGCATTCAAGAACATAATGCAACAAATATGCAACATAAAGTGTTACCAATAATAAAAACAAGTATTTTAATATTGGTTAAAGTTGGACTATTATCAACACAATGGTTCACAAAAATGCAGGGGGGGGGGCAATGCAAGAGGTTAAAATTGGGACTCGGGTTCAATGGATGTAATTAATGCAAGAAGAGTTACTGTAAGAGTGAAAGAGAAACAAGAGTGCTATTATGCTAGCTACAGTAAGACTATTGTGTGTAATTGGATAGCAAGACAACATGAAAAGCACAAGATGGACAGATTTGTAGAAAATAAAAAAGGTGATGCTCATAGCTAATATATCAAGGTACCTATCTTTTGCTTTTGGATGCATTTCTGTTTTATCCCAAATGTTTATAGATGAATTTAAAACATTGTATTGGTCTAATAAGGTTAGATGAGATGATCAATACTACTCTGTTATATATGTAGACTAAATACATATTTTTCTATATAGTACAACCAGCAGCAGTGTTAGCTTAGCTTGGAGTTATGTCCCTGTGAGGTTAACTGGCAACTGGCAACTGTCAGAGACCCTCAGAAGTCACTGTGCTGGCTAAGAAGCAGTCCACCTGTAAAAATTATTAAACCATTCCTAAAGGTTCTGACACAGTCTCCTTTTCCTGTGGTGTCTTATTGAGTAAAAAACATCTCTGGATTGGGGCTGCAAGCTGACAGCAGTATGTTTCCATCACAGCCTGAAATAACAGCCCCTGTCCAGTAAATCCAGTACACCACACACACAGAAACACAAATACATGCACCGTATATACATAACAATCTGACACAATCCTATACATCTTTGTGACTGTATGAATGTGTGGGAATATATGTGCCTGCATCAGTGTGCTGTAGACACACACATATATACACACACGCTTATACCTGATCCAAGTCCTTCATCTCTCAGTGATATAGAGCACCTGAACTTTTTCTGGGTGTGATAGATGGATGGCAGAACATTCCTGAGGGACTGGTGATTAAACAGGAAGTGGAGAGAGTCACTGAGCGGACCAGGAGCTGGCTGACCCCTCCTTCTCAGCTGCTCACTGATCTGCTGCTACAGAGATGAGAAGAGAGGGGAGGAAAGAATGAAAGGGGAGACATAGATTATCAATAAAGTCAATACGGTGTTGTGTTACATGTGCCCTCTGACCTAAGCAGGGTTTCTAGCTCTGATATCCTCATTGTGATATCTGCACATAGGATCTAACAAGGCTATTGGAGGAGACAGTTTTATTGTGTGTGTGTTCAACAGCTACTATAGATGTGTGCTTATTAGAGGTTTTTTAAGTTCAATAATGTTCTGATTTGAGTGGTTGAGAATGGTTAACTACCTTACCACTGAACCGTATCACTTGATGATCATCTGATAACCTCATTTTCAGTTTGAAGTCCCAAATGAGATGTATATGTGTGTGTGTATAAGTACTTGATTTTTGTTTCATTTTCTATTATAGTTCATTTGATGTGTCATTTATATAATGTTCTCGTAACGGTATGCAAATTATTCAAAAATTATCTCGCGGTCACTTTATCAAAGCATTATCTCTTCATACCGAATTAGAATTCTAGTCACAGTCAAAGGAAAGCTTGTTTCAACATATACCATATCACCACTGCTCCTATACAGTAATGCCACTGAGCTGAAATCTGTCTTAGACCTGCTACTTTAATTCATCTCCAGCATTCCATGTTTAATTTTTAGCCTTGGCTGCCCACAGGGACTTTAACCCTTTCTGCTGTCTCATTTTAATCGGATGCTTTTTTGTTAAATGTTTAACTTAAATTGGGAGCCTCATAAATATTCCAAATCACTCGTCCTGTGTTTGATGAGGAAATGAGCCTCGTACCCGCCGTGATTCCCCAGGCAGGCAGGCAAGCAGGAGAAAAGAAGAGAGAAAAAAAAAAAGCCTACAACTTAACTCTTGGAACCAGACCCGCACACCGCTCTGACAGCCTACATTAGCAAGCAGCAAATTGTTTTAACAATGTGAGGGCGGCCTTTGTGTCGAGATAATGATGATATCTTTTTTTCTGTGGTGCTACATGCTACTGAGGTAATCATAAAGGTCTCTACTGTCATCACTGCCTGAGAGCACCTTTTATGGTCTAAAGGGACAACAACTTGTGATGAATATGAATCTCACTCTTATATAAATGCTACATGTAGTATGATGAATTCAGCTGATGTTGTACTGTAGCATGTTCTGAAGTATATTTTGATATCTGTTGAGATGAATTAGAATTGATAGGATTTTGTGAGACTAGCACTGGTGCACAGATATAGTAAATATTGTAGCTCCCTAGCAAAGGTCAAGCAGCTCTGACCTTTGAGTTAGTCAGATAGGCCGTTTCAGAGTTTCCCTCCCTTTCTGTGCGTCTTTCCCTCCCATGGCTCTGTGGTCATTAATCTTCCACACAGGTGCTGAGGACTCCTGACCCTCTGCTCCACTTCCTCCATTAGCGCCATGACAGCTCGACTGTAAGGTTCATATACCTAACCGTATTTCCACCCTCTTTCTCCCACGCCGCTTCAACTGGTCTGGGAACTAAAAATCCACTGTGTCCCCTTCACTCCTCAAAAGTTCAATTACATTTTGTTTCAGTGCCGTTTTTATCATCCGGTCACTGCATTACAGTAAGTGATTTGGATGCAAAAGATCTCAATTTTTGTATAGTTATAGTATATATTATAGGATATTTTTCTATATTTAATAGATTTGCAATCAAATATATCTGAATCACACCCTGGGCTGATAGAATGATAATGTATTGCCTTTAAATCTTAGCTCTAGATTTGCTTTTGTCTTAAGTGACAGTTAGTACATTCAGCCACCTCAAAAACAAGTTCCAGTTGTCATAAAAAAAATCTAAATATAGAAAAATAACTTTTACTTGTGAAAGTTTTAGCATCTTAAGGAGCTTCCTAAGCATAAGGACAGAAGCCAAATGTACCGACAGTATCAAAATCCTGTCAGTGTTGTATTATAAATGGCACTATTGGGTTGTTATTACTGATGCATACTTTAAGAAGCTTTTTAATATTTTGGCTGGTTGAGGTAAAGCTGGTTTGAAATATACTACTTATTGTTTTATTTATATACTGCTTATTTTGATAAAGCTTTGAAAGATGATTCATGTTTAGCATAGAATCTTAGTAACAGCTGCCAAATCAATGAAGTGGAATAAAATGTATTCCAACATGTTATTTTGTACAATGTAGTGAAGTATAAAGTGGAAAAGAGAAAAAAGGAATACTCAAATACATGCAAGTAACTCAAGTGCAGTACTTCAGTAAATATTTGACACTCCACTGAGTCAGTTTCAAACAAACAACTGGTAGCAGCTGTACTGTACTGAACCAGTATAATGATAATGTGACAAGACCGTGACGAGATTTGTCAACTTGAGAACAATATACCAGCTCTTTTTTTTTGCGGAGTCTCTTGTTTTCATCAGTGCGTCTCTGGATGTGTCCCAGTCAGAGTTGTGAATCTGTGCCATGTTCTGAGGTCACAACCTCGCCTCTGTGGCCGCCTGCTGCCTGCAGAGTTTCAGTTTCACAGCAGAGGAAGCCCCCCTCGCAACAGCTGGAGCCGACTCGCAGACATTTACACATTTTCACATCACACCCAGACATAACTTAACACTAACACATGCGGGCAGTTGTCTAACATATGCGGCATCTCTGTGCGTCCACTCACAGGCCACCATACGCCCAGGCCCAAGGCAAAGGAAAACACAAAATGTCAGTCAGGATGGGGAAAGGTTACAGAGAAGCAGAGAGCTCGATACTGTTAATTTGCTCCCTGGAGTTCAAGAAATCAACCAGCAGAGTGATCTGACTCCGCTAAGTCATGAGATATATCCAAAATACCAACTCCTCCGGCGCTCTGTAGTCATGTATGATGAGGAACTTCATGACATTATTAGTCAGACTGAGCATGGAGAGGTGGATTGATTGTGTGATTTGATGTAATAAATGTCTATTAGTATTATTATTATATAAAAAAATCCCCATACACCAGTAAATAACAAGCCAGGTTAAATGTGTTTTCATTTAAAGAACATAATCAAGAACAAGAGCTGCATGTGACTATTACATAAGTTACATAGAGACACAACAAGGCTCTCCCTGTAGACTCAGTGAATATTTAGTAATTATCTATGTACATCTTGTACTTCATGTTTTGATCTCTGATTTAATCCTGCTAAACTGAATTTTTGATAGGCTCTTGCTGGCACTAGAGAGCTATGTGTTGATTTAATGTTTCCATATCAACCAGATTAGGTTCATCTGACCCCTGTAAAGCCTTTACAGTATACTTTTATATTTATTTCACAACATCATTAAAAGTAAATTATTAAACGTATGAATGATCCACAGTATAATATCATGAAATGCTACACAGACTTGACTGAAGGCTTTTTAGTGATTTTGCACAAATAAAATATATCTGAACAATTGAGGATTAATCAACTCAAACTAATAATTTAAGTACGTTTTCAAGCAAAAAAACACCATACTGTACATTTGATGGTTTCAGGCTCTTAAAGTTGAGAATTTGCTGTTTTTCTTTGTTGTAAATTACATTTTTGAGGTTTTAGACTTTTTAGTAAACAAAATAGGACATTGGAGGGTATCACTTTGTGCTCTAGGATATTTTGATTGATTTTACACACTAAATGATTAATCATGATTTAAGAAAATAGTAAATAATCTACAGATGAATCAATAATGAAAATAATCATTGGTTGCAGCCTTAGTTTAAATAATATAGATACAACATAAATATAACATGACATAAAATATTACAAAAATGTAAAGGGCACGTGTGATATAAATACTTCTCCAGTCCATGGTGAGTGTCCTTTTGGGCGTGGGTGTGGTGTGTGAGGTGTGTGCATATTCCTGGTGGTCCCATCCAGACGGTGTGTCTGACTTTCAACATGTCTCTCCTCCCCATCTCACTGAGGTCACCTCGTTGGTATCGCAAGCGCAGCAGTCACATTGTGCTTCAATGCAGACAGATTGCTTATAATAACCGTTGGAGACCTTTCATTTTTCCTTGTCAGCAATTTGCAGGATAATTTTGGCACCCTTTAAGGATTCAACTCCCTTAATAAGAGGATAAAAATAAACAAGCTAGTTGTTGAAGCACTATATTGGGATGGCATAATCCTATTTACAAGTCTGAACGCACTCTGGCCAATAAAATCAAACCCCAGCAACATTGTTATATGTGGCAATTTTCACCATTTCTAAAACAAGAAATGACTGAGTGCTAGGCTTTTAGACTGCCAGGATTTACTAAACGGATGAAACGTCACTTGCCAAATTTCATTACTAAAGACCTACATAGAAAAATGCTCAGTCAATTCATGTACCATAACAAATATTAGCTACATTTATTTTTGGTACGGCTATTGACCACTTTGATAACAGATTACATTATAAGTCTTTTTTAATTTACTATTTGCTGTTTGGATACAAGTTTCAAATTGTGCAGAAGTGGAGCGTATTGATTCCTGCTGACGTGCTGGAGCTTTACAGTCAGTCTCTTATCCATCCACGGTGTCACAACAGATCTGACAACGTTCTGACAACCATATCACATACAGTACTATATGCAACACACTTCATTTTTTCCTGCTTGTTTGATTTCCATTAAAAAGTAGAAGGAAAATGGTAGTTTGGCTATGAAAGCTAGATACTCAAAGGCATTAGGCAGAGCTGAGAGATTAGGTAAATTAAACGAGTAATGAAAATTTTGAGGGGAGAATGGTACAAAAAAGGTGATGTATGAAAACAGAATACAAAGTATTGTAGGGTGAGATAGAAAGAGTCTGGGGAATTAATCAACAGAGGCTGAAGGACAGAGGTTGAAGGAGTAAACTAATGTCGGTTCTGCCTTGAGTGAGACGGACATTTAAAAACATAGCAAGAGATCAATACTCTACACACTCTCTCTGTTGATAAGATCTATCCATTACTGTCTTCAAACTTGAACACATTTCATTCTGCTTTCTGATTAAAGTAACTCAATGCTCAATCAAACATATCAACACCCTTTTACAGGAAGTGTTGTCACCAGCGGACCAATACTGTCACAGCTCTTCTTTACGGGCATGAATTATAATGACAACAGAATATATAAACTATATAATATGCAAGGATAACCTATAAAATGGTGACTCAAAAATAGAGTTCATTCAGGGGCACTGAGAAGGAGAAAAAAAAGTGACATTAATTCCGCGCCTCTATTTATCCCATTTCCTATACTCTCTTTATGTATCTAATATTTCTAATTTACCACCGTCCAGGAAAAGTGACACAAGAAGCCATAAATTCCCTTCTAATTCCAAATAATTCCGATTACATGGACGAGTAGTTTTCAATCAGAAAGATAATCTGGATGATAGATGGTGGGATAATTGGCTGTCTCTGCCACGTAAATATTGTGTCGTTCTATTAATCTTGCCGAATGAAGTGTCAAGCTGTCACTCATTCGTCAAACTGAATTAGGAAATATAACGAATAAATAAATGCACACGGGTGGCAGCGAATGTGTGTGTTTGTGCGCTTGCAAGTCTGTGTCTGCGTGAGAGGGAGGAAGAGATAAGATGAGAGCAGGCGGCTGCAGTGGCCCTGAGTCAAAGCAGGAGACGGGAATGGGAGACTTAGAGAGATGAGTGTGTTTTTAAAAGGAAATGAAAGACGGAGAAAGAGAGTGAAACATAGAAATGTGATGCATGTAGACAGAGACAGTACTCTCGTTTCTACCTCCCTCTTTTCAGCGAGTATAAAATCATCTGGAGTATCACACATTTTAAAACATTACAGTGTAACAATACCCCACCCTTAATCTTACCAAAGACATTTTTATCAGGGCGGATATCCTCAGAATTACATTGTCTTTTCTGTCCAAGGGTTCATATCTGTCACATGTCAAAAGCTGCTCCACTCTCTGAATATCTCACCCAACCATGAGGTATACAACAGAGATTGGTTTAAGGCTCACAGGAAAACAAAGTCTAGTTTAATTTAGGAAATAAACAAATAATATAATAAATATTGAGTTGAGAACTGAAAGCAGAATATGTGAAAAATACCATATTGGTACATATTACAATTAGTATGTAAGAGGACATATTTTTTCCATCATCCCAGAGGTGATAAATATCTTATCTACTCTTTAACCCATAGGACAGGAAGATTAAAAAAAATCAAGCAGTGACAACCTCTTAATTTAATTTATAAAGATCATAATTAACGACCTGCAGGCTGCAGGGGACCCCATTTCAGACTGGAGACAGAAAGGGCTTCTGCCATAAGAATAAAAATGAAGTTTTCATTGATTTCTGAATTAAATCTCAAATATCAGTAATTTCACTGAAAAGGTCAACTCTAATGGAGTTCCTCCCTGCTTTTTAATATCTCATATTTCTCTTGAAGGAGTCTACCTGCCGTGACGTGGGCCGCTAATTGTGGCCGGTTAATTAATGAAACCGTCAGGTGTTTGCAAAGGCAAACAAAGAGCCTGGCTCTCCTAAATCATCAGTGCCCTTCGACATGGTTATTATCCGGCGGCAGGTGAACCCCAGCCTTGACGCATGACAGATTAGATCTTCTCAGAGGATGGGCTGTCCATTTATCTGCCTGATAAACTCAGAGCCTCTCTCCATTTTCAATCATCAGAAAGGAAATGAGATTAACAATCTAATGATGCCAGCACACACACACACATCCCTAACATACACACACACATGCACACACAAAACAATACTCAGAAGAAAATGTCCATGTATCGCAGCTTTGGTTATGAGCAAAGGAAAAGGCATCTTCAGTGATATATGATCAAATTATTATTTATGATAGATCAGAAAACAGGGAGCTTCTTTTATTTGATGCAGGAATCCCATCCTTTCAGTTTCCATTCTCCCTGCTCTGCTGTGCCCCTGTTAAATCACACAGTGCAGCGTGGGTTCACACTGTTCTAGAGAGGTCCGGGCCTGTCATTTCACAGCTCCCATACCTCAGACCTAAATTTACAGTGCGAGTCTTGTATGTCCCGCTGTACACCCCTTGTGGGTCAGCCCCTCCCCTGCTGTCCCTGACACGCATAGCAAGCATCCTGGCCCTCGTAAAGCTGACATCTTCACTAAACTATGCTAACAAGGCCGTAGTGATTTGTATATGCACAGCCTGGTGGCACGAGGCGTTGGGGGTTGGAGCGGCACAGAAGAAGAGACGCAACCTATGGCGGGGCGGGGCGAGGTGGTGGGTGGGGGGCGGGGGGGATCATGGATGGAATCCATTCGTGTGGCAAGGGCAGCTAATCAAAGCACTACCGCATGCAAAGGTTGTAGTGTACACAGGGAGGGAAGCATATATGCAGCAACAAAAACACATATCGGAGGGTTCAGATGGTGTAAGGTGACAGATCCAGCGAGCAGGCCGTGGAACATTTCAGCTCCGTGATTCCTCCCCAGCTCTGGGATTTATAGACTTCAGACTGAACGGCTGGTGCAGGTGCAGAGCACAGACAACTGCTCTGCTCTGCTGATGCAATATATTACTGAGCAACAAACATCAGCCGGGCTGTCAACACAAACAACTCTTATTATTTAAGGCTGTGTCTTTTAAAGGTGATGAGCTCGAATGGCTGCAATCAAGTTTGGGAGGTTGTATGTTGTTCCCATTATTTATGAGAACTGAGGCCTTGATGAAGTTAATTCATTTGTTTTCTTCACCTCATATTGATCAAGATGAACTAGAGAGCAAACAACTTATATATTCTGAAACATTTTATCTATAGATACACAGTTTACTGTTGCGTTTTCTAAGCTGCTAAACAATGAATTGACACCTACATGTACATGCATTAGTTGATCAGTAGATGTCTGTTTGTCATGCCTCTGCTCATGTCTATTAATACCTGTAGTTGTGAGCTGGAGGACAGGGACCTGTCCACTGCTCACTTGCTGGTGATTGAAGGCCCAGCATGCTCTTTTACTGCCCGACAGGTGAGGCTTATTTGAGGGCATTGATGAGAGCAGCAGTCCAGTCGTGACCCAGCCGTTGCTAATTCGAGAGACTCACAGTTAAAATTATATTACGCTTCATTAAAACACACTTCTTTTTTATCTGTGTAGGAATGACATTCAGGAGGTGATTGGTTAATAAGATCATTCTGCTGAAAGATCCTCAACTTTGAATTGGGTGTGGAGAGGGTTGAGGTTGAATAAAGAGACCTGGAAGGCTTGAGGTAATTTGCAAAAGAACATTTGCATAAACTTGTCATTGTAACATATTTTAGAACAGCTGCATTTTGCTTCATATTGAAGACAAAATGAAAAACTGCTTCTCATCTTCGACAAAATAAGTTGCTTTTCTCTATTGTGGGCTTCCACAATAGTTGTAATATACTATAGTAGTATACTGTACTGTACTAAATACTACACTCTGGCACAATATCAGACTTATCAGATATGTTGTTTTTGTGAAGCCAAACCACCATAATATGACACAAGTGACAGTTGAATGAATGTCATGTCAAGGTCAAAAGACACACTTCATATGTCAGCACACTGTAAAGTATTTACAATAGTAAGAAAAAATATTTTTAAATAAATAAATCTGATACTATCTTCTATCTGGTGGATATTATTTCACTTGTTTCCAATACATATCACTCTTTTTAAGGATGATCTTTCTGTTCTACTGTTATAATATTCTCATCTGCTCTCCACTGTAGCAACATTCTCTTACAATTACCAGAAATCTTTACTTCTGATATCATAACTTTGATTCTATTGCTTTATTTATGAAAGATAAACAACATTTAAGGCTTAAGATAACTTAAGTAACTATGTTCTTTTCACCTCACTGTCTCTACGACTGTGAGTCTCTCTTTCTGTCTGTCTGTGCCCTGGGGTCAGTGAGTGGTGAGTCAGTAGAAATGAATGAGAGAGTGCCTGATCTCCTGTGAGCGAGGCTGTCAGCGTGGCTCTGAGTGGGCTGTGTGGAGCTTCTGTCAGAGGGTGTCAAATTTCCAGAGTCCACACTGTGGCCCTCTGTCCTTCTCGTGGCTGGATCTCAATGGGCCCTTTGATGGGCCACCCGAGGCCTTTCATCGTGCACCTTGCCAGGGAGCACGGGGCCTGGGTGGGAGGGGCGGGGGGGGCTCGCACTGCACAACACCTGGCAGGTATGCAAAACCACGTGCCTGAGCCAAAACAAAAGCCACTCTGTGAAGCGTTTATTGGAAATTAATTTCCTCTACCTCATCTTTTTGCATTCATAAAACGCAGGACGGAAAAGAACAGGATGATATGGAGCAGTCACAGGAGGTAGAACTGGCAGTACTTCATCAGGAAATCACAAGACTCATTGGGTTAGAGTGAGATTAATATCTGATACACACAATTTTAGGTTGTTAATATTATTCACATATTTAAAACTTATTTGTGTGGTCGTGTGATCATCAGGAGTGTTGTATGTAAATCTGGTGTAATAATTAAATGCTACATGGAAATAAAACAATTAGCACTGAAGTTGAGCGGTTATCATTTGAGAGCACATAAATATACATCCAGTTATAAACCACATAACACTAAGAGTGCAGTGTAAATTGGACAGTTTCATCTATCCCAGGCTTTATCTTACTTGGCCCTCTCCTGTTCCCATACACCTGCCTCTGCCTCCCTCTGCCTGTACTGCCCTTCCACTCCCTTGCCCCTGCCCCATATACAGTAGGCCCATCCCTGAGATCATCCTCTTCCTCCCTTATCTGCAGTTCAAAGCCCGTTGACTGAATTATCTCCGGACTGTAAGAGAGAAAGGAAACAACTGTCGGCAGCTCTCAGTCAGCCGAAGAGAAACTCTTCTCCGACAGCTGGTTGGTTAACTGGTCTTTACTGCCTAATCCCAAACTGAAGGGATGGGAGCGCAGTGTAAGGACACATCAACGTCTGCACATGAAGCTCTCCACAGACAAACGGCTTCAGTGTTTCCTTTCGGAGAGAGCAGTGTCATGAGATAGTGGATGTTCGTAGCAAGAGCGGAAGCCGAGGTCTCAGGTTTGAGTGGCCACAGAGAGTGCTTGACTGAGGTGTTGAGAGGAAAGGTGTGGCGGCCGAGCCCACAGGAGGACAGAGGGCAGATTTAACTGCTGTGCTGAGGGGGGGAAAGAGCAAGCGCTGCACTACAGGATGAGTGGAGCCTATTGAATGCTGAACACCTGTGTTCTCTGATCAAAGGCAATGTCTGTGTGTACAGTAAATCAGCCATATTGTTTCCATAATCACAGTTTCTTAAGAGACTCTAACTTCTATTAAGAAGTTTACAAAGAAAAGTCTTTTCACTCTCATGTCAATTCACAGTTAGACCTTGTATGTCCACTTACACATTTTCTACACAGGTTGAGAAAGAGACAATTAAAGCTCCATGTTTTTTAAATATCATTTTTTCTATGATTTTACACTGATTTAGTTTGAAGCCATTATGATTTCAGCTTCAGTTTGGAGGTTATAAACTCTGTTTTGGAGATAGTTTTGTTCAAAATGGGCATGTTTAATGTGATAGATACCTCACTGCTCTTTTGCTTTCCTTGGGTGGCTTATTTCAGTCCACTAATGTTTCAACATTATTACTGATTATTACTGTTGACCTTTCTTAACTTTGTATTGGTTTGATGGCTTGTTCCAAACATGCTATGTTCCTTTTTCAAAATGAGCTCCTGACTCTGACAGGGAACTTGCTCACTGCGGGTCATAGAGACTGTAAGATGACAGGTGAGGTGATGAGATACTGATGGTGCTCAGACATGGACTGCTGAGTATGTGGATTGTAGGATTCTATTGGATAAATGTTTTAGACACTTGAATTGTGTTATTCCAGCTCTTCAAGGGTGCTTAACAGACATCTCATGCTGCCGTTCTGTAATAACATTGCTGTGTTAACTTGACATACAGTAACTACAAGTTTTTGATTGTTGAGTGGTCTTACAAGCATCAGTGAACTTTCCGTTCCCATTTTCTCTGCCGGAAATTTAATTTTGGACCGCACAGCTCCTTTATCATGTAAATATTACCAACTGTTGGCCTTAATTACATTCATATACATTTGGATCCCCACACATTTGCACAGACGACATCAACATGGCCAGTCAGCATAAACGTTTTACCGCCATATGGCTCGACCCTTAACTACAGTATGGGCTGTTAGATACAGTTGATTTAAAGAAGCCCAAGTCCTGCACATCCACATAGATCTCCCCTCTGGTCCCCTCGTCTGTCTTGGCTCTCTGGCACACAAGGTCATCCCCTAGCCAGTCACGACACTCCAATTAAGGCGACTGATGGACGCAGCTAATTGGTAGGATTTATAACCTCCTTTTATTATGCTTTATGAGGAAGGCAAGTGGAGGGCATTACCATTTATAGGCCCCAGGCTCCATGCTGGATCATTGTCATCCACTAGTGTCCAGCCTGACTACTGAATACCAGAGCAGCCGGAGTAGCAGGAGCTTGGAAGTCAAAGAGGATCCACATCCCCTCACCCTTTGCTATTTTGGCTTTTGATGTTTGAGAAAGAAAAAAAAAACAAAATGTCGTACAAATGGAGGAAAAAGAGGAAGACATGAAGATAGTGATGGGAAGGTTAAAATAGAGAGTGAAAAGGAAGGACAGAGTTAAACGTAGGGTGAGGTGGAGAGGGAGGCTCCACGGGGCAGGTAGGCAAGAGAAGGCAGGCAGGGCTCCCATAATGAGTGTGTGGTTATTGATTGTATTGTCAGGGTGGCTGACCAGGGTCCCGTGTGCTATGGGCCCCAGTCCATCTGTGGACAATGCAGTCAGTTACACCTCACTGCTCCGTCTAATAAAGAACAGGCAGATTGATGTCACCAGTATGGTTGAACTCTACCTAACACTCACCAGCACCGCTCAGCGCACACACAGAAACACACACACACACACACACACACACAAAAGCACACGTGTCCAGTAGGACAGAGTTGTGAAGCAGTGAAATCGTTTCCATCTCCTCCTCAGTGAAGAGAAAATTACAAGTACTATCATTTACAATGAATAACATCCTTAAAATAAATAATGTGTGGCAGCTAATAATTATTTTCAGCATCTATTCATTTGACAATAATGATATAAACCAGAAAAAGACATAAATCCTCACATTTGAGAACACACTGGAATCAGTGAATGTTTGACATGTTTGTGTTTAGTTAATGATCTAAATTGTTGATTAGTTTTCTATTGATCTAGTTCATCTAATCATTTTTGTGCTGATTTAATACTAATCAGCATTTGAAAAAATACTACTTTTATGTTTTTTACATTGTGCATTACACATCTTGATTAAAAGATAATGTTGTATGATTGGGATGAATTAACAACTATGGATAATGAATAATCAACAATAAATAAGTAACTGCGATAAATATTTTATTGCTTTGAATATTGTAATAAATATTACAATATATACAGCTTGTGTTTTAGGATACAATAAGATATGCACACTATATTGCATATGGTTTGTAAATAAACAGGACACATATCTGTGGTAACACTAAAGTACACTCAGAATTAATAAATGAACACATATCTGCTATGAATCATTTCACAACATATAGAAGTGGTGGGTATTCTCTACTGAACTGACTGACTGACAGCGTATAACGTCGGGACCCACATATAAATGGTGGAACAAGTGCTGCCATAATGAAGGCGCTGTGTTCTGCTGGTTAAAGTTGCCTCCTTTAGGAGGAAGTCAGCGCCTCCATCTGAACATTTGGCTGCACCCGAGCCCCATAGCCTCCGTGGCAGCAGCACAAGCGATTACTCCTGCGCAGCCAGCCAAAACACAAAAATCAATAAACAATCTCAACGTTTCTGAGGGCCTTTCGTCTGACTTAATAAATGTCTCAATCCACTGTTATGACTTCATTTTGCTTTAACGTCTTCTTCATGTGCATCTTTTGCCGATCAATTAGAGAATGGAGTGCCCCTTCTGTCACGACACCTGCCCTCCATCCGCTGCTGCAACGCACGCACGCACACACACACACAGACACACACACACACAGACACACACACACACACACACACACACACACACACACACACACATCTCATGCCCAAGCACAAGGTGAACAGCTATTTTAATCCTTGAAATCAGATACTTTTTGAAAGCACTCTCTTAAATGGCTTATTAGAGGGCGAGCCATCCACTTCTTTCAGGATATTTTTTATCTCATGTTCTTGTGATGGATAATTTTATCTTGTCTCGATTTTAGAAGAACGATTTTTCTCATCGGTATAATGCTCACAGAGAAATCTCATGGAGCAGTGTAGTTTTTGGGTCCAGCCAGGTAACAAGACATATGTGTAGTCTAAATGTGCAGGAGAGGCACCATTTCCAGGCTGTCAGTGGCGGTGACGACCACAGCATCTTTCTCTCAGGCTGCTCCTGCTGTCACAGGCCTTAATCCTGGTGCTGCAGGGATGACAGGTGAGCGGTGCCAGAGCCTCTGGTCTGTGACTAGAAGCTCCGGGAGAATTTCACACGCATCCCTCCCTTGTCTCCCATCGATTCTGCCACTTCCCATTATTGTCAATCAGAGCGGCACCGTCTCCACGGGAGGAGCTATGCAGCAGGCGATTGCCAGGGCAGCGGGGTGCGGAGAGTAGCATGCTGCACGTCTGCCAGCCACTACACCAGCATGGGGCCACCGGGGGCCCCTCTCAAGAGGCTGCCTGGGCAGGATGCCACAACTAAAAGTGAGACCTTTTGCTTTACAACACACAATGCACATGACTGAGAAGCACAGAGGGGTGAAACCTCTGGAGCAGCTTTGTGTCGACATTAGAAACAGCTGAGGCCCACGCTGCAAACATAGTTTCACGGGGCTGTCAGCAGGAAAGCAATACTGCTCTCTCAGATGTGACCGCCTTGTTAGAAAAATGACATAATAACAATGACAGGAATAATGGAACAGACTTGAAGCACTGTTGTGCAGGTTAAAGAGGGTTTTGGTTCTCCTGGGCCTGGCCCATAAGTGCACTCCCAGCACGGCCACATCCTCTGGTTGCTCCTGACCCAGAGTGGGCTGTCAGCGTGGTGCCGTGCAGGCGTTCTGGTCAGGTAAGACAACCATGCGGCGGCTATAAGCCCCGGAGATTGATGGGAGTGGTGCCCTCCCTCCCTGCGCTGTAAAAGATTATCCGCTCACCCGCTGGAAACAAAGCTGTGATGGAAATTCGTCTCGCATCATCAGCAACAAAATATCTACACGGCGAAGCGGGAGTCTCTCATTTTTCATGGGCTATATATTAAATAAAAAAGGGCATTAAAGAAAAAGGGAAGGGGGTGGCCTGAGTGATAGCACTAGTTAGTATTTTTTTTTTAAATGGGCCACTTGAATCAGGGAGATTATGAGGTTTTTATTGGCTGTCAGGAAACACAACTTTCTGCGTACTTCACCCGCTGAAGCTCGTAACGCTCTGATTAGAATGCCAGCAGAAATGAAAAGGGATGGTGCTGGTGTAAGACACAGGAGAAGCAGCAGCACAGGCACAGATGCCCTGGAATCTGCTCTCCCTCAAATACATAAGCGGGCCAACATGCGCAACAATAAAGCAAAGAGTGAATGAACAGGCTGCACACAAGCTTCAGACAAAATTTATACACCAAGTTTCACAGGTAGGTCTGGTGTCAGGATCCAGTTATGCTGTACGAGACGAGCCTATTCTGAACCTGATACATGAGACACATCAAGTAGAGTGTTATCTCTCACTAAGTGAATATTGCATTCAGCTGATATGTGATATTTGAATTTCCCATTAGGTGGGGGAATATGTGTCTGAATGAAAAAGCTCAGTGATGCTTGCTCATTTCACAGCAAGCAGTGGATGGAAACCTTGCTTCACAGTTGCAGTGTGTCATAGTGGTGATAAAGATGAAGTGATGGAGGGGGACTCCTGAGGGGATGACTAGTAAGAAAACTGACTGCTGTTATTCACAGGGTCACCTACACAGGGTCTTACAAGTCAGTTTAAAGACTAACTATTATTCACTAGAAACTCAACCAACACAACCTGATGACTGTGATCTTCTCCAGTGGATTAGAAGTGTTTTTAAAAGGCAACACGGATACCTCATGACTGAAGTATCAGAGTGAAAACGGTCATTATATCGACTTGGAGTCCAGTCCTTTCATGTCTGTCAGTTTGTTCAAACTCGGCTTTCAATTTCCCATAGTGGAGAGAGAGTGAGAGAGGGTAACATCCAACTCCCAAACATGACAGAGCTTGCTCTTTCTGACGAGAGGAAGCCATTGATTTTTCCTCCATTTCACCATCAGTCTGGTGGAGAAGAGGTGGCTGTGGGTGCTCAGACAGCTGATGATGTGATTTGTAACTGTGGACCACCGTTGAGCGGAGAGAATTGCTCTGACTCTATGGCAAGTGACTACCACCGTCTTCAGCATTCGCAGCCGCAAGATTAACAGTGGGGGATCTACTGATAATCTCCACTGGCTGAAGGAGTATTTTCTCTGTCAACCCCACTGCAGCCATTTGTATTCAACGTGGGCCACTGTCAAATCTTGTGAGGCTGGTGTCAATTCATTGTGAAATGTATAGAGTCAAAGCTATGTATTAGTTTGGTTATCAGTTGCTCTGCTGATTATTTCTTGATTATTCAATGAATTGTTCAGTCTACACAGTGGTGAAAAATACCATCACATGGTCCAGGAGCACTGTCTTCAAATTGCTTGTTTTGTCCAAATTAACCACTTAACGCACGCTGTTCCGTCTACGGGACGGGACGGATGTTAGGAGGTAGCCACAAGTTCTTCTGGATGTTTTAAACACCAACCCTTAAACATATATATTCATGCCGTACATTGTTGGAAAGCTTAGATTGTCCTGATACATTCAAGACCACTCACGACTTATATGGTTGCTCACAGCCGTAATAGTATTACCGATTAGCTCGGCTAGCCCCTGAGCTAAGTAAGAAAAGCTATAATGCTACATACCTTCAAAGTCTTCCCTTTATCCACAACGATCATCTTATGACTCAGGACTTTCTGTACAGCTCGCCGAGTATCCATTCTTGTGAAATATGAAATCCGTTTCCATAAAACCGAAATATTTTCCTCAATATGTCCATGTATTTAGTCCAACACGTAATGTAATAACACAAATAACAAACCATATACGGTCCGTTTACGTCATTTCCTGACTTGCGCGTCCATCTCAGAGTACACGTGACTAGATGTTTACGACCGTGAGCCCCTTCTGCTTCTGACGACACCACACACAAGCCAGAACTACCCCCTTTCTTTGTGCTACTTTGAGGTCTATCAAGACAAATATTTCATAGAGAGCCATAAACTTTGGTCCATACATTCATGTCCCTCAACATTGTGACTGTAATAACTTTCATATGCCTTCATTTTTTTATTCAGGGTCATCGGGTTAAAGTTTGTTCAAAACTTTGGTTTATGATCTGTCTCTAAAATGTAATACAAAACAAAAAAAGGCAAAATAAGTAAAAAGGTTTTACATATAAATACAAAACAAAACTTTTACCCCAAAATCAAGATCACCAAAACTCATTTATTGCACACAAATTCAGTTTTTGGAATAAATAGATACTGCACATTTTTCTATAAATACTCATGACATACATTACATTACATCATACATATGACATATAGGCAAGACATACATCCTCTTTAAAAATTCCAAAAATCCTTTTGAAGACACACAAATGGCATTTTTAACAGACCTACAACAGTTTCTTAAAACAGCTTCTTATCTGGAATAGTCTAATCAAACATGTCCACCTCATACTGACAGTTATTTTGATCAAGAACATAGTGATCAAGAAAAACAGAAATGCATAAACACTGCACAGCAGGTTTGATTAAGTTTTACCATTGTAATTGAAATATCTCACTAACATCTAGTGACACTGTGCAGGTTTTCTAAGCGAGGAGTGATCCTCTTTAGATCATTTGCAAAGCAATTAGGCATGCCTTCACTACTATTAAATATAAAGATAACAGCCCATGAGATAAGATGCTATTTGTACTACGTATCAAATGTGGATAGCTGCCTAAGAGCCCTGATATCAGGGAGATATATTTAAATCCTTGTACATGAAATTAAAAAATACGATAATAAAAAAATTAGAGACATATCTACCGTACTATCTATCATGAAATTGAATTTAATGTCCTCAGACCTAAATCCTCAATTAGTGGACCTATAATTATGCATCACATCATAAATACTACACATTTTGAACAGTGCAACACTTTAAATGCATGGCTTGATGGATAACATCAACATTTCAATGAACAAGGCAAATATATAAATATGTTTAGCTGCCAAGAAAAAATGAGATAATGTAAAAGTTATTGATCATTGCTAGTGCAGTATCACCATTCTGACAGTTGCAGGAAACCCTGAAACCACACAAGGCTGGATTTCGTTGTGGGAGGGGTGCCCACATCAAACCAGATCACTTCTGAAATCCAAAGTGAGTTGAACTACCGTGACTCACAACATGCATTTGTCAGCAGGAACCAGAGGTCTTATTTTGAATGTGTTTCTATCATCACTACACACTACACAGCAGAACAAACGCAGCTGACAAGAAAGGAGCCCAGAAAAAGCAAATTCCCCGCTGACCTGTGACCCGGGGGACAAAGAGGCTGCCCTGCATGCATACAGAGGAGGTTCAAACAGAGTTTATGACTGCATTATCTCACCTCTTCCTCATCACCCCCCTCCACCCACCAGTGGACACTAGGAGCCACCACGGTGGAGCAGACAGACCAGGCATCACTCATTCACTCGCCTCCTAGGTGCCTTTGTCAGGTGATTGCTGGCAGAAAAAGGAAAACAGATCAATACATCTCCCATGGGCCTGACAGGTAATCTTTACCTGGGATGAAATATGAGTGGTACCAGCCTGCTGAATTCCTTAACTGTAACAGGGCAATTGACTGGCTGCACGGAAGCCATTCCCCCACTTCCTGGCCATTGGAAATTCATTTTGGGGCATACGGTCTGACTAAGATGTCGTTATGGTGACTGCTAATTACCATGGAGGCATGTGAGGTATTCCCCTCCTGATACTAATGACACTATATGTGAACTGATACATCTTCCCCTATTGTCAATTCCTTGGCACCAAAACACAGACTGACGGATAAGGCAATGGCCAGAAGCTCTCCTTAAAACACTACACAGTCAATACTTGTCAGTGTGTTCAGGGACATATGTCTTGAAGCAGCCATCAAGGTATTTATCAGAAGCTTCTTTTTTCTAATTACGAACCTCAATCTGTACTATTCTCAGTTCTCAATCAGGGGTGTATTCCTGGCACAGTGTTACCCGTAAAGACTCCATTGGTGGCTGGACTCCCTGGTCAAGCTGCAGCAGCAGAAGCAGTGGAGGGGGGTGGGCCGGTGGTGGCTCAGCCTCAACACTTTGACTGATTCCTGTGGCAGGATGTCTTGTGTGAGGCATCCATTTAGACGAGTGTGCACACACAGCATTTATAAATGTCATCCCTGGCCAACATGATCACATAAAGCCTTCTCAGACGGATTATTGCAGACATATAACTCACGTTAATTGGCAAATCTCATTCTACTAAATGCGACTATTCTCTTAAATAAGGCTTTAAAGTGTCTGCAAAGACATGCGATATGTGGCTGATAATCCAGTTCATTTCACTAAAAAGGTATCTTGTAGTCATTACACAAAGTGCATGCCTGTTCCTTTTGCTGCTGGGAGGATTTCAGATTATTTTTTTCTGGGGGAAAAAATTACTCTAAATTAAAGTCTACATTTCACTGTCAAATACCCTTATAGGTATAGGTTTAAGTTTTTAAAGACTACAACAGTCATCACCCACATGGTTCAGGTTAAGAAGAATATACATCACTTGACTCCCACATAAAAATACATTTTTCTGAAAACAGTGCTTGTTTACCAGTTTGGTGAGAACTGCTGTGTCTGATTTCACTGTATGCTGCCATTGATCTTATAATGCATCTGATGCAGAGGGAGCTGGGGAAATGTATACCCCAAGGGTAGGTGAAAATACCATGTACGACCCTCCTCTCCTGTCTCCAAGACCTCCTCCAACTCCTCTCTGCTGGCTCTCGTTGGCTCTCTGCACAGTTCCAGGAGCAACTCACCTACCACTGCTGGAAAAACAGTCTGTTCAAAGAGGTTTGCAGCTGGCCTTGAACTTAAATACGTTTGGGTAAATTTAAATATGGAAGGTAAGCTGAAGAGAACAGAGGCGGCCCTCCCTCTGTGTTGTGCTAATGAGCACCCTTGTAAAAACTGTAGCTTTTCAAATCCATGCTAATAGGAGGCCTGTACTTTGTGTGGCTCTCTAGCGGTGGTCGCCTCTCTGAACCTTGTAGCAGCATGTGGTAGCTAAACATTCTGATGCTCTCCTGTTTCTGAGCTAGAGACTGTACACACTGCTGCACATCCATTGTTGGCTGGCGTAAAGCAGAGAACCACCCCCCCCTCATCGGCCACCCAGCCTCGACTGACCATCCTCTCCCAGTGTTCCTGCTGACAAACGCTGTGCTACTATGAGTGGACGTAATTGTTAGATTGTGTGGTAGCAGGTGGCCTGGAGACTGTGTGTAGAAACAGAAGGAGCTGCAGAGTCTTGAGTCAAACAAGGAGCCTCTTGAAACCACCTTCTTACTTGAGGAGATGGCGGAGGGTTTAACAAGGCTTGATTGCATTAACATTTGTCATGCTTAATATACTACCTACAAAGACTGGATCTAGCAGTAACATGCTGATTTGAGGAGTAATGATGTGCTTTGTTTTTTTTTCTGTCATAAAGTTTGTGCAGCAAGACTTTTAGCGCTGATATTTTCAGGCTTTCCCTTCGTTATGTTCTTCCAGGCTCAGGCGTGCTTATCCTTCGTTCAGGTGTCCTCATGGTCCCCCTGGGAGAAAGATAAACTCTCAGGCTTCACAGAAGTAGGAGACTGTGAACCTACTGCATTCAATGCCCCTGAGGCCACCACAGCCTCTAGGGTTGAGGTGTTACTGGCTCCCTGTGCCTCTTCTTTCTGGTGATCCTTATGAAATGGGTTGTTGGCTGTAGAAAAAAAGAAAGCACATATCATATTCTGTCCATGTAACACAACAAAGAGAACAAACAGAAAAAATACACACACAAATCACATTTTCCTAGAGTGTTTCAATGGGCAGACTGAAAAATTTAATTTAGTCCACGGCTCTTAGATCGCTCCCTGTTTTAGGTATATTGAAATAAAACTTTGAAGCAATCCTCTTCTAATAGGTTAAGTATTAATGAGGTTTTGGTCAAGTGAGCCAAATCCAATTTGGCCTCATATGACTTGTGGACATGGTTATTAAAAGGCCAATCTGTGCTGCTCTTATGGCTTAACTTCCCCCCTCCAGTTATGCTGTGTAAGAAGCTGTATGTTTTTAACTCCATTCATCACACGTTCACATTTCACTGACTACCTTCCTTTTTAACGATCCTCTTTCTCTTGATCTTGCTCACCTTTAAAGCTTTTTGTCTCTGGGAGTGAGGGGAAATATCTAAAAGAGAACTGGGGCCAATTTTCTCAGAAGACAGAGGAACTCTAAAACAATTGTGCTCACTAACATGCTTTCCTGCTTTTCTACTTCACGTTGATAAATAAATCTTTCCTTATCCCCCCCACCCCAAAAAAAAAGTTAGCGGCGGTCACACAAGACATTTGTGAAGCAGTCCCAGAACAGAGGACAAGGGAACTAGAAGTGACATTGTGGCTCTGGGCTGTCTCAAAGGATTAGGCATTACAGCATTCGCTGGCATGTGCTTTTGCTCGTTCCCATTATATCTGCTTGTGCCTCTTTCCAGATGACTTCTTCCCCAAACTGATCCGGCGGGCAAGATAATTGATTAATATTTCTTGAGGGAATGATGACTAACCATTGCTGAGGTTCAACAAAACACTTGGGTTAAACATAGTCAAAGCCCTGGATCAAAATACAGGGGCTTTCATATTTGACAGATACACACAAATGGCTGGGAACATTAGTCTGTGAGTGTGTTACCACGCACAGGGCATACCAGATACTAACTCCAGTCCTGGGTCAAGGTTATTTTCAGGATAAGCTATACAGTAGATGCACATTTTTAAATTATAATCAAGAAAACAGACATTTGCATAAACATTTTGAATATTACAATCTAAATTAAGGCCACACTAGTTAAAGGAAAGTCACACTATTCCAGCTAGTGGCTGGCTCACATTTAACATGTTGGAAGAAATGCTTCCAACATTTCTTTTATTTACATTAAAGTATTAATACAACAATGTAGAAATACTCTATTACAAGCAAAAGACCTGCATTAAAAATTCAGTATAAGTACAGATGTGTGTCTTATGAAACAAAATATACTTAAAGTTTCAAAAGCAGAAGTACTTCAGATTATAAATACTTTTTTATTACATTATGAAATTGTTATTACTGTAGCATCATTGTGTTGGTTTTATCTACTTTATATACAATTCAGTAGTATAGTCCTGAAGTTCCCAACCAAAGGGGTCAGGGCCCTTCAAACAATCACAAGATAAATCAGAAGGGTCTTCAGATGATTGATCTTATAGGAATGTAAAAAACAACCCATTTACATTCACTATTTAGTTTTTTCTATAATCTTTGCTTTTTCTATTAACACATCTGACATCTGAAATGTGAGAAGGTGCCTCAACCAGATTTTATTTGAAGGATCACAAACTAAACAGGTTTCATCTTTAACAGTATTCTGGATTTTTTTATCAGATGTTTTTTAATGTAGAATTTTAACCTGAAAGGTAACTAGTAACTGTAGCTGTCAAATAAATATAATGGAGTAAAACGTTCTCAATTTCCCTCTTAAATGTAGTGCAGTAGAAGTATAAAGTGGCAGGAAATTGAGTACTTAAGTAAATGTACACCATTCAGTGTATGTAAGTCGATAAAGAACATATACAGTAGCATTCACATTAAAGAAGTCATTAAAATGGCAGTGTCTCTGACTATTATTGTGGCTTCAAGAAAATAAAAAAACAATTAAAGTGAATAATCAGCTGCTTAAATAAAAGACTCTGAATACCTAAACCTGCACTCAACAAGTTTTACATCAAGGTCAATGAAGACATTATAACGAAAAGGTTTTCTGTCAATGTGGGAATTACAGTACATGCATTTATTGTGGGTGATAATGGGAGGTTGAATGGAACCATCTTACCATCTTAATAAGCTCTCATGTGATGCTCTCTAAAAACAATCATTACAGGCCTTCCTGGAGCACTCCCCTTCCCCCTGTTTATTAATCAGCTAATTACACATTGACAGTAATGGGCTTGCTGATTCCCACACTTAAATGAACAGGGCTGAATAGCTCTTTAATAATTAGCCTTTGTGTTTCCCTCTCTCTCTCCCTCCCTCTCTCTCCTTCTCTCTCACTCATGCACACATGCACACACACACACACACACACACACACACACACACACACACACACACACACACACACACACACACACACACACACACACACACACCCACCCACCACCACCACCATTTCCACAATTGAAAAAAAGGACATTCAAATCAGACCCCCTGGTGAGAAGGTTTGCACACAAGCAAGCCAAGAGCGCCACACCTGACAGACTGAGTTATTAAAAACATCTAAACGAAAAACAAGCCAAAAAGAAAACAATTACAATGGTTGAAGTGTGTCAACTTGTGTGGGTTTCAGTGTTGAGCTCAGCCTCCAGCAACAGCAAAAACCACCATGGAAGTTTGGTGGAGCAGCGCAAGCAGGTGCAGGTGGAGATGGAGGAGATGGGGATTTTTTTTTTTTTTTTTTTTTTTTTTTGAAGGACGCGAGCAGGGTGCGGAGTGGAGCCGGAGAGGGCGAAATAGTGCGGTGGGCTGCATTTCTGTCAGCAGAAGTGATGGCTGAGTGGTAGCGTTATTTGTCTTGTGCTGCCATACGGCCCTCGCACCAGCCTGGGCATTAATGAGAGGGGGCCGGACCGCCGGGCAGGAACACGGCGGGCCTCCAACGCAGGTGATCTGTCACGCAGCCGTCTTGCTCAGGCAAGGAGACACATGAAGACAGAGAGGAAAGGAGAGGCAGCGGGGCTGACCGAGGGGCTGGCCTCAACATGGGCACCCACATGTGGTACTTTTCAACACACAGAGATAACATTCAATAACAATCAATGTCTAAATGGATTTCAATCCAACCGCCGTACCCCTTCCCAAAATGTTGTACACTGAATAAGTTTAGGTTTATTACCATCATCCCTTTACAGAGATAAAGATGAAGGGCATTACAGGAGACAGCAGGGGAGGAGTAACATTGCAATAATTAATTAGTCTGCATGTGAGACCAGCCAAGGCTATTAAAATCCATCAGGATCTTTACACTTACTGGTTCATCTCTGCTGCACAAATAATTCTCCAAAAAATGCACAGTGTGTAGAGTGTGTTTACTGTCATTCTTGGTCACTGGGCACCGTGGTGATATTTTCCAGAATACAAATATTGACATTTGTCATTGTACAAACTACAGTCAACACTCCAATGAATTCATCTTAAGCGATGAACAAATAAATGACATCTGAGTTTTAATACGACCAAGTAAGATGTAGCAGAAAGCTGGCAAATTTTGTTTTATATCTTGTAAGGAGTTGTTGGATTGAGTTGGATTGCAGAATTGATGGTGGTGAGAAAAGTAGAAAATGAACAATTTAAGGCTGAGAAATGGAGTGGTCATCTAATCCAAACAGATACCTGACTTGATAAGTTGTTGTGTGTGTGTGTGTGTTTTTTCCCACAACCAGCTTCAGCACTGCTGTGGAAGTGCTAAAAGGGTAAAGAAAGAAGACAAAGCAACAGCTGGGTACCGCCTCAGTAATTCCCCATGGAGCCCGGGAAGGCACCTCCAGCCACAGACCATTTTCACTCCTGATTACAGAGTTTCAAATCAACCACTAACACATACAACAATCCACTTCCTCTGGCCAACTCAAACAAAGACTTGGCTGTCGTGTTCAGTGAGAGCAACACGGAGATTCTACTAAATGCAGTCAACAATCTTTCCATGCAAACAAGATGTTTACCAGGAAACAACTCCAGTCAACAACTCACTGACTGTGATTTCTGTCTCTGTCCACATTTGTATCAGAATGGCAACAAACCAAAATTTGTACACACACTGAGTGTGAGAGCTTGTCAGAGTGAATGTGCATCTCCTGGCGGTGGCGAGATTACTGAGAAGAGACACGGCGCAGCAGGCTGCCAAAGTAAAGATTTATACAGAGCAGTTGCAGCTGCAGACACTGACATTGGATGACATGGGATGCATGATAAATCACGGTGGACAGGGGGCACTAGACTCAAGAACCAGGAAAACACTCTGAACAGGGCTGAAGGGGGATGAGTCAATCAGGAACACTCCCTCTATGCAATTTAGGAAACAGATCATCTTCTGGTCACTCACTCCATAACATACACAGTAAAACCTTTAATAGTGCATTGTAGTATCTATATATATAGTAAAACATTTACACAATATTCTGTATTTATTCCAATAATGTACTGTGATCATTGCCATAACTGTAGTTTGCTCTTTTTGTGCACATATTACTCTTAATTAAAACAAAGAAGAATGAATCAGTTTTCATGTTTGTTTAAAATCTAGTTTCTCCAAATCTCTTACATCTTTTACTGCAGACTGTGAGTCTGTAAACTGATGAGAAATGGAAGGGTGCCCCTAGTCCCGCATGTTGAATATGAGGGGTCCTTAAGGGGCAGGGGTGAATCCTTTTTTACTTTTATGGGAAGCGGTTCAGCAGCGCTGAGGAGGTGAAGGACAGAGTTGCCGGCCGTTCCATCACTCAGTGCAATAAATGGATGCAATCTGTATCCAAATAAAGCATTGGCTGTTTTTAAATTCCACCTCTTTTATCCAAATGAATGATGGACCCTGGTACAGTGCACTGTGCGGCAATATTAATACACATCCGAGGCCTGTACCCCTCACTAAATCAGCGAACCACCAGCATTTGTTATTTAAATGACAAACAGCAGCTGCAGGAGTGGAGCATGGAGAGGGGACGCAGAAGAAAAGGTGGACAAACCAATTCAGATTTCAATCCAGCAAAGACACAAGGCCCCGAGCCATCAGTCTAATGAAAAAAGGCAGCTCCACTGGTTCAAACACACACAACGCCTGCTGCTCAGTGCCTCCTCCAATAGGGTGAACTCCACATCACACTTCTCTTCTTCAGCTGTAAATGGAAAGCTTTAAATCTAACAGATACCAAGACTGACATAAACTTTACTACTGTTAAAAAATAGTAAGAATTCTGTAATTTTTTCTATAATTGCAAATCTAAAACCTCAAAGCCAAACACCTCCTGAAAGGTACATGTAACACTTCCTTAGAGAAATGTAAACTGTATATCAGCAGGTTCATATGTAAAAACACCTTCAGTAATAATGAAAGTGAGGCCAGGGATTCATTGGTATGTTACCTGATGTTGTGACAGACACAGCTTCTGTTTTCCTCCTCCTCCCGATGTCTCCTGTGCATAACATTCCCGGAGTGACATTAGTCTGCCTGAGGGACACATAAACAGAGAGCAAATGTTACTCACAAATATGATGATGCAGCTCCCACTCACAATACACACATTCTCTTGTAAAAAAATATATAAAAGAAATCGATAAACGCGAGCGCCACACAGCTGCAAACACTGCAGTTTACATTAAGTGCCAGTAAGGTGAATATTAATTTTTCTTCATTAATCTGTGTTTTCACCAGAGAGAATATTCAATGAGGTGCTGAGGTGCTGAGGTGTGTGTGGCTGAGTCATTGCAGAGATCACATAAACAAATTACACCTGCTCTATGCCTCCTGTGTCATATGTCAGGAGCTCTGAAATAGGAAAAGCCCCCCCACCAGCTTAATAGCCCTGACTTCAGAGATGTAAAGACAAGGTCCGTTCCATCACTGGTGAGGGGGGTGGGAGGTGATTCGATAGGTGCAGTGTGTATGTTTGTGCACAGGAGGAGGGGGACAGGAGCTGGAGTGTGTGAGGAACCTCCAGTAGAGCAAAATATTCAAGCTGAATTGCTGCGTTAAAGCTTTTTCTTATATGCAACTACACTGCATCCTAGAGAGAATTTAAAGAACAATATGGTGTGCTTTAAAAATGCCAATAAACATGACTTGTAAAAATGGAATTAATGACAGACTGCAAAACAACAGAGGAGCACGCAGAGGCAGACTCCTTGTTAACCAGCTCGACTCATCGAGGACTGAAGGCTACATAAAGCTCACAAGCCTAACATGCACATGCTACAATAAGGCCCCGTCAGGGCAACCTTTTAACTGGCAGCATGTTCCATGACCTCAACACCCATAAATCACATGACGGGTGTGCAGGCACGGGGTGTCGAGAGCTGTGCGGGGCACGCTTTGAGCGAAGTCTCTATGTTGTATAATCAATAGATATAAAAATAAATGGCCTGACCGTTATTCTCTCCCTGCTACCCCTCTCTAATAAAATCCCAGTAATGCATATTTCATTTACTTTTATACTTATTGATTACCTGTACTCCAGTTAGTAAATCACGAGCCTATCGATCCCTCAATCGTACCTCTGTCGGACAGCACATAACCAGCCATTTGCGCCCCTGATAAAGAGCTCAGGCATTGAACTCCTCACAGTAAATCTTTGCAAACTAACTTTTTAATTCCAAAATCGATCCCCGTTTAAACGTTGTCGCATTATTTCACGAGGCACGCCTGCGGTATTAAAAGTAATACCCTGATGCATTTGGTCTTAATGTGTGGAGGTCCATCCCTCCATCTCTCCCCTCATTACACCTAGGCCGAGGGACTCCGGGGCCCCTGCAGCCTGGAGGGAGGTGAGGGCCCTCCCCTGCTGCCGAGAGCTGAGAGGCAGAGCTGCTCCAGGGCCGCCGGGAGCCCACTGAGACACTCAGCACAATGCTAATCAAACATGAGAATACCATCAGCTGGCTCATTAACCAAGTCAAAACACTGCTATTCATCTCAGAGCGGAACCCAAAGGCTTTTTATAAGCATGTTACATGGCTCGGTGTAAAACTGAAAGAACTGGTAAAAAATGCACAACACTGCTTTTATTATTTAACATCTGCTACTTTATCAGCATGACAGATGTTGGCCAGTTGTTTTGTGCCTAAATATACTGAAACTGTGATGAGAAAACAGAGATTGACTTAGACGCAATGAACGAAGGAAAAACAAGCAATATGTAATGAAAACGGCAAACAACAACTAAATCTTATCAAAGACACAAGGACACTGAAGAAAAAGTCTCCAAGATAGATTTTTTCAGGTCATATGAGACACTTATAAATGCAGTGTTGTCCCTTAGGGTACAGAGTGAAACAGCACTGACACAGGGTCAATTGTAATTTTGGTGCCCACATCCAAAAGCAAATATATCAATTAAAAAATAATAAATCAAAAGAGGAGTGAGGTGGTGCAGTTACAAAATGGCTATCTATTTTCATTAGGGTACATGGCGCTTCAGGTGTGAGCAGGATCTCAAGATTAATAGAGGTATTCAAATGAATCAGAAAGGATTAGGGTCTCCAGGGAACATAATCAATAGCTCCAAATCAATAATCAATAGGCCACTCACACCAATATACTAACTGCTGACACCAAGATCTCACAATTAAAATGAAAACTGGGAAGGGAGTGGCGTAAGACTATGATTTATCTCACAGCGCAAGTGTCATTTAGAAATAAATAAGTCAATAGATAGAAGCTGCTGCTGCCTCGCTCAGGTGGGAGGCGGTTATGCATTTTAACATGGCCACCAGCCCCAAGCATTACGGCCAAATCCCACAAAGCATGGCGCCCAATCGCACTCCGAGACCAGGATAAACAGCATGCAACCTCATACAGCCTGTATCACTTAACATCAAATATCTGATTGTCGGCGTCAACTCGTGCCAAATGGGAGATGACAGCTTTTATTAATACAGTATCATTTCAACCTGGCCGCAGTACAAGATTAATGCTTACGCTCTACCCAGAGAGAAAACACTTTTCTCTCAAGGGTGTTTGAAAACAAAGAAAAGTCAGATGTATGGGAGCTCAGGGCTAAAAAAATCGATCATAAGATGTTCAAAAAAAATGAAAATAGAGTGAAGTTAAATCAAGAGAAGACAAGTTTAAAGTTTGTTAAAGCAGGCATCAGCAATTACAGTATTGCACATCATTGTCATGCGGTGAAAGAATTGTTGTCATGTTTGTGTAGAGAGTTTCAGATGTGAAGTGAAAGGAAGTGAACGGGTGCCGTGTGTGCGGAGCTGGGTCACAAGGACAGAGGAGCCATCTCACTGGAGAGTGGATTTGAGTAGCTTGGGGAGATAGATTCAGCTCGTGCCGTCCAACGGGACACATCAGAAGCCCCTCTCGTCAATCCCCCCTCTCTCCCTCATTCATTTGGGAGTATGATTTATACTTTTTGAAGTGAAGGGTCTTGAATCCCACTATAAAGGAATTAAGAGGTCTCCCCTGAGTCCGCCATTCAAATGAGAGCATGGCATGGATATGAGGGCTTTTTAATAGAGAGAAATTAGTATTCACAATGCCTCAAACTGGAATCTGAAGGAACCTTTCAGGTGGAGAAGAAAGGGCCAGTTTAGAAAAGAAAGCCCTAAGAAGTCGGGGGCTTTTCATAGCAGTCGTGTTTTTGCCCCTCATCAAGGAGTGCCGGAGCGCTCTGTGAAATAACCCAAGAGAGAGGCTGAAAAAAGTGAGTGTGTGTGAAACAAAAATTAAGAATGCACCATAAATAGGCAGAGTAGGAACAATACAATGAGAAGTCCCACAGTCTTGAGGCCAAGGGGGCTGCTTGGCTTCTCAACAGTCCCCCATGTAGATCCAACAGTTGCAGGGATGACCGGGAGCCATGAGATGCTTTGACAAACATCTTTTGGATAAACTGTTTTTTCAACTGTTTTTTTTTTTTTGCAGTCCCAGAAATGCCAGGATTTAAATCTGCATTACAACTACGTCCACACATCATATTTCTCTATTTGGTAACACTGACCTTG
Source organism: Scomber japonicus (assembly GCF_027409825.1). Classification (NCBI taxonomy): domain Eukaryota; kingdom Metazoa; phylum Chordata; class Actinopteri; order Scombriformes; family Scombridae; genus Scomber; species Scomber japonicus. The sequence continues at coordinate 18,007,860 of NC_070593.1, read as the reverse complement.
AAAACTATTAAACTGAAGTGCTGCTGCATCCAAGTATTACTTCTGCAGCTGTCTATTGTCAATTCAGCTCAGACTTTAGACCAGGATTGAATGGATATGTATTTATAATATTCTGTATGTATGCATATGTGTCAGATTGTGGCAGATTTAGATGACTTTGGCTTGAACTCAGGTGTATTTTTCCCTCCTTTGCAGCTTAATCTCATTTTGACAGAGAACAGTCAACCACCAACTGAATGTACCCGCCCACACACAAACACACACATGTCACTGAGACATCATCTTAACATGGATTACTCTAGTTAACAGTGACCTATGCTCTCTGATTCTTTTAAGTGAGTTAGCCATACACTTGTCCATCAATATATTGAGCTTTAATGGCAAAGGCTGAAGTGTGTGTCCGACAGGCCCTTGAGAGGTTGCGTTATTTAACGTGGCATCAACTACCTGTTTCTGCAGACTGAGGTGGAACATCTGAGACGGGGGCTCTCTGACACCATGTCAATGGGACGCACTGGTAATGCGCACAGAGGGTTCAACTGGAAATTGAAAGTATCAATAACATTTAGATTAGAGACTCACAGGTATAGTTTTAAAAAATTGGGGCCAAAAAAGATCATAAAGTTTGGAAAAAATGTTTAATGTGACATACTTGGCTTCGGTCTCGTTTTCCAACAGGAGGCAGCCAAAAGCTGAAAGGGGATGATCAAAGTAAAATCACTGGATTTAAAATAATGATAGAGACAGGTGCATCTAATACCACAAAGATAAATGAGTTTTGCAAGAAAAGAGTTTGAAAGTGTATATCTTACTCTCTCTGGTAAGGATCATGAGAAAAGTGTCTCAGTCTCTCTACGAACACTGGCATGCGGTTGCCCTGTAAAACACAAATCAAAGATTCACAGTGAGAAACAAATAACATAAAAACTGGTTTTCAGTAATTGTAAGTCTTACTGAAGAGGAAGGTGCCAGTTTGCTTTAACCTTGCTGGGAGGCCTCCTCCTATCCTTCCTGATGCAGCAGGCAGCGGTGCCAGGCAGGCGTTTAAGACGCGAATGATACCCTGCAACAGTACAAAATATGACATTTATCTTCCTGTGCTGAAACATGGTGAGAAAAGATTATTATTGCTTACACAATACATAGGAAAATCCAAAGAAAAACTTTATTCAAAGTATATACTGTAGCAAATTTTATGCAGAAAGTCAAACATCTGGCAGCAGCGATTTGAACACTCTTGTAAGAAAGACCAGAGAGAGGGTCATTGCAGTAGTCCTTCCCACAAGATAAAAAAAGCAAGCACTAGTCTCTCCAAGCCCACTTTTGATAAGACTGTGTCAAAAACACTAAATCATAAGCCACAACCTCTCTGTGAGGGCCGTGCAGGTTGAAGGAAGGTAGGAGATGGGCGATTATCCTCGAGGGAGAGCTGATTGTCTGAATCCCAGCTGGGCAGCAGGCTGGCCACACCTGACCCGACTCCACAGTCCCCCTCAAAGAACCAGTCACTCTGCTCGTCATCACCTACGCACAAGGACAGGAAAGATGTTGCATTGGTGAGCATGTGACACCTGCAACCAGCGAATTCAGTTTCTGCCAAACATGCTTTTCTAAATACGTTACATTTAAAATTGTGCAATGGTGCTGCAACCAAAAACACTAAAAGTTTACCAGAATAAGATCGGAGATGGGAGTTAAATAATTAAATGGCTACAAAACATTTGTATAATGCTATATGAGCAATTTGGAGACATACGATTAACATTATATCTATGCATTTGAGATGGTAAAAGGCTGAGATATAACCGCAGGAGTGGCTGGGGGTCCATTTTCATTTTAGGCTAAATAATTCCTTTAACGACACCCTAATAGACAACACCAGTATAGTCCCTAGACATTGAGCCCCTTCTCAGACCTGTCAGTCAGCAAAGCGCACGCAGGAACCATGCCTCTCACAGTCAAGGTGTAGTGACAACTGTTAAATCAGAGGCCGTCTGGCCCCACCACGGCTAATGAGATTAGCAAAGGCTTCAGCGCTCATTAACACGACATGACAACGTCTTATTAGAGTCGCCTGGGTGCCCAGCAACCGGTCCATTGTATCGAAACCTCCCTCTGTAGCCCCAGCATTCCCTCAGAGTTGAGTGGGGTAATGTCCAAATGTGACAACTCCCCATTCTCTTTTTTTTACACAAGTAAAAATGGTTCTTCTGTTAGGTGCTGATACTGAAAATCAAATCAATTGCTTACTACTCTTAATTGCAGAAAGTGATGAAGCTGCTGCTCACTAAAAGTATTTCTTTTTAAATACCTTGCCTCCCCTCATCATTGGTGAAAAGGCCAGGGTCACTGCTGCATGTACTGCTGGTTTCACTGCAAAGAAAAGATGAAAAATATCAGGTGAATTATTGCTGCTGAACTGTTTCTTTAATATCAATGACATTTTGGGGTTTGGAGAAGGCTGTTCTGATTTGTAATCTCAAACCTTATGGGTTCTTAGGTCAGACAATGTTATAGCATCTGAAAAGTGAACAATGTGAATCAAAAATGTACATGCCCCTGTAATGTCAATATTTAACATGTAACATTCACTAATAAAAATAATGAAGAAGTCCGGAGCTAGAGGTCGACATAAATGGAAATGACACAAAAAGACAGAGCGTGCTGTGTTCTCCCTTGTTGGGATAGCAAACACAAAAGCATGAGGAGAGACTCTGATCGAAGGCACTGAGTGACATGCACAATCTAATTGAATATCCTCCGCTGTCAGCTCCAATCTAATCTGGCCTGCGTTGTGGAGGATGACAGGAGAGCGAAACACATTCCCCCTGCCCGCCCCTCCCTCTGGGTGTGCCCCACACACAGAGCGACCCACAGACGTGCTGCTTCCACACACAACAACTGGCCAACATCTGCTGTGTGGGCTGTGACTGCACACTGCCTACACTGCTACGTTGCTTCTCCTCTCCACACCCCCAGGCAACCCCTGGTACATTCCCACCACACCCTCTGTCCCCCCCTCTGCTACCCCAGACCACATCTCTGCGTATTTCACACCTCAGCCAACTTGGACTGGGACCTCCAGACACTCCAAGGTCATGGAGGGGGATTATGGGGGGGTTAGAGGATAGGAAGGAACAAGAAGCAAGAAAGGGTTTTTCTTAATAAAAGTAAACAGAGTTGTCACACAGCTGCCATTGCTTACTTAAGAAATTAAGAAATGTAACATGCAGATGTTTTCAACTAGTTACATTCATTCCTTCATTATTATGAGCATGAGCACTACAGTTTATCTGAGTCAATCCTACATACTGCTATAAATACTCACTAATATGTATTAATCTAGAGGTGAAAGTAGTTCCCAACAAATGCACTCAATTAGTTTGACAGTAACAATTCCTTAAAACTGCAGAAGCCTTTTTAAATTTGTTTCCTATTTTTAAATATACATCTTAGGCAGGAACAAATGGGTGAGGGGCAGGGAGATTACGGATGTCTTTAAATATTGGTATTTTCATGACATTTGTTACCAATAACAGTATATTAATTAATGACAGGCTCATATTCTAAATGAAATGAACTGCCATTCAAACTACTTTATGAAAGAGAGGGATTCTGACACTTATTGCCTTGCATTTTGCTTCCTGTTTGTCATCTCTGACCTTGCTCACACCAGAGGCTGGAGGGTCAGATCTGCGCTGATATGGTGCTTTGCCATATTGCAGACGCCTGCCAGTGACGGGAGGATCAGAGAAACGTTCCTCCAGCCTGTACATCTTCCTGTCCAGATGGTCCTGCATCATCTCCCTTAGCATCCACAAGAAGCAGATGTGAGAGGGAGCAGGCCTCTCCGGGGAATCTGGAAGATGTCTGGCCTAGCAGAGCATTCCTGGACCGTCCTCTCCACCCTCCACCCCCATCCCATCCCTTCAGCCCTGACTCTCCAGACTGATTCCCCAGGCCTCTGCTCAGCTGCACCCCACTTCTGGACACATCGGCTGGCATCTGGAGCACACAGCGTTCCATCATCAGTAGAGGACACAAGCTCTACAATAAGAAATTACAGTTTTGGTTTCATGCTTCGATCGACAACCTTTCCCCCTTTGAAAAGTGGAAGAGTTTGGTGTTGCATCAGCAGTGCCTTTTTTTTTTTTAAGATGCTGACTTTTAACTATTTCTAGCAGCACAGTGTCGTCCTCCATTTACTTGTTGAAAAATGTGTTTGCTTCTTATTGGAGGGATTTTGTGCAAAGTCTGAAAAAGAGTCACAAGTATAAACAATTAATTAGAGACACCCATTAAGTATTTATCCGTATTAAAGGTGTAATGTGATGTTGCTTGGAGCAGTGCAGGGCCAATGTGAGACCGTTTCCATTAAGTACTGCCTAATTAATGCAATGAATAATTGATACGCCCATTTTTCTCAAGACCTACAGAAACACCTCTTCTTTCTTTGGCAGTGACCTTTGGCAAGAAAAGCTGACAAACTTGGTCGATGTCACACACACACAGACGTCGAAGGACATCATTCCAGTGTTTGCTTAGACCACACTGACTGCAGCAAGCACAGCCTTCTGCACAACAGCACTTCCCCCCAGTTCAAAAATAAGATATTCAATTGCGGATTAGGTTCCATAAAAACAAATAAGTCTTAATTAGATAAAACACCATATGTCCATGGTGAGACAAAGGCAAGGGCAAAAACAAAAACTGCATTTCAGTGTTCTGGTGCTGAACTTAACTCCCCCCATGGTCCTATTGTTTCTACACAAGCCAAAGAGGTGAAGCAAAACACAGTATCCAGATGAGCACTAATCATTAGGATATAATCCTCAACTCCTGGGAGAGGCAGACCAGTTTGCACAGAGATTACAGGCTAGCCGCCATTTATTGAGCCCGGGCTCATTCTGCAGAGGAATAAAGAAGAGGCAGAGACAGAGGGGGGCAAAGCGCTGATAACAATGGATCTGTGGGCTCTTCAAACAAGCCGCTCCAACCCAAATCCATGCCCTCTTCCATGGGTGTCTGATTATAAGGTTATCCCACCCTCCCTGAGCTGCAGTAATTGGATTAGTCTCAGAGATTTATGAAAATTAACTTCAGCAAATGGCGCACAGCTTTCCCAAAAACTCCTCGTAGAGTTTTCAAAATATGAATTACAGCACGATAAGGCTGAGAAAAGCAAGCACAATGGCGTTGTTTTTCTACAGTGGTGGGGTCGGAAGTCAACTTCACTGGTAACTGTACACAGCAGGAGATGGAGGCTAAGCCCATGATGCCGTCTACCCACAGGTGAAGCCTGCTTGCTGGGCCAGCCTGGGTGCCAGGTGGCCTCACTGCCAGCAGGCTGGGCCAGGCCTAATCAAGGATGTGGACTCCAACTGGAGCTGCCAACATCTGCTCCGCTTGCACTTGGGTGGCTGAAGGCAAAGCTCTGCTCAGTATGCACATAAGAAGAGTGACCTTGAGGAGAGGCACGTTTTAAGAGACCAGACACTCCATATGAAAAAGGTTAATGGAATGAACGGGGACCAAAGAAATCTGAGTGCTTCAAAAGACATTTTCACAATGGCATCTGTGCCTGACATCAAGTGGACCGTACACTCTCGGATTATAAATATTGCTGTTGTACCACTGTCAACCACTCATCACTACTGCCATTTTTTCATATCCTTTGCCTCCGCCAGGGCTTAACCATTAGATTGTTCAGCCCTCAGTACACTGTGGCAGTCTACTGAGCAGCAATCAAGAGCGTTGGCGTTGTGTAAGTGAGAAATGATTGACAGCGTGCCATGCTGTTCCCATTTATTTCTTCTCCGGAGCTGTTTTCTGTCAGGACGGCTATTGATTTTTCCATAAAGTAAGAAAACAAGTACCGTTTAGGGGCTAGGGAGGTCAGCACAAATTAAACCAGAAGATGTAAAGCCTTCTGTCTGTCCCATTACCGGTTACCACAAATGTCTCTGTCTCACTTTTTCTTTTTTCTTTTGTTACATGATCGACATATAATGAGCTCATCAAAGGAAATGCATTGTGCAGGAGCACAGGGACTTCCGTTAAAAAATGGTGTAACTGATTTAGCATTAAGCAATTTTATAAAGAAACACATCTGACCAGCAACATATTTGCTTATCCATCATCTACACGAGGAAATGCTGGCATTTACAAGACCAAATGATTAATTGAGCAATCTAAAAAACACTGTAAATAATTATTAGACGCAGCCCTTTATACCAGCAAACACTCACTAGGACAAGGTGGCAGTTTATAATTGTCCAGATTATCATTTTATAACACTGTACAACAACGTACCTCTCTCTCTGCTGCCAGTTACCGCCACATTTAGTTTTCCTAAATAAAATGCACACAAGAGGGTGCACTCTGGGATACTGGGACAGGCACAGCTTTAATTACCCAGCCCAAGACAGGAATTCATTTCAAAACAAATCAATACCACACCAAGTCACGTGTTTATTTGTGACAATATTTCTCGAAAGGAAATAATGAGCTGGCAGATGCCCGGAGGCATAACTATCAAAGATCCCTCCCTGGTGATCATACCAGCTATAGGAGATGAGGATGAAGAGACTATATCATTCATTTTTAATGTCAACTCAATACTTTAAAGTGGAGTGGCCTGATTGTGATACATTTTTTTGGTTTAGTTGAGGACATCTAATATTGACAACTGGCTAGATGAAGACAGGCAGTATAGATCATCTTAAATGTCGCCTTGTTTAATTGCTTCAGTCAGATAGTAGTTATGCTCATGACTTTTATATTATGGGTTTAACTGCCTTAGTAACTTTCAATTTAAAGGGTAAAAGGGGCTTTTAGAGTTTTGAGCACATCTTTCAGAATGATTTTAATCTTGACTCTTTAAACAATGACAGGGTTAACATTTGGCTTGTTGCAAAACTGTAAATTTTAAAATCTGGAGTTGCTTAATTTTTTACAAACAGTGGACCTAAAACTTTTAATAGAACCCTAAATAAATGTCAGATGTGGACTGCATCTTTGCTTAAAGGCCTAACTGTGAAACAGTAATATAATGAATGAAAGGTTAGGTTTGATTCAAACAAAAAAAGGAAAACAAAATGCTATTTTCAGTGTGAATATAACATTACCCCTCAGACATGTTCTCATCTGCACCATCTCTGTGTTCCTTGGCCTCCAGTGTGATCTTCCTCTTCCAGCACTCCTTTCCCATCAGCCTGGCTCCTTCAGTCTGCCTGTCTGCTCCCACCCAACCACCAGACCTATTCTTCGACCCTGAAAGATGCTGCATCCTAGACGGCCTGTGCCTCTGTTTTCCATCCACACCAGAAACCTTTAACTTCTGCTGTAACCTGACCGTGACATCTGAGGTCATACGTTTGACCTTCTTCCGCCTCCTGAGTGGCCGCCCCGGATTATTCTCAGTGAAGGAGTCAGACTCCGGCCAGGAGGGCTGCCTAGTCCTGGTCGGGCCTCCTCTCATGAGGGAGTGCCACTGGTTGTTTGCAGTCATATCATCAGAGTCACTGCAGTTGGCCACAGAGGCTGTGAAGGCTGAGCGAGTGCTCCCCCTGTAGTTTTTAGAAGCCTCGTCCAAGCTGGACTCTGAGGCCTCAATCCAGCAGCGTCTGTGCTCCAGCGGGTAGAGGGAGGAATCGCGATGATGGCGCTTGCGGCCTCTGCGTCTGCGGATCTGCCTGCGCTGATGCAGTGGACTCAGAACCATTTCCTCCCACAGCTCCCCCAGTTTACTCTGCTCCGAGGTCTGCTCCAGTGCAGACACCAGGTCCTGCACCAGCTCATCCATCATGATGCTGGAAACCAAAGACACAACAGAGGAAACTTGAGTGATGTGAAGACAAACAGTCAAACATTATGGACGATGGTGGATAAAAAAAATATTGCCACAGTTATTAGTCCATTCATCTGTACGTTGACAAAACAGTGACAATGACATGTTTAGAATTGGGTCAGTAGTGTTTATTTCTGTTCTTCTACCTTCTGTCTGCATAACTGTTGAACACTGGTACACAATTGTCCAATCTAGCAAGAATCTCTGTATTGTGATCTGAAATCACCTCCAGCTACATTTGGCCGGTCCTCTGTTGCAGTGGTTCTTAAACTTTTTTACGTCAAGGACCCCATAACTGACATTAATTACACCATAGACCCACATCATACAAGATTTTTGCTTTTAGATGTTTTATTAGGATACAGAAAGTCTACGATGATCATGACCAAAAAAAAGTCATACATTCTGTCATGACCCCACTTTGTCATCGAAACAGGAAAACCGGTTCCAAATTAAGCACTAGCCCAGAACCAGCACTGGAACTGCTTTGGTGGAAAAGGGGTATTTGAGAACCACTACTCTGTAGACGTGAGTCAAGGTACTGTACACCAACCACACAATAATCACCAAGAAATATCAAAGTAGATTGACTCTCTTTTGAGCTTTCTCTCTTTTGAGCTTGGTGATTGTTATTTGAAGTCTAGCAGCGTCAAAATTTGGAGGACCACCATCCACACTGTGAAACTGTCTCGCTCCCCTTGTTTGATTGCAACGTTATTAAAATGGTCTGCTTGTTTGAACGTGTGCACATCAGCAGCAGCCACCAAACACTCCCAGCGTCTTTACAACAGCAAAGAAAGCGACTTGTGTGCAGCTGTAGGACATCACAACACAGAGCAGAGGCAGGCTGAGCTGAGCTGTGTGCATGCTCTGCTCTGCTCTCTGCTCTGTTACATAACAACATCTCACACGTGAGCTCAGCACAAGGACAGCCTCACTCCTCACTTCTCTCTACTGTCAACTATCAGCGACACACACACCGTTAAACAGCATTTCATAAGAAACACCGTGTACATACGAGCCACAGCAGCTACTTTAATGATATCAGCGGTAATGATAGGCAGAGAGTCCATTGTGTTTTCTGCACTCACCAGTCGCAGCCTGTCTTGTTTTGTTTTCAGCACAGCTGGGACACCAGACGCACTTCCGCCCTCGCTGTCAAGCCAATCAGAGCTCTCCATCCCTCCGCCTCGCTGAGCCACTATAACGTCATGCTCATGCAGATAAGTCTGCTATCATGCTCATAACACATTTACATTTCACCATCATTATATTCCTGCGACAAGCTGATAAATTACTGGTGAAAATCATTATTTCAACTACCCATATGACTGTAAACGTAATATAATGTTCATGTGCTGCTCATAGTAGTGTATTATTATTGTTTTATTTCCTGTAGTGGACAGTTGGGAAAAATATATTTTCCAGCGGCATCGACTCAATATTTATACTAGTTGCATATTATTTAAACTGCCAGTGACATAACCAGGATTTTAGATATATTAGTCATCAGACAAAGGCCTCAAACTCCTTCTTCAGAAAAGAATCTCTAAATTATTATTTTCTAAATTCTTCTGCAGGAAATTTCTTCAAAAACCAAAAATTGCTTGTAAACAAAAACAACCCCAAATCCTCAATTAAAATGACTCTGAATCTTTATTCTTTATTCCCCCAATAATTATAATCAAACATTTGATTCACTTTATCACTCCATTTTGACCTATAGAGTCACCACACTGATGTCCCTTTTGTGAGTCTTTTATCTTGACTACATCCTATAATCATTTTGTCAAGTATTTGTATTTGGGATTCAATTCTCTGAGTTTGGCACTCGTGTTGTGAGGTTTGTCAGACGGTGAACTCTTGTTCTCATCTTGCGGAAAGACTGATGGTTTGTGTAAAACACATAAACCTAAATTAATACCAGATTACATAGTTTTTCCCAGGAAACTGTCTAGGAAGTTTTTAATCAAATTACACTCCTGTAAAATAAAAATAAATGATGTAAGTTATATTTTCCAACATGAAGGTCTAAATGGTATTTCATAGCCCTCTGGGTCTAACAATAGTGGAATCAGTCTTAAAAATGGTGGGGATTTTTACATGTAGAGTAATGGAAACTCTCCCAGGATGCTAAAACCCCCTAACTTCCAAGTAGAAAAACAGAGAAAATGACATCAGTGGGTGTAATGGTAGCTACAAGTCTGGTTACTGTAGTACCTCCTGTGAATGTATTATGTTACAGTTGACCTCATGTACTGTGTGCTAACAATATGAACACCTGTAAAACCTTATGTAATACAACTATATACAAGCTTTCTGAAGGTTATGTATTACCGGTTTCTGTTGAAACTGTGTCATAGAGGTTAAGTCAGCTGTAAGGTGATTTTCACAATCTGTGTTTATTGTCACTGACAAGTAATACATTACAAAGCATACAATCAAGAGCCAAAGAACAAAACACAGTTGAATCAAACCTTCACTGACAGAGTCTCAGTGAAAGTAAACTTTATAATTTGCCTCAGGGTTATTGCATTGAATTGCATTACATCTTGCAGTTGTTCATGCAATTGTAGTTCATTTTGTGAATATGTGAGTATTAAGAGGTCTATTCATTATGCTGCTAACTGACAAATACTTCTAAGCATTGTTTTGTATTCACATGCTTGTTCATTTTTTTCAAACAAAATCAAAAAGCATGTAAAGTTTGTTATAAATTGTAGATTATAAGATTAGAGTAATTCCTCTACACCTTTTAAAACAATAGTGGACTAATGTGTGACACCTCTCAGTAATGAAGGGTTGTCTCTCAAAGCAAATGTGTTGCTGAATGAAGCAAAAAAGTCATTTACCACTTCTTTCATCTCTCAGATGAAGGCAGCCCAAATAATAAAAAAAGAAAAGTCTGTGGAAATGAGTACAAAAGCCATTTAATCTCTCTCATCTTCCTCTTAATAACTGCAAATTTCCCCTTGGGCCCATGGGAAAGGGCCTCTCTGTGCCGCTGCCACCTTATCTGTCGCCTCCATATTTCAGCATGCCGAGCAGCTCCCTCAGTACCCAGCCCCCGGCCTCCTCTCGCCCGGGCCTGTGGGGAAGCTAGGCTCCTGGGCCCGCCATTGTTCTGGCCTGGGAGGCAGTCCGGAGAGAGCCCTGAAAGCCGGAGAGTGGGAATATTAAAAAAAAAACTTGAGCCACTGCCTCATTAAGCGGCAGCCTTTCACAAGCAAACATATCAGAAACAGCCCCCTTTCAGAGGCAGTAATTAGCAATTTGGAAACCTTTCCCCCTCAGGATATACAGTTTCAATTTAGTCAGCAGCTTTAGATTCTTAGGCACTTAATATTCATTGTTTCTTCCATCTTCCCAATTTCTCAACGTACATTGTCTAGTCTTTCACTGGCGATAAAGTGTTTTATCTTTCATGTAATTCTTCTTTACAATGAGCCCTCTGCAAGAGAAGTTAATTTTTATAAATAATTTTCAAAGGGATTTGCAAAGAATGTGAGGGATATGATAACAAAGTGCTCTTCAGGAAGTGCCAAGCTGAATATCCTATGGAGCTTGTGCTCGATTGATTAAGTCTGGCTGTAAATAGTATATGAGAAAAGTTGGTGTAACTTACTGGGAAATGATTTTGGAGAGAAACCAAATGAAGTACAGGCCATTAAAACAATCAAAAAGCAAAGAATATTAAAGTTTATATGATGATATTTGATAAAGTGCAATTCAGAAATAAATGGGCACCAGCAGGGGCTTTCATGATGTAAAAGCATCTTTGGATTTTGCTTGTTTTTCAGTGTGACAGTGTTGTCATGAATGATTTGTTTGTGTTTGTGTCAGTATGGAAAACCTTTTGCATGGATGCTATAGTAACTGTTTGCAACCTGCTTATTAAGCCAAACCACATATCTTACCTCAGGGGGGCAAGGCTGACACTTATCTTTGCCACCATGGAGCCTTTGTTTGAAAATGCTACCACTTCCATTAATTTCCAATCAGCATTGTCTAATAGAAATAATTGATTTTTGCCTCTTCTCCACAAATGAAAAACGCTTGTGATTAAACATTTTGTCTCCAAATCTAAATTCCAAGATCCCCATCAACACTTGAACAAAATAGGCAACTCATTAAAGCACAAAAAAGAACTAGCTGAGATGTGAAAAGAAGAGGCAGGGAATGAAATAATGAATGGAGTCCGAGTGAGCTATCTTTCCCAGGCAGAGCGCCACTAGGGATGCAAACTCTCAGAAACCAGAAATGAGCTACCTATCTGTGAAAAGAGTGACTGCTCCATCCTATTTGATTTGGCTCTCCTATCATCTCTTAAGAAGATGTCAGCCTTGCTTCTTCTATTGCTCTGAGCCTTTATCAACCCGAAGACGATTTCCCTGCAAAAAAAAAAAAGAAAAAAAAAGAGGGAGAGTGGGGGCGGTAGAGGGGGGGAGCATTTCAGTGCCTTTCAGGGAGCAACACTAAAGAATAAGTGTTATGCGATAAAAAGGGGGTTGTTAAATAGATCTGTCTATTTGTATGGTAATAATGATCGCTTAAAGACTCGGGGCTCCGTGACTTGTAGAACAAGGAAACAAATCTGTATTCAGGTATTGTGTTAACATGGCTCTCCAAACGACCTTGTGAAACTTTCATACAGTAAAAAATGAGTCGGATTCTCAAGTTTTTTTCCCCCTTTGTTTGTATCATTTTTTCCCCTTTCCTTTTAGAGTGGAGACGATCCTGCACAAGCAAACTTGTCTATCTCAAAATCCTGGGTAATGGAGCCCTTTGAGTTTTAAATCATCCTGGTCAGAGTTTTATTTATTCATTGAAATATCTAGTACACATTTGAAATTCAATATTCAGTATTTAAATCAGTATATTAGTAAGAAATTACAAAAAAGGGGTGTGTGGTGTAGTTACATAGGTTTGACGTGGACTTTCTGGGAATACCTGGGCTGATTAGGAAAGACAGCATATATCCTACTTTAAATGGAGCAGCTCTCTAATCTAGAAATGTTGCCCAATTTATTCACGGACCAACACTATAACAACCCAGAGTTGAGACCATGAGGCAGTTGTCCTACTGTACATGCTTCTTTGTGCTTCCATTAGAGCAGTTACTCACCCAAAACCACATAAAACAGTGTCTGTCCTCCAACCACTTAAATCAATTAAATCTAAAGTAAACAAGTATACATAAAAATCTATTTTTGAAACCTGACTGTGTCATGAAGAATACGTTAGCTTAAATGAATCCACTCTACACTCTTGCTGCAATGTGGATTTACAGCTACTTCTAACTCAAATCTAATCAACCCTAGACCTAAATTTACCCTTTCACACCCAATCTGGAAAACGTTGCAGCCGCTTTGTTATAGTGTGCCATCCTCCTGGACCGTACTCTTTAATTTTTTCTCAGAGTTTTTATCAAACTTATTCCTTAGTAGCAAAAGTAATTATAGTAGACAACTTTAATATTCATGAGGACGTCAATAATGTTAGCCTTTGCACTGCATTTACCTCATTATTAGATCCACCTGGCTTCTCTCAGAGTGTAAATAAACCCACTTACTGTCTTAACCACACCCATTACCTTGTTCTGGCACATGGCATCTAAATTGAACATTTAATAGTTTTCTCACAAAATCCTGCTTTATCGGATCATTACTTAATAGCTTTTGAATTCTTATTACATCTTATGACTACACACCATTAGACAAAAATGTCTCTCTACGTCTATCTGATAGTGCTGAAGCTGAATTTAAGAAAATGATTCCACCAACATTAAATTTAAAACAGCAGAGGACTCTTACGTTAACTTTAGTCCCTCCTAAATTTGATCATCTTGTTGATAGTGCTGCAGGCTCACTGCGAATGACATTCAACTCCATTGCTGCTTTGAAAAAGAAGATAATAAAACAAAAGCTCCATGGTGTATTTCCCAAACTTGCAAATTAAGGCAAACTTAAATTTGAAAGATATGGTGTTCCAACAAACTGGAAGGATAATCTAGATAATCTTAAAAAATATAGAATTGTAATATAAGAGCTGCCTCATTACTCATCATTAATAGAGGAGGAGTCATAACTCTATTGATCCATGTATTCCTATAGCTCTCAGTAGTGACGACTTCATGAGCTTCTTTAAAGATAAAATTCTAACTGAAACAAAATTTGTCACCACCTGCCCTCAATAGGCACTAATTTCTCTTCAAACACAGGGACCTTAGAAACAGCTGTAAAACCTGACATATGTATTTTGACTGTTTTTCTCCAATTAACCTTACTGAACTAACTTCAATGATTCCATCATCTAAACCATCAACCTGTCTCTTAGACCCCTTCCCGACTAGGCTGCTTAAGGAAGTCTTACCCTCAGTTAGACCCTCAGTCTGGATTTAGACTTCATCATAGCACAGACAGCACTGATGAAAGTTACAAATGACATCCTAATTGCATCGGACAAAGGAGTTCTCTCTGTACTCGTCTTGTGAGATCTTAGTACTGCATTGACATCATTGACCATCATATCCTATTACAGAGACTGGAACATTTAATTGGCATTACAGAGACTGCATTAAGCTGGTTTAAGTCCTATTTATCAGATCAATTTCAGTTTGTACATGTTAACAATGAATCTTAGTTCTGTGCTTGGACTAATACTGTACAGCTTATACAGACAGGTGGCAAATTAAAGGGAAACCGATACAGGTCTGAATGCTGAACTCCTACAGTGAGTGGATCTGGTGCCTCCGTTTTGCTGTGGGGGGCATATTGTTGGCATGGTTTGGGTGCGCTTGTCCACTTAGAGGGAAGGATCACCTCAAATTAATACAAAGTTGCATTTCTGTCCTGATGGGAGTGGTCTCTTCCAGGATGACAATGCCCCCATCCAAAGGTCATGAGGGGTCACTGAGTGGTTGAGTGAATATAACAATTATGATTATCATATTCTATTTGGAAGAATTGTGTTCATCCCTACAGTAATGGGATAGAAGTATAAAGTAACATAAAATGGAAATACAACAGTACCTCAAAAATTCCTTTGATTACAGTATTTGAGTAAATGTTTCTTTCCATTACTAAATACTGGCTACCTTCTTGGTCAATTACCAGTGTCTCACTATTATGTGGCATTGCCAAATGAACCATAACCATTATAACCACAACAGTACCTGCTGATTGTAAAAAAGCTAACCCTGAGGTCTCTCATTAGGATTCAAAGGCTCCAGTTTTCTGTCCCTGGGTAATGTAAGCTATTAACACAATTATTTGGAAAGCTGGCCCATAAACCCCTGGAGAATTGTTTTGTTGTCAAGCAAATCAAACAGTAAGTGGGTTTTGTTTGTTGTTCTGTGTACCTGGAGACCCTCCTGTACATTGTTTCAGACGCATCACTGCCATGAGTAGCCATGTCAGCCTGCTCTAAGACGGTATGTTTGACATGTCAATTTAGCAGACTGCAGGTTAAAGCAGAACCCAGTCATTTGACTTTTTGTCTCCTCTTTACATATCTGCGTGACATGTCAGCATAAACAAGTGAAAGGTCTGCTCGGGTTGTGAGAGTGTGACTGATTTTTCAAGCACAGAACTAGAGGATTCAACATTTATGTGATGGAAAAGCCCCCATAGCATAGCTGATTACATTTTCTTTGGATTATTTTTTGCATGAAAACAGTAAATGCTGTGTCTATACAATTAGACTGTGAAAAATGTAGTGGGGTTAAGATCAAGATAAAATATGACATTAAACAGAGGGAACTAAACGTGTCCTGACGTGCCAGAATTGCCCACAAAATCTTCCGGTTTGTCTGTTGCAAAGTACAGCAGCTAAAGACTAAAACAACACCTGTTTCACTCCAACACCATACACCAACTAGAAATACTTTCCTAAAGATTTCATGAATGGTTTGTTGATACTGTCAGTGAGTTGTTAATACACAACATTCAGAACTACAGTTTTAAAATAATTGACTTGTCATAACAGGAAAAGTGCAAGTACATTAATGGCCACTCTTATGCATTTGAGTGCTTCAGTAAGTCATGCCAGCGAGACACCATGCCAAATACCAGGCTGCTGGAGCTGGAACATCTACAATAAAAGGAATGTAGCCATCATCAATATGATTTAATTACACCTGTGCTTTTCCTGCATGTCTTAATGTTAATGTTAAAGGCTTACTGTAATCAACATGCCTTTTTCACAGTGCAGTTTGACTTGTAGGAACTGTAGGAACAGCACAGATGTTACTGATAACATTGATGATGGCTAAATGTAAGCCACAACAGTGTGACAGTGAGCCAACATACACAACACCAGGACCCTGAAACCAAAGAAGTTTAATGGAATTCAGCCATCATTCATTTTTATTATTCACGCCTGGATTTTTTCCTACTGTGAAAAGCAGTTGACCGTCACACATGAATGCAAAGAGTGTCATCAGTGCTAGTCTACACCACTGATGTTAAAAAATTATGGATAAACCCTCCGTGACGCCCATAGGTTTTAAAGCTCAGTGTGTTGGCTCCAGCCATCTTGGCAGTGCCTGTCTCTGCTTAACTCCAAGCTAATCCAAAAATGGCCAAAGAGGTGGAACGTGGGTGGAGCTGAGATGGGCCAAATCCAGTGGCTAGCCACCTGTGATGGCACCCTCCTGTCACTCAAAGTGACCACACCCTTAATCATGTATAATTACAAGCCTTAATAAAATTTAGGGTGAATTATACATAAATTCACCCCCATACAGTTGTCATGGATAAGGAAATTATCTAAAGAGACCAAAACCATTTTTTGTACCAGGCTGTAAACATGTTTATTTCTGCTGTAAAGTTAGGCATGTTGACATGGGAGTCTAGAGAGATTGGCTCACTTTTGGAACCAGCCTCAAGTGGCCATTTGAGGAAATGCAGTTTTACACATTTCAGCATTTGTTGAATTTTTCTGGCATTATACTGTGCTTAGTTTAAAGGTATTGTTCATTTAACTGAAATTTAATGTTCATGCATGCATTTGTTCTAAATCTAAATGTATACCCATTTTCTATAAATGGTCCAGACAAAAATACTGGAGGAAGTGTCTCTGACTTAAATTAACAAGATGAGCAATTGTTGGTTCAGCTGACAAGACGTCAGTTACATGAACATGTTAACAGCACAGAAGATGAGACAGAACTACTATGTGTAGTGTCTTTATCCTTTATGCCTACTTGAACAGTTTATTATATGGAATCACTAACATCCTTATAGTACTAAAGGGACTGTTACATTTTCATTTTACTGATTTATAAATTTAAACATAACAAAATAATACTACCAAACTACTTGCACATTAGTATGAGGGATATATTCATAAAGACCCAAACATAAAATAGTACATTTGTTCTTCCAGCATTGGATGAGATCTGTTATCCCAAGCAGATATTTGATCTTTCCACATTTTAGAATACATGGTATTTGATTTAAAATAATAGGCTTGACAAAAGGAATCTGCTCACTAAACTATAAATCACATGATGTACGCATTATAATTCAATGGTGGGAATTTTTTAGAACAAGTTTGATGACCACCTTTGTTTGTTAATTATTTTTGGAAAGAGAAAAAGGAGAGGAAGTTATGTCAACAAAAATCTCTGAGAAGGTTTGAGAGACCCACCTGAAAAAAATGTGTATGATTTCATCTTCTGGCCAGTTAAATCTGCAAATTAGGATGAAAATGGGTCATCTTGGGTGTAATATTATCTATTAAATAATTTGTAAAGTATATAAAATGGTGAAACACACAACAAATGACTGAAATGTAGTACTGATTTAGACATGAGCAGTATTTAAAGTGTAGAAAAAGATTTCTTGAATGTCAACAATTCACCAAATTACAGCTGTGTCCATATTTGTAAACGTTCCTTAAAACTGCATAACTCTCCACAATGCCTACTGCTGAAAAGAACAACCAGAAAGCTGAGGAGCAGGAGCAAGAGGAGGAGGAGGAGGAGGAGGAGGACGAGGATGCAGACTCCACGTAGCTCTCCACGCCTGGCGTGGAAAGCACTAGAGGTAGATTGATTAGCCTGCTCAGTTTGGCTGATTAATCAGGGCCTGTCAGGTGGAAACGAGCACCATTTATGGCTGATTATCTTCCCAGAAGGCAAAATCTTAAGGCACAATCCACAGTGGAACTTTTAACCTCAATTTAAACCCAGCAATTTCCATCTTCAGTAATGAAAAAGCTGCTTTCGTGAAGTTTTACATTCTAGTGTACGAGTATTGCACTTAATCAAGCTTTTACATGGTGCACAAGAGGAATAATCTGGTTTACGTTTGCCCTGTTTTAATCCACAAATTACCCAGGCTAATCTACATTTAATTCAACAAAAATTAACATTTTATCAGATATACTCATTTCATGACAGCTAAATTACTTGCTGTAGCCTGAAACCCTCAGGCATGAACCTCTTTATCATCTAAAATTTTAGGCTAAAGAGGACACTTGACAGCAAGACTCCAAAACGGGAGAACATCCTCTTTAAATGGCTTGTGGCATGTGGTTATATAATGGATTGGTTTATGCACATTTTATTAAAGTTCTGTTGCTCCTGCATGTTACTTTCAACTTCTACTTGTAACCAATGTGAAATACTTATTTTTTCCTTTAATATCCTTGATGTGATAGTTTTCTATTTATAGTTCACATATTATGCAAAATGCACTTTTTCATGTCTTTTCTCCAGTATGTTTAGAGACCCTTAAACTATGAGAAAAGACCATAATCTCTATGTCTCCTGCTCCATTTTTCAGTAAATATGTGTGTAAATGCTCTATTTAAATTTGGATCTGGTGAACATAGGCCTCCTCACAGCAGACTGACTGTCCCTGCTCACTGGGTTAGGGTTGAACTGAATTAAACTTCTGATATTTGCTGTAAAAACCCACACAACAGTCTAAATATCCTCCCTGTGAATTGAAGAACTGCCGGTTTCACTATATTTTTGAGGGAAATGTCCCTACAGCAACTGGAAATGTGTGTGACAGATTGACACCACCTGTCTGTGACCCGACCCCATACTGGGAAGATGTAAGTTTTGCCATGTTTTACGTTTCATTGTTTCATGATCATCACTGATATGTGGGTGTTGCTGTAAAATTATGTAAAGTAAAGTAAAGTAAAGTAACAATACACATGTGAAAAAGAATTCCTTTGTTTTGCAATGTTGTGTAACTTTGATTAGAACCCAGCAGCTAACTCCCTCAGTTACCATAAAGCTATGGCCCACTGTGGCAGTGTGTGTAAAGTCAAGCTGAGGCTAATGCGTACATTTTGATCCACAGATATACTTAGTATTACATTAATATTAGTATTAATGAAGCTACTGCAGATCTGTTTCGGTGTCAGTATGAATATACTGTCAACAGACCTCAGTCGCTCCTGTTGCAGTTATATAATCTCTTATTGTATCACAGCTGGAAAGTCACACCCAGTTCTGGAGAGGGGCGTGGGGAGCAGCGACTCATTTGCATTCAAAGCTACTGACACAGAAACAGCCAATCAAGAACAGGACTGAAACAGAAGGCTATGGACGCATGTTAGAATGCAAAATCTCAGCGATATTTTCAGCAAAAAGGATAGTTAAAAGACATGTTTTGGGGACCTCAGAGACCTATATTAACTTGTTGAAAAGAAGTATAAAATGTTTAATGGAGCTCAGACTTCGACACGTTTCTAAATATCTGTTCCTCCTAATGATCCCTGTGATATTTCTTTACCTGCATGATAAGACTAGAGATAACAGTCGTTGGGATGATTATTACAGTTAAACCTTTTGTTCTGTATAAGAACGGTTTCTAAAGCACTTTTGCTTGTCAGTCTTCCAAAAGGGGTTAAAAACTCACAAGTGGACTTAAAAGCTGTCTGATATAAATATTATATTTCTAATTTGAGGTTTTTCTAAATGAGACATTACTGTACATTGCACATGTTAATTAAAATATGGCTATAATGCAATGTACTGTAGTGTAAAAGAAGCTGAATAAGATACACATGATTAGATGTGGGATTTAATTTACTTACATTTAGTAGAAAGAGAGAAAAACGAAAGTTCCACAAGATCTGAATAAAACACAGACATACTTTGAATTTATGATTTAAGTCCATATCTTGACCTCCCTTGTAGTGATTGTGTTTTAATGTTTTATGCTATACATCCTACATTATATTTGAATGCATTAAGTAAAGCACTTTAAATGTATAAACTGGGTTTACACTGTACAGTGGGTAGCTTTAAGACAACCATGTTTTTATCAATGAGAAGTTGAATAACACTGTAGCTACAATGGAAACTCAAGTAGCAAAACTAACTAACTAACTGCAGGCTCTGCTCCAGTAACAGTGAAAGAAAGACTTTATGCAAAGTGCATCTGACCTTTTACATTCAAGTGAGCTTGATATTATAGTAATGCTGACACTACCAAATTGGAAAGCGAGCACCTATCACCCTGAGGACAGTTGCAATCACCCTTTTCATCTTCTACAGTTCATTCTCAATGGAGCTAGACCACAGTGTGACACAGGACTTTAATTTTGTTCTCTACCGTAGTAGTGACGGGGAAATGAAGAAATGAAGGTTTACAAACAGACCAAACTGGTGAATGACATTTTTCCTTCATGTAAAATGAGTCTACGCCTGTTGAAACTTGTAGCTAAAATTTCTCTGAGGGTGTACAGGAAAGAATATGAGAGGATGTCTCTGGTGGTAACAGCATTCTTGTGTCTGTAGTCAATCCTTTAGCATCCACCACACCTCATGCTGTTGTCCAGCCCTGCAGCCTCTCGCTTGCTTCAGAGTGGCCTTTCCCAGCTTGGTCACCCGTTTCCATTTATCTGCTGGTATAACTATAAAAATCTGTCAGGAGGCAGGGTGGGTTTTTTCGCTCAGCTCAGCCCAGCTGGCAGATTGAGAGCCCCCTGTAATGCACAAGTCTGTTTTTATTATTCTTGCTGGGGGAACACTATTTCATCAAGTGCATGATTCCACAGAGGAGAGGAGATAGCCCCAGCCTGGCTATATTTCTTCCAATCAAACATTCCAAGGGGAAAAAATGAGTGGGTGCCATCAAATCCCAGAATAATGCTGCCAGATTTTATGTAAAAAGAAGGACTGATGGACAAATACAGGAAGGCAAGACAAGTTTAATGACGTGTGTTCAGGAGCTGAGATTGGAAAACTGACAGAGAAAAGCAGCCTCTTTGCTGGAATATAAATTGTTGTGTGCTGTAAAAAGGCTTTTATCTGGAGTGAATATGGGACGTAATACACAGGTCAGGGTTAAGTCATTTTCTCCGGCAAGTTAAGCGAATAATGAAGGCGAGCCCGCACGGAGAGGAGCAGTGCTACTGCCAGTTTGTCTTCATTTATTATGCCAAATCTCATGATTTTGGCGTTGGCGCGGTGAGTGCTCTGGCGCGCACCGGTGGACGACATATCGCTTAATTTACACAAGGTAATGAAAGCAGGGAATGGGAGGACAAAACAATTTACCTGCTGACACGGGAAGAAGTGATTTGCGAACATGGGAGGGTGAGCGAAAGAGCAGGCAGAGGGCCAGGGCCAAGGGGTGGAAGAGGGGCAGAGATAGGGATGAGGGGAAGGAGAAGAGAGAACGGGGGGAGGCACTGAAGGATGAAAGAAAGGGAGGAGGAGGGGGGGGAAAAGCAAAAGGATGAAACTGACAGACAGAGAGGCAACTCAAGCCTCTGCCTCCTCAGGTGATGATGATGGCTTCAATGAGGCAACAGTAAAGTCTCACTCTGTCTCTCCCACCCCCACAGACACCAAGCACAAAAATACACGCAATCAGGGGCCGAAATTGACCTCAAATCTGGAGGGTCTGCACTGACAAGGCCCTTATTTTACTCCTCCTTTCCCCCCCAATTGTAATCACTTATCAGAAAACCACTTGTGTGGCAGGGACAGGTGGCTTTAACATCAACTCTGGAGCCGCAACAGGTATTTTCACACAAAGAGCAAATCTCTGACTGGTGTCTCAAGCTGATTTTGCTGACCAATTAAGAGAGCAAGTGTTATATTTAGGCCCCGATCAGACACGATGTGTGGCATACTGCCTTTTTTGTTGAAGCTTACAATGAGCAGCTGGCTGTCTTTTTTTTTATTATTGTTGCTAGGGAACCACCAAATTACCTGTCCTCAGCTTAACTGTTATTTTGCTGTGAAGTACATTCACAGATCTGTATTTATTTATTTTTAGTTACTGTAGTTTTTAGGTGGAGACGCACAACAGAAAGCCTCACAATTCATCAACTGAATGGGCAATGGGAAGAAATGCAAATGTTTCTTCTCTTGGAGTTTATTCATCTCGAGTTGCTCCTACAAAAATGCAAGTTGCGTTGGGCATAGAAATGTGAGGTGCTCAGCAACACAAAAATGCAAGCACACATTTTCACTCCCATTGAAAACAGTTGCCTCTTCCTTGTGAGGAAACATGCAAAGCAAAGTGTAAAGTAGCATAATTTCATGCAAAGATGTCATCTCCTGGTATAATTTGCTCTTTATCCACATATTGTAATCAGGAATAACGCAAATTAGGATTACCAAACAATGGATCCAGATCTAAATTAGCTCCGTCAACAACCAATCACTCCACAGTATTGATGGACGCGTTCTGAAAGTGTGTGATTGACCATTCAGCTGATGGCCTTTCACACACACAGAAGAGTCTGGCTGAGACTCCCTGACAATATGGCTGGAGCAGCACTGTAATTTTCCAATCACTAGCCCTTCAGGCCAGGCCACTCCTTAGGGCAGTAAGATCAGATGAGCTCCGGCATTTTCTTTTGTAAGTGGCCAAACTCTATTTGTCTGCTCACAGGAACAAAAACAATCAGGGAGCCGAGAGAGACCAGCTTTTTGGTCTCTCTGGAGAAGGGCCAAAGGCAGAACGGGAGGAGGGGGAGGGCAGGGGATGGGAGAAGGGGGCGGTAGGGGGAGAGTGGGGGTGGGCAGTGGGGTGACACAGATAACCGAGACCCCCTCCTCCCCCCCTGCCCGCTGTGGGTGGTTGGTTCTAGTGATGATGAATGGGGACGCGGCTCAGCACCAGGTCCCTGCTGTCAAGGCTCTCCGCAGGACGAGACAGAGAGAGGAAGTGTCACTCTCGGCGGGCCTGCTGGGCCAACCTGGACTCTGCTGAGTCCTGCTGCTCGAGTCTTCACAACAAATCAAACACCATAACACCCACCCCTCCCCAAACACGGCCACACACACAGCTAGGCCTACACCACTGTCTGGAAGAATGTGTAAGAAAACATAACCAGACTGTTTAGTGTGCTGTATCTGATATCTGCTTTCCAAGCGTTTGGTCAGATGTGGACAGATATTTAAAGGCATCAACTGTATGTAGGCAGGTGGGAGCTTGACTCTCTCTGGAAGAGAAACAAGTCCTTGGACTGCGGTTCAGAGGGGGCCCCTCTGTCCTCCACCCTCCCCTGGCCACAGTTCTCTCCACAGGATTATTTCCCCTCACAATGAGAGGTGACAGTGAACAGTGGAACTCGTCAGTGTGAATAACACACAGTCACGCTTGGTGAGACCCTCTGGTGGAGCGCGATACACACACTCGCACACAATGATGCAGACACTGAGGCTCAAGGGCCCAGCGGCAGGCACACTGTCAACCTCAGTGCACTCCCTTCGATTAAAGCCTAACAGGACAAATTGAGCAATCTGATGGCTTAAATTTGACATGTTTGCCAGTCTGACCTGTGTTTGTTGTACAGTACATTCACTGTCTGTAGTTTCATGGGGTAAAAAGAGTGAAGTTGAGCACATATGAGCTCCTGATGAATGCAATCAACATAAAAAGCTGACTGGGATTCATAACAAAGGTCAGAAGGACATTTTTCAAGTTTACAAATGCAGCTGAGCTCACATTACTGTACCATCAAGTCTGTGGCGGTCGCATGCACCTCAGTGATGTGCTATTCTCTTGAGTGTTGTCGTGTCCTTCAGTGGCTCCTTATAAGAGCAGTCCATAATACAACCAGTGGTCAGGCTTAATTTACCCACTTTCTCTGTCCACTGCCCCATCAGCGTATAGTATCACATAACTGCTAATGGGCTAATGGAGGGAGGAGGGAGGGAGCAAGAGCGAGAGGAAGACAGCGATAGTTAGGGAAATGGAGCTCAGGTTCATCCAAACATTTAATAACTTATTCAATCTGGAGCGTTCACCTCTTACTGAGCTAATTATATCATTTAACTGGCCCGGGCACGAGGGCCTGTGTGGACGCACCGCCTAACGGTGTCATCACATAATTATGACTTATGCCAGTGCAGCCTAGCAAGCTGGATGAAGTCAGCTTGCCATAAATTTTAATGATCACTTAGACAATATGAACGTTCGCAGGGCTGGACACCGCAAAAGCTGAAGCATGGAAACACACAGAGGGTGAACAGAGAGGTAAGAGAAGAGAATAGGAGTTCTACAGGAAGCAAAGGGAGTAGAGGTGTGTGTGTGTGTGCGTGTGTGTATGTGCGTGTGTGTGTGTGTGTGTGTGTCATGTTTGAGAAAGGTGAGTTTAGACAGGGCAGACACAGCCGCTTGATTGTGTGGGATCAGGTTCTGTGGTCACTGGGCTGCAAGGAGGCCAACGTCAGGCCTGTCAGATGGCTAAACACCCGAGTGTAGTCTGTTTCAATGGAAAAACAGCAGCTGACACTCAATGCTTGCGGGCCAACTGCTGACCTCATTCAATGAATAAAACGCACTGGACGGAGGGGGAGAAAGCGTGGCGAGACGAATATGGAAACTTGGTTTTGGTGCTTTATTCCTCTGAGCAGCAGAAGTTTGTAATAACTTTCAGAAGTTGAAAAAAAATAGAAAAGGCCATAATGGTGGGAAAATAGATGGGGCATAATGAAAAAGGCTGAGTGTCTTTTTTTAATAGCTGTAAAATGGCTAATTAGCCCTCTATGATTGATCATTGTGGGAGCACGCATTGGGAGCTTTGAGTCTCCTGGGCTTTAATAGTTTTCTGGTAAAATAATTTTACATTTCTGGTGTGATTAAGAAATGTTCTGTGACCCCAGTGACCTTTGAGGGTGGTATGCGGACATATTTCTAAGTTAACTTGGGCTCACAGAATGTTATGTCAATAAATAACTAAATAAAACTCATTTTAAGAAAATGTAGAGCAGCATTAAAAATGTAATCTAAACATATACTACAGGATAAGGAATATTGATTTCAAGATGCAGGCGGCCCATCCAGATATTCTGCACTTATGAAAAAGGGAGAAGGGAGAGCAGTCCAAAGAGAAGCTGAGCTCCCTTGCACTTAATATTAATGTCTGTTTTGTGGCTATCCCATTTCAGGAGGACCCAGCTTCTGCAGCAGAGCGATTGAATGACAGAGATTACCTGTTTGGAAAGCCCCACGAGACAGCTGATTGATAATGCATGACACAAAAATGTTTTTGTTTACCCACAGATATGGCTTTGAGCAGGGGTTTCAGTTTCTTGTTTTTTTCTCTAGAAACCTGATTCACCGGACTGAAGTGGATTGAGGGGAGAGTCGCAGGTCAGGAGGTCTCGGCTGAGAGTCGACTGCGGCATCTGGCTCCATAGGTACCTTCTCAACTGGGGGTCATCCACATCATATTCATCCCATTCGGCTCGTGTTGTCCTAGAGGGGATGTAACATGAAAACATAATCTCACACCACAATTTCATTCCTTCAGCAGCATTAGATTAGATTGAAAGTTCCCCTGCACACTTTCCTGGGGCTGTCAAATGAGCTGTCAGTCATGTGTCAGAGCCGGCCCCTGCTCATCTGCTCTAATACATCACACAGCCTTTTATATGGATCAGTACGAGTGTGACTCTCTACACAAACAACAGTAGCTCCTCCGCTGGGACACGGGGTGATTGATAACATTTCCCCAGCTCTTCACACTCATGCCCATTTGTATAGTTGGTTGGAGAAGGGCCCCTAGTGTCCACTGACATCTACAGTGCCCATCACCGCCTCGTGCAGAACATGACATCAGCCTCCAAAACACTGCAACTCGCTCTGATACATGCCAGGAATGGGCAGCTTTCCATTCATAAAGTGCGGTGTGACAGTCACTGACAGATCTCTTGTATACCAGAGGCTGACACTAGTATTTCCTTAACAATGAAAGCATGGACTAGCTCAGGTGCCACTTTGTATTAAACATGTCAGCTATTAAATCAAGTATTTAAGCCACATATTATCGTAGTTGATAAATGTTTATTGCTCATTATGTCAGTACACTTTTAATGCCTTGGAAATCCTCAGCTGCTGACTCCAGTCTGAGTGTCGAGATCACCGGGGGGAAATCCTGAGCCTGTTTTGTGTACAGTCATATTGGCATATTGGTCGAGCTAATGGCCACTTGGCACGTAGACAGCTATCCATCCCAATCTCAGCTTCACTAATCCAATTGAGGCAACCTGCTTGGCATGAGAGCGCCTCATCTGTCTTTACTGTTCATTAATAGGGCTCCTCCTCGAGCTCAGAGCCCATTCACATTCCTTTGGATCCGGCCGAAAGCAAACTCTATCGCTGAAGCGCTGGATCTGTGCTGGAGATTCAGCTGGGAGGGGGGTGGGGGTTGTGTGTGTACATAATCACTTCTGAGATACATAATCACTGCTGTGTGGTGTAAAGTATCAGAAAATATGAAACCTCCCTAAGGGATGAGCTACATATTTTCACAGACAGTATTAAAAAAACACTTTTCCTATTTGCCACACACTCTCCTGAACTTGTCAATAAGCATCCAGGTATGTGGTTCAGCTCAATATCATGACAACCATGCTATGTTTTTTCAACCCTGTCCTGAGTAAAGAGCCTTCTTGAGATTGTTTTTTTTCCTCTCTCTCCATGGCAGGGCTTTATGTCTAGCGGCGGAATGATAATAATGTTTCTAATCTTGTTACATTGCACACAGAATTGTCTTCCATGTTAATGATGGACCGGCCCCCTCCCTGCTCCAGTGAGATGCTTACTTTCAATTTGTGTACTGTCATCTCCCCGCCACGCAGCTGAAATTGATGCACCCTCTTTCGTTTAATTAAATCAAAAAACAGTCGGGGGTCCAGGCAGGTGGGGGGCCTGCTCCCGTATACAGCCATCACCAAGACCTGGCTGACTCCACGATGAATCAGGGTTGCTCTTGTTTGCATTTCTGTGAGTCTGTGTGCTTCCAGTGCAGCCAGGTCACTATACAAATTAAACTTATATTAGATTTAAATTACATGCAAATAAATTATGTTAATAAAGTCAAACAAACTAATTTCTTAAATGATGCTCAACCAGTCAGGAAAAACGGTTTAATTTTGGATTTCATTACAATCTAAGTTTTTTAATATGGATTTCAGTCAAAAAGCCAGTGGACTTGGTAAATAAATAAATAACAATCCCAGGAATATTTCTTAGGTAGGTTTGCCCTCGGGCAGAGCTGGAGCCAGAGTCTAAGAAACGAGAGCGTAAAATTCCCACACATTAGAAGGTGGATAATTGGATTTCCTGTGTCCTGTACGGTGGGCAGTGTGGTTCCCGCAGTTGTGACATTATCAAGGTAACATAACCTGAAGGCTGCGGTGTAACAGCACAGGCCCCGCAAGGCCTGTCCTCCAGTTCCACATCACTGCCTGCTTGGCTATTCATCCTGTGGACCCTGCAAATGAAATTATGGGAGGAAGAGCAAAGGACATTCTTTGGGAATTAATCCCATTTATGCCTAAACCCACTTCAGATTTTTATAGTGAGGCCCTCTTTAGATGTAAGGCGCATTCACAATTAGACAAGGCCTTAGGAGGATTGAAAGAAATACTGTGTGTTTTAGTTTGTTTGGTGCGTAATTTGTGGGCACAGACAGGAACTAGAAGAGTGCTGAGAAAAAATAATGACATACTGAAACTGAAATAACTGAATATTATTTTGACGTAACTGAGAAACATCTGCATCAGATGTCTTAAACTTAAACATTATTTTACTTAAGTGTCTAAATGCTCCATTCATTTCAATATACAGTTTGGACATCAACTAGCAGATATGCAAATGTGTAAATGTATTGATTAAGATAAATGAAAAACATTACATGAATCGACAGGAGCACAGAATTAATTTAAGTGTATATTGTTATATTACATAAACAAAACATTTGATTTTTTTAGCATTAGAGTTGATGTAACATTATCAGTTGAAAGCTAGTGCACACATTACAGTCAAATCTCATTCAGCACTGACACTTGCAAAGTCCTGTGTATATATAGGCCACCAGAAGTTATTAATGAGGGAGACAAATATTAAAATACCTTTTATTTAATAATTCTGTAATATGTTTTATAAGTGTAAGGTTCAATTATCATAACAATAAAAAATAAAAAAAAAATAAAAACCTATAGTAGAGTCCAAACGCCTGAGACTAATATGAAATTGGTCTCAGACTTTTGGACCCTACAGCATATCAATTATAAAATCCTAAATCTAAATACACAATACTAACCTACAATGGCATCACTATTATAGGACTTAGAATAGAAACATTGAGGTAATTTTAGGAAAGTCAAATACATTTTTAAAGTGTTCAGAGTGAGTTGTATTAACGTGTGTCGAGCAGAAAATGAACTGCGTCATCATTTGTTTGACAAGACGGGTTGTTAACTAGAGCTTGATTTGTTGGGTTTTTTTCCTACTGTTTTACATGACTCACATTTACTTTCTCTGTGGAAGCTGGGGTTCAGTCTCACAGGTAAGTGCTATTTATAATCCTTTGCAACCTACGTTATTAAAAATGTTGAGAAAATATGTCCCATAAATATAGTTTCTAGCACTTCAGCACAGAAGAGGGGCATTAAAATGTGTCCAGGAAGTCACCATGTCAGAAATACCTGAAAAAACACGTAGCTCTACACAAAACAAGACTTATCGCCTTTAAAAGTGTTTTAAAGTATTTCCATTTTACCTCTTATACAGATAATTTAATTGCATTGCATCCTGCCTTTAAGCCACAGTCAGAGGAAGCACCTGACATCAATTAGCCCCTTCTGTTAAATCTCGCGATGCATTGCGGAGAAACACTGCCCCCTAGTGACGTCATGTGAATACAACCATTCAAACTCCCAGCGTTGTTTGGTACACTGAAGCTCTTCAGTCTTAAAGATATCTGTGGTTTATTTAAGTCTGTCAGGGAACTACAGAGAGTTTGTAATGTGAAAATCTTTTAATAAATGACCTTTTATTTAGAAATGTCTGAGATTGTTTCTGGTGCTGTTTGCAGGTGCTTGTGTGTCTTTTTGTGACTTATGTCTACTGTATTTTATTTAATGTGCTGTATCTCATTGAGATTACCTGATTAAATAAAGGTTTCAATAGTAATGATCATAGGGCAATAATAAACAAATAATTAAAATAGATTGTTTCTCTTTTTAAAATAGATTTATTTTTTGGTCCACACAATGTATGTGGACCAAAACCTTCAAACATATTGTTGTCCCATTTAACATGCTATAAAAATGTTGATATATATATAGAAATAAAAAATATTACAAGACTTTGTTAAAATAGTGAATTGTACATTACTTTAATTTCTTGATTCAGATGATTATATTAGATTGGATTAGACTAAATTTCTCAGTGATGGTTCTGTGTTCATATAAAAAAGACACATATGTCACTGTGATAAACCTGGAGATACAAATCTGAGGACACACACACACTCACACACATATTAGTCCAAGGGCTGGGCTGATTACAGCTCCTTCACTGTCCTCATCAAGACCAGAGCAGACCACAGTGAGGCCCCAAACATACACACACACACACACACACACACACACACACATACAGTGCATACAATAATCTGTTCGACCCAGTGCACATACACGTACTGTACTCTACACAGAGACAAACAAACACAGACTAACACACACCGTGCAGACTCCTCAGGCAGCCACACAGCTCAGCGAGGTCCCTGCCATTATCCCGTCCTCTACCCTAAACACGCAGTTTTAATTTCAAAGCTCTGATTAGCTGATGATTGCATGACAGCCGCCGACCAGGTTCCCTTTTCGCCCGGCTCCCAGACTGCAACTCAATCATGCCCAATTAGTGGGTCCCCAAACACTCTCTCTTATTAGAGGACTCATAATCGACTCATTGTGTCCTGATTTGGCAAATAAATCACTCTGGAGGCTGCTGACTCCCCCCAACCCCCTTTCCCCTATTTCTCTCTCCCCCACTTCTCTCACTCTGTCTTTCACTGCCCACTCCCCTTCTTTTCCTTGTCCAGGGGTTCAGTGACAACGTTTTCAGGCGTGCTTTTCATTGGAGCTGACAGTTTGAGCAACGCCGGACTCCTTTTTTTTATTCCCCCTGAAGAATGAAGAATAATTTAGCAGCTAAGGCAAGGCAGGCAGCACGCGGGTGTCCTTGTCCTACAAGGTTAAGAATCCATTCCATCTGAGCAAGAAAGGAGTGAATTAAAATAAATGATGGCCAGATATTTATTGCGAGTTTGTAGATGAAGCCAAGTCACTCCAGTGGACCAGCGGGGCCTAGGCTGCCAGTGGCTCAGTGTAGCCGAGTGACCTCCCTACCTCTCGCTGCCTAACTCAGGTATAACACTCAATGTCACATTATTCTTATCCTGCATTTCATATATTTATTTTTATCTCTCTATATATTTATAAATATAAATGCATGTGTTGGGGACATAAGGGCAACACGTCGAATGAGATGGTAGGACATATTGCACATGGAATTATCTGGTTGGGGGATGCTAAAAATAATTGTAAGTTGATTGAAAGAGGGGAATTCTTGAGAAAAACCTAGCTTTGCAGACACGGACAAGGAGATGCTGAATGAGACGGTTGGGACACAAACGTCCTTCAGTCTGGAGACACAAAACTCAAGGCCAGTCTGACTTACTTTACACTGTCTGTATTACATGGTCATATTAAAGGTACCATGCACTGACTGAAATTTCTATCATGTTGAATTTTGAAAATCTTTACACCACATATTAAAAGGGCTGTTGTTTCTATTCTGAGGGCCCAAAAGTAGAGAGGGTTTTAACATTGATTTTATTTATTTTTTAATAAGGGGGCCTAGTTCCCAAATTTCCTTGTTACATGCAGTTCATCAGGACTGAGAAATCAGCGCTGCAAAGGTCCAACATGAGAGCTTTACACATTCAGTGGGTGGACCAGCTTGAGCCCGGGGGCTTGTGAAGCGCTCGGAGGCCTGTGATGTTGTACGCATGCAGAAAACCAGTGAACTGTGAAGTAGTGGACTCTGAGTCTGACCCAAAAAGTAGCTCAAACAGCCTCTCCTTTAGCAGCAGATCCTTTGAGGTAAACTCAAGATGCTGCTCAGATACACACAGTGGTTTTATTTCCTTTATCCAAATCCAACCAGAGTTTCACCTGCACTGTCTCCCCCTCCTCCACTCTACCAATGCTTATGTGTGGTTGGTGTGTGTGTGGAGTGGTCATTAGTCTCTGTTTACAGTGGAGAGAGCCTGGCCAGCTGGCATGTGACGTGTGATGTGCTGCGCTGTGGTCTACCACTGTGAGACCCCCGTGGCAGAGTCGTAGAGGCCCAGCATCCCCCTTCCCCAGGCAGGCCGCAGAGACCGCTGCGAGCCCTCGGCAGATGGAGCCTCCAGCGTTTCTCGTCTCTTCCACAAGCAAAGAAGAGGTGGAGCGAGCGCTGGAGGTGGGACTGGCCCCGGCCCCCATCACAGATGCCAGGAGAAGGCTGAGACTCTGGCGGGGCCCTGCTGTGAGGGTGCTGGGCCGGAACAGGTGCAATCTCAGCCCCTCGATCCCCTCTGTCAGCACCTCAGTGCACTCTCTTCCTGTCCTCACTCCTTCTCATTCACACACTCAAGAGGTGTTGTGGGACTATATCCAGCCCCTACCTATGCCCAGCCACAAATCCGTCCACGCATCATTTTTTCCCCCCAGACTCAACAAACCACGACCAGACACAGTGCTCCTGTTGCCTTTTGTCTTCCCTTCTGAACAACAAAAAAGTTTAAAGCACAGTGGCAGAGGAGTGTGTTTGTGACCCTCAGAGGGCAAACACTGGAGTTGTGTTGACTCAGGCATTTTCCTCCTCTCGCCATGATAAGATCCTCGGCTGACATGGTCACTACCAGGGCGCCAACACAACCACTTTCCCATCAGCCCTTGCTTTATCTCCAGCAGCTACAAGACAGAGAGGTTCTGCTGTATACCTGACTGCATGATGGAAAGAGTTTACGACAGAGGGGGGTGGGTGGTGAGGCCCAACAGGCCACCTTGACCCGTCCCTGCTCAGAGGACCCATTGCCCCCCGCCCCCCCGACATAGCGACCTGGCCAGTCCAACCGCCACTGAGTTATTATCATAATTTCCCAGAGAGGCATTGCAGGGCTTCCACGAGCAGAGAGGCATCCGTGTTTTACAGAATGTTTTGTGTTTTATTGCCTTTAAGTCACTCATAGGCCAGCGGAGAGGGCCCACAATGATAAGAAAACCAGTCATGTGAAAAATGAAGGACCTCGCGTACAGGACTGAGAGGTGAAGAAGGGAAATAATAAAATACATGACAAATGTGGAGCCTGACTGTATTTCATGTTCAAACCCCTGTCTCGCCTTCCAACCCACGGCAGCACTAAAAACATATGAGGGGAAAGAGGGAAATCATAATGAATTCAGCCAATCTCATTGTTACAAAAAGAACAGAAGCTTTTTTTTCCCCCCATCTCATGGTTTACACTTGGAAAAAAAACTCCCAGCACTCTCACTCCCCCTCCCAGGTCCTTTGACAACATGACGGCCGTAAGATGCCCAGGGGCATTCCAAGCTGCCACTGTCCCAGCCATTTCATGTCCGAGCCCACCTGGGGTAAACAAAAAAGGACTTGGAGCGATAGAATATTAACTAAAGAAGAGAGGGGAAAAATAGCACTGACAAAACTGAAAATACTTTTCAGACCGTCAAACTTTTGGTCTTAAAAATACCACTTTCATTGTCTCTTTGTGGAGCAATTCCCCCTCCCCTGCCAAAAACCCCCTGCAGGCTTTTAAAGGTGCAGTATATCTAATGAAAAATAAAACATCTGTTTAATCTAGCGATTTCAAAGGCAAATCTCCTTTTGATCAAAAAATGATATTGATCTGACTGCCTTAGTTGTGTGGCGAGGATTTCTCCTTTAAACTTGAAATATCATGGAGTCTTTGTGGCAAATCAATACCGAGGCTGCTTTTTGAGGCTCGTTTCAAAGAGCACAATTTGAATATGGTTGCATTTGCATTTATTATTCCTACTGTCAGAATTCAAATTGACCTTGCATATATTTATGTTATAAATTAATGTGTAAAACATGATCTCGTCCTGGCTTAAAAAGTGGGACAGCTTTATGTTCAGGGACAGCTTCAGACTCAGGGTTTTGGCTTGTTCCTGGCACGTGACTGATGCAGTGCTGACCGGGTCAGCAACAGGAAACCTGTGACAAGCACGCGGCCCCTGGTGGAATGAACTGGTCCTAATATTGCATGAGCTTTAGCGTGTCTGTCCTCACCCCTCACTCTGTGTCTGTGGGGCCCCGGCAACGGGCCCCAGCTATCTCCACATCTCCCCATTTTCTTTAATTACAGCGCAGCATATTGCTTTTGGGCCATATGGAAGGCAGATATTGAGACCAGATAAGATGTATAAACTTCTGTCAACACTGCAGCATATTAGCTAGAGCTGGAAGCATATTATCTCTATTCTATCCTTCCAATTAGCGCCCAATATCAAAATACATTAAGACAAGCCTGTCGACAAGGAGCAGGAAAAAACATTACATTAATGGGGCCTACGTCTGTTTTTTATTAAAACTCTATTACTTCCTTGCATTTGTTTTCTTTGCCACAAAATGAAAAGCCATTTCCACCAAAGGACCCAATAAAAACACAGATAAATTATCCATTTAAACTCAATGGCCTGAAAACTCCCTGAGCTCAGCTGGTCCATACTTGCCTTTAAATTTAACGGTGGGTCTTTAGTAACAAACTGCTGCTTTAAAAATAAACTGTAAATAAATAATAAAATGTCGATTCACACAAGACAACATTTGGTGCACTTTGGTGTTGTATGTGTCCCATCAAATCAGAGGATTTTAAACACTGTGTCAATACTGGAACATTTTGAACGAAATATCGGATTTCAGAAGCATGCATTGGAGCAATGTGCATTTTGACAGCAGTAATGGCTCTATTATTTTAATAGAAAAATGTCAAGAAAAAATAAAGTACACCCTAAACAAATGTCAGTCCTGTATCCTCCGATCTGATATCCACAAGCATCAACATGGCCTCAGACTGACTTCACCTCCCAGTGACACCATGTTCATCTCTGTGGTTTTACCGCTATAACCGCAGAGCTCTTGAAGAACACAACTGTCTTCTTCACTAGATATAATGTATATATTGCAGTTGTTTTGACATGATTGAATTCGCTGCACTCAGACAGTGAGAGGTCACTCTGAGTCTTGCTGCAGCATCAGAATGTACTGATGTACACAACAAGAGACATGGAGAGAATAAAGGAGGAGAGTGGCAGGATGAGGCAGTAGAGAGAGGTCACTTTGAGAAGCTGGATGCAAGCACATGCCAAACAGTGTCTCTGGATCTCCCTCTCTCTCTCTCGCTTTATAATCTCTTCTCTGATCCACCAATGCTGGGTCCAATCATTTGAGGACAGCCACAACCCGTGATCATTGGACCCTAATCTGAGTCCTCGGCCCATCCGCAGTCCACCTCAAACAGCACCGGCCGGCTGCCAGCGGAGGAGTGGCAGGCTTAGCCTTCTCCAGAGAGACAGCTAGAGGTTGTCTCTACATGGATGGGCACTTCGCAGCTCGGCGGGGGCGGGAGGAAGGGGCAACATAGCAGCTGCTCAGGGCATATGGGCAGAATTCATTAAGTTTGGCAAAATAAGCCAATTGTGGAGGCGGTAAAAAGTGCGTGTTTGTATGTCTGATGGAGAAAAACAGAGATCACTCACTGCATTTGAGCACTGGGCTCAAATATTCTATCACCTACACATACTGTATTCTGAGCACAAATATCCCTTGTGATGGCTTCATCCTGAGGTATTACACTTGATGAAGTTGATACAAGGCCTACCAAATGATAAAATGTGGATCTATTTGTGATGGGCAGTGATTGAGCTGTCCTTGAGGACTTTGCGTTGCATCACTCAAATGTCATGAGACTGTTCTCTGCCTCAGAAATAAACCTAATCACAATCTGTAAATGTTACAACTGTTTCCCTAATAGACCTGTCCTGACTTTGGAGGCCTGCATTTATATTCACACACATGAACCAAAGACAAAACTGAATGCTGATACACAGGACCAGCAAATGTTGAAGACACGGTATACAACATATTTCATAAATCAGCAAATGTCAATTTCAACTCAGAACTGAAAACAAGACCTGTGCTTTCCAGTCTAGATTCAGTGTCATCACATGAAGCATTTCTGTTTTTTTACTTTAAAAATCACACGACAGCTTCTTCCAGACTTACATCCATTCCTCTTTATCCAGTAAAAAAGGTATAATGTATGCTAATCCCCCAGGTGTCAATAGGAACTCTGTTGAATGCATTTGAGATAATAGTGAAGAAGGGGTTGCTCCTATCGAAGAGCTGGAAGATAAAGTCAATGGCACAGTCAATAACAATAAGGTTGTAGGCTTTAATGAGGAATGTTAATTTGAACACAATCAACAGGATTTCAGCTTAGCTGATTATCAACCTTGGACTTGTATGAGGGTGTTGATAATGCTGAAAGTACAGCGAGGGCATTTTTATCTGTGACAGCTATTTTCAGAGGGGCTTTTAAATCAGTTTGCCTTCTGGCTGTTTAAGTTAAAAACTAACAAATGAAAAGGGTGAAATTCCAAATCCTAAACAAAGACAGGATGAGACAACACAGCACTGTTCACTGCACAGTGAAATTTATTTAGAAAACGCTGTATATATACACATTACAAAACATACATTCTGGATAACAAACAGTAATTAAAGTTAATATAACCAAAGTCACTGGCCCTTCTGTGTAATGGACATTCACCCAGTTCCCACTGGAGCCATCTAAAGTCTCTGTCCAAACCTCCTACTCATGTTACAAGCTATGCAGCCTGCTCCTCACTCTCTCCTTGATCCCATTCCATCAGCAGCTCTGAGGACACCTCTGTAAACAGATGATCCCAGTCCCAGCTCACATCTTCCTGCGGAGCAAAGGAAAGACAGAAGACAGGGAGAAAAGAAGAATTAAAGAGGCACAGTGAAACAAACCAAGAAAGAGAGTGTGGGGAATGAAGGGCGCAAAGAGAGGAGAACAGGGAAGGAGAGCAGAGGGTGTTAATGTACACATCATAAATCTTGATTACCTGGGAGACAGAGTGGCAACCTCCCCTGGTGCTCCAGAAACAGCTGGACAGGCATTTGCTGGGAGCTCACAAGCTATATTTACTAAAAACCCACTCACCTCTTTCACCTCCTGCTCTGGTGCTAAAACCTTGGTGAGAAGCTTCAAGTCAATCTCTCCATCCTGAAGAAAGAGCGTAGGGAAATGGACTTAGATTACACAAGCAGAGGTGATATTGGTTGCAAAAGTAAATGGGCTACCTTGACGAGAAGAGACATAAGAATATCACAGAGATATAAAAATAAATGCCCTAGACTTACAAGGGTCTGGAACGCAGAGTAATACTTCAGATCATTGTCCAGATCTCTGTAGGTCATTACCCGGTTTACCTGAATGCTAACAGGGTGACATAAAGCCAGAGCAATTGAGAAAACATAGGCTTCTGATACACTTAGATATCTGTACTTCAATCAGACAGAAGAAGAAATATTGCTTTCACAACACATGCAAACCTACTGAGAAGTGGCTTTGGAAAAGTTTGAAGTTTGTGCAGAACGAGGTTTCAAGACTTCAAGCAAAGACCACAGAGAGCAGGAGATGGTTGCCAAGTGGTAAACGCTTCAAATTGAAACCCAGCTGCTTATCTGTGGGTTGGAATTAAGTGGGGGGGCTCTCAAAGTGGCCGGGGCCTAGCAGTGCATGCCAGTCCTACTTACTGCACATTACACGCTACATTGCCCCCACAATGAGTTCAATGTGGATATTATCTCGCACAGAGAGCAAGCCCCAGCCTAATAACCTCCACCGCTGTCATAGCCTTGCTACATATTCGACACATGTCGGCGTGTCTCTCACTGCCCTGTAAATCAAAGGGCCCGGTTAGTAAGGACCCTGGTAAAAGAGTTGCATAAATCACACCCAACTGTTATTTCTCCATTTCAGGCCGATAAAGGTAGACACTCTGCGAACGCTTGAACGAGGACAGGTAATCATCAAAGTCACCAGAGCAAGCTACTGATCCTGTGTCCTGTGCGCGGACAGAGGTTAACCGTCAGCTCTCTTGTGTGATACGGATGAACTGAGAGTTTTCAAAGCTTTCAATACCTTGGTGGAGCGGCAACTTGCATGGTGAGATCCTCTTCCTGTACCTCATCGAGGTCTGGAATCACTGGAATATCTAAAAAAACAAAAACAAGAAACAGACCACAAAATTGATTAGAATTAAAAAAATGTAATTTCATTCTATTTTAAAAAGTGTCAAAATTTTAGAAAACCAGATTGGTAGACAAACGACAGAAAAATACATTATTAAAAAAAATACAGTAAATCCCCTGTGTATGGCTGCTAGAAGTGTGTGTTTGTGTGGCGATGTGTCTGTGTGGCACTTCCTCCTCTCCCTCTCTCGCGCTACATCCTCGTAAGAGCTGCCCTGTCACAATAGCCATGCGGCCATGAATATTCAGGAGTCGAGGCGGCAGCTCTTCCTGCTGTGAGAGGGGCGCTGGCCAGGGGCTCCCCAGAAAGCACCCCCTGCTACCTTAGCATTTGGGCCCTGTCAGCGCCGCCCACCCCCAGGACCCGCAATGGCCGGTAGGCCGACCTCCATGTCCACTCTGCCACTCTGACTGGGGCGGCATCCAGCCATGTGCAAGAGTATTTGCTTGCGGGCCCATCTGTGTGGGGTCGGAAGTCACAGTGCGGCCTGGCAGGGGCTGCAGTGCCAGGAGCCGCCAGCCCGCTGCTCAAACAGTGGGAACCCACTTTAATTGGCAAAACGCAACAGGAGAGAGGATGGCTCCACTCCCAAGAAGGACAGGGCAAACTTTCACAGCATTTTTCAGATGGACATTTTTTGGAGGCAGGAAATAAAAGAGGGATAAAAAGAGATAGAAAGATTGGATGGAAATAAGATAAATAGTTAATAATGAATGAGAGAATGAAATGTGTTCAAAGACTTGGCTGAAATTTTATAACAAGAACCTTACTGTCTTTTGACATTTATTATCAAAAGGTTACTTTATAGCTTTAGAGGAATGCATGGCATACATATCAATGAGGGGGAAATATTTATTCAAGTAAAAAGTTTGATAAATGTTCCATCATGTCAGCATTAATGACACCTGATAAAAACAACTGGATTCCCTGCTGGACTTATAGAAAATGATATAGGTTTGGGTGTAATATGGCTTTCCTGAACAATGTTTTCTTGAGGGGCAGTCGTCTGCACATCCTTATTAGCTCTACAGCTGAGTGTTGACAGTGAGAGAGACAGAGTGAGAGTAACAGACAGATAGTGGGAGAAAAAACGCGAGCTGGACTGCATGAAGAGGGTTGTCAGTAATCTCTAACCACAGTACTGCACCCTGAGGGGAAAGTCAATAGAGGAGCTAAATAGAGGTGAGGAGATGGAAGTCTGCATCTGATGTGAGGAAATATCTTGGCATCTATGTCACCATTCCTTCAAAATAACTCCTGAAAGTATCCTGGAGTTGAGGAACATCGATCACTGGTGGAACGCTACATTTTAGTACTCCATAAAAGTTATAGAGATGAAAAGAAATCGCTTTGATTCTGAACATATTTCTCAGCTGGATTGAAGAATTCTGACGACAACTTGGTCAAAAACCTAACCCATCAACTTTCTGCAGATAACAAAGCCTCTCTCTCTGTTGATAACTTATTTCTTTCTCTTTTTTAATTAAACCAAATTAAAAATGCCACGCTCGTTTAGCCACTGACAAGATTCATCTGTGTTTCTGATATCCAAATAAATGCGGGCGTGGGTATTTCATATTCATGAGGCCCCGGTGACACTTTGTCCTCTCATTTACAAAGCACAGCGTTCAGCAGAATCCGTCCCCCCTGGACCCCCAATCAAATTTAATGGTCTTAGTGCAATGACATCAAAAAGCCTTGCTGTCCGGCTCTTTGCAAATAGTTTCCCTGGGTTGTCTATCTGCTCGCACACACCTTTACCCCATTTCAACCACTAATACACCATTAACACACTCTGTGAGAGTTCAATGTGAAGCACAGAGGCGTATGTTGTCTATATGCAAAGTCTATTATTAAGTGAAAAAAAGGAACAACATTTTTAAATGAGCTCTGAATTCAACCTATTACTGGAGGTCAAGCAGGGTATCAAAGCAGCTGCAAACAAGCCAGTGTTTTCTTCTGACACAAAGGGCAACTCCATCAGGAGGAGCTGTCTCTCCCTAGCGCAGCACCCATTACCTACACAGACTTCCTTCACTCGGCTGGACATGTATCAAGGTGGCTTTTGTCTGGCAGTGAGCAGGCCACGCGTATCCTTATTACACGGTCGCGTCCGGCTTCCCTGCTGAAGCATGTAAATATCAAAAGGGGATAATTTGCTGTGGATGTAGACACACTCCCGGCAGGCACATGCCAGTCAGCGACTTTGGAGAACAGGGCGTCTCTCCCTGCATCACCTGGGCTCCTATAATCTACGCAGGGGTCCAGTCAGATGATTACCCAGGCACAGAATCCATTTAAATGGCTTATGGGACAATATTCAACACATTGCTGGCTAAGAGTAAAGACAGTGAGACATGAAACAGATGAGTGTGCTTGCGATACTAGTGCTATTTTAGGTCACCAGCAAGAGGCTGTGGGGGCAGGTGATGGGGAGATGGGAGCAGGGGACTGGGCTAGCCTTCTCGCTCTCTCTCTTTCTCTGCTTGTAGCCAGTGGACATAAGGGATAAGGGTAGGGGACATAATCAAGATCGCAGGGGCTATCTCACTACCCCTTAGCACTGTAATTTCCAATGCCCCTGCCTCCGGCTCTGTATTAAGAGGTCTCCCTCCGCAGAGTAATAATCTTTCCGGCGGCATTAACTGCAAGAGAACCAAACCCCTGGACTCTTCATTCAACTGGCCATTTTAGCCAGTTCACAACAGAAAGTGACAGGCAATGTGTGTGTGTGTGTGTGTCTGTGTGTGTGTGTGTGTGTGTGTGTGTCTGTGTGTGAACATGTATGTAATAGGTACACACAGTATTATAAGTATTATAATTAAAAATTAAGTACTTTAAAACCTGTAATTCATGTTGATTTGTTATTACACTCTTATTTAATTTGAAAGCTTTATAGTACATTTCACTTTTTAAATTTTCCAATTTAACAATTCAATTCAATTCAACAGCAAACACCAGCCAGAAAGTCTTTGAAATGCAAATTAAAATATAACAATTTAGGGAGGTTTGGCAACATTTACATTAGGGTTGAGTGGTCGTTAAATATTACCATCTCTCCATAAAATAATACTGTGAGAAAATCTTAATGATTCTTCAGTTTTCATGTGCAGATTAATTATAAAAAGTTTATCATTGACACTTGAAAGCAATTTGATGAAAATAATTTTTTTCATCACATGTATAGCTTTGTTTTGAATTGTATAAATTGATATTATCATACCTCATACATATATTACAATATTTTGACTTTACAAAAATATTATGATATTTCTAGGAATACAGAGAGTTAAAATAAGTAGGCTATATCAAAAAGAGCAAAGATCAAAAATGGCAGTTGTTCATAAATGGCATACACAATTCTACCCGAGGCATTGATGCATTTAAGTCCTTCACTATTGTCAACCGAGCAGTGCACGCTAACCTATCTTTACTAAGGCAATTTCACCCTATTCCGCCTGCTGCTTTGCACTGCAAAATAGAACAATTATCCTTCACAGGGCTGTGCTGAAATTTCCAACCTCAGCCCTGACATTGTTTGTGGTGTGCAGAGTTGGGCCCTCAGGTGACTTAGTCGAAGCAGAAATGTTCCCACCAGATCTGTATTCAACAGCTCCTGCTTCGCTCTGTGTGCATGTGTGTGTGTGTGATTGGGGCTAACAGTGTCACTCTAAGGGGGTTAGGGGGGCACTTAAATCCGACTACAATATTCTCCACCAACTATGGATCTAATTTTATCAAATGAACATATTCACTTTTATAAAGTGTGTGCGGGTCATGTGTGACACACACTTGGTGGTCAAAGGCAGATGCTGGATCCAAGGAGAAATATATGGTGGGAGAATCAGTGAAAAGTGATGATCTGACTGTATGCTTATCTGCTCTACTTCTAGAGGATGAATGTGTAACAAAAGCACTGGAGGGTTCCTCTTTGCCCATGAGGAGAGAAAGAGTGGGGGATAGCAAGGGTGCTCTTACCTCCCTCATCATCTGATCGCTGGGGAGTTTGTGGTCGCAGGCGGCGGCTGTAGAAACAGGAAGTGTGAGAGTATGAATTATTTAATGCTTTCAAAATGCAGCCCGTCGGTGAGGTCATCACTGGAAGTGAGTGACTTGGCTGTTGGGCTACTTTGCTTTGATGATGGGCCTGTTTTTTGTCTTCTCCCTCTTTCATGATAAGTAGGAAACTTCTTTGAGTAGCAATAGCCTCTGTGAAAAGGCACTGATTGAGCTATGAGACGCTGTTGAGCTGTCTGGGTGATCAGCCTGAGCAGCCTCGAACAAGATCACCTCTAGGAATATGTTAAAAAAGGAAACCCAGCTGGAGCAGAATAAGTATTACTAAGACAAGACAGTCATGACAGAAGCACAACATCAGGGATATTTCTGGAGGGTAACTTTCATTTCACACAGAGCCTCTGTCTAACTGTAACCATTCAGGCACCGATCTCCGACTGCGATGATGAGTATAACACAGTCGACTGCTTCCTGTGCCTCTCCTCACTAGTGATGTCTATTCTAGTCACAGAATGACGTGAGGGAGGTAGAGGGGAAAAAACTAGAATAACAGGAAAACACGGCTCCTAACTGCAATAAAAGTGATGACAACTCAGTCACGCTGTTTCTTTTAATCATGTTAAGTGATTGTTCTTGGAAGGCATGGATTAGTTGTAACCAAGGACAATCTTAAAGAACAGCACCATGTCCACTTTATTGAAAACTTATTTTTATTCATACACAAAAATGTAGCTGTCATTGAACTGAACAGAATCAACAACTGCAAGAGTACAATGAAATATGGATGAGAAGGCTAAGTCAACTTACTCTTCCAGATCCTCTGCTGCAGGTCGTCTTGAAGATCTGTTTACCAGCAGAAAGAACAGCTGTTAGACAAATCATACAACACACTTGATACTCTACTAAATAACATTTTTTCTTCCTTCCAAATAACAGTAACGTCAAAACTTCCTGATAGATACGTCTTTTTCATCCGCATCTAATGACAGTGATTCTGCTATATCAGACACTGCGGGGTCTACAACAGCCGTGTTTTCTCCTCTCCTCTCTGTTTTCTCGGCCTTACCTCCTGCTGGATCAGGCGACTATTTTCTGACTTCTCTCCATTTACACCGCTCAGCTTAAACACTGCACGCGAGACCGTCAAGCACTGTGTTTTGACTCCTCTACCTCAACACTGTATTTTTAGCACACACACTATCTGTTTTAAGAAAGGTTAACAATGACACATGACATCAAAGAAATACAAATATCACCAAATTATTGGTGCCATTTAGTGATTTCTATACAGGAAAAGTAAGTTTTAGTATGTTTTTATTAGTAGTCTAAACATGTGTATAACAGCTTTTTTCATGCAGCAAAATGCTTTTGTTAGTTCTCTTGGTTAAGTAGTGCCCCCTACTGGTTTCAAAAGGAACACAAATCAGTACTGAAACTGTCTTTTAGTTGGGGTTATTTTTCACAGTGCCAAAAAATCTAAAGTGCAGACCTGCATTGTTAATTCATATTACATAAATGCATTTATTTATTTTTAACATATTTTTATTTAAAACACATCTATTAAAAGAGGTGCTTTTTTAAACAACACATCAGTCTCAATATTGGGAGTTTAATCATTGCACAACTTGTTGTTGTGTACAGGGGCTCCGAACACAATGAATCAGTGTAAAGATCTCTGGCTGTGTAAACTGTGTTGACGTGGATGGAAAATCAATTAAGCCTTGAATGTCAAAGGTAACACCTGCAGTCAAATTCTTACTTTTGTTTCATCATCACAGCAGGCAACATGCATGGATCTTTTTCACGTCAAATAAGTTCAAGCTTCCAATCGTATATAAACCCAGATGTCAAGTCTTAGCACCAATGTGTAGAGAAGACCATCTTACATTCATCTAACACAAATTGATATTCAAGTCATGTGTATTTTAAAAGCTGGAACCTAATTCAATAATCATTTATTTAATCCAAAACACAAGGAGAGAATGACAAAAACAAAATTAGCTACATGCTTTGTGAGCACTAGCCAATAGCCTTTGTACTAGAGTCCAACCAGGCAAGGCAGAGAGGAGCTGAGCGAGCCTACCTGCCTGCCCTTGGACTGTGTCCTGTCTGGGGGGCGGGGGTGGCGACACTTAAGACACATTACAGGCCCCTTGATTAAGACTCATGTAAGGCAAAGCGATAGACATGGTAAAACTGTCTGGAAAAAGTTGTTAGGGATAAAATATATTGTGACAACCTGGTTTCAAAGGTTCATCAATAAACTGACAGATCATTTAGTGTCAATTAGAAGTGATAGATCGACAAATCCCGGGATTTCTGCGCTGGGATTAGTGGGAGGAGGGCGGCGGTGATTGAGCATGAGGGGTGACATTGAAGGGAAAAGTCCTTGCCAGTTCCAGGGGGGACCATTACTTACTTTGTTTCAGAGAGGATCAATGCACGTGCAAACCCCTTTTACACCTCCTGTATTTCAATCGCTTTGAGACTGGGAATCAAGCCGGGTTACGCAAAAGCAGAGAAGCGACACGCTGACCTTCTGCGAGAAAGGAAAGATCTATTGAGTTTGCTGTTTTCCTTGCTTTGCACTAACGGTGCAGTAAACTAAGCAAATAAGCACAATTGACTCAG
Organism: Scomber japonicus; assembly: GCF_027409825.1. Classification (NCBI taxonomy): domain Eukaryota; kingdom Metazoa; phylum Chordata; class Actinopteri; order Scombriformes; family Scombridae; genus Scomber; species Scomber japonicus. The sequence goes on along the minus strand of NC_070593.1, from coordinate 17,963,705 downwards.
CCTGTTCACTTCAATGCATCTCTTGTGCTCTCACCTCCAGTGAGCCTGAAGAGAAGAGGTGCAGTGCTAGGTGGAAGAGAGGACAGGAGAGGCAGTTCCACATCATAATAAAAACTTTCATATTGAGTCACTCATGGACAGTATTTAGATTTGAGGTGTTAGTTGTAGATGAAATCATTTGGCAAACACCCTCCATCTGTTCCAAATATTTCATGAATTCTCCATGTTGTGCTCCCCATGTAAAAAGCAGACTGCAGTGGTAAGGGGTGATTAAGTGGCTTGAACCCATGTGATGAAGTGCCTAGCTGACTAACAGTGCCCTCCTGTGGCTGATGCATTAACCATGTCAATTACCGCCTTGCTCACAGATGAAGACGAATGGAGAGTTGCCTGCTCAGACAGGCTCCCTCTAACCTTGTTGATTCACAGCCTGAGTGCCAAATATGCACTGATAAATAAGCTCATTCAACAGCATGAGAGTTCATTAATAACACATAAACCAAGACTACAGCTCGCAGTCCCCGCCTCCAGTGTGGCCAGGGGAGATGGAGGAAAAGGTGAAGATACGTACTTGGCAGAACCGGACCCAGAGCTTTCTTCTGCCCAGCCTCCCTGCCTCCGGGCTGGTTTAGGAGGGGGGCCCTGGAGGAAGAGAGCAGTGTAAAAGCTATTAAAAAGTTTACTCTCACACAGAAGAAAAATTTGATTTATTTGTAAGTATATGAACTGTTTTTAGGCTTCAGTCTTACAAAATAAAAAAAACAGAGAAATATCATGCTTGTGTAAGATATTGTTTTAATTTGTATCCAAGTTAGTCATGTGCATTAGATTAATATTATTCATTAAACACAATGTTGAGTAGTATATCTACTAGAAAATAATAAAAGAGAAACTTTTAAACATCAGTGGTGCCAGAAGGGGGCCCTCTTGTCTACAACAACAGAAAATCAAGACCACAACAAGAACAGCAGACTTCAAAGCTTAGCATTAAAGTAAAAGGCAGGAAAGGTAAGTTTAAATGTTCTCCTCAAAGTGTGGAGACCATTTAATCCAAAGTTATCTTCTATTCTTGCGCTCAATGGATTCTATTATAGTCATTTCCAGCTCTGTTTTTATTCTGGGACTCCACTAGAGTAGCTTTGCTTGATTCACAAATTTTCCTATTTATCTTGTACTTGCCCTTTGTGCAGCCCTCAGTTCAGCCACTGTTTCTAACAAGCCATTTACCTCCTGTCTCTTTAAGACCATCTCCCAATGAGCCCCACTCTTTTTCTAATTGGTCAGCTTTCTAGTTTTCCACTTTACTGTTTCATATTATAATCTCAAACATGTAAGGACAACATATGGACATATTTGGATCTCGCTCATCAGCAGATCAGTTAGAAATAACACAAGGAGGAAGAGTACGGACAGACGTTTTGTCAGACGTTACGTTAAGTTGCTGTGCACTCACAACATGCCAGCATGAGTCAAGTCCTGGGTCGGCGCGACTACACTCAAAACAATGGAAAAAGGCGATAATGTTAGGGGAGCGGTGAACTCGTGTGCTGTACGTGGAGGAGATGATCGGGCTGATAGTAGAAAAACGAGCGTTGAGCGTAGTCTGCTTTTTGTTCACAGGGATTACTTCTACATACATTTACCTCAATATTTGACTCTTTGGCTGTGTTTAATATGAAGATCAATCATTGTAACATGATATATACAAAACTGAAAATAGGGAAAAAGCATAATAGGTGCCCTTTAAGCTACAAACTGCCGCAAAGCTCACATACAATAAACAATAAGTCTGGTATGTGCAGCACAGTCGTCTACATGCAGGCCATTGTTTTGTTTATTATAGTTTTCAATACGTCCATTTCCAGGACCAGAACATATGGAGCAGAGTGTGGGAACTGCCAGGGCCTGTAAGTCTGACCCCTAAAATAGATTAACAGGGAAAAAATGACCCTCTCATTCTTTGATTCTGAAAATAGTAAACCAAGTATGCATCTTGATCCTGAGACTGGGACCCTGAGAACAGCACTTGAATGAATGAATTCCTCAGAGCACACAAGGGTGGGCACTAGACAAATGAATTAGAGAGAAAAAAGGCACAACATTTCTCATTACTAAATTGAGTCTGCAGAGGACAAAGTGCTCGTGAAGAATTTCTTTCATTTATGATGAAAGAGGAAATAATCTTTCATGGCTGGTTCCTTCACCAGAGTCATTTATAAATCTGAATGTCACCATTAAGCAGGGCAGGAGGAGGGGGGAGCCCGCACTGCTCCGCTGTATATTACTATTAATCGGAAGAGCTGAGGCTGAACAAGCTCCCTCAATTTTGTGTAATTAGTGACTGTCTCTTTACCGAGAATAAGAGGGATTAGAATAAGGATGACTGTGGATTTTCAGCAACATTACAAAAATCCCTTTCAGTCATATGAAATCACTTTGATGTCTTAAGTTTGGTATTTCATACAATGAACAATCTTCATGAGAGACAAGATAATAATTTCAAGTGTCTCTGAGTATAATAAATTCATCCTCAGACAGTTATTTCACTCAACAAAAATGGAGAGCACCATAAGTGTCCTGAGAAACAAAACAAATCCGTGCCTCCAATTTTTCATGACCAAATATGAACCTCACAGTTGTAGTAAAATAGTTATGGCTGTTAAGGCAATTAGCTTAGCCCTCGTGGTTTCTAATTCAAGATTCTCTGATGGTCTCTAGGGCAAGGAACTTGTGGTGTCCAAACCCTATGAGCCCATAAAAGCAATTGAGTCTTTGTTTAAAGGATGTCAGGAATGTGACCAATCAGTTGGGTATTTTAGGAAGAAGAGGCCAGGGTTGATAAACGAAGACTGCAAATAAACCCACCCAGTCGCACGACACGCTGGAAAAATGTATTGCATGTGCACAGCAGGTCAGAGAGGGCGCGAGAATACTGGTTCATACATTAGGGAAGTTGGCCTAATTTGGGAAGATTACCCTAAAGCAAGGGCATTGCTGGAATTTTTTTGCTTTGGGAATGCTGGCTGGTTTACAGTTTGCCTATCCAGGCGACGTGACTGATTCCATAAATGCCAAAGATAGCAAAGCAAAGTTATTTGTCATCTTTCAACTGTCACTACTGATTTGGCCTCCCTCATATATTGTTGCCCTATATTTAGCATCACTAAACCCAACATGTTTTCAAGGGGTAGGCATCACTGAGAAAACTTGGAAACAGCATTTCTGCCATGGCTTTATGTGATTCATGTTGCATTAGTCAGTGTGAGGAGAGGATTTATAAAAAATGATGGTAGAGAAATAGCCTGGTGATGTAATGTGCTTGTTTATCAATTAGATAATTTACAAGAGTACAATAACAGTGTTCTGTGACTTTTAAGGTTTTAAAGTGTTCTAGAGCTTGTATGAATTGACACATCAAAACACTACACAAGCACATAAGAGCCAACACCAAACAAGACAATAAATGAAGAGCAGCTACTCTGGAAGTTTTGACTGTCTTTACTTTACAATCTGCTGAAATGGGAACATATTTGCATACATATGCACTCCATCATAACTTTATACCATGTGTGTTGAGCTGGTGTCACCACCTGTGCTGTAAGATGAAATGGGGCAAATGTTAACAGGGCTGGATATAAGATCCAACCAGCGTAACTACAGGATGAGTCTCACTTTAACATGCCACTGTTAATGAATCTGTGACCACTGTAAATGGTATAAAGTTGTCTGGAGTTTTAGCAACGGACGCCATGCAAAGTCACCACATTTTTCATGCTACCTACCTCATCATCATCCTTTGATTCATGTATGAGACAAAATCAAAATGCATACTGATGAAACTCATTGTGAGGTGAAACTGTAACATGCAACTAGTTGCAATAATCACACAATCAGCTACAGTACCTCTCCCATTGAAGCAGAGGTGGAGGACTTCCTAACATAACGAGCTTCCTCAAACGACGACTGGTCCGCAGTGAGTCGAGCCCTTCTTCCAGATTTTGCACCCTGGAAAAATGTGCAAATGTTCAAAATGGGAAACGGATTGCTTTGATTTAAGACATTTAAGCCAGTACTGACACTCACAACAGCTACAATATACAGAGTGGTTTAGTTTTTCTTGAACTGCAATGCATTCACCAGTGTGTAGAGCTTAGTATGCTCACTTTGTGCGCATTTCCATTTCAGTGAACATGTGGCCATAACATATATTTTTTCTAGAGATTTCTAGAGAATCTCTGTAAACTCAAACATCCATACCAAACAAGATCTAGAGCGGTCAAGTGTCTCAAATCTGGTTACCTAAATTTACTTTTCACAGACAGAGAAATTGAGGTAACTAACTGGCTCACTGTGCTTAGTGATGCTGATGTGGGATTAATAAATAATATTATATAACTTTATAATAATAATAATAATATAATAATAACAACTTTATTTATATGGCACCCTTCATGCATAGATACAGCCCTTAAGTGCTTTAAAAACAAGATCAAATGAAAATAAACAATAAACAAACAAAAAAGTTTGACCACAAAAATAAACAATAACATATAATATAAATACATAATATAGCAACACACATGATATAGACCAAAGGCATAAACAAAAAAGGCAGGAGGACATGCTGTGTCCTCTGCCTTCATTAATACGCTGCACTGCATTGGAGATGGAGGTCATTTATGTAGGTGAACTAAAAGGTTGAGAATTAACCCTACAAATGAGCACAGCTGATTTTCTCTACAGTTGTTGGTGCAGCATTGTCTTACATTGAGAAATGTTAAAATATCATGATACAATGTTGTTAAATTAAACAACAGCATTAGAATACTGCTTTAATGTCAACTAAGAGCAGTTGAGTGAGAGTTTTTTAGGTTAGGTTTTTTTTAAGTGGTGGTTTTGTTTTAAATTGAGATATTTTAGCAATAAAAAATCCTAATCGCTGCAGAAAGTATTTACAGTCCTGTCAGGGCAGGAGATTAATTATAATATAGTCTTTTGCGGAGAAAGAATATGTGTGATTCCTATACTTTTTTTATAACAAACATTGATCGGTGTGTTGAGTGGTTTCAACTAGCACGGCTAACCGCTTAGTTACTTAAAGCTATAAAACATTACTGAAAGACAAACCGTGCTGCTACCGTCGCTGAAAAGCTGAAACAGACGGTGTCTCTTTGATCATATCAGGCATCACTCAGTTAAATCCCAATCTCATTCACTGACTGATTTATGTTTGCTAATGTTTACATTAGCTTCATAGCTATATAACAGCTAGCTAGCAATAGCTTTGCTGCATCATTACAGCGTCGTCTCGGCTCCACAAATAATGTTAGCTGTGCTCACTTATTTCCTTACTGCATTCATTCACTGCACTATTCAAACGAGACACTCACGCTTTTCACCGATCCAGCATTTCCGAGCTGAAAGTTATCGTCCATTGCTCTCCTCGTTGCTACCGCTACGTCCAGCGTCTTCCTGGATATCAACAGGCGTCACGTAGCAACGATCTCCATGGTAACGCCAATCAGGAGGAAAGTGCGTGTTACAGTAAATGCTGTGAATGAATTTAATAAACTAATAAAATACAAAATATATGTATGTATTATAAAGTTACAATAACTTTGTACATGATTTCACCGAGTATGATTATTATTCATTATCATCATTAATGCATACACATTTCATTGCTCAGCAGCACCCTAAATGGTCCGTTTCCTGGTCCTTTTTTTTTTATAACATCATAGTATAATCATTAACCAAACATTAGTGAAGGATAACCATCTGTATGTTTGTTACCATCGTACGAATTAAGTTCCTGTCTTAATCATTGAAATATGCGGTTGCAGTAAGAGGTGGGGCCAATTATGACTGTGTTTGGTCAGTACGAGGACCAGCGATGAGGACAACATCAAATATAGCCTATGGGATAGTAGAATGATGTCATCTAAACAATCAGAGATATCGTTGACCTTTCACCAAACAAACATCATCTCCCCCACATCTTTAATACAGATTCCTCGCACTTAATGAAGGGGAAAAATGTTGTGTTTTGTCAGTAGTGGCCTGGCTGCTTCAGTTACAGTCCACACATACACAGAGAGGATATAAAGAAAAATGACCTGAGGTTGCCCCACATGTCCGCTAGATGTCGCTGTTGTGTATGTTTTTATGTCTATAGGGAGAAGCTGAACGGTAGCAGCATCTAAACACATCACAACAGCCGGCTGGACTCCCTTGTGCACCTTCAAGATCCATTTATTAGCTTTGGCTCTCTATATGCGTTGTATGTTCAACTGAACTTTATATGGGATGTTGTCGATATTGTTAGAGGGCCACTATGTGATTAAAGTCCAATTAAGGACCATCATAGTTCCTATTGGCTGAGACTTAATCATGATTTATGACTTTATGAGTGCATTTTTTAACCTTAAAGTGTTATTCATTGGTAATTAGCCTAAATGGCTTCTCTTCAGATGGATTTATTCCTATTGTCCCTCTTGCGAAATCACAGATTGCTCAATATCAAAACACATGTGAAGTCTGAATCAAGATCAGCTTTGACAACATAAAGTTTTGAAATCTTATTAAGGACACTGCAGAGTGGGACAGATTTTATTGTCCGAGAGGTTGCCCCTCCCCCGAAACGTCACAGCTTGGGTATAAAGTATGAGTGAAAAGGGGAAAGCGCTGGAGTGTGTTTGAGGCTGGACTGCAGGGAGATAGCAGAGAGACGCACTGACTCTATGAGCACAAATGGATGAAAGGAGTTTAATGCAATGGAGACACTGAACCGCGGTGCAGAGATTGGTACCCTGTAAACTCTGGAAGAAGGGAAGGGATGCGTGTATGTGGCGAGGGGGAATGAAGAGTAGGATAAAGAGTTTTGATGAAGAGTTGAGATTATTTCCAGAAATGGCACGGATTTGCTCTCATGCTAATGCGCATTTTGCAAAGATGAGATAGCACTTGAGAAAATGGGATTCCTCCAGGAACAGAACTCACTCACGACCTGAATGAAAAGAGAAAAGGGGATTCTATTCAAATCGGAATTTAGTTTTGTTTTTTGTTTTTCCGTTTTTTTACTTGACAAGCCTCGGTTGTGAGTGAACGCAGAGTGAAATATGAATCTGGGCAAAGCACTTCTGTTTTTCCTCCTCTCAAATTGTGTGACAATGATTCTGTCGCTATCCACTTGCACCACTGTGGACATTGACCACATTAAGAAAAAGAGAGTAGAGGCGGTTCGGGGACAGATCCTCAGTAAACTCCGACTGACCAGTCCTCCTCAAACAACAGGTCCGAGTCAAGTACCGTTTCAGGTTCTGGCCCTTTACAACAGCACCAAGGAGCTCATTGAGGAGCTGGGAAGAGACAGGCAGCAGAGTTGTGGTCAGGATAACACGGAGACTGAGTACTATGCCAAAGAGATTTACAAGTTCAACATGATCAATGGTCCACCAGAAAACAGTAAGTTTACTGCCTTTGCGATGTTTGTTGTACTATGTGTGTAAATTCGCATAAATACTATCAATACTACTTAGTTCTGGATGTGGATGATTAAATATAGGCTATAGTTATTATTTGTAATTGGCAGCGAGCCATACAGCTAACCTTTTTTAGCTGTACATACCCAAACCTTATCCAAAATACCTTGCCGTATATTTTTGTAAACGCACTTGTGCAAATGAATTTACGCCCATAAAACTAAATCATTCTATCTGGCCACCATACAAGACTATTATAAGTGAGGCAACACAGTCAAAAACAGGGATCCAATTTTTCCAGCTGGCGTTAAGTCCACTTGTGTCTGTGCAGCTTTTACGCACAGACGCGCCTGTGAGCAGTGGAGCGGCGCGCAAAGGAGAGGGCAAAGTAAACAGTCTAATTGGAATGAGCACCATTCCTCATACATACCTCACACCAAAGCCATGGGAACTCCAGCCTAAGTCTGATACATTCCTAAGCGGGGGAAATTCTCAGGCAGTTAAGTCTAGTAGCTATTTATTGCCAACTCCAATACTAATTTCCATTTTCTGGCCGTGAGTTTCCTAATATTTTTCATCCACTGTTACGACTCTCTCGTTTCTATTTCTCCCTATTTCTGTCTAGTAGTGAGTAGCCGAGTAGCTCTGTGTTATGATCTAATTCCCTTGTTCATCCATATTGGTATTTCCTGTATAAAGTATGGTCCATTGATTGTTCCAGAAATCAGAATCAGAAGCTCACCGAGTAACTCGGTGCCGTGATTCTCCACAGTTTGTTTTTTAAGTGGAGGAGTTGGGATTTGTGCCTATTCACGGTTAGTGCGTTGTGTTACCATTTTTGAAATCAACAGGTGTTTATGCTGCGCTGCGACACTGAGCAGAGCCTCCAGCATAAGCCCTGAATCAAATCCATTTCACAGGTCCCACAAAGTGCTTCTGACATTCAAAATACACAGCTCGGGGTTTATCCACTGGTCAGAGGTAGCCAGAGCTCCCAAAACAAACAAGAGGTCTAAGGAGTGGGATCAGTGATGGCCAGATGCCCAGGACACATCACGCTGGCCTCATGCTGTAGCCCATACTGCAGGTGATAATACAAGACGTGAGGTTGACTTACTACTGGCAACACTTAGTGTACTAAACAGCTTATCTAAGGAGGATATTACCCAAATTAACACGGGTGCCAACATACATTAATTAGCCTTTTCTCCTCCTTTCCATTGTGTAATCTTAAAGAGAGCAGGGCATGTTTCAGTATGTAGGAACATAATGTCTGTCACCTTGATAATTTTGCAGTGTAGTTCATTTTCATTCCTGCTGGATATAATGAGTTTTACATTCACTGTTTTTGGAAGGTGGGAGTGTTTGGGAAGAGAGTCAAGTTATGCTTTTTTCATGCCCAGTTAAAAAGTTAAACAGAAACTTTGCTCTCATACTTTAATGCGCCACACGTTCTAGACTACTTTTCCTAGACTATTACTACTAATGCAAATCAAGGTATTTGGTATTTATGAGTAGATGAAGCAGAACTGACACAGGGCAGCAATGCAGATGTGCCTAGAAGACCAGCGTGGTACCTTATGTCACCTATATACCTCACTGCCTATCATCATAAACCTAATACTATTGAAGAAATGCCTGAAGATATATTCAAACTCAAGTGTGACCTTTGCTGTGATGACACATAAAGAATACCACTGACTTTCAGATCTTAAAATTAGAAAGCTCAAGCCTTGCACATTGAACTATGCAGTTCCAGTGAAATTTCAAGCCAATCATTGACAGTGTTGGGTCAGTAAAAAATGAGGACCAGCGCTGAGGACAGCAGGGTATCTGATATATGGGATAGTAGAAAGATGATGTCATCTGAACAAACGGAGACAGAGGTCTTTGGCCTGTTCCCAAAAAAACAGCATCTCTCCCTCAGCTCCCACGCCTTTACCATTTTTTGCTTTCTCATCCTTAATCAAGTGGGAAAAAAGTTGTTTTTCTACAGAACAGAGCTCCTTCATATTATCTCTTCGACTGTAGCGGCCTGCTACAGTCAGTGTACATGCAGCCAAAAGAAGGAAGGAGAGAAATGAGGCCAGGCTTATTTCAGTTAAAAACCTTATCATAGTAACTTAATGTAAAAAGAATTTAACATTGGCTACTGCAATTTACCTAGAAGATTGTGCATTCCTACTAGTACATTTCAAAAGAAATGTGTGTTGTCCCATATGAGGTCTAGACACCTCAGCAGCTGGCTAGCACCTGCTGCCTTATGCTTCCTATTTCCTTTGTTTACCTCCACAAAGCACTGGAGAGACTGACATCACGGACAATCCTCCAGGCAAAAGGGGAAAGAGAGGTGATTCCCGAGACTTTTTTTATCAGAGAGAAAAGGAGAAGAGAGGAGAAAAGAGGAGAAAAGAGGAGAGGAAAGGGCAATCCCAGACTCAGGAGGCTGAGCGTGTGTCAGGGTGTGAGGTGTGGTCGACAGCATCTGGACAAGTCACTTTATGCCGACTATTCAAAAATGTGTCCCCAGGCCTTCGTGTATAACTTCACCACAAAGCCCCTCATTTAAAGCCTGTGTATGTTTAAATGAATTAAATCAATCAACTGGGCATCATTTTGTTACCCAGACTTTTATATGTGACTATAAATACACTTTTGCAAGGGTGTTAATGTGATTGTCCCATCATAAAACTAAATTCTTCATTTAGAATCTGAGATGAGTGTGTAATTTAATTAAATCAGTAGTCATAACAGTAGATATGATTTGTTTATAATGTTTAAAATATACACATTCATATTTTAGCTCTAATATTTAACATATCAAAATATTTCATGGATCATTACCAATGATTGAAGAAGTGGGAGCCCAGACAGGCTTTTTGACATTAATCAAACAGTTTACAGGTCAAGTTTATGTCAACATGACCACACTGGTCTTAGACAGCTCATGTAAAAATTGTAGAGGTCAGAAAATTAGTGAATGTATTTCATTTTAATTATGCAAGCAATCCCCTCTACTTGCCAACATGGAACAAATTACCTTTCAGACCCTTGGCAAAAATAAGCCATAATGTGAAATCCACCTAAAACCATTGCAATGGGAAAAATGAGGTCATCCAAAAGGAAACCAAAGACTTGATTAGAATTTCAAATCTCTCCCCTCGAAGTGGGGCTTTCCACCTTCTGTGGGGGAGGCAGAGGGGTGGGGGTGAGGTGGGGGGGCAGTGAGTGAGGGGAGGAAAAGGCTACTGAGGTTTCCTCCTTATAGATTGTGTGGAAACACTGGACAGATATATGGCTGGGGATGAATGCTGAAAAGGTCACCTATAAATAGGGAAACTTGCAAAAAAAACTTTGTGGAAATATCAGATAATGACTGGGAGGACGCTGAAATAGGATTATGGGTCAAATGAAGTACAGATACTTGGAGATGTGCAAGTTCCTTTTGCATGATGACACAGAAACAGCCGAACATCTGAGTTTCCATTGTCCAAAAACAGCTCGAGGTGCAAATCAGCTAAAGGTGCAATGCCCCTTTTAACCACCAGCAAATCTGAGGCTTGGTAATAAAGCTTAAGCTTGGGGTAATAAATTAGCCATGGCTTGGCTGTAAATGACTGTTTCCACTTGGCTCGTAAAAAGTTTGCTATGTGCTTGTTTTGCTCAACACTGCATGTGCTTGGCCTGTTAAAATAATAAACTATTCAGTGGTATTATGGTATAAAAAGGGTAAGGCTTCGGTGCAACAGGAAGCTTTTCAGATAGAATCACAACGTGGCCGTTTATTTAGCTGATTCCACTAAAGGTCAGTGTGGCACGCTATCACTCACACACACCCACATGCCATGTTAAGGTGTACAACAAGTAATTGCTTGTCAAGCATGCACCCAGTGGAGTTACTACCATGATGGAGTCGCCCTCCTCCGTGGTTACTCAGGTATTGTCAAGTTCCGGCACGTGAGCCCGCATGTTGCCGGCTAAACCTCTTGGTTTAAGGGAAATACTTGGCTTGTGTCTGAGCCCTCAGAGCACCTGTTGGGCTCCAGAGTTGGTGGGAGGAGTGTGCTTCCGTCCCACTGCAGCCTGCTCAAACCACCACATGGGACATTTGGTTTTCATTTCATGACTTCAACTTGTTGCTGACTCGGACCGCACAAAGCATAAACAGATGGTTCGTGGTAATGGCTCACGCCTCCCTGGAATGGGCTATAAATGGTTAAAAATGTTTTTTTTTAATCTGTAAGTTATCTAAACTTGTAGTGGGAAATGCTCAGCAAAAAGCTGATCAGTAATCGGAAGGTAAACCAATCCACCCCTGTAGAGATGTTTGTGGGAAGTAGGCTTTTATCAAACATGCACACATTGAGGTAACAGATGAATAAGAGCTTAAAGGGAATTTAACAAAAGAAAAAGAGATACTCAGTCTTATTCTATGTTCTTTTTTTTAAAAGCCAATCTTAAGTCATCATTTCCATTTTACCTGCAGATGACCTCCCTTACTGCCCTAGGGGTATCACCTCCAAGGTATTCCGCTTCAATGTCTCAACCATGGAGAAGAACTCCACCAACTTGTTTCGGGCCGAGTTTCGAGCTCTGCGGATCCCCAACCCTGGCGCCAAGAAAAACGAGCAGAGGATTGAGCTCTACCAGGTGTGTGAACTGACCGTTGGTTTCCACTGTTAGCAGAACACAGGGGGTAATGTGCTCTATTTCTCTTAGAAGGCTTATTGCTAAGAGCCTGTGTAGGTCAGCGAGGAAGATGAAAACATTTATATTAGGGTGTCCAACTCCCTCTCTTCTCTTTTTCAAGCGCTGATCATTATTCCATGTGCTTACAGTCAAATGGATTCTACATTAGAGCGAATTTAAGAGCTTGCACAGCCGTCTTTGAGAAACCCTAGATTACCATTCGACGATTTCTTCTTTCTGAGCTGTCAATCTCAAAGCAGTTGTCCATCCTTATTAGATCAAGTAAGGCATTATGCTTTCAACAGGGGGTTTATAGATCTGCACCTGCGTTTTTGTGTTTATGAGCTTTTTTTGTGTGTGTGGTGTGTAAAATCTGTTAGATTGTCTGTATGTGGGGTGGCAAGGCTTTTTTTTTGGTTCGTTTTCCTCATTAATCTCCCATGAGAGACTAGGAGTAATGCTCAGGTTCCAACATTTCCTGCCAGGGAGACAAGCGTCTCCGGACTGCATACCACCTCTGAGGCAGACTCTGGCCAGCGCTGAATACAGACTGTCAGGCCCTCAGATTGTTTCCAGGGGCCTAGGAGGAGATATAGGCAGGGTCACCCACTGGGGGAGTAAATGGAGCTGCTTGCTCGCCCCCACACTTTTCTGGCTGGAGCTGATTGGCATAGGGCTGACGCTGGCAGCCCTCGGCCCCTCATTCCCACAGGAAGACAGATTAGATGCTGACAATGTTCAGGAACCTGGTTATCCTAGCTCTGCTGTGGGGCTAAGTGCTCATACCCACCACCCAAACACACATATTTCTCACTACTGATAAACACCTTTGTTCAGAGAAGTGCTGGTGCACAGTTGCAGTCAGATTGCATTTTCCTACAACCCTACTTTGGGGTCTCGACATGATAACACAGTTAGGACATGAATGCTTGAAGAGATACCTGCTTTCTGAACTGTGTGACACTGCATCTGGGAGCCCGGCTCAAGTCAAAGTTTGAACTGCTGATGTGAAGGACAGCCAGGTTCTCATTGGCAGGAGGGTAACACGCAGGCATTAACTTGCAAAATGGGGATATCAACACAGGGAGTCACTTTTTCCATGAAGAGTAGACATTTGGCCCAAGGCATCCTGGAGAGTCTGGCTCAGACAGACAGCTCTGGTTCAGTGTGTGTGTGTGTGTGCATGTGTGTGTGTGAGTGTGTAAAAGAGAGGGAGAGAGTTTATGCAGCTGGGTCACATTTTCATCTCTCCGCACAGATCCTCCAGAAAGACGACCCCAAAGCCAAACAGCGCTACATTGGGGGCAAGAACGTCCTGACCAAGGGAATGCCTGAGTGGGTCTCTTTTGATGTTACAGACACAGTGAGGGAGTGGCTGATGTACCGACGTGAGTGGGACACCTCAGTTTTTCCTTGCATCACACCTTATTACAAATCAATTCTCCTGCCAGAGAGCACAAGTTCATTTGAAATGAAGGATAATGGCCTCAGGGAGGAAAAATGTCAGCTTCTTACATCCTTCTGCTTTTGTTTCGCCATCAGAGACCAATCTTGGCCTGGAGATCAGTGTGCATTGTCCCTGCCACACTTTCAGGCCTAACGGTGACATTATCGAGAATGCCAATGAGGTGCTAGAGGTCAAGTTCAAAGGTGAGATTGCATTTAATACCTCTGTGATGGGAGAAATGAAGATGGTTTGAGGTTGTGTCCAAAATGTCAACCAATCAGACACGTTTAAATAAATCTACATGAAGAATATTAGAATCAGGGGAAAAGAAAACAGTCCTCGAGAGGAAAAATGACATTTAAGTAAAATCAACAATGGTTACAGTTGATTAGATAATAATAAGTGAGTCAGGATCAGTAGTTTTCAAATGTAGTGTGGTGTTCTTACTAGAAGGTCTAGGGTTATGTGCCAGATTATTTTTTGGCAGGCATAGTGACAGATTTTGTTAACTTTGGACATAGCTAGGCTAGCCCACTGTTTCCAGTCTTTATGCTAAGCTAAGCTAACCGACTGCTGGCTATAGACTCATATTTAATGGACACATGGAACTCTCAGCAAGAAATCAAATGCGTATATTTCTTAAGATATCTAACTGCTCCTTTAAATATTTTTTGCTTCTTGATGAAACTAAGGTTGTGTACTTTCATCATGTTTCATCAACTTGGGGATCAGTAAATTGGGTGTCTATAAATATTCTTCTCTGATTAAAAGTCTTATTGTGTGACTGCATGTAAGTCTCAGTCTCTCCTGTTCTGCATTGAGTACAGACTCTTTCTTCTGTAGGCTTCCAAGTTTTTGTGTGTCATGGCCTTTGACCAGAATGTGCTCACTGAGTCTGCACTTTGTCAGGATTTGTCGCCGTTTTTGATCACTCACTGTGAAAAGATGTTCTGCCAGTTTGTGTTCTGGATCAAGGACCGGATAACAAATCAGTTTATTTGATTTGTGTTTGAGTCGCCTACATTTCCAGATAGACATCTTGTGTTTGTTGAAACGTTAGGTTTACTGTGATTAGCACCATTGAGGTATTGCTGGTCTTCAGATGATTTGCATTAGTGGATCTCAGGACCAGATGAAGAGTTACATTTTCAGATGTTTCCAAAAATCTCAGAATTCATTTTTGATAATTAGTTATCAGTGGATATTAACACTCATTGGTTGGTCATTAGTACTCATGATGTTTGATATGGCCCAAAAAGACTCTTTATACATTTGGTGTTATCATGTTGGCAGAATGGACCCTATATTTCTACAAGGAACAGTGGATTAAATTAAAGTCAAGTATTTTATATCACACTCCATTTACTGTACTTATTCTATATTTTTAAGTGTAGCATACTTATCAACATGTGCCTCAAGCAGCGATACTCATTGAGGTCTCTCTGGTAAGATAATGGGCTTCCTTTCTACAAAGAAGAGAGACACAGAGCATGGGAATACAGTTGATCTGGTATCTCACTTAGCATTGGGGCCCCCAGGCCCTCGGTCCTGGGAACACTCCCGACTGGCTTGGCCACAAGGAATGTGCTGCCACGGCGCTCAGACGTTTGGCCCCGAATTAAAGAGGGGCCAACATATCCACCAGCAGCATCTCTCCTGAGATATCCACTGCTTTAGCTATCAGGGGTAGATTGGATGAGCAGACGTAGGCCCAGGGGGGAGAACGGAGGAAAGAAGGAAGTTAGGGACCAGTGTTGAATAAGGAGAAGGGTGAAAAGTGAGCCAGAAATGAAATGAGTGGAGCTCAGCCCGGAAATGATTCTCCTGTAAAAATTACACTAATTAAAATCAAACTGTGGTTTGACTTGAGTCAGCTCTCAACAGATCTTTGGTTTTTTTTGGTATCCTCCTTACTAACTGACTTGCTCCTGCAGGTATGGAGGCAGACTATGCCGATCTGAGCCGTGTGAAAAAACCAAAGGAGCAGCTCTACCCCCACCTCATCCTCATGATGCTCCCTCCCCACAGGCTAGATGCCCAGTCCTCCTCCCGCAGGCGCAAGCGGGCACTTGACACGAATTACTGCTTCAAGTAAGGCACATTTCTTTAACCTGGAAAATGTAATGCAGCACTTGGACTATTGTTTATTGTCTTTAACTTTCTAAAATAATGTCTCTGGCTGCACCTGCACTGCCTATTTTGGAGATTTGACTACTTGTTAGAAGACAGATTGTGGGCTATAGTTAAAGAAGTGACCACTATTACTGCCTTGCGGGCGGTGGTGTCTTACTGTCAAGTTGTACTGTACACCAGCCAAGGCAACATGAAATGGAAATATCAGCTGTCATATCAAGAAGATGGCAGAGAAGAAGATTGCATAGGCACAGGATACATAGGATAAGCTTTTGTTAATCAGCTAGACGAGCATGACAGAGGTATTAGCTGATACAAGTCAGGATCTGCCCCAGAACTAGCAAACGCTACCTCCTCTTACACGCCGTCTCCTCAGCTCTGGATTTCCTCTGTCAGGCTGACAGGCAGCACCGAGACACCTGGGCTGACTCCAAGAGGGAAAATAAGGGCACACCTAAGAGTGGAATTTCTTAACTTCTCTCATCTCTGGCAGAGAGGCCATAGGAAGGAAAGTGTATGCTTAAATTTGTTTGTAATTAGTTAAATGAAGAGCGTAATCCCTTCTCCTTTCTTGTCTACAGCAATTATGAGGAGAACTGCTGTGTGCGACCACTATATATTAATTTCCGCCAGGACTTGGGCTGGAGGTGGATCCATCAGCCTGAAGGTTATTATGCTAACTTCTGCTCCGGCCCCTGTCCTTACCTACGCAGTGCCGACAACACCCACAGCTCGGTGAGACAAAGTGCAACACCACACTGTTAGTCATGAATCTGTTTGGGAGATGTGTTTGCTGAGCCCATTCACCTTCTGCTCTTTCTTCTACAGCTGCTGAGCTTATACAACACCTTGAACCCAGAGGCCTCTGCCTCACCCTGCTGTGTCCCTCAGGACTTGGAGCCCCTCACCATCCTTTACTACGTGGGTCGCTCTCCAAAAGTTGAGCAGCTCTCCAACATGGTGGTCAAGTCCTGCAAGTGCAGCTAAATGGATTTGGGGCACCAGCGAGAGACATGGGATGTGACGGCTCCCAGCACTACTCAGGAGCGGGTATGAGGGATTAAGGGGGGGAGGGAGAGGTACGGTTTGTCCTCCATTCCCCCTCCTTCAGCCTTGCCCGAGCTGTCTCATGAAAATCATAACCCTGCCGACAAGATGCGGCCCACCACTCTGCTCACAATCATTGGCACCATTTACCCAGAAGACTCGTCAAACACCACTTCACTAGCGGCGCCCTCGAACCCGTCAGACCTCTTGTTGACGTTCAGCAATCGCCTTTCTCATCAGTGTTTCTCGTGTTTTATTTCATATGCCACCATTTCGAACAGCCTGTACCTCAGTGTTCATGATATTTCATGGTATCCAAAGCCTGTTTTCAATGAAAGAGGAACAGAACAAAAAATTGTCTCGTGATGACCACTGCATTCTTAAGGACATTCAAAAAAGAGAAAATGACTTAGCATGCAGACTGAACTCAGCATGATAGGATTTGATCAAAGAGGGTAAAACAAAATGGTTTGCTGAGAGCAAATACATCCCTCGGCCAATCACGCACCGCCCTGACACACAGGACACGTTTGGATGTCCGAGCTGGAAACTGAGGCTGTGCACGCCGCAGCTATCTACACTGTTTATTTAGGATTAAATGCCGTTGAATAAAAAATGATCTTAGGAAAAAAAAAAGAAAACATGCTGGAAACCAACCTTTATTCAAAAGTAGTATTTCCATGGTTATGTTTACCTCTGTAATGCAACAGGATGGTGATTCCAGGGATTGTTTCATTTTACAGTGAAGCCTTTCTGTTGTATGAGACAATGTATGTCACTACGTGAACACTTAACTAGATCACAAACTGTAAATGTTTTTTTTCTTATTACTCTTGGAAACACTTTTTTTTTAATTAAAAATGGACAGTTGGATAGAGTTGTTCTATTTTTGTTATTGTTGGAGGTTTTGTTGTTGGCATTAAGTATTTTAGAGCACTTTATTTTAAAGGGTGATGGACTAAATTTAGATGACCAAAGTGAAGAAATCAACCACTTCCACTGTACCTAATGTTGAACAAATACTGTACATTTACTGACACAATCAGCATGTTTTAATGTATTCTACATATTCATGTCATTGTTGTTTGCTACAAACAGCTTAAATGATTCCAAAAATATTACATTTCCATGCATGTGTATTGTAAACAATCAGGAACAGAACAGATTAAAACATTGGACTGTAAACAACACTGAATCACCACAGTAGAATATACACACTGATTTGGATTCTACTGTTGGATCCTTGTAATACAGCATGCACTGGTTTTAATAGCAGGAAATCCACAACATGAAGTTTAACATCAATCACTGCAATTTTTACAAAATACCATCTAGTAAGTGTATTAAAAACAGTACTGCTGTACTGAGTTGAAAACTGCAATCTGTGCAAAACCACTCTGATGATAATCATCAGCTGATATGAGAAAGACATGCATGAAATTCAAGTATTTCTGACAAAGTCATCATAAACATATGCTAAATCTGATGATATATAATAGAGATGTTATATTCTATTAACACACCCTGAGAGAACTCACTATATGGTCCCAAGCAACAGACTATCCACAAGGATATTTGTCTGGTGGTGCAGCATTAACCTTCATTGTAGGCAAGGCTGTGCATAACCATAATTCCTCTTTATGTTATGCTTCAAGCTACAGAAATGGCCTGGAAGGCCTTTTTTTTTGACAATGTACAATGTTAATGCAATAACACAATAATTTACTTATTAAGACAAAAAATATTAAATACGATCCATCCATGAAAACATCAACATCTCTGAACAGTTCACAGGAATAACCACAACTGTATTCTTGATACAAAACTTAAATATTTGTCGATCCTGCAACAATGTTATATCATCACTGAAAACAGAGAACAAGGCAGAAACTAATCTCAGTAACAATCAGAATTTCCTTTTCGTTCCTTGAAGGAGAGGATGCAATACTTTAACACATCCTTTAGTGAGGACAGAGTGAGAGGTGAGAGTCTGATTTGGCAACTGTCTGGATTCCAACAACGACTGGGAGTCAGAGTGTCTAATGCCAGAAGCCACACATGAAAGGAACCTCCTTGCATGCTCACCATTCATGGCAGAAAGATGAGAAACTGCTCAGGCTACAATACTTGTCAAAAACTCATCAGATGTCTCTCACGGACAAAGCCCCCATCTAACCTGCTTGTTTAACTTTTTAGGGGGGGGGGGGATATACATGAATGGCAAGGAGTGCACATGCAAAATGCCTGCAGGGCTCGAAGAACCATCTGCTGAAGGCTATCTGTCTGTGAAATCTTTTTGTGGCATCAGCAGCATGGAGAGAATGAGGGCGGGCAACTGTTGGGATATAGACTGAGTGCCAAGGGGGATGAGGGTGGTGGGGGGTGCTGAAAAGGCCATCTGATGTTGAGCTGCGCAACAAAATCCCAACCTGCGTCAAAGCTGGGCATTCCTGGCCTGGCGGACTATCCTCTTGCATGTCTGTGGCTGTATCAGAGAGAAATTAATAGGACCCTGTTCGATGTCTGGCATGCTTTCATCTGTTGCTGTTGTCCTGATGTGGGGTATGCAGTTACATGCAGAGACACCTGTCGGGCCAGCAGAGCGGCAGGATGTGCCTCTGGTCACCTTCCTGTCATCTCTGACCAGGCTCCTGGGCCTGGAACAGCTTGCGGTACACAGAAAGACCTGAGAAGCAACACATGAGAGAAAAATGAATAAAGGAGGTGGAAGGGCAGCACTCCAAAAACAAACTGAAATGTTCAGGTCAAAGACTTCCTTATGAAGTGGTGGATGTTGTGTTGATTCTTTTAATTATTAATGGTCAAGGTGGTCGATGGTCAGGTTTAGACCTGAACATGGGGAAGACCGACAGATCTGCTCAGTCAGCTCAGCCTTTTGTCTGGCGGTCCCTTCACTCACAGCCCCTCATCCTATCGCCTGGCGCTCGGCCAGGCATCCAGTAGAAAAGGCATTCCAAGTACAGTTAGAGCTGCCGTGTTTGTGCTCCCAAACAGTATTCCCTTTCATTCCCTCTCTGCACACTCTGTTTATTTTGGTGCTCTTTTACACCGTGGGGCCTGACTGAGCTGGAAAACGAAAACATCTCCCTGACTTCCAATCCGATGACATGACCGCTGGAAGCAGCTTCCTCTAGCTCAGCAAAAGGGAGATAAAGGGACAATATTCTCTCTTACAATCCTCACTCCAAATGACACTTAGAGCTAAAAATGTCAAACAAATGATGCAAAGCGTTGAATCGACAGCAAATTAACCCAAAAGATCTGACAGGTGTGACTGTGATCCACCATAACTAACAGTTTGAATCTTTGCAACAATAGTTCTTATATACACACATCTCTTATTACATCTGCTTATCTACTATTAAAATACATGACTCAAAGAAAGTGATCCACCTTTTTCTTTAAAGAAAACACTTTGAATTAAACAACCGTAAGCTTGCTTAATACATCTGAGAAGGGGATGACAGCCAATAACTACCTTTCTTCCCCTCAACAAGGCACCACACAGTCTCATTTTGACAGAGAGAGGCTTAAGCTATTCGTCCTGACATTATCACACTCCTATTAATATGGCACAAGTGCAGCCTTCATTTCCTTCTCAAACTGAAAGCAATAAATCTTCCCCCGGTCACCGGCTGCAGAGGCATGAGAACTTGAAGAGAGGGGAAGGAGTGTAAAACACATGTGGCCGATATAACCTGTAAGCTTTGATAGTTCCTCATCAAAATTCTGCCCTCATTTCGTGTCACAAATGAACAGCAGTGACGCACACAAGAAGTGAGGGAAAGAAGGGGGTTGAGCAGGAGCAGGAAAAGTTTTTGGAGGATGAAGGGAGAGCTGTACGAGTGCAGAGAGTGCACAAGAGAGAGATAAAGGGAGAGTGTGATTAATGATGGTTGACAGCTGATCATAGAGAATGCTCTCCATTTTGACCCGCTCTAACTCCCTGTCAGAGTCGATCAGGGGAGCTCAGTCATCTCCCTACAAAGGTAAACTGGGCAGGCAGAAAGACCTGACTCACTCCTAAGCTCCACAAAGGCTGTGCCCCTTCTAATAACACCCCCCCCCCCTCCTAAACCACACTGAGTCTCTGTTCAACTCCCACTTCCATTCTCAAAGCTGGGATAAACCTGCCCTGCTAACTGGGTTTGGTACTAGGATTTTTTTTTCTCTCTTCTCTCTCTCTCTCTCTTTTTTTTTTTTTGAGTTTTAAAAGTCAGAAGCGAAGCATCTCCCCCACCCTTTGCGCCCTAAACGATGGAAAAAATGCATTCATGAAATTCAGAAGCTGCTCCCAACGGATCCAGTTACAGTAATTGATGAGTTTATAAGATGTTTGTTAACCTAAGCCAGCCTTCATACTTAAGGGGGGAAGAGGGAGAATGAAAAGAAATGTTCTGGTCACAGACACACGCACACATATTTTTGGGCGGTGCGCAGCTACCGTACTTTTCCGACAGCTCAGTTTGGACAAATGTAGACTGATCTCTGGTTCGGCTTTGTGACTGTGACACTCACATGAAGTGATGAATGGTGTGATTTGCTAATGCTAATGTATGGTATGAAAAAAAAAACCTTGATCAGGCAAACAGATGTGTGCATCAGCGCAAACTGCTTAATTTCACTGCAATAAGCTCAACACTTTGCTCAGCTCCCGGCGACTCAGGATGGAAAGAGTTGTGCAAGTACTGAAAGATGACAGGACACACATGAGTGCATGCACCCACAATTGCAGTGTATTACCCACAATAAACTCAGCAAGGCCTGAGCTACACTTTCAATCTCTTGGTGTGATTTCTGGGGCGCAACTGGACAAGGCTTTTGGCAGATGCATGGCAATTACGACTGGGGAGGAATGGCCAACAGATGGGAATACCCCATCACTGGATCTCATTACAAAAGAAAGATGTCATCACTGTTATGCCTCTTTATCCTTCGGCAGTAATCTGACCTTTAGTCTTGGACACATTGAGACTATATGATCAAACAGTAAATTACTACACTGGAGACTTTTTTTATGCCCACTCTGTTTTGGCTGCTTCCACTCTACTTGGCACGAACTCTAAAGAGAACAACGGCACAAGTAATTTCAATCTGATAAGCAATAAAACTTCTGCACTGAGATTCTGTTTAAAGTTTGTACAATAGTTACTTTTATGACAATGTAGTTGTGCAGAATACATCTACACATCCCCTGCACCACTGAGCGAGCAGGACCTGGGTAAAAATATCCCATGGTGCTTATCAGTCCTCCATGGGGAATGTCCACTATGCCTGTAATCACTGACACTGGCATAGAGAGGGCATAACTTCCCCTCTGCCGAGGACCGCAGTGCCAGCGGGCCAAGTTACAGCACGGTACTAAGCACGTGTGGAACTGCAGCACCAGACCCACCTGTTTTACCGCAGATGGCCTCGTAGACCATATGCTGGTCGCTGGACACGGTTCCACTGGCTGAACTCTCCATGGACGTCTGCCTGTTAATCATACACAAGATACGTGTGAGTGGAGAGAAAAGAAAGACCCTTCCCCTGTGGTCTTGTGCAGTGACAAACTGGATTTAAGAAGGTCATGCTTATCACCAAAACACCTCACTCAGTGTATTGTCCTACTCTGAGATAAATATTTAAACAAATATATAAAACATAAACATAATTAATGGCAACTTGTGATGGCGTGTGTGCGTGTGTGTGTGTGTGTGTGTGCGTGTGTGTGACGTTGGATGAGCCACTTAACAAACTTGAAATAGCCACTCTTGGGTGTGTAGTCAGAGGAGCCCAGTAGGGGTTAAGTGTTTACTGAGTGCCTCTCATGAGTTATTGTGACAAGAAAGGGGCAAATTCTTTCTTCTTGTCCTGGGTGATGTGATTTTCACATTGGCAAAGTTTTTCTGTTGATTACCGAGTGTGTTTCACTGCGGAACATAGCTATAGATAGAAAAGGCACATTCCCACAGGGTGAAGAGTGAATACAATGGTATTTTCTCAGTGTATTTATATCAAAGAGCTTTGAAGAGAAGTCTGGAGATCATAGACAACAAATTACAAAGCCTTTTTCACATAATCAGACAGCAAACAGTGTTTTTTGTGGGTTAAACCATTAGAAGAGCTGGTGAAGCATAGAGCAGGAGCAGACATGTCATGAGTCTGTAACTTTATACATTAAATCTGTTAAGCATTTTTTAGGGGGGAACAATAAATAAAGCTTAGCTAGCATTAACCTCTCGCCCCATAACAGCAGCTTGCCAAAGGAGCATTAACAAGGTAATGAGGGTACACACAGCCTCCTTGTAAGGGGCTGCACAGTTGTTCTTTCATACCATTACACAACCACAAATAGAACTGGCCCACTTTAAGCGTGGCATACCTCGACAGGAAGCAACCCCTTTCATATTGAGAGAGGAGGGGGGGAAAAAAACTTGACCTCTGGGTTCTTCACATCACTTTCTTTGTCAACAGTCTCTCATTCTGTCACTTCAGGAATCGGGCAGCCGGCTTCACTGTAGGTGGGAGCTAAATCTGAACTTGTAGTGTACCAGCCCAAATGAAACATGTTTTAAGTTTGTAGTAGTTTTCAGACTGACCAAAGGGGATAAAGTTTAACCATAAACACACTTTTGGCAGCTTCTGTGTGTGTACAGTATCCTGTGAAAATAACTACTGTTGTGGCTGATTAATAGGGAGTGAAAGCAGCAGCAAGGCTGACATTAATGGTGCTGCTGTAATTGTCACCCTATTAGTAATGCCACACGACAGGCCGGGTTTCCGTAGTTACAGCTGCAACTAGCCAAACCTCGCAAACAAAATACCAAACAGGCTCATTTATTTGTGTTACAAATTGCTCCTTTCAAAGCCTATACTGAAGTCATACCACTTTGATTCCTTGCAGCCCCTCAAGTTGGCAGCTGTGGTATGTTGATAGACCAGGGAGCCCTGCCCTCTTGAGTATGATATTGACATTTGCAAGTGCACTGCATGTTAGTAAGGTAAAAAAAAAAAGCAACAACAAAAAATCTAAGGCATAATATTAAGTCACTCAGGACTCTTGCCAAGGTTTCTTCATCCCTATTTTAGTCTTCAATTAAAATTCAGTGGTGACGAGTTCGTCAGACCAATCACTAGACAGGAGTCAGCATTTATACACTGAGCTGATTGGATGGTGTTCATGTGAACAGTGAGTCCCACTTTTAGGCCTTCTAACAGAGGAAATCGTTTGGCTGCACCGACATAAATCTTCACTCCATTTCCCTTCCTAAACAAGACCAAAAACCGAACGTCACTCTGACAAATACATTCCACTAACAACTATCAGTGATCATCTGTGGTGCATAACTCGAGGGAGAAAACAGGCAAGGTCAGAGCTGGTGAATTTGTATCAAAGTGTTGAGTGAGAAGGCTAGAGGAAGGTGTTTGAAGGGCTGCATAACCTTGAACTGTTTGAATACAGCACAGTGATTCTATTATAAGTTGGAGGAGCTTAGACCTACACTGGGATGCATTTCAGATGTGCCTCAATAACAGAGGTATTGAATTGCCCCTAAAATGAGCACTGGAAATAAAGGGAAGCAACTTATTATCCCACCATTCTCTGCAAACAATCATCTCCCTCTCTCCTGGACAGAGTTTACTTTTCTCTGTCATTCTTTTTTTTAATATTCTTTTTATTTTCCACTCTCTTTATTCTTTCTTTTCATTGTTTCCATCGGTGCATTTTTGGTCCTGAAGCTTCCGTTTTTCCCACACTCTCCCCTGTCACACTGGTCGACCGCAAAAATGCAGGACAGAGGAGAGGAGTGTGAGGGGGCTCTGGAATTCCACATGCAGTGGGTAAACACGGCGACTGCCAGGAAGACACACACACAGGAGCAAACACGGCACCTACCCGGCTGTCCTAACCTATACAACAACCCCTGCCCCTCTTAACTCTTCACTTGCCAGGATTCTGACGGCAGAGTTTGTCCAGTCAAATAAGATGCAACACGTCAGCAGAAAGAGGGCTTTTTCTCAGCGCTACTACCTGCTGGTCTCAGCCACATTAAAACCACCAGAGGTTACGGTCTAAACTCATTTAAGACACAGAAACAAATACTTCTTTCAGCAGTCGTTCCAATCCATTTGTGTCCTTTTCCTTTTACACATTAGACGAGTGTGAAGAGCCCTTCACCACTGCAACAGCGTGCTTTAAACAAACAACCGGCCCTGATCACAAAGGTTTGCTGTGTTGTTGTGTAATTTGGCCAGATGTTGCAGTAATAAAGTAAGCATAAACTAAGTGAGGGAAATAGCTGAGAGTTCAGCCCTGTTTCACTCCTTTCCTTTTATTTTCCCTTCTGTGCTCTTCAGCTTATCTCCAAACCAAACAGGATTTAAACGTCGCTCGGAGCCCGGGCCCTTCCATTGAACCACGCTCTGTTTACGGTTCAGGCAGAAATCAGGCCTGTGATGAGGTTGTTTACTGAACAGGCAGATACACCCTGCAGCCAAAAGACTGGGAGCACTCCACACATATTCTAAGTCTCATTAGCATTAGCCATGTCCTCTTGAACTCTCCGATCCCATGCACTCTGTCCGACTCCACAAGCAGGGTCCAATCAATGGCACTGCACTGCAATCACTTAATGTGGTACAAATTACAGGGCGACTTTGTTCAACTTTCAGCTATACTCGATTTAAGCAACAATAAGAGTCAGGGGTAAATGCACCGACTCGGTTGAAAGGCTGGTCTTACTTGATGAGGCGCTTTGTTGCTGTTTTCCTGATCTGGCCCTCTCGGGCACTGCTGGGTGGCTTTGGAGCAAGAACAGGTTTAACACAGGTCTGGATGTGGCTGTGGCTTTGACTGTGATTGGGTCGAACATAAAGGCTGGATGGAGGGCAGCTGGATGGGTTGGTGGGAGCCTGGGCGGGTGGAACGCTTGTCTGGTCTGAATGTTGACCCTGAGGAAGAAGAAAGACAATTGTTATTTAAATGAAATATCATTAAAAAAAATAAACTATCTTGACAAGTTTATTAATGTACTGTGCTTGATGAGTTTACTGGTGGCTGAAATCTTATGGACAGTATAAGGGTGTCAATACAGTAAAATGAGTTGTTAATGGTGATCTCTCACTGGTCAACCATTATCAATCCTGCTATTGCAACATTTTGATTTAAAGCCATATTTACTGAACCAGCATCATATTAATTGTCTATAAGTGCAAAAACAAAAACAATACAAAAACAGGTATTCAAATTTGCACACTGGTACCTTATGTCTGCTAACTGAGCAACTGTGATCACAATAGCAAAGCATTTTGTCAGCTAACTTCCTGTTCTTGGGTCTGCCAGCTATATTAACATGTGATAAATGTTTGGAGAATCAAAGGCTGGTTGCATCATATTAATGCTACAAGTGACACAGCGAGAAGAGATGTGATTTGACCTTGCAGAGAGAGAATAAGTTGATGGAGTTGAGCATGGTGGCCAATCTGTCTAAAATTGTAATGAGCAGTTCTAACTTTGCAGGACTTTTTTTTGACAAAACTAAAAATGGAGATCAAATTAACTGCCTGAAACAGAGCACTCTCCATCACTTTAAGTCATCTTAATTTAATGAACTGTGAGGAGAAAGAAGCTTATTGAAGAACCACAAGCCAAACTATTACTCTGCACCAATGGAAGTGGTGCCAGAGGGTTATTGTATTGACCCAAATACATGTGTGTATTTTTGACAGAGCTCTACAGACGCAGCAGCTATAGTAAAAATAACTCAGATGCCATAAGCATGTCTATTTTATTTATTAAATTAAATTGTGATGTGGCACCTCTGGAGCTTAATCCCAAAAAATACTGACGAGATAAACATGCTGCTAGTAATTTTGACACCAAAACCTTTCAATTTGATAATATTATAGGTACACTATTAGCGAAGGTAGCCGTCACATCTGGTGTTCCACAAGTATCAATTCTAGGCATTTCTAATACATGGAAATAATATGGAATCTGTGACGATCAGTTTTTGATAAATACTTTAACCTACTTGGTCAAGAAATGTTGAAATTGAATACATAACGAGTTGGCTTTAATTGCATCTATGTCAGACTGAATCTACTGGATTCAGCCCAGATGCAAGAAGAGGTCATGTATGGCCGTGATATGATTGAGCATAGAAGTGCATATAACTTACTACTACTACTATTATCTCTCAAAATATTATCAAGCTCACTTCTTATTGTACAATATGTGTTTCAATTTTGAGTAGAGACTGGTATTGGTTTCAGTCAAAAAATAGCAGCATCAAACTATTTTTAAAAATATATTTTTAACTTTTATTTTAATACAAAATAATCAAACCAAACACTAAAAGAGAAATAAGATACAATCACATTTGGAAAGGCTCAGTCATGGGAAAAAAAGTGGTCTCTGGTTATTAAGGTGAGTCAAAGTACTTGACATGAGTTAGTGCAGATATTAATGAAATGCCATCCAAAATCAAAACATGCTCAACTTTCTTTTTGCGGTTGGCTGAACTAAAAAGGAAATTCTTCAAATTATTTGTTTGTTTATACAAGATCTTTTGGCTTAGGAAGAAGGAAAAATACCATTTTCATTCTGACATAATATTTTAGAGCCACATTTCACTCTGTGCTGGGGAAAGCTTTGCATACATTCCTTCCACATCTCATGTCTATGCTATTTTCTCTGCAGCTTTATACGGCTATCTAACAAGCTAATGGTTTTTCAGCTTCACAGTGCAGTTGTTCAAAGGGTCGGCAGTGTGACAGGGGATATCTGATGTAATTTCTTTGTTGATAAATGAGAAGCTGCGTTTCCAGGTTGCAAGGCCTATGGCCGCAATTCAGTTTGAGTGGGGCCAGGAAGGGCACCTTTCTTTGGCTGCCAGGTGGCCCCGGGCCAAGCCTGTGGAGGAGCCACACAGTCTGCACCCAATAACTGGAACGTGGACTGGAGCGCCGGAAAAGCCCCACATCTCTTTCTCTCTCACAGAGGACATGCAAATATGTGTACATGGACACTCACACTCTACCCAAATGCATTCATTAATTTTCCCATGGGACTAAGAAAGCCAGAAAGTTGCGTTCAGTGATATGAAGTGTACATTTGTATGAAAGAGAGAAAGATGAAGTCAAATCATTAATTTCCCAGTCCTTCAAAGAAAGGTTTAAATGATTTTCTTCAAATGAAAAAGAACAGGTTAAATAGAAACACATACAGATTGAAGACTTTAGTCTTCACTGGCAGAAAGACCCATGTGGGTGGAATGAACAGGGAGTGATGGCAAGGATTTTAGGGAGGGCTGTCAGATTCGATGGTGAGACAATCATATCCAGAGTCGGCCCTCCTATGACCTCAGTTTGTGAGGGTTGAACAACAGGATAACTCTGTCTCAACAGTGCATGTACTTCACTGTACACACACAGTCCTTGATCAAATCATGTCAGATTGTACAAAATATTCCTCCATATGCTCGGAGGATGACAGGACATGTCCGCAATAAGAGCAACTTTGGTCAAATGTGTTTGAACTCTGAGACGGGTAACAGAGGAAAGGGATCGCTTTCATAAAGTGCCTTGTGCATTAATTAAGGCCCAACCAAGAACAAATGATGACGTGAGAGCAACTGCATTACTCAGGACCGATCAGAAGAAAATCAGTGGATTAAGTCATTCCACCCCATACATTGTCCCATGGCACTCCCTTGTCTCCTTTTGTCCTCATCCATACCACTCCACAAAATCTGTCTGTTAATATCTTCTTTCAGAGAACATGTACAGAAAGACGGGGAACCTATCGTTTTCCTCCAAACATTAAAAATTACTCTACTGTAATCTCCTTCAGTAAACAAGCAAATCACATCTGTCACGGCTAGTCAGGCATGACTGAAAGGTTTGTTGTCGCTACATTATTACTACTGAGAAAATCATATTCCAAACTTTTATTTGTCCTGTAATGGCAATACAAACGGAGCTCAAATCTGATATGAACAGTAATGGTACGACTTACTCATAAAAAAAACTTGTGATGGAACCTCTCTGGTGCGCTCGTGGGCAGCATTCCTTGATTACTCACCTTCCAATATAAGCCTAGCAGAGTCCCACAGGCAAACAATATAGTCTTGCTGAGAGGAGTCATGTTTGGCTCTCTAGGAATGAGCTTCTGTTGAAGACGATGTTCCCACCGAACACCATTTTGTTAAGTGGTTTGGAAGGAGATCCTCAAAATAGCTTTGTAAATGCTAACATGAAAGCTTTCCCCTTGATGTGGGCACATTTTGGACTGTTTTGGACAGCACTGTGCTTAGGTAAGGGAATATTTTGTACAGACACAAATATGAAGGTTTTTATAACTCAATAGTTCTCATACATATCACTCAATACTCATCTGTGCTGATTTTAAAGAAAGAAATGAAGTGACAGCTAATAAAGCTGAACTCTTCTATGGCCTTTTTTTTTAGATTAAGGAATTAACTTTTTATAGGAACAAATTATAGGGAATTCTAATAGTATCAACAACAAAAACTCTCATAGGGGAGCAGTGAAAACATTTTTCCATGAAAGGAGCTGGGTTCAAGCCCATGTGTCTGAAAGTAACTTCCCAGTTATAGTGTACTTGAGGATAAAACTTGACCTCTACCCACTCTCTGTACAGGACCACTTGTGGGGAATTCCCCTTTAATAATACATGTAATAAATGTAATCATTAGAGTATCATATTTAGGTGTAATAATGAGTGAAAACTTGTGTACCTGGTGTCTGCAACGTCTCTGGTCTGACAATTGTTGTGATTGACGTCTCTGCTGTTGCAGTTGCTGGATAGCGAACTGAAGCTGGTAGCTTCCCTGGGTGGGCATGTAGCGCTGCTGTGGGTTCACCCCTGTCACCAAGCTGTAGGCATTCTGCACCTGCCCGTCCCAAAGACTCTCCTCATCGTGCAACGACCTGTGGCTTGGAGAGCAGAAATGAAGAGAAGTCAGTGAAAAGATCAAAGAATTTAAAATGTAACTGTTTTCACATTTTCAGTGTAAGAGATGCAGAATATGAGGGTTTCAACTCATTTTAGAAACCCTTCACAACTCACTCTGAATAAAAAGATATTATCTATGAAGTTGTGATGTAACATAAATTACTTTGTTACTTTTAATTTACTGTATATAGTAGACAGTTCAGTCCGTCTTTACAGATACATTGACAATAAAAAGAGGAACAGGAGATAGGGGAGAAAGGGTTTTAATGAAATACTGTTATAACATGCATTGAAAGGCACTAGTGGTAAGATAATGTTAAAATTGCATAATTTGTAATATTGTCATTGGACAACTGTTTTTACTGTTAAATCTGGTGCCAGTTATCTATGAGATTTGTGCTCTCCACTTTGTGTTTTTCCATAAATTCTAGTACAATGAATCTACTGCCAACTTTAAAATGTGATTAAATAATAGCTTTTTAACTTATAGTCAGTAATTATGGCTGTAATATTGGAGGATAGTGCAGGCTTCAGTGGCAAAACAATGAGCTATAATTGTACAGTATTTGCTACCATCTTTTCCTTGTCAGTTCATTTACCATCCAACCCAGGCAGAGAAGTGGCAGTAGCTCATTGCCTCCCCTGTTAAACTGCAAACCCACCAGCGAAAAGTAAAAAAGACAAGACAGCTCCCGGTGTCCCAGCTGGTGGCTGCTGGGCCCGCAGAAGCCTCAAGTCAAAGTGTGCAAATCAGAGTCAAAATAGAGGGCAAGCCTGTGGCAAATAGACTGAAGAACTCAAAACCTTTCCTGTGCTTCGGTACTCCCCCGAGCTTCACGTTCCATTCACATCACAAAGCCACAACCTGGAAAGCAAACCTTTTGACCAGCTCCACGAGTTTGTAACTGGATTATCTGTCATTAGAACTAAGCCTGTTTCAGCCTTTTTTTTCTTTTTGGCTTCTGCTAAAGCAATGAGGTGACCTGCCTCCTCTTCAGACACGCTTAAATTGAGTCTATGTGTGTCTGGTGTGCTGCTATGTACCATTTCAGCCAAAAATAATGCCTTAAAGAGCACTATTGGGAGCAGTGAGGAAAAATATGACAGAAAAAAAAAGAGAGATACATGTACAGCTGAAGAAATGGGATCCCTGGGGTCTTAATGACAAAAAAGTTCTTGGGAATTCCTCCCATTCCATGCAATAACATTTGTCCATTGGTCTACAGTAAAAGCAAACACTGTAGACTTAAAATCACAATAGCTGCAATATTTTTAGAACCAAACTACGATAAGCTCTAAAATTAGAAATCAATTAATCTTGAACAACAATGCACACTGTGGGATAATAATCTTCTGTCGCTCAAGCAAAAAAAAAAAAATTCCTGTCCTGTGTGGCCAAACAAAGACACAAGGGATCTTAAACTCATGTGAACATGCTATCCGCCCATGCATTTCTCAGTTCACATAATGGCACATATATTGCAAAAACAACTGGTGCGACCACGAGCCAATTTCAATTTTTTTAGGTTGTGGAAACAAAGGCTTGTCTGTGAACCTTGCAAGGCCAGAGATTCTACAAAGCCAGGAGACAAAACAAGAACTCGTTCTTTGTTTACAGCAGTCATTTCCTTTAACTTGGCTGCATTTCGCACACTGGACCGCAGGGACCTTCAGTGCTACCATTTTATTAGCGTATGGTCTAAAACTGACTACTTCTCAGGTCAAGAGCATATGCTTTCCTTAGTTAAAACGTGTCTGTTGGACCCTAAGGAGAGCTCTTTTCAGACAGGACTTGTCAACACAAAGCCGTGCAAAAAATACTACAAAAACCAGAACGAACCTGAGTTTTCAGTCATAATTCCAACACATGTAAAAGGGAAAAAGAAATGAGAGAGAAGAACAGTATTGCATCTGAGTTTCTCATCACTAGTGCAGCACATGTGTTGAACTATCTGGGACTTCCCTGCCTGCCGGACTCCTGCTTGTGGGTGTCAGCTTACTCCCCGCTGTGCTCGCCATCCTTTAATATGCTGATATGACTTACAGTAGAACAACACAGCGGTGCAAGTTGAGCACATGTGCGGCATCAATCTAACTCTGTGTGAATGTGGGAAAACGGACGGCCTGAGATGACGTCATGCCACAGTATCTCAAACCCCTGCCTGGTTAGTATAAACATCAGCTGCCACAGGAGCGTGAGGGTATTTCCAGCCATTACTAAGCGTTTGTTTACTTTGTTTTATTGCAATGACATGACACTGAGCAGACTGTCCTTAACATACAAAAAAATATAGCATCAGGGGATTTGTTGTGGAAGCAGCTTAGATGTGGATGGTGATGCTTTAATTAATGCAAATCCTGAAGCTACCTGAGTCTATTCCAAGAAGCAGGTTCACTGAGTTATCTGGATAACTTTGCTGAAGAAAACTCACAACATTCTCATATCTGAAACATGGATTGATCCAAAATGATCAGTTTTGGGTTTTACTCTCACACTGAAGCCAGGTGAGCTCAGGGATCATCTTATGTTGAAAGAAGTGTAAGAGTAAGGTAAAGTTAGCTGAGAAGTCTGATATCTGTGAATCACAATCGGGGCAAGCGAGCTACAGATGGTCACGGATAAAAGCAAAAGGACTCAGGGGAACAAGAACTTGGTGATATGAGCCTAATCAAACAGCAACACTAGTGTCACATATTTGACAATATGACATTTCTCCTAAATGGGTGACATACATGAAGAGCTGAAATGATCATTTAATGAGTTGGAAATTCATCTATTCATTATCAACTATTTTGATACTTAATTTAGTTGTTTCAAGTAAATCATTTATAAATGTGGTCTCAGCATCTCAAACATGAGGATTTCCTACTTTTCTTTGTAATATAAGATTGTAAAATTGAAGATCCCCTTCAGGCATTTACTTACATTTATATTACAGTAAAATACTCGGCTTGGTATAGTTTAGTATAATAGTTGGCGTCTGATACCATGTACTTCCCCTTCATCACTGAAAACAGTATAATCTATCTATCTATAAAATATGCAAATACTATTCAGCACAAACGTTTACCTGCTGGACACAATATATTTCCTACTTTACCGAAAAGTTCAGATTCAGATTATTATTGCTCAGTATTTTTTATTTTTTATTTAAATGTCATATGACCAGGTAAGACATTTAGAACAGCTTCTTATTTACATGAAAGGGGCATAAGGGACATGCTAATAATAACATAACTAGGAAGAATATCCATGCAACAGATTATAATATTAATTTCTATCAGGAGACAGGCTTATCAGTCAGTGTGATATGAGTCCAGAAAAGATCCCAAACTGGCGCCTACTCTTATGTCTGTTATCCATCCTGTTAAGCAGAGGCTTGTATGGAGCTGTTTTTATCATGGTGTTTGCCCATTTTTTAAATTCTGGAAATCTGGTAGTTTTCCAGCTTCTAAGTTTTGTCCCTGGCAGCCACAGAGGTGCCTAACAAGATTCTCAAAAATGCTCCACTTGATATGTTGTATGTTTGGTTTCTGCCCCCTAACAAACATCATCTTGGAGATAGTCATTATCTCCTTCTCAACTAATTGCTCTGATATTCTAAAGTTGTTCTCCAGAAGGGTTGAATAATAAAATGCAGTGTCTGAGTCTTTCTGACATTACAAATACAAAGTTTTATTTATTGTACCAATTCTATTGAGTCTTACTATTGAGCCTCACTTTTGTATTTCCCATTGTTGGATATAATTTTCAGGCATTCATTTTCCTCCACAGTCAGTGTCAGTATGTGTTTTGGTCCAAAGTTCTTTGGAGTGAGACATGATGGGATTTAATACATTATGTGAACATTATCCAAGATGATCCATCAATAGAGGTAAATGGGACTGACAATATTAATTCCCTCTAATTGGTTATGTCTATGTCAGTGTTGGGCTATTTTGGCCATTTCTAAGGATAAATATCTCACAAAATACATAATTTGGAATCTTGTAAACCTCCTCTGTCCTGAGGAGAACACATTCTACTGAGTTCAATCCTGGGTTTTTCCCCTCCCACAAAAAGTCTTGAATTATTGTATCATATTGTTTAAATATCTGAGGAGATAGAGTAACTGGTAACATCATAAGTACATAATTGAATTGTGGTGAAACCACCATTTTTATTACATGAACCTTCCCCCATGATGTAAGCGTAAGTTCCCCCATTTATCTAAACCCATTTACATTTTTTGTAGCAGTGGTTCAAAATTTAATAGAGTTTTCCTTTCACATTCCAGCTTAGTTTAGATTCTTAAGTATTTCATCATTTTTCATTTGAGTATATTTAGAATATATGTTAATACATTTGAATGACATAATCCAGGTATAGGAGCAGCTTATTATTTTCATATCCTGATCATTTGGAGTAAGATTGTATTGTGTCCATTAAGTATTTTATCAAATTCAATGGGTCTTTTACCAGCTTCAAAATGCTGTCCACATATAACAACAATCTGTGCTAAATCCCACATCCTTCCAACCCACAAATATTAGAAGTAGCCAGTGGCATTATACATTACATTATTGAACAATAATAGTGACAGAGCACAAACCCTGCCGAGCAGCTCTAGTGAATAAAGGTGAGATTACGCCACTGGTTATCACTGTGGCCTTTGGATTCTTGTATAATATTTTAATCGAGTTAGTAAATGTTGGTCCAAATCCAAAATGTGACAAGGCCACAAATAAAAACTGAACTCAGTCAAATACCCTCTCTGCATCAACTGAGAATTCAGCGACTGTCTTTTTCTGTCCAATTCAACCAAATCAAAGGTATTAATCTACTGTGTCTGTCATGTGTCTGTGCATGACCTATTTTTCAAAAATCATACTTGAACAGTATGCATAATGCTCGTTAATGCCCTTTTCCAGACATAGAGCAAAGATCTCTGTTAAAATCTTGCAATCCAGATTAATAAGACTTAAAGGTTGAAAATTAGAGGGGTTTGCTATGTTTTTATCTTCTTTAGGTATTACTGATATTATTGTTGAATGTTGGGGGGAGAGATCCTACTGTAAAAGCCTCATTATACTGTATATCTCTTGTAAAAGTGGTGCCAAGATATCTACATACTGCTTATAGCACTCCACTGGAGCCCTGTCAAGGCCAGATGACTTTCCTGCTCTCATGTATGAACCAGCATTCCCGATTTCATCCTCAGTTATTAGACTAATAATTCCACCTGTTTGGAAGACAATTTATGTAGAGATTAATGTTAAAAAAAACCCTGTCAGTTCCTCCTGTTTGGGATTGATGTCCAATGTACGTAGTTCTTTATAAAACTGTTAGATTTTTTTCCTTTGTTGAAGAAACTATTGTTGGTATTTCTGGCATTACATCAAAGGGGTTCAGATGTTTTATTTGTCCTCAATCATCTTGGCATCCTGATGAAATAACAATATCTTTATATATTATCTTGAATATCTTTGTGTTTTGGACTGTTGGTCAGACAAAAAAATCTACCCATATTTATCTCAGAAAAACATATAATGTACATATGTTAAAAGAAAAAGAAATTATATTTATTTAATTAATCTAGACAATAAATGTTAGATGAATTGATAATAAAAATACTTATTAGTTGTAGTCCTACATGCTTGTAATACTACTGCACACTGAGGGTCTGGTTATGGCTGTTAAGGTGTGTGTATCCACTAAATAACCTAAATCCAATCTCCTCCTTCCTATTGCAACATCTGGCTCCAATCATTGTGAATAAAAATGTCTCTTCTTTTAAATTTGAAGGAAGAGAGACATCAAACCAATTTTGTGGGACTTTGTCCGCCATCAAAGAAGTTTTAAATTTTCACCCGAGTTTTTCTGATTAGTTGGGTTGTTGGTTCAGCAAATGGGCTGTCATAAAAATCCTTTGGAATGGTATGTCCTTACAAAATCTGACCAAGTCAAACAACAATCTGACAAAGTATTGAACAGGACTAAAAATACCCTGAATAAGCAGGGTTGTGGTATTTCTCGTGCTGGAATGAACATGAAGAAGAGATGATGGTTTCGCAGTCATTGCATACGTATAGCAAAGAGTAAACGGGGAGACTATTACTGTGGCTGGGGCGCTAATGCAGCTGAAGACACATAAATGACTGTTCATGTGACTAATCTGCAAGGGGAAGACCAACCATGATATGCTGCCTGTCTTAGAACAACACCAATGGCGCTTTTCCACTATACAGTTCTAGCACGACTCGGCTAGACTCAGTACGGTTCCA
Source organism: Scomber japonicus (assembly GCF_027409825.1). Classification (NCBI taxonomy): domain Eukaryota; kingdom Metazoa; phylum Chordata; class Actinopteri; order Scombriformes; family Scombridae; genus Scomber; species Scomber japonicus. The sequence goes on along the minus strand of NC_070593.1, from coordinate 17,927,659 downwards.
GGAGTGACCTTTTCCATTATAAAAAGGTACCACTACCCAACGTGGGCGGGGTCGGCACAAAACTGCTGTGACTTTGTTTTATATGCGACACAAACACATAAACAATGGAGGACATGGAGGCAGTGGTGTACTTGCTGCTGTATGTGGCTTTCTGTCACACACAAAGCAAGAAAATTGAGCTGAATGCCTGTAACACTGTTGCCGGTATTTAAAAATGCCAGGTTTGATTCTTGTGTGGGACGGCTCATGGCTCTTCCAGTGAAGACTCTCTGACCAAACAGTGGCCGACAGTCTGTTGACGTCACATTTGGTATCGGCTCGGCTCCCTTGGAACCTCATCAGAGCAGATACTAAAAAAATACCAGGTACCAGGTACTATCCCTAGTGGAAACATTGGAAAAATTACCAACTTGAAACATTGACATTGACATGACTATTTGGCTTTGTGAGTATTTGTTGAACCCGTTGTCTTGACTGTAGTTTGTTGTCTGTTCAGTGGATGAATATCATCATTATTGTACCAGGAGGCCCAACAACGGAAATGATCACAAAGTTAACTGTGGGTGTGTGAGGATGTGCAGTATGGTTGAAAGCCGACGGGTTGTCAGCACACTGGAGTGAGGCAGCAGCTCTCAGAGTGCTGATGCAGCATACCTGGTAGATCCTGACAGCAGTACTTCAAAGACCACTGCTACTCTTTGAAACCCATCATACTTCACCCCTGTGGTTGCTTAAAGAGCCAGTGAGCTTAACAGTTTCAGTATGTTTGGCACAAACCATCAGCCCGAGTGTAGGCGGGGGGGGTTAGAGGGGGGTTTCTATGGTTGCAGGGGCGAGAGCCTTGGAGCAGACAAACTATGTGGGTGTTGATATTGCCCCCTCCCCACTACCACCACCGCCTCCGCGACCCTTCCAAAGCAATGTTTTAAGCTGCCAGCATGCTTCACACACTCCAGGCAGTCAGCAGCCAGTTCCACTGCTTCTTAGCTCCACAAAGCACAATTAAAAATGGAAGAAAACGCCAATTTCCAAGCACGTATTGAACTAGCCTGCCCAGAGGGGTGTTGGCACTCTGCGATCCTTTTCCAAAGACTAACAATCTTCAATCTAAAAACTCGTCAGAGACCATTAAAAAAGTCTTTAGATTCTATTGAGTGTGACCAAATAGGCTACCACAATCTAAGTGTCCACAGTAAAAACTTGTGTAAAGTTGATTACACAGAAAATCCTCAGGACATTCATTTGGACAAAGTGAATAATAGTTGATACCTGAGCAGCTCCTCTGCATCTCTGACACACATCTATCGCTCGGCAAAGTGGTCAGAATGAAAACGCAAACGTCCCTAAAGTGAAACACTTAACTGCAGTATTTTAACCCTTCAGGCATCATCGCTGATTTTGGAAAACAAGAATGGTTTTCTACACTGACTCCAACGTCTGTGTCAGTTTAGATCAGCACATCATCTCAAATTCAAAGCTCTCAGAAGAGAGATATGCTGTTTACCTTGGCAATGACTCCCATTGAGTCTGTAACACACTATTCCTTCTCTGCAGCCTCAGGGGAGGGCAAAATATAGTATATGTGAGTACAACGGTGAGAAATTTGACCAAATGGGGTACTGGAGCTCTTTTAAGGAGCCACCTTAAAATTTTGTACATATGATACTTTTCTCTCTCTGATATGGAGTTAATGTGTATCTTAAACACAGAAAACTAATAATTTTCACATTTTACTATCTACACAGTAAAACACCTTTTTAAAATAACAATAATTTTGTGTCACTAAAAACTGTAAACAAGCTTGTCTTGTTGATTATGCATTGACCACTAAGTGAATAATTGAAATCCACGTTTTACCTTATTTCCAAATTTCAATATTCAAAATGAGAAATTGCACATTGCACATTTAAAAAAATAACAATCTAAATGTGCCACCTTTCTTTGGACTCACCCGGTGCTGCTCAGTAGATCTGTTCCAGAGTGAAGAGCTTTCATTGGTCCTTGGGTCGTAGCAGCAGTGTGTCGCACCTTGTTGTTCAGTGTGAAGCTCTCTGTGCCCAGCATCCTATTGGCCAGGTTCAGGTTTGTCAACTGTAGGAAGGAAGAGAAGAATTTAAAAGACAATTCAACTCAAAGCAATTTAATCTTAATTATCTATTCATTACATTTACTAAGATAAAGGCATTCATTAACAAAATCAATGTTAAATGCAGTCACTTCTATCACTGCTGCTTCTAGTCATGTTTGATGAATGAGTGCTCATACTATGTTCCTCCCTGCGTCCACCACTTCCATCTCTTGCATTTGGGGGCTGTGTGAAATGTACACACAGCACATGGCAGAGCTAGTCTCCGCTCAGCACTAAATCCAGGTGGTCCTCTCCCCCTCCTCCATGCCGAACAGAATTAGTTATCATGACTTGCCAAATCTGTTTACAACCACATCAGCACTACTGTAGCAACTGCACCTCTGTGCTGCTCTATTTTCTCCCTGGGAATTATGTACTGTGATGAAATCTAATGGTAGAATTAATCACGCCGCTGTGGCGTTTTGTTTACTTTGTTTCCTCGTGTGAGCATTAAATCCCCAATGCGAAAAAATGGTAAAGCTGCCAAGCCTTTTAGTACATAAAGATAGGGTCAGCGTGTCGACTAGAATCACATATAATACTTGTCTCCTGCACCTACTGTGGTCATGACTATCCATAACTCTGGACAAGGGTAGGAGGAAATGAAAACACCCATGTTGGTGGCAACAGCTTCAGCTTGAGGATGAAATGTCATATATATTACGTCAGGAACCAATCACAATGTTTGTTTACAATAACTTTGGGTAGAAAATCCCTACATCACATACACACAATTTAATGATGCAGAGCAAATAGGGGCGAGGAACAACTGAGATATAATCTCAACTTCAGGGAAAATGGTTAAGTCTTGTTGTGTATGGGGGTGCTGGGTAACAAGAGTTGAGAAGGTTTCAGGTTTTTAAGATTTTCATCTACATTGAGCAAACATGATCAAAGACTGCTCTGGATCCAGCATCGGTAAAGGGAGGAGATCCAGGACAGGCCAACTGCTGGTGTCAGCTGAAAAGAATGGGGGCCTTACAGCCTGATCTTGATGAACGAATTTGTGGGAAGCTTTATGTCTCATTTCATTTTCAGTATCAAAGAAACAACTTATTTTGAGATTGTTGACGTTGGGTTAGCTAGGCTAATGTTATGTCAAACCGGTCAGACCACCGTGTTTAGATATAAATCTTCAAACATTACATTTACGGCTCAAAATGACAACAGAAATAAACAAGTTTGAAAAATGTCACATATCTCTGCAACTCAAATCAACCGCCAGCTGTCTATCCAGAAGTGACACAATAATAAACAGTTCTGTGGCACAGTTCCAATACGGCATTGTATAAACTGCCATAATGTCCCATCATGTTAGGTCATGTTCAATTGACAGAGGGAGAATATTCTGACTGACGGTGTTAAGAGGATGTAATGTCCAGGTCACCAGCAGACGCACAAATGCACACGCTGAAAGGATTTACCTTCATATCTGTGTATCACAATGTAATAGCACATTTGTTTATTATAAGTGAATTGCGGTTTTTAAATTTGTATATACAACCTAGCATGAGAGTGAGTAATCACGAAAACCTTAAGAGGTCAAGCAGTGCAACAGGGTGTTGTTCATGTTTACGGAGTTCTCCATTTAGTTCAGCAAGTGATTTAATGACTTCTAATCTGAGCCTTTAAAAAAACACTAAATGTTCTCTGAGCCTTTGAGTGCAAAACACAGGTCTGTTTTACTCTGCAAAATAAACAGCTGCCATTCCTTGGATTAACTATTCATTGGAAATACAGCAAACACCTTTCAGATAGACAGAATAATGAACAGTCAAGAGGAAGCCACGAAACTGCCGTCTGTGTGGTCTGGTGCCATCACAAGAAACTCTGACAGGAAAAAATCCAGTGAGGCAGAAGAGGAGGAGGAGGAGTAGAAGAAGTAGGAGGAGGAGGAGGAGGAGGAGGTGGAAGAGGAGAAGGAGGAGGAGGAGTAAAGGTTGAGGGGCTCCCCACACTGAAAGACAAACCTTTGGGGAATATAGAAGGTGGTGATCCAACGATGGTGGTGAGCCAACGAAGCTGGCGCTCCCCTGCTCGGTGCCAATTTGCCACATTCCTCTATTTATAAGCATCAATTACCACAAAAAAGGGGCTGCTTGTTAAGTATCAACAGAAATCACTCCCCCATGGCGCATCTGATAATGAGACCTCACACAGAGCTGAGGCTTGATGCGGCTCACCACTGTTTAGGCCAGCCAGCTTCAAACCCAATTCCAGACCCACCCCCACAGCAGCCCCAGCCCACAGACTACAGGCGAGCTGAAGGCTGAAGGAGGAAGGTGCGCTGTACGAGGCAGCAGACCCTCCGGCTCCAACAGGTCTGTTGAATGAATGAGCAGCTAGATGACGCCAATCAGCATGGGGTCAGGCCAGGTTTATGCATCAACAAAGAGAAATATCAGAGACCTCACAGTGAGAGACTACTGCAGAGGGCCAGATTCTTCTTCCTTACATGAAGCACCACGGAGATCAGTTTACAATTGTTTAATAACTCAACATAGTTTCTTAGTTGAACACAGTGAAACTTCCTGCTCCTGTTGGCTCACTGGTTTATGGAGGTTGGAAACATAATGAACTCACGTGTTGTGTCAGCAGGTTGATGTTACTGGAGCTGGCATAATGGCGAGCAACCTGCTTGTCGGCCAGCTTTTGGAGGGCCGAGATGAAAGCCTGCTGGTTCGACTGGGCCTGGGCAGACAAAGAGTTCAACTCCTTGAAGGTCCCCGCTGAGTTTGACTTCAGCTTACTGGAACTGCTCCTTCTGATCACTGATATAAAGAAAAAAACATAAGACAAATGTGTGAATATGGGAATAAGATCAATATCGAGAAGTTAATGTAGAAAAATAATATTACCCTGGCCTGCAGAGGTGGGTCTAGAGAGCTTCTGGCTATAGATGTGTGTGGCACTTGGCATGGAGGAGGCTGCAGAGCTGGGCGTGGATGAGGTAAAGGATGGGATCCCTTTGAGCACCTGGGTTGATTGCCCTATACCCGCTGTGTTAAGGCCAGTAGAAACAGCTGTCCACATCGCTCTTTGGGGCTGCGTGACCACAGGAGCGGAGGTGTATGCAGGAAGGTCAGAGAGAGTCTCGGACTGGCAGAACTGAGATTTCGCCAAGGATTGCGCGTAGGACGGTGGCTGAGATGGCGGTGGCGGTGGTGGACAGTGAAGAGGCAAGGATGTTGGGGCGGGGGAGCAGTGCTGCAGATGAATATGGGTGCAATCCAGGGTCACAGGAAAGCTGGAACAGTGCTGAGAGGCCTGCACCTCTGGCCGGGTTTTAGCAGCTCTAACTGCTGCCTGTGGGTCTTCAGGCAACATACGGACAGAAGGCTGACTTTCAGTGGCCTTGATGTCTGGGTCACTGCTGATTTTCCCTGTGGATAGCGAGGATTCTGAAGAGCTGGAATCCTCTTTGGCCACAGGCAGAGCTGTTCAAAGCAGGAAAGAAGCCAGAGCTCCTTTATCATCAGTTAGCCATTCCATGGCTCTGACACACATTTGTTTTTCCCCAATGAGTGCTAATCGTTTGAAGCTGACCCTTTCTTCACCCTGGATGACTCAATCTTTTTTCCCTTTACTTTTTGGGGGGGATTTAAAAATCTAAACATCAAAATTCCTGTTTACTGTGTTTGAATGATAAAATATTAAACACAAACCAGACCTACAGTAAGAGAAATATGAAAAAGAAAAAACATGGATGGAACTCACTTTTGGATTTCTCACAGTTGCCTGGCTCTCCTGAGGCATTTATTTCATGAAAGTCTTTCTTAACACTCCTGACTTTTGTTCCTAGGAAGACGGTGGCTGATTTATTTTTCTGTGTGTAGAATGTCAGTACTTCCTCCAGATCATTTTCACTGTTAAAAAAAAGAGAGAGATAAATGTGTATTGCAGATTGAGATCACTCTTCAGTCAGTAGCATATATAACAAGAACTGTAAAGAGCCAAGTGCTGAACAATGGCAAGTGGACTTGCCAATTCACTAACCTCGCTGCAGTGATGTACTCTTGAAATACACTGGCGTCCACACAAAGCTCCTCTTTGCTATTCTCCTGTTTTTTCAGCATATGTTCGGTTTCCTCAAAAGATAAGAAAGAATAACAGAGCTTGTTTGAAAAGTAATAATAGTCGTCTTTGATTGGATCACCTCTTAGAAATTGTAATTCTTGGGTAAAACTAGAGTCTGAGAACTTGGTACCTTGTTGTAACAGTGGATAAACTCCCCTAGCTGGTGGGACAGGATGCGTCTGCGGTCTTGGAGTGGTAGCTGGCGACTGGGCAGGACCACCTTTATGTCTTGTTGAAGGTTACTGGCTGCTCTTCTCAAAAAACGAATCACCAGCTCCTGTGCAGACATTAAAAAAAACAAAACATAAAATGCAAAATCTTTTACTATCACTGCCCTGAAGCATCGATGCACCTTGATGCACTTATTCAATCTGTCACTGTGTTCTCCTTTCAGCCTTTCAGACTTCTAAATTCAATAAGCAGCAGACTGGCTTAGGTTCAGATTGATTTTCCCAAGAGATTTGAGGTCACTGATAATGACTTTACAATCAGAGACAAGTCATCCCAAAATGGTAAAAAAAAAAAAAGTCTCAAAATGGCCTCGTACACAATTCAGCTCCAGCCAGATGAGCAACATTATTATTAGTAATGATAAGGGTGATAATGTATGTACATACAAAAGAAACAGTGCTCCAGGATATTCCACTCCAGTCCATTTATTATAAAAAAGGAGATTTTGAAAATAGAAAAATCAGTCATACCATTTGGTCATTGTCCTTTTCTGGCCAAGCTGGGATGGTGTTGGCACTACTCTCTGCCAACAGTCTCTGCTGGACTCGCTGCAGGTAAGAGGAAAAAGCCATCCGGGCCTGCACTTTACTGGAGAGGAGAGGCAGAGGCAGCAGGAATTAACACAAAATAAAAAGCATCACAAAGTAGCAGTGCAAAGGTAAAGTAATTTTATTAACTACGTCCTCAAGCTAAGTGTAACAACTGCTTTGTTGCTTTGGAATCTGTGATACAGGTGTTACAGCAAAAAGAACAAGCAGTCACACTCATTCCATTTGCTAACATATCATCCAGAGAGACAGCAAACAAAAACAGGTATGTATCACTTTCTGCCAAAAGTTGTTGAAACACTGTGTATCTTGTCCTGCGCCAGCATCAAAATAATAAATTGTCTCTGTGGCCCAGGTGAGCCTGGAGAGGATACTGTCAGAACACTGAAGAAAAAAAATGTTTTGGAAGCTGTCAAACACAAACAATGATATGCTATACTATAATTTCCCAGCTTCATGCACAGTCCTGGCAAGTACAGGAATTTTCTACAAATTCAGACTTGTTATTGTAATTCCTTCTTAAATTATAATTTTTGGCACACTTTAAAAATCTACGGGAGACTTGCAGTCTTTTGTTGCTCTTAAATATAACAGTATGTAAAGTGTGGCGTAAGTCAGTACTGACAGGACTCTTAATTCAAATAAAGGAATATATGAATGTTCAAATGTTTCCTCCTCAGCCAAATTTGAATTTATATATTATGTTTTTTTATATAATCTTACCACAACTTCCTTTACTCTTCTCTTGGGTAAATGTCAAGCTTTGGCTACTACTAGAAAAATGCCAAATGAAGCTATTTTGCAGACAGAAGATTATAGTCTATCCAGTCCAGATAAAACAATGCAATCACCAAAGTACAGAAAGTTAAATAGTGGGTTAGGGGGTAAAACAGTCTATATAGATGTGTGTCTATATAAATATGACAAACAAAATAAGTAAAGCAGTCACATTTGTTGACCCTAGCAGTGACCCAACAAGCCACAGGCAGTGGCTCAACCTGTGGTGAGGAACTGGGACACTCTTGGTGGGAGCATATTGTAAGTACCCTTTGCATGACTCCTTCTTAAAGAGGGAAAAAGGGTAAAGTGAGTAAGAAGTAAGGAGGAAGGGAGGGTGATGAAATAGCTGCCAATGTGAGCAGCAGCCCAGAATACAGACTGACCTGAGGTCCCACCCCTGCTGAAGGATGTTGAGCAGGTTGACTCTGGGCCTGGCTGCCTCCGAGCTGGACAGAGTCTCACTGTGAGAGCTCTCCAGTGATGTGGCCACTTGTTTTCTTTGCTCTGCTACCAAAGCCTTGTGTGAGACCGGTTCACAAACTTGTTTCACCTCCTCTCCTTCCTCCTGAGCACACTCCTCTCCCTCCAGACCACTGCTCTCAGTCAGAGAGGCCTTGGATTCCTTACCTGAGGTATGCAGCATTGCAAGGGAAGACAAATGTCAGTTGCATGACTGGCATGTTGGATTAAAAAACACACACACACACACACACACACACACACACACACACACACACACACACACACACACACACACACACACACACACACACACACACACACACACACACACACACACACACACTCAAAATAGGCCTTTTACTGTATTGTTGCTGCAATGAAATGAACTCATTCAGAGTCATATTTGGCTAACCTTACTGTGACACAGGGGAGTTATTTATTGGAACCAAAAGCGCATTAGCGTGCAATGCTGTCCTACTTAGCTGCACTCTCTTTGGTTTCAGATGAGAATTAAAGCAGTTTCCTGAACTGAGGCAGGATCCATCAGGCCTACCCGATTTCTTCTTCCCTGCAGCAGAGCGATGAGTCAGGTGGCGCTGTCTCCTCTTACGTGCCTCCAGAGACAGCAGCTTCCTCTCATACTGGACGACGTGATAGCCGTGGACTGTGTCCACCTGCAGCTGCACATTCCCGTTCACATTCCTGAGAGGCAGAACAAGACGTGTCAACTCAATCGTAATAACAACAACAATAAGAATGATTTATATGCCTATCATCAACAAACTTTTAACTTTAACTGAAGCCAGTTCTGTGAAAGATTAGTGTGGTTGAGTAGTTTGTCCAGAAGTTGACGTGACAGACAGTGATGATCCAAAGGAGAGAGTATAAATGTCAAATAATAGCAGCAACTGAGGTCTTGCAGCAACAACCGTCTCCCTACTCTGGCTACCAAAGGAATATGGAAAAATCTTAGATGGGCTTAGTTGGGGTTCAAATCTCCAGACAATATTGTGAAACAGTCAAAGCAGTGGTTAAACATGAAAGCCCAGACTGATTTAAATAACATAAACGCATGTTGTATTACAATAACAAAAATGTGGTTCACTAAAGAGGCAGAGTTCATCTATAACTGTCTCCCCCCCCCCCTCCTGCCCTCAAATCGACGCCACAATGCCACATAGACATTGGGCGCGCTGGAAAAGTTGACTGCGCAACGTCTTGTCAGCTGTTCCTCTCACCTATCCAATCGAAAGACAAAACAAACGCCACGTTAAGATCCAACCGTTTCCACAAACTGATGGAGAGATTTATTCCCCAATCCCGACCACAATGGAAACGCTTACCTTCCATGGAAAAGTCTGTTTGCCAACATGTAGTTCATTGATGTCTTGGACTCCAGATATCCACTGAGAGAAGAAGATAATAAGCAAATTACAATAATCATAAAGGCAGGGTCCCGAATGTGCCTCAACCTCCTCATTTGCGGCAAATGTGTTAAAATGAAGCTTCTGTGATATAGCTACTCTGGGAGCAGCTGCTATTAAACACACCAATTATTTCCCAGACCACTCAATAATTTGAGTTTGAGATCCCACAAAATCTCTGCTGCTAAGAGAGCTGTGTATCTATTAAGCAACAAATCCTCAGATAGGAATATGAATTCTAAGCAAACCAAATGGATTAGCTCTCAAATAAGGGAATTTCTACAAGAGCCCAACCCATACTGGATTTTTGGGGCCTATGCCGATACTGATATCAGGGAGTAAAAAAATCAACATCAATATATTGGCCGACATTCTTTGTATAGATACATACATTCACCAGCCACTCCACTAGCTCTGCCCTACATTCTACATTTTTGTTGGCATTTTGAGAATTCTACTTTATGTCAATAGGTGGTGTTTTACATGAAGGGGTATACATTAGTTTTCAATATAACACACTCCAGTTCACCACCACCACCTGCTACAACCTCAATAATAAACACAGAAGTAGAATTATCACATTTCTGACAATGTCAACAAAAAACAAGAATGTATAAGCTGTTTATGGTAGAGCAGTTGTATTGGATTGCATTAGATTGCACAGGTGTTTCTAATACAGTGTCCAGTGAGTGTATATATATTGGTTGCTCAGTGTAAATATATAGAAATACCTTCTGACAACTAATGCTTAGCAACTTTGTAGCTACACCTCATGCTTTCAAGCTATTTCACTATCGCAGGCAAATTTATGAATAAATGTGCAAATAAAGTCATATTTTGCCTGTGTATTGTACAGAGTGTTGTATCATGATCTTGATCATGTGGCGTACGGTGGTCATAAAACTCAGTCCGAGCTGTACTCTTAAGTCAGTCTTTTTCAGGTTTTGACATTCCGATAAAATCAAACATGTTTAATATTATTGGAAGTTTTTAGTCTTGGCTCATGTAAATGGTGATGTTCAATGACATGAACATTGTCAACAACCAATAGGTGCACTCAGTCCCAAACAGGAAGCAGCAAAAACTGCAACTGCTAGAGTGCTGACGTCTTTAGATGTGAGAGGGTGTCAGACTTAAGTCTTTCAGTCTTTTAGTGTATGGTAGGCATTAGCGACAGTCAAGGGTAGTAGCTGATTACAAGTGATCAGTCTGTGCTTTCTTTGTTCAGCTTACCCATAAAGCTCCCATGTCTCTGCTGTGGGGAAGATTCTAATGAAGCCCCCTCGTCTCTCATACTCCTCCTTTATCCTCCTAAGCACTTTGATCTATATTAGTGAAAGAAAACAAAGCAAGCGTTATAAAGGAATCCATGTTTATTCAGTATCAAAATCATGTCATATTGCCACTATTAAGACTGTACCTCTTCAGCAGTCAAACTTAAAGTGCTGTCTCCTTGGCCTTGTTTGGCTCCTTGCCTGTCTTTCAACCCGTCTGTCTCTGCGTTACTGGCTGATGCAGGCCTCTGCCGCTAGCAGGGGAAAGAACAGAGACAATATCACTAATATCAACTATAACCAACCATGTACAACCATTCATCTGTCCAACACAAATACTTGCAAAAGTTAAAAAGAGTTTAATTAAATGTGCTCCAAAGGTTGTCAGTGTACTTGTAATTCTTACATTTTTGTTAAAGAGGTCATCTGTCACTGACAATGACTAGCAGGTCGGAAACATATTTCTCATTTTTAGATGGAAAATAGATATCCTGAGCACCCAAAAAGAATCTCCTCTTCTCCCTGTCACATGAATTTGAGCTTTTTATGTCATGCGTTGGCATTTCTGGCTGCCTCTCTTCTGCATGCACTACCAGGCTGTGATTGACAACTTTGGCATGCACGTTGGAACTCGGGGCCAGACAGCAGGGCCACAACCCAGAACGATCACATGCAGAATTTGTCATCTCAATAGCAGTGGGGATTATATTTAATTTGTCTGTTGCGGCTGGAGGGATACAAAGGCAGCCAAAAAGTGACAAGGCCTAAGCCCTCGTCTCAACTGTTGCCCCAATCAGAGTAAAGGAAGAGGACAGGTTCTCCGAAGGCCCCTGGAGTCCTTCAGCGGCCTCAATGACAAGCCTGCTTTAGAGTCAGGCTTGCTTTAGGTATGTCTGAGAAACTGAGACTCTATTAAGAAAAGTTTCTGAACTTTTGAGCCAAGTGGTGCATTGCAGCATTTGTTTTAACAGGCCACTTTGCTAATGTAATGAGAAATCTATTAAAATTCAGCTTCGGGAATCGATATAATCCATTTGTCTGCCACTATGAGAAATAGTAAAACCACATAATCAAATAAGCAGAAAGGAGTGAGCAATTTCTTACCAGTAATGTAACAGGCATCAGGGAATTGCAAATGGACAAGGCAAAGAAAGATAAATACGGATGAGTCAGAAGAAAACTTACCACTCTGCTGCGAGCGGTGGCTGTCGGTGCAGAAAAAGGTTTCTAAGAGGCAACGGGTGAAGACAGTGAGTTGCCGGTGAGCATCAGAATTACTGTGACACGTTGTGACCGCTGTTATTCAACATGCATACTGCATGCAACAATGAGACATTGTTACTGTATTGTCTAAACAGGCCCTTTACACAACATGAGGTGGAGCAGAAATCTGTCTGATTTAGTAATCTCTTTCCAGCACATCCAGCGCCAAATCTGGGTGCAGTAGTCGAGCGGAGGGAGCCAAGTGCATTAGCTGCTGTGGCATCATTAGCCAACAAGGCCTAGCGAGAGCATTAGTCACTTGATTAGAAATGATAAAACAATAAGCCACAGGGTGCAGCACTTACAAACTGATGTCACTCAAACACTGTAATTATATTAGCAGTTGTTTTGCATTACAGTAAATTTTCCATGAGGGGATGAGAAGAGTTAAGTGACAGTGGCAGGAATGTACTGTAAGCACAAGAAAGACCAAAACAAGGATGGGAATGTTTCACAAGGAAGGGTAAGCGAGTGCAACACTTGGCTTGGCTTGTTTGTACTGTGTTAGTGTATACGTGTGTGTGTGTGTGTGTGTGTGTGTGTGTGTGTGTGTGAGAGAGAGTCCAGTACCTGTGTTCTCTGAGCCTGGGGTTTGAGGCTGGGGTCGAGGGTGACTCGGTCAGAGCGCGACTGCCTCGACAGGGGGTCCTGACACACAAAGCCTGCAGGGACGCGAATCAGTCAAGAAGTGGTATATCAATGACATCAGCTTTAAAATATGATACTCATTCCCGTGACCTTTAATCTGTATATTGCGTCAGATTTTCAGTGTTTGTACAAGAAATCAAAGTAGAACGTGGGGCAAGAAAAGAATGTCTTAAACAATATGATGCTTTCATGAACTTTAACTTTAAATCCTATTATAGCAGCACAAATACAAACACCAGCCCCCCCCCCTGTGTTACACTGCATTGCTTAAGTGCATTTCAATGGTAGTTGATAAGTGTGTTTGTGATTTCCCACCATGATGCTCCCACCCTGTCAGTAAGATTAAAATCTACGACCCTCTGTTTATTAATTCCCACACACTCCCTCGAATCTAGCTAGTGGTAAAAGTGAGACATTCAAGAATTATGTTTATGTTGAGTTGAATGAAGTCTGTTGACAGCTCGGAGCTCGAAGCTATTTGTATTGCCTCATCCGAGCCGTCAGGTAAGAATCAGGCCCCTGCCACGCTCTTACCTAAACACAGCAATTATCACAAACATGGGCGACACGGAGCTGACAGCTAAACACAGTCGGAAAATGAATGCTAATGGAATGCTGTCATTATATACAGGTCTGGGATGCAACCCAAGTGTTATCAGCCTACAGTGACTTAGTTTGTTTGGTATATAATAGATGTGCTATGTTTTATATGCCACTGCTCATTTTCCCCCAGATCCGCAGCAATGCCTCAGTCCAAAGACAACTGGCAATTTATTATTCTACTCTTTCATTTAATGAGCCGGAGGGGAGTGTTTCAAGCCACAGCACGGCCTAGGCTAAAGCGCACACACGCGTATCTGCATGCACACGCACACACGCACAATAGCCATTCCTTTAATATCATTAGGGCGAGACCACAGGCAGACTTAATGGTTCAGTGCCAGTTTAGATTGACGCCTGCAAATCAGTTGGCTCCATTTATGCTGAGAGCGATGGTTAAATAAGAGGAATAAGTAAGGTTGTATTATTAAGAGATGCGGAAATTTGGTTTTCACTACACGTATAGTCACATCTACAAGGATAAAGATGAGCTTTCAGATTGTATATGAGCACCTCTGGTTAGTGGACAAAATATGAGATAAACTTACTTATCACAAAATATTTCTGAGCTCTTCTTTTGCATGAAAATTCAATAATTAACAGGGGTGGAGACATAACAGAGACGCATCTCTTTCTCTTCTGCAAACATTGTTGTATAAACAGTGTTTATCTCTGCCTTGGGCTAGGCATTTTTTATGTCTTACTGCTTACGATTGCTTTAGTTTGACATGTAGGATCCAGTTTCTCAGGAAAGCTTAATGACTTCAAAACAGCTAAGGCCTTTCTTGACAATTTTGTCCGCAAGACATTTAATGGTAATTAATGAAGGCTGTGGTTTATTCTCTCAACACTGGAGCTCCCACTATGAAGCCATACGGCTATTTTTGGTAGTTTGCGCAAACTCAACTAGTGGAATGTAGGAAAACATTAAGCATTTAACAATAGACGACTGTCTCCACAAGCTTGAAACCTGCTGGTTACAGAAAAAGCCAACAATCATCTACGTCTTCAGAGTTAGTGAAAAAAGATGGTGAAGAGGGAAATTCAGAAGCACTCGACTGAGACACAATGGAACTTTCTGCAGGCTAATTAGAGTATGACTCTTGACCAGGATGCTTCTCCAAAATTAAGGTTGTTAATCCAAGTAAATGATTTCGCAATGACTAATCCTTAAACTGTGCATAACCATCTTTTCTTTTTTCCATTTAAATCTACGATGAATGCATTTTTAGCCATAGTAGCGGCACGGCTACAGGGGTGGTCTGTCAGTTGGTCGGTCTACCAATTTGGTCCAGACTGAAATGAATGTTTGGTACAGCAACATGTGGAAGTACGAAAAGCATCATAATAATCATATGACAGTCGAATTGTCATTGTGAGCATGCTGACATTAGCATGGCAATCAAAGATCTCCGCTTACCTACATTTGGGGATTTCTAAATGCACAGTAGTTGCTTGAATGGAGATGACAACGGCCACTAACAAATCTACGCCCCCTACATTTTGGCAAGGTTACAGCTTACTAAAAAAGATGTTCTCCTCCCCGTTCTCCTCTCATAGTGAACTGCATGTCACCGCCCCAAAATGAAGAGCTTCCCTTAAAACTTTGGATTGGTTCTGAAATGTTTCTTTAAACTCTAATTGTTTCTTCCCACTTTTAACAACGAAAGCTGGAAGCCTGTGCTCTGTCTGTGTGAGCGAAAGCGTTTTGAGACTGATCTGTGAGTGTAGCGTGGCTGTTGACATTTGGTCCTGTTTAGTTTTAAACCAGTGTAATTTGGTTGTTAAGCTCTTAAAATGACTGATCATGTTACTATAGTACATCTTAAAGATTTTTCTGTTCTGTAATCCAGATGTTCCAGCTCAATTCTGTATCTGACATCCAAACGTGTGCATTCTTAGGAAAACACATTTAAGGACTTTTAATATGATGTTTTTAACAAACTTTGATTCTTTGATTTTTATCATTTCTAGAGAGACACATAAAAAATAATGATGTTTTGTGGATGGTTTTCTGTTTACTTAAGTCTCTCTCTCTCTCTCTAACATAAGGGTAAAATAATATGACTCAAGACTTGGACATTTAATTTATATAACCTGGATGTCTTTGATGTGCAATCATTGGTGCAAAACCCTGAAATTAAATAGATGTTGTATTTAATCACTGTTGTAGCACGCACTCACCCACAAGCGAGAACATGTCTGCAATCATGCTGGCCTTTATCTTCAGATCCAAGGGTGCATCACTGTAAATAAGTAGAGGGAAAAAAATGAAACAAAAAAAAAACAAATAAACTTTACATTACATGCACAGGGTGGAGAAAAATAAGTCAAAGGTCATAAGAAGATACAGATTTGTTAACTGACCTTGACTAATCTGCTAAACTGATATTTTTGTGGAAGTAGAAACAACATTTTAGCCTGAGGGTATGTTCTCAAAAATAAAGCAAGTGCCATTTTCTTTTCTTTTTAATTAACCTCTTTTTTACATATTCAAAAAACAGTCCTTGCCTGAGTCTGTGGGGTAAAAATGATTACAAAAGTGACACTCACCAGGCCAAGGAGGGAGAAAGATTCACCTCCAACAACCAGGGTTTGAGGTTGGTGTCAATGAGCACGTCAAAACCATACAATTCTAAAAAAGGAGAGACAAAATGAATCAAAAGGTCCTCGACACAAACAAAAAAAAGTCAGGAGGCAGAATTAGGAACTTTTAAGATCTGCTCCCTGAAAATTAAGGATGAACAGTATCAAAGTCACAAGCCTTTCCAGAGTTTTATCATAGCCCAATTATGTGGCATTTGGCAGCATGATTTGTGTCTTTCTGCTACTGATTACATGCATGTTATATACCCAATCACTCAAGAGAGAAACATTCAGCGAAGCCTGCTACTGAGGGATTGGCTCTATTGCTTTAACTAAGTACATACACATTTCATCTGTCATGAAGTTGCTTACGTAAGACGGTAGATCAAAAACAAACTGGGGCTGTGAATATTTTCATACATACAGTCAATAATTCTCTCATGGCTGGGAAGGTTATACAGTCTACATATTGTCACTATATATTAACAAGAGGAATGGCACTCTAATGGCTACCAGAAATAACTTCACCCCATGATAAAGTCAGTATCTTGTCCAACTTGGCCAATAAACTTTGAACTCCGTACAAAGCTGGAAATGTGACTGTGTGTCCCAAGTGACAGAAATGATAAAACCTATATATTGTATAACATTTCACGCTAATAATAAGCTGATCACTGATTGACACAGAGAAAGTCTCCCTATGTAAAATTTCATCCATTCTATCTCAATTTTCCCTCTTGTTTCAATGACTGATACATGGCTCGCTGTGACACTGTTGGGCTATGAAAGCCCTCACGCTGCTCTGGGGAGTGTCACCCTAAGCCGACGACCCGCCGGCCCCAGCTGCAGCGTGCAGGGAAAACCACAGTATTTTACAGGGATAGGGCAAAGCCCAGCTATAGAGCCAGAGGAAAAATCCCTCTAATGGCACTTCAAAAGAACAGACTGTGTTGAGAATAGGCTGGGGGGGTGGAGGTTTCAAAGCTGCCATAACCAGCACTGTTTGTTCTAGCATCTCAGGTCAATGCCAGTGTTAAGCACACAAAAGCCAGCATGACAGCGAGCGAAGGCTTGATATTGCACTTGGTTGATTAATGGTAGGCAGAATGACTATAGTTTTAACAGGATGAGTTACTTTTATTATTGCGTGCACATTAGTTATTGCAGTGTATGCTTAAAAATCATTAAGTCTGTTAAACAAATCATGGCCATACAGAATTGTGGAGAAAAAATGTAGAGAGTGCACATCCAAAACACTGCTGGATGAAAAACACTGACTGGAGGCAGAAGTATTGATACATCCTGTAGCCCCCAATCAATGTTATTTCACAGAGCAATGCTATAATCCAACAAAGATCTCTGTCAGTTTTACTTGACTATGCCTGATGATGTCTCTGTTAGACATGTAGAAGCAGTTAATGTTCTGTCAAAATATTTTGTGGGATTCTGCTCCTAGAAGAGAATAGAAATATCAGAGGATAGTCAGATCATTCTGGGCTAGTCTGAATCTTGGCCAAACCTCTATGAGTAAGAACTACATGTGCTTACTGTGCTATCCAAAGCACATCTTTAATTAACATTTCCTTAAAACACTTCTGTGTTAAGATGAACTGAAGAAAATCCAAACTGGATTTTGTCCAGTATATTTCATTTGGTTGCGGTATATTATATGAGTTGAGAGGACAAAATATGGTACAGTCATGAGGTTCAAATTGGTGTAACTGCTCATTTTATATGCTGATGATGGAGTTGGATAAAGTTTGCCAACTGCAACTGCCATCTTTTACTTCTGTAACACTTCAAGACGGACTGGACCCCCACTGTTAAGCAATGCTCACTTCAGCAGAGCACTGGGATTTTCTTTTCCACTTGCAGGCTTATCCCATTTTGTCCACTTCTGTATAAAAACACACACACAAACTGAGACTAAGACAGGGATGGAGAGAGTGCGTGTGTCATAAAACATTATGTATTAGGTTTGGGTAACAGAGTACTGGAATAAATGGGTTTGAGCCTGGAGTGCCTCATCAGTGGCACCACAACAACAGGGGAAAATAGGGAGGTGTTACACCACCTCACCAGCCCCCGACAAGCAGACTCCATGTGCCGCGCATTTTCCCCCAATTAGGAGCAGACGCCGCTCCTGCCCCATGAGCCTGCTGAGCCGCTCACTGGCAGACACGTTTGTTCTGTGGCTCGACCGCTGCCGGGGGGGAGCGCTGTTAAATGCGCCCGCAGAGAGCCCACAACAAGCATCACAGACAAGGAGATGAGAGGCAGTGAACATCCACATCACACCCATTAAAGAGGGAGGGAAAGAAGAAAAATGTGACAGAAAAAAAAAAAGGGATGATGAAGAGCACGTTTGTTTTTATTATTGGATGGGCGCTGCTGGAAACTTCAACACAAGAGACAAACACCCAAAAACAATAATCTCCCCACCCTGGCCATCTCTAGCCTTGTTGGCCGTAAATAACAACAGCAGCACAAAGTATTTCCTTCATGTGTTTTCTTCATAGGCGAGGACAATTGAATTACTCTTGCATCATTCTGAGATAAATTATTGCTGCTGAGCTGTTTCTCGGCTGTTGCAGGGAGCGCAGCGGAGCAGCTTGGAGCCACAATCGTGAAAACACTCCGAGGACAACAAATTAAAGTCACAGTTAACACTCTATAGTCTTATTATGATAGCCGGGCCCGATCCATTAATCATTCTTAAAAAGGGTCTGAGTCATACAGCAGCTCCACTGTCATCATAGGCATACAAACAGTGTGCTGCACTGGAGTGTGGGAGTATCTGACAAATGTAAAACAGGGAGAGTGGTTCACAGACAGGGGATCCAACCACACTCAGCACTTAATGAGGGACGTTCAGTGGAACCCAGGACCAGTAAGTGGAATGTTTTGTGTGTAATAAAATAGGCCTTTGGCTTGGCTAATCAGATCTTAGTCAAAATATCTCGTAATCAGCATCCCTCAGCAAAAAGCCTGTCCATTAATCACACGGCAGCGGTAAGGAGCTGCATGGGTGGCATTTTCTCTCTGCAGACACACACATATACACATCCACATACACACAGACACACACACACACAATTTTCTTACCAATGTAAAATGAAAAATCTGTTGTTTTTATTTCTTCCCACATGAAACATTACAAAGCTATAAAAAGATTTTGTTACGGTATGCCCGTTAAGATATGCAGCGCAATTTGAGCAAAGGGAAGAAATCCCATTTGAAAACAATAAACATTGTATTAAAGCCATTAATAGACATTAAATGGCAGGGAACAATTTGCAGTAAATTAAGATTATAATGTGCTTTATGGTCTCGCGTGGCTCCCTTCCAGACAAGCCAGAGACTGTATTAAAAACTCTGAACAATAGCTGCTTTTATCCGCGCATTCACGGCCCTGACACACATGTACGACTTCGCTGCCATTAGTTCTGATGCTTTACCTGTTTACAAGTACACAGCAGCTGTAAAGGCCGAGGATGAATGTTATTGTAGGCGGCGGAGTGGGAAAGTAGCAAGGAAAAATGCAAGAGGAGGAGAAAAAGGGGGCTGAAGCTGAGAGGGGCTGAGTGAACAAGGCTCCTTGGTGGTTTGGGTGGGTTTTATTTAAGATACCAAAAAAAAAAAAGCCCACAAAGATACTATGCTGGTCTCCCCGAAGCTTAGACAGACCAGTCTGTTTGTAAAACTCATGCTCTACACCGGTCCCTACATGTCTGTGTATTCATACTGTACATACATACATACACGCATAGTTTGCATGGAACATGACCACACGGTGAGAGACAGATCAACAGAGAGAGGATGAGGGTGGTCCTCTGGAACCGTCAGTGTCTGTCTTTGGAAACTTAATCCTGTAGACAGACGATGAATGCTGTAATTATCCTGCTTGGGGCCATCTGAAGACAACAAAATGACACTAAATTCAATAGTAAACTGATACTTCAGAAGAAAGGTAATGGGCATGTTCACAGCCGACCACAGTGTATTATGTGTCTTAGTAAAAGGTGTACAGTCTAATTGCTTTTGTGCTACACAATGATATTGCTGTGGTATCTATGTCTATACAGGTCTGTATAGGGCTGAGATTTCTACAATGTTCGCACAGTATGGATGTTAACACCTCTAAACTAAAACTTATTAAGTTGTTTGTTGTTTCATTTCAAATCCATGTGGAATGAGAGCGGCCACAATTTTAAAAGTATATATTAATTAAGACACCAGCGTAGTGTCATCAGCAGGGTTGAGTGATAATGTTTCACAGTCTTACACACTTTTCTTCTACATTCTTAAATGTACACTGTAAATGTACTGTTCTATTCTATAGCAAAGCTGTACCATAGGATATTGTATAGACAGAAGTCGAGACCTGTTTATATACAGCTGTGTAAATGCTTATCCCATGTGCAACTTTTGTGACAGATATATAGTAGGTGCATATAAAAACAGGATGTACCTGAATGAAAGAGTGAATGACAGAAAATGCAAACTTGTTGTTCCCATCCTGTTTTTCAGTCTCACTGCAAAGATATGTGTCATCTGGTTGTTCATTCATGTCTATCAAGTGTGTATCAGGGCCAGGTTATGGCTTGGAAAGCCACATTTCCCTGCAAATACCTGCACAGTCAACATTCACACCCTGGCTCGGTGTGGTTTCTCAACCTAGCGGTGATATTCAGAGTGCAGATAGCATCTTTATGCAGGCGACTGTCTGATGGTGTGAGTCCATGCTGCTACGCTTCCAATAGAGCCCAAACAACCAGCGATCAGGGAGGGTTATTATGTCTACAGGAGCCTGTCACAACTGCAGAGCCCTTTATTTTTCTAACATCTGAGAGGTGAAAGAGAGTGTGTGACATTCAAGGGCATGCTGAGCCTACTCATTACGTAAGTTTAAAAACAAAAACTGCATATGAGCATGCACATGCACGTGCACACACGCAGACCAACACAAGGAAAATAACTGTAATGTAACTAAATGACTGACAAACAAAACCCATTAGAATAGTTCTTGTTTTCTTTTCTTGTAGGAGTTTTTCTCATTTGAAAAGTAAAGAATTACCCATGAAATCATTTTCCATCGCTTGCTGGAACATACAGCGGCTCCGGTCCTCTGCTTTTGGCTTGACTAGCAGAAACTCAGAGTTCCTGAAGGAGATTCATGATGTAGATATTGTTATCTTTCAGGAAACATGTTGTAAATGTGATGTTTCCACTGGTTGTCCACTCAGTTATAGAGAAATCATTTTCCCATTTACCAACATGAAAAGACTTCCACAGGACAGGGACTCAGGGAAAATGAATGTCAACTAATCCATTCAATTGAATTAATAAAAAAGGGAGAATTCTTTATCAGGCTTAAGATTAACAAGCAAATGATTTCAACTGATAAAGATTTGTTTTCCTTTGTGCTGCATACACTCCTCCATCTGAGTCACCCGATTTCAATGAGGATACTTTCTCCAGTCCAGAAGGGGAAATTAATCAGTCTCAGATCCAAGGAAATGTCCTGGTCTGTGGCCACCTGAATGCTACAACAGCAGACAAACCAGACACCATTGACACTCACGGGAATAAACATGCACTAGACAGCAACAACCTTCCCCCTCACCACATATACCCCACCAGAAACCACTATCACAAACTGACCAACACAAATGGGACACAGCTTCTGTAACTCTGCACTGGGTCTGCACACGGTCAGCGGTAGTCTAAGAGGGGACTCTCTTGGAAGGTATACACACAGCTCATCTCTTGGCAGCAGCACAGTCGACTTTTATTTCTGACCTCGATCTTTTGTCTCTTAGAGTATTCACAGTCAGTCCCTTAACACCTCTTTCAGATCACAGTAAAATAACCGCCAATCTGAGGAAACTACACCCTGCTCCTCAGTCCTGTAGATGGAGTACAGACAGCAAGGAAAACTACTAAAGGGCAATAAGCAGTCAATAAATCCAATCACTCCTATGGATATCACCCTCCTTCAATAATCAAGGTGTAAATTTGAGAGAACATTAATATCATATTTGACAAAATTAGCAAAATTGACAGATTTTAAAGATAAAGAGCAAACTTAAAAGATTAAATGACAACAAATGAAGTGTAAAACTCTAAGGAAAGTCTTGATTAAGTTATCTAATTAGAAACATCTGGAACTAGGCAACCAAATAATATGCCTTCATTAAGGAAATACACTAAAACAATACAAATATACCCAAAGAACAAAAAAGAAAGAAAAGCTTATCTGAAATGAACTTCACATGACTGATGAATCAGTTACATCTAATCAATTCTTGGAAAATTGAAGAAAAACCTTAAACAAATCAATAAATGATGACTTGGCAATCCAGCATGGAGATATTTGGATAAATCACTTAAATAACTTAGTCAAACAAATACAAAGAAAATTACTCATTCTTGAATCAACAATTAAAGACTACCAGCATCCCTGTAACACCCACGATTACAGAAAAAGAATTACTTGAAAAAATAAATCTAAAATCTAAAAAGGCCTGTGGTACTGACGCCATATTAAATGAAGCTATCAAATACTAAGGCAAGCAGGCTATTCCAAAAGTTTTCAATCCGTCCCTGCTGCAGGCATTTTCACTGATATTTGGCACCAATGATTAATCACATCATCAATTCACTAAAACTGTGACAAATTTGACCCAAATAATTATAAAGGAAGGATCATTTCGAAAAACTGTTGACCAATGCACTTCATTGATGAAAACAACACCCTGAGTAAAAGTCAAATTGGATTTCCCCCAAAATACAGCACATCAGGCCACATCTTTGCCATCCACACCCTAACTGACAAACAAATAAATGAAAACAAAAGCAAAATCTTTCCATGTGTTGGAGATTTCAAAAGGGCATTTGACTCGATTTGGCATGACAGCCTTTTGTATAAACTAAATAAAATGGGTGTCGGTGGTAAAACTTATGAGGTAATAAAATCCATGTACTCAAATAACAAATGTGCTTTTAAAATTGGCAACATGCAAACAGATTTATTTTCTCAGGAACGTGGAGTGAAACAGGGCTGCACTCTGTCCCCTGCTCTATTCAACATTTATATTTATGAGTAGGCTAAAAACGCTAGAACAATCTTCAGAGTCTAGTTTTACCCTAAGTGACACAGAAATCAAGTGTCTGCTAATGTCCCCTACCGAGGAAGGCCTACAGCATCCTTTAGATCACTTGCACAGCTTCAGACCTGACAGTGAACATAAAGGTCTGGTTATAAGGATCAAAACTATGAAATCTATTTGGACACGACTGGACTACAAAAAAAAAAAAAAAAAAAATACACATATTTAGGCCTAAATATCAACACCAGATCATAGCTGTGAAAGACCTGAGTGACAAGGTATGGAGGGCAAACATCAAAATAGATAATAATTAGATAATAAGTCAAATTTGGGTCATATAGGTCTGTATGGCAGTGAAGTTTGGAGCCCACTCAGCAAACATCTACATTTTAGAAATCGGGACAATAATCCAATTGAAACACTTCATGTGAATTTCTGTAGAGGCATACTGTATTACACCTTGACAGAAAAACTATAAATAATGCCTGTCGAGCAGAATTGGGGCAATACTGCATCCAAATTAAAATTGAAAAAAAAGAAAGGAGTCATCAAATTTAACAAACTCCTAAAAAACAAGCAACCCTCAAACATTCCACCACAAAGCCTTGAATACCAAGAGATGAACCAGGAAAGAGTCCCCCCCCCCCCCCCAGCCAACTGGTCCTGAGACTCAGTTCCCCTATCCTCTCTACCAGCCCTGCAGAGCCTCAGAACAGCCCACAGACAATCTGGCTCAACCAAATTATAACGAGGCAACAGAAAAAAATGCATCACTTATTTGAAAGAAACCACAAAAACTCAAAAGTAAAAATGGAGCATTATTTTGGCCCTGAAGCAACAGCACACAGTGGCAGTATATCTGATCACCGTGACTGATGAGACATTGAGAACGACATCAGCTAGATACAGACTGATGTCATCGATGGACCCTGGGTTAAGGACAGGACAGGACGGGCTGTATTCACTGTGCACACACTGCTGGAACCCTACATACATTTGATTTTTGCTCCACTACGACAAATATGCACCAATATTCTGCCCAAATATCAAGAATTTGAATCACAATCAGAGAGGGGCCGACTCAGATATCTCTTAGGAGAAAAACAAAATTGCTGCATACTGGCTGCTACATATCTGGCCTCTTGCCACAGCTAGATTAAACACTAGGCTGTTCTTTTTTGTGTTCATATATTATATTATGTTGTTTGCTTGCTTGGTATATATTTATCATTATTATTATTGTTGTTGTTGTAACTGTGGTTGTTGTTAGTCATTTATACCAAACATGGTGACTGGTACTATTATTATTGTTAATATTTGTTTGCTTTGGCAATATA
Organism: Scomber japonicus; assembly: GCF_027409825.1. Lineage (NCBI taxonomy): Eukaryota > Metazoa > Chordata > Actinopteri > Scombriformes > Scombridae > Scomber > Scomber japonicus. The sequence continues at coordinate 17,903,189 of NC_070593.1, read as the reverse complement.
ACCACTGTCTTTTCTTGCCAATGAAACCCATTAAGTTTAAATTGAAATTGAGTGTGAGGAGAAGAGGGAGAATTATAAACAAACACAAACAGCAAGAGAAAAGGGAAAAAGAGCGAAAAATAGACAGTGATACCAAGGAAAGGCTCGGGCCAATGTGCTCGCTCTCAAACCCCAAATCTCAGAGAGGCTGCCAAACACACAGAGAGAGAGAGAGAGAGAGAGAGAGAGCAGACAATTAGTGCCAACACTAACATGGGTAATGGCTCCAAAATGGAGTTCACTCGAGCCCGCTGGTAGGCAGGAGCAGCCAAGAAAACAGTCAGCCTAAATCAGGCAAAGTTGAATGGCAACAGAGGAGAGGAAGCGAATTCCTGCTTCTGTCAACAGGCCCTTCACGACCCGGCGGCCAGTCAGAGGGCAGCAACAGGCAAGAAGGCTCCACACTGAGCAATGACTGTCTGCAACCTCAATACGGCTCAGTGAAGAAATAGTGTGGAGGAATTGCGGGACAATTAATCTGAAACTGAAAGGAAATGGGAGGGGTGTGGTAGTGTGTATAAGTATTTATGTGTGTTTAAGCCTATAGTTCCTAATTCTACATATAGCTTGTTTCGCTTATGGTGCTCTTCACCCTCCCTTTTTTTTCCAACTACAATATAATTCAATGACCCAGACTGACTTACAGTATGTTATACCTCTAATTAATATGCATAAAACATTTTCAGCAGAATATAAAATGAGTACCAAAGCAGTTTGTCTTGTGGGGAACGAACATCTTGCAGGCGTTGGCTATCTGTTGTTCGGCACTCAGCACAGCTTTGATGATGAGGTCCTCCACCTGCCTCATCAACACTGGGAGAGAGAGAAAATGGAAAAGAACAATGAATGGATGGATGGGGTTATTATAGGTTGTTTTTTTGATTATAAACCAGTTTTGTTAGAATTTGATAGACATAAGTTATCAGGCGCTGTGTGTGCTACTACTAATATGAATGTTATCACCTTTGTATGGACTTTTAAATATGATATGCATGGACATTAGCAGGAGGGAAGCATGAGAAAAGAAAGAGAAAGAAAGTTTGACTCACATGTGGTGTCCTTCCCCTCCTGCTTCAAATACCTCAACACTGCACTCATACTCCACTTGTTCCCATAATCCTCAACTTCAGGGTCATCGCAACTGAAAGGGGAAGAAATGCACTTCAATCACTCCGGCTATAACAAATGGATGAGTCAATCTAGCTTCCCATAACAGCCCCGTTTTCAATTTGGTGAATTTATGAATAAAAAAAAATGAGTGTATGTTGATTACCTGACATAATCGCTGCTCTTTTTGTTCACGCTGTAGTTAGTGAGATGCATAAAGGTGTTCTTAATGTTCTTTGAAGTCCGGTCATACTTGACTGTAGCAAATCTGAGGACAGGCGGTGTTTATTTGTACCATAAAGAAAAAAAGGGGAAAAAATAATAAGTTGTCATCCAACCATTTTCACTACATATCTATCTGCCATAATGACCACATTCATAAGGCTGACACTTGACTGAATAATAGGGGCACTTAGGAAGAGATTAGCTTCTGGCAGGGTTTGAGAGGAGTGGATGCCACATGTGCAATAATGAGAATTCCTTGGCACACACGGCGTACCTGAATACCACCGCAACCCGAAGGAATGTCAGGAGATTAAAGTGGGATTCAGAATTTGGCCATGATGTATTGCTCAAGGTTTATAATCAAGCCAGCAAACAAGAGGGCGGTGACACTCTGTTTTCAGCACGTACCTCTCTGTCAGACTGAATCGGCAAGCCAGTTGTTCTATCAATCATCTACTCTGTCCTGCCCTACCTGCGTCTGATAATAGTCACTTCTTGTTTTCTTTTTTCTTTTTTCTTATATCTCGCTATGAATTCCTACATCCAATAAAAACAGTGCAATTACACAAAGTCATCATTAGATACTATCTGAACACTGACATAATCAGCAGCGTTTGATGAGCACATCCTACAACTGAAACAATAGAGTGCTTTGTTTCAAAGTCACTAGCACTTCTCACACTACACGGCATACATGCCTAGTCTGGAAAGTTTAGACTGCCCTCTTCTGGGCACTGAACGAGCACCAGTGAGCGTGCGATGGATCTCACAGGCAGCACCAAATAGTGTCTACTCCAGATCACTGAGAAACTGAGAAGCTTATTTCACATGAAGGTGGATTCTCTTAACTAATAAACCTGCACATATAAAAAATACATATATTTCTCAGTACTGAATTTACATGATCAAAAATGTTCACCTGGTGCTGCTTGGCACATCTCACATCTAAACCCCACTTACACTATTAAAACACATTATAGTCCTCTCACAGTGCTATAACATATATAACATTATAACACAACCACCTAAAAATCAACTTATTTCTTATAAGACTTTCAAACTACTTTGATTTTCTTCTTTCCTGTAATAGAGTGTACTACAGTATATATTATATATATTCATTTAAAGTGTATATCAAATAAAACAGTAATACTATACTACTATATTGTGTACTGTGAAAAGCAATGGTAGTCCACCCAGCCAGCAGCATGTAGTCACAGGTAAATCTGATTATGTGGACTGTTGTTATACACTTTTCATCTCCATGAGCTAAATAATAACATTTATCACAGGACATTGTGGCTGCTTTCATTTTCATGTGATCAAACTGTTTTTGTGTAACAGCCTGTAATGAAGCTAACATTAAGTTGTGTAAATGAAGCAAAGTTCTGTGTTATTACTTAGTGTTAGTTACAGAACTTAAAAAGAGTGGTTAATGTGCAAACAGGCTGTAAATACACAACAGGATGGTTGACTTTGAGTGTGTGAGTGAGAATTCAAACCTGTTATTATTTAGTGGGACATTTTATGCCTTTATTTGACAGCTGACAATAGAGAGATGACAGGAAATGAGAGGAGACAAAGATATGCAATGACATGGCACATATGTGGTCAATATGTGGTCAAAGCATTTCGTATTGACATTTTGTGTCAATATGTTCAGTTTAGTCCACACACACTGCTATTGTGCTGAGTTTGAGAAGAGTTTTCAAAAGTGTCTAACATCCACTTCTAATGTTACGTACAGGAAAATGATTTAATAGCATTGCCATTACTACCATCAACACAGCTGGACACAGGTCTGTGTTTTCACTATTTGTAATTTGTTTGCAAGTACGAGAGCTCAAGAGGTTCAGAATGAAAGTACACGTAAATAACATGATCAGATTTTGGAGGAGATCTATGTAATGATAAAGGAGCCCTGAAATGTAAGACTTTTAGATGTTTAGTGTTGTTTATTTAAGTACTTAGTCAGATGTCAAACATAAACCAAGGCAACAGGCTTGAAAGTTGGAATAGTGCTCAGCATGTTAATACAAGTCAAGCGTGTTGTAATTGTTTCTCTGCCCCGAGAGGATCAGTGATCACAGTATCAGTTCATCACTGTCCCAGTAATTACACAAACAATATGAAAAACCCACACACCACCACTCACCTGGCCAGACCTTCCTCATACACGTAGACGATGAGCGGATCGTATGACGTTACCAACACGTACAACCGCACGTCAAACTTGAACTCTGTAAACAAAACAAAATAATTGAGCACAGTCTTCTAAATGAACCAGTTCAAATCTGCCAAAACTGTGTGTGTGGAACTCACCGTCTATCACTAGTGGATTATTAATATAGCGAGATACCAAGATGTTCTCATCCATTGAAATCTGATTTGGCTGTAAATGACAAACATAAAGAAATAAAGACAATATCATAAATACATATAGTACATCACACAAAGAAGAAGATGCAGGAAGTATTTGATCTCAATCATCTAAACAGGTTTAAAGGTACAATCTGTAATTTTCCACATGTTCATACAAGAGTGACATCCAGCTGTTGTAGTGTAGTGTTTATGAAGCTGAAGTCACCACTTGACCAGGTAACATAACAACTGATGTTACAATATACTGTAATTAAGTGACATGGCATCTTCATTTGGACGGATGCCACCTGAAAAACTAAATAAACATTTATTCGTTTCCCAGCACTCACTCATTCATATAGTTATCATTAAATACCTAATTCTCAATATGTGATGTAAGGCTGTGGTTAACTGTAAACATCAAAAGAATAATCAGATCAAGAAGTTCGAAACTGTGGTGACGCTGGCCATAGCAGGTCAACCTTCAATAATAGCCTATAAAAACACAATCTGGTGGTGGGAGATGGGTCATTTATGAGGTTGAAATGTGTTGCAGGTGGCGAAGTTGAAGAGTTGAAAAAGCAGGGGGAGGGGCAGGGTAACCTCAGTGCTGGCTACAGTTCAGAGAAAATCCACATCCCCACCTCCCCACCCCCACCCCTCCCCTTCAAAAAAAAAAAAATGAACGTATTTCTTTCTTCTCTCCAAATATCACTCTGACATTCTTTCCACTGTTTCATAAAAATGCCTTAGAAGAAGAATTGTGCGCATGTTTTCCAAGAGTGAGAACCTTATCGAGCTCCTCCAAAAAGCCGGAGCCTTGGAAGTGTGTGATTTACTCCACAAAGCTTATTAATGTCTGAAACACTGCTTGATACTTATTTCAAAGACAGCTGTATCTGCACGCCCCCACACACAAATAACATCTGGCCAGCGGACTGTTTCGGTTCACACAGTATTTTTTTTCAAGTCAGTGCTCTCTTACAGTACAGTTTATTTTCACTGGGTTTGCCATTAATGTGACTCTGTGTTACACGTGACTTGTAAACTTCACACACAAACTAAAAAAACAGGTTGATCAGGTCAATTTCTGTCCCATGTCTCTAGTGTATTGTCCAGTGGGTGGGAAGGGGGGGGGGGGGGGGTCACTCACATTGCTGACCAAGTAGATGCCTCGTCCTCTTGAAGATGCTACTGGTTTAATAATCCATGGGCCCTTGTCCTTGGCGAAATAATCTATGCAGTAAAAGAGAAGAAGAATGATCTATAGTGTATGTTTAGAATTGGCAGTGACATTAAAATATATCACAAATAGAGAGTTCTGCTTAAGACCGACAGGATCAGGTGGGAGGTGTCTTACTGCAGAATTCCTGGTACTCAGAGGGGAGGACAAAAGTCTGAGGAACGATGTGGAAGTTTTTGAAGCCGTGGGTCTGCTGCATTCTCTGGATGTTTTTATAGAGACGGTCTTTGCGCGTCAATTCATATGACCTGGAGACGAGCAGAGGCTCCGGTTTAAAATACAACAAAAATAACAGACATATTAAGCACTCGCATTCACAACAGCAGTAGATCGCCCTCTGCCTGACAATATGATTCATTTCGTGTTTCAGAGAGGCACAGCTCCAAAATAAATGCGCTTTACACTGGAAGCCAAGAAACACAGTGCCAGAACTGAAGGGCTTAAAATGGTTCAGTGGTGATATTTATAACACAGAAAACAGTGGCAATACACTCAAACACTTGAGTGCTCTGGTATACCTGGGAAAATGGTTGACCCTCTGGAAATCTTGAAGGCTACGCAGTATGTAAGGCTTGAGGTGAGATCCTGTCCACATGAGGTTAAAGTCATTACTATTTGGGTGGACCTAAAAAAAAAGAAACAAATTTATTTAAGTTTATTTGCAATTGAAAGGCTCTGGATTGAATAAATGAGATCAAAGTATTGAAAGTGATGTGAATTAGGGAATAAGCTCAGTACAGTTTCCAGTGACTAACAGCAGTATAAGAAGCAGATTATAAACTAAGCTGAAGAAATACCCCCTGCTCTACAGAAATCATCCCAAAATGATGAACCAAGTCACAGATTTTCATCACCATCATCTTACTTTATCTCTTTTGTTTTGTTTTGTTTTGTTTTATTCCAACAGTTCATTAGGAGGCAGAATTCACATCCCTGCTCGGTGTCTAGGGGAGAGCCAGATGTTTGCAATAAAGGCTTATTAAAGTTTGGCTCGGTGGAAGCTGTGGTAGACACTCGTCTGCCTTTGATGATGGGTTAGCGGGAGTCAAGAAGCATTGAAATGAAATAAAAAGCGAATTAATTGTAACTGTTTGGAAAGAGCAATAATTGGGGTTGTGTGCCCTCGTGAAAACCGGATTAATGCTCTTGAGGTCATTTTGCTTTTTTTTCCATGGGTGCATTCCCAGGCTTTGACATCGGTATTATCAGTCAAAGAAAAAAAAAGCCCCCCCATCCTATATTCTACACAGCAGCGATAAATAAATAGCATGTGCTGCAAAAAAAACAATACATTTGTAAAGATGCCAGCTAATCTTTTAAAATTGCATGATTGAGCGGAGAACATTACCTCATGGAACCCATGATTGGTCAGTATTCCTCGTACCAGGCGGCTCTCTGTGCGTACAATCTTGAAGGCCATGTTGTATCGCTCTGAGTAAATGAAACAATTTTAACTTCATATGCAGTATTCCTTACAATAACTCTTAGTATAACACTAAATAAAGCATCCAAAATGTTTTATGGCATCAACAAAATTCTGACGTACCTCCGATAGAGCAGATATTCCCATCTTTTGAGACAATAGCTTCAGGGACAAACAAGAGGACTGGGATGGTCTTGCTAAGGCCACTCCAGGTAATGCAGGGATGGTCTCTGATGGACAAACATTGATATGAGACACAGTAAAAAGTTAGAGGCAGGTTTTTTAGAAATGTTCAAAACATCTGGAGCCCACAGATCCACTCAAAATCATCATGGAGATGCACTTTGGGGTAAATTATAAAATTATAATGCCCAAAAACCTTTTGGCGGTCATTCCCCCGATGATGTGAACTCACCTATATGTGCAGCTTACCTAACGCTGAGGGAATGTGTTCTGACACGCTGTTTATTTCAGTGGAGCAGATAGAGACAGAACCACACACAGTTTCTGGAGGTGCTGGGCAACAACAAACCCATGTACTGTACTAACAAACCACTCGTAAAACTGCACACTATCTGATAGTACCAGACACAGCCTGCTTATCGAGGGGGCTAGAAAAAAAAAAAAAAGATAAGGCGGCATGTTGATGGAGTTGAACTCAATCAGGCACGGCCAGTCTTGATAAAGGAGGGGAGGCATGTAAACCATTGCTGAAGTATCCAGGTATGTCAGACAATACAGCACATATCTTCTCCACTGAGATGAGATTGTTTTGCGAACCCTCATATTTAAGGCATCAAAACTACTGAAAGATGAAACAACATATGAAGGTGTTGTTCCCATCACTGTATTATTTTAGGTTGCAAACAGGTTTTAGGTTTTTTTCCCTTGGTTGCTCTATATGCTTTATTCTATACGTGTGTCTTTATGTCTGCTATGTGCTTCTCATACAGTAATAGCTTGTGATAATATACTTTGTTATCCTTTGCATTATTTAGTGTTGTCTTTTGATGTTATTAGCTGTTTTACACCACATTAAAGTCAATTAGTAACATCCCTGGAAATAAAGTGATATCACCTGTTTCAGTGAGAGCAGGGGGGCAGAAAGGGCAGCATCCCAGGGCCTATGGTTCTTTCCAATTACAAAGGGGACCACCTTGGGCCCCGTCTGTCTGACTGAACATGCATTTTTGTTGTTTAGTTATTATTATTATAGTTATATTTTGAATCAAGTTTGTGTGTCTTAACTGCAGCAAAAAGTGGGCAAGTCATGTACCTACAGTATACATTGTTTTTGATGAGAACATAAATATGCTGTCTAAATGCATCCTAGAGTTTTGTAATTGAATGTAACTTGGTTTGTTATATTACACCTCTATGAAACACTGAACTGTGTAAACTTTTATTAATACAATTTCATATCGTCCTACTTGACACCTTATTTTTTTATAATGACCTGTCTGACTTGGCTTTTGACAACACCACTGCTATTAGAAGTGTTTAGTTTCAGACTTTATTCAGCAAATCTTTACAAATGTGTGGGGTCACAAGATTATTAAAAAAAAGTATAAAACCAAAGAAAAAAAATCTGTTCATTTTCTTGAGATTTATCTCTGATTGCACTGCTCTTTTCTTGGGAAATACAAGGCCTTCTCCCCTTTTCAGGTTTCAGTAAAGTTACAAACATCCATAATTAGTCTTTATTAACTTTAATTTTGGTTATGAAGAAATCAATCATATAGACTAATCTGTTGTTTAACTTCATGCTTACAGCATCTCAGCAACAGTATGTGTCAAAGATGGGGTTGTAGACTGTCTACTTTGTATTTAAATAGGCCTGATGTAGACTGCTGTGTCTGTGTCTTGTCCAACATAGTGGTTCCAATGGATGTTTTCTCAGACATAGGCTTGCTTGGCTCGAATAGTGGCAATTTGTGTTTATGGTATGGTATGGATGGTATGGCTCTTCCTGCTCTGACAATAACCCCATGCATAATAACAGCCCAGTCAATAAAAGCAGCACTGGTCACCTGGAGATTAAACCCTAATACTAAGCAATCCAAACTAAGTCAGGAGATAGGAATTCATCTCAAAGCAGGCCAGTGGCTCTCAGTAAGGTATAACTAAGTATAGGTTAAGAGGGAATTAGATGAGATAAAAAGACCAACTGTTGCAACTGTGATCTGGAGCTATAGATGCTCCTCCCTGTCATTTGACTGAGCTTTCATTAATTATGTAAAATGAAAGATATTTGAAGACTTCATTTGGTCTAAAGGTATCTTGGTATCAATTATTAAAACAGCCTCACATAGATTATATTTCACATTCAAACAGGGCAAGGCATATTGACAAAGACCTTCATACAGCAGGGGGAAAAAAATCTTTTGCTCTAGCACGGTGTCATATGAATACTGTGAAGGCAGATCTTGTGAGGTATACCAGGAGGATCAGTAGATTAAGAACCTAAGTCACACAGAAGGAGACCTACTTAGTTCAGACAGCCACATCCACAAGATGCAGGAAGTGAGCCACATCCTAGTCATCTACCCATAAGTTGTAACTGTCTGCGGCACAGTTATGAAAACAGTGAGTGTACAACATGTTAGGGGAGGAACCTGATTTATGACCCCAAAAAAAACGCTTAATCAACACCCAGGTATCCATATTTTTTTATAAATTCAAATAGAATAATTCATCATTTTAATGTATTACAGTTTAATAATATCTAAACATCTATGAATAATGATGTGTAAGGAAACTACAATTTTAGTTGTAGTTTTATTATCATGCCATCCTCAGTGTGTTCTAACATCCATGGACAATCATGCATCTTACTACTTTAACAATATCCACCTGATATGCATTAATGCACAGTGTATTATACAATAGCATATTAACAACACTGAAAAGTGTATATTCAACAAATAGTATTATAGTTAAGGTTACATCTGTAGTGTCTATTTTATTTTTATTTATTATATTTATTTAGCCTTTAATTGTATTTGGTCTTTTTACCTACCTCATTGTTTTGTATGGTTGATGTAACACTTTAATTTCCCTTTGGGATTAATAATGTTATCTATCTATCTATCTATCTATCTATCTATCTATCTATCTATCTTATGTGGAAGTCTAATATGCAAAGACTATACACTGAGGTGACTGATTATGATTTTGCATTTGGATATGTAGATGTGTTATACAATGACCACATATGCTACAACATTATGACAACAGAGATAAATGACCTCAGAATTGGTGCTTTTTTCATCTACATTCAAGGCTGGGGGAGCAGCAAGGTTTTAGTGATGACGATGATGATGATGATGATGATGATGATGATGATGATGATGATGAGTAAAGGATAGGATGCTTTTATACTGCTGAGACTTGACAGTACTATTTTTGGATCTGACTGGAGCAGATCGAGTTCAGTTTTGTGATAATAATAATACAATTAGGACAGCAGATATGCACAGACTGCAGACTTGTACTTACTCTTGCTCATCCTCAGAGGAGGATTCAGAGTCCTCCTTATCCCGGATCACAACTGGCATCTCCACAGAGAAGGCGGACGAGCTGCCAGGTGAAATCTTCCTGGGTTCAAGTGTCTAGGTTTAACATGGTATCTACCACCTCCACCTGCAAGCATACAGTCAGTGAACGTCTCATCAAGCTGCCTATTACATTACATTAATAACATAGTTACCAAGACTCGTTAACAGCTCATTTCACATTGGTGCAGTCCTGAAATACTGGTTCACATTTAGCACACGCACATTCATCTCATAATAGCTGCTTTCTCTCTCTCTCTCCACTTTTGTTGACAGTGACATTATTTCCTTTGACGGTTAACGTTACAGCAGATTAAACCCAGGCAACAAGCGTTAAAGCTTAGGTGTAGGAAGCTAACCAGGAAGCATCTGCCTTGTTGGACGCCGCTAAGCTAAAAGCATTTGTATTGGGAAACACAAACACAGCAACATAAACTTACCTTTATTTCTGAGAGGCTGCTAACAAGCAGCTAGCTGGCGTCACTATTCACCCTGGCCAGTTGATCATCGCGGTTAATCTTCCTGGTAACTACAACAACTGAGTAGCAACAGAGCACGGAGCATGCGCACTAACGGGGACTTTGTTTTATCCACCTGACCAAATTTTGCGTCGAACCCATATCCAGAAATAATATCGTTTCATGGTAAATGGACCGAGCTCATGAGCTCATCTTTTTTTAAAGAGCACCTCGTTTGCTATAAATTAAATCAAGGCCCACAATTAAGTTTATCTACCAGTTTCCTGCCACATTTAACTGCTGATATTCAGCAGTTGTAAATGCTGAATATCATTTGAATGGCAAGAGTGTGAGTATGTGCATGCATTTGACTAAATATCTGCCTCTAGGAGTTTTTTTTGGTATTGTATTGAATTTGTTTTGTTGTGGTACACCTAATTTCTTCCATATTCACAAGGTAAAAAACATATCTAATGCAAGAGTGATGGGTAGGTGGATCAGGGGATGTCCACTGCTCCTATTCTTGATGAAAAGTATGAAAAATAGTTTGATCATAACTAAAAGAAAAATGTAACTTTCTTATGCTACCAAATGTAACGAAAACAGAAGTCAGTACAGTTCATCCTCTTACTCCACATGTCCTCTTTGTTTGAACGCAGCCTAGCTTGCAGTCTGCAGGTGATCGGATTTCTCGATAGCTATTGGTTAGCGACGAAAGTGGGCGTGACCGGAACTCCTGAATGGACCAATTATATACATGGCACGACTGGATGGAGCTATGGAGCCACATCTCCAGCTCTGTCATTGGTTTAAACCACCGTCCAGGATTGAAGGATTCACCTTTTAACACATAACATGATGAGTCCCACTTTTTTTTGGTTTTACTCATAGACTGGTTTTACTGGCGCATGCTAACATTGTAGTTTGATAGACGCGGCCAGGTAAATACACACGCCATGCACGTTTATTTGAACACAGATATTCCAGTAGATACCTGTCTGTCAATATGTCTGCGTAACTAGATGATGGTGTTTGCACTGTGTTGATAGTGTTTAAGGTTGTTGAACACTTTGATTTCCTCACAGGTGAGTCCCACATACAGGAGAGATGAGTCGTTTCCTCAACGTGCTGCGCAGCTGGCTGCTGATGGTGTCGGTCATCGCAGTGGGAAACACGGTGCAGAGTTTCAGAGACCACAGCTTCCTGTCAGAGAAGCTCTACACTGGCATGCCACAGTTTGGTGAGGACATTTCTAGGTTTGACTGGCAAATGCCATTATTTGACTGAAGGTACTGAAGGTGTCATCTCAATCCTCCAAAAAATGTATAGTCCTCAAAAAGTTCTGATATTTTCATCAACCGTAATATAGCCCTTAAGACAGTGTTTAAAGCTGTATATCACAATATTAGGAACCATAGTCTGATGATACTTCCCACTGGATAACCATTAGGCACAGAGTACCTGTTTCATATCATCATTCAGCCAACAATAAATAGTTTAGTTAACAATATTCAAATTTAGAGCCTGATCAATGCAGGATTTTTGAGGTTTCTACCAATATTAGTTATTATAATATTATACCTCCAATGAGTGTACTTTATATTGGCCGGTCACAAGTTGTGATCAAGGTATGTTTTTACTGAGCAGGACATTTTGATAATTAAAGAAAAAACTCAGCTATGAACTTAAATGACCTCAGACATGTTTTAACATTGCTGTACTGCAGGTTTTTTTGGTACTTGTCAGCTGGCATCTATACTGCTATCAAAATATGTGATATGGTCCTATAGGTTTATAATAGTGACCCTGGCCCTTTTTTTTTAATGAGTTACGTCATTGTTACCATACAGTATTCTCTACTAATACACTATGTACTCTTAATAACCATATACCAAGCAATTTCCATGTACATTTTTATGTTCCTTCTAGCTACCCCACATATAATTTTGGTCCTACTGTATGAAATTGACCAAAATATGCTACCATGCCTTGTTTTACTCATAATATCTGATTGTCCAATGGTGGTAAAGACCTCAAATATTGACACAAAATTAAGAAAAGGTTGTATTTTCAGAAAAAAGAATGATTGATATCATATTTGTAATCTAGGGCCTTATACAAATAGATACCAGGCAGTGAAGGCTTTGAATGATTTTTTGCATACAGAACACATGCTTGTATTCCATCCTGCAAAGTTTGATGAGGCAAGGAACAATATTTGTCAAGACATCAATGTCCAAACATGGCTTCTCAGATAAGACCTTCCTGATGCTATAAAAATGGCCCATTCATGATATAGACATGATAGAGATGTGATGTGAGTTTTGAACAAAATCTGAGACAGTGCTGCAATAGCCTCATCTGATTTTACACAGAATGAGCCATATGGGAAATCCAAATGCGTACATATTGATATTTTTTCCATTTTCTAAACTCCGTTCCTGATTTTTCCATTTCTTCTCTTTTTCCTCAGTGAACGGTCTCCAAGCTCGAACGTTCGGTATTTGGACGCTGCTGTCATCCATCATTCGCTGCGCCTGTGCCATTGATATCCAAAACAGAACGTAAGAGTCTCCATCGTCACTCTGTGCATGTTGTTTCTGTTGGCAGTCTGCGTTATGTTCTTAACAGTGTGTCGTCGTGTCGGCTCCTGCAGGCTATATCACATCACTTTGTGGACATTTGTGCTGGCGTTGGGTCATTTTCTGTCCGAGGCTTTCATCTACAAAACGGCACCGCTCACTATCGGGGTAATGGCACCTCTCATTGTGGCAAGTAAGTATGGACGACAGTGAAGAGTTGCCACATACGCAGCTGACCGGATTTGAATCCAGGCCAGAGATCCTTTGCTGCATGTCACACACCCCCCCCCCTCTCTCTCTCCTGTTTCCTGTCTGTCTACTGTTTAAATAAAGGTGTCTGTGCCAAAAAATCTTAAAGAAAACAAAAAAAAAACCTTATACGTCATCTTGATTTCCCACAAGTTAAAATGTGACATGTAGATCACACCTCTTGTGTCTTTTTTACTAAGTAATAGTGTCTCAATTTGTTTTTCCAGGTTTCTCTATCATAGGAATGCTGATTGGATTCCAGTGTATTCCAGAGACACAAGAAGAAGTAGGAGCACGACAGAAAAAACGTAACTGAATCTTGAGTTTCCTGCCGTCCAGTAGACCCAACAGATGTGTTTGGACTGGTCATCGTATGTGTGTGTGTGACTTCCTGCCTTAAAGAACATGAGATCTGGACGTCAATTAGTTTTCCTACTGTGAATGAAATGTTGTATAGACTGTATACATCTATGTCTGGGTTGTATTTAATGTTTTTGAAATAATATTTTAGTCGTCACCCTTTTTGTGTATGGTTTTGTTACGTTACAGTAATTGATGTGCAATACACAGAAGTTCAGGACATGTGACCTGTCAGTGCTGAATGATTATTGTGTCTGTGCCAATAATTTTACTTTTTTAAATCCAATAATCAGATGTCAGGCATTAAAGCTAGAAAAAACGTGTAATTGTACGGGAGGAAATATGTATAATGTATTGAATTAAATATATCAATTTAAAAGTGCTCTATGCCTGAAATCGGGCATGATGCCTGAGAACTATAAACCCTGAGATGTACTTTGAAACTGCTGAACAAGCATTTAACTGATTACAGAAATAATCCAGAGTAGATTTTCATTGTCATCATATTTTTATTTCACCAGATCACCATTTCCTATACATTTCTTTAATAACTCAGATTTATTCAAGTACTCCGATGACTATACAGTACAGTACAATACAAAACTATGCTCTTAATCACAGAATTTCTTTTGATATCAGCGATTCTTCTTGATGTTTGTTCTGTGAAACATTTGTATACCTCTAGAATTAATGCACAAAAATATTTTTGAATTAAATGATTTGTTTGTGTGGCTGAGACCTACAAAATGTTTTCTATTACAATAATGTGAATTATGCATATTTATAAATCTAGGAGCTACAAATTAAAAGTATACAGACCTATTGTTTTCCCTCAGTGTAACTGTGCTCTGGCATTATTTTTGGTGAACATTTAGTGTCCTATTCTGCCCATATGTTGTAGTTTGAGCTGAAGAGAGAGGTTATGAGTGTTATTTTCTGCTGATTCTGGCTCTTCAAGCTCTTTAAAATGTTACTGGATGGATTCAACTGCAGAAAACATGAAAACAGAGTTGAAGAAATATACTCCCAATGCTCTTCTTATATCAACAGATACACTTTTTAAAATGCCTTTTCAGAGATATGGAGCAAAAAATAATGTCATGAAAAGTACTCTGTCCTTAAATGCCACTGAAGGAATAACTAGCATCTCTAACAATTACATCACAATCATTATAAAATAAGATTAATCGCCATCAAACTAGCCACAATACATCAAGGAAAACATTTGACAAACTGTACAAACACCAGTTACACTGCACCTACATGTCTCAGTAACAAATTCAAATAGAGAGTCTTCTATATAAAAACATACTTTTGTGCAAAATTACTGTGCAATAGATCGATTTACCTTATCTGCTCGCCAAAGGATCACAGAATGTCTTCCTGTGTCTGGCGAGATTGTAGCGATCAAGGGCAAAACTGACCCTCCAAAGTGTACTCAGATGCATGGCATCAATCATATTTGTAATCAGCAGTATTCAACAGTAATACTTCCATGTGATCCTGAATGGCAGGCAGACTTGTGATTATTGCTGTATGATCACCCTGACTGCCACAACAGGAAAACGTGTCACTATTTTTAGCATTACTCTAAAAACCTTCAGCAATGTAAATACAGACACCATATTGGTTCATTATTAGGAAACAGTCACAGTTTAAACATTGCTAGTTAGAATGCATAAAACACTACTTTAACAATAATTGAAGAGGGTAAAAGCTCTGGAATAGTTACATTAGTGATGCTGGAGTCATTAAAGTGGCAACTCCATTCAACTGGCAATACATTTAAAATGCCCACATGGGATTAAATTAATAAAGATATTCTCACATGAGGATGTAAAAACCTTTGAGGTTCCAAGTGTGTTCCTCTTGTTCGTGATTGACATGTGCTTGTTTTTGGATGAAATAAGTTGCACTTGGGATACTAGAGTGAATCTCAGAGTTCATACAGTACATCCTGGAGTAAACAAGTTCTGCTGGTTCCTACTGCGTTCAATCTGAACTCT
Source organism: Scomber japonicus (assembly GCF_027409825.1). Lineage (NCBI taxonomy): Eukaryota > Metazoa > Chordata > Actinopteri > Scombriformes > Scombridae > Scomber > Scomber japonicus. Next base: position 17,887,582 of record NC_070593.1, on the reverse strand, counting down.
TGGCAGCAGCTTTCTTTTTACTAAGTGGCCATCTATGTGTTTAAATAATGTGTAAATGTGTCAGTACTTTTGTTTTCTTAATCTGTACATGATGTCAAGTTTTTGATGCTTTCATAGAAGGAAGGTATGTGTCTCCCTTTCAATCCAGCTTCCCTTCTGTCAGGCTTTCAGGAGCAGAAATCCCTCCTTGTTCAAGATCAGCTGTCATTTTCTGCAAAGGACAAGAAGAAAAAGGAATCACAATCACATTGTTCAACAAAAAACAGAAAAAAACTGAGCTTTTTACTAAAAGACACAAATACTCCACTCAACACATCATTGTCAGAAAGACAACAGAATATTAAAATAGACCCAAAAGATACATATTATGCATTCATTCGATATTGAACAGCTCAAAACTTCATCAATATCATTCAAACATTTAGTCAAATAGGTCATCAAACAATGTGAACAACTCCATGTTATTTTCCTTAAAAAAGACTGATTAAAGTAAAAGATGTTAAAGCACAGTGTCTATGGTATTCATTTCATCTTGATGATGACATTAGGAGAAACAGAATAGTTTGAGGAACCTTCAACCAAACTTTGCAGGAGGTTAAAATTCCTGGATTGCTTTTTTATTTAACAGCAGGATAATCTGTTTAATCTAAAATCTGAAGTGGAAGGAATGTACTGCAGTCTAGTAATAACCAAATGTATTCTTCATAGCAATATTAACAAATACCAGTTATGCTTTTAGGGAAAATGACATCAAACACAACATGGTTTTCAACAATTGTCTGGACAGTTTCACACTGAAGTTTGTTAAAAGGCAAATGATACTCTTGTCTGTTGTGTGTATGTGAGGAGTTTCTTATTATCTGTGTTGAAGCTTCAGAAGAGTGTGTGCCCCTACCTTGGCAGGTGTGTGTTTTGGTTTTTGTGAGGTTGTGGTTTTATGTCAAGACTGCCGCTGCCAGTGGCTGCCAGACGCTGTGGCCCCGTAGTCCTGCACGGAGCCTGTAGACTGGAACAATAGCTTGGGTGTCACACCTCTGAGGGGCCCCTGAGGGACCTCCTCATCTTCCACCATCTCCTCTACCACCACCACCACCGCCACCACCAGTCTGCTCCCAGAAACCACTGCACACCAAACTACATTGCCTGCCACCTATACCTAGCTACCTGCAGAGTAGCTTTAAAAATACCTTTGAATATTTTGATGGAATTACATGCCTACTCATTTCTAACAACTGACTGTAACTGTCTCATGATAAACTAAGTGTATCTTATTTAAACTCTGTTAGTGTGCAGGATTACCAGAGCGTTCCATTTTAGTTGCGTTTGCATTGTTAGAACGAGGACGAAAGACAGCAAAAGAGGTCCCAAAGTTCTTTTAAACAACAAGGAAACAAGCTGAGCTGCAGAGCAAACATATTGTGAAATAAGAATTTGTTTAAAATGGCATATATTGCCGCATTTCAAAGCAGCTGAATGCCACCAGGGTTTATTTTTTGTTTTACTGAATTTTATTTTTATTGTCCATAAATGTGAGAGATTAACCAAAATTATGCTTTAATTTGTTTTTAATAGTGCATATAATAAATTAAACCTGCTTTTTATCTACCAAAAGTGATTTTTGCAGATTTGCAGATATCTGTTTGACAGCTGTCAACTGCACCCATATGACAAAAAAGCACATGTCCATAAGTGTTAAACCAAAATTAGGATTTTATAGCCAAAGTTCATAAAACATGCTGTTAGAGCGCGTTGGAGAGCTGTCAGACAAAGCAGAGTTGTGCTTTTTGAAAAACAGAAGAGAGGATGTTTTTTAGTGTGATGAAAAAGAAGGTTTCCACCAAACAGTGCAGTCCAACTCTTGCATTCACTCTTGTGAAGCAGTGCACTGCAGTGTGAAAACTGCAGAGAAGCAGCCAGCAGAGTGAATTCAGCCTCAAACCAGAGCGGCATCTAACACATGCCCTCTCCACAGGGATGTGAAGATACCACCGCTGACTTCATGCAGCGCACACACATGTACTTACACTCACTGTCTGCACCTCGGCCTGCAGGTTGGCCTTCTGCCGTCTGAGGTCAGACTTGATTAATCCTGTGACAGACACGGAGGAGAATGGAAAAAGCTTCTGTTATGGTATTTATTGCTGTGGTAGCTTTTCTGTTTAAATGTGGATTTGATTTTGACACACTGTATTGCAAGAAAAATTGCAAAATGTGAAATATGGTGTTAATTATCAAACTAACAAACAGCTCCTCAGTTCTGTTCCATGTTTAATACCACTTATATCATTTAGAAAAGTGATGAATTTGCAGGTTTTCTATCAGATAAATTAGTTGTTAGAAAGAGTTTTAATGCACACCTGATGTATGCAAGCAGTAACAATCACAAATGGCTTCAAAACTTGTTTTAAAAGAAAAAGAGCATTGTTTTCTGGTATTAAACAGGTGTATGATATGGAGCATTAAATAACAAGCTGAAGTACTACATTTTTCATTTAATAATGCTTTTAATAAAACAATGTCATTCATTCAGCCACTAGATGGCAGCCTCATCATATGGAAGAAGATACTTACCGACAAGCGTACAGGTCCTGACAATTAGTGTAATGATGACAACAAAACTTAAACATCTGCCCTTAGTAATGAACGCCCCCCCCCCCCCCCCCCCCACAAACACACACACACAGAAACTGCCTACTAAAAAGTGGTAAAAACATTCGCACTGTAATCACTGAAATGCATCAGGTGTTAAAAGTTCCTGTTAATATGTGGTGCTGTGTTTTTAGAAGGCACACTAAGGAAACAGAAGAACAGTCAATAATGTCTGTCAGACATTGCAAACATTCTCTCAAGCACTACAAACATCATTAAGGATAAATCACACCCTGATCATCAAATCCAGAACCACCAGATTAACCTGTTTCTATCCATACACTATAACCTCATTAAACAAACATATGAACACCTGTTCTGCCTTTTAAATTGTTTATTGATTGTACATTTGTTGTATTTATTATGTATTGCTGTATCTATTTATCTGCTGTATGTGTGTACCACAGTGAAGTAGCACTCTTAATCTTGTTGTACTGTAATGTACAATGACAATAAAGGCATTCAATTCAAATCAATTCAATACAATAACTTACCTGTAATTATTGTTCCTATTAGCAGAAAGATAGACAGGAAGATATTTCCTGCTAAAGTGCCCCATTTATCAATGATCTTCCCTTGGGAGATGGTGAAAATGATTCCAAAGATCTGAAATAGGATGTAATGAAATGTTTACAGCTCCTAATCCATCCTTTCTTTCTCTTGTGTTGTCTTAAACAGAGTTATTGTGGCCAGCTGTGACTGTGTTGAAGTTACCGACCTGAGCTGAACAGTTGAGAAGTCCAGATGAGGTTCCCTCTGATTCTGGATAAGTGAGCTCGACTGCAAACTCAAAGCCCAGAGGAAGGTATCCTGTCATGAAGAGGCTGAAAACAGACACCCAAAGTCAAATAAAAGACTAAAAAGTGTGCGATTTGCAGTAGTTTATTTTTTAATTGTGTGTTCAGTTTTCATCCTAACGAAGGATCACGAAACAGTTTCACACATTTCAAAGTAGGGCAAGCGTATGTTGCTGTATAATACATCCTGAAATGAAACCCACAAGAAGGAATTGCTATGGAAACCAGATAGAGGCATAATCAGCTTACCATAAATAGCAATAATTGTGAGGACAAAGCACGTGGACTTGGGAGTCGGAGAAGCATTAATTTTGCTTTGACTAAGCAGCTCTCGTACCAGAGTGGAGAGAAGCAGAGTAACATAACCTACAGTACAGCCTCATCACAATGTTTAGCACAACTTTAAAAACTGGCAAAATCAAAGAGAAGAAAATCAAACGTGACACACATTATTCATCTCATCACAACATCAGGTTTAATAGACTGTGTCATCAGACCAAATAAAAACACCTTAGAGGTACTGTAAGGGCTCCTAACTATGACTTCTTATGTATTATTCAGTTTATAGCCGGATTATCTTCTCCAGTATTACCAATATACTGTGAGTTGCTTATGAAATTCAATTACATTTTTAGGACTTTGAGGTAATATTCAGCAAAATTCAAGTCCTTGACATTATTGGTATATGGTAAAATCAAGCACTTTAACTGGTGATCTTGCAAATTAAAAACAATCTTGATATAAATGTATAATCACCTTCGTTATTAGATTAACGTCTTTCATTCAAAGCCTCCCTGCTAAGACGAGAAAGTCTTAACTCAGGTTCTCAAATATTAAAGAGATTTTAGGGAACTACAGGAGTCCTGTTTATCCTCATGCAGAAATAGCTGACACTCCTTTTCCACGTCATGTTTCTTAAGCTGGCAGTAAATACACAAAGATGTTGATAAAAAGGCACAAAGATTTGAAATGTACCAAATATTTCCACATATTTGCTAGTCAGAATACAATCACGTTATCACATGTTTGCTGTTGATTTTACATTCCACACAGCATTTATACATGCTTTATACAGGTTGGTGGGTGTGGCAGCAACAAGCCTCCGAGGCCTTTACTTTACTTACCCTAAAAGTCCAGCTGTGAGAAACACCACCCACAGGTGACCCTGGTTGAGGGTGAAGGCATACACCAGCATTGCAACCAAAGACAGGATATACACAGTGAGGGTGGTTTGCCTGAAGAGAGAGGAAAAGAATATCAATGCATTCACATACAGCAGACCTAATTTGCTACACAGAAAGACTAAAAAGACTAAAACTCTAAATCACCTGAGAAATCCAATGTAATCAGATTTGACTTTTACACAAATACTTAAGAATCTGAATCCTTACAACTGGGCTTACATTTGTTACATGCCAGAGCCGATCAGAACAAGTAAATCCTGCAACATCATTTAACACAAAGACTTCATGAATACGCAGCTTTCTAAAAGCTAATTGGGAGTTCAGGAAAGAAAACGTCTGATAATCTGCAGTCTACATTTCAAATTGTAAAAGAAAGATAGAATTTGAAAGGAAACTTATTGTATCAACTGTTTTGGCAGCAACTCACTTCACTGTAAGAAGCTAAACTAAAATGTACAACCAACATGGTTAAATTAGGAGCACTGGGAATGTCTAAATCAATGACTCTTCTCCACCACATTCAACATGGATCCTTTCATGTTCATCTGTTGTATTTGTATAATCACAGCCTACAATAACTGAAAATATTAACACCAAACTGCCACTGCAAAAAATGTGCTTTCGTTTGTTTTTTTATTCTTAAGTATTACTTCACATAAAAACATTATTTGAGATTATATACTACAGATTTCTGCTGCTGGAGTGCAAAGTTTGACTATCAATTGGGTTAGGGTTAGACCCCTCGTCATAACCCGGACCATCTGCACAAACAAGCTTACTCTGGTGAAGCTGTCTCTTGTACAACCACGCGTAAAATATTGCTCCCAAACATTTTTGTTAATATAACATAGTCCTTTGACTCTCTCCCACATAGGACAATGGGAGAGTGAGGGTCAACAACATGATGTGGGCCTTGACTGCTTTGACAGCTAAGCATCCTGATGGCATGTAAGGAATCTGAGCGATGAGGATTTTATCTAGTCATAATAGTTTGCATGCCAGATAACTGAACATTGTGTACCAAAGACTCAGAAGCCTGACCCCCCCCCCCCAAAAAAAGCTGTCGAACAAAACAAAAAGGACACTGTCTGTGATCACAAAGCGATCAGATACTTCCACTTCTAAAGATCGGATTGTTACTGTTTTCCATGTTTAACGCGGCTGCACGAGGCCTGAGATGCGGCCTGGGGAGGACCAGTGGAGTAGAGCCTGTCAGCTCAGATAAGCAGAGAGGGACCTCAGATAGAAAACTCAGTTCCGCTGGCTTCTCATCTGCGCCCACTTTGAACAAAAGCTTTAATTCACTCAGACATCTCCCTGAGAACGAACGATCAAAGACATTCATATGAGGAGTCCACATTTTAAAGCACGACTAACACCACAGCAAACAAGAGCAACTGTTGATCCTGAAAACTGAAAATGATGTTGAATTATAGCACCATGATTAGAGGTTCCGATTCTTTTTAAAGCCGAATAAAGGAAGTAAAGCTACAAGGAAAATGTGTAGTTTTGTTTTGTCTCAGAGCCTTGGACCTTTACTAAAACAGGTTATGGTCACACATTGAATTGTCTTTACGCTCAATAGAAAACAATGTTCTTTATACAAATATCTTACTTATAGGTTTTAGTCTTGTCCAGCCAAATGCCACATATGAGGGATCCCACCATGCCAGCAATGACAATAGTCAGACCGATTCTCCCGGCATTTACCTCTTCACCCTGAGAGGAAAAACCAACAATGACATTTTGGGTTTTACAGACTGTATAAGACATTGGTGACATTTAGCATGCTGCAGTTATCTTGTCCTGTAAGCTCTAAGCCATAACAACCAGAGTCTCACACTCAAGGTCATCTCCTCGCCAGTTTTCTAGTCATCACTGTCAAACAAGTATTACAAATATCTTGGAGCTGGGCTTAGCGGCACTAAGCACATGGTATTAAAAGAAGGGGGGAGGAGGGAAGAAACTGAGAGCAAAGACAGTAAGAAAAAAGTTCATGTAAATAGAGGATGTAAGGAAGTAACACCGGGACTTACAGGATAATGTTCAATGATCATTCGGTTCAACAAGGTGGAAACAGCATAGAAGCAGCCGACATTCAGCCCTGAAGACGACAAAAGAAAATAGTCTATTCTGAGTGGACCTGTAGGGAAAGGGGAAGGTCCAGATGGGACCAGATGCAGACCCCTAAAAACACTGTTGACAGCCTCTCACATCAAGTCTGTAGTGGCCTTCAGACATTGTCAATGATTGGCTAATAGCATTAAAGTGTATACTAGAACACTTGTCCATCGGTGCCTCTCTCTAAACACAAAGGGGCCTTAAACTCTGATTGTCCTGATGTCCAGAGGGTACATATATCCAGACTAATTTAATATTCTTTACACTGCCCAATCATTAACATAATCATTAAATGGTGACCTTTGGGTTTTTAAACAGTCAGAGTGAAAAAATGCTAAAAATCTATGTTGAGGCTTTTACATCTTTGTTACCTTTCACCTCAATATCGCAACATCTAAGCTACAAGTGATAAAAGTGAGGTGATGGAACACATGATGACCTGCTTGTCCCGGCTTGTCCCAATGATGTAATGAAGACACCACCATGACACAAGCACATTCACGATTATGTGTCAGATCTGTGTCAAACTTTCACCTCTGTTTTTTTTTATGATATCCTAAAATAAAAAAATAAAATACTCCTAGTAGTAGATTCATATTGCTGTGTATTAAACACATTTGGGTTTTGCACTGTGGATTGGACAACAACACTTGCAGTTTATCTTCAGTTGTAGAGGATTACATAGACTAAACTATTGACTGAATGAACAAACAATAAATCAATCAATAAACAGGTGGTTTAAGCTGTAAATAAAACACCTAATGGCTGGTTCCTACAGACATGAGGCTATCATTGAGTTTCTGTTCAACCTGTTCAGACATGTTTACAGACCCACCATAGCTGACTACCAGGAGCATGAAAGGTTTGTTGCGCAGAAGCCTCAAAATGGAAGCTGTGTAGGAATACTCATCAGGGGGAATACTTCTGGCCTGAGCCTGGGCCTGCGATGGAGGGACTTCTGGTTTCTCCTGAAACACTGGAAAACACACACAGCAGAATAGACGATACACTATGAGATGACTTAATGAGATGGCTAGTTTTCTCTCCCCTGAAAGACGTTTTTTGTGTTTGTGTGTGTGTGTGTGTGTGTGTGTGTGTGTGTGTGTGTGTGTGTGTGTGTGTGTGTGTGTGTGTGTGTGTGTGTGTGTGTGTGTGTGTGTGTGTGTATGTGTGTGTTTGTGTGTTTGTAACAGCAAGGCAGGATTGGACATTCTTTAGAAGATAAGATAATAACATCATCATATGCAGCTACACTGTTTTCTAGCCATCTATTTGACACATCTGTTGTCAATAAGTCAACAGCCTAACAGCAAACAACCGTTATCAGGTTTTTCACATTAGACTCTTATTAGCTTAAGTTGAATTGTTTGCATGCTGTTTTTTAGCTATTTCTCTTTTCCTGTTGCAATTGCTTGCCTCTATAGAGCGGTTTCTAACTTTTGAAAAATGCTGAGCTGAAGAGGAGTTGTGTAAAGCTAAACACTGTAAATTTCTGGATTTCTGGATTAACTGTTTAAAAAGTTTTTAATACTTTGCAAAATCTGTCTACTGGATTTTTTCAGCATGTGGTTCTGTGACATAGAGCGCTGTATATTATATATATCAGAAGAATTTATTAAAATGATTATTAAATCGTGACTAACACAAGGTGCAGAGCCAAAGCAATAATAACATGAAAATAGTAATTAGGCTCCACTTATACCAGCTGATGGATAAGAATAAGTAAACGTGTATTTACTGTGAGTCATTTCTGCCAGAGACTTCTGACTTCTTTTGGCTGCTGATTTTCTAAATATTCCTTACTGTCAGCTCGTGAAGAAAAACAAAGAAAGTTGGAACTTTATCATATGAATAAGACTTTGAGTCAACAAACTTTGACCTCACACAGGCTCTAAGCTATGATTGTCAACCAAGGATCTCGTGTCTAACATAAATAATGGGATGCTTCTCTGACTGTCAGAGAGTTTTAGTCGTTGATGGAGGCGAAAGATGAATTTAACAGAGCTTAGTGGGGAAGTTGATTTAATAAAACACTTCCACAACCCAGAGTTCCTGCTTGCATTTCACATCATGTCTGAACACATCTCATCAAAAAGGTGGACAATTACAGCAATTACTGTAGCTGCTCGTCTAGTGGATGCCAATGCTGTTGAGTTTTCAGTCTCTCTACACATCTCTACACACTCAGCTTTCCAGTAGTGCTGCCGCAGGAGCCCAACAACCAGATAAAAAATCCCTAACAGCCTGACCACATAAAAACAGCCTGACCACATAAAAACAGCCTGACCACATAAAAACAGCCTGACCACATAAAAAATGTCAAAAGGAATTGTCAAACAACGAACCCCAATGTTGCAAAAATGCTTTGAGAGAATTGTTGGTGCTCATTGGAAAGTATCATTACAAAGACAACTAAAAAGTCCAATTGGCATTACTGTAAGGGACAGCTTTGTTACAGTCGCTGTCACGGGAAAGCACAAACTGTCAATTTGACTCTCTCTGTATTTCCCCAACATGACTGTGGGAGCTACACTGTTTGACAGTTGCACTGGGCTTTTACTGCATGAGAGAACAAAGAGCCCAGACAGCTCTTAACCACTCTATGAACCTTTGAATGGGAATAGTTATCTTCTCTTGAAGACTTACCGATGACGACAAGGACGAAGATGACGGTGGCCACTCCAGCACTGATGTAGAACATGATTTTGATGTGGTACGCCAGCTCGTTCATATCGTCCACATTAGGCACAAGGATGGGTGGGATCAGGAATCCGATGGCAATACCCATCTGTGGGTGGGAGGCACAAATTTTAAATGTGACTCTGTGTCGCTTTCAGCTGACAACTACAGACACACACACACACACACACACACACACACACACACACACACACACACACACACTCATAGACTCACACATACAGTAAATACACATCATTAAAGGGGGAAGGTTTTAATATAAAAGTGCAAAAAGGTTGAAATAAAGAATCAGAAAAGAAAAAGGGAGTTGAAGCTTACACTGAACCTAAAGTAAGTTTTATGCTGCCTTGAAAACAAATTGTTACAACAAAAGATTTGACTGTTTGACATGTGTGAGTGATGGTATACCCAGTATTGTAAACTCACCAGTGATACAAACTTATTTCCTATGATGCAAGGGGGTTATAGTTCTTGTGAAATGAAAGTAACACGCCCATCCCACCCTCAGAGTCCAACAACAATTCTAGAGGATTTCGGGACAAATGGGGGGGTAACTAAACTTTCCAAATTTGAATACCACATGAGTAGTGCCTACTTCCTCAGCTTCCTACAGCATCGAGAATTTCCCAGAGGGGCCACCGGTCGAGGTCCCTCCGCTCTAGGGGAAAGGTGAGAGAAGGGAAAGGGCAGAAGATGTGACATGTTCCAGCAGGAGGAACAAACCAGTCAGCAGTCCTCCAAGAATGATACACCATGACCTCTGGAGCTGTACCTGTTATCCTCCACATTACACGGACACACTTTACATTTGACATATTGATGTTAAATATCTAGTATGATCTGCTTGAATGATTGTTAACTTACCTTGTGCTCATTCTGCTAGAGAAGGCTTTTTAAGATACTCACAGGAGCCTATAAAAGATCTCTACGGCAACTTTGCTCACTGTTACATATACGAAGCATATAAACCCATTGCATCCCTATGTGTTGTGGATTTCCAGCTTTAATAACTTGTCAGAAATATGCAAAATTATTCAATTGGTCCAAATCAAGAATTGCCTCTCTTATGAAGCTTCTTTTGGCACAAAATATGTTCATCTGTTTGATCTTCAAAGAAATTCCTACTCATTTTTGTGTGAATATGAACTATTTCTAAACATCCTTGGGGATATGTAAACTACTTCAGCCTGAAAACTTGGAAGTATCTTGTTCACGATCGGAGCCAAAAGGAATAAAGTCGTGGTGAGCGAGTGAACATCAACAACAATGTGTTCTTTTTATGTGCAGCTGTGGGGAGCAGGACCGAGTCACAAAACAAAAACATGCCTGACAATGACCGGTGTGCAGTGTTTGGTCTCACGCAGGTGAGAGAGGACACACTTCAAGTGATGGAAAAACAACGTGGTGGGAGGTCTTTTGAGGGTCAGTGTTTACGCATCGTGTTAAAGATTGTGGCATGATCACAGGACATCCATATTTAACCTAAATACATAAACACCTGTTCTGCCTGTACAACATCCACCAACTGTTTATACTGGCTTGTACTCAAAGAATCATTTATGTTACATTGATTATGAACCCAGATTCTCCCTTCTAGAAATGACTCCAGATGACGCCATCCCACGTAATATCCCCTGACTAGGAAGAACAAACCACACACATATAGACATAAGGAAGTCACTTTACAATTAGACGATACCGGAATCTACTGTTTTTAGTGAGATAAATCTTCTGCTTGCTTCTTTACCTTCAACCTCTTTGGCAAACACCTGTTGCCTGTGTATACTGTGACTGTGTGTTGTGTAGCAAATCAAAAATCAAAGAACCTTTTTTATACTGGATTTGGCCAAAAAAAAAAATTTCCTCCACAACCAAGTTATTGCTAGGACATTTTCAACCCTGGTTTTACTTTATGGTTCAGAAAATATGCTTGCTTGCTTTCTATTAAAAATGTGTGCGTTTCAGATGTTTCTAAAATGTGTGGCATTGTGTAAGTAAAGGAATTAAATGAATCAAAGTCTTCTTTGACATTTGGAAATAACCTAAATGAAACTGTAAGCAAATACTCAGCTGTGCTCAAATATAGCTGATACAAAAAAAAGTCCCTTACTTTCATTTTCCCATGTAGCGTGTTGGTAGGCATGTGACAAAAACTAAATTCTGTGGTAACTCTTATAGAACTGAAACTAACAGTGTACGCACGTATTAAGTGCTAGCTTCTGCAATTAGCATGCATCATGGATCCCCTCGCTGTCAGAAGCTGAAGCAGCAGTAATTTTTCTCTCCTGGCATCAATGATTCACTTTGATAAATCAGCTGACTCAAGAAGAAGAACAACAAAGAACAGTAACAGAGAGGCTCAGTCAAGCATTGAAGATGGCAGATGTGACATAACATGTACCTGCCTGTTATTAACACATTGCCTTTCACATATGCTGCCTCAGAAAAAAGGTGACAGAATTTTCTCTCATCTTTCATTCTCTCACACTGACCAACACACATATACTGTTCCTTTGACACCAATATGACATCACACACACATTGCCAAAGATGGTTCAAGCCAGACAGGTAAACAGAGACACACCTGGTTTCCCAGAACGCCAATGGAACAGGCGGTGGACACCTCCTGCTGCCCAAACCACAGGGACGCAAGTCTGGATGGGATGCCCAGGATATAAACTGTGGCCACTGAGCACATAAACTGGCCGAAGAAAGTCATGGCAAACATGTCGGGGTGGGCCGTGCTCGTCTTGATCCAAGCTCCAATGCAGTTGAAGCCCGCGCCCACCACCACGATGTCCCTGAGACCTCGGTTGTCGAGCAGCCACATGACAGGCAGGATGAGAGGGATGTAGGTGAAGCAATAGATCATGGAGAGCCAGTTAATGGCCATGGTGTTGATGCCATAGAAGCGCATGAAGATGTTGCTGATGATGCTGTACTGCAGCCACATGAAGCCATTGCTCATGGAGTAGATGAAGAAGAGGAAGAGCATGACCCAACGCCGTTTGTACAATCTGGTATCCATCAGTGGAGGAGGGTCGTCGGGGTCCAGGACGGACTCCTCTGAAGTGACACTGCCTCCTCCCAGAGACATGTGGGGGTCATATTCTCCCAAATTGGTTCTTTCATTTCTTGTAAGAGGAGACAAACCATCCTTTCCATCCTTCCACTCATGAGAGAATAAATCCTGACCGCTCATGTTGGTCAACACTCCCCGTTTCCTTCAAGCTTCAGGGACACTCAACAGCTGGAGGGAAGAGTAAAGCCACTCTCTTAACACTGTGTTAATTTACCTGACTTGCCCCTCCCAAACCCAGCAGGTACTTCCTACATGCTGATCGTAAACAAGCTTGCCTGGTGTGCAAAAATCAGACATTACTGTTCATTACTTCAACCTATTTAGCAGGTTCGGTGCTTAAATATAATGAGCGGTGTTGAAAGCTCCAACAGCTACATACCTGACTGCCAGTGTCAAAGCTCGCCTGTTTGTTCCTGTAACCAACAATCCAAGGGTCATGTGATGGTTTCTACTTCTCATTTCAAACTCCACCTTCCAGCTTGTGTCATGGCATCAAATATCACCTGATAGCAGGCGCTCAACCTGTGTTGAGTTAGGCACATGACACTCACACATCTGTTCACATGAGCTAAAGTCCATTCAGAGTGATGCTTAACAAAGACCCCAAGTTCATCAAAAAACAGAAAAGTAAAAGAAAAGGCGAAAGACAGAAGAATCGTGAAGCACCAAACTACAACATCAACTGATTGTGCAAATAGACTCAAAGCAAATAATGTAAAGCAAATACGTTTAGGTGCCTTACCTGCAGTCTAGTGCAAATACCTGTAGGCTATATGACAACAGTGACGTAAAGTGGTGGAAAAGTCCTTACTCTGCATGCACCCATAAACAATTTATTACCATCATCAAATCATCACATCCCATATGTGAGAATAAAGCCTTAAACATTAACAGTAGTCTGTCAAACTGTAAGCATACACCTTTTGTTTTACAAGAGTATGAATCAGGTTTTTACAATGACAGCACTGGGTGGTTGTGGTTGTAGGAAGTACACCTCTGTGCTCTAACACAAGGTGACAATATCCCACAGTTTGAAGAAAAGTTATTAGAGTGTTTGTGGTTCATAAATTGGATTTGCTTATGCCCAATCACTTTATATAACATCATCTGACACTGACAGGCCTGAAGCTGGCTGATTTAAAAAGTTGGTTACACTCACAGTCAGTCAGAAAGTATTACTACAGTGACATATTTTTGTTGTGCTGGCTCTGTACTCCAGCACACTGGACTTACAGCGTATGATTACACACTGTCTCCAAATTTTAGGGGACAAAAGTAAGTAATTCTACAAATGAAAAACATTTCTAATTGCTCATTAGACGACAAATTTACTAGGCCTTGCAAATTATTTACCAGGTTTGTACCGTAATCAGCACCATCCACAAAAATGAAAACCATATCACTGTCCTTATGCTCTCTGTTTACATGTTGACTGTAATAACTTACACTAAATCTAACATATGAAACACTTGTTTAGAACATAAGCAACATGGTATTTAATGTAAACACAAGTTGAGTCAATTGTAAAGTGTTAGCCAATGCTTCAGAGCTGTTCTGTTTCACTTATTGCAAAGCAAGAAGCTGTGAGTGGAGGACAAAAAGTACTCATCTGTTGTTGTAATTAATTCTCTGTATTTCATACAGTTTGCAACAACATGAGAAAACATGAGGTACTGACTTTTGAATTTAGTTGTTGTGATAAATGATTAGGTCAGCGGCTGTACAGAGGTCACGGGGGTCACGGATGTTAAATATGTCAATGATTAGGCCTCTACAGATAATGTCCAAATTGAGACTTTGGGCTTACTTTGGACTTAAGACTCACTTATACTTTGAATGTTGCCGCCACTTTCTCACACATGATACACTAGCATCATAATAAGAGGGCTTTGACTCTTTTAAGAATTAAGACCTCAATAGAGCAGCCTGTGATATCTGACGTTTGACCATGTTAATGAAGATAACACCAACATCCTCGACCTGAGGAAAGTCTGTCAACAAGCTGGAAAGGAATTTGTGAGGTGGAAGTAAGATGTCTAGTGTTGCAGATTGCTGATATGATGTCTGGGACACTAAATAGTGAGTTTATGGTGATTGACCATAGTGGAAACTGGGGCTACATGTCACCACTTTGTTAAACTCAGGAAAGTGTTTTATTGAACAACCCTAGTGTGGTCAAATCAGAATAATCATTCATGATTATTGCATTCATGCCGATCACTAAATAAAATCATTCCACTTTTTGTGAGAAATTATTTGATCAAGAATTCTTGACAAAAAGGTTTTTTTCAGGATACACTTTTACTTAACCACTCAAATGGCTGTTTGAGGAAATTGTGACAAATGCCCATCACGGGTCTCCAAAGCCCAAAGTGATGTCTTCAAATTGCTTGTTATATTCAATTTATTTTTACTTGATAAATTACTTAAGTTATCAAAATTGTGTCCAGTTGTTTTCCTATCAACAGACTATTTGATGAATTGTTTCTGCTCTTTTATATATCATCTTTACTTTCATGAGCTGATTGTGTAACTAACTTGATCATTCTACATTTTCAAATAACATGAGAAACATTTCATTTTATGTACTCCCCTCTAGATTTCAAACACATTTAAGTATGTTTGGGACACTGTAGCTGACATAGTATATGTTTATTAATAAGATCATATCTCTTTCATTTGTGTTCTAATAAAGGCTGTGACTAACAATTATTTATTTTCCCTTCATGAGTAACACAATGACTATGTATGACTATGTTGAGAATGGGTTTCATACACTTTAAGTAATAAAACACCAAAAGCAAAAATCTTATCAGATGTGGGGGGCTGGTCTAATTTGTGTCAGTTTAGAGGTCCTTGACGTGAAAACGTTTAAGAACCACTGATTTAAGCAGCTTGAACAGACTGGAAATTTCCAACACCAGTACTGTGGAGCCCCTGTTGTCTCCAGCCTTAGAGCACCTCTGCCTAGGCTACATGAAGAAAAAGCCCATGAATGGAAGGAGTGAAGGGAAGAAAAGGAGAACCAACACCGATCCTTCACCATATTGAAACTGCTGCCCCACATGCACTTCACGGCTTCTACTCTCAGACAATCTTAAAGTCCTATCATCCGAAATCAATTCATGACACAGTCTCACAGTACTTTGCGTCAGGCACAGTGCTGTATAGTTGATTCACCGAGATTGCTTTGCTGGCACCGCAGTCGCCTTTACTTCCGCAAAAACAGCTCAATAAAACGCTTATACACTCCAGATACACCTATCATAAAACTACTTAAGAATGATTTTCTCCGCTCCTAAAACACTTTCGGTATTTCGAACTATAAGTAGTCCCATGATCCTCCTTCAGGCTATTCCTTAAAGCCAGATATTATATTATTCATTACCCTGAAGTGTAAACAGACCCTACTATTGATATGAGAGGATTTCTTTTCAAAACTAAAAACTACAAAATATACAAACAATATAAAAATCATCAATGTACCATACCTGGAGCGCGGCTGCATTGTTACACTACTACTACCACTACTACAGTGAATTAATGCACTGTACCAGCAGAAGATGGCGAAATAGTGCAGACAGTGATTACGTCATTTCCCATCTGGCTGACACCCTCAAA
Source organism: Scomber japonicus (assembly GCF_027409825.1). NCBI lineage: Eukaryota > Metazoa > Chordata > Actinopteri > Scombriformes > Scombridae > Scomber > Scomber japonicus. Next base: position 17,871,428 of record NC_070593.1, on the reverse strand, counting down.
ACAAACTGTTTTAACATATATGTGTCCCGGCACAAATAAATGACACAATGTGGTGTCTGAGGAGGGCTTATGAAGAATAATGATGTCATCCTTTTAGTGGTAGACACAGGATTTCCTAAAATGAATGTGAATAGAAGCACAAGCATTATGAGTGTCTACAAAAGTTTTTAAATCTGTAAATGACAATGTTTTCCTAATTCACTCCTATGATAGGCTATTTTTCTTGAAGACAAAATCTGTCCCTAAGAACATGAAATGACAAGGTTATGGACCTGGTTATGGACCTGACACTCAAAATGTGCCAAAAGAGTAAGAAAAAAAACATGAACTCTCAGTAGCTTCTCTCAAGGTTAGCAGACGCTGTGAAAACGCAGATAAACTTTACCACATCCTCTCACACATACACATTTCAGATCATGTTTTGGTGACATCACACAGAGTTACATTCCTCAAATCAGCTTTTTCCCAGATGGGGACATGTGTCTACAATTGGGCAAGCCGTCCCCACTTTACTGGTCCGAAGTCTGAAAATTGTCCCCAAAAGTAGCCTAGGACACACACACACACACACACACACACACACACACACACACATACACACACACACACACACACACACACACACACACACACACACACTCTCTCTCTTCTTTCTTTCTTTCTTTCTTTCTTTTTTTTCTTTATGTCCTTGTAAGGACAATCATTGACTTAACAATAATAACCTAATCCTAATATTAACCTTAAAACCAACCCTCAAATTGCTCTTTCTCTTTGAGCGTCGGTTTTAAAGTGGGAGTGGTCCTCCCAAACATAGAAAGACAAACACACACACACACACACACACACACACACACACACACACATACACACACACACACACACACAGAGAGAGAGAGAGAGAGAGAGAGAGAGAGAGAGAGAGGCTGTTTGCAGAATCCTTGTTCAGTAAAGTGATGAAAGACAGGCAGGTATCAGAGATAGGAGTCGAAATAAGTACATATGCGTGTGTGGCACACTGGAAAAGGGCCAGCAGTTGAACATCATTAGGAACCGTTATGGACGCAAGCTGTCAATCATACAATTTACTAGGTAACCCATCACTCACAATATTAGAATGTTTGCTATCACTACTTGCTTTTTAATAAGCTTTAAAGCTTTAACTAAAATATTTTCTAGAGTAAGTTTAAGGAGCTCCACGGATCATCTGGTCCAAGTGCAAACTGGCATTTCACTCAATTCATCCAATGAGAAGCTCAAATGCCCAGTTTTAAACAGGACCAAGTATGAGGTTCATTTCATGTCAGTTGGTATTTCATTAATTGTTAATTTTTTACCACTAATGTAGAATATTAACAACGGCCCTGGTGTAGGGGAGCCATGTGTCAGAAGATAGTCTAACTGTGGTAATATAATGACATTACTACCACAGGATCCCACTACATACTAGCTCTTCATTTACTTAAAAACAATTCAATTAAAATACTTCTTGGAGGATTCTGGGGACAAATCTAATCACATTTATAGATTTAAAGGTGTGTTACAGCGAGTCTTTGCCTTTGGCATCAGAGGTCAGTTTACCTGATTCCCAAAAACGCCAATGGAGCAGGCGGTGGAAACCTCATCCGCGCCGAACCACACTGAAGCCAGGCGGGAGGGCATCCCGAGGATGAAGACCTGGGATAGAGAACTTGCGAACTGTGCAAGCATGGTCACCCCGAACAGGTCGGGTCTGGCGCTGGCCACCTTGATCCATGTCCCGGCGCAGTTGAGCGCGTTGGCCACCAGCGCAGTTACGCGCAGCCCTTTCTTATCCAGGAGCCAGGTGACCGGGAAGATGAAGGGGATGTAGGTTAGCATGTAGATCATGGACAGCCAGTCTACAGCGAACAAGTCCACGTTGTAGAACTTCATAATGATGTTGCTGATGATCCCGTACTGGATCCATTGGTACGCGTTGCTCAGGGAGTAGGCGCTGAACAAGAATACGATGGCCCAGCGCCTCTTGTATAAACGCGTAGTGGCCGTGGAGCCACCGCCACCGTTTGGGATGCTGGTGCATTCAATTTGTTCCGCGGCGTCTGGAGCTTTGGCTGCTGGATGTGGACCATTCTCCGTTATCTGTGCGCTCCTGTCCTCAGAGTCCCGCTTACTGTCTCCCATTTTCTGCTTCAGTTCAAATGAGCGCACTTAGAAGGGTAAATAAGTCCTCTTCCAATGCAGTAGCCTACACAAGTGGGTCTTGAAAACCAACAATCAAAAAAAAAAAAAGAAAAAGAAAAAAAGTGCTTACAATAATGGAAAAATAGCAAGTAGGCTTTCACCTTTGTACCATTAACTTCTTAAATAATTCTCTCAATAAGTCTAAAAAATACACCTATTTGGTTCATTTGTCCTTATAAAAGGACTTGGCTGCATAGTAGACTTAGCAGATACCTTAATTCCAAAGAACTGACTGCTTTCCAGAAGTTCATTCAATATTAGAGCTGTCTGAGAAATCCTCTTTATAGTACAGGCTGGTAGAGACTTTTACTCCACCCAGCTGCTGAGATAAGAAATGACACCGACTGATAACTGGGAGTTACAGGAAAGCAAGTCAACAGAAAAATAAAGAAAAAAAGTCATTATTGCTGCATATTTTAACTGACTCTCCTGCTGCAAAATATCAATCCACCACCACAAAAAAGTACAGATATTTTGACATGTATTGTTTGGTTTCACTCGCCTCAGTCATCACGTTGTTAATCTGTTAAATCCTTCCTTGTAAGCACAATGAATGCCTTGTTGTTTGCTGTTGCTCAGTACATGCTGACAACTTGTTCTTGTGCAATGAAGTGAACCAAAAAATAAATATATTGTATTACTTCATGAAGCATCAAATATCAGCCTTTCCAGTGTTGTAATTTGTGTAGAATTATCTGGTGAAATTAAACCCTTCAACCTGCAGGAACACATCAATATGAACCATACCTTGTGGAGAAACTGTCGAGAATAATAGTAAATATGTTTTAAATAAAATTTCTGCCAGGAATAGTGTGAAGCTGATTAAAAAAAGAGGATTTATCAGTGCTGCTACTGACCACCAGATGGTAATGTTTACCAGAATATTATTTACTACTAAATGTGTGTTTTATTGTATATTTTGGTCATCACTTTACCTTCTTTTCACAGGAGCCCTTCTAGAGACAGACTAACATCAACTATAAACACTATGAGAGTTGCATTGGATGTTCTCAGTTTGTCTTGTCACTGTATCTGTCCCTATTAAATACACCTTGCACAACTAAATACAAATGTTAATACATAACACATAATAATACATTCAAACTTATATTGGACTAAATAAATTCCAGTAAAAAAAAGAAACTAAACATTTATTTCTTGAGGAAATACAAAATGGGATTTTGTGATAGCTTATATGCTTATAGAACATCATATACAAAAGTATAAAAACATAGTTGGTAGTAACAATATGGTAACAGAAAATAAAGTACAATGTAAACAGTCCTTTTATATATATATATATTTGTGTGTATGTGTGTGTGTGTTGTACATACATGACGCCTGCGCCAAAAAAAAAGGAAAGGAAGGAAGACTGGTCTCCCATCAAATGTATCATAAAACAAAAATGATCAGACAATCATAAAGGAAAGATTCTGACTTTGTCTACAGGTCTGACTAACTGCTTTTGTATATATCTATATATATATATATATATATATATATAGATATATACCACTATATTACCATCTGGTTTACAGACATCTATAAAACTGTTAAATCGAATTTACCTGGTTTACCACAAAAAGAAAAACATTTGTACAACACCAAAGGAACGACTTAATTTACTGAGCTCAATTTCCTAAGTTATTTTCCACTTGTGTTTTTTAATTTTTTTGTAACTGACTACTGGAAAGGTGTTGAAATATTGTCTACATTTAGCCAACAGCTAGCCATACAGACCTGTGCGACAAATCCAGAAATGTAAGGGTGTTTACCCAAAAGCTGTGTTATGTTAACACTTTTACCTTCATACTGAAAGAAGCTCTGATGACCAAAATGACAACTAAATATGAAAGCAAGAGAGAGACAAAGAAATAAGTTTGATTTAACAGCCAATACAGTGTCCAATCTTATTTGATCCACATTTTGTTGTGTAATGCTCTGTGTCTGGGAATAGGAGGGCTTGGCTGGTTCTCCTCCATCACCGAGGCCCAAAGCTAAGTGCTGCTTGTTGGCTGCTTCTTGTCCACTGTAAACTGTAGAAACTCATCGAGCCTTCACTTGGCCTCCAGCTGCAGCAGCAAGGGGTTCACCTCGCTCTCCGGGGTTTTGACACTGTCTGTCCTGACAATACACGTGGGACGATGGCGGTTAAGCATGAGGATCAGCTGCTGTCGCTCAAGCTTCAGCTCCTCAATCTGGGCTTTAAGATCAGAGTTTAACATTTCTAGTCGCTCCGATTCCTGTGGGAACATGAAGGGAAAAGGGAGTAATTAATGGGGAAAGGACCAAAATACAGGAAAAAAACTGCAATGAAATGGCAATGCTGTTTTGACAATTAGGACATGTATGATAAATACATAAGATGTCTCACCTTTTGTAGATAATCTGTCCTCTCTTTCTTTTTGTTTCGACATCGCGCTGCAGCCACTTTGTTTTTCTCTCGCCTTCGTTTCCTCCTCTCTTCCTCTTCATCTCTCTAAACAGCAGTGCAAAGATTTTGGCCATAAGTTAGGGTGTGATGAGTCGGTAGTGTATCAGGAGACTCCCCATGTGTAAGAACAGTATTGAAAATGATTATTGTACCTTCTTTTCAGTTTTTGCACAGAAAGAGGACTGTGGACTTTGCCCCCATCACTTACATTGAACAGTATGAACATGAGGAATGATTACAGCAAAACAGCTGTATGATGCCTGTCACCCTTCATTTTCTCTGGACTTTTATGTTGGAGACATTCCTGCAGTTTATTTAGCAACAGTAACATGTTCCACTATGTCCACTAGGTGGACCTGTTGTTTAAGATATGACACAACACTGTCATCAAGTTCTTTCATTCCAAGCAAACCTATTCATTTCATCAATTATTGTGTGCATTTAGTCAATAAAGACCCTGTATATGCAAATACAGTATAGGAATGTTTTGTTTAATCTGTTCTTTACCCTCATAAAATAACATACATTTGTGTTGAATGATTATTTAGACTACTGGATAAAAAATTAAATGAGTTTACACAAAGTATTATTTGTGACCATCTGCTCAGTGCTTTGTATACCTCAGTCTTGATGACCAGGGGCCTCTTCCCCAGACTGTCCAAGAAGTGCAGAGGTGACAGCATAGTTCCAAACTCCTGGAGGTCACCAAATTTGAGTTTGTCAGTCAGCGTGGTGGCTGAGATCCCAGCTAGTGGGCCCAGACTAGGCAGGGAGCCTGCTGTCACAGAGGGATCTGGGATTTGTCCTGGCATCGTGTCAGACTCGGTCGTGACCACAGCTAGGAGGCAGAGGGAGAAAACAGGAGATACTCAAATGGCAACTAAACCAGATCAATGAAAAACACATACAACTTTACTCTACATGCTATGGTACATACACATGGATACTTTATAGTGTGAGGGTGGAAAACATCCTTTTTATATTTTTCAAATTGAGACAAATAGATGTGCTTTGTTTGACCAACAGCCAGATAAAGGTCTTTTAAGGAGGCATTTGCCTAAGGTGCAATGCTCCTTAGCAGTCGGGGCTCTCATGAATTGCTGGTCTGTTATAAGACCCGGATACTGCGGCTTCCTTTCATTAGGCTATTTTATTATTTTGCTTCTAAATGAATATACTACCATTTACAGAGATCTTGGCAAGAATTTACATTATTTCATCCCCAGAGGCAAAAAACGGAGATGAACAACAGTGTACAAAGCAGGCTTAAACAAATTCCCCTTTATTCAAAAGGGAGCTAAAGATAGCCTTTACCCATTAACCGTGGTTTCCTCTGTATGAGACTAATGTCAGGGGTGTGGAATGCAGCTGCCAAAATTCAGCATTATGGAGGTAAGGCTTGAACCCAAATACAACTTTTTTTTACTCTTTTTAGCAAAATTAAAAATTCAAAGGTGACACTGTACACTGAACAGATTCTCAGTATGTTTTGTACTAATTACCTTTTGTGGGAAATACTGAATGCTGACATTTAAATACATCAAAAGATGACAAGAGAAGTTTTTTCATAAAGCCAGCCAAAGACAGGATATTTGTGACAAGAGGAGATGTTCTGTACTTAAACATCTATCTAAGATGCCGAGAACACCAATTTACAGGCTACAGGAGAATAACTTTTTCAATTTTTACACTTCCCCAAACTACAGGTCAAAAAGACATAGTGGAACTCTGAAACTGTGGTGTTGACACATGATGGCCATAAGAGACTTTTGCCCTAGAAAGGATAAAGGTTAGAGAGCACACCAGTAAAATGTAGAAAATGCAGAATTACATTAGGAATTTGGGTTTGAATTAAAAAACAAACAAACCCAACACCAACCCAAGCAAAAGACAAAACCATGTTAAAAGGGGTCTGATACATGTTAATAAAAGGGTCTTTCATGCTCACAATATGGACCAATGACCTCTATGTGAACATACAGTACACAGCTTAGGAATGATCAAGCATTCCCTCATGATGGTAACTTTGTTAGACCCCTGATGGTCCAAGGAACTAATTAACTTACCCTGATCAGGCTGCAGGCTATTATGACTATTTTTCACTCTGTGCATTTTTACATGGGCATGCCTGAGGTTATTATATAAATACACATTAGCAGTAGTATACTATGTACAATATCCTCAAGTCGACTTCATTGTGTTGTAGCATGCATACCGAAGCCATTGGTCAAGTTGAAAGCGGAAGTTTTTCTTCAGTGCGGCATTTATCTTACGTAACTTTGTCTTCCCATCAGAGGGCTGCAGTGATAAAATGTAACAGCTTTTCGTTCAGGGGATCTTTCGCTTTGGATAAACGATATTTTTAAGAATCAGCGCAAATCACTAACACACATGCAGGACTAGACAAGTGAAGGACATTTTGTTCTGAATTGTGCACGCCGTGGATACACGTTAGAGCATGCAAACAAAAGAAAACCATCTTTCTGTAGCATGCTCAGCAAGATGTCACTTTGAAGAGCGAAAAGCACGTCAAACTCACAAATGCAATGAATTGCAGCCTAATGTCGAAAACATACTCCTCGCTTGTTCGCAAACTATGCTCGTTACACTTATGCGCGCCGCGCCAATAAACTATTTAGTATGTAAAAATATTCAGCTCTCGACGAAACAAGTTTAGTGTACGGACCTGACTTTGATCCCAGGTGTAACAAATGTCTTTTCTTCTGGTCTGCCAAGGGTCGAGAGTAGATTTTAAAAAGTGGGAATCGTTGCATCAGCCCGATTTTTAAACGTGATCCCAATCTGGGAGGATTTGGGAATGCGGAAATTAGGCTATGCCAGCCAAACGTAAGCAGGGATGTAAAAAAGTACATAGTGGGGGCAGAAGTGGGGAAGTCGCACCGCTCCTCCCATAAAGAAACACTGCAACGACAGTATATGGCTCACATGAAGGCCTGCACTGAAATACATGACTACATGCCTTATCTGTACTGAACCTAAAGGCACAATGCCAAATACATCATGCTAAATTCTAGGCTGTATACACCTAAAGCAATGTTAAAGAAACATTGTAATGACTCCACAATGAATGAAAATACCACATATTTGCACTTAAATCTGCCTTGGATATTATTTCCATATTGCAAGTTCTATTATAGCATTATAACATAATACTTTTTTTTTTGGAACAAACTCACATCCCAGCTGCAGAATTTCATATTTTGCTCTTTACAGGAAATAAAGGACACCAGCATAAAACTCCACTCTGAATGTAGATTTATTGTAATTATTCAGCAGCATAGATAAGCAATCAATGCTTGTTCATTTGTTGTTGTTTTTTTTTTGTTTTGTTTTTTAAGTTTAACAAATAAGTCAAAATCTGAAAGGTAAAAAAATAAACCATAAGTTACATCTTGATAGATATATAGTATATAGCACTGGATGTTTTCATGGAAAACTTTCAACATTTTAACAATGAGGTCAAACCACAGTTGGTGACATTGAGGTATGCAGGTACTCACCATGGATGGATATGTAAATACAACATTTACAGCAATCAATACACTAATGACACCAAAACACAAAACCATACTGTAACATTAAATTCCACATTACATCTTAGATCTAGTAACAGATCAGATATATATGAGCTTTGAAAATTATTTGGAATTTCTCAGCATGCGTTTTTTTAAAATCAAAACTTACTTCAGTCCCTCCTGTGAAAGTAAAAGCCATGCTTTTAGTTACATCGCTCTGTTGGCTATGTATCAGGAGAAAGTTTATATGTTTGCTTAGTCACACACAAGACAATTCATGAATGTGTTCCTTGAAGTGTTACAGCATACTGTGGCATATGTTGTTCATATCATGTTCAAAGTCAGGAACCTGCACAAAAGAAAAAGAGAGATCATGACAACGCTTCCCTCTGAACTTTATAAGGCGAGGAGAGTTGGAGAGTTGAGGATGTCAACAGATTCGGCTTTGCCCCCTCCACCTTTACTGCTGTCCAGTCCATCTGAGAAAGAGTCCAGCTCGGGACAGGCGAATGTGAACACGGACAGGTAGCTGCTGCAGGTTGGGGTGGAGGTCACCACAGGAGTGCTGAGAGGCTCCAGGTCGCTGGAAACAGACTTGTACAAGGTCTCCCAGTCCGAGACCCCGAGAGAGCTGCTCAGATCTATGTCTGGTACGGATCGGGCTGTCTCCATGGGGGTTTTCTCCTCCAAACTGGGCAACATATTGTCCAGTAGCCCCTCCTTAATGTCCAGAGAGGGCTCCAGATCGCAGATGTTGATTTCAGCACTTGCACACAGCAAGATATTGGAGTTCCCGGAGATGGCTGTAGACGGATCACTAGGGATGTCCATGTCCACGAGCGAAGGAGCTTCCTGTGTGCCATCCTCTGGAAGCCTGTCCTCATCTGGACTGGGTGGTAGCTCTGGGGACCCTCCAGGCTCCTGGAAAATAGACTCCATCTCTTCGGACATTTGGCAAACTGGTTTGTGTGTAGCAAGGATGAATTCAAGCCGTTCTTTCTCTTTGAGGAGGTTGGCTATTTCCGTCTCCAGGGCTGCTTTCTCCTCCTCCAGCTTGTCTGTCTCCTTCAGATAGACCAACATCCATAATCATCCACATGGCAAAACACACAACAGTAGGTGCAAATGACAGCTGACTAAATGCATCACTGTTTACTTACAGCTTGCAGTGTATCTGTGAGTTCCCTCCGTCTGTTGCGACACTTTGCTGCAGCCATTTTATTCCTCTCCCTCCTTATCCTCTTTTTCTCTTCCTCCTCTGGAGACAGCTGGGATGTAAAAGAAATAATGCAGTTATTACCTTGAAGAATCCCGCCATTTCATCTCCTAATCCGCTACATCCGTTGCCAATTCACCCTCTGAAGAATGGCAAAAGCATGTTTCGCTGCAATGCGTCTAAAAATAGACCATTGTTGCAGACTTGCTGTGACCTGAATATAAATTGACTGCCTAAGGAAGGCACACAGCCAGCACACGGCACCAGAGGGGCATGCACAATAGCACTGTTACACACAAGGAATTCAGATGTGCATATGTAAATTCACACTATCGACCATTCTGTCCAATAGCAGGTAGACTTCATCTGAGCTAACCTACCTGCTCCGTTTTCCCCTTTCTGACAGCATTTTTTCCCTTATTCCCGCCCGCTTTGGGTGTTGCCTGGTGAGAGCTTTGCGGTTCATTGGCTTGCTTGCTACCCAGAGACGGGGAGACAGATGTAATAATCGTAGGCTGGACCATCCACTGGAAATCTGGGGTAGAGGAAATTGCAGTGACTGTTGGAACAAATGGAGTTGCTTCAACGCTCATGTCTTCGCAGGTCTCCTGGAAAAATTGAAATAATCGACATTCAGAACCACAAAATAGATTTTTTATAAATGAATTAATCTATTCCTCTTTAATTAGTGGTTTCAATTGCATCTTGTTGTGACAGTAACTATGAAACCCAAAAATATCCTCATTAGTGTAGGAAACAGAGGGTACCCTTGTTATATTTTCTTGAAACATACCCAACCAGAAATAGCCTTCTCCAGATCAATATTTGACTTTATCATTGTTTCTGACGTCAACACTGACGCAGGGATGCTGAGGAGTCTCCTGAATGGATTTATTTTTCTCAATGAACCGCTGCATCGACACGCTCCCGTTTGGTCCCAGGACGTCGGAATCATAACAATCCGACCCAAAGTAATATGTTGTCATATTTCCACTTGCATTAAGGACTGGTCTAATTGAATATCAAATATGTTTAAAAAAAAATAACGAGAGAGACAAAGCGCACCCACTTAATTAAAATCTTAGCAATCATCCCATCTCCCCCTCCCCCCGCCAGGAAGAAAATGCATTAAGGGACTCAGAGTGTGTTTTTTAAAGGCTGTTAAATCTACTGTAAACTGGCTGCCTCCAGGGCTGCACGTTGAAAATATGATCAACAAAGCCACTCATACCTTTGCATTGTTGCTCTCTGAGGAGGAAGCTGGAGAGCTCGCCTCTTCTGGCGTCTTTTGGCAGAGTGTCCCGACAGGAGACTCTGTCCGGCAGGTGGGAGAGACTGAATCCATGTCAAGCGTCAGGTTGTTATGATACATCACGAGGGAAGGGGGAAAAAACAAACAAGTCCTGATCAATGACAAATATGACTCTGGCCTTCCGCTTAGGCAGGACGGCTGGGGTCTTTTCTCCAGGTATATACCTGGTAACTGGACGACTAGAATGGAAGCCCCTCCTTTTATGCTCTGCTAGAATTTTATGAATGAACCGAGACTGTACCATCTGGGAGGGGGATCAGACTGACAGCCACACAGGCCTACATTTCGGTTTAAAATAGCATTATTTTGACATTTATCCTCCAGTAGACTAGGCTATATATTCCCTCCATGAGAAACCATTTTCTTACATTTGGTCACAAATTCATAAACGCACTGAAAGCAGAATACAGTTGTGACACCCATTCATAAATATCGGCTTCGTGTGAAATGAAGTGTCGGGTAAGAAACGTGAGGCTATTTTTAAATACTCGTTTTCGTGAAAGATGGAAACTGGATGTTGTGTGTGTTCATTTAATAAAGCGTGAAATACATCTGAGCGACATTCACTGTTATCATTGAATAATATAAAACGAGCATTTCATTGCAAGGTTGACCATCTAATAAACATTTTTTCGCCTATTTCTTATAAACTCCCAAATGAAATTCCTCCTCTCTTTTCCTTCTTATGACAAAACACACAGCCTAGCCTAGGATGTGTGTTTTGTCTGGCATGACAGACTGGCAGTCATCTCTGTACCGTCAGTACTTAAATACTGTTTTTATTCCGAGAGATAAGAAAGGGTGTTAGCAGACATAATAAAATGATGCTGAACTGTTTACTTGGGAGGTGAAGAGGACAGGTCGGACATGTGGGGGCGGAGAAGTCACGTGACGAGCCCGGAAATGGAGGGCGGGAGCATCAGCATCATCATCCTTCACATCCACCACACAGCAGGCAGGCAGGCAGCGTGGTCACACTGGTGTTTTTCTCTCATACAGTGAGCTGCTCACAGGCCACTACCATCAGCTAACAAACAAAAACTACAACTCAATGTGTCACTGCAGCTAGACTACACAGAGATCTCTTCTGGACTGTTTTCCCCCGTTTTTTAATTAAAAAAATAAAGTATTTCATGCCTAGACCATACAGTCTATGGTCCAGACTCAAAATTACGGGGGCACTGGCCCCTGTTGGCCCCTCCCCCTGTTCATTAAGTAGAACACTTCAAAGTTGGGTGATGTGACATTTGTACTGCTACCTCTTTTTTAATGGTTTGATATCTTTGGTACAACTGTCAGAAAGTGTTTCCACAAAAAATATTTGAGAAGCTATTGGTAGTGGCATCTACAATATGTATACCCAGCCTCACAGACCAGGGAAAAAAATCAATCATGACATTAATGTTCTAGTCTAATTTTAAGATATCAATATAAATACCCCACAGTGGATCCACTGAGCACTTCCGTTAACTCTTTCCTCAGATCACTGATTGTTTTGCCACCACATGGACATTTGTATCCACAACGCAAGATCATGACAGGTCTGAGATTTGCTTTGATAGAGATTCACCAGTGGGTGAGTGAGGTCTTATTATCTTTTGTAAATGAAATCATATCAACTCTGGACAAATAGTATATAAATGGGTGAGCCCATTTGCGGTCAACTGTGGAGATGAAAGATGCATGATTGGAGTGATCTAAGTGATGCAAAAACCTAATTATTTTTTTCTAAGTAACACAATAAACATTAATACTTTAAAACATTAAGCACAGTGGGGTTGCAAACCAACTGATCAGACTAAGCACGAAGCGTAGAAGAGATATAAAGAATTATACAGCTATAAAGAGATGAGGCATTGTGTTAACGCTGCAAAATCAAAGACTGTGACTACTTATTTGAAAACTGCAGGCAAACTAATACTGTAATTCAATTCAATTTAATTTAAGTCATGATTAACTCTGTGATGACTGTTAGAGAGGTAATGAACAGATCACAGCATATAAACAGATGTGATGAATACACTCTGTACTGAGCTCTTTTTTTCATTTAGAAAGAGAAGAGACTGACCCCCCCCCCCCCAAGAGGACTTCATTACTTCATTACACACGACTAACAAATCACAATGAATCACAGCTAAGGCAGAAAACTGCAGCTGCACTGCTCCACATGGGTTTCAATAAATAGCATGTTCACTTTTTTTGCTGCATCCCTACAGTGTATGTGATGTCACCTGCTGTTTGGGGTGTGCCCATAAGAGGAACGTGGTTGAGGGTTTGACTACAGAGTTGCAGCAGTTTTCTGTGTGATTCTTATTTGGATTAAACCAGCAGCAGTGCTTGTTGCCTTTAAAACTTGTTATATTATTTATTTTAGCCAACAGTCCAAGCTGCATTACACAGCTGTAATGTAAAAACTACTATGTACAGTAAAATACTCTAGGGAGAATTTGACAAGTTGATCAATTTAATAAAGGATTTTTTAAAAGTTACAATTTGAATGAGAATAAATAAAATACACATTTAAATTAAAATACACACCCACTTATCTATTTCCATATAGTTGCCACGCTTTATACATTCTTCTCAGTTTTCGGAGGTTGGGTTTCTGTATTTCCTGCAGAGACAAGAAAGCTTAGTCACTAGCATATTGCTAATTGCTGTGCTTTAATCTGATGCCTTGAAGAATACATTTAATCCTAAATTCAGATATGTTGCTCCACTCGAGTACCTTCTGGTTTGTGTCCAAATGGAGGATGTCTACGAGGGGAGCGATAGATGGACGGCCATGGGCACACTGGAAAGGCAGCTGGCAGGAAGACAAGGATGCTACCAAGCTGCAGCACTCATCTCTGTTCAGGCTATCATTGAATTTGATCGCACCTGTTTAATGCAAACATGTGTACAGGTTAGTTGTATGGAGATTTCAGTTTGAAACTATAATGTAATAAATCATCACTGCACAAAAAATAAAGGCAAGGATTTAAGTAATTTAACTTTACCGTGACATGCTAGAGAGGCAAGGACTTTGAGCACAGTGAGAGGCAGAGTTCCTTTAACTCTACCAGCTGAGCGGAGGAACTTAGATGAAGAATAAGAGAAACAGTACGTTACCCTCTATAGAGCAAGAAACTACTTTTTCCTCACAAAAAAAAAGGTCAGGCATTTCTGAGCTTACCTCAATCTGCTCTTGGAGATACTCCTAAAGTGTGATAAAATAAAAAGAATAGAAATAGAATTGTAAAATGTTTGCTCATTTTAATGAATGATACAGTTGACAATCTTAATAGTGAAGTTTTACAAGTCCTACCTCAACAATGGGCTTAATAACAGATGGTCTTCCCCTCCTGAGCTCATTACTCTCTTTTTCCATGAAGCACAGCGGGACCTTCCCTACAAGGACTTGTGGATCTGCTGCCTCTGAGAACTTCACTTCCAGTCCCAAACTCTGCAAATGTGCCTGACAAGACCTGTAGACCACAATCACAATGAGTGACACAAGAGCTCAGATCGCTTGTTTCATAATTATGCATGTGTACTAATGTCTGTTGGGTTAATACACCAAATTGCTGGCTTGATAGTTAGGGTTAGAAGATGTAAACTTAAGGATGAAAAGAGGACTTGATTAACTGTGTGTGTCTCTCTCTGTGAGGCCTTGCGTCATCAGGGAGGGAATATGAGAATATCAAAATCACAAGGTAGAAATTCTCTCTCTCAGAGCTACATGATTCCTTTACCATCACCATCCTCAAGAGTGGAGACAGATTGCGGCAGTTACAGAGCCATCACCCTCTTGTGTCGCTACAAATAAACTCTTTCCACTGTCTGAATCTGAATACTCCCTCAAGTGTCCATATAGAAGTATGGTTGACACTTCCAAGAAGAACAGTGATCAAAAGCAACCTCTGTACATAATAGATTCAGGCCAGGCACTTAAGCTATCCTGCCGGAAATGTGGCGTGCACTATTAATACAACCTCCCCGGACAACACTGGAGCACTGACGTTACTGAATTATGGCATATGAGTCAAAGTGCTACGCATCAGCTCTCAGTGAGGACAGGGGGTGAAACAAGGCTGCGTCACTGAACCGACCCTTTTTGTCATCTTTATTGCCACCATTATTCACCTCATTGGGCAAAATTAGCTGGGTTGTTATACAGAGCAGACTGCAGGATTTTAAACTTTCACCCGTTTAAGGTCAGCTGCAGTGGAACATTGACCCCTGCTCAACCTGAGCAATCACTGATAATGATAACAAAAATAATAATAATAATAATGATGATCTGTAGAGTCTGGTGTTTACCTTGTATGTGTACATGTTTCTTAAAGCATACCTTGAACAGTTATATATTCACACTCTGTAGTATCTCTGCTTTTAAGTCAGTCTATTGGCTCTACGGACGTCCCCTTGTGCATGTTGTACTGTTCATAAGGTAAGACCCACCTAAGCAGCCTTAGCTCATCTTCTGTTACACTGATCTCAAGAGGTGGAGAGATGGTTGATGAGGATAGACGTCTCTGCCCCGATGCATCTGGGTCATCTTCATAGGAATCTATGACAGCGCCAATACAGTTATGACAGTAGTATCACATCAGTGTCCCAGCATCCCTTGTCAAAATTAATAATGTGTACTGTGTGTGTGTGTGTTTTTTTTCTTGCCTGCCACTAGATTTTCAAGCCGAACTCTCTCATGTACAGCGTGTTGGTCCAACAGCACAAGAAGATTCCCTGGGATTTAAATAGAAAATGTATGAATAGAAAATGCACAAGGTATAATGAAATCCAGAAATAACGAGTTTCTCTCCATACCTTCAGTTTCAGTGTTTGCTGTGGACTCTTCATCTCTTGTATTGATAAGACATGCAAGAAACTTCTTATCCACTTGATGAATAACCTAAAGTAATTGCATCAATTACAACAATTATTTCATAGCAAAATTTAAAGCAAAGTGGTTAAAACATCATACAGAATTTTTTTCTGATTGCTTAAACAGAAACCTTCATGGAGTGAATCATGGCCTTAGAGAAGCGATATGGAAACAGGATGTTGTGGATCTTTACAGCCAGTCCATCAGCTTGCCCACTTGATATGTCCACACCAACCTATTAGCAAAAGAGATTTCATCATTAAAACATCATAAACTGAACAGAAACTTGAGTACAGATAAAATACGTGGCATAATAAAAAGGCAAGGGTTGCAAATAAACGCTAAACATGGTTTGTTTACCATAGGAGGATGGACAAACACAGGATTATTCCATTTGGAGTATAAGGAGGAAAGTGAGTTCTCATCACCATCACCTGTGAAGGCAGACAATATTAACATGAATACAAACCGGCCAGATTAAAAGCTGTACATGGGTGTATATGCTGGGCCCTAACTGTCAACGGTCTGTGTCTATCTGTGAGGTACCTCTGTCACCTGGCCCTGAACTAATCACTCTCTCAGCTCTGGATTTAGGCAGGAAGGGCAACACTAGATCCACCTGAAATGGGTAACACCTGTACTCCATCCCTACGGTTTAACAGGGAATGAAGAAATAACAAATGAAAATCACGGCTGACCCTGATCCACATGAGAACACTCAGTTTCTAAAAGAGGGCAGATCCACCTGGGTTAAGTAGGCAATGACAGCGAGAGTATTCTTGCTTACTTTTGAGTGCAATGTCCAGTTACTCACCAATTTCTGAAATTACACTAACTGCCATATTGGTGACATCGGATGTACAGCGGACTTGTGTTTCTTCCATAGGTGGGTCGTCATATCTGCTGAGCCCGGTCACTTTGTTGACGTAAACCGTCTTTCCCACAGATTCATCATAGTGATGAACCCAGTCCCCCGATGTAGTGGCCTTTTCTCTCTCAGCTTGCTGAGGTCTTGCACTTTGGTCAGGGACCGGCTCCGCATTCAGTTCAGTGTCACAGGCATTGTTGTTGCTGTCTTGAACGCTGTCATTACTACTGAGACAGGTACTGGCATGTGAGGTAGACCCGGACAGACTGTGTGGTAGTGTTTTTATATCTTTTGCCTTGTGTTGACTCAAATGGCAGAGTTTAGCTGCCAGCGATTTTCTGCCTCCAATCCGACCTGCGACTTGTTTCAGCAAGGTGAAAGCAGAGAGGGTTGGTGGACTTTGGAGGTCACTCTGTGCCTCTTTTTGTGTCTCTGTAACATCATGTTGTCTGTCTTTCTTTGAAACCAACAAATTCTGGGGATTCAAAACAAAGTTGTCTGTCTCAGGAAGACGAGCGTTATTCTGTATGGAAGTTTCTGGAGAAGGTTTGTCACATTTTCCATATATTGTCCGAAACTTATCAAGAGATCCACACTCCTTACGTAAAGACATTTTTTCACCAGACATTATTTTAGGAATCTTTGAGGGGATGACGGGAGCAAAGTCTCTAAATACCTTTTGAAAAGATCTGTTGTGGTCTGTGTTGAGTGAGATTTTGCGTTTTGATGCAAAGGATCTTTCTACACATTTCACTGCTTGATCCTGCTGCTGAAATGATGGCCTGTTGATCAGAGATAGATCCTTGGTCTGCAGACTTTCATGGATGTATGGATTGGACAGACTTATCTTTCTGTTATTTATTAGAGTCTGTGCATGTCGTCCTGTACTCTGGCAGTCAAGTCGAATTTGATTAATACTGTCTGAACCCGGCAGAGTTTCCTGAGTGACACTGATGGGAGGATTTACATTGCTGATTATGGCAGTATGGTTTAATTTAATTTCTCTTCCTTTTGAAAGCTTGTCTTGTCTTCCTTCTTGCTGTCTGACTGAACTTAAACATAAAATTTGAGTATTTTTCTCAGCTTCACTGAATGTTGGCTCCTCTACATACAAAATATTATCAGATGATGGTTCCAGTTTAGCCAGAACACACTTTGGTTCATCTCTACTTTCTTTGCTTGTGAATCCTTCACTCTGAAGGTTTTCTACCTCCTTTGCACTTATCCTTTTCTGCCCTAGTTGTTCCTCGTCGTCTTCTTTGGACTCCATCTGTGCAGACTCCACACAAACACTGTCCTCAGAAGCAATGTGATCCTTGCATTTACGATGAACGGATCCAGATGCCAGTGTCATTCCAATACTGCAATCTAGAGTGGATGTACTGAAAGTTGTTTGGACGTCTTTGTCACTATTGTTCCCCTCTTGGTCTGTACTCTCACTGCCAAACAATTTTGGGGATTCATAGTCCAAGTCCTCTTTAGAGATCACAGTCACCAAGTTCTCCCTGTTTAGGAAGGCTTTCACTGTTTCCTCAATACAAAGCAAAATCCCATCCCAATCTTTGAACTCGATTAGAGTTTTGGCAGGCTCAAGACAAATGTCATATTCTGAGTAAGCACATTTAATATTAATGATGTATACTCCATACAGATCTTGGCTGCGTTTCTGTTTAGGACTCCTGATGGCAGACTGCCCATCTGGACTGTCATTTTTCTGATTTGAACTGCTCAGCCGGCGTAAAAGGAGGTTCAGAAGCTTGTGTATTCGTGTCTTCAGGAGCAGTCTGTCATTCACATACAGGAACTGTAAGCTGTTGTTGTAGTGGCCCTCTCTGCCAATGTGGCCAATCACTTCAAACTGTCCACGCTTATAGCTGATTTCTCCTAGTTTCTGTGCTCGCCCAAGGCCATGTATCTGTACAAACCTGTGGTAAGTGTTTCTGGCTTTAGGAAGCTGCACAGTCATGGCCCCAGTGCAGTCATTCTTCAGGGTAAAGGACACAGAGGGATGCATCAGAGATATGGCCTCCACTCTGTGTCTGATCCTCTCACCCTCCAGGACAGCATCCATCCTCTTCCTGCGGACGGGCATGTTGTGGAAGAAGTTACAAATAACTACAGTTGTTCCTGCAGAGGGCCGAGCAGTGTCTGATTCAAAGACATCCAAACCTTTGCCATTTTTGAAGATCCTGTTGAACGTTTTCGCTGATGATCTAGTCCGGGATGAGATTTCAACAAGTGTGGCAAGAGACACTATACTTGCCACGGCTTCTCCTCTGAATCCGTAGAACCTGAGGTTATCCAGGTCTTCAACTGAGCTGCATTTGCTGGTATGGTATCTGTTTCCCACACACTCCATATCTTCAGCGCTTATCCCAGCACCGTTGTCAATTACCTGAAGTTTGAACGCATCCATATCCACCCGGACTCCCACACACGTCGCCCCAGCATCGATGCTGTTTAGGGCGAGCTCCTCTACGCACTGTTGAAGTGAGGGAATGGCGACACCAGAGCGAAGTTTCCCCTGAACTTCTTTAGATAAACACTTAATCATAGCGTTCATTAAACTTAGTTTTCTGCGTTTGTTACTGACAGAGTACAAAGTCCTACATTCATCAGTTGAACGGTCTGGAATTGGTCGTTGCTAGGGAACGTACGGCAGTAAGCTAACTAGCTAGAAAACTTTCTGACCGCGACATATTCCCCACAACAAAACATTCACAGTGCTGGTTAAATTAAATAAATTAAATAAACAATCGAAAACCAGCCTAAAAAGTCATAAAAGCACACCAAGGTTGTGTTTACAGTCAACGTGGAAAAAAAGAGAGGTGACTGAGTTGCAGCTAACAGCCAAAGCTAACACTGCCATCTACTGGTGTGAAGGACCAGTTTGAACGTCATAGTTTTGGCGTCATCTATCTTGCAGACAGAGCTATTTCATGTGTTTATGCTGTATATTTTACACAAGTCATTGTATCATCATTGTATTATCCTTTTTATGTCTTTGTTTGATACCTAGATAGATACAATTATGTTAAGTTATTGTATTATCATTTAATGCAATGTCTTAATAAATATAATTCATATACTGCTAAACAGATTATCATCCTCATTCCTATTACACCTTTCAGGTTCCATTCATAAACATATTAAGTATAAGTATAAGTATAATAATAAATCTTTAAAATCCCCTCCACTCAAATCTGCGTTGTTGATAATGTACATCATGTGCAAAGTTTGACTCTAGAGGGCTGTTTACATTACACTGGTCTGCTGACGTGGGAAAGTTTGACTGTGCTTACATTAAATCTCACTTTAACACGTGTGGTATGTTACATGTCTGGAGGGGATCTTTAAAGTATAGCCCTCCACTCAAAAATGGGTTTTTCTTCTCGCTCCTACAGTTGAATATTTGAGCTTCATAGTGCAGAATGATGTTTGATAATGAAGGTTTTCACATAATCTGCTGAAATTGAACAGCTTCTCTGAGCTCACTTAAAATCCAGTTTTAAATGGTGGGCACACGAGAATAATTTGTGACAACACAAATCGCTTGGAAGTTGATCCTGGTCCAATACTCATCTTACAAAAGAGTTATATGGAAACTTGAAGCCTCCGGTGCACAAACACTTAGAATGTACTTTTCATGAAGTAGGAGACATTGATTAAATATCTTTGCATATTTATAGATACTGGAATTTTTAATGAGGGAGAAGGGGTAGATGTAATTTAAAGGATTTTAACAACAAATTATTATTCAAAGTGAGTTTCTTTTTATACACATCTTAAAACATGTCTGGAGGGTATCTTTAGTATTACTCTTTCTTTCATGAATATAAAAATACAATATCCCTTTTTCTTGACTTTTTTTCAGTTCATTTTGTCCACAAAGATGTGTGCAGATGTTATTTTGTATGCCAGTCTTGGTCTTGAGGACATCACCTCCTCTAAATCTCTTAGTAAGTCTAGTTTGCAAGGCTTGTGATATCATAAACCTGAAAGGCCTTTTTCACAGTAGACATTTGGACTTGTCACAGGTGTTAGTGAGAACTTTAACAATGTTTCTCTCTCTCTCTCTGTGTCCCAGTACACCATGACAGTGTGACAATGAGCCAGCAAGGGCAGTACAGGAGCTTTAAACCAGTGCAGCTGAATGGAATTTAGTCATCCTTTTTTTTACACTGCCTGTCAAAATACCTAAAGTGAAAAAGGCCTATTCAAGCAAGACTTTATCTGGCAGCTGTTCTATCAGAGCCCTATTTTCTTCTCAAAATATACTGATAGATAATGAACCTAAACAGAAGGACCATACGTTGTGTAATCATCATGTCTTGGAGGTTTATTTCAACAGGACATTTGCCATGGTAACGAAAAAAAACGAGAAAGCAAAAGGAGAGCAGAGAACTTTTCCCTGAAATATCAGATCTATCCAAATTGAGGAATAAGTTTTCCTTATTCTACCTGATATATCCTTTTACAATTAAACTAATCAAATATATTCTTATTGTTGTTGGTAAATAAAAAAAATCTAACAAACCATCTGTGAGTAATTCTCCATTTATTAATGTAATTCCATATTTTATGGATGTTAAGGAGACCTAACACACAAAGCTTCTCAGTTCATTACATATAATGCAGCCCAGTAAATAAATAAAAAAGACTAAATAAATAAATAAAATGTCTGTTTCAAAGCTAATACTGCACTTGCAATGTATGAGTTATTTTATTTCACTATGTTAAATGATGAGTGCTCTAGGGTGTCAACTGTTTTCTCTTTCGTGAACTGCGCACTCATTATTTCAGACTTGGGGCTCCCGGTGGATTTGAGCCATTCTTTCATTTCTTTAACCTTGCTGCGTGGCCCCTGTAGCTGCCCCTGAACAGTTCCTCCACTTGTGTTTTGGACCCAGCCAACCAAGCCAAGCTTTTTCCCTTGTGCCTGGAAGGTGAAACAGAAAGTTAGATAATACTCAGAGAAAATGGCTGGAATAGGAAAGAAGGGAACTAATAAGAGTTAGAAAAAGAACTTAATAAAAGTCAAATCTCATAGAACCTTTGAACAAAGGCTGCTCATCATTCTCCAACTCAAAGAGATAAAACAGGTGTGACAGATTGAAGGCGTAGAACATGAAGGTTTATTTCTGACCTTGGAAATAGTAAAAATCTTAACTCAACGTCCACTTAATAACTTTTTTTAAAGTAAAGCTGTCATTTATTTGACAGTCTTCATCGGCAAATGAGTTATAATCCTAGCTCTGGTTTGTGCCTCTCATGAATTAACAGTACATTCGAGTCCGGTCATCTGCTGTGATCAAGGTATTTCCAGGATCATTGAAGACTCTTTTATCTATTTGAATGGAAATATAGTCTGCTGTATGACAAAAAAAAGTTATTTCTTATGCAGGTATTAAATTACACCTGCCAATTTAAGATCAATAGGTTGTTTTTTTAATGCAGCAGTGTGAATATGTTTTTCTTTGAAATGAAGTATGTCTTTGAAGACTTTTATTCCATTTGCAAAGAGGTAAAATGTGTATCAACCAACATCTGGGTTTTTCAGACTGAAATATAATGTTGTAATATGTAATGTAATAACAGTTTCTTCCTATCTGCAATAAGGCCGGAGACCCCCACTGACACAGACTCTATCCCAACCATGGACACTAGACCTTATATTAAAATTTTCACTTGGAATATTCTTTAATTGTACATTTATTTATATAACTTGGACAACTTAATTTTCTGGTGTTTTTTCTTTTTTTTTCTTTTTTTACTGTTGTGCACTACAACAACTTTTTTTCTGTCAAACTGACCATAATGAACTTAACTCATAGATGCTAGCGTGTTAATGTCAGACTCACTTGAGTGTATTTCCGAAAAAATACACCTTGCACTCTGCCAAAAATTTCATAATCCACAGAAATTAGCTCTTCATTGGCCATGCTGGACCTAGAAAAAGAAAAACAAAGACAGGACTTGTTCGGTGTGATGTGAAAGTTAGGAACCAGGTGCTACATTACAGCTACAAGCTATGCTAACACACAGCTAATTTCTATTCAAAACGATTTGCTGCCTAGATACTAAACAAGCTTAGCTTCGTGTTATTCAAACGTACACGAACACATGACTGTTCGCTGCGTGTAATATAGTTCACCTTGATATTGATGGGAAGCTGTGTGACGACCATTCAGATCCGCTTCGGTTTTGTATTGGCAGATACGGGACTCTGCTTCAGGAAGTGACGCCACAGAGAACGCTCTAGACATTTGGTGTCTAGGCAACGAATGTAAACGTTGGGAAAAGTTATTGCAACGTCATGAGAGTCGAACATGTATAGATATTAGATATATAGTTTTTAAACTCACTTTTACCTTTAACTCAGATAACATTCAACTATTCAAGGAGAGTTTGAATTTCTACACGTGAATTTTCAGGAATATTTGTCAGTCACAAGCCTACCGGTAAGTGAAAGCAACTTGCAACCTACCTCTTTGACATTGACGTCTATCATTTGGCTATCCAATTGTTATGCAAAGAAATATAGGAAAAGCATCTTATACACCTGTTTTGTTGCAGTATGAGCTTATATTACAGAGGTTTCTAACTCTGACTAAACTTTGTTTTGCAAAAAGCCAGAAAATGTCACTGACTGTACCATGTTCAGAAGTTAATATGAAATCCATGCCACAGTAGAAATGAATAAACGTCAGGATTATAATACTCTGGGATATCCTCTACCATACTTGAGTAGCCTATTTGTTTCTTGAAACTCTTTGATATTGACCAGTTAAGACTACAGCAGATAGGCAGAAATAGCAATGAGATAATCAGTTTACCATGCTTTCAAAGTTGCTGGTGTAAACAATTCCATTGTCTCATGCAAAAAAGTCTGCACACAGCAGCACAACCTTAAAGACGTCATCTTTTACAACAGGCGAAGTCATGAATACATACACGAGAGGAAGACGTGGTCCTCAAGAGCAGTACAACTCTGCAGAGCAAAGACACTGCAATGTCTACACTAAAACACAACATGGCGTTGTAGCTGATGGGAGAGCAGCTGGAGTAGACCAGCCTTTCCCAAACAAGCCTGTTCACCACAGAAGGACTCTCAACCCAAAGATGCACGACTCGTTTGAGCTCAATGATTTGGAAAAAATCACTATTTCAGCAAAACCAAGAGGCCCTTTGTCGTCCCAAGAACATCATTCAGATGGCATCAGAGAGACCGCTGAGTCCCAGCATCCAATAAAAGACTCACACAGCCTGCCCACCAGAGAGATGCAGATGGACAGAGCAATTCATGCAAAAGAGCTCATGCTACAGGAGAAGCTGTGGAGAGCTGAGGGTAAAATAAGACAAATGATCCGGGGGGGTAGTGGTGCTGCTGCAAGTGATGACCGAAAGAGTGAGGAGGAGAAGAGTCACAACAGAGGACAAGTAAAGGGTGGAAAGACTCAGACGACAACCAGGCTGAGAGAACCAGTGAGTAACAGAGAAATATTAAAACATGAAAGAAGACTGGAAGATGCTAAGCAACTGAGAGAGACACACAAGGACAAGATAAGGAATACACATGAAGAACAGGGGGCCAGACGGAGAGGCAGGGAGACAGATGTTGTTCAGTTGAAAAGGAATGAAAATAAAGGTCCCCGTGAAAGTAATGCTCATGTGCACAAAGTGAGTGGAGAGCTGAACAGAAGAAAAGGAGAGGTAGAGAAAGCTGAGAAAAATAAGACCTCTGCAAACCTTGGCATTTGGACAAGAGAAAAAAAATATGAAGAAAGAAAGAAGGTGTACGGTTCACATGATGATGATGACAACAGGGAAGTGGATATACCCCATCATAGTCAACAGAAAACTGTTTATAGATTGGCAGCAACAGAAAACTACAGAGGTGCTGCAAGTAAAATATCTGAGGAATCGTCTCTGCCACCAGTTTCCTGTCCTTCTCATTCAAACAGAGCACAGCAGGGGGAGCTCAGGCTCACAGAGAGCACAGAGCTGAGCCTTCAGCTTCTCCCATGCAGAATCTGCAACAGAAAATTTTCACATGATAGATTAAAGAAGCATGTCCAAGTCTGTCAGAAGTTGAAACAATCCCACCGTCAAGTCTTCAACTCCTATGCTAATAGGACCAAGGGATCGGCCATAGAGCAGTTCTGGAAAAACCACAGCAGAAGCAAGACTCCTCCTGAGGTAGGCCAGTGTTTTGCCTCTCTTAAAGGGCTACTCCATCAATTGCACACATGGGAGTTTATTATAAAGGTACCCTGCGTAGTTTTTAACCACAAGAGGCTTTATGGAGCGATGCTTATTAGAGTGGTCCCCAGTTGGTTTGCATATTGTTCACGTGAACACGGAGCATATGCAACCACTGATCAACCTTTAATATGGAAAGAAATGTAGTAATGCACCAATAAAGCCAAGTGAAAAAGACTGCTATCATGTAAACTATGTGAAATTCTTCTAATATCAGCTCTACAAAAATTTTATGAAGGCAATCAATTTACAACATGTTTATTACGCCTCAAGGATTCACACAATGCAGAAACACTCTGAATGTGAAGACTCTACAGGGAAGCTTTAGGTTTATATGTCATTAGGGAGACTGCTTAGCCTATAATAATAGTGTCTGCTGGTGCTCTCAAGAAGCTGTCAAATCTGATATTTAACCCTAATGACTTTGTTGTGACAGATACTAATATCACCAGGGCTATTTGGGCTTGGAGACATTTATAACAGTCTCTTTTAGCCCCTCCAGCTTTATGGAAATGTAATGCTAAAAATTGCTTATATTCATCCGATGTCTTTTTTTATTCAGGTTTTAAAGAAAAAGAACCAAAGACAGAACCAGACGGTGAACACGAGGACTCTACATCAGGGTCGAGTCCCGGCTGCCACATCACAGTCAAAATGGTCCAAGTAGTCCAAATCCTCGGGTGTCAGCACATCAGAAGTCACCCATCACCATCTCGTTATTATCACTATTTGATTTAATTACTCATTAGATTTTTGTGTCAGATCTAATGTCTACATTGAGTATATACCCTGTTGATTAAACAAATCTGTCCATGTTAGTTTTGGCTCTTCATAATGATAGCATAGTAAGATCATCAAACAGAAACAGCTCCAGTATATTGCACCTGGCCTTGTGAAAATATTAACTGTACACACACACATATAACAAAAGACAGTTGTTAGTTTTATTGATGGCTTTTCCATAAAGCATAAGGCAACAGTGTGACTGTAGTGTGTCTATACAACTGTTACTGTACATCTCCAGAAACATATTTTAAATGCTGTCAACACACTATTACAAAATCACTTAAGGCACAGCATTGTCATATTTGCACACATTTTGGTTTCAATAGCTTGCTAAGGCACTGTGGATGTGTTTAGGATGGAAATACTAGTTACATTGTTGACATAAGGCAGTTCATTGACCACAAATGAAATGCTTATAAGCCAACTATGACAAAGGGTTTATACATACTACATATATGTTTTTGTCATAACACACACACACACACACAATAAACAAAACCAATAGACTTCAAACAAAAACACAATTAGATATTTTCTTTCACAAATTATGCAAAAGATGGCAAAACCAAGTACCAAGGACAGATAAAATGGCTAAAAAAAATGCAGTAAGAAAACAATAACATTATAGCTGCAAGATCAGCTACATCAAAAATGCTTTAAAAGACCATGTTTTCCACATTCTAAGACAGTTCAAGTGTTCATACATGTAATAATGAAGATAAACCTACACATGCTGCACCAACAACAATTCAAGAGTCATAGAAGGCAATAAGAAAAAGCAACCTACCTGTGGTTAAAAAATAAATCAGTAGTTTCCTGTTTCACACATATGCTCTTTACCGTGTATGACAATAATACATGCAAATTTAAAAACTATATATATTTGCATGAGATAATTAGAATATGTTTGTAATAGCTAACATTTCTGATAAGTATGAAAAAAAGGTTTTAGAGGTTATATTGTATTTGGCACTTTACCCTTTTAGGAATAGATGAAATGACAATAATTCTAATAAAGTGATACACAAGAAAGGTATGTTTTCACATTGAAAGATGGCACTCACATGAGTCACGATGAATTTGGACAACATGACTGTCCATCTTCTCAGAACTCAACAGAAACCTGAACTTAGGATGCAATGCTGTAGCAAACGGTTTCCTTTTTGCATAAGCTACTCTTTCCTGTTTCATGATAAATACTAATATCTGAGGCACTAAGTGTTGACATCACTAAAAGACAACAATGACACCACTAAAACTTGGACTTGATATTCACATTGCGGAGTAACACTATGATCAGATTGTCTCTCGCAGGTGTCAAGGTCCGATTGCTTCATGTTGAATCCAGCCAACATTTCAGTCTGTGGAGAAACTAGCTAGATCACTGCACCCGGGTGAACACAAGTGTGCATGTGAATGTGCAAGGTATTATACAGTATTGCATATGCAATAAGAAAATCATGCAACTGAGCGCTCTGTTAAACATGTATAACGTAACACACTGTGAGTGGGCATGAGGCTGCACTCCCTACTGCAGTCAAGCTTGTTGAATTCAGTATGTGCTATGAGTTTTGACACTTCTCCTGTAACCTGGACATCTGCAGGTTCACGCACTGGCCCCAGCAGATCTGCCTCCGTGGTTTGTGAATCCACCTCCTCTGCCTCCTCCTCCGCCTCCTCCTCCTCCTCCATCCCCGGACATACGATCAGAGCGGTGGTTTCCGTTATTTTCACATCCTGCTTCCCGTAGCGTTGAACGATTAATCGCTGCCCAAAGCCTTTCGTTCTCCCTCTGCTGCTCACTGACCTAAAGACGGCAGGAAAAATACGCTGTTACTGGCAAGCATGGATAAAAATCAGTTCTGAAGAGGGTGGGATGCTTTTGAGATGCATGTCTCACCTGCTTCTCGAGCATCTGGATCCTCCTGTCTTGGTGGGCGACTGTCTCTCGCAGCTGTAAAAAGAAAAATGTGTTTATATTCAGTGGAAACAGGAAATACTGTGCTCATTAGCTCATAATGTACACTGTTGAGTGTGCAGATTTGATACCTGTGCAACCTCGCCACTTGCTCTGCAGCATGCACCTGATTCTCCTTTTTTGCAAGTGTCTGCCTCATCCAGTCCATTTACTTTATCACAGCCCATTCTTTTAGTCTGTGAAGATAACAGGAGACAAAGTTGAGCAGTAATATAAAACATGTGTGAGAACATCAAGATCAGTGAAAAACATCTACACTGGCATTACCGATAGGCCTATATTACTGCTGACTGCTGCTGCTGCTGCCGCCTTAAAGTTTTTCAGCTCATAAGGCAGAGTGTTGCTCTTGGAGAAAGAAGAGAGCTGGTCACCAGTGAATGGCTGTGAGTCATTTGGCATCGGGATGAACTCTGCATCATCAAGTTCCTGTTGGATGACAGTGAATAAGAAATGTATCATAGTACAATGCCTGATAACCATTCAAGTTGTTGGTGTAGCTCTGCTCCAAAAGACATGATTCAAACTAAGTTTTCCTTACTCCTTAATTCTTTCATTGTAACAAACCTTTCTAAGCCAAAAAGGGCAGGAGCTGTCCCCAGTCTGGCTTGCCATTGACATCATAGGGGTCTCCATGTGGCATCCATCAGTATCAGCCTCCCCTGTAACTCCGAGACCCCTGTCACGACACTCCGTCTCCGAACCGGTCCCTATTTCCAGATCCACTGTGGCTGTGGATCCATCCTGTACCAGCCCTGGATGTACGTACACACAAACACACACGTCAAAGCACACATACAAACACACAAGACTCAATACACAAAATGGTAAGCAGAGAAAAGTATTTACCACTACCAACTGACAGTCCACTGCTGTTGGAGCGAATAGTCTTAGAGTTGAGCACTTTCTCTGCAAATAAAAAAAACACAAGGTATTAATT
Source organism: Scomber japonicus (assembly GCF_027409825.1). Taxonomy (NCBI): domain Eukaryota; kingdom Metazoa; phylum Chordata; class Actinopteri; order Scombriformes; family Scombridae; genus Scomber; species Scomber japonicus. The sequence goes on along the minus strand of NC_070593.1, from coordinate 17,843,012 downwards.
AGGACGGCTGTTTTTTTTCGTAAAATAACAGCATGTGTGTCTGTTTGTGATGACTGACCCATTATAATAATAGTGTGCCAGCCACGGCAAGAGAGGTCTGGCACATGGTGGAGGGAACCAAAGATGGGTCTGGGCATGGCAGGGCAAACCTCTGAACCAAATCCCTTATCAGCAGGCATTCCAAGTCGCCCGTTTCCTGCATTTCCCCATGCAAAGATCTGATTGTCTGCAAGAAAAACAATAAATAAGACAACCACAGATCTTGTCATGAAATCAGAAAAAACCATAACATGTCATTGCCATAGATACACCACATGACTGTGTGTGTTCTTACCCTCAGTGGCTGCAATGGTGAAGCCATCTCCACAAGACACTTTGTTCACTGTCTTTCCCCCAAAGGGACCAACAAGGACTTGGACACCCTGGTGTTTCTTAAAGTCTTTAACACCCAGCTGCCCGTACTTGTTGCAACCAAAGGTGATCAGACGGCCGCGTTCTGTAAAGCAAGAAATAACAAGATGGTTAATTAGAATAATGACAATTTTTATTCATAGGGAAAATGAAATCCAACTGTTCTTGGAGTACCATCAATGGCAGCGGTGTGGGACTTCCCTGGAGCTATAACCTGGATCTTGAACCGCGCCAGCTGCTTTACCAAGGTCAGTGTGGTGATGTACGGGATCCCCTGATAACCCTGGTGAGATATACCGGGGGGGAAAAAACGCTTATAACCATAACGGCATCACTTAAAGTCTCTATTATTACAGCACTTCAATTATAATCCAGTACCTCTCCAGAGTGGTTTTTGAGACCAGAGAATGCCTGGTTCAGACCTAGCTTGTTAAATTCATTGTTTCCACACGCTAGGACTTTGCCAGTTTCTGTCAAAAAGAAGGTTCCATCACTGCTGCATGACACAGTAGAGATGGTGGCACCTTTGGGGAGCTCCACCTAGGAAAACCACAAAACAGTTCCAAGTATTAATATTTTATGATCAGGACTACACTTTGTATCTTACTGACTCTTGTAAGGCTTTTACCACTTGAGAGACAGTTAAGAGTGAACCAGTACAGGGAACAAAGTCTTACTTGCATCGGAGAAGAGAAGTCATCCTCACATTCCAGGCCAAGACGCCCTGCAGCAGGAAAAAAAGAGATACAATAAAGATAAAAAGTTGATACTAAAAAGGGCCACTGTCTCCACCTGCTGGTAACACTTATAACAGCAAAAACAACCTAGCAGATGCCACTTAAAAACACACAGGAAATACAGCAAACCTACGTACCATACTCTCCACAGCCCCAGGAGTAGATTTCCCCACTATGAGTCAGGACCACCACATGGTTGTCTCCACAAGACACCTGACGGACAGGCCTCTCCTCAAAAAACTCCAGAAGCACTGGCTCCAAAATCTCCATGCCCAGCTCGCCCTCCACTCCAATGCAGCCATAATAGTCTGACCCAAACATGTACATCTGGTCCTCATCTGTCAATGCAGCAGCACAAAAAGTTTGTTAGAAAAGGTGTGGCTTTACAAATATATTTGTGTTTTCACCTCTCGCCTCATCTACTCACCAGTGATACAGGCAGTGAAGTCAGCCCCGCATGCCACCTGTCGGATGGCCTTCCCCTGGAGTTTATCCACCTTCTTTGGCTGCCGGTACGAGGCCTGGTCTCCGTGCCCTAGCTGGCCCACCATCTTTGCTCCAGCTTGGATATTCTAACCAGAAGGTTGAGAAAGTTGCTTGAAGGGAACCACAAGAAATTTGGATCCAGTACATCTATCCCAAAGTGATGTGCTAATACTCACAGCCCAGGTGTACAACTCTTTTTCCACCGTCACCACGGCAAAGTGACTCTCCCCTGCACACACATGTTGGGCACTGCTGCCCCCTTTGAATGAGTCCAGTTTCTGGGGGGTGAACTTCCCTCCGCCCCAGAAATACACCTCCCTCGAGCGTGTGGTCACCACAGCGACAGGGGTCTCCGACACTGTGCTCAGCCTAACGCACAGGCAGGACAACAGTCATCAGATACTACAAACTTATACTTGGAGGAGTGACAAAGAAGCTTCAGTGGAGAACATAGAACAAATGTTAACTTACTTTGGTTTCTTCATGGCTGAATTCAGCAGTGCAACTCGCTCTTCAAGCTCCCTACCAGAGAATTAAGTTGTCAAAGAATAGTTGTGGATGTTTTGACGGTATCTTTTTGTGTGAAACAGAAAGATTTTAATACTGTATTTTTTTCAACAAACTTACTGTCGACAGCAGGCAATGACTGGCTGGTCCAGAATCTGCCCAGCTGTGGGCCTCTTTGCAGGATCCTGCGACAGGAAGGGATGACAAGAACTTTAATGTGATATCCATGACGGAGGCAAGAAGAATGATCTCGGCCATTAAACCATTTGTTTCGCAACAATTTGAAGGAAGACTCTTTTCTGATTATTCTCACTCACTTGATTGAGGCACTCATACACCAGCTTGATCAACGCAGAAGAATAAACATCCGAATTCACTTCCATAGTCCAGTTGCCCTGGACTATTTTCACACAGAGGTTCAGAGGGTTCTGTGTGGACACAAACAGCAGAATTAATTCAGTCTGGCAGGAGGGGGGCTGATTAAGGCAAATAATTATAACTATTTCTATCAAGTTATCAAACCTACCGTTGCATCAAATGTTCTTGTAAGAGTTAAGACTTCAAAAATGACACAACCCATGGCCCAGATATCTGATTTGAAGTTGTATTTTGCTCCCTGGCACAATTCCGGTGACATGTAATATGGAGTTCCCACACACTAGATTTACCAAGGAAGGTAAAGTGCAAAAAGAAAACAAAGTTTTAAATTAGTTACAAATTGTTAGAGGAATCAGTGAAGAAAGTATACATAGTCTGGATATATGTTGACTGTGCCTCTAAATAATATGGCAATTAAAAAAACAAAAACACACACATAAGCCTAATACCTACACTACAAAGTATTTAACAACTGTGTAACTGACTCATTTTTACCAAATGTTGTTGTGGGGGTTAGAATTCCATACTTACAGTCTCTGCCATTGAAAACTCAGAGTCTAGTTTCTTTGCAAGGCCATAGTCACCCAGCTTGATGAGGTCTGTCTTGGTCAGGAAAATGTTCAGAGTTTTGATATCTCTGAAACGAAAAACCGAGTGGTAACATTACCAAAAATGTGTTGTCTGGTTTCACATCATTCAGGTACATATCTGACACCTGCCAGATGCCTTCAATAAAGACTAAATATTTTACCTGTGTAAGATCCCAGCCTTGTGAATGTGAACCACTGCTGAGGCAATCTGGTACAGGTACCATATGACCACCTGAAGACACATGTTATAGGTGAACATATAAAAGAGAACAATAATGTGTTGTGTATAACATGTTTAGAGTGCATACCTCCTCAGTGAAAAGTTTCCCCTTCTGTTGGTTGATTTTATCATACAGATTCCCTCCTGCGATGATAAAGCCATTTAGTCTTCTGTCACACATGAAGAGCATTTAAACTAATCAAGTAAATCTTCACAGTGGGCACATTGAACAGTATTTTCATACCATTGCAATATTCCAGCTCAATGAGCAGAGTGTTTTTATCCATGAAATGATTGAAGTAGGCGATGATGTTGTTGTGCTCCAGAATGGAGAGGATGCTTATTTCGTTCATGACGTCTCTGCGCTCCCTTTCCGAGAGCGAGTTCAGCTCCACCTCCTTCCATACCACTAAAGAGTTGTCCTAAGAAGACCAGAGGGGACAACTTGTTAAATAATGTTAACACAAAAACAGAAAGAATGCAATTAACAGTTTCTCTGTTGTTTAGCACTGCAACTAATGATTATCTGACCATCAGTTTGTCAGATGACTATTATCTCCACTAACCTTTTCTCTAAAAATGGTAGAAAATAGAAAAAATATTCAGTTTGATCAAGAGCCCATCCAATACTAAAATTAGATATTAGGGTGTACAGAGCGTCTGATATTGATATATTGGTCGATAATCATATGGATCTTCAGAATATATACATAACAACACATTTTGTGCCATGATTTCTAAAATATGGTTATCACATGTACATTTACAAAGACATGTAGTTTAACAATATACTGTAGAAAATGATACCAGTCACTGAAACAGTAAACTTCAAACTATACACACACATATATATATATATATATGTGTGTATATACATATGTTTTAAGATATTGGTGTATATTGGACAACATAAATGCTGATACCAATATATCAGGTGGTAATATTAGCCAATACCAGTTTACTAATATATCGATTTGATTCTTATTTGATTGTTTTTTTCAACCAACACTACAAATCTCAAAGATATTCAATTTACTATCATAAAACAGCAAAGACAAGCATAAAGACCCCACAATTGAGAAGCTGAGACCAGCTTGAGAAATGATATATCAATTATATATTATATATCAATCAATATCAAAATAGTTACTAATTAAGATTCTGTCCATTGACTGATCCCCTTAGAATTAAACAATTGTTGCAGCTCTACTGCTGTTACAAATACCTGCTTTAAAGTTAAACAGAAAAGCAATAACACATTTTATTTAAAGTGGTGTAGCATGAAATCTGCAAAGCCCCTTACAGTAGGCTACAGGATAAAGAAGTACGCCATGGGAGGAAGTTATTTATCTTGTTCTAGCTCAAGAATGTCTCACCCAGGTAAGGAAACAGAGGAACACTAAGCAATTCATCTCGCCAGACACATCACAACAGAGAACAAAGTGTAGCACTTGCTAACCATTTCTGATCAATATAATGTGTGTTTTTGTTGAGTTATTGTTGAAGAAAAAAACTTGAAGGACTTTGTAAAGTGAGTATATATATATTTATACAGGTGGTTTCCTTGTTGCAGTGATGGTGTCTTCACATAGTTGATGTCTGTATGGTATCTGTGGGTTATAAACGTAGGTAAAGGAGTAAGAGCTCTCATGAAAAACAGCTGGCAGCTTACCTCTGTTCGTCTGTACAGAGTTGCTTCACCAAACGCCCCCCTCCCGAGGATCCGGATAGGAATGTAATGCAGCTTCTCCTCTTCGCCATTAAACGTGCTCGAGGCTGATCGCTCACTAACCACAGACCCGCCGCCCAAATCTGAACTCAGCGAGTCCAAATGTCTTTCATAGTCCTCCAGTGACATTTCTGTTTTGGGACCTGTTAGCCAGTGGCAGTGATGGAAATAACCCGAACAGGCCTTACGACAACTCCTAATGAAAGACTCTAATGTTACACAGCCGCACACACGTCTAACATGTTACCAGTGTCAGCAAAGTAACACAGCTGGTGGAGCAAGAGCGCAGACGGACCCCTTAAATCCACTTCAGATATAACTTTGTCACGAAAATACAACGTAGCAAAATGCGTGCAACTACAGTAGTTGCAGCACTGTCAAGTATGACACAACAAAAAACAGAGGATGACTTTCTGAAGTTTCATCATAAAGGGCGCATATTCAAGCATGGTGTGGTGTATTTTACGATGAAAGTCAGCAGAATGCATTTCCTTTTAGCACTTTTTTCCTAGGATGGAGAAGGCATGACCTGCCCTCCTTTGCCTCTGATTGGCCAGTATTCGTTGCCTTCCTTGGTTGGTTTCGTTAGGTCACACCCGCATTCTGTGAAGACCCGCCCTCCCCTGCTCTGATTGGCTCTGACACTGATTTTTGCGCGGCTCCGTGTAAACCATACCAATCTAATTAAAGCAGTTGACGAGTACTAGCCAATCAGAGGCAGAGGAGGGCGGGTCTTCGCGGAATACAGGTGTGGGTAATAAAATAAGGCGGTTAAATTGAGGAATGAGGAGCACTAAAGAAATACACTTCAAAATCCTACCTCAAATGTACCCCATTAATTATCTGATTAGTAAGAGTATTGATGTTTCTTGCATCTTTTGTAAACATCATACAGAAACGATCTCACATCATTTTTGGACTGATGTGGAGTCTCACCTTTCTTATATCTATATAATGCTGCAGAATATAAGATTCATTTTGTCAGTCTGTATATCAATTCTTTTTATTCATAAACAATTTCAAAAAACATCATGTGAAATTGCGCCTTTCCTCCTAGAATTGATTTCTTTATTAAAATCACTCTCGTTAAATAATTAGAGCAATACATTAATGAATATGAAGCCCCAAATTTGTATTTATTTATTGGTTAATTTTTTTTATGTACCTATTTTTTTTATTATTTCTTTTTATTTTACTTATGTTTTTTCATTATCTTAAGCTATATGCAATTTGTTATGACATATTCTTTATTTCCTAATTTGTGTAATTGCCCTGAACTGTATAGATTGTATACGTGATTTGCCTGTATTGTGTATTCTATTGTTGTTTCAATTTAAAAAATAAAATGAAAACAGGCATGAGAAGCAGAGGAGGGCGGGTCATGACTTCACCATCCTAGGAAAATAACTTCCGGTAAAGGCACTAGTGCTAGCTGTGTGGTTAGCTTGACTAGGCTAGCAGTGAAGTCAGCGGTATTGAAGTACAGTCGCATCCTAAAAATGTCAAGGAAGTGTTATTTCCCCCCTCTCCCCCCTACACACAGAAGCAAAAGGAGGTTAAGCGAGTCTACCGAACAAATACACAAGTTTAAAAACTGTCTGGGCTTGTCTCGATTGAAGAGGCGACACCGAGGAGTCGTCCATCCCTTCGCTCAAACACGGAAACTGTCAAATTACAGCGCCTCCTGTCATCAAAATTGCGCGTTTTTGTCTCTAACATTGATATAATAATAATTATATAATATATAATATAATATTATAATAATAATAATAACATTGTTTGTATAGCACCTCTGATAAAGTAAATGCAGCCCAAAGTGCTTTACAACAAAATAAATCACAAGTGTTTCAGATAACAGGAACATAAAAGGAACATAAAACAATGTTTAAAAAAAAAAATAGATTAAAAAAGAGGAAAGAAATAAAAACATTAATGGAATATAAGAATAAAAATAACAATGAAAATAGTACACAGTAAAAGTATCTAAAAAATTGAATAAAATCAATAGGCTAAATCTAAAGTGAAGAGATACGTTTTTAGCTTTCTCTTAAAAATATTTAGTGAACTGGCTTCCCTGATATATTGGTAGCTTGTTCCACAGTTTTGGAGCGCAATTGACAACGGCTCTATGTAAATATGTTAGTGCCATAACACACCAAGGTCACTTTTGGGAACATTACATAGACTTACATTAGTTAGTTAACAGCTTTTTCCTAATTGAGGGTCCCCATGAGGATAAACCTATCCTAATTATTTGGTCTGAAGTCTGAAATGTGTCCCCAAAAGTAGTTTATGACAGACAACATAGAAACAAACACACACACACACACACACACACACACACACACACACACACACACACACACACAGTTTTGTAATATTGATCGAGCAGCCGCCGCACCATAGACCGTGGCATGCTGGGGTAGATTTCTGAGTAAAAGCCTGAGGAGAAGAGGGATAACCAGACATGATTTCAAATGATGACTGCAGCACAGATGGAAAATCATTACACCATAACACAGGAAACAAAGGTGGGCTTTCATTATTTTAACAGATTTTGCTAAACCTTGTGCTTCTGTTGTCCATTCTGAGCTCACATCAAAGCATCTGTTTGATCAGGATCTATGAGGACGGTCAGAGTTGGGTCCAGAAGTCTTCCCATGTATCCGCTGGTGATTGTGTGTTTAGGACTACTAAACACTGTTCTGCTGCTAGCTGCAGTTGTTATTGGGATTTACTGTGAGTACAACTAGTGGAAAGAAGGTGTTAAATCTCTGCTTCAATTGTTATTGGGAACACACTGAACTAAGCAATTCATTGACAACATTTAATAAGCTCAATTCATTCTTACATAATGGGAGTTGGTGAAAAAACTCCATAAAAATAACAGCATGTTTTCTGAATATCACCTATGAGATAGATTTGGTGGCTTCTAATCTCTGTTAATAGCAGGTGGTGTAGTCAATGAAGAGGACCCTTCCCACCACATAACAACAGAAGTGCTCTTAACAGAGGTGATGCAACTTCGGATAATGGAGAGTGAAGCCAATAAAGCTCTTGAAGAGGTCCAGAAAGATATGAAGATAGAGATGCAGACCTACCAGAAACTAGAGCAGCAGATAGAGCCGAGTAAGACCCTCAGTGACGACCTTCAGAGGCAGATTGAGACACTGCAAGTGGAGCGTGCAGAACTGCAGGCCAGTTCATCTGATATTTGTGAGAGGACATTGTGTTCATTTTTCATTGCAAACTATTCAACACCAAAATCAAAAAAAGAGAAACATTTTCTTCTTGTGATTAATTTACCTCACTTTTTTGACAGCGGACAGTTGTGGACGATGCCCTTCGGGATGGTTTTTATTGAACACAACATGCTACTTCTTCTCTAACTCAGAAACCATTCCTTTAAAGACCTGGCCAGACAGCAGAGCAGACTGTATCATGCGTGGGGCCGACCTGGTTGTGATTGATTCCTTTGAGGAACAGGTGAGTCCAGTCGGTGGAAAACGCAGGATAACAAAAAGGATAACAAAGCTGAATCTCTGACCAAATTCTACGCTTTCTGGTTGCAATGTAGGTAAATAACAATTACTCTTTTATACTTCTGTGTGAGAACTGGAACTGGCTCACTTAAATAGACTGCAGTCTTAAGACCCATACTTTCCTGATAATTATGTGAAAAAATTGCTACGAAAAGACTTGCTTTAGAAAACCTTTTATCAGTTGATAGACAGACTTGCACTGCCAGTTAATACAGTAAAGTTGTACTTTTAAGGAACAAATTGTGACATTGTTTGTCTTGTGTTTACCTAGGTCAATATTTATGACTTCCTACCGAAATTGTCACGCGGTCAACCATGGTGGAGACAAGGAGTCTGGATTGGCTTTACAGATATTCAGACAGAGGGTACTTGGATGTGGGTAAATAACGTAACCCAGCCCGATCAAGGGTAAGATCATCAAGATTTACTATGCAGTATTAAAGCAATAATCTGATTTTTTGGGAAATATTGGTCACCTTCTTGAGTTAAATGAGAATTAGATGATGATGAGATGATGATGAGAGTTTGAGTGGTTCTGATCTTCTCATGAACTCTTGATAAGAAAACTAATCAGTGTATTTCCCCAAATGTCTCATTTCTATCATATGATTTGATGTAAACCAATAATGATGATAATAAACCTTACCTTAATTATCTGAATACTGTGGATGTAAAATTAGGTATCCATTAAACCACAAGTTTGCATGTGATTAAATCAGGTTTGTTGTATCAAAGTGGACAAATCAAATGTGTAATGGTGATATGTTAATGACATCTGCCTGCAACATCAATCTGTTCAATCAATTCAAATTTCATCTTTCATCTCAGTCAGTGTCATAGTGTAGCTGTGTAACTGTAATCCTAAAAAAATGTAATTGTGCCTTGCTTTAGGTACTGGATACACGGGGAGCCCAATAACGATGGAACATTAGGTGAGGACTGTGCAGTAACCGTGAAGCAGGACAACCCTACGAAAACATGGAATGATGCAAACTGCGAAGAGCTCAAGAAATGGTTATGTGAAATGGCACCCAACAACTAGCTATGGAGTCCATGACCATCCTATTGACAAGAGAAGACTAACTCACAGATATCTACTGTACCATATCAAGATTTATTGATTGTAAATGTATTTGTGCATGAATAAATACATGGAATATATAAACAAATATAATGCATCAGTTGCTAACCATCTCCTGGCTGTAGCTTCATATTTCACAGACAGATGTAAAAGTGGCTTCGAGCTTCTCATCTACTCTTGGCAGGAGACTGAACAAGAATATTTACCAAAATGTGCAACTACTCCTTTAACAGCTTCAGCTACAGGCTTCAACAGTTACATTTTGTTATTTGTTACCACTTTAATCTCCCACAATTCACTGGGTCACAACCCCGGTTAGCAGATGTAAATAACATCACATCACTGAGTACCTGTTTGATTAGAGCTTTTCCCCTCATGGGTGCCTCACTTGAACCCACAAGAGCAACCTTTGTGGATCACTGTGTTTATTGTTCCATTTGTCATAAGTGTAAAGTTCATTAAATGATCTTGTTATTAAGTCTATGGATGTCTTTTCCAATCTGAACATACTGGTTTTAATCTGGTAATGGCTTTAGCTGATGGCAGTGAGCTAGAGTTCCTAAACAGTGCCAAAAAAAAAAAAAAAAAAAACGTTCAGGAGACAATTTCGCAAGCACACACACACGAGTTTTGTAATATTGACAGAACAGCCACCTCTCATAGATAAAGGGGATGGTAAATGTTCTTTAGTTCAATCATGAATACTAGAGGGACATTCAGAAATGATTTCAAATGACTACAGGACTGATGGGAAATCATTACACCATAACACAGGAATCAATGCATAATAATACAATATTCACAAGAGCTCTTTACAGAGGTGAAGCAACTTGAGACAATGCAGAGTGAAGCCATCAAAGCTCAAAAGAGGCCCAGCAAGCGTTAAAGAAAGAGACTTACATAAACTTACACTGCAGTTACAGCAGAAGGAGACCCTTAGTGGCAAAGGACTGAGACCCTACATGTGGAGAAAGCAACACTGTAGTCTGACAATTCATTCAACACCAAAATAAAAATAGATTTACTTTCAGGCTATTGGATGAGATGAATAAGTCATAAAATATAGTACAGACATGCATGGTCCCCACTCCCCAGTGTACAAATTGTAATAACTTGAATCCCCTGACTATTCATTTTCTGCTATGATTAGGTTCAAAAATGGAACATTTTGTGTTTAGTGCTATTAGCATAAAATGACAAGCTAACAAGCTAAACTAAGATGGTGACACAGTAAACATTATACTGGCCTTACGTCAAAGTAATTGTGAAGATGTTAATATACTGGATGTGTTTAGAAATCACAGTATAGGAATCCCTGTTCATTGTTTTTGGCAGTGCAGGCATGTCATGTGATTTCTAGGTTAAATGCACTTATATATGGACAACATGTACATGCAAGCTACATGGCTGCAATGTAAGACACAATTTATTATGAATCTTAATGAAGGGGTGGCAAAGTTACTGTTGAAGGGGAACATTTTTTAAAAATAAAAAACACAGAACATTGGTGAAATATATCACTAAAACATAGGCAGACAGTTTATATGTACAGGTGTGTGTTCACGTGCTGTGCGCCGGTAAAACACAATACAGCAGATCAATGAACACAACGCACTATAATCAAAAAGTGCAAGCTTGTTCTTCTGAGTCATGCCTGTATAGTATGGAATACTACAGATACTTGTGCTCTGGTGAGCACAAGATACTTTCTCGTACTCACGAGAAAACAATGCTTCCAGATCTATATTAATGCCATTTCACATATCCAATGAAACTTTTTAAAGATGCACCTTGCATCAAACCGGGTTTTCCAAGGATTGATGTTGCTATAAACTGCAACTGCACAATCCTCTCCCTGGCGAAGGTTGTTTGGTTCACCATCCATCCAGTACCTTTGGAAAAACAAAATAATTAATACAATATGGTTTTAGTTGTGGTGATAAGACATAATTTATCCTCATCAAAATAATGAAAACAATTCATAATGAATACAGCCTTAAAGCGATGGTTCGATGTAATTTTGACCTAGCATCATATGCACCATCTAAACACCCCCTCAGTCCTTTTTTTATTTTTTTATTTGGTTGGAGTACATTTTAAAAGTAACTCTCCCAACACTGTATACAGTATATATATATATATATATATATATATGTGCTCTGATCATGCAAAATGTATAGCTTTAGCAGTAGCCGCAGAGTAAAAGCCATCAGGTAAGTGTTTATCTTAATAAACTCCTGGTGTATTTACTAACTTTCCAATGCATCGATTTATGAGTAAAGACCCAATTTGTACTACTGTAGAGGTTTGATAATAATTGATAGGCATTATTATAGATAGATGCACTTTTGGTTCCATTAGTGCCTGTACTAAGCCATTTGGCTGATGGCTCTAACTCCACTATTTTGCGACCAAATTTTAAAAAAGGGCTGAGGTGTTGTTTAGATAGACGTAATAGTGCATATGGTGCTAGGTCAAAATTACGCCGAACCATCGCTTTAAGTGTAAAAAACTGCAGCTCTCACCTTTGTTCGACATCAGTGACATTATTAATCCAAACCCATGTCCCCTCTACCTCTGTGTCAGTGAGACCGATCCAGAATCCACTCTGCCAGACGTCAGCGGCGCTTCTCATACTGTCAATGTTGCCACTCACATATTTCTGTGTAAGCAAACATAGGAGTTGATATTTTATAGAGACAGTTGTGAAATTGAAATGTTAATAGATATATTTCAACATCATTATTGAAATATAACTGGCACTCTTTCTCTCTCATATTTGTTCTCAACCCACCTGCTCCTCCAGGTTATCAATCACAACCAGATCAGCTCCACGACTGATACAGTCCGCTCTGCTTTCATGCCAGTTCTTTTTGACTGTTTTGGACTCAGTGTAAGAAAAGAAATAGCAGGAGGAGTTGAAAAGAGCCCATCCAGTGAGGCATTTGCCACAAGTTCTCTCTATGAGACACAAAATAAAAGAAATACAAGATATTTCTTGTGACTTAAATTGTTTTTATTAGTGAACATTAAATCAAATCTGTATTTACAACATATAATACAATTCTGTCTCACCCAAAGCTGATATGTTGGTCTGCAGGCTTGTCTTCTCTGTGCTCAGAGCCTCCATCTGTCTCTGAAAATCGTCATTGATTGTCTTCTGCTGCTCAATTTGCACCTTTAGTTGTGCGTGATTTTTTATTGCTGCCTCTAACGCCTTCTTGGCCTCCTCTTCAGCTTCAATCACATCGCTGTGGTTGCTGCGGAGAAAGTTCAGCTCATTGATGAGCTGTGTTGCAGCTGAGTGGGGAGCCTGGAGGGAAGCCTCTTTAACTCTGGCACCTGAGAGACAGTACAAGACCTGATGTTTTTTGAGTAATAAAAAAAATGTCTATTCAGCTTTCTGCTTAAGTAAAATCCAACAAAATAGGGAAATGAAACATGTTCTTCCTGCCAACTGTCATACTCACATTTAATCCCAATAGCAACAGCGGTTATCAGCAAAACAGCGTTCAGCAGTCCCAGACACAAAATGAGCAGCCGATAGTTTGGAAAAGGGGATCCACCTGTGGTCATATAACATAATAAAGTTGAGTTTTTGACAAGTCACAGAAAATATTGTTTTTGTTTGTAGTCAAAATCTAAAAACCAACAAACAAACAAAAAACTGAAAAAACCATCTGGAAAAACTCTGAATAACACAAATGATAATGTTTTGGTTGCTTAGTATATAATACATAGAAAATCTGAATCCTGTTGAACTTTTACGTCATACACAAGCTGCATGAATATTATTTTAAAGCTACAATCATTCAGGTTGGATGTACATTTAGCATACATTTAAAACTCTAAAATGTTTCAAAAGTCCTACCTTGTCCAAAGATTTCATAGCGAAAATATCTGTTGAAGTTTATTCTTTTCTGTAGATTCTCCATCACTCAGCTTTGTGGTTTCTGTCCACTGCTCTGTTTGCCTCCTCTTTTATATCCCAAACAGGAAGATTGAGTTGAATGGGCGTGTTTCTTTAAGTATTAGCCTGCCATCTTCAAGCAGTGTATTCATCTGCTTTACGGTAGGAAGAATTTCAATTTTTGGATTCATTACATTTCTATAAGTCTAAGATGGCAGGCATGTTTGCTAATACTTAAAGAAACACGCCCATTCAACTCAATCTTCCTGTTTGGGATATAAAAGAGGAGGCAAACAGAGCAGTGGACAGAAACCACAAAGCTGAGTGATGGAGAATCTACAGAAAAGAATAAACTTCAACAGATATTTTCGCTATGAAATCTTTGGACAAGGTAGGACTTTTGAAACATTTTAGAGTTTTAAATGTATGCTAAATGTACATCCAACCTGAATGATTGTAGCTTTAAAATAATATTTTCATGCAGCTTGTGTATGACGTAAAAGTTCAACAGGATTCAGATTTTCTATGTATTATATACTAAGCAACCAAAACATTATCATTTGTGTTATTCAGAGTTTTTCCAGATGTTTTTTTCAGTTTTTTGTTTGTTTGTTGGTTTTTAGATTTTGACTACAAACAAAAACAATATTTTCTGTGACTTGTCAAAAACTCAACTTTATTATGTTATATGACCACAGGTGGATCCCCTTTTCCAAACTATCGGCTGCTCATTTTGTGTCTGGGACTGCTGAACGCTGTTTTGCTGATAACCGCTGTTGCTATTGGGATTAAATGTGAGTATGACAGTTGGGAGGAAGAAAATGTTTCATTTCCCTATTTTGTTGGATTTTACTTAAGCAGAAAGCTGAATAGACATTTTTTTTATTACTCAAAAGACATGAGAATCAGGTCTTGTACTGTTTCTCAGGTGCCAGAGTTAAAGAGGCTTCCCTCCAGGCTCCCCACTCAGCTGCAACACAGCTCATCAATGAGCTGAACTTTCTCCGCAGCAACCACAGCGATGTGATTGAAGCTGAAGAAGAGGCCAAGAAGGCGTTAGAGGCAGCAATAAAAAATCACGCACAACTAAAGGTGCAAATTGAGCAGCAGAAGACAATCAATGACGATTTTCAGAGACAGATGGAGGCTCTGCGCACAGAGAAGACAAGCCTGCAGACTAACATATCAGCTTTGGGTGAGACAGAATTGTATTATATGTTGTAAATACAGATTTGATTTAATGTTCACTAATAAAAACAATTTAAGTCACAAGAAATATCTTGTATTTCTTTTATTTTGTATTTCATAGAGAGAAATTGTGGCAAATGCCTCACTGGATGGGCTCTTTTCAACTCCTCCTGCTATTTCTTTTCTTACACTGAGTCCAAAACAGTCAAAAAGAACTGGCATGAAAGCAGAGCGGACTGTATCAGTCGTGGAGCTGATCTGGTTGTGATTGATAACCCGGAGGAGCAGGTGGGTTGAGAACAAATATGAGAGAGAAAGAGTGCCAGTTATATTTCAATAATGATGTTGAAATATATCTATTAACATTTCAATTTCACAACTGTCACTATAAAATATCAACTCCTATGTTTGCTTACACAGAAATATGTGAGTGGCAACATTGACAGTATGAGAAGCGGCTATAACATCTGGCAGAGTGGATTCTGGATCGGTATCACTGACACAGTGGCAGAGGCGACATGGGTTTGGATTAATAATGTCACTGAGGTGGAACAAAGGTGAGAGCTGCAGTTTTTTTACACTTAAGGCTGTATTAATTATGAATTGTTTTCATTATTTTGATGAGTATTAATGATGCCTTATCACCACAACTAAAACCACACATATCTATTTAATTATTTTGTTTTTCCAAAGGTACTGGATGGATGGGGAACCAAATAACCATCCCAATTACAATGGAGAGGATTGTGCTGTGGCAGTTTATAGCGACGTCAATCCCTGGAAGACCTGGTTTGATGCAAACTGCCAGACTTCTATGTCACATTGGATATGTGAAATGCCACTACAATAGACTCTGGATACCATCCAGAAATACTACTCAAGTAGAATACACAAATATATGTTTGAAACTGTCTTGAATAAAATATCTTTAAGATGTGTTTTATGTTTCTGGGCATTTGTTTTAACCTTAATTATTCCAACAGTATTTCAGTCGTCATCACAAGACCCTGGAATAAAGAGTTTTGTTAAATGAAGTCCAGCTCAGTATGTTATTGACAGTCAACCATACACTGTATTCCATTTTCTAAAGGTTCACATTTCTTACCCAGCAGGACATGATATTAATTGTTCCTGTTTCATTTAAGGAGAAAATATTTACTGTTTGTAAGGATGATGAATCCATATAATGAACAACTAAAATACTATAACATGACAGCAGCCTCATAGGATACACACAAACACAAGTGGGTTAGGAATCACAGTGTATTGGTAGCAAATCGGTACTCTCAAGTTTCATTCAGTATTCTCAAGTTTATTTGAAGTATTCTCCTTACACTTATAGAAATGTAATGAATCCAAAAAGTTAAATGTTTCTCACAGTAAAGCATGGATACATTCAGTATGAAGATGGCAAGCATGCCCGCTTATACATAAAGAAACACGCCCATTCAACTCACTCTTCTTGTTTGGGATATTAAAGAGGAGGCAAACAGAGCAGTGGACAGAAACTGCAGTGATAGAGAATCTACAGAGAAGAATAAACTTCAACAGAGATTTTCTTAGACACTATAAAATCTTTGGACAAGGTAGGACTTGTGAAAGCAGATGTTTTTAAGTGCCTGACACATTATTTGATTCCTTGTAATTTTCTTTGACCTCTTTCTGACCTTTTGATATTTCAAAGCTTAGTGAATGCAGAGCACTGCTGAGTTATAAATATATGCTAATTGTATATCCAAGGTTAATGATTGTAGCTTTGAATTCATATTTATGTAGTTTATGAAAATTGATTCAAAAGAATTAGATTTATGTGGATTATACTGACTACGGACTGCTCATTGTGTCTGGGACTGCTGAACGCTGTTTGGCTGATAACTGCTGAGTCTGACAGATGAGGGGAAGAAAGTGTTTCATTTCCCTCTTTTGTTGAATTTCATATAAGCAGAAAGCTTTTTTAAAATGTTTTACTCGAACCAAAAATGACTACACCACCTTGGATCGTGTAGTTAATTTCATTTGTTAACTGTTACAAACATCTGGCCAGCTCTGTGGATATAGGTGGATGTACACAAAATGCAAGGAAAATAGGACATTCAGCTACACATGTATTGCTTACTTTATGTGACTAAAGTTAACATTTATCTTCACTTATCATCTTTTAGTTTGTTGATGACACTTTCAGGTATATTTAGCATTAGGAGGAAAGGGAATAAATCCACTTCTGCTGCCATTCTTTGAGCAGCGTTGAGGCTTAAACACAGGAGGCACAACTACCCTTAATTATGCTACCTTCAGCTGCTTGTGAGCATGAGAAAGGTTTCTCGTGAAAGATTTCTGGTGAGCACGAGATACCAAAGTTTTTTTTTTTTTTACCATGTCCCTTTACGGGCTCCATAAGTTACCAAGGAGTTTTACAGTATGCTTTGTGCCAAGCTTTAAAGTTAACAGGAAAAAAACAATTTCACTACAGAGATTTCAGTACAGTCCAAGGCATGAACCTAGATAAGAGAGACTGGGAGATAATGTTTAGCTGGGTTTGTTGAAATCAGGCACTGGAATTGTTCAAGGGGTGCTGCTATACAGTGTTGGGCCTTCTTGAAGTGTGGACATGACTGGGATCACCTGCAGGGGTTGGACTCAAAATTTTGAGTCCAAATTATCTGACTCAAGGTGACATCAATGAAAAAAAAGAGTTGTTAAAGAGAAATGTTAGCCATTATGATACTCATTTATAAGACAAGACAAGCCAGGACAAGACATTGCCCTGCAGTTTCACAGAAGATAAAACAAACTCTGAACTGGGCGCCTACTTGTGTTTGTGTAAAATGAGGCTACTTCCTCTTGTGAAAGTTTGAATTCTTGAAATAAATAATACCCTGACCGTACAGTACTCCCAAGAATTTCACTTCTCTTTTCTAATGAATAATCTTTTAAATTTGCAGTATTAGGCAAGGAGTGTCGACACAGAGCAATGCTCCAACAAAATCTGTTCTCACATGATTGATCTCAGCTAACCAGTCAAAATGGAGGGAAGAGACATCTCAGATTGTAACTTCGATGGTGGATTTAACACATTAATTTGTCAAGAGGACTTGAACGTTGAGGAGCATCATCCTGACCAAGACAAGCAGCAAGGTATACTACGTTAGAAGTCATAATTTACTAAATGCATTCATAAACATGTTACTGACTCTGTTTCTTTCATTTTAGAGTCCAGTACTTTAGTGCAAATATGTTGAAAAAGCCTGCATGTTTTTCATGGTTGTGATAGGGTTATTGATCAGATCAAAATTAAAATGTTTTTAGAATATGTGCTATTTTGATAATAGTTTATTGTTACTGTCATTTGACAAAGTGTCTGTGTTTTGATTCATTATATCTCTGTCTAGTGTCCATGTCCAATATGATACCTTCAAAACACTACAAACTGGTTGCAGTGAGCCTGGCGCTACTCGCTGCTGTTTTCCTGATGATTGATATCGGCCTGGGAGTCCACTGTAAGTCAGTGTCAGTGTATGTAGTGCCTTTGCTTAGGGCTGCAACTAAGCTTTATCTTCCTCACTTACTTTACTAGATTCATCTACTATTTATTTAGTCTGTATAACATTAGTAAGTAGTGAAAAATGTTCATCACAATTTCATAGAGTTGTAGTTGATGTCATCAACTGACTTATGATACAACCAATAATCCAAAATATCCAAAATCAAAATATATTCAATTTACTGTAATGTAGTACAATTTTTAAAATGTGTCATTAAATGTTTGTTAAAATGAGTTTTCTATTGATGGACTAATCAATTAATCAACTAATCAGTGTAGCTTTAGATTACAGTGATATTTCCATATTGCTTTTCTTGTTTGTATGTTTACAGCATCTTTGACAAATATCAATACTGAACAATAGAGCTGCAACTATCGTTGTATTAATTTGATTATTTTCTATGTTAATGGATTAGTCATTTGATCTATAAGATGTCATAAAATTGTGAAAAATATTGATCACCATTTCCCAAAACACAACATGAAACCTCAAATATCTTGTTTTGTCCCAATCCACAGTAGACAAAGATACTCAGAACACTGTTAAAGAGTATTAAAGAAATATGAAACTGTTCTCTAGAAATGACTCCAAATGATCACAAAAAGAAGATTCTTTGCTACACTAACACTACTTGTCTTTACCGCTTACAGATAACAAACTTACAGATAACCACCTCACACTTGATGATATGGAGCTAATCAGCAGCGAGTTGCTCAAACTCCAGGACAGTTACAAGACCGCAATTGAAACCACGAAGAGTGCCAAGAAGCAGCTGGACAGTGAGATCAGTCGGCAGAAACCAACCAACTGGGAGTTTGAACACCAGAAAAAAAGAACCGAAGAGTATGAAGTGCAGTTAGAAAAAACGAAGAAGGACATTGACGCAATGGCCCACTACTTACCAATGATAAGTAAGGCTTGGTTTACTAATATCCTTTATCATAAAAAAAGTGTTTGTATTGTTTGACATGTTCCTGTTACTTTTTGGGGGGATAACAGATGACGGCTGCAAACACTGTCCAGCAGGATGGATTCTGAGGAACTCAATTTGCTATTACTTCGCTTTCCCTGAGGATGGGCTGAAATCATGGCAAAACGCTAGAGACTACTGCAAGGTGTATGGAGGTGACCTTGCAATCATAGACAGCATAGACAAAGAGGTAGACTAAACATCACTCAATTCATATTTCCTTGAAGCCCTTTTATATTGAATTTGAAAGTTTGGGTTTTTTTTAAATTAATGTTTTGTTTTTTTTGGTTAGAACTTCACTGTCAATCACATGTTAAATAAACCCAGACTTAACATAAATGGCAGAAATGGCTTCTGGATTGGACTGAGAGACGTGCATGAGGAAGGGACGTGGAAATGGCTGGATGGAAAACTAATGGTTGAAGGGTAAGAGAGATAGTTGTTGGAATGAAGGACA
Organism: Scomber japonicus; assembly: GCF_027409825.1. Classification (NCBI taxonomy): domain Eukaryota; kingdom Metazoa; phylum Chordata; class Actinopteri; order Scombriformes; family Scombridae; genus Scomber; species Scomber japonicus. The sequence goes on along the minus strand of NC_070593.1, from coordinate 17,823,264 downwards.
TTTTGAGCTTTTCTGATGGTTTTGCCTTGTGAGAATATAACTGGTAGTCAGGCAGACGTGATGCAACAAAGGTTCAATGTGTATATGTCAATTGTTCATACAAACCCTCTCATGTGAACTTCTACTAATGATGGCATCCTCCTGCATTGTCCGTACTGTACAAATGTGATGAGACACAACCGATGGCCTGGAAGTTAGGTAGAGAGAGGCATTTTAGCTGAAGCTTTGCATGAGGTGTAACGATTAAGACAATTTAATAAATGACCAGTTGCAAATTCATCTGATTATTGATTTGAAGGTGGCAGCTTTTCTTTTATGCCATCCATTTGTGACACAACAGTCCCTTGTCCATTCAAATACTCAAATGGGGAAAAGATTATACTGTTGACTTACTGTTGACTACATCTCCGTAGTAACCCATCATTTGCTCTAGGTACTGGATTGATGGAGAACCAAATGATGACCACGATGAGGACTGTGCATCTGTTCTTCCCAAAGAAAACTTCTTTCAGGCTTGGAACGATGGACCATGCGATGCACTCAAACTGAAATGGATCTGTGAAAAAGCACTAACTAATATAAGTTCATAGTGTTTTGTTACTGCATTTAATTTTCAAGTTTAATTGTTTTCAAGATCAAGGTTGTGCCTTTGCAATTGATTCCCCAAAACTCTGAAATGAGGGAGGGCAGGTGGTTGAGTGGTTAGCGCATATGCCATATATGCAGCCGACCCCGGTTCGAATCCTGGTCGGAGGTCCTTTGCTGCATGTCACACCCCCCTCTCTTTCCCATGTCTACTGCTAAATAAAGGTGTCTGTGCCAAACTAAATCTTTAAAAAAAACCCTCAGAAACAAGTTGCCTTTTCATATTAGGCTGGCCCCCACACTGCCTGTTTTTAAATCCTGTCTTGACATTGACTCATTGTTATCCCTTAGCTTTTAACTCAGTATGAGAGTTATCTTTTTTTTTTGTCTATTACACTATTTGTCGTGTTTTTGCTGTGTTGTATTGTTTTTTTTTGTATTTTTTATTGTACAATACTTTTGTCAACTGCTGTTGTTTTTGAAGGTACTTTATAAATACATTTGACTTGAACTAACTTGAACTGTTGTCATAGAGTCAACTCCACTATTACACACATCTCTGTAGGGTTTGTAATTCAACAAACCTAGGGTCAATATCTAAAGGTCAAAACTACCTGCTGCCACTTATAGGAAAATCCCTGCAAAATGTTCAAATTCCTTTTAAAGCTGCCTATTGCTCAATTTGTTGACTTCCTTAACTGGAATTGCTGCTAAAAATGCAACTATACTGTAAAATTCAATTACATTTCAATCAACGTCTGTACTGTGATTTTCCAAGTGATATGCCATGGTATTCTTCTTGTAACCCTTCCCATAGCACTTACATCTGATAAAGGGTTTCTGATATCACTAATTGCTTTAATAATGTATCATGAGCACAGCATTCAAGTCTGCGGTTGTAATTTTGAACAAATGAACTGGATGCTTGGCAGCACTTATCCAGTGGGTAGGTGGTTTATTTAAAGACCTAGACACATGAAAGTTTGTTAAAAGAGGATAGAAATCAGCCAAACAGATTTTATACAACGAAACAACATTCTTCTCACAAACGGCTTATTACACATCATAAACAATAAATAAATAATTCATTAAACAACCACAAAGCCATTAATTAAAACATTAAACTGTGTTGTATTATGAAAGGGGCATTAATGTACAGAATGTAAAGCTAGTGAAGACGCTTAGTTGAGGTCAGTATCCTCTAACTCAAAAAGGTCAGCATTAAGCAAGTTTCCCAAATGTCAGAAACACAATATAGAATAACAGGGAAGTATAATGACATCAGAAAATAAGAGCTGTTTTCTCTCTGTTATGAAGTCTGTATTTCATAACTATGACTCAACATGTCATAAATATAAGAAAACAATTTCATAATTCTGAGCTTCATCTCGGAGTGAATGAGCGTGGAGATCTTCATTTTAGACAGAATGGAGAATTACATATTATTATTATTATATTACTTATACGTTGGTTTAAAGTTCAAGCATGATGCAACACACACACACACACACACAAACCTTATCACTGGTATAAGCAGGAGACAAACAGATCAATAGGCACAACTTGCACCGGTATAATGGAGAACTCACAGCTACAGACAGATCCAGAGGAGGAAATGTCATTTGAACAAAAGATTTTTCAAGATTTCAACAATGCTGGGCATCCACGCTCTCACCGTCAAATATTTGGACAAGGTACAACTTAGTGTAAAAATAGATCTTGTGCAGGTTCTGACCAATGTCCTACTTTGTTACTATCTTCTCTATGAAACTGACCTTTTGTAACTAGCCTATTCAGAGACTTACATTTTCAATGTAAGTGAAAAATTTAATATAATATTTTAAAATATTCTATGATTTAAGACTTGTAATGATTTTAAGGCTATAATCATATCTATTAATTATTCTGTAACCATTTAAAGGGGTAAAAAGTCACCTTTAATGTAATTTTGTGCATCTACCTTAAATAAATGAATAGATTTTTCTGCTTAAGTCAGATTTTAACACAGAGGAACATTTCAAGGTGGTTTTACAGAGGGAGGTGGATCTGCGTTTCCACGCGAACAACTGGTTATGCTGAGTCTGGGCCTGCTGAATGCTGTTCTGCTGATAGCTGCATTTGTTGTTGGGATTTACTGTAAGTAAGAGATATTTCTTAAATTGCATGTACAGTTTCCCTTCCATGGAATTTGAGTCAGAGTATTCATTGTACATTGTCTACGATTGTATTCCCTTACTGCAGAAATAACTGAATCAGATGTCTCAACCTTTTCAAGGGGCATGCTGAAATATTCTTGAGGAGTCTAAATACAGAACATGATTCACTGATGGATGTGATTATGAACCATGAGCTGTAATACTGCATTTCACAGCTTCTCATTAATATGAGTGTGTGTCTGAAACAGATTTGTCTTGCATTGCAATAAATGATTTGATACATCTAGATACACATTTAACAACAAAATGATTTAAATGATTGAAATCTCTCCAGATGTGATGCAATACAATGTGGTATGATACTACAAAGCTGTAACTAAAGTTCAACAGTCAATGGTAAAATGTGTGAAATGTCACAAAATAGAGAAAACGATCACAAATCCCTATGGTTCAAAAAACAAAGGAATTCAGTTTACGATCATATAAGTCTGGATCCTTCTAATAGATTAATTGTTTCAGCTCTATGCCGTTCAAAAGTCACAGTGCTGATCAGTGCTTATCAGCCACAATTTTTTGATTCAAAACTGTGCACCTATGCTGGAAAAGAGCTCTTATTGTAAATTGTAGAACTGGATTTTCTTAATAAGACCAACCACACTAACAACTCTGTGTACTTATAGCAGTGATTTGAGCTAAATGCTAATATTTACGTGCTAGCATCATGTTAACATATTCACAGTAACAAAGCTCACCATCTTAATTTGGCATGTAAGCATGTAGAGCCACTACAATTCTTCGATGAATCAATTAGTAGCCAACTACTGAATTAATCACCAACTATTTTGACAATCAATTAATGATTTTGAATATTTTCTTAAAACATTAAGTCCACCTCTGATTCCAGCTTCACAAATGCTTTCTTTAGTCTTCTATGACAGTAAACTGGATATCTTTGGGTTTTGGACTGTTGGTCAGGACAAAAGAAAACATTTTAAGTTACATCTACTCAAAATCTTAAATGTTAACCTAATGGAGGTGCTGACACACTGACAGACAACCTTAACTAGAGCCATCCTTCTAGCATGGCAAAAAAAAAAAATCCAGCAGCTTCACACATAAAGTTTACCATGCTTCCACTTTCTCTTTATTATGAGTTTTTGTGCCCTAGGTGCCAAAGCCAATGACAATTACCTTCAGATTCCACATTCAACTGCTACAGACCTCACGTTTGAGCTAAGCTATCTCCGCAACCACAGCGCAATCGTCAAAGCTAGACTGGAGGCCGAGACAGCGTTATCAAGAGAGCGGGAAAGTCGTATGGAACTAAAGCTGCAAGTGAAGCATCAGAACACCCTCACTGACGAACTTCAGAGCCAGATTGAGACACTACTAACAGAGAGGGCTAGTCTGCAGGCTAATAAATCTGTGTTAGGTAAGGCAGACTTTCAGCCTGTTTTGGTGGCAAACATGCTGTGGACTTCTACAATTCATGTATTTGTAATGTAAGCTGGGATTTCTTTGAGAGGATATTTAACTGTTTCTCATCTCTTGTTGCAACAGAGGATAGCTGTGGCAGATGCCTGCCCGGATGGACATTATTAAAATCAAGCTGCTACTACTTTCCTAACCCCATGTCCACCTCCAAAAAGAACTGGCCAGACAGCAGAGCGGACTGCGTTAGTCGAGGGGGAGACATGATTGTGATCAATAACTGGGAAGAGCAGGTGGGTCAAAAACTAATTAAATAAAGAGTTTGAGTCTCTGAAATAAAAAAAACAGTTTTAGCTTTGTGGGAATTATTTTAGATAGGAAACACTCCCACAGGTGCAACATTTTATTTTGAAGAGATAGTCACATGGTTCTGTTTCTCCTGTATAGAATGTACAAAAAACTCATTTTAATGAAGTTTTCAGAGTCAGTGTAGTTGTAAATATATTTGTCAGTTTAATATGAGGACTGATGACTAGTTCAGATTTAATAAAAGCAAGCTATCTCCTCACTACATATTTGAAATTCTTGACACTTTAACCTACTTTCAAAGTGACTTAGGAACTTAAATCAAGCACAAATAGGGCAAGTTTCTGAGCAAAACTGATTCACCGACTAATTAGACACAAATATATTATTACAAATATTGCTACACTCTGATTGGAGCACAGATGTACAGTTTGTGACATCACCTTTTTTCACCTGCCAAGTTGAAACCAGTGTGAAGAGTTTATGTAAAAATACATATACAGAAAATATCTCTTGTGAAATAACCAGAAACTTTGGGATGAAGTTTTTGGCTCATGTCAAACCTCATCGCTCAGAGCAACAGGCTGATTTGTGACATCACTATTAGTTTGGAGCCAATCGTGGTTCAGTATGTGACTTACATAAGCGTGATGTGGAAACATGAAACCTCCAGTGCACATACAAAGAGAATGGACTTCACTGTGAAGTAAGGGGTTGGGCTGCAAGTATTGATTATTTTCATTATTGATTGATCTGGTGATTATTTTCCTTATTAATCGAGTAGTAGGTTTGGTCAAAGCCCAAGTCCTCAAATGTTTTCTTTTGCCCTATCCAGTTTACTGTCATAGATGACTAAAGAAACCAGAAACTAATTACATCTAGGAGACTGGATTCAGAGAATATAGACTTTTTGTGTTAAGAAATTACTCAAAATTACTGATGATCAAAATCATAGGTGATTCAATAGTAACTAATTGATTAATGACTAATTGTTGCAGCTCTCATATAAAGCATCCAGCAGTTTAACTTTTGAAATGAAAAATATTTGCATATTCCTAGATTCTGGGTCATTTCAATGATTTAACTTTGTGGGGGGGGGGAAACATATCAGAGACAAAATATTTTTCAAAGCAGACTATTTCTACGTGTCTTAAAACATGTTTGGAGGGGTCTTTACATTTACATATGAACTCCTGTGTTTGCTTTATTACAGCAACTCATAAATGACAACTATCCAAGAGAGTGGTGGCAGAGCGGGTTCTGGATCGGCCTCACTGATGTTGTCCTAAAGGGAAGATGGGTCTGGATTAACAATGTGACTGAGGCAGAAACAGTGTAAGCATCTCACTCTTATTACTGTATTTTTGCGACAATATCATCATCATGATTAACAAATACAGCCAAACTGAATTCTACACTAAATGACTTTGACTTATCCAGGTACTGGAGATCTGGGCAACCGAGGGAGGATGGACTTCAGAGTGAGAACTGTGCTGTTTTTTTATACTATGATGATGCCATAAGAACATGGTATAATGGAAACTGCAACGATCATGTGCTTAACTGGGTATGTGAGATGGATCAAACCTAGACATGAAACATCTGGCGGTGAAATCACAAAAAATGGATTTAAAATAAACTGTTGCTCGATAAACTGGCATCCATGTTGTTTGTGATCATCTTTTGAGGTTTACACTATAGATATATATATATGTGTACACTATATGGTGTATGTGGAATAGCAGTTCATCTGCAGCATGTGATGCTTTTACTCAGCAAAATAATTACTATGTGGAGTGGGAAAAGTCACACACAACATACACACATCTGCTCAAGCGGTCATTTCATTGACATCTTGATTTTCTTGGAAGTCACTAACTATAACTGAGAAATCAGGAGGAGCTGACAGATGAGTGGAAATGAAAATAATGCATTTGAATAAATGAAATAAAAAGTGACACTTGAAAAGAATAGAAATCCTTTCATGACACTGTTCTTCAAATTACCTGCACACCCTGTAAATGTTTAACGATTGAACTTGGTTTTCTGTTTGTAATGTTACACACACACACACACACACACACACACACACACACACACACACACACACACACACACACACACATAAAGGGCAATGTCCTAACAAATACTCTTTTCTGGTCGATCACATCAGACTGCTCTCATCTCAACAGTCAAAATGGAGGACGGAGAAAATTCAGGCACTGCTTTTGAGCGAACATACAACAAACTGGTTTGTCAAGAGGATGTAGATGAGCACCATCTCCACTCCAACCAAGAGAAACGGCAAGGTATAGTACGACAAGTTAATTAATGTGTGTGTACATCAGCAAGAAGCTGTTTGAATATTGGCAAGTAAAATAGCATTGGCAAAATATATAAATGTAATGACTGTGCTGATATATGTACAAATCTTAATATTTAATACAGACAAATGAAGTTATAACTTTATTTATAAGTTATAGTTATATAAGTCAAATATAGTGGGTTGAGATCTGGTTGCTGTAAACTCATCACACAATTCAGTGACCTCTATGTGGAATCATTTATTAGATTTTTTCTTTACCTTTGTCCACTGTCTGCATATTATTTTGATATTACTGACTCCCTATTGATAGTTTGTGGCTTTGAAAATGACCCATTACCTCTCTGTGTAGTGTCCATGTCGATGGTGAGACCTGAATACGGTTTGAATCAGTACAGACGGCTTGCAATCAGCCTGGCAGTGCTTGCCGTCCTTCTGTTGGCAGTTGATATTGGCCTGGGAGTCTACTGTAAGTTGCTATTAACACGTAAAGTATGCTTACATTGACATTATTGCAAAAATATGATGGTTTTAGATAACTAGGAGCTGGCATCATATTCACAGTTACAACATTTGAGATTTGAAAGGTTGAAGTCAATTTTTAAGCAAGCTAATCATCAAGTAACAAGTTTATGTTAGCAACAGTATTACCTGACTCCACCGTTTAGTGCCTTTTAAATCATTGTTTTGATTTATCTGTCACAACTTTGCTGGTTTGGTTGCCTTTCACTGCTCTAATCAGCTGTTTAATCAGTGAGCTCTGGCAAGCTCTGGTAAGTCTGCCCAACATGTAGTGAACATGGTCAAGAATTTAGCAGCTCACAAGCCAGGTATTTCCTTCAGAGTTTATCTTAAATAACAACATAAACTTTGAAGACATACAATGTTTTATTTTTTTTAAGTTTTCTTACACCCCTCACAACACCCCAAGAAGCTTTGGTGACCCCTAGTGGGGGTCGGCCCCTCCAGGTTGGGTATCAGTGCTGTGTAACACCTTGCAATGCAATGCACTATAAAAACACTATAAACTAATTGTCTTACAGCTGTATGTGTACAGTTAATCCTTGGCCAACATCAAGAGTGAATATGAGAATAAAGTATAACAAACATTTGTTAAAAGTACTTATACTTGTTAAGTAAATGTTATGAATGTCTGTGCACCAGAAATGTTATTATACACGTTATGATTTGGTTTTCTGCTACTACTACTGTACTCATTTAGACTTTTACCATCTCACCTGTATTTAATCTGCATGTACTGTAAAAAAAAAAAAAAAAAAAAAAAAAAAAACATAAATAAAAAAGTAAAAAGAAAACATTCTAAATGACTTAAGTAACACTACATCTTCACCACTTACAGATAACAAACTTGCTAATGGGCAACATTCATTGACGGACATCAACAATGAGGTGGTCAAACTGCAGGTTTCTTACAACAATGCAATACGAAGAAGGGATGAAGCAAAGAAAGAGCTGACGGACATGATCAGTCAGCAGCAACGTACCAAATGGGAGCTTCAACACCTGCTTGGAAGAGTCCAAGATTATAAGAAGCAGACTGACAAAATTCAAAATGAGATTGCAATACTTAAATCGCACATACCGATGATTAGTGAGAGCTTCTTTTTTTTTTGAGCTATCAAGTTCTACTTAATATGACGTTAACATCAAACTAACTAAAATCATGTTCCTGTTTTCTTCTTCTGGCGACAGAGGATGGCTGCAGACACTGTTTACCAGGATGGACTTTCATGAACTCATTGTGTTACTTCTTCGCGTCTTCTGATACTCTTTCACGCAGAGGGTGGGAACAAGCCAGACAGCACTGCAAGAGGTTTGGTGCAGACTTGGTAGTGATTGACAGCAGAGAGAAACAGGTGAGTCAACACATCGATACTGCTGGACAACATCGTCAATGTTTGTGATACTTTATGTGTTATTCCCAAATGTCTGAGGCTGGTGTCAGACATAACCAAACAAAATAGATTAACATACATGTATCTTCTTTCCTGGTGTCATCAGCTGGCAATAACTGACCTGATAAATAACTATAAAGACCCTTCAAGACCAATGTCTGCGAGTGGCTTCTGGATCGGACTGAGAGATGTGGTGGATGAAGGGATATGGAGATGGCTGGATGGAACGAGACTGAATGGAGGGTAAAGGTTACATAATGTGATAGTTGTGGTTGTAGAATGTATTGATTTTTTATTGGACACTAGGAAATGATTTAATGAATCAATCAACAGACAGAAAATTACTAGATTGTTGTGAGAGTATCAGCCATTTGTAATATTGGTGTTCAATATGAATAAGTTGTTTGTCCACAGTGAGAGAGCAGATTGTACAGCTCAATAAAGTAACCTATCATTTGTTTCAGCTTTTGGAATATTGGAGAGCCCAACGACCAGGGTAATGAGGACTGTGCAGCTGTGTATCCCAGAGACAACCCCTTTCAGGGCTGGAATGATGCTCCATGCAATCATGGACTGAAGTGGATTTGTGAGATGACACCAAGGTCTACACCAAGTTAATGTAATTTACCAGTTAATAATTGACTCCGCTTTAGAGACTTTCACACATTTCCTGAATGGTTCCTTTTTATTATCATGTTGATATTTGATGATACTACAAAATGGTAAGGAAGGTCCAAGATACGAAAAATACATTTGATTCATGAAGTGAACTATAAAACTGTAAGTTAAGTCACTTTACTGTAATAAATAAAATCTTTGCCTTGACTATGTACATTTGTATAACTGCTATTCAAGTCTATACACTAAGTTTAACAGGAAAACCTCCACTTTCATACAAATTGTGCATTTTTGGAAGTCATTAGAAAAAACTTTGTTAAAGTAGGTTAACGTTGTACCTAATAAACTAACAATTAAGTGTACAGGTACCATTTAAATAAATAAACACAAACAAAAACTATTGTCCATATCCAAACATCATTACAAGCAGCAACTCAAAGTCCTGAAAGATTGCTGCTCTGTGTCTTTTGTTTGTTTGTTTTTTTAAAGGTGAATATAACTAACTTGATGAGGCTGTATATCCAAACCCTGTAAATCTTTGACCTGAGAGCTCATTACAAATGTTTCTTTCACAAAATCATAACTTTTCTGACCTTTTAGGGTTTGGATAACTATGTTTTTTAAATCTCTGATCTCTCTGACATCTATATCATTCTAACTGCACCTTGTTTCTCTACGCGTGCTGGTTGGAGGCTTACAGCACCGCAAAGTGCTGCCGAAGCTGCTTGAGAAGCTGCTGAGTGTCGACATGCTCTGGAAAGGCGTCCTCGGACTTTTGGGCTGCAGTGTAGCTGTTCTGAAGATCTCCAATCTGGACAGAGAAAAATAAAAAATAAAAAAAATGTTCCTCTCAAAATTGATCATGGAGATTAAACTTTGTCTCTAATCTTTCCACTGATTACATGCTCAAATGAATTAAAGTCATAATTACCTTTTCATAGAGAATGGACAGATTGAAGTGTGGCTCATACATGTGAGGAGCCAGTGATGCAGCAGTCTGCAGGAAGGCTTTAGACTGAATCAAAGAATGAAAAAGCTGTGTCATTTTTTAAGAAAGTTACAGAAAAAATAAAAAAAATAAATTCAAACAGACTCTAAGCTTATTTTCAATCAAATTCTTTTCATTTAACATGAGTTAGACATGAAAATCTGACATTAAATTTCTCACTGCCATTTCCCCAGACACTTAACTACAACCTGTTTTTCTCATTTACAGTCAGTCTGCACCTGAGGAAACGGTAGGGACATCTCCAAAATCATCCCAACAACCCAATTAAGTATTCTCCTAGCTCGTATCAAACATAACTACGACAGATGACATATAAGTACATCACTGCCCATACAAACAGTGCTTGTTAGAAAACACAGTGGACAGTGAACAGCGTTTTTCAGCTTGTGATGCTCTTCAGTTTCCTTAATCTCGTACATCTGTATATCTCACACTATAACAGCATGTTAAATTGATTTTTCACCTATAGTTCTGAGTTGGTGTAACTGGGGTCTTATTTCTTGCTACATTAATGGTGAGCATGGTTAACCTTCTCATAAATAATACATTATAAGTACATTTTAAAACAATCAATACTGTACTGGGTACTACATTTAGTTTTATAATAATGACAGTTTAATTATCAGGTTTTAATCGGCTGTTACATCATCTAACAGGATCTACAACAAAAGCAATATGATCTCATACCGTAACATAGGTTGTATAATATTTGTTACCTGTTCAATACGACCTTTGCGCAGCTCTAGCACAGCAAGATTATTGTAGGCCTCAGCGTGGTCATTATTAAAAGCCAAAGCCAGTTTAAAACACTGGTAGGCCAATGCCAATTCCCCAATGCCCTGAAAAGACAGAACACATGCACTTCATACTGACTTCATTTTGTATGTTATAAGCTTGTGAGTTTTATTTGTTAACAGTTGATGTTTGATTTATTCAAAATGAAAATCATATAAAGTCATTCTGGTATTCTGTTACAAATTTCGGGATTATTAACTCACCACGGCTACTTGTCCTATGTTGTACCAGACATCAGCCAGCTCCTCATCACTGGACACCAGGGCCAGAGCCCTCTCAAATGAGGACAAAGTCATGTCGTACTGCTGCGCGTAGAAGCAGCACAGGCCCAGGTTGTTGTACAGCTGGCAGTTATACACCCCCATCTGGAGCAGCCGTCTAACACAGGGGGAAGCATATTGAATCACAGATGGGATATAACTCCTCATTATGTATACTGTAACAACGCATCACATTAATTATTCATAAAAGTTTGCCTGACCTGTAAAACCGCAGGGCGATTTCAGGTTGATCAGTATAGAAGTGATTGCTGCCTATACATGCGATCGCCTCCACGTGTGTGTTATCCTGCTTGAGGACATCTTTGTAGTACTCTGTGGCTGATGCTATGTTGTTCATTTCCTGTGATGAAGTATAGACAGTGAATGTGATTTCTCACTTTGAGAATTGTATCTAGATAGTAGACTATATAGTAACAATAACCACAGTGATATACTGTACCTCATGTATGCGAGCGATTCCTGTTAGAAGGGTCACCTCACCAGGAAACTGGTCCAGGCCTTGCTTGAAGAGGCTGAGCGCTGTTATTGGTTGATCCAGGCGCTGATAAACCTGAAGGAAAACACACACACGATTTTCTATTCAATAGCAGACATTTGGCGTTAGAGAGAGCATCTCTGATTGTGCAACAACTTTAAGTGATGTATAGTGTTGTTAAGATGTCTCTATCACTACCTTTGCGAGATAGAGGTATGTATCCACCACCGCTTGGTGGTTGAGAGCCGATCTAAACTGTTTTTCTGCTTCTCGATATAAACCAAGCCTGCACAGGTCAGAAATATTCATCGTTAGATAGATTATCAAAAAAGGCGCGTTTATGAATGTCAAGATTGTTGAATATAACAACTAATATGTTTTTGAGTTACTTGCCTGTAGTAGCATTTCCCAAGCTGAACTTTCCACCACCAGTCTTTGAACTGGGCATGCTCAGTAGCTTGAGCAGCCAAATCTAACGCCTGGAAAAGAGAAAAAAAAGGGTTGTCTGAAAAATATAAGAATGTAACATTGTAATGCCCACCGGTTCCATTTATAATGTAAACACATTCACCACTTACATTTTTCACATCATTTTCATGATGGAAGATGAACTCGAACAGTGTCTAGAGGAGGGAAATGATACGTTACTGAAAAAATAATAACAACTAAAAATTAACTTGATGTTTGGAAGTCACAGTTTCAGTCTTACCCTGGACAAACTGGGCTTCTGGGAATACTTGGCCAGATTTAGTCTTGACAAGTTTATAAATGGTCCATCTGGATTAGTTAACATTGACGCCTGGAGAAACAGTCAAACACAATGTCAACAAACTGTATAACACAAAAAACAACACTAAATATTGGTGCACAAATGATGTTAGTGTAAATAACAATAATAATAAAAACAGGCAAATAAAACACAATTATTTCAGTGGAAACTATTTTGTAAAGTATTAAAAATTGTGATTTGAAAAAAAAAAAAAAAAAAATTCAAAGTGGCCTCTGATTTTTTCTCTGACTCCACTATACATACATGTATACTGTTTGTTGACCTGATTTTACAGGGAAATATCAGTGAGAAAAGTATAATTGTTTTTCACATACAGACTCTCATGCTCACTCACTGTTCCGAGACGGATGAATCTACCAGAAGCACTAGTGACAGGTCGAGCAGTGCTTGCAGTGCGTGGTGTCTTGATGGCTTGTTCCATTGTCCCAGGACGCCCTGACTGAGTGCTGGGTCTCACAAATCCTGTAATAGGACGCCCTGACTGCGTCACAGGCCTAAAATTTAATGTAAAAAAAAAATTGATCTGTCTTTTTCCACAGTGTTATTATCAGTATGTCATTTTCCAGGCCAACCATTGTCTGGCACGCAGTACCTGACAGCAGGGGTAGGACCTCCACCGTGACTTGTTCCAGGTAGTCTCAATGATGTTCCAGGGCCTGGAAGAGAGTCATACCTGTCACACAACCACAACTTTAAACATTGACTTAATGTGTTAATTACTTATCTGCTTAACTTTAAGGCACTGAGACAGAGCTGAAACTTACGTGCAACCTGAGCAATAGAGCTCTCATCCAGCATCATCTCAGCAATCCCCTCTTGGTCGACCTCAACTTCATCTATGTATACCATCTCTGTCAGAGCACGGGTTTTCAAGCTCCAGGCAGCCTATGAAAACACACACACACACACACACACACACACACACACACACACACACACACACACACACACAATGTTGAATCATATAATGCCTCCTCTTATAACCACGGAGTAAAAACGTGACAGTCAATAGAAAAAAAAGGATGAAACAGGATGACAGAGAGGGAACTGTTTGCAGTCATGGTTACCTCTGAGATAAGCAAGGAGGAGTCCTTATGACAGCATTCAGTGAGTTATTGAGAGAAGAAGGGTGTTGAGGACAGATATGAATAAATGAGGAGAAAGAAGAAAATGAAAGTAAGACATCGTGCAGAGAAAAACAAAGGTGAAATTTCAGGGGCGGAATGAAATGCAGTGTCAGGATCAGGATAAATACAGATACAATAAGGTGCCAGTAAACGCGAAATTAGCTTAGTTAAATTTCTCTGGACATGTTTGCCTGTGTTAGCCTGCAGGCTTTGCTAAGCTAACCCGGCTAACTACACAGCAGTACCTGGTCGTACGGGTTGTCTTGTAATATCTTTGTACAAATATCTGAACACTGTTGGAGTTTTCGTCTCCTGAAATAGCTCCACGCCAGAAACAAAGGGTCCATCGTCACCTCCATAGCTTTGGTCGGGGGTAAAAAAAAAGAGGCGTAAAATAAGTTAGCTGTTTAACGAAGATGGGATTATGGCGAAACCAAAGCTTCCTCTGTTGCTCGGCAACGACGGAGGAGGGCGGTACGTCACTGTCGTAGCTTCCGCTAAAGAAAAGAAAAGAAAAGAAATCTAAACTACTTTATACTAAAAGGAAAAGAATAGAAAAGAAAAGAAAGTGAAAAATAAACTGAACTAAAAGAAAAGAAACTATTAGGCTATCAGAATCAGACATTAAGATACAAATGCATTGTATATAATGTACTGTATTGTACAGTGAATAAATTAAACCTCAAATATCAATAAAGGAAAACACATATGATAAAATACAAAACCTGAGAATAATTTAATACTTCAATAACTGAAAGATATAAATAACATTTACAAAACATAATTCGAGGCTAAAATTTAGTTGTATTCTCTTGTTGTTTGTGGTGTCATAAGATAAAATAACATCCTATGCTTCTACTTTAATTGTATGATTTGCATGAGGGGCAAAATAATCCTCTATGATGCTGTTGTGAGCAGACATAAAACTTATATTTTATTGTGTCTTTATCATCTTAAAAAAATCTAATTTGTTGAGGACATTTACAAGTCTTGAAATATAAGAGCTGATAGTACACTTTATTGACTAGGCGTATTAATATTATGTACTTTTTTGGATTTCTCTTTATCATATTAAGATAACACACTAACAGTACATGGAAGAAGACATATTTCAGGTTTCAAAATATTGTTGTTCATGATTTCAGTGTTAAAAAGGCTTTTTCAAATGAATGAACTTACTGAAACATTGCAGCATACATTGTAAATTATTTTTGCAAAGAATCAGAATTAGGTTTACTGCCGAGTAGGTTTGCATTTACAAAGATTTGACCTTGTTGTTGTGGTGCATAACAGTCAAAATATAGGCTACATAAAAGTAAGTAATACTAAATAATATATAAAGAGAAAGAAAGGGTTTACAATAAATATAATATGTGAAATATACTCCAAGTAAAATGAGTTGGTTTAGTTTTTGAATGGAAGACAATGAAATGACATGTACAAATGTATGTGTAGCATATAATAAATAATATAATATAATATAATATAATATAATATAATATAATATAATATAATACCAAACGTTTGTGTTAATTTAATTCACCAGGTAAGATCAAAGACCGCAAATGAAAATAAATAAATAAATAAAATATAGGTTTATTTCCAGTAAGTAAAAAAGTAGGCCTAAATATAAAATAAATAAATAAATATAGGCCTACTTTTAGCATACAGTCTCTGGGAGTCTATAAGATAAATTTCATTATGATCTGTCAAGATATTTATGCTAAGTAAGGATGAACATTTTGCTCTTTGTATGTGGAATTTACCCCTTAAAAAACGAGATTTTACATAGAAGTTAATGTTAAAAATGAGTTTGAATTGAGCACAGTTTAAATTTTAGTCGTGACGAGTTAGTCCCCTCCTGCTTTTTTCCCCCCTCCCCGCTAGCCTGACTTCAGAGCTCTGATTGGACGGGGTACTGGTCCGTCATCTTTGTGGGCGGGGTCTGAGGACTAACAGCACACAGCTCCATCTTTGTAGGATTGGACAGGAGCTTTGACCTGTGTCGAGGAGGAGCGCACAAGCGAAGAAGTACAAGTGGATTATTATCTCATGATGAAAACAGCAGCTTAGAAACGTGCTTCTAACATTAAAAAAGAGGCGTTATATCCGAACAGACAGCAAGACTATCCATTCACACGACCCTTAAAAAAAATGCCTAATTTCAACGCTCTCACTGGAACGGTGGACATGCAACGGAACTAATGGGACACACGGGCTTAAAATAAATCCTTTTTGGTGAATGACAGTGTATCAGAAAGCCTTCGTGATAGCGACAGAGAGACACACACGGAAGTGCGGACATGGCTGACAGGACTGCTCCCAACTGCCACCTGAGACTGGAGTGGGTCTACGGATACCGGGGCCATCAGTGCCGCAACAACCTGTACTACACCGCCGCCAAGGAGATAGTCTATTTTGTCGCCGGTGTGGGAGTTGTGTACAACACCCGGGAGCACAAGCAGAAATTTTATTTGGGCCACAACGATGACATAATCAGGTAGACTACTACTACTAATAATACACACAGTACACAGATAAAGATTTGTTTCAGCACCTCGGACAGCACCACTCAGACTCACAGCAGAAAATGGATTGATCCTGTAGGGTTGTCATTGTGGGTGCTGGTGTCACCTTGTGTAATGTAATATGATATATGTATTGTTTTTGCAAGTAGTACCCAGCAACACAGAAACATCCCCAGGGTTAGTGGTTGTTGCTCAAGGGCACTTCAGGAGTGGTAGATGCGTTTGAGCCTGAACCTCCACACAGTGCTGGACTCTCTGGTATCACTCCTCACTCCTCTTGTAGTCCCTGGAGATGCTAGATTGTTACATTAGGGTTAAGCATGAACGCTATATGAATCATTTTATCTGCAAAATGTAAGAAAACAGTCAAGGTGATTTCTTTGAATGGTTTGTTTCAAAAACCCAATGATAGGCTATGCAAATTACAGCAATATAAAAATGAGAAAAATATCCAATTCTCACAATGTTGAAACAGAACATATCTGGCAATTTTGCTTCATACATAACTAAACAATTTGGAAGATTGTCAAACTAGTTTTCTCTTTATGTAGATTTTCAAATAGTCCTTTTTTTCTCTTTGGTGGAGTTCTCAGACTGTTTGCGCTTAAAGACCATCTTTAGGGATTCATCACCTGCCGGTTAGTAGGCACATTTCAATGCATTTTGAAGCTTTTCCGAATAAACAATCTGTTTTGTCTCTCCATGACAAAGGGCACACTGAGTTGCAATTCTGAAAAAAGCTCTAACTTTCTGTGGATTGCAGTAACGCTGTGGTGACTAAATCTCTGTATGACCAGACAAACCTCAAAGCACCTGCTCCTTACTAAAAACACAGCAAAGTAGCCGGTGTTTCACAGCACATGCAATGATCTAACACTCCTCTGACTGTTTTCTAGAATACCACACAACAATGAGCTGTGTCCAACGCTCCAGCGCTCGTGTTGACATGTGTGTGTAGGTTGGCCTGGAGATGACTTGCGTTATATACTGTGTCGTTACTCAGCTGGGCTCCTGCTCCATTATTAATTGGACAATAGAGATACTAACCCTCCGCTGCCTTGCAGGTGAAGTGCCTGAGTTCAGACACCGAGCCTGAGGATCACTGACTGAACCCTTTCATATTGGATCCAATAATATAAAAATAATGTGCATTTGCAGAAATAAGGAATTGGAACAAATCTGCGCTCCCTACATCCATTTGTCAGTTTATCTAAATTAGACATAATGTTTAGGGCATAACATTTACAGATCTCTTTTGTCTACTACTGACATGAATCATATATTTTATACTTCTCAGTGGAGTGCTTGTGAAGCCTTCATAAATGCTTCTTCAGCAGATTCAGTGCAGAACAACTGTTGGAAGGTACTCACGTTGCACTTACTCATGTGCAATAGATGCAGCCCCCTCAGAAAGCACTAAAAGTCAAATCCTTCTCTTTCTTTCTCTCTGATGGTCTCATTATTCTTCTTCACAGCTCTGTTTTGGTTGCTATTTGTGGGCTCCATATAAATGAGATGTTGTACTTCATGAGATAATTGCTGCCCTTGTTTCTTCCTCCTGGTTTTATCTCACCCTGCAGCCTCTTCAAACTGGTCTCCCAGTCTGATGAGGAGGAGCTAATGGCGTGTTTTCACATGAATGAAAGGCTGATATCGTTCGTGACAGAGGACATGGAGGACACCAGTATTTCAGTCTGGCTTTTTTGAAGAATGTTAATTTGCAGGATGTTTGGTACAGAACACAGAATAGGCTGAAGAGGTTTTAGTTCAAATACAGTTCGGTCGGAGGCGTGTTAGTAAAATGACTATTGTATAAATAGTTATTTTCATATTTTTCTATTATTGTTGCAGTTCCCAGTTGGGGTGGGTGATATGGACAAAATCAAATATCACAATATTTTTAGAATATGATGAAGAGTGTGATAAGCTTACAAAATTAAATCACTTTCCTGTAATGCAGCCTCTAAAATCAAGAAAAGACAACACTTATGATATACCATGATAGTATGATATCCAAAATAAAAGATGATATCTAGTCTCATATCACACCCTAAACCAGCCCTAAATTCCAGTCTGAAACTCAAAGAACCTGAGACTGCTGCTGCAGGGGCTTTTCCATACAATGCCTAATCTCTCTTGTTGGCAATCATGCTGGCATGCAGGACATGCCCACAGATTTGACCCATGCACATGAATACATTCAGAACCCAGAAATGCACACTAAAAATAATCTGAATTACTAAAAGGTGCTTTGCGTGCATTGAGTTTCTGTAGCCGTTGCAATACAGTACAGAGGGTGGAGGGAAGGGAACATATTTGTGTCATCACGGAGTAGTAGCGTGCTACCCTCTCCCCCGTCTCACTCACCAACTCAGATTCATGGGTTCAGTGTATCAACATGTCTGCCAGCCTTCCTGTGTATTCTGTTCACCTTGTGTAATTGATTGCATTGTATTTCAACGCTCATCAAGTGAATCTTGTCTACAGCTCTAATTATTGAATCTGTCAAGTATAAATGTTTGGTTAAACTCACAGATTTAATTAGTCTTATTTGCTTATACTTTGATCAGAAATCAGATTTTTAAAACCAGAATTAATATTTTATAGTATAATGAAGGTAAATAGTTGTTACATCCTGGTGTATTTGAAAAGTGAATTTTGTTAAATCAAACAGTAAATGATTGCAGTAATGATGAAGTATAGCTGTCTGTACAGACACTGGCACCAGCATGTAAAGATGTCAGATAGCCGACACCAGCAGTTGAACGCTTTATTTTCTGTCCTATCCCATTCATGTTCTTTGTGATGATAGATAGTGAGAGTTAATGAGAGAGAGTTATGGACACAGGAAAAAAGGGCTGTGTCATATTACAATATCTCGTTAACCTTATGATGGAACACAGCCAGAGTTATGGATTAAAGATGCCAGACCAAAGACTGGTCTTGTTTCAGACCGAGCTCACTAAAACAGAACCAGCAATTAATATTGCTTAAGAATTTTCAATAATCATGTGTTAGAATCAGGAAGAAGGTGTCTACAACAAATGTGTCAGGTTTGCAGACTCCAGTATGATATCTGTGCTTTATGAACTGTATGAGATATTGATGTGAACCAACTCAGAATATTAATGCGCAAGCGTAGGTTAACAGAACAAAAACTGACAAACATGTTTCATATTTCCTGCCTCTTCACGAGTGTCCCAGCTCCAATTACAGTGCACTGAATATTCATGCAATACCGTATATTTGAGTTTCCAGCAATATTCTTGTTGCTCAAATAGAAGCATTGCATGGGGAACTAATGACCCTGGTGTGTTATCGTAGTTGAGTGTGTGGGAATGTTGTCAGGATTATTACTGACAATGGCCATGAGAGCTAACAGATATGATTCACAGATCCCTGTTTCTGTCTTTGTTTGTTTTAATGCTGAGTAATAGACAGTCATGGTTTGTGGTCTATTGTGGTGTATTTTACCCACACGCTCATAACTTTTAATCGCAGTAACCATACAGTAGAAGTAGAGATATGTCCAGTAAAAGAAGATCTTGTTGAGAAGATTGTTGAAAAAGCACATCATGGTGATAACCTTTAGTATGTCTGCTTTGTTTCATTACCGTACTGTCCTGCACATTTCCAGGTGCTTTGTGCAAAGTGTTGTTGAGATGCTGAGCTCTTCTGCCCAGGCCCCTCTGTGAATGGCAGTTCTGTCCTCCACAATTAGGGTCCTCCAGAGTTCAGTGCAGTCACTTAACAAAAAGGCATGATTCAGCATTGTTGTCACAGGGATTAAAAAAGTACACCAGGACAGATATAGGTTTTTAAGTGGTGTTATGAATATTTTACACAGATGAGGCTCTCTTTGCCTCACTTTAGCCTCACACAATCCACATGTGAGAATGGCAACACTGACAATAGATTACCATAATACTATCAGGATATTGACCAAATGAGTTAATCACAATATCTTTGACTGAACACAGTAATACTTAAAATGTACTGTACATACTGCATATACCAGTATTTCCTAACCTGCTGATTGCGACCCTTTGGAAATCTCAAAATATTTAATCAGATAGGGGGTAAAATCTCATTTTCTTTGTCTTTATTGTTCCTAAAGGAAATTTGTTTTGCAATTTCATAAGCGAGTGAGATATACATCAGTTAAAAAACAACATACTTTGCCTTTTCTATTGCTTTTTTCTTGCATAATAATACTGGGCATGTCCATGTCTTCAGACCTTTAAAATCCTTCAGATGAAAATGGGGAGGCAGGAAAAAATAATCCCTCATGTCTTCATACCTTTTACTATCTACCAAAGCAGAGCAGCGCTACACATGCTGCTTACTTCCAATCTAGCTATTCTATTTTTAGTCCGTATGGACAGGTGTTTCAGTTGGAGTTTGATGGGCGGCTGGATTAAAAACACTTTATGGAACCCTGGGAAATATCCCTGTATGGACCTCCAGTGCTTATCCTCTGCTCCCTTTTTAATCCCATGTAGGCAAAATCAGACAAAGGCAACTTCTGCTGGAGAATGGTGAATCAAAGTTGTCTCAGGAGCTCAACACATCACCAGAGACTGTCATCATCCCTCCCCGTATTTAACTGTCTGCATGAGTCAAAAATAGATGGCTTTGTTTGAGTTATGTTAAAGAAAGGACATCGTTTATCCTGGAGTGGATTAAAAAGTAGTGTCAAGTGTGTCTCGCTACAATATGTGTCTTAATCGACCTTGGGCTCTTCCCATATTGCATATTTGCATCTTCACCATGAGAAATCAGCTCTCCCGGCTGTTTATGTGTCTGCTATCTACATGAAAACAGCCTGTTTTACTGCTGCTGTGTTTGGATAGTTTTAGCTACAGGATTTAACAGACAGCCGCATCAAACAGCCGTAGCCTATATCAAACAGAATAACTTCACTGCAGGCTAAGTCATTAGTGTTGGCATTTAACAAGCACTTCAGCTCATAGGAATGTAAGTGAAACAGGGATTTTGTTGTAGCTGGCTCAGAGTGCTTGATTTTTCCTGGCTGTTACACAAACATAAAAAAGATGTTACGATATGAGACATAACTAATGTGGAAGTCCAGCTGAGTGTCAGTGTTTAATCCAAACAGGGGGGTTGTTTTATTTGTCCACCTCAGCAGAGATTACCAAAGTGAGGTTTGGCCTTAGAGGGGCTCCATCAATGTTAGAGATTTTGTTCTTCAGCGTTGTTCCATGTTGTTCCATGTTGTTCCATGTTGTTCCATGTTGTTCCTGAGTCAAACCAAACAGATTTGCTGTTCAGTACCTGCTTGTGCCCGAGCAGTTTTCTCACTGCGTGTCTGTCTGCATCTCAAAGTGTTCCAATCACTCTTCTCTTCCTCTGAATGCTATTTTTAGCTGCTTTGCTCTGATTATATAATTCATTAAAAAGTAAGATGAGAAATTATGCCCAGTTGGTGAGAGGTTTAACAACGAAGGTGGGGAAGTGGGGTGGGAATGTGACAGAACAAAGAGAGGGGGAGGGGGGTAAAAGAAGACAGATCAAATCATGTCAGGTTTGTCACATCTTACCCATTTCAGCTTTCAGCGTTGTTACGCCACCAAGGTTTGTCAAGCCCCTGGTTTTGTCACATTTTTTGAATGCAGATGAGGTGTCACAAGTCAGACAAAATATTCATACTGGAAACTTGGAAGGAGAAAGACAAAGAGAGTTATGTGAGTTAAAATAAAAGGAAGCCACCTTTGTCGTGAGCTGATTTGACTCAGCAGGTTGATGCTGCCTGACCTGCGCAGCCTCTATGGCCTGCTGTCTGAATGCACGCCAGGATTAGAAATTCTGGAGAGCAGTTGGCAAAACAGGCAGCCTGATTATAATGGAGGGAGCTCCGTCGCAGCATGAAATATGTAGGCCAGGATGAGGCAAGAGGAAGAATTGCCCAGTGAATCACTCAGGCCTGCCTGAAACGTGACTGGCGGCTGCTGAAAGGATGGATGGAGCAGGGGGAGGGAGTGACAGATTTATGCAGCAGGCTGTTGCTCAGCTGTGGAGTGGGAATGCTTGTAGGTGGGGGAGCAGGGAGGTGGGGTGGGGGGGATTATGTAACAGTGTTACAAACATACAGTATGCCCAGTGATGCGAGGAAACCCCGGATGAATAAGGAGAGGTGAATCTGTCAAAGAATAGTTCAAGGAATGTTGGGAAAATTAATAAGTGAGGCGATGAAATTCACAGATTCACCTCCACTGATTTTTTAGACTCGATGAACGCCCTGTAGGCATGCATGAAGCATGGCTGTGTGTGTTTGAGCATGACTGAGCTAATTGAACCATTTCACCTCGTCAAGCTGCCCCTCTGCCTCCCTGTTCAGACCCATCATGGACTTAATGTGTTCATCTCATCCCAGTGGTTTCCGCTGGGAGCGTGAATCCCTCTTCTGCTCGCGGCGCACACACACAAACACACACAAACATGAAAAATGGTAAAGCTAATCAGATGTTGTCTCTCACGATCTGTCTCTCTCTCTGTCTCTGTACAGTTTAGCGCTGCATCCGGAGCGTGTGTTGGTGGCCACTGGGCAGGTGGGAAAGGAGCCTTACATCTGTGTGTGGGACTCCTACACTGTGCAAACTGTGTCCATCCTCAAGGATGTGCATACACATGGCATCGCCTGTCTGGCCTTTGACCTCGAGGGACAGGTATAGTTGTGACACAATTATAACCTGACCAAAACACACTTTTTTTATTGTTTTGCCACAAAGTATTAATTTCACAGAGTGCAGACGGGTCGGAAAGCAGCAATGTTCAGTTTGAGTTGAACAGCAGCAACAATCAGAACTCCACTCAAGAGTTACAGGCGGGCTTCAGCAGCTCGCTTGCTGGGCTGAGTTTGGGAATGACAAATCTGTGATTACTCTGGCAGTATTAGCTGGACAGCTGCACTCAGACATGTTGTGTTTTTAAATTTTTTTTTACAGGAAAACAGTCAGCTGCAATGTTTTGTGCTATTACATCACATAGTTTGACAAGACCTGGTAATGTTTAGGTGAGAGGAGCCTCAGAGCCAAGGAATGCCTGAAATATGCATGTGGAAATAAGGACTGCAATTAATGATTATTTTCATTATTGTTTAATCAAACAATTATTTTCTCAGTTAGCCAGTTAATCATGTAATCTACACAGTTAATCTATACAGTGTTTAACAGCAGTTTATTTGAGGCTATTTGCTTATTTAGTCTAACTAAGAGTCTAAAAATTAATATATTAATTCGATTTTTAAAAAACAGGAACTCTTTACAATTATAAATCTGGAGCCATCAAATGTTTAGAATTTTTGCTTGAAAAATGACTCAAATTATGAATTGATTATCAAAGTAGCTGCTAAACAACACAACAATATTCTATATAATAATATACTGTTACAACTTTGGGATCATGCAACATGTACACATTATTTGTTAATCATTATAATCATTCAAGCATCTTCAGTTTAGTCCTTGTTATCTCAAGCCAGCTCGCTGCAGACTTGCCACCAGTTAGTGTTTACACACTGAAGCTTCAAACCTAATGTTTATTTGGAGTACAAAAATCAATAGGTGCGGACTTCTAGGTTTTTATCTTTGCATGTCTCTCGCTTTCTCCCATAGGAGCTCCCAGAGAGGAGTTATACCTCCTGTATTCTGCAGTAAGAGATAGGGAGATGACCCCGTGCTGTTTTCCTGCTCGGGTAGAGAGCTGGAGATTTAGATGGAATGTGACAGTGTTTAAAGCAAGAGGAGGCTCCATCGCTTCTCAGTTTAGCGGCTGTGTTTACTCTCCATCTCCTCTACCCTTCCCTGGATCAGAAAAAGGCAGAGCTGAACTCAGGACAATCCAGAGGAATGCCTGGTGCCATTACGTGGTCCGTCCATTAAAACAATGTCAAAAAAAGCACTGATGTTTACGACATCTCCTCTAGATATTTCAGAATGAGCTGCAGTTGTGCTGTCTGGTACAAAGAGTATTACTCATGTACTTTTGTTCTGGCTTTGTA
This sequence comes from Scomber japonicus, assembly GCF_027409825.1. Lineage (NCBI taxonomy): Eukaryota > Metazoa > Chordata > Actinopteri > Scombriformes > Scombridae > Scomber > Scomber japonicus. The sequence continues at coordinate 17,798,904 of NC_070593.1, read as the reverse complement.
GTCAGAACAAGATTACGTTTAAGATAATAAGATAAGATATTGAATAAAACTTTGCCTGCACACAATTGCACAAAATATCCACATGACCAGATTTCTGATGAACCCTGAATTAAAATGCTAAAATGCTGATGTATAGCAGGCATAATGTTTACTATGTTAACCATTTTAATTTGGTGTATGCTAACATGCAAATTAGCACTAAACAGAAAGTACAGCTCAGGGATTAGATGGTGCCAGATTTAACGTTAATGTTGGTACAGTTCATCATGAGGAGGGGTACTGATTTATTGATGTATTTCATATGTTGAGAGATTTCACTCAGAACCAAAGAAGCTAACCTTGTGGTGGCACTTAAAGTAAAATCAGCAGTTCACCAACCTTTAATAAAATCAAATGCATTCTTTGGGTACCAAGATTGTCTGTACAAAATTTCATGAAAATCCTCAGTGCAATCCCTGGAGTCAAAAAGAACACTTTGCACTTTTCAACCCTCTCGTTCATATGCCTCTTTGCTCACCAATAAAACACAGACTTCTTAAAACAACTTAAAACAACAGTCCAAATGCCCCACTAAATGCTTCTATCTGTAGCCAAACATTTATTCAGCAGTGGATCAAAAAGGACATCCCTTGCCATGTAAAGCAAGTTGCAGAGTGGAGATGGATTTCCATAAGAGCTGCTCTCTTCTCTTCTGCTCCACTGCTACTGCTGCTGCCTACTCACTCAGGCAGCTATAGGAGGCTCCTCCAGCAAAAACACTCATGTGCTCAGTGGAAGTGCCAGGGGCTGGACAACTGTTCAGTTCTGCTCTGCTCTGTAGCCATTATTAGCCTTTTCATTGTGGCCTGCCATGCTACAGTGGAGGTAGCTAAGTGTGTTCGCTGTGATTAGTGAAACAGAGCAGCATCCGTTCAATCTGTGATGCCTTATAAGTGATGTCTTTTTTTCCCTGTTCTCTTTGCAGTGCTTGGTGTCCGTGGGCTTGGACTCTAAAAACACAATCTGTGTGTGGGACTGGAGGAGAGGGAAGGTTCTTGCAGCCGCTCCTGGTCATACAGACAGGGTAAACACTTTCTTCCTCGCCTGTCTCCGTCACAAGCTCAGTATCGATCGCCTCAATTAGCTATAAATGCAGGATGGAGCGCCTGCCCAAAGGGGATATAAACAAGTTAGGCCTGATTGATTGTGGGCTTTCCAGAGCTTGTCTGAGAGGGTGCATGGCTAATGAAAAGGAATTTTAAAAAGATGAAATACAGGCAGCTGCTGTTTTCGAATTCAGCCCACACACATTGTAACACAGCCGGTGCAAACACACACACAGGCACACATGTCTCTTTTTATTTCCTCTGGTTTTGTGTTTTTTGCTCCAATTCTGGCCATTAAATTTGATAAAGAAATTTAACTATACAAGCAGTGAAGAGAAACAACACAATATGTTCAGTATGTTTTGTGAAATGTGGCATTTTTGTTTCAATAACCCAATATTTGATATATTTTCTCCCCATAGATATTCGACATATCATGGGATTTGTACCAGCCAAGCAAGCTTGTAAGCTGTGGTGTCAAACATATCAAGGTACAGCTACTTCTTGGTCATTTTACCTCCTGTAGATTATAGCCATCTCTTGAGATTTTTAGGAAGTTTGAAGAATCTGGTGGCTGTATGCCCTTTTCTTCTCTGTCTCCTATGCTTTATCGCCATGACTGTATCAAAGCCTTAAAATAGACGTATGCAAATTCACTTCATGCCACAGTCCATGGTTATTAGGCACTTAACATAAGTAGGACAGGCAATGACTCACAGTCTGTTCTCTCAAATTTGTAGTAATCTGCAATGCAGAGAGAAAAATGTACTCTTTTTATGGGGACCATGACTATGCTACTCCATCCTTATTCAGCTTTTAAAAACCCTCCACTGTGCAAACTGCAGCTGCGCTCACTTCCCTTTTTGAGCCTATCTCTGTCACTTCTTTTTCATAGAAGAGTGGTGTTCATAAATCTTCAATGAGTTCACATAGGGTGTCTTTGCCAAGCTTTCCCCTGGGATATGTAGAAGTCTTCCTTGAGTGGCACGGCCATTACGAAATAACAAGGAGTTCTGAACCACAGAGGAAGCGTATTTCCAAAACATTGGTAGGAGAGTGAGTCATGCTCAGATAGAAAACGTGCCCGCAGGCCCTGGGAGGCTAAACATTGAGGCACGCTTAAATGGTTTGGTGCAGGCGGGAGGTTTAGCCTACCGTACGTATTTCCCAGTGGTGTAACATCTCTGATGACTCCCTCATCCCAATCCAGCTTGACCTGCCTGCTCTCTTGCAGTAATTCCACCCTGAACTCTTCCCAGTGACACAGAAACCCCTTCTGGATGCATCTTCACACCCAGCCCCACAGTCCCTGTTGAATCCCTCATTCCTTCTCCCCCCTCCACCTCCTGCTCTTCTCTTTCCTGTCTCCTCTGGTTTCCTGATGCCAAGGCAATCCAGCAATTGTCCCACATAATTCCCCAGCCTTCACCCTGCGGACCATGTGACATCTGCTCCCCCGGCCCTGCGCTCGCTCAGCGATTATAGCACTCAGAGCATCCAGGAGATTTAGCCCCAGTAATCCACTCACTAGCGGGCTGAGGAAAATACAACCTCTGCAGCCAAGACCAGGGCTGCTGGGAATGCACCCCTCTCCTTACACTGCTCCTCCCAGCTAATCATACAGCAATTTGCGTTTTGATTCATCAAGATGACTCCAATGAATGTTACCTTCCCTTTCTTTGCCCACACACAGACAAACTCCACACTTACACTTCCTGCCCGCTGCTGCTTGACTAGTTGCAGATTACAAGCTGTTTAAAGGATTGTACCACTGGTTTTGCATGGTTTAGCCAAGTGATTTCAACCTCTTTGCCTTGTGACCCCTACAACAAAACAATATCTACTTGCTCATCACCAGTTACATTCTTATTGTGGTAAAATCAGCACCAATAATCCAGTAGAAAAATGGCACACATTAGATGTAAATTAGTTTTGCAGATTTTTTTCCCTTATTCCTCTTCTGTTAATCATCTTGTGACCACTTTTGATTAATTTTGACATGTCTTGTGTTGGTCTAGACTCCATGACTAAGAGCCACTACAAATCCTGTTTAATTAATATCAAAGCTAAGCATTTTACTTTTTTTCTGTGTTTTAGATGTTCAAATGTGTTTTTTCTACAGTTCCAATCCATTGGCTAGTGTGTGTGTGTGTGTGTGTTACGTATGAAGGGACATGTCACCAATTGTAACAGTGAGTTTTGTTTATGTGATTGTAATAGCTTTTGGTGTTTTCTGTGAATTTGTTGGGAAAGATATCAGCTTTTAGCAATTAAATGCTTTACTTCACAACGATGGTGTAACACAAAAATAATGTTCATGGTGATGGATTACACAACTGTAGCTATTTTCAAGAGTCTACCAATAGATTTTCACACAGAATTGAATGAAAATCTAAAACTGTACATATGCATGTGAAATTGGCCGTCAAAATGCTAAGTACAAATGATGTGTGGGTAAAATTGCCATAGAGGTGAGTTTGTGTCTGTGTGGATGGATGACAGCAGCTTTGAGAAAATCAGCTTCCAGCTATGCTGACAGCCAGTCATCTGAGAGAGTTGACCTCTCTTAGCGTAGCAGTTAGCGCTCTGACACCACTCCGGGTCACTGTAGTCTGACGGGGGATATTATTAGTAAGATGAAGAGGGTTGCTGTTGAATTACAGCCCTCTGTGTTAATTATGTTTAAAAGGTTTTTCCTTGGAGTGACTATAGAGGTAAATGAGCTAATGACACAACACTAATCCTGTGCTAAGAGGAGCAGCTTCCACTATGCCACGGGTTATTTGGAAAATGCTTTGTGTTATTCAGAGCAAGCCACAATGGTTACTAAGTTCTGATTTCAACTCAAAGCAGTCACATTTCCACCTTTCTACTGTGCTTCCCCTCTCTGTCTGTGCCTTTCTCTGCTGCCCCTGGCCTCATCATAAACCCCTCCAGCATCCCGTCTCCTCTCAGTAATTCAGCAGCGAGGGGATTAGCCGGCGCCCATGTCTCACTGCCTTATCAGTTGCGGGCAGGGAGGGCTGTGCAGTCATGCCGCATCCATCCCTGCTGCCTCCACAACAGGCCGGGCCATAATTAAAGCCCCCTCCCACCGCCTTCCGAACCAACCCTCATACCAACAGCCTCATCACTATTCAGCACGCACACAGTATATACCTGCCCAGATTACTCACCCACTTGTGATCTTGACTACTTAACCCTCAGTCTCGACCCCGCACCTAAGCTCACGCTCATGCAAATACACACTCAAAGCTCAGTTAGGGGTTCCGGATTAGGAACGTCCTTCCCCTGCTGAAGTGTGTACGAGCCTCAGATATTTAATGGCAGGCTGTATCTGAGCCTGTGATGCCTGTCTCTGATAATCAATCCCTCCTGTTAACACACAACATCCTTATCAGAGGGAGGATAGGTGTTAGTGAGGGTGTGACAGGCTGCTGCTGTCCAGGAGCTCATTTGTGCATTCGGCGACTGTCTATCGAATGTCTCCAGATCAACTAAAACAGAAAACCACCATAATTTTTTCTGAGCATTATCATCCTGCTTCAAGGTTTTGCTGTTTATTAATGTGGAGGGAAATCCTCCTTTAGGAAGGGCAGAAAAGGGGCGTATTGGTCATTCTGTCATTTCCCTGCTGTTTTTTCCGGTTATGATTAGTGTGTCTCGGTTTCACGTGCTGGCAGCCGTGTCTCCGCATTGGAGACACCCTCTGTGAGCTTTCTCCCTGTGATCTCATCTCCTTGCAGACAGAGTGTCTCTCTTTTCACTCTCTCCCCTTTTGTTTGATAAATGCATCCCTCAGACGATGCTGTGCTGGTGCATCCCAATGACCTTGTCCATAAATAATGAGCCAGCATGTATGCATGTGTGCATCTCTGTCTGTGCATGCTGATCAGGTGGTTACAGCACTGACCCCCAGCAAGAGTTCCCAGTATCAAATGTGGGAGAGTGGCGTTTGAATTTGACTTTGCTTTCTTTCAAGGTGACCATATCTGTGTGTGTATGTGTGTATGTGTGTGAAACCATACGTGACGAATTTCCACTCTGTTGTATCAAAACACTCCATAATTGTCCATTTGCTCTTTCAGGACAGGATTACACGGGGGATTATTAGCCACCATACTCTTTCACTCTTCTGTTTGTGTTTTCAGTTTTGGAGCTTATGCGGTAATGCTCTCACACCCAAACGTGGCATTTTTGGCAAAACTGGGGACCTCCAAACCATCCTATGCCTTGCCTGCGCCAAGGATGAGGTCACATATTCAGGTGCCTTGAATGGTGACATCTACGTGTGGAAAGGGATCAACCTGATGAGGACAGTGCAAGGGGCACATGGGGTACGTGTATAAGATGGGAATGTGTTATTCCCTGTGGTTTACGTTTCTTTTGCATACTTTCACTGCTGCAGAAGAATAGCAGTGAAGGCATCAAGTAAAGTTAGGAGTCGAAGCCATGCATGCCGGCTTCATTTGATTCTGCTCAGTAGAAAAGGATCAGTCTTTTGCTACACAGGATTAAATGATATCTATGGGATCAACAGCTGGGTTAGGGGATGGGCGGATGGGGGAGGGTATAATAACTACAGTACATGTTCATTCCTGCTTTTTGTACCATTAAATGTCTCACAGGGGCTTCACTGGTGCCTCCCTGTCAGTAACACTAAGCTGAATGGCGCCATCATTGGAGCTCTCCAATAACAATAATATATTTTTTTTAAAAGACACCTCCTGTTACTTAGTTCTTTGTTATCTTGGCGCCACAGTAGCAGGTCTGTAATTGTGAAAACCTTGTTAAACAAATGGTCTGTAGCCAGGGCCGATTCTGTCGTTGCTCATTTATTGTGCAGATCCTCACTGACAGCCTGTCATTTCCTCCAGTCAGGGATTTTCAGCATGAATGCCTGTGAAGAGGGTTTTGCCACTGGGGGCCGAGATGGCTGCGTCCGGCTGTGGGATCTCAACTTCAAACCAATTACTGTCATTGATCTCAGGGAAACAGACCAAGGATATAAAGGTGCAGTCAGACAACCCCATTTTTCCTTTAATCTGAGTACAGAAATGTTGCAGGCCAAATTTTTGTTGCCTAAGGCACTGGACAAACATGTTTAAAATAAACAGAACCCCCCCCCCCCCCGCCTCCAAAAGCCATTCTTTATGCCATTTCTGCTCTCGTTACTAATATTTTCTTTCTTCTTCTCTATTTCCTCCATCTCCTTTATTTGTTATCTTGGACCTAACAGTAGCTAGAGGTGAAAATAGCAGAGGTGGGTAATGCCATTGAGGGCTGAGTTAACAACCATGTCAGTCTGTTTGTAGCAGTCCCCGCATTGTTCTGCTGTTCCTCTTGTTGTTAGTAAGTCTCAGCGCTGTATACAGATGTCATGTTCACATATGTATATAGCACATGCCTCCTCCATCCTTTTCTCGCTGTATTACCCAGAGTCAGTCGCAGATCAGCTTGACAACATGTGCTGTCATTGTATTCTCGTTCAAATCTCCGTTTTAGGTAGCCTGCAGATGGCTATTTACACGTCCTTTCTTTATTATCCCTGTCCTGTCTCTTATAATGACTGTATAAGCATCAGCAAACGTCTGTCTGCTTTTGTCTTTGCATGTTTTGTTTTCTGTGTAATTTTGCCTGAGTTTTAGTGTGTGTGTGTTTTTGTGTTGATAGGGTTGTCTGTGCGCAGTGTCTGCTGGCGAGGGGATCACATCCTTGTGGGCACGCAAGACAGTGAAATCTTTGAGGTGGTGGTCCACGACCGCAACAAGCCTTTCCTCATCATGCAGGGTCACTGTGAGGGCGAGCTGTGGGCGCTGGCCGTACACCCCACAAAGCCTCTGGCCATGACAGGCAGTGACGACCGTTCAGTCAGGTGAGGCTTCACTTGCATCTGAATGAGCTTGTGTAAAAATACATTTATTGACAGCTGTGTTGGGACATAATCTGTTCTCATGAAGATGTTTAGTTGTTTAGATCTTACGATGTTTTGTCTTTACTCAGTTACTTGTATTACTATCAAATCACAGTTTAAAGAACATTTTAGCCTATTTATTTATTTTAAAATATAGAAGGTTATTTGGGTTTTATTACAACAAAATCACAATTTTATTAAAGCAGACTTAAATGTTAGTATGTGGCGATAAACCAAATACATATCAGGACCAGACATTATTTTGTACGTGGGGACTATTTTTGTGAGTGCGTCACTGCTGTTGTTGTTTGACTCTGTGTAATCTCATCACTGTTTTTCCTTGTCATTTATCCTCCTGCTCTGTGTATGAAGGATATGGAGCCTTATAGATCATGCACTGATAGCTCGCTGTAACATGGAGGAGCCTATCCGCTGTGCAGCTGTAAGCACTGATGGTATTCATTTGGCATTGGGAATGAAGGATGGCTCATTCACTGTTCTCAGAGTCAGGTGGGTACACAATTGAAAAAGGTGACTGTGAAATTTTTAATGCAGTACAAAGGTTGTCATAATTTTAAAAGTGTCAATTTCAGCTCTATATTAAATCTAGTTTTATTTGCTTCCCTCCAGAGATATGACAGAGGTGGTCCACATCAAAGACAGGAAGGAGGCCATCCATGAGCTGAAGTACTCCCCTGATGGGGCCCACTTAGCTGTCGGCTCCAATGATAACTCAGTGGACATCTACGGTGTGGTGCAGAGATACAAGAAAGTGGGCGAGTGCATCGGCTCCAATAGCTTCATCACACACATGGACTGGTCCACAGACAGCAAGCATCTGCAGACAAACGACGGCAGCGGCAGGAGGCTCTTCTATAGGATGCCAAGTCAGTACATTAGATTGTCAAGGGGTTAATTATGTTTGCATCACAGCTAGTACAGCCATATGGAAGATGTTTTATATAAACTGCAAGCAGTTGAAATGCTGAAAACAGCATTATTGCTTTGGTGTAATATTGCCCCAGAGCTGCTTTGTGAGAAAATGTGTCTGTCTTTTGTTGAGGTGGGAAGGAAGTGACCAACAGGGAGGAGCTGAAGCTGGTACAATGGGCTTCATGGACGTGTGTGTTGGGCCCTGAAGTTAATGGAATATGGCCCAAATACTCAGATATCAATGACATCAACTCTGTGGATGCCAACTTTAACAATCAAGTCTTAGTAACAGCTGACGACTACGGATTAGTCAAACTTTTACGATATCCATGTGTAAAAAAAGGTAAGAAAGAGCCCACTAATTCATATTTAAGCAAAGTCGTGTGCAAAAATTCTGATTCAGCTAATTTCTCCTCTTGATTTTAGGTGCAAAATTTAAGAAGTATTTAGGTCACTCAGCCCACATAACCAACGCTAGATGGTCACATGACTACCAGTGGGTCATAACTATCGGTGGGGCTGATCACTCAGTGTTCCAGTGGAAGTTTGTTCCCGAGAGAAAATCTAAAGAAGCTCTGCATATAGCTCCACAAGGTGAGATGACACCCAGCCACAGTCACTATTTGAATCACTGTTTAACTAGAAAGCAGGGATTTTTCTCTTGAAAACGTAAGATTTTCATTTTATCTTCTAATTAGTCTACTTAGGAATATTAAACTGTTGCATTTTAATGTCACTTTGGGGTGTAGATGTAGTGACTTGCATTATTGATATTACTTATTTCACAAAATCAGTAGCTGCTGCCAACACAACATCAAATTAGATTAAGTGCTTGACTCTGATGGAAATCAACTCAATTTCCTACTCAAATATTGCAGAAAATGCTTTTAGCGAAATTCCTTTCAAGAAACACTTTGTAAACGATAGACAATTTCGGGAAATACGCTTAGCTGATTTCTTACTCTGAGTTATTATTAGAGATTATATCGCTGTTATGTTTGTGGGTTAAGTATTGAGCTAGAGTCAGAATGAGATTAGCTTAATTTAGCATCAAAAGGGAGCAGAGGGAAACAGCTAGCAAAGCTCTCTTTAAAGTTTAAAAAACCGGCCTGTTTCTTGGTTGTTTAATCTAAACATAAATCAGGAAGAGGAGTGAAATAAGAGAAAGAGAAATACAGATTTGGTTTTAACTACAAAGCTTTACAGGTGTTGCATATTTCTTGAAGTTTGGACAGAACCTTGTTTCCAGTCATTAAGCTAAATTAATCACTTCCTGGCTCTAACTGCATACTTTAATGACTAGTTTGATATATTGATAAATGCTGATCCCAGCCAAGAAACCATAACAAAAAAAAAGCAGCAAATTCCTGTTTTGACACTTTGTACGCAATAAACTAATGAGATATTACATGTAAATTAGTGGATATTAGGGGGAACTGGTAGATGGATTTTGTATACTTTGAACAGTAGCTACATCCCCTATTTCTGGTCTTTTAAGCTAAGCTACTGATAGCTGCAGCTACACGTTTACTTACAGACATTAGAGTGGTATTAATCTCATCATCTCAGCAAAAAAGTAGGACTATTTCTGTTCACTTTAGCAGTTATTGCAGTGATGTGAATGTAACGGGTGGAGGAAGTGGCAGGACCCAATTGGCAAGTGGCAGGACCCAACCATATACACATATACATATATGCATACAGTCCAGGTGTACAGAGTTGGCTGATGAGGTGGGTGTGGCTGATTAGCAGGAGTGGAGCAGGGGTGTGGTGAATGGAAAGTTACCAGTAGCAGGAGACAAACAGAGCAGATTTATGACAGTGAACCCATTTGCAGAATGACATGTGACAGTACATTTCTCAATTACCTGTTAAGAGATGCATGACTTAAAGTTGATTTGCACCCATGCTGCTCCCTGTAGTCTCATGAACATGATGTGTTAAACCATAAGAGAGTAATGTGCTAGACTGTTCCCCTTCTGTAGTTTTTTCACTTTAATTTTTCATGAACTATAATTTCTATAAAGCTCTGCAAAGGAAGCGCCATCACATTAATTAAGACAAATCCAATAAAAGTAAATGAAGCTTTTGGAAAGCATAATTGCGTTGTCATTCCCAAGTCATATTTTTTCCAAAGACAGAGTGCAGCTGTGCTTCCTGAAATTAAAGCACATACTGCCTATCCTTTTAATTTTCCTAATGGATCTTGTGAGTAGCCACCCTTAGCTGCCAGTTCCGCTTATTGCCTTGTCTTGGCACCGCTTTAGTGTGCTGCATCAGCGTTTTTATACATTTGTCTTGAGCGATGTCGCTGTGAAGAACGAGTGCCTGATAAATAGGAGATGTCATAATATTATTAGACGATCGACCCTCACTCGTTCTGAAACAGTGCAGAGCTTTTAGTCCTGTGTATGTTGTCAGTGTAGTGGGATATTTGTGTGATTTAGAGGCATGGGGGGATTTTGCTAGCTGATGGAACCTTGTTTCTGCCTGCAGAGACCTTGGCAGACTCCAACAGTGAAGAGTCAGACTCTGATCAGTCAGATGTACCTGAGATGGACTCAGAAATCGAGCAGGAGACACAGCTCACGTATCGACGACAGGTGTGCGATGAAATCAAAAATAAACATGTGTCCCTGGAAATAATAACATTTTTTAATAAGAGAACATACTCATATAATTCTGCATGCATTTAGGTTTATAAAGAAGATCTACCTCAGCTCAAAGAGCAGTCAAAAGAGAAGCATCGAGCAACAGCTATGAAGAAGAGAGAGAGAGCACCAGGAAGTGGGGTGAAGCTGCACTTCATTCATGGGTAAGCTTACTCTTTGTAAGATGAATTTCAAGTAACCAAGCCTCTTTATACAAAGAGGCTATATAAAGCTTTTTATATTGTCCAAAAAGTGAAACCATTTATTTTTCTTTTGGTTCCAGTTACAGGGGTTATGACTGCAGGAGTAATCTGTTCTACACCCAGACTGGGGAGATAGTCTACCATGTAGCTGCTGTAGGGGTTGTGTACAACAGACAGCAGAATACTCAACGTTTCTATATGGGCCATGATGATGACATCCTCTGTCTGGCTATCCACCCCCTGAAGGACTTTGTAGCTACAGGCCAGGTAGATGGCAACCTTTCCAGCATAAAATATACAACATATTTTATATTTATGGCCCTCCAGAGATGTGTGTTGGCACACTGGGGATTCGGTTCTGTTATATTTTTGTCAAATTGAAATGTCAAATGGAAATGAGGAGATTGTGTACACACTTTGGATGTTTTCTGTCGGTCCAGGTTGGCAGAGATTCCTCCATCCACATATGGGACACTGAGACGTTGAAACCAATGTCCGTGTTGAAGGGTTCCCACCAGCTTGGAGTGTGTGCTCTGGACTTTTCAGGTAACACCCAGTACTGTTTACTGACGGCTGCTTTTAGCTCATTGATGCAGACAGATTCAACAGGACATACATCACACATAGATTCACACATGCTTCTAGACATCAAGCTTTCATTTGGGAGCAGAAAACGTCTTTCACACATAAAAGAAACACATTTACAAGACACCTGATTTACAAGCAACACTTAAAACCATAGGCATAGATTTGGGTATGGACAGTAGGGACATGTCTCTACCAATAGTATCAAGGTGTTGCTGGATTGCCCCTACCAATATTTCTCAAACCATGTAGATCCATCTATCTATCTATCTATCTATCTATCTATCTATCTATCTATCTATCTATCTATCTAGCCAGGTTTGTGTTTTCTGCAAAAAAGTGTGCCGTTATGATATAATGTCATTTGATATTACTACTGTTGGAGAAAATTACTCCCAAAAGCAAATTAAGACATCTGGTCCTTTTTAAAGAAGAACTAAAGTGTCAGTGCCATTTAAGTTACTGTTAATAAGAATATTCTGTAATCAATGCTAATTAAAAAGTAATTAATGCTATCTCTCCCTTTTTCCATGAGTCGATAAAAATAAAATAATGATACCAGTTCAGGATTCAGGCAATATATATTTTGCAGTCAGGCTCTTGATGTGTGTATGCGTGTGCCCATGAAAGAGAAAAGAGAGCAAGTAGACGTACAATTATCTTGGCCAACCCACAAAAAATGTTCCTACCAAAGTTAAGTCCAAACCTTCACCCTTGTTTTCTGCTGTCTTTTAGTCTCTGCAGTCTGACAGCATCAAGGTAGAGCTATTCATCTTGCTTCCTTTAATTGGCTCCAGATAGAGGCAGCGCAGTGATCTCTATGTCAGGGTCTGTGAATCACCTGCCGTAGATCAAACCGACTAGGCTCCTTTCATGTTGCTAACAAGGGCCAAACTGCACTGAACCAAAGCCAGAGTTGGGTCTGTCAGAGCTTTATTGAATGGTTTTGTTTTTCCCTCCGCAGCGGATGGCAAACGGTTGGCCTCGGTGGGCCTGGATGACAATCACACCATCGTATTGTGGGACTGGAGGAAAGGGGAAAAGCTGTCTGCCATGCGGTGAGTGCAGTTACATGACAGTGTTTACTCGGCTGCAGGTCGGCCTTTCAGCACGCAGCAGCTGCTGTCCCCCACATCCGGAAACAGAGAGACTTCAAGCTTTGACAAACCTTCCTGTTAATTCCAAACATCATTTGAGCCCTTCCTGTTTAAATATGGACAAATTTACAGATGGGTTTTAAATTGAAGCCACTTTGCTGTGCAGGGCTGACAGTATGATTGATAGAGGAGAGAAAAGAAAGGGGATTGCCTTTTTAGATTATGAGGCTTTTTCACTGCAACACTTCAGCCTGCCAAGGGCTGAATAGTTAGAGTAGGAGTGTGGCCCAAGGCTCTAACCATGGATCCATAATTAAAGAGAAGTACTTTAATTTACATTTACCAGGAGCTTATCCTGGTGAGTATAACCTGCTTGATATATCAGATTTTATTCTGACAAGGAAGCAAAAATTCTGGGGTACAAAACAATACATAAAAGCAAATGGATGGCAAAAAGCTAGGAGTGATAGACAGATAAATGAAAAGTGAAACTACACACATCATACATGTTTGCCATGATGGCAGAAAGAAATCTAAAAATTACATCTTATACATGTATAAAATATAAAGGTAGTCTTACTCTTGCTCTGTTTCTTCTGTTCAAGAAGCATCCAAGGCAGCAAAATCCTGAGTATAAACTGCTGCAGACATTTATGTAAATAATCTCTGTGTACATATGATGAAAAAGATACATGCGGCCAAATATGGGACACACACACCAGGCTGGTATGCTTGATGCAAGTGGATTATATTACCAGACCTGCATTATGAATTCCTGCACGGGAGATGTTAATTTGTGAGGAGCAATAGATTTTCAATTTCACGGCAGGTAAAATTATATAACCTGGAAACAAAGAGGATACAAGTATATAAAGGGAAAACATCTGCATCCTGAAATATCTTTGCTTTTGCTTTGCTTCTCGTCCTACTTGATGGTCATATTTAGCATCTACTCCATTGAAATTCCCCCTGGCTAGCTGGGAGCACTGCATGCTGGTTGCTCTCCTGCGTGTTGTGTGCCAGGCTCTCGCTACAGCTCAGAGACAGCTTGGAGCTGCACTAATCTCCTTTGCAGACCCTGGTGGGCAGAGCAGTGAGGCGAGCAGAGGGAAATGGGGCCTGACAGAGCCTGGCTTGTACTCCACGCTGCCACGTCTTCAGTTGGGAGAGGAGGGGTGGGCGCAAGAGGAAGAGGCTGAAGGAGGGTGTAGGATACAGTGAGGAAGCCTGGTGTGAGAGACAAAAAGGGAGGAATAATGTATCTGATCTAATGGGGATCTAATGTATATGATGCAGCAGCACAACCGGCAACAATTACAGAACTTAAAGTGTTAATATTGTGTGAAGCAATCAGTACACAACATAAAGAAATGGTTACAGCAACTTTTAATTCATTTTCAAGTGTGTGTGTGGTGCTTGAGATAAAAACAGACAGCAGCTGTGTCCACTTTTATTATTTTAGAAGATCATTATTAGTTGTTCCTTTGAAAGAGGTAGAAGCCAGCTCATAAATGTGATAATGTTGAATGACACGGATTCTTTAATAGGGTCAAGCAGTTCCCACCAGTTAATTCAGTTATCAGTTTGAACATAAATTAAATGTATAACATGTAGTGTCTATGTGATAGATTTATAACATTTATTCAAGACAGTCAAAACAATCCAGCTTAATGTTGTGGTAATCAGTCAGAAACAGATAGTTAACCTTTATTCTTCAGCCATTCTCTTTATATTTCAAGTTTAATTTGTTATTCCACCTCTAAAAAATAGATATGAGAAGAAATGTAGTCACCAATGTGAGCACGGGTGGATTAAATAAATGAACAAAATTAATAGTTTTGTCCATGCATGTTTTGTTTTTCAGGGGAAGCAAGGACAAGATATTTGTTGTTAAAATAAATCCCTATCTGCCTGATAAGCTGATCACAGCCGGCGTGAAACATATGAAGTTTTGGCATAAAGCTGGTAAGACCCACAGGTTATTTTTCTTTTATCGACTAGCAGTGACTCTAACAAGCAGAACTCTGGCTCAGCTTCGACACATCTCGCTGTGAGCTGACTGTCGGCTTCTCTTTCAGGTGGTGGTCTAATTGGGCGAAAGGGAAACATGGGTAAGACGGAGACTATGATGTGTGCTGTGTACGGCTGGTCGGAGGAGATGGTGTTTTCGGGCACGTGCACGGGTGACATTTGCATCTGGAGGGACATGTTCCTGATGAAGACTGTCAAAGCCCATGACGGCCCTGTTTTCAGTATGCATGCTCTGGAAAAGGTACCTCAGGGGAGAGAGTTCTTTTTTACTGTCTTTCACTTGAAATTTCCATTTCAAACCCTTTCTATCTCCAACTGTGGAGGTGTAAATCATGCATTTTTATTCTATCATGATTCTATTCTATCAGAATAAAATAAACGGTACGTATCGCCCAGTCAAACCTGAAATATATTTTTCTAGCTGTTCCCTCCTTTCATAGTGGCTAGTGTATAAGGTGAAATATGCTGTGTTAGTGACATGATCAGTCCAGTCAGCAGAGATATTTTCAGCTTCAAATGTGCCAGTATACTTTATTGTCCCTGTAGGGATTTGTGACTGGAGGGAAGGATGGTATAGTCGCTCTGTGGGATGACACGTTTGAGAGATGCCTGAAGACCTACGCCATCAAGAGAGCAGTCCTAGCTCCAGGCTCTAAAGGTAAAATGGTCATCCTGCTCTCGACTGTCCTCCACTGTCCTTGGATCAGACGTGTGCTGCCAGAGATACAATACAACCATTCAGAGCAAATCCGTTTAATACATTCAATGCTTTTAGCTGAAATGAAGATTGTCTCTTGTTTCCTGGGTCTGTGACTTCATGCTGTGCTGTAATTCATCCACTCTGTAGGGTTGCTCTTGGAGGACAACCCATCCATACGTGCCATATCTCTGGGCCATGGTCACATCTTAGTGGGGACCAAGAATGGAGAGATCCTAGAGGTGGACAAGAGTGGCCCCATCACTCTACTGGTCCAGGTAAGATAACAATAAATATAACTCTTGAAACTTAGCACAAATCTAATAATATAATTCATCAGATTCCACCTTTGCTTCACTGACTCAGGCAGAACAGTCAAAGCGAGATTTTTTGTATATGATGTGTTGGAGTCTGCCAGATGATGGTTTAGTGTGGGTGTAGTTTTTCAAAGTCGGTAAAGTTTGTCTTGTCTGCTGTATTTTTTTTCTCAAAGTTTCATTTTTGTTTGCATAATTTTTCATAGCTCACCCAAGAACATAAAAAGACTCAAGGGAGCATTAAACATTATTACTTGTTGAAGCAGATGTAGACACTGTACAATTATACAAATAGTACAAAAAGCTGGCCCTTCTCTAAAGACTGTGAACACAACCCAGACAGCTTAATACCTCTCTGTTACACCTTCTTACAAACAAGTATTGTCATAGATGAACTCAAAGACATCTATCAACGACTTCAAACAAGGACACCCTTCAACTTCAGCTCTTCTAGGCTTAAGGCAAAGATATCTCTGGCAAACGCCACAGGTCAGCAAACAACCCTCAGATAGAAATGTCTTATACCACAGTGTCACAGTGACATTGAACTGACAACAGTTTGAAAACAACATTTGTAACATATGTAAGATATATAAGAAATTCATCATTGTTAACCACTATTTAAATCTCTCACAGTGGCAATGCATTTGCAGGATTACTGTAACCTTTTTTGTGGAATCAGTGGCTAATTGTAAAGTTGAAAATTAATCTTAAAATATATAGTAATGTTTGATAAAGAGAGACGTTAATGTAAAGGATGGTTGGTTGAAGGACTGACTCATTCTGTATTTTGAAGATTTGCGTTTACCTCTTGAAGATCTTCATGTAAATGTAATATATATATATATATATATATATTACCAAATGCTGGCTTTAATAGAAACTGTGAAACTCATTTCATGGAAAAAATGACTTTGACCACAGAAAAACAGTAGTGAAAAGTACAACCCCATCTTAGTTACCCTGTCCTTTTTTTCCACATCATACTCTTTGTTGAATTTAATCTCTTAAATAAAGTTGAATATACATGTTGCACTTTTCATGTTGAGCAAGTCTGTATTGTACTCTTGAGCATAACTGTGCTCTAGGTGGGCAGCCATCTGCACAGCAACAACAATAATAACAATAACAACAATAATAATATTTGAAATATGACTAATAGTAACAGTGGTAGCAGTGGGTGTCAAGCTGGTGGTCTGCAGCTGAAGGTTGGAAAGCACAAAACTACAGGGAAGATTTCAAGTTATTAACATGTATTAATGGTACATGAATATGTATAGATGGAGGGGGAGGAAGAGAGAGGAACTCAGTGTTCAAAGTCTGTGGTTAATGGGCTAAAATATGTAAACTTACCTCCAGTATGATTATTACCTCTACCACTGTCTACAGTATTTTAAAATCCACAGAATCATCAGGGAGATGGCCATAAACTGAGATGATTTAATGGTGATGAATTATTGCCACTGGAAGGTAGATTACTAATTAAGTTAAGTGGTCCTGCCGTGTCTCCTTGGATCCCGTGAATGTAGGCAGACAGAACAAATGTTATTGATTAAATACTTTAAAATATACAAGGACGCTTTGATGGATGAGATCAATTGATGAGAGAAGAGAAAGGTTGTCCTCTATCATATATTATATATACAGGATAACAATGTAAATAAGTTGATCTATGAGGAACAATTCATACTTTTCTCATGTATGAATTAGGAATAGGAGAATTATGATATGATGCATTAATGGTCAGCCTTTTGAATCCACTTATGTATTCCTGACTTTCAAAGTTGCAAGAAAGCAGTGAATGGAAGTCAACTGCCATATTGTGTTTTTTTCTTGTTTTTAGTTGATAATGAATTGACTAACTGTAAATTAATCTTATTACTGTTGCGTGTGCGCCTTCAGGGTCACATGGAGGGTGAAGTGTGGGGCCTGGCCACTCATCCCCATCTCCCTCTCTGTGCCACCGTCAGCGATGACAAAACCCTGCGCATATGGGATCTCTCCCCCAGCCACTGCATGCTGGCTGTACGCAAGCTCAGGAAAGGTGAGTCACTGCTCTAACACTAACAGATGAATGTATTTCCTTTCTCTGTTCTGCAGTCAGCCTGACAGGAAGTGCATCAGTCCCAGGGCTTTAGCAAACACCTTGTCATCCACAGGTGGCCGCTGCTGTTGCTTCTCCCCTGATGGCAAAGCCTTGGCGGTGGGCCTGAATGATGGCAGCTTTCTCATTGTGAACGCAGACACCCTGGAGGACCTGGTGTCCTTCCACCACCGCAAGGACATCATCTCCGATATCAGATTCTCTCCAGGTTTGCGGTTCACCTCCATATTTATTCACCAGAGCAAAATTCCCCTGAAATCCTGTCTGAGGAGTAAATAGGCCTCCAAAATCAGCTTGCCCTTCAAAGCGTCTTAGTTTATGTAGGATGCTGTGCAGAAGTTCAGCAGGTATACATATTTCCCTCTCACTGTGAGTCTGGGAAATATTGCTGCAGGCCTGACCCAAATTAATGGTTTCCTGTAATAAGGCCAGACAGAGAGATGGCAAGAGAGGAACGAGAAGCAGTGGGTGAGACAAAGTGAAATCAAGAAACTAAACTCTCTTTCACCTGGACACTTAACCTTAATCCAGAATGCAAGGGATCCTGTTTCTCAACCCAATACCCATGACTCATTGAGAGTCTGGATCTAAGACTAAATACCACTGTATAGAGCTGTATAATGCTAAGGCAGAATTTTTTTTTGCATGCTTTAAAGAGAGTTTTATTTTCATACTTTAAACAACAAAAGAATAAAAACAATACATCAGGGTAAAATCAGGGTCTCTTGTGAGGATGCATTAAGAAAGAAGCTGTGGAAAAGGCTTCCCTAAGGGGTCAGTAATAGCACAGAACAAAGAAGAGGAGCCACTGATTGCACAAAAGTGAGAAAATAAATAAATATATGCAAGAATGCAAACACTTAATGGCATCTTAGTGCTTCTCAATCCTCAGGTAGCATCAGAGCGAAAACCTTTAAACACATTGCAATTCAGAGTACCTGAATTAATGCAATTATTGCCTTGTATTATATTGTATTTAGGCATTCACCATGCAGCATGCTAACATACTAACAATAACAATGTTTGTTATTGTTAGCTGTTTAACATGTAATATTTAACATGTTCACCACTTTAGTTTAATATGTTATAATGCTAACATTTGCCAATTAGCTCCAAATACAAAGCACATCAGAATGATGGGAATTTGGTTAGTTTTGTAGGTATTTGATCATACTTTTTTTCCCTTATTTTACGAGAATCAAAGTAATTACGGTTCATTTTGGGGCAACATGAATGCCTTTTCAAAAATTCATACATTCATCCAAGAACTGTTGAGATATTTAATTGAAAACCACAAGTGCTGAACCTCACTGTGGCACTAGAATAAAAGTTATGGTATCACCAATGTCAACAGGCTTGAAAGTTTCATGGAACTCCATTATACAGTTGCTGAGATATTTCAGTCTAGAGTCTAGACAGTCTGACCCTGGAGCCCAATTTTTCATGATTAAAATAGTTTGTGTGAAACTGACTGACATTTTGTTCTGTTTTGTTTGCTCAGGGGCTGGAAAGTACCTCGCAGTGGCATCAGGAGACACTTTTGTGGATATTTACAATGTAATGAGCAGCAAAAGAGTTGGAGTGTGCAAAGGATGCCTCAACTACATTACCCATCTGGACTGGGACAAGAGAGGTAAACATGTTTCCATGAATACTACTGCTTCAGTAAATCCTTGCAAATTAATGCTGAATTAATGCTTAAAGAAGTAGGTATGGTAAAACATCACGGCTCACTGGGCTCTTTCATTCACAGGAAAACTCCTCCAAGTCAATACAGGTGCTAAAGAGCAGTTTTTTTTCGAAGCTCCTCGCGGCAAGAGGCAGACCATCCCAGCTACAGAGGTAAGCAGGGAGAAAATGCGCAGTAGCAGCCGTAGTTATAGCATTGTTGGCCCACATTTACCCCTCGGGATCAGTGGAGGCTCGGGGAAGGGCAGTGAAGCATTAACACGTCCCACTTTTCACCAGTATCATTCTAATTTTGGCAGTGGAAGTGGGATAGTGTTTAGGGTGCCTTTTATACAGCATGACATTCAGACACCTTGAAAGGCACACAGTGGAGGGGAGCATTAGGAAAATAAGGGTCAGAGATGATAGATGCAGCTAAGTTGTGCCTTGCTGAAGCCTCAGACGTCCGCTCCTTCCTTTGTTCCTCCGCCCCCCCACCACCACCACCACCACCACCACCCACCCCCATCATGATGCATTCACCTTCCTCTTTCCCTGCCATTGCTTACACTCTTCTGCACTTGATCACGATAACCTCTTTGACAGTATAAAACAGTGGGTTGGTATATGTGGCTGGTTTGTATGGTATTCATTTGATTTACACTTTTCTGAATTAAATGTGTGATAATGGTGTTTTGAGATATGGAGTACCTCAAGGTTACGTTCTTGGTTCTGTTTTTATTTTCTATTTATATGCTACTGACCGGCTTATTAATGTGTTATTTTGTGTATATTTTCACTTTAATGCAGATGACACTTTGCTGTAGGGCTGCAACTAAAGATTATTTTCATTATCATTTAATCTTGTCAATTGTTTTCATAATTAATGAATTAGTTGGTAGGTCCATAAAATGCCAGAAGATGGAAAAAAGTTTATCAATGTTTCTTAATACCCAAGATGCAACCTTCTTTTGTCCCAACTAACAATCTATAACCTGAAGATATTTAGATTACTGTCATAGAAGACTAAAGATCAATAAATATTAAATTTAAGTAACTAGAATCACAACATTTAAGTATTATTTCTTAAAGTTGTACCAAGCAGAATTTTCCTAAAAACAATGTATACACTCATACATAAGTAATTCCTCTCAATCATCACTTATGACTCACTAGAAGTGTGTGGCTGTGTATTTATGTCCTCTGCCTGTATTTTCCTATTATTTTACTGCGTTCAGGACGCTTCTGGGCGTCAACCTTCAGGCAGTGGGTGTGTAGCCGCCAATAATAGCATGCTATTATGAGGTCAGGACTTGTAGAGTCTCTGTCTCTCTCCTCTGCTCTGCTCTCTGTCTCTGTGTCATGGAGGTGTAAAGCGCTGCAGGTCTGTGTGTCTGTTTGACCGAGGGCAGGGCTGAGCTACACACACATGTAGATCAGAGGCAACATTGGACAGGATCATTGGGGATTCATTTTATATTAACTAATCAATTAATTGACAAATCTTGCAGGTCTACTTATCTACCTGTAATCTATGTGAAGTTGGAAGTCTCATGTGTTCTCTGTTTAAATTAGGATAAAACAAAGGTTTTTATCAGCACTCAAAAAACCCATCAGCAGTCTCTGGGACCTTTAACCTGGCCAAGGCCAAGCTGTACACTAAGAATTTATGTGTCATAGTTTAGTTTCTCTGGATTGTTCTGTTCATATTGAGAAACATGTTCCAGTATATTTTCTTCCAGTTAAGGAATATTTTGAAGGTCACAGATCTTTGATATTTTTAAGTGCTGAGAATTGAATCTATTCTTTTGTGTGTGCCTTCACAATTAGATTATTGTAATTCATTTTAGTTTTGCCTCAACCAAGGAGCTGTAGCAGATCTTCTACCAGACAAAGTGTGAGAAGTTGTTTGATATTTAATGCCTTTATTGTGTTGAAAGGCGCTAAATTAATAAATCTTTACAATCTGACTCACTTGGATCAGGTGGAGAAGATCGACTGGAGCACGTGGACGTGTGTTCTGGGAACGTCTGTTGAGGGCATCTGGCCTGTGATCAGTGAGGTTACTGAGGTGATGGCTGCCTGCCTTAGTCATGACAGGAAGGTGCTTGCAACAGGAGATGACTTAGGATATGTGAAGCTCTTCAGATACCCTGTCAAGGTACAGTAAGGAACAATGCATAATTCTTTCTGTTTGAACATCTAATGACTCATGGCTTCTGTTTAAGATTCATGCAAATGTTATGTTAATTCTATGGTAATGTCACAAGTGTTAAATACATGTTGTTCCTCACCCCCAGGGGAAGTATGCAAAGTTCAAACGCTACGTGGCCCACAGCACACACGTTACCAATGTCCGATGGACCCATGATGACGGCCTCTTGGTGACAGTCGGTGGGGGTGACACGTGCCTCATGATCTGGGCCCACGAGCCAGAGAGCCACCGGGAACTCAAACAGTGTGACAGTGAGGAGTCGGACATCGAAAGCGAGGACGATGGAGGTGAGAGAAGAGGTTCTTTTTAGGTTTTCACTTTTAAAACATCACAGTTGCTAAAGTGATACCTGCACTGTGCCTGTCATTCATCAGGTTATGACAGCGATGTGACAAGAGAGAACGAGATCAACTACACCATCAAGGCCTTATCCACCAACATGCGACCTATGACAGGCGTGAAACCCCACTTGCAGCTCAAAGAGCCCTCTGTGGACGAAAGGTATTCCCCAGTGAAGCTATGGAGAGGATTTAAAGCAGCCCAGAAGAGTCTTCCAGGAATTTCAGCCAGTCATAGTAGAAAAAAAGGCTTCTGCGTCAACCTAAAACCAAACTTGACTTCTTCAACATATCTTTTCTTTTCCTGCGTATAATTCCAGTCCTGTCCCTGCCCTTTTGAAATAACTCAGCCTTTTCTGCTTTTCTTCTTTCCTTTAATGGCTGTCCACCTGTCATTATCCTGCTTCGTTCTTTAATTCCACTTGAAGACAAGGGGTGGTCAGGTAAGCTCTTGTGTTCATGTATGATGATTTTGCACACAGGATAAAGCAGTATACGTAATTAAAATATGTATAGTTGCATTTGTATGTCTTTGTAACTGTTGTTGAACAGCAGTGACAAGTAATTGTGGGATTATGGTAAACACCAAAGCAGTGTAACAGTAGCAGTAACAGTAAGTTATAAACTCAATGAACTAACTTAGTAATATCAGTTACACATCAATGTCTAAATCTAAACTTTGCTAACATTAAGACAATTAGTAATGACAAAAGAGCAAATGAGGCTGTAGCTAAGAAGCTGCTGACTGCACTCATTTAAAGGACCAGCGTGTAAGATTTAGAACGGACTTGGCAGAAGTCTTAAGTGTGTTTTAATTAGTGTATACACTATAATTAGTGTATAGTTACCTATGTTGCACCAAATTGTCTTTACTAAGCCTTGTCTTTGTTAAGTCCAGTTTTAAGGGTGGACTTTACATCTGTTGCATCACCTAAACTTAAGCCTCGTTCTAACTACGCCTGGACTCTGCAATGTGCATCCATGTGAATGCCCACATGACTATGGCTGTTGCCTAGCAGTGTGTGTTGCAATGATACATTGTTAACAATGTCCCACTGTCTTGCTAATTTGTATCTAATCATTTTTAATTGATGGCAATGTTATGGAGGATCAAAAAAAGAAAAGGCAATTTCACAGACATTGAGAAAATTAACAGAGCTGTAAAGCCAGCACAAGAAAATGCTGACTGCCAAGCAGTTTAACGTAGTAATAAATTAGGGAAGGAATTGTCTTGGAGAGAGATAATGGAGGTAATAAATGATAATTCAGACTTTGACAGAAAACAATGTACGGAAAAAGGGAAGAAACCTCCTGAGCAAGGCAAAGATTTTGTCTTTACACCTGCTCCTGACTAGGCGTAAGATTTATACCCAGACTTAGCAAGAAGAAGGCGTATTCCTAGATGGTGCAACGGGCGTGACTATTAAGTCAGACTTAGACACTAAGTTATGACCAACTTAGCTTAAGACCAGGTGTAAGCCCTGTTGTTGCAACCAGCCCTTTTGAAACTAAGAACTGTTGTGTTGTTGTTAGCTTAGAATGAGCCCTTCATATCTACAGAGGGAGCCGGTCCTGATTCACAGAGGCCACCATGTTGTACTGCCATGTTTCTACAGTAGCCCAGAATGGACAAACACTGGCTCTAGTGAGGGCCTTTTGCACCCTTCTTTTTTCATGTTTCGGAGCCACCATAGTTTGTCCTACACACTTGGAAGGGGACAGGTATTCAGTCAGTTGCAATCTTTAACCTCACCACTAGATGCCACTAAATCATACATGCAGGTCCTTAAAGCAATGGTTTATTGCTCATGAATTTAGCTACATTTGTAAAAAGCTTATCAAGTTTTTCTTCTTTCAGTTTCACTTGTTATTGTCTGTGGCCAATAAAAGCCAGAAGTGATTTATCCTTGTTGCAAGATATTAAAGGAGGGTATTTTATAACATACAATAAAAAATGAACTAATGCAGGTTATGAAAATAAATTTCCCTCTTGGGACAACAAAGACCATCTATCATTCTTACAGAGACACGTTTCCTCAGTTAACTTCCTTCAGCCCTATTTTAAGTGATTCACTTGCTGGTGTTTTTCTCCACACATACAAGTGAAGAAGCTTTTTTGGGTGTGAATATGACTCATGTGGTTTCTTAGATAGTGAGTTGTTCCCAATTTAAGAGCAGTTACTGTAGAGCTGATCAGTTGAATTCGGGTGACTTTAGTGTTCACATAAACTACAGAAGAACCTCTGAATGGGTTGTACAAGAGGTGTGTTTTCAATGGTCTGTGACACTGCAGACATGGCATCACTAAAGTGAATCCACTCATACCAGAAGACATAAGAATTCTCAAAAACTGGAATATCCTCTGTTTAAATGTTTAAGCAGAATATTTATTACCTAATTACCATGTATTAATAAGTTCCCCATCATTATAAAACATCTAAAAATGTGTCTTTGGGTGCTTCCACTTCATTCAATTTCTAGATTTGTGTTTTGACAGCAATGCAGGCATCCATGCAGCATCTTGTGGGCAGAAATTGTCATTAAAATGGTCTTTTTGTTGTCATGGTTACACCATGGCTCTGACTAATTTATTTTATGTCCTTAGTGGCTGAGGTCTTGTGTTACGTGTGTATCCACCAGGCAGCAGTGAACACTGTAAGAAACCTTTTTATAATTCTTGCTTTTTCTTTGTTATTGCTGCAATGAAGAGGTTCAAGGTAAGCTAAGTATCATGTTTTATTTTTTCATTGGTTTTCTTTATAGAAAACAAAAGCTTAGATATTATTATAATATAATAATTACACATTTGTAGATTAAATATGGAGAGTTTCCCATTTTTAGACAATTGATAGTGTTTCCCCTTTTACTCCAGCCCTGACTCTGAAAGAAAGTCCTGGTAACAGTTTGTCTAGACAGTTTTTGCATTATTCATTGTTTTCTCTTCCAGTTTGTTGATTTACTGTTTTAATAACTGTATGTACCCATTTATACCCATGATACCAAAGCTGTTCTGGCTATTCTTCAGCTGATTGGATAAGTGAAGGGCATAAAACTTTATTGTCAGGTTGTTCTTGGCAGAATACACAGAATATAATTTTTCAGCCTTTAATCTTGACAAATATTTAATATTATTGATGTTTCTTGATTTGTTAACATTGTATTGATTGTTTGAAAATATGTGGGCACACAAAGCTATTTCAACCTTGGTTAATTCCACTTTTGAAATATTTCCACTCAGACACTTTATACAAACATCATCGTTTCACTGCTTTAGTACAGACACTTTACATACCATGTAGTATGAGAAAACGTAACGTTTTTAAAAAGCTGTTTTTCTTTATTTCCTAGCATAATAATTGTAGATTGCATCATTATAGAAAATCCAGATTTTTCCAGAATGCAGAATATTTTTAGACACAATAACAGACAAAAAAGTGAACGCTGTAATGTTATCATTACTACCATCATCATTATCAGCAGCATCAGCATGACAAGCAGCTCTGTGGCAGCCTTCTTATCCCAGCTGTCTGTTTCAGGCCCCCTGTCAGCAGAGCACTGCCACAGCCGGAGAAGCTGCAGACCAACAATGTTGGCAAAAAGAAGAGACCCATCGAGGTAAAAGAAACCACATTTTTAAACACAATAAACTAACAAATATATATGTACATGTCTACAGATGTTAGTCATCATATAAACTATAATGTGATTACTTCATCTGAAGACATTGTGTGTTCATGTGCTGTCCAGCCACCCTCTGAGGATTTGATCATTCTGTAATCGAATAATGACGTACTATTTCAGCTGGCTCTGAACATCTTTGTTGTCATGGTGTTGACCTCTCTGACTCTCTGGCGGTCTTTTTCTTACTTGCCCTTAGGACCTTGTGTTGGAGCTAGTGTTCGGTTACCGTGGCAATGACTGCCGCAATAATGTGCACTACCTGAATGAGGGGGCGGACATCATCTACCACACGGCCTCAGTTGGCATCGTCCTCAACTTGACGACCTGTAAGTTGGATGGAGGTCTAGAAGACACTGATATTTGGAGTGACCTGAAAAGCAAATGTGACACAAGTACTTAAATCTGTCGGTGTGTGTGTGTGTGTGGCGTATGTCTTGTGTGTGCGTGGTTTTGGGTGTGTTTTCCTACAGCCTGCCAAAGTTTCTATATTGAACACAGTGATGACATTCTGTGCCTGACAATCAATCAACATCCCAAATTCCCCAACGTGGTGGCAACTGGCCAAGTAGGTATGTTTGTGAGAAGTTGACCTGCTGTGTCACCAGCTGCCTCATTTTTCTTCCCTGTATCCTGTGTTGTGCACCCTACAAGGAGAATTACAGCCGCCCCTCTCCAACAAGCTTATCTGTACTGTTAAGCAACTTCACAGTAAAAGTTTGTGAATACATGAATAGTGGTGGGATTGTCACATTTGCTGCATTTTTCATAGAGGATTTTCACAAGGTGCAAGAGACACACATTAACGTGAAAGCAGATTCTTTTGTTAATAGCAGAAACCACTATTGCTCAGAAAGTCTCAAAACTTAACAAATAATTTCATACAATTAATCATATCTTCCATATTTCCAGGTGATACTGGTGACATGTCAGGTAAGGACATTTCTAAATTCCTCCTCCTAAAACAAGAAACACTATTAGGACTTGTAAGATACTGTCATCTAGTGGCCGTGTGATTTGGGACAAGTCTAACTTGTTTATTTCAATGAGTCATGTCTGGAAGTAAGCTGTGAAATCTGTAGTCTACTGTATATTTGTATTTGTAGTTTTAGTTTTTTTAATTTGTTTAAGAAATCCGTACAAACCTGATAAACTCAATAATACACCATCTCAATTTTATCTTGAAGTAAATAGTTGTAAAACATAATGTTGGCTTTGGTTTGCACATGTTGGAGGGACAAAGGAAGCATGAAAGAAAAAGTGCATGCATGTTATAATTGTAAATGTCATGTCATGTCATGTAAAATTCATACAAAAAATTCTGTTCTTTTCCTCCTCTTTCTCTCTCTCAGCTACATCTCCATCTATTCATGTGTGGGACGCCATGAACAAGCAGACGCTGTCAGTGCTGCGCTGTTTCCACTCCGGCGGGGTTTGCTCTGTCAGCTTCAGTGCCACAGGGAAACTCCTGCTGTCTGTGGGCCTGGACCCAGAACACACCATCACCATCTGGAAGTGGCAAGAAGGTACACAATGATCTTATGTATATGTAAATAAAAAAAACATCTTGACCTCATTCTCAGGATTCGAAAGTCATCTTTATTGCACTCTGCCTTGTTTCTCAGGTGCCAAAGTGGCCAGCCGGATAGGTCACACACAGAGGATCTTTGTGGCAGAGTTTCGGCCAGACTCAGACACACACTTTGTGTCTGTGGGGATCAAGCACGTGCGTTTCTGGACTTTAGCTGGTCGAGCTTTGCTGAGCAAGAAAGGTGTACTGAGCTCCATAGAAGACGCCCGCATGCAGACCATGCTGTCTGTGGCATTTGGAGCTGTAAGTATCTTCCAAACAATGAAGACAAACAATATGAAATACTCCTGCTGCTAATTTAAACTCACATTTCTCATTGATCCTGAATATACACTAATATTATTAAATCTTTGAAATGCTGCTGATGCTAATATGTTACATTTTATGTCATGTTATGAATCTGCCAATATTTAAAACTCATCAGACTCCACACTGTCTGCTTAAATGTGCTGTGAATTGTTTTTGCATTGCTTGCTGTGCTCTCTTAGGCCACTAGATTAGTGCAGATTTGTTTTCTTTTCAGAATAACTTGACATTTACAGGTACCATAAGTGGGGATGTGTGTGTGTGGAAGGAACACATTCTAGTAAGAATAGTGGCCAAAGCTCATACGGGCCCTGTGTTCACTATGTACACCACACTGAGAGATGGCCTCATTGTCACCGGAGGCAAAGAGAGACCGTAAGTACTGCATGTCCCATCAGTTACACAGCTTTTGTTTAACATACCTGTTCTTAAATATGACATTTTTGCATATCATCCAGCCACAGTGCATAGTAAATGGTTTCAAGTGTTTAGAATATGAATGAATGTACTTACAAATTTGATTTCCACCAGCTAAAGAATGAAAAAGGTGATGTTTTCTCCACAGGTCAAAGGAAGGAGGGGCTCTGAAGCTATGGGATCAGGAGCTGAAACGCTGCAGAGCCTTTAGATTAGAAACTGGACAGATCATAGACTGTGTTCGCTCTGTATGCAGAGGAAAGGTAGGTCACAGATAATATGCTATGTACCCAGCAGAATACCCCGTCATCATTTTAGATTACACCTGTACCATCTGCATTTTGTTTTGTTCTTTGTTGTGTTAGGGTAAAATTCTCGTGGGGACCAGGAATGCAGAGATCATTGAAGTAGGGGAGAAGAATGCAGCATGCAACATCTTGGTGAATGGACACATGGACGGACCTATCTGGGGTTTGGGAACACATCCCTCCAGAGACGTATTTCTGTCTGCTGCAGAGGACGGCACTGTTCGTCTGTGGGACATCCCAGAGAAGGTCAGCCCTGTCTCCCCTCGGATGCATTTAGTCTTAGACGTGATCTCAATTCATTCCAGCACCGTTCTGTCAAAATGTTCACTATCGATTTCTAAAGTGGAAATTTGATGATGATTTGTAACAATCACCTGATGATCTTGCATGACCTTGTCGGTAAACAGAAGATGCTGAATAAGGTGAACCTGGGCCATCCAGCGCGCACCATCAGCTACAGTCCTGAGGGAGACATGGTGGCCATCGGCATGAAGAATGGAGAGTTCATCATCCTGCTGGTTACCTCTCTCAAAATCTGGGGCAAGAAAAGGGACCGGCGCTCCCCTATACAGGATATTAGGTAAGATAGTAGAGTATCATATTGTACAAACTGGTACAGTGGGGTCAAACTGGTTTAAATGTTTAGTATATATCAGGGCAGCTCTTGACTTCTATTGAATATTTGATACCAGTGTATCCATGTATTTTTCAAACATATGAGAGTTTATTCTCACACGCCCTTAAACAAGAGGTTACTGGCCTAGTTTTGTCAAGTGGGAACCCACATCTGGGTTATTCAGGCACAAAATGAGCTCAGTACCCAGCATTTATATTTGTGTTTAAATATAGGCAGTGTGTTTAACGTTAGGAAAACTAGGGTGACAGAAAGTTGAACAGTTAAATTGTTTCCACACTACAATTAAACAATTACAGACTGCTGGATCCAAATGTATCCACTCTGGATAAAATACTGTATTCTTGATTTTAAGATATTTTTTTGGCATTTTGGAGTTAACAGACAGAAAAAATGGGGGGAGAGTAACAGTCATAACATTTGTTGCAAAGGTCCGCAGCCAGAATCAAACTGGGGATGTTTGGATTAAATGATACACCCAAAGCACCTCAATGTGACGTGAAAAGCTCCTGTTTAGTATTGATCGAAGGTCAAAATGGAAAGAAAGATTGCATGCTGTTGTTGTGGCCCAGTGCAGAGTGTCCAGTTGAGCATCATATGAAAGGTACCCTAAAGTTTGGATTAACGCAAGTGGATTCTCTATACGGAAGATTTAAAATGCCTAAAGAAAAACTAATCAATCTAAAAAATGATGTGAGATTCAAAGTGATTTGATTTTAATGTGGCATGGATAATTCATGAGAGAAAAAAATTCAGTTATCTGAAATAAAAAGCTGAATAATTCATTTATAAATCATTTAACAATCTTTTTTTTTTCATTTAATCACATAATGTGTGCTGTATTTAACTTGATGTCTTTGATGACTTGATGATTTGCTTAGGCATTTTAAATCTTTCATACTGCTGCTTGCATTAGGGCTAAGGGGGCATTTACTTTACATGTGTAATATATTTCTGATTATTCAAACCATATATCATCACAACTGTGGTATTACTTTGTTAATGTCTGTATTATTCATGTGGACATTTATTCATATGTAAATTGTTTTATTGATTTTTTTGGCACAAAATATAATATATTAGAAGTTTTAATTGAAAAAAAATAGAATCTATTTTTGTCACTTAAATGGGTCAAACTCTGCTCTAAACACTACAAAGTGCATTTGAGAGCATACAGTACAGGCATTTTTAACACCACATGTCCCTCTTACAGGTTCAGTCCAAACTCTCGTTACTTGGCTGTGGGCTCCACTGAGAGCGCTGTTGACTTCTACGACCTGACGCTTGGCCCACAGCTGAACCGCATCAACTGCTGCAGGGACATCCCCAGCTTCGTAATGCAGATGGATTTTTCTGCGGACAGCGCTTACGTCCAGGTATAGACTGTACTAATGTTTATGTGTGTCTGAGACATTGGCTGGCTGTTTCATCTCTAACCGTGAGTGCCTTGAATCAGATATCCACAGGTGCTTATAAACGGCTGGTGTACGAGGTGCCATCTGGGAAGCAGGTCACAGAGCAGTCACATATTGACAGGATTACCTGGGCCACCTGGACAAGGTACTGTAGGAGTCACTGTGTTAAGACTGACACATGTTGGAGAGAAAGTCTTGAATGTCTGGTCCAAACTGTTGCTGTCTCTCTCTCTGTCCAGTGTCCTTGGAGACGAGGTCATTGGGATCTGGTCCCGTAACACTGACAAAGCAGATGTCACCTGTGCCTGTGTGTCCCACTCGGGCCTTAACATCGTCACAGGCGATGATTTTGGAATGGTAAAGCTGTTTGACTTTCCATGTCCAGAGAAGTTTGTAAGTATCATTGCATTACAATTATTATTACTGTCTGTGGTTATTCTTGTGTTTTTGATTCATTAGGACAATAATACAGTTTATTTGATGAAATTATTATAGGATTATTAAAAACTATTCACCTTTCTGAGCTAAACTGAGATCTTACTCACCACTCTCTCTCACCACTCTGTGTAGGATTTAAGAATGAATTCCCCCCAGTGGTCATATTTGACATAAAAAGGCTGAAAACAAGACAAATATTCACCAGGATTGGGTTTTCCTTTTAACAAACAATACATTGTTCCATCAGAAAAATAAGATGCTACAATCACATGGAAAATTCTACATAGTGGCTTTGAATGATTATTTTTTATATATCTGTCACAAAAGCATCACATTTTTCAGCCTGTGACCTACATTCTTGTCCTATTGCATCAGTTTATTATTTAGCATGCTTTTCAATTACTGAGAAACAAGTATTGCTAAAACTGTGTGATGGAGATGCAATTATGAGGTATGAAAATGGCAATGGAAGCTGAGAATGGCTGTGATTACAATCATTTGGTTTTATCTGGGATCAAGAGTTAAATATCTTGTCATCTTGTGATAACAGGATAAATGTCTTTTTTCAAGTGTACAAGAAAAACAGAAGGACGTTTATTCAAGATAACGATCCAATCACCCTGTTATCTCAAGGGAATGACTGTTATCCTGAAGATAACGAGATAATAAACTCGGCTCAAATCAAATTACTGCAACCACGTCCATTTTTGGCTTCTGTAGAAGACTATATAACTCATTTCAACTTGAACATTTGCTGCCATAATATTTTGTGCACTAAAATATTTTGTACACACCCACTTGATGAATAAATTTATTGACTGTAGTTTGGAAAAAATGCCACTTTGATGATGTGATTGTGATCTGTTTTAGGCCAAACACAAGCGCTTTCTGGGCCACTCTGCTCACTTGACAAATGTACGCTTCACAAGCGCAGATCGCTATGTCGTCAGTGCCGGCGGAGATGACCGAAGGTATAATTAAGACTCTACATAACGGCATAGTATACAAATAACATGGTGTTCAAGTATGATGTGACAAACCCTTTTCTTTATGTACTTTCTAGCCTCTTTGTGTGGAGGTGTGTCCACGCCCCGCACTGAGGATCACACCTGGATCCTCCTGCCTCACAGTCCAGAAGACTATCCGGTCGTCTCCCAGCATGTCTCTTCAGAGAAAAGTACCTGGTTAAGGATGCATTTCATGGAGGAAGAGGAGGAGGAGGAGGAGGATGACGGACCTGGCAGCTTGTAAATGAGGAAAAATGGCGATCTGACTTACTGCCTCAAAACAAAGGTGCATGCATATGTGCAGGCTAATTTTCAATTTTCATCATAGCATCAGTCCTGATTGTGAACACAGGTGGAGGGCATACAGCCCTGCTCTCACATCACATCATCATTGGGAAAAAAAAACATCTCTAATATGTGCATATCGTTTCAGTGATGGATTATTTTTAGAATGAGAGTTCACATATGACAGTTTTGCCGGATAGTAAGCTCATGAAATCATGATACTGACAATGCCATTTTTTAAAACATGTAGCAAACTGAATTAGCCTTAATCTGAGTGTTTAATTTACGAGGGTTTGGATTCTTTTTGTATTACGTTTGTTTTACTTTTTTGGATCATGTGGTCATTTTGTTCGTTCTATTTTTACTGGTGATTCCAAATCCTGTGGCCTTCCTCCTGAATGTAACATCCACTGTTATGTTCTGGATGTCAGCATGCCAAAGCATACTATGCACTGTACACCTGACCTGGTCACTGTGTTAACCCCCGACGGTTCATTTATGTGGTTGTGTTGTTGACTGGTTGACCTCAAACCTCCCTCGGCAGTGTTTCCCCCTCATGACATATTAACGTGTGCATTTGTGTTTGAGGATTTGCTTGTGGTTAATGGGTGTGCATGGCTTACTGGAAGACAATCCATCCCAACCAAATTCCTCAGAAAACAAAAAGAATAGCTGTAAATTGATGTTTCAATGCACTGTTGCAGTTCTTTCGGTCACTTTTCAGTGTGCTGCTATGACGTATTATTGTCGCATTTTCATGAATATGAAGGATGTGACTTCTTTTTTTCAACTGTAAGTTAATGTTTTGTGTCATCAGATATATTGCTTAAATGGAATGTTTTATCAGAGAGAATATATGAGAAGTGCAGAACACTTTGCTCCTTGTATTAAGACTAACCACAAAAAAACCGTTGCTGCATATTTTGATTTACATTACACCAGTGTAAATATCATTTGTAGATATTCTTTTTGTATATTTTTTGTGAGATGTTTCTTAAATTCCACTTTAATAAAAAAAAAGGCAACTGTGAACCTGGCTTTTAAATTTGGAGTCTGTAATATTCATCACTTAGAGGAAGTCTGAAACTGTACTCTGTATCTCTGAACTATCTCTTTAACTGAGTCACACACATTTAGGCTATGTGATCTCCTTTTAATAACTAATGTAGTATTTTTTTCACTTCCATTCACTGAGCCTCCCCTCAAACAGTTTGGAGGCCCACTTGCCAATTTGAAAACCTTCTTAATTAAAATACACACAAATACATATAGAGCAATTAATAATACTGAAGGAGTAACCAGTGTAATTCAAAGTACAGATGCTCAAACATTCTGTTCATGACCAATAAATATAAACATTTCCCTGCTGCTCTGTCATCACAAACAAAACCAAACTCACTAACATGATACTTTTTTGGACACACTGAAGATATAAACACCTGGAATCCACCCCATTTTATTTTAGATGACAACAATATAATATAGCTTAGCTCTTTATTTTCATAGATACAGTATGTCCTATTTACATATTTTACATACAAAGCACTGATTGCTCAATCAAACACCTCAGCGGAGCGAATACAAGTTCCAGCTGAATACTGTGAACTCATCTCTCATGCATTGTTAACTGTCACTATGGCGAGTCAGCACAATGATTAATGGGCACCTCTGCCTTTCACTCAGTTCAAGTAATTTCACACCTTAATAGCTTTTTTTTTAGGTAACTGTGACTGTAACACTGTTGTAGTTATTAGTGAGCCGAATGAATCAAAATATAATAATATAATAATAATAATAATAAGATAATCTGATACAATAGTCTGAGTTACTCATTTATGGGGTGCAGCTAAACTCTTAAAAGCAATCCAATATAATAAATCTGTTATAAAAACAAACCTATCTCTGTAAATATTATAATCTATTTTTGTTGACACTGTGCCATAAATTGCTAAATTCTGACGGTGCTTGGAATGCATTATATTGTAATCTTTTATAAATATTTAGTTTAAATTTACACCTAACAAACAGGTAACTCAGAGTATAAAATTGTATTGTGATGGTGAAGCAGGGAAGCAGAGTTATAGTTTGACAGAGAAGGAGCTCCCACAGGAGCAGCCATGATCAGCTTGAGGATTCTTGAGCACTTGGAAGGTAGAGCGGATCAGCTCTTGGGTGAAGTCCACCGTGGATCCTTTCACATACTCCAGGCTGTCCTGGTCCACAATGATGCCCACTCCTCCTTGCTCAAACACTCTGAGAGCAGAGCAGATTAGATGAAGGAGGGATCAGAGTTGGAAGGATTTTGTAAGGATACAATCATCTTGTTATGAAGCAATGACTTGAAAGGTAGATTAAAGGGAATTTACCTGTCATCTTCATTCCTGTTACCATCTACAGAAAACTTGTACTGGAAACCTGAGCAGCCTCCTCCCTCCACATGTATTCTCAGGTACTGGCCCTTGTCCATGATCTCCCCCAGTCTCTGGATAAAGGGGGGTGGCATAAGCATGATGAATGACGTGTGCCATACAAAAACCTCAACATGTTTATTAAAAGAGTGGCTGAATGGCAAGCAATTTAAACATACAATAGTTTTATTTGGCTGTACGTAATTATATTTGAAGATATTTGTAAACATATTTTAAAGCTCCAAATTATCATGTACTGTCCTTCATCACATCACACAACCTAAATAATAACTGGAGAAAGTGATATTTTTTAAAGTGTGTTTGAATTCTGAAAAGATCAATATATTGTTTTCTATTAGTCACAGCTGAAGTCAGGATACCTTAAAATAAAGTCTTTACTGTAGATGGAAGAGGTTCCATACAAAGTGATGAAACAAGAAACTAAATATAGCCAGAATGTATTTAGATAATGATGCTATCTTCAGAGTCACTCTAAACAACTAATCTAGACAAGATAGAAATATGATGCCTAATCATTGGTATCTACTCACCTTCACACATGAGTCAGTGAGGACTACACTATCTTCAGAGGAACCTGGCACCGCTGGCTTCTCCTGGACAGAGGCGCTGCTGAAGCTCTGCAACCCAGCTGTGTAAAGTGGCGGGCGGCATAGAGGAGGACGGTGCAACTGTCCCACAGTGACGTTATTCACAAGGGAAGACGCCCTGGAAAACATTGACGTTACGTTAATATAACAGGATGTAATTATAAGGACAAGAGCAACACATTTAGGTTGACCCTACATCAGAGGTATCAAACTCATTTTCATTCAAGGGCCACATACAGGCCAATTTGATCTCATGTGGGCCGGATCATTAAAACGATGGAAGGAAGGAGGGAAGAAAAAAAGAACGAAAAGGAGACAGGAAAGAAAGATGGAAGGAAGAAGGGAGGGAAGAAAGATATGATGAACGGACACAAAGATGGATGGAAAAAAGGGAGGAAGGACAGAAGGACATGAGAAAGAAAGTAAG
The DNA here is from genome assembly GCF_027409825.1 of Scomber japonicus. Lineage (NCBI taxonomy): Eukaryota > Metazoa > Chordata > Actinopteri > Scombriformes > Scombridae > Scomber > Scomber japonicus. The sequence goes on along the minus strand of NC_070593.1, from coordinate 17,763,544 downwards.
GGCAGATGGAAGGAAGGGCAAAAGGAAGGAAAGAGGGCCAGATTGGACCCCTCAGCGGGCCGGTTCTGGCCCACGGGCCGCATGTTTGACACCCATGCCCTACACTAACACAGGCGTTAAGGTTTAATTGGTGACCGTGTTAACAGGTGACTCAGCACAGAATCCTCAGTGACTGCAGATGGCGAAAGCACAAACAGAGGAGGTGCCTTTGTAAAAAAGAAAAGAAAAGAAAAGAAAGCCTTGAAATGTTAACAAATTCTAATAACAAAGATTAACAGTTATTATTGGCTACTCCGTTTACTTTACACAATGTTACGACAAAAAAGGGACCAGAAAAATATTGACATAATTATGTCATATGTCGTCACTGCGTGTAACCGCTCTATCAATGGTAACCAGTTAAAAGGGTCACTCTAAACACCGGTGTCGAAGTATGTTCCCCCTATGGTTCCCCCTCGAATAATGCCCCCCTATTGTTAAAATTGTGTTTCTCATAGAAACACATCCGCGGTCGGAGTTAGGTTACGGTTGCGGTTAGCTGGTTGTGGTTAAGTAAATTTGGGTTAAGATTAAGCAACTCAGAGTACGACTGGTTGGGGTTATGGAGAAGGGGCTGGTTAGCTAGCGATTGCGTGATATAGGCTAGCTTGCTAGCTAGCTGTCAACAATTCAACAAGAGCGACTTTCCCCCCACAGATAGACTGTCTTCACATTTAGAGCACATACATCCCTCATGACAATTATGTTACACATCAAATAAACGTTACCTCGCAAGGCTCAGTACTTTTGACTTTGACGCAGTTATCATTGCTCCTCTTACGAACGACATCTTTCATAACAAACGACAACAAAGCGCCGCCCCCAATGGTAAACGAGATAAAGATAGCACATCTATTGGCTAAAACACTTGTCTGTCAAGATGATACACCCAATCTAGTGCGATATGGTCTCATGATTGGTTATACTACCTGCCAATCATGAGGTAATTGTTTTGACCTGTTGGGTATTCCAGTAATTTTAGCCCGTTGTGTTGCCTTTCAGGCACAACAAGTTATATGCCGCTCTGAACAAGATATGCCAATTAAATGTTTATATTGAGGTTTAACCTACAGATGAGTAGGGTTTGTCTTACACTTTAGGTTGCAATCTTGCCAATTAACGCGAAGACGACGGGATTTAACACAGCGGGTTACCTTACAGACTAAATTCCGGGTCAAGAAAACACATCTTCTGATAAATAGGCGTTGCTTCGGTCTCGTGATAGAAGGAAATAAAAAGTGGCTTTTCTTTCTCGCTGAAAACAGACAGAAGCTCGTCAAAGGTACAGACTGTGCACCCGGAGTGTCTTTTTAGTCAACACACTGTACGTTTCAGTGAATTAGAGGACTCTCTGTGGCTACTTACCACTGTAGTAAGTAGTTGAGACATATTTCTTTTTCGTCGTCTTAAACTTTAAAACTACTGCTACACATTAGATGGAAAACAAATAACAAGTCATATGATTGAACACTTTCTGCTGACTCAAAGTCAGGCTGCTCTGACTAATACGTTTCCTCTTCTGTTTTAAGGTCTAAAAAGGGAAAGAAACATGGATGTCCGGATTGGTTTAATCGCTTTGTTCTGCTTGATGGGATTCACCTGTGCGGATCCAGTGAAATACGTTGACTGCGGTAAGTTTTGACTGTTTAAGTGAGGTTTTACCTTTCCGTGGTATGTTTTTAAGTCTGTTGGAGGTGAAACACTTGTCCTGTTTTCACACACTTATTTACATATAGTTCTCTTTTTGTTTTTGGCTTAATGGGTCTATCAGTTTAGTTTAAGAAATGGCAAGTGTTGGCAAATGCCCATTACAAGTTTTCAGAGCCCTAATGTGAAGTCTTAAAAACAATTGTTGCCCAAAGCAGCACGTTTATATTTTGACATATTTGTCTGAAATCAATTTGTACTTACTCATTATTATCGTGTGTGTGTGTGTGTGTGTGTGTGTGTGTATGTGTGTTTCGTTGCAACAGCTGACCCCAGTCTATTTCCTAATGCTGGTTTAGTTTTAGTTCAACATTTAAAGGTTTTACTTCCCATGTCCCTGTACTTATGCTCCAGCAACATTTCAATTGTAGGATGACTTCATCTTATTTAAATTCTTGACAGTGGTGAGGCTGGAAAAGGAGAATGTTTGACATTTTTTCTTGATGAATGACTTGATGATTAATCAATTGTTGTCCAGCAAGTAGTTGTAAGTGAGTTTCTGTTTGTTCTTGGTACTCTGTGTAAGTGTAGAGAGTACTGGAAACTGAAGTTCACGTTCTTGTGTGCTTAAACATAATTGGCTAAAAGTGTACTCTTATTGTAAATGTTTATTTTTATTATACTTCCACTGAAGCCTAACAGGGAAATGCTGTCTGAGGAAAAACAAAGGGGGAATTTGATGCTAAAGACTGTAAATGTGGCAGATATGACTCACTCAGACTTATCAACAGGAGTGTGAATTAACTTTCTTTTTTTTTTTTTTTTAAATGATTTGTATGATTGGTAAGGATTAGTGAATGTTTGTGTAGTGAATGAAAGGTTATGTTTTGTGATTTTTAGATGTATGTAAAACAATATTGTGTATGATTTATTGCTTTGTTGCCATTCACAATAGTCAGTCTTTATCATTTAAACACTTGTTTTTGTTTAACGTAACATTGATTTTGTTTTTTCCTTCTCTTTTTTTGTAATGAAATTACTTTGATTGTAAAAACTAAAGTTATTAATTTGGCCTGCATGAGGCAGCCAGATGGATCTACTGTATTCTGTCTGTTGCTAATAAAAGTGGAACTCATCATAACAGGTGACATGGTGGAAGTACAAGATAAAATGTAAAAATAAATATCTTTTGAAAGTCTATTTTTTTGTTTTTTTTTATTGTAAACGACACGTTTCCTTTCCTATACTTGTCTGCAGGCTCGATTTCTGGCAAAGTGGCCATGGTGGACATTAGCCCATGTTCTAGTCAGCCCTGCCAGCTGCACAAAGGAGAGTCCTACGGTGTGAATGTGACTTTCAGCAGCGGTGAGTGGACTATATTTTTTAGAAACGTAGAAAATTCTTTCATCAGTCACAACATTAATAATAAAAATGTGATCATGCTCTAGCTGTGGACAGCCAGACCAGTAAAGCAACAGTCCACGGAGTAATTGCTGGAGTCCCCGTCCCTTACCCCATCCCCAACGACGATGGCTGCAAGTCTGGAATCCAGTGTCCCATCAAGAAGCAGCCAAACTATCACTATGTGAACTCCTTACCTGTGAAGTCTGAGTATCCTGCAGTAAGTAGTGCTTATGACTTAAGCTCAATCCTTTTTGTTTGTTTTTTGGAGTGACTTTTCTCAAAGTTTCCACATTCCTCTGTACTGGTAATGATTTCCCATTTCCATGCATCCAGTAGTCTTTTAACAACTAAAGCCCAGTGCAGTGCTTTTTGCAAGTCCAATACATAAATATGTTCGAGGGTGATGATTAAAGGTAGTAAATATGGCAGTGGTGGAAGACTTATTCAGATTGTTAAGTAAAAGTAGTAATACAAATGCATTTTAAAATTTTACATATGTTTTTAAAAAAGGTCCATTAACAGCAAAGTGTACATTAACTATCAAATCTGTATAATGGTAGAATCTAATCAAGCATGTATAAGAAATGGCCAAAGACTTTTATTGTTTCACTCATTGTAAACCAGACCTTCATTCAGTTTAAAGTTTGACTGAACTGTGAGAAAATGTTTCTCCAGGATGTAAAACATGTTCACTTTCAACCTTTTTTGTAAATATTGAAATATTGCACGCCTTGTTGACTGAGCACTCTCTTCTGCATTTCTAGATAAAGTTGGTTGTGAAGTGGGAACTGAAAGACGACAACGCCAACGACTTGTTCTGCATCAAGTTTCCAGTTCAGATTGTGAACTAAAGCTGCCTAAAGTACCTCTGATTCATGTTTTGTGTTTCTTTTTTTTTTTTTTTTTTTTTAAAAGGGATTCAAATGAGTAAAACAACCTAGAATACTGTATATGATTCACATTAAGATCTCATTTTATTCATTCATCAAATAGATTTTAAGATGTACGTCTGTCACTAGTTTGCAAGTCTCTGCTGCACACTCATTTCAAATACTGCTGAATTAAAGACAGGGTTGGTAATTTGCATAATAGTTACTTTCTTTTTTTAAGAGTTGTTGATGTGAAACAATGCGGCCAATATTTGCATGAACGACCCTGGCTTGTAAACTACATTCCACTGCAGTGCAAATGTCTAACTGGCTGCTGTGTAGTCAGAAAAGGAAAATGTACCTTTTTTCTTTACTAAAGCTTTTGTAAAAAAATTCTTACTGACCTTGTGATACTACACATATGGAATTGGACATTATTAATGACTATGAAAAGTAAATTCTAATAAAGAAATCTATGTACCACTACAGTAACTTTCAGCTTTCTTTATGCACCCGTCAGCTACACTTAAGTCTTCTTTTAAACCACACTAATGCAGTCTCTGGTTTATCAGTAGTAAGGAAACAACTTCTTCCTGCTTTTTAAAGTTTTGTTTTTGACTACTCAGCCTGTTTTGGCATATCAGGTGACTGGACTTGCGCCTCAGTTGAAAGTGATCTCGTGAGGCTTGTAAAAGTCATGTGTGTAATCATGGGGGGGAGGTTAAAAGAAAAGACTTGGAGTTATAAGATTTTATTATTCTGAGCAAAGGCCAGCAGCAATGAATAACAGTATTAATGCAAAGAAATTCTTTAAAGTTGATTTCATAACACTGACAATTCATAAGCAGGTCTCACATATTAAACTCCAACACAAATGTATTAAAGCAGCTCTAGCAGAGTTTAATTTAAATGTGTATTCTGACTAGTGAGCCAAACCACATCAAAAGTTGTCTCCATGAGAATAGCTTCTTTGCCTTAACACCAAATGCAAGCTGGAGATGCAATGCATGGTGCAATATGGAGAAAACATCCTATCCAAAAACAATTAGATTTTTGAATACAGAAACAGATATCAGAACGTTTCTTAAATGAGCCCCACAAAATACCTTTTCTTCATACAAAGTAAAACAAGTTGTACTTTTTTAACCAAAACTCAGTTATTAAGGCAGTAAATGTATGAGTTATATGGAAAGGGTATTATATATTTGGCTCTTTCTCTGAGACTCCTGCTGAATATGAACTATTATATTACTGGCTCAACATAGCTTGCTGCTTCTTTCTCAGATCATTCTGATGAGTACAAAAAGGTGCACAGTTACAAATGTGTCACATGTGGAAGCTGGATGATCTTTCCACAGTAAAGTCAACAACCACAGTGTTGCAACAGATTTCATACCAGCCAATCCCTCGCAGCCAAAACTAACGTAGCTGACATGAAGTAATTCGATGATATGAAACTCAGAACAAAGTAAAGTTGATAGGGCAGAGGAGGAATCCTTATTGTAGTGGTTGCTAGGCAGGTGGACGTCACATAGCATAATTGGCTAGAATATTTGACTAGACTTGGTTATTATTGGCTCATATCCAAATACACCCACATCATCAACCCCTCCATTTCTCTTTTACTCAATTTATGCAGCAGTTTGGTCCTTTTTTTTTAATGTCCGCTTTGCTTCAGCCTCTCCAGCCGTTGCAGCAAAGCATTCCCAAAGGCCTCTCTGTAACCCGGACTCAGCGTGTCCAGAAGTGAGTAAACAGTCTCATGATACTGGGTGGTCAAATCCTCGTCCACTTGATCGAAGTTGTAGCCCACCACCTGTATAAGCAGAAACAAGTGATTTATTGCAAAACCCTGCATGGTTTTGACTTCTGTCAGGACAATGGTTAGTCAGTAGATTATAACATACATGATGTACACTCAAAGTTCAATGATATACACTCAATCAGCATTTCATGTAATGTAAGTGGTGTCATGGTCAGCAGATTATGACACACACACACATACACCTAATCATATGACATAGTCCCATTACAGTTCTGAAAGCTGCATGCAGTGAGTAATATTGCTGTCAGTGCATCTTACCCTCAGTCCTGCTTCCGTAAGCTCCAGACAGTACCGATTTCCCTCCCTCGTTTCCACATTTATGTAGGCCACATCCGACGCACTGTTAAGACTTTGCGACACGTGCATTTCAGCGACGGCAAAAAGCACGTCATTGACCACTGCTTCCGCCTCCAACCTCATGTCCTTAACGTCACCGAGCTGGACACAGTCCTCGTCAAATGAAGAGACAATGCAGTCGTCAGGCTGGCAGTCTATCTCCATCCCCTATAACACACAACAACATAATGATTAACTATGACTGAATCATTGTAGCTCAGAGTTTACTGTATTTAACAATGTTTTGTTACATATTTTTTATACCATTTATTGTCATGGATACTGATTTTCTTTGTGTGCCACTGTAGGAAGTTGTGTTGTATTTTGTGTTGCATGTGGGACAAATTTGATTGTAATTAGAAAAAAGCACAAAGGCTGTGAAGCAGGAGAAGTGTACAAGACTCCACTAAGTTGAAACCCTTAAGTTTATGGAGACAGATATTACATTAATCATTTAAAGAATCATTTGTGGTCTTAAGTGGTCTTACACTGTGTATTGAAACAGTTTGACGGTGCTTCCTGATCTAGTAGAGTGTCAGTCAGGTAAGTTGGAATTTCCCAACCAATTGTCATTACAAACACAGACAAGGTGTAAATAACTTTGTCCTCAGCACTGTTGTTCAACAAGTTGAATCTTGTCACGCCTTGTTCGTGTCAAGGTACATTACATAGCGCACATCTGTATGAGCCTCTGTTCAGCTGTTGCATCACATTTGGCTGCTTCATCATTCATTCTGTTGCCTGGAAGCCTTTATAGGCAATAAGCCATCATTCATGTAACCACTCATTGTGAAACATGTAGCAATATGTAAATACGGTAGTTGAAGACAAAACTTACAGATTACTGGTTACCCTATTAAAATGTAATAAGTGATGTCACTATTCAATTACTTAATCAAAGTAATGTAACATTTGATTACTTTTCTAATTTTCTAACAAATGTTTTCAACTGTTGGGGTAAATGTTCCCATTAAGCCACACAGGTGTTTTTCATGGACACTGACATGATGTATAAGGGAGATTTATATAAAGATTTATCTCTCATTTGAAAAAGTATTCATTAGTTCATGTAGGGTTTGGTAAGGAGCCCGTAAAGGGACATGGTAAAAAAAATAAAAAAGACTTTGGTTTCTCGTGCTCACCAGAAATGTTTCTGGTGAAAAAACACTTGGTTAATGGTTACAGAAGGAACATAAATTGGGTTAAATTGATCACTCTCGCGAGATCTTCAACACTGACATCGCAGCGACATGTTGAGGGCTGAAGTTCTGTTGTTAGCATCACAAATACCATTAGACGGACTTTCTATGTTTGGCCTAATTTAAATGTTATAATTCATATATAGATTGATCTAAATAACATAGAAGACTAATACTGGGATAATTACCTTAAGCTAGTGCATCAAACCAAGCGCTGCGCAGGCCACAAATATAACAGCTATATATTCAAGTCATTTGGTGTTTATACATGTAATACTGTCATGAATTAAGAACAGCAATGACACGTTTTTATCTAGCTATTCTATAGTAACCATAAAGCTTGTCTCTGGCCCAACTGCGTTTATTTTTCTCACCTCCACCTCCTCCTCCTCGGTGTGGCTGTTGTTGAGCTCCGTGGAGAAGCTTCCAGATAACTTCAGAAATTAAATTCAATGTTGAAGGGATAGCTGTGCACAACCAGAGAGAGAAACTATCAAATGCACGTTGTGCCTCCTTTTCTACTTTATTTGCTTTGTCACTAAATAACTACATTGAACCGCATTAAACACAGTGACCCGGTACGACGCTGAAGTTAGCTTCCGGTTTGTAGCTTCCGACTCTGAGTTAAGGGGAAAGTTAAGGGATGTTTAGCAGTATTACACATCGTAGCAAAAGCCCATAGACTGTATATAAGAAAGCCGAAACACTACTTAAACCCACTTTTGAGGTTTGTGAAAACTTTTTCTGAAACATAAAAAGGGGGATTTCTCTCTTTTTTTCTCTCCATCACATCAAACGAAATCCTGGTGAAAATACACTATAGTTACTTGTCAAATCTGGATTAGATTACCAAAGTGTATCATTAGACTAATTAAAACACAGTTCAAGATCTGGTGAAACCTTTACTCTATTTGTGAAAACTGAAAAAGGGCTGTTTCACTGCAATGTCTCCCTCCACAACAAATTGGACCAGGTCTAGATGAATAGGCTACCATATAAAAAACACTATAATCATACTTTTAAAATCTTAATAATAATAATAACAATCTCGAAGTACAGTTTTTGATCTGGAGCTGGTCTAAGAGAATTAACCGCGAAAAACTTAAATAAATCACGTTTTTCTTAACTTTCCCCTTAACGTTCCCCTTAACCCCCAATCTGAATCTAACTTCAGCTTCGTTGATCCAGTGGTTTTCTTTTTTTTTCTTTTTAAAACTTTATTGAATAGAATAAAAACCACGTAGTACATTCATGTGGACAGAGGGGTTCACCAACAACACGAAATACGAAATATTAGTATTAGTATTATTATACTAGTATTAGTATACGAAATAGGCATTTTAAAGAACAAAAATAATAATATAGATTCGACCCTAAGTAAAGACATTTGAAAATAAACTAACAGTTTTTACAATCTTCTTACAAGTGCTATATTAGTCTGTAAGTACTACAGTTTGTACAGAGCAAAGGGAAACAATTACATTAATACCATTCTTAAATCTTAATTTTTTTTACAGGTTATAATTTGTGTGTGTCCCGAGGAGTGCAGTGTAATAATTGATCATTGCCTCTAACAGTCTGTCATCACTTACTTAAGTAGCCTATAGTCCATCATCAGACAGGACATTTCTGTTCAATGTTGTTCTTGTACTGTTCAGACTGCATAATTATTGAGGACCACAGGAGTCATGGAAATAGTAATAACGTGTTTCATTAATTCAATCAATCAATCAATCCATCAATCAATCAATCAATCAATAAACATTAATTCATATCATCATACATCGTTTGGTCGTTCGACTTTCTTTTCAGAAACGAGTATTGAAAAACAAAAAAAGAGTTGTTTGATTTTCTCTTTAAAAAAACTCAAGATTAAATATGAGCTGTTTTTCTTTTTCATAGTCACCCCCAGCACCACTATAATTATTGTAATGTCTTTGTAATAATGAAGTAAATAGTAAAATAAATCTTAATAAAGGAAAACAACATGAAATAAAATGGATTAAAATAATAGTCCAAGTAGTAAAACAGGCTAAAATATAAAACAAAAGACAGAAAAATAAATAATTAAACAAATCACTGAATAAAGTTAAATTGGCAGATTAAAACGGCAGGTCTTCAGATTGCTCTTAAAAATATTATAACTAATTGCACAATAAAATAGAGATGAGTAAATAGTATAGAAATCAACTAATCCATCAGTCTATGTGGCCTATAGACTGAATGATGAGTGTGTTGTGACTGTGTAGTTAATAAAGTTGTGAGGGGTAATCCCGCCCCGCAGTGTGCCTGCTGAAGGTGCGGAGTCATGAAAGTGTTTGTAAACAACTCAGTCACAAGGTAACTTCACAGCAGCTCTCACATCTTCACCTCTGTGTCTGCTGCCTGTCCGTCGGCACATCGCAGCGGTGCAATATACCTCGTGCTTCTGTTAGAGTTTGTGATGTTTCACTAAATATCTTGACCAGTGTTTTGTTTTTAGGTTAGCCTAGGAGCTAACCAGCGCGACGTTAGCCGGCTTAGCTAATGTTGTCTCTCTCAGCAGACAGAGATGGTTTATAGGACAGATAACAGTGCTAACCTCACCATCATCAGCCGGCTAGTTAGCTAAATGACATGTCTTTGTGTGGCCGGCAGTCAAAGCTCATCTCCGGTCTCCTGACTACGATGACAGCTCTGTTTACATGGATGTAGCCGGCTAGCTAAAGACGAGCAGTCTGCAGAATGCTAGCATCTATTTCGCAATTTGCTTGGTTTAGTTCACGCTGGCACGAGAATGAGAGCAAATGGGTGCTTAGAGTAACATTAATGTTATCCGGACAATGTATATGTTGCGTTATATTATAAAAGCAGCAACTACCACGTAAAACTGTCTGTCTTCATCTGGATTTTGTGTCCACGCTGGACTGTAAACATTTTGTGTCTAGTCTCAAGTTACAAAGGAGGACAACGTGTTTCTGTCTCTGTAGGCGCAGCAAACTGGAGTCGGACCATTCCCCGCACACATCTCTGAGTGTCAACACATCCTCCAAAGCTTCCCTGATATTGGGATGTGAAGGATGTCTAAGATTGGGATTTGTCGATGTCTTTAAGTCGACAGGATGACCCAACTGTGACACCAGTGATTGACTCATAGCCGTTTGGGTTAGGGTTACCTGTCTTCTGGAAAAGCCTCAAGACCCTTTCATTACATTTGTACTGTACACATATTGAGATAAGATGCCTTGGCCATTTTCGGAGTCCATTAAGAAGCGGGCCTGCAGATACCTCCTGCATCGGTACCTTGGCAACTTTCTGCAGGAGAAGCTGAGCTTGGATCAGCTCAGCTTAGACCTCTATCAAGGCACGGGATCACTTGCCCAAGTGCCACTGGATAAATGGGTAAGTGTGTCATACCTTTGTATCAGGAAATGCAGCATATGAATGACCTTGATTTAAATACAAAAATCTGCATTAACTAAAGCCTCAATATTGTCTCTTGTTCTTCAGTCACTGAACGAGCTCCTAGAGACGGCAGACGCCCCTTTTGAAGTAATAGCAGGGTTCATCCAGACGATTTCACTGACTGTCCCATGGGCGGCCCTGTTACATGAAAATTGTGCCCTAGAGGTCAAGGGTTTGGAGATGGTGTTAAGACCAAGACCAAGAGCAGGTAAGGACATTTTGGATAGTTGGAAAAGGATTGAGGAAAACATGTTGTTATTTTGTTACAACACACTGCCAAATAATTCATGTTATTGTTACCTTGGTTTGTTTTCCAGCATCTGGTGTTGAACCCATGTACTGGTCCAGTTTCATGACGAGCAGCATGCAACTTGCCAAAGAATGTCTGAGCCAGAAACTTACCGACGACATGGGAGAGACCTTCCAGCCTTTTGAAGGATTAGAAACGTTTGCAGAAACAATAGAGACGGGTACATTAATGCCAGGAAACATTTAAAGAGGTTTACCAGCCCAGTGTTGTTTGAAGTCATTTCTTCTCATTTATTTTTCTTGCAGTTCTGAGAAGAGTCAAAGTGACATTTTTGGATACTGTTCTTCGAGTTGAACACATTCCAGAAAATTCTAAAACTGGAATCGCTCTTGAGATTCGGATCAACAAGTAAGTTTAAACAGTCAATGGGAAAACAGATGATAATCAGTCAGATAGCAAATTATGTAGACAAGAGCACACAGAAGTTTTTATACAGTTGAGATGTGGATGGTTAAAAAGCTGCATATACAGTATGGAAAATATTCATAATATACAGTATATTAATAGTGGTGTAAGTCTTTATTTGCACATTTACATGTTTGCTGCCTTACTGAAGGTTCTTGTCCAGCTAAGCGTGTCTTGTGTTGGTTTCAGGATTGTTTACTGCGATGAAACAGGCGATGAGAGCTCAAATGTGAATGTGCATCAGCCAACCACATTTGCACATAAAAACCTGCAGATGGAAGGTATCACCATATTTTGGGACGAGTTCTCAGATGTGTCTCGAGCTGGTTGCAAATCTTCACCCACTCCAACGGTTGGTGTTGCAATTTTCAGAAATTCATTATAAAATTGTTGTGTCAGCCTTTTTTAATAATCTTATCTCCCTTTTTTTGTCAGGAGACTGAGCCAAAACTGTCTCCTAGCTGGAATCCCAAAATTATCTGCGAGCCTCATCCGCAGTTCACAGAGCCGGTGTCCTCTACAACACCCTTTCAATCTGTGCAGATTGGGATTCTCAGTGGCAAAATTGAGCTGTCTCTCACTCTGAAAAACAACCTAGCTATGCCTGGAGCAAAGGTGAATTAAACATTTGTGATAACAAAATATGAAGTGAATTATATGAATAATTGATTCTCTTTTTATGCTCTCCATGTAACCAGGCTCTTTTATGTGCTTTGCTTTTCAGCTGGATGTTGTTGGACATATTGACACACTGATTATTCTGCTGTCACCACGACAAGTTCATCTTCTTCTGGACATGTTTGGAGCTTTCTCTGGTGGAAGTGAGCACCCATCTGTTCTCAGATATTTGGATCAAACATGGTAGCAAAGTCATCAAATGAACTATTTCTTTTCTTTTCTGTGAAGGTACACAGGAATGGGCCAAGGATAGAAAGAGTCGACCCATGCAGCAGGAGGATGAGTATCGCCTCCATATGGAACTTAACCGCTGCCTGAAGAAGGATACTGCAGGACCAGGAGCTGACCCTGAACTCTTTGATAGCCAGACTACCAGAACTGTGTCAAGTCGAGGTTGAAACACCATCCTCTAACCACCACATTTTCTTACTCATCAAATATCATGGTTGAATCTGTATAATAAGAATCGTCCTTTCTTTGTCTCTCTCTTTTATTTTTTTATTTTTTAACCTGTGGTTGGTGTAGATGATGTGTTCTTCTCAATGGCTGACATGGACATGTCTCACAGCTTGTCATCCCTCCCTCCTCTGGGTGAACCACCCACTGTTGACTTGGATTTGTCACTGAATAGCAACTATTCTGCTTCCCCAGGAGAGTCTCCTTCTGGAAACACAACAGTAAGTCAACATGCTTCTAAACTCTGAATAAAATAGAAAGTGGGTGAGAGTGAAGGCTATCAGTGGTGCAGTTACTCAATAAAATCCTGATATCCTGAGAAAATGGCATTTAATTTTTACACTGAATTAGGGGGGTATAAAAATGACTTGCTGCCAAAACGACGGTGGGTGGGTGTTGAAATTACTGTCAGTATAATCTTGCACCTGTGTTTGTATGTGTTTGCAGGCTCTGTGGGACGATTACATGGATGTACCACGACAGAGAGAGAAGCAGAATAATGAAACTCCCGTCCAGCCGCGGGACACACAGCTCCATCATAAATTACTGAGACAAACTTGTGAGTATCAGAATAAATCCGTATATTTTAATACTAATCCCTCCATATCCATGTGCTTTAGAGAGGGAATGGAGTATGCAGGCTCTCATTCCAACCAACGATTACATCAGCATATCTCCCCGTTTAGATCCTCCTCCGCAGTTCAAAGTGTTATCAGCTGTGTTTGGCTCAGTGAAAATCTACAAACTCATCACTGTCTTGCACAAGGTTTTCATTTAACGGTGAAATAAAATATTTTCATGTGTTTCAGCTCATCCATCCAAAACCCACGGTGACGAGTCAAGGCCAGAGCTGGTTTTAAGGCTAACACTGAGCAGCCTGGCCATCTCAGTCCTCCACATCGATCCACTGCCACCACCAGATGCTACACCCAGTCCTCTTGGCCCTATGGCGGCACACTTTTTCAGCATGGTGGGCCCAGGCCAGCTTGACCCGGCTGCTTTCCTTCAGTCTCGAACAGTCTTCAATCAGGCCTGTCCCCACGACCACCTCAGGTGCAATCTTATTTTTCTTTTTTTTTTGTCATGCAAGGTTGTACTTAATGTGTTGTTGAAGTTCAGTGTGGGACAGTTTAATGATTGGAGGACACAAATGTTTGTCTTACCTGGATTTACATCTGCAGGTTTGTGGGCCAGGGTCTGAAGGTAAACTATGAGCACTGTCAGGGATCCAGCCTGCGAACTTTTAGTACCGACGTCTCCCTTAACCAGATGGAGTTGCTGGAGTGTTTGTTCCCCTCGGAGGCTGCTGTTGGTGGCTCCCAAAGAGGCATTCAATACACTGAGGTTAGAGTTGCAAGCCTGAGCTAAGCACAGCTGCACTCATCATTAGTTGGTTAAACACTGCATATACAATCCATATGCTTGCGAGTGGCTGGCATGACGTTAAGAATGTACCTCACTACTTTCTCTGTCACACCTCAGCTCCTGACATTTGACACCACAGCCAGTGCTGATGCGCCGCTTACCACCTGCCTTCACCTGCTTTACAAACAAGCTGAGCGCAGAGGCCCTCAGGTAAAAGCATTTATGCGTCCAATGTGAAACTGCAGCGCTAACATTTGATACTCAGACACATTTCCTGCAGTGAATTCCACTCAGTCAGCATTTTGTATCTTATGTAGGGTGGCCAGGTGCGTCTCAGCACCATCCCCAGGAAGGCTGAGATCCAGGTGGAGATGGGCCCTGTGCGCTGTGAGCTGGACATCAGCATCGTAGACCGTCTCAACTCACTACTTCAGCCTCAGAAGCTGGCTACCACAGAGATGATGGCCTCCCACATGTACACATCCTATAATAAACATGTCAGCTTGGTAAGGGTATTCCAGAAACTGAAGATTGAAAGCATTTCTATGAATATTAATATCACAAATATAATACAATGTCATAATAGTAATAATGATTATTAATATCTGCCAGATGTAATCCAGTTTGATAGTTAAAGAGTAAAAACGTCTGCATATCAACAGGCGTATTCAATCATAATTATACTGTATATTAAGCTGATGTTTATCATTTTACAGCACAAGGCCTTTACAGAGGTTTTCCTTGATGACAGCCACACACCTTCCAGTTGTCATGTATCACTGACTGTTAGTGCCCCAATGCTGGGCCTTGCAGTCCGGTTTCCCATTCCTGACCTTCGGTCAGATCAGGAGAGGGGCCCTTGGTTCAAAAAGTCTCTGCAGAAAGAAGTACTCTACCTGGAGCTGGAAGACCTGGAAGTGAAAACAGAGTTCATGGGTGGCAGCTCCCCTGATCAAACCAAGATGGAACTAACTTTCAGGGAGCTTATTGGTAAGTGGTCCGAGAGGAAAAAAGTTTCCAAACTGTCCTCTGAATAGTTTTTTAAAACTGAGGAACCAATCTTTAACAGCTTATATCTTTTTCTCTGTTTCAACAGGGAAGTTCCAGGAGGAGCCGGATCAACCAGCTACCCGGTTCCTCAGAGTGTCCCACACCATGGACGGAGACATGACAACATCTGAGAGTGTAAAATTTGATTGGCCGAGGTATGTATTTCTAACCAACCTCAGCCTCGCCCTTGTGTTCAGAGGCATCTCTCACTGACATTAAATTTCTCTTGAGTAGGATCGTGCTGAAGATGAACCCCACCGCAGTCCACTCAATCCTGGAGCGTGTGACGGCTGAAGATGACGAGGGAGCTGAGGACCATTCGCTTGAAGAGGAAGAGGAGGAAGGGGCTGCTCATTCATTGAAGGATGTGTGTGACTTTGGGAAACCAGAACCATCACCCTTCTCTTCACGTAGAGTTATGTATGAGAATGAAGAGGTGAGTCACTGCTATAAAGGGCCACGTACTGTACATCAAAAAGCTTAAAAATACTTTGATGATGGGTCTAAAGCAGGTGCACTTTGGCTTGTATTACTGGGTATGTGCAGGTGGATAAATTTGCATTCAGGGGTATTAAACTATATGACAGGTGCGTAATTATGCAAACAGCAACATGAGCACAATTTTGCATTTAAAAGCTGTTGACAGAGCATGTGGCAGTGAGTCCACATTTGGAAAATGTAATTTTTTTCATCTTCCAGATGGTTATTCCTGGTGATGTAGCTGAGATGACAGAGTTCCAGGAAAAAACCATGAACAATTCTCGTTTCATCCTTGAGCTGTGTTTCCCCAATGTGCAGTTAGCGCTTCCCAGCAAGGCATTTTATGAAAAATTACACAACAGGTACGGACTTTGTTATATGATATAATACTACATTTTAGTTGTTTTAATTCTTTCTCTTGTTCTTTTATTAAAAAATAATATTGTATGTTTAAATTTGCTTTTTTATTTTCTCCTTTTGCACTATATGTAAAGCACTGTGAGTTGCCCTGTTGCTGAAATGTGCTTTACAAATAAATTTGCCTTGCCTTGTGTTACTACATGCCTGGATCAAAATAAAAATACAGCAAATTAATAGGTAAATAGGGCTGAATGATCAATATATTATCAAAATATTACTGAAATCGCAGCTAAATACAATATCCAAATCACAGGAGCTGCTGTTTTTTGAAATGAATAAAATGTGTCACAACATAATAAGTAAATAATTGTATAGGAGGCCAGTAGAGCAAATGAAATGAAAACCTTTTCACTGAAAATCAACGCATTTCCTATTTTATTGTTTGAATACATCTTGTTCCTAAATGTTGTTAACAGCCAGCTAACATGTTTCAAACATGTTTAATCTCTGTTGTCATACTCTACCTGTACCATATAAGGTGTTATATGTGTATTATTCATATTTTAGAATAAACAATGACCTGCTGCTGTGGGAGCCCACTGCTCCATCTCCAGTGGAGACAGTGGAGAGCATGCCATATGGAGTCGGACTCTCTGTCGCCAGTCAGTTGATCAACACTTACGCCAAGGACAGCTTCAGCCAATTCCGCTCAACCGCTCCTGAGGGTGAGATGGCAAAAAAAAAAAAACACTGTTCAAGAAATTGCAAATCTCAATATTGTTACAAAAATCATTTGTGTGAAGTCATGTTTTTAAAACCAGCAGACATGCTTTGTTTTGCAGAAGAGACCAGTGGCTCTGAGGAAGAGAACATGCACTACTACTGTCCTGCCACTGACATTGGCCTCAGGTCTCGTAAGAAGAAAAAGCCCAAAGCGCAGAGCAAGACCTCCCAGAGCCTGTTCTGTGTCATCCTCAGTGTCAATCATGGCCTGGTGGCTCTTCAAACTAATGCTAAGGTAAACTGAGATCCCTTCTTGTACCACTTATTGTCCTCACAGTTTTATGTAGACATTCCCAACAGCTTGTTGAATGGATTTTGAGGTTGAGTTTGCATCTTTTTTTTCCAGAAGGAGGATAAAACTATACTGAAAAACAAACATGGTGAGTTCTGGATGGAGATAAAAAACGCAGTGCTGTTCAGCGTAACGCAGTATGAAGGCTGTAAAGACCAACACTACATCTGCTTCCACACCAGCAACATCTGCATGCATCACCAAGGTAAACCAACAACATTTATTCACTTATGTAACCTAAAATATACAGATTATTATCCTGGCTATGTGATGTGTTGCAACTACACTTCTGCCTCCTTCACCAATATCCCACTCTGATCATTTGTTCAGGACTTGTAGATGGAGGCAGCTCCGTCTCAGACATCAAGTTGCCTTGCAGGACACATCCTCATTGGTTAGAGCCAACAATCTACCAGTCAGAGACACCTCCTGAAAGATCCTCAACTCCCTCAGAGGGTATTGGTCTGGAGGCTCGCAGCATGGTGTCTGTCGCCGTCAAAATCTCATCACAGAATGCAGAACGCAATGTCAAGGTAGAGTACACTTCATTAATATTTTCCATAAAGAGTTTGTGTGTTTGAGATGAATCGATTAAGGTAGCCTTGGCATGAAATGTTTGTGATGATACTCTTTCTTGACTATGTTTGCACTGTAGATGGGGCTATTATGATATTTAATGATATCTCTTGATCTGTTCTCCAATCTAAACCCTGACCTTGCCATGTAAAGGCACAGTAATCACCCACCTTTTATAAGTGATGCACACAGCCACGCTTCAGTGTCAAGCATGATTACATGTCAATTATGTCATTATTTCTGAAAGCCCATAATACCTTTTAATAATACCCATAATATCACTTTGAGCGTTTTCAGTTGTTTTTGCTTTGAATGCAGTATCTATTTCAGACACTTTCTGCTCACTGTGACTCTGACATTCCTTTTTAATGCAGGAGTGTTTGGTTGCTGTCGGGGTGAGAGGAGCCACGCTTCAACACAGAGTGGTTCCACCCAGCATGGGCTGGTATGACCAGGTATGATAAAATGGAGCTGCCACTTCACCACCTCTTTTGTTTCCTTCACACCAATTGTTCAAAGAACCTATAATAAAATGCAATAAAATCAGACATATGTAGCTTAATTACCTATTTATTTTCAACAGATTGTTGACTTTTTGAATGTTTCCGATGAGCCCGTGTTGGGTTACGCGCCTCCTACATCTGTCACCACCCTGCACCTACATCTTTGGAGCTGCTCTTTAGACTACAGGTTAAGCAGACTTCAGATCTCCAACTCAGTGATAAGTTAGTTGTCATCTTTGTGTGTTTTCTGATGTAGCATTTGTTTTTCTCTTGACAGACCCCTTTACCTGCCGCTCAGATCACTGTTGGTGGTAGAAACCTTCAGCATCTCCAGCAGTGTCTCTTTAGACCACTCGTCCTCAACACTCAGGTATGAAACTTCTTCTGGTGTCGTTGCTGGTACAAAATTGAGAGGTTTAATTGTAACTGAGATACCAAAGAGTTTGTCTTAATCATTGTGTTGTTCACAGGATCATTTTGGACGAAGCTGCTCTGTTCCTCTCAGATAAGAGTAACGCTGTCTCTGTCAATTTAGTGCGTGGTAAGTCCACTTCAGTCAAGTTTGTGAACAGACTGTTTGAAATGTTTTGAAATGCTTTACCAATGTATTCCTCTGTTTTATTTGACACAGACTATGTCCAAGTGGTAGACATGGGAACACTGGAGTTGAGGATTACAGCTGTCAAACCTGGATTGGATGGAAAATTGGTAGGAGTTTTTAACATTATCTCTCAAAAACAACAATCACACATTTGTACACTCTTTTTTCACTGTGTTTCTGATGATAGTCTGAGCCCAGATTTGAGCTGCGCTGCTCAAGTGACGTCATTCACATCAGAACATGTTCGGACTCCTGTGCTGCCCTCATGAACCTGATCCAGTATATAGCCAGCTATGGAGATTTGCTGCCCCCTGCAGAACCTGAAGCCAAGCACAGCAGCACTACACAAAGAAACAAGGTGACATCACTAATAATACATTTAAAATACAATTACAATACAAATCTCTATTGATTATACATACTTAGCCTAAGTGTATATTTGGACAGGCGGAGTTTCCCAGCAGGCCCTCATCTCAGACCTCACTGCTTGCCGAGACTGAGCAGCAGATGTTGCAGGATCTGATGAGTGAAGCCATGGAGGAGACTGATGGGCAGCATGCACCAGGGCTGCAACAGAATGGTAAAAATCTGGTTCAGTAAAAATTCAATTTTTAACTCTGTGAATGATAAATAATAATACATTTTCTGCCATTTCTCAACTGCAGGTGCACACGAGGAGCGCAATCTCGATCATGACCCGCCTCGCTCAGACCTATTCCTGTTCCCAGATGAGAGTGGGAATTTTACCCAGGACTCAAGCCCCACTTACCCCATGCTTCACTCTCCTCTCATCACTCCTGTCCCTACTCTGGCCCAGGAGACGGACGACTTTTGTATCCTTGAAACACCGGGTTCCAGAGGAGAGGTCGGGATGTATTCAGTCACACGGTTACAGCTGCGTAACACAAAGATTGACTGTTTTCTCTTGTGCTCTGTTGCCTCATTGTCAGCAATATGCGTTTCAGGATCGTGATCAGGAGCCTGTGGTAAAGCAGCTTACCTCAGACCCCGTGGAAATCAAAGATGATCACTTCAGTCAGCCTCTGGATGGGAGTGATTCCAGAGGAGGAGCTATGAACTTTCCCATCCCAGAGGTGCGCTACCTCATCAAGGAGATCTCTGTCGTGTGGCACCTTTATGGCGGGAAAGACTTTGGGAATGCAACTTTCACAGCCTCTCCTGCCAGAAGTCGGGGGTGAGCCATGAAATGTTTAACTGTGCACACTGTGTAAATGTTTTCAAAGGTAATCAGACTTGTTTATTTTCCATGCTTTTCTCTGCCTTGCAGGTCCACTCCCCATAGCTCCCCATCTCAAACTCCAGTCAGACAGGCCAGGGTTTCGGGATGGGCAGGAGGTGGAAAAGGAAGAAATCCTGATGTCCTGATGGAGATCCAACTCAGCAAGGTAAAATTCCTCTTCTTTTGAGTTTAACATAAATTATGATGCCTTAATGCAGAGTAACCATTAGTTAATTTCTTTATCATTTACCTGCTTGTTTCTTACCTTTTTCTCAGGTGAGATTTCAGCATGAGGTGTACCTACAGACCCAGGTGGCTTCAGGGTCAGCAGTGGACCAGCCAGTGTCCCGGCAGGTGTTTGTTGTACAGGATTTGGAGATTAGAGACCGACTGGCTACCTCACAGATGAACAAGTTCCTGTACTTGTACTCCAGCAAGGAAATGCCTCGAAAGGCCCATTCTAACATGGTGAGGATGGGAACACTTGCACTTTAACTGACTCAAGTCTTAGCCAGGTGTTAACATCTCATCTGCTTTTGCTCTTAGTTGTCTGTAAAGGCACTGCACATGTGTCCGGAGTCAGGCCAGGCACCACAGGAGTGCTGTTTGCGTGTCTCCCTGATGCCACTTCGCCTCAATATTGATCAGGTAAAAGACTCACAGAGAATATTTCACATGTATCAAGAAAGAGCAAACTCAGCACCTCCAGTAGCATCCTTTTAATCATGACTGCAACATTTCTGAAGTGACTGCAGCACTTTTTATTTCTTTGAAGGATGCACTATTCTTCCTGAAGGACTTCTTTACTAGTCTTGCTACTGAAGTTGAGTTTTTCTCACCTCCTGCTCAAGAAGGTAAAATGTATCATTCAATCCAAATCATTTAGTTGTAAACTTCACTTTCATATAATGACTCTTGATGATGATGTTTTGTTCTGCAGCAGTCTGTGTTTCTACAAAAAAAGCTGCTGCCCCAGAGATCTCCTGCAGCTTCTCCAAGCACACCGTCAGCAGCCAGGACCCGGCCCCCATCATCTCAGTGCCTGCTCAGAGACGTTTGAGCCACAATGGTTTCTCCACATCTGGCAGGGAGGAAGGGAATGAAAATGAAGCGTCTGCACCATCCTTCACAGACCAACCAATCTTCTTTAGGTCAGTGCTAACCAGCTGAAAAATAAAACCCCTGTAAAGAATGAATTGAATGACCTTTTTTTTGGGTGACGTTTCCTTTTCCTAACAGGGAGTTTCGATTTACCTCTGAGGTTCCCATTCGCTTGGATTACCACGGGAAACATGTTTCAATGGAGCAGGTAAATGGTCACACAGCTGCGAATACATTCCACACTATCCTATTTATGCTTTATGAATGATTTCATGGTTGTTTTGTTTCAGGGAACATTTGCAGGGATCATTATCGGGTTGACACAGCTGAATTGTTCAGAGCTGAAACTGAGACAGCTGTGCTACAGACAAGGGTAAGTTCATCTCTGTAGAACATTGTTCAAGACTTAGATATTAATTATTTGATATTACTAATTCAGCTGTAATAAGAGATTTTTTGATACATCATGAAACATTTCTGTATTACTAGTATGATTCAATCCTCAAACAATAATCTTTCCTGAGAAACTAATACTTTTTTGTCTTCCAGTTTATTAGGTGTGGATAAGCTGTTTTCCTATGCAATAAATGAGTGGCTAAATGACATCAAGAAAAACCAGCTTCCAGGACTACTGGGAGGTGTGGGACCTATTCACTCTCTGGTACAGCTGGGTAAGTAGAAAATGTTCTTACCCTGTTGCCCTTTTATTTGTGTTGCTGAAAGTGTAGAACAAGTTGTTTAAAGCTGGATCAACATCAGCGATTCTATTGATTAAACACTGTGAATATAATTTACAATTTATGAGTTTCCTGATTCAGGTTGATTTCTGAGCTACTGTCTTGACATTATTGCTGTGTTCAGTTCAGGGATTCAGGGACTTGGTGTGGCTTCCAATTGAGCAGTACAGGAAAGATGGACGGATAGTCCGTGGTTTTCAGCGCGGCACTGCTTCCTTCGGAACGTCCACTGCAATGGCTGCTCTGGAGCTCACCAACCGGATGGTGCGGACCATCCAGGTAAACTGGCCTCTCCGCTATTACTAAAAGAGTCTGGATTCACTAGTAATGACTTTATGAGGATTCAAACATTACTCTGTGGTTGTGTTTTTAGGCCGCAGCTGAGACAGCCTACGATATGGTGTCTCCAGTGCCCGATGAGAGAGACACAAAGAGGATAAAACGGTTCTCCTATTATGGACTAGCTCACCAGCCCGTTGACTTGAGGGAAGGTGTAGCCAAAGCTTATACTGTTGTAAAAGAGGTATGAGAACTTCAATTTTTATAGCAATGACATTCATGAAAAGAAACTTTGTTTTAATGAGGACTGCATGTTGTGTCCATCTACAGGGGATCACAGACACTGCACTGACCATCTATGACACAGCCACCCGGGAACATGAGCAGCGAGGGATGACGGGGGCTGTGGGTGGGGTTCTCCGACAGCTTCCACCAGCAGTAGTCAAGCCGCTCATTATGGCCACCGAAGCCACCTCCAATGTCTTGGGTGGGATGAGGAACCAGATCCACCCTGACGCACGCCAGGAGGAGACTCAAAAATGGAGGCAAGGCGAGGAGTAATCTTTGTTGCCATATGGTAACTGAAACCATGGCTGTGCAGAAGCAACAGCTGATTTTGGAACTTTGTTCAGAGCATTTTTTTGGAAGACGAACTTCTCAGAGGTGGATAGCCGGGCCTGCTGTAAATACAGTAATGTTCATCTCGTGGCAATTTGAGCTGCTGTGATTCAGCTTTTGTCAGCTTACCAGTTCCCTCACAGTGCCTTCATGGTTATCAGTATTGTCCAACTTGTACGTTAAATCAGAGGGATGGACGAGGAAGTAATGAGCCACATATCAGCTTTATGTGGATTACGTTCTGTGGTAGGATAGAAATGGCATTTTAAATGTAAAATCATAACAATGAAGAAATAGGCTGTTGTCTCATGAGGCTCAAACATTTGCTTCATTTTCAAACAGCTCTGTTTACAAGTTGTGTGTGGTTGCATTCTCTTATCCTACTTGGTGTCAACAAACTCTAATAATATAGTTGTGATGACGCTTAATTTATATAATATGTACTGTATGTGGGCCTTGTTATTTATTGTAAATATTCCTGACATTACATGGAGTTATAAGAGAACAAATGTAGAAACTGAACAGCTGTGTAAAGTTCTGTAATCAGCACTTTTAAGGGTTACTCGCCCAAATGAATGATAGACGGGAAGATGACTCAAATTTATAATACAATTTTATTTCAAGCTGTGATCAAAATTGTGTAATTTTCACAAAAGCTGCTGTCCTGAGGAGCTACTTTCAGAATTGAAGAAGTTTTAATTGTTGAATTCAGTCAGTCTGCTGCTCACATATGTTTCAATTGTTGACACAAACTTGTAAAAGGAAACTACATCTACTCAAAATATTGAAGCAAAGTCTTAACATCCTGCTCCATGGATTTTTTTTAAGTGTATGTTTTGAATAATATTTGGCGTGTCCATGTTGTGTTGCACTCATAGGATTTGCTCATTTCCTTGTTTATGTGGAAGAAGAATATTTCTTGTACATATGTGTACAGTTGATTCTTGAATTTGTATTAAAAGCATGAAAGGGAATTAAAACGTTTAAATCCACGACGGTACAGAAGAATTGGCTTTTATTTATTTATGTATAAACTTTTTTTTTAAAGTTGTCATGTTGAATGTTTTTCCGGCAGGTCGGAAGTTACTAATGTTGCCATGGTAACACATGGTAACACCGGGTAACACGAAGACGGGCGAACTAACTTTCTTCCAAAACTGCGTTGTAACCGTATTATAAATTATATCGTTAAATTTGTGAAGACGTTTAGGACATGGTGGACTTAACTGCTAATTTGAGCACTCTTTCTTATGAGAGTGGGCTAACAGAAGATGAGAAAAACTTACTTTATCTCCGTGCTCGCTTCTCCGCACTGACAGTCTGCGGCTGCACACATGCATCTTTCCTGGTTAATCTCGTCCACTCACTGAGGTAACGAAATGATGAAAGGAAAGTGGTTGTGCTACTCAGGAAGAATATATCACCCGCGTTTCTTTTGTTTTAAGTCAATCTTTATGATGCTGTTATATGAATAAGATAAAGTACATTGACTCAAGATTGTACATGCGAGTTCATGCACTAGGCAGTGGTGCAAAGTAACTACGTAGTTTATTTTATTTTGCACAAGTTAAAATTTACACAAAAAGAAACAAAACAAATAATAATAATAATGAAAAAATAAACAATGTCATTATATACAGTGCAGGGAGAGGCAGAAACCCTGAATGGGCCTATTTAAAGCACACACATTTCACAATATTACAGAACATAATATGACCACATAAAAGTGAGGACAAACATCTGCCTCAGCATCTGTGCATGATACATGAAAACTGGCTGAAACAAATAAAACAGATGAAATGCATAATGCATACATTTACAAATATGAGGTAGCTTACTTTATACTTACACTCCACTATATTTCAGAGGGAATTGTACTTTCTGCTATTTGACAGTTTTAGTTACTTTTTTTGACACAATGGATAATAGATGATATAATAGATGCAACACCTGACGTCTTCTGTTCAAATGTAAATTCTGAATGTATTATCATATGTAGACATACTTTGATAATGTGGGTAATAATATGACAGACATGTTTAAATTGTGTTGGTCTCAAATGTATTGTCTCTGAGTAAATGAACATAATGCAGAAAGTGTTGCAGCTGTCCACATCCTTCTTTATGTTTTCATTATTTCATGTCTACCTTCTTTGACTATCCTTCTGTTGTTTGTTTTGTGATTCATATGTGACTACGCTGCAGTAACGCTGCTGGGATTAATAAAGCACTTAATCTGTCAAATTGATGTATTGTTAATTTAACTTGTAAAAAACCTGAATACATCCTCTATTATTGTTTTTTTTTAAACACATTTACATTTAGAGGGATCATCAAATGTCACACTGCAGACTCACTGGCATCAGGAGAAGACTGTGACCTCTGCCTGGGGATACTTGGGATGGGTCACATGGGAAAACAGTTGCTACACACCCTCCTGGAAAACACTGGCGTCAAACCATCTCATATTAAAATCTCTACTAGAAGACCAGAATCTGCAGGTTTTGGGTTTTTTTTTTTAAAGTGCTGACGTAATAGTTTTAGCTTCTGTTTACTTATAGATATAACTGGGAACTGCATTATGGGTCCTGTTTTGCAAGTGAAAAGGCTTTTGACTGTCAGGTGTTCACAAAATCATACTAGAAGATTATAAATGAATGTATATATTGTATTACTTTAATATAAAGTAACATTTGCACACCTCATTCACTTGAATAAGAAATTGTTTTTAATGGTAATGTATATGAATAAGACATGACTGAATTTAGTTTCATGTGTTCCTAAATACATATTCATGAGTCGGTTTAACTGAATTACACCTTGAGCTTAGTTCATTTACTGAAAGAATCATATTTACTATACAATACATACAGTATAGTAACGTCATTTATACTCCAGTCTTGCTCATATTTGTCTTATCACTTCTGTATTTCAGCGGTGTTTGTCCAGTCAGGCGTTGAATGTTTCTTTGATAATCGCAGACTGGCAGCATGGGCAGATGTTCTGTTCCTCTGCTGTCTGCCATCTCATCTGCCTAAAGTCTGTGCTGATCTCCACTCTCACCTGTCAAAACACTGCCTGGTGTACAGCTTCACCTCTGCTGTGCCTGTCACCAGGTACGACCACACTCATACACACTTTTAACTTATAATGGTGGATTTTCAGTCACTGATTCCCTCTCTGGTGATCTTTTATTTCAGATTGGCACAACTATTGGCACATGACTTCATTGTGAAACCGCAGTATGTCTTTTCAGCTTGTGACACTGCAGACGTGTGGCCTTTTCCCATGGAGGCATCATGTCCACTTACAATGAATGGTATGTTTCATATTGGTATCTCACAGTTTGAATTTGATGTTCAGATACTCAGCTAGAGTACCAACCCTTTATTTTTTCATTTATATCTGTATAATGGTTTGAGATGACTTGTGACTCCCTTATATAGGAGGCATTTCTCTGGGTCTGAACTGGATGTGTGCAGTGTTGTACAGCCTGCTAAATATCTGCACCTTTGCCAGTCTGGGATCCAGTGATGCTCTCTCCGTGATCAAGGGCATCTTTAAAGAGAAATGGCCACACACTGTGGAATTAAACACACACAGTTTCATCAGTTCATCGTATGCATCTTCCCTGCTTGCAGATGAGTGAGTATAATATAGTTTTATTTAGATGAATTCAATACAATAATGTTGTGTTTTGACTGTTTTTTTTTTTCAAAGACCATTTCCCTGGATTTCTCTCACTGATGCCCAGACCAGGGAGACACCACTGCTGCGCTTTCTGACAAACAGTAAACCAATGCAGCAATGCATCTCTGCAGCATATAAATCACTGCTGGAGACCACAGAAAAATGGGACTAAAATGTATTTATTTTTCCTATAGTTTAAGGTCTGTGCTCCCTATATGACAAATACAATTTTAGATAATGTATTACATGCAACACATGGATTTATTGTTGCTGGTATAGGCCTACATAGTTTTTTCACAGATTTATTGTGCATGGTAAATACTTGGAAAACAATTTACAGGCAATGTTTTCATCTTCTTATGCTCTGTACATATGACACATTGCACAAATGTCAAACATGCATTACCTTATTTTGTGCTGTGCAGAGTGAACGATCTTCTCTTTTCAGTTGATTAGTGATCATTTGATGTTTCCACTGTCATATACACTGTGATGAAGGATGAGGCATCCACAGATTTGTGATTGAAAATAAATGTATCCAACAGATTAACACATAATATTCTTTTGGTGTTTTTTTTTCTTCTTCTGAAATTCTGCCTTTTTCCCCTGATTTTGTTTTAGTGAAATACTGCCACTGCATATCATATAACACCTTCATACAAATATACATGAACTTAAAGAATATCATATTTACAAGTACATCATATATCCATCCATCCCTCTCTCTATATATATATGTGTGTGTGTGTGTGTGTGAGTGTGAGTGTGTACAGCTAAAGTTCCTCAGTGTAGAGGCACAGCCAGTTTTATTGCACAGGGTCTTGCCACAACTCTCTCGAAAACACGGAAGTCTGAGAAATTCGTGTTTTTTCCCATGACATAGGTCACATGATTGCAGTGATATGGACGCGTATTTCCTGATGGGCTGACTTGGACTAAAGTAAGACCGTGTCCAGTCATCAGATCGTCAGCATTGCATCGTGGTAAGATTACCTTTTTGTCCGATGTTGCCATAGTTTCGGCTTCACGACTCGTTTGGTGATTGTTGTGCTTTGCTGGGAAGCTAACGAGGGCTAAGCTAATGTCAGTTTACGAAGATGGGACCGCTAATGAAGCCAGAGCCCAACAAACACATTTCGCTCTTGAGGCTTCAGATATTCATTAGTCAGCCTGTGTTCGTGGTAAACAGGCTCATTAGAGGCAGCAGTGGTTAGGTTTGCTTTATCCAGGGTGCGTTTGGAGGCTAGTAGCAGTGTAGTCATCTGTCTCCCTCCCTGTGGTGGGAAGGGGCGGGGTTTCATCTTTTTTTTCAGCCACGCAGACTGAGATGTTTGTCTTGTCTTTATAGCCATGGAGAGATTAGAAGCTACATCAGAGCTCCAGTCACGGCTGTCATCTCTGTCCTTCTCGTCTTTTCCGGGAATAACATCCAAACAGTGCGACAACAGCCCGCCGGACAGGTAACCTGTTGCTGCACAAAGTGCTGCCTATTAGCTGCTGAAACGTACACTTCTTGCGTCCTGATGTCATTGCTTTATAAATATTGTAATTTCTGCTAATGCCAGTGCTTTGCGTTCACTCCAGGCTCCAGAATACAGACCTTTCAAAACCCAAACAACAACCTGAGATGGAGGAAACCAAGGATGATTCAGGGCAGCTTTCTGAAGTAGTTACTATTCAAGTGTTTTAGATGAGCTGTCAATTATTAAATCTTAATATGTTTCTGCTATAATGAGTTTTGTGTGTGTACATTTTCAAGGGTAATGAAGAGGCCCCAGCTGAGCCAGCTCAGGGGGAAGGAGGCGAGGAGAACAACAGTGCTGGGAGCTGTCAGCTCTCCAGTGAGATTAAAGGTGAGGACCTGCTGAGCATGCCATTATGACTCGTGTTTTGTTTTATGTATGATTTGGAGTCAAAGGGTTTATTAATTTGTTAGAAAACATCAAAGCACAGTGTAATTTACACTTTGAAATGATACATCTACAATTTTAGTAGGCTTATCAAAGCTAGATGAATGATTATTAGCGGTTTTGTTCTCTGCGGACACACTTCTATTTGTTCCTCCTCATGCAGCCCAAATGCCACCCCTGAAACCCCCCACAACATGGACATCTGCTGCTCTGAAGGAGCTCAAGGCAAAGCTTCGAACGGAGAAGGACAGCGTGGTGACAGTGTACCGAGGCGACATCATGACAGTTCATGTGCCCACTGTCCCCGAGGCCAAAAAAGTGTGCTGGGAGTTTGCCACAGATGGTTATGACATTGGCTTCGGCATATATTTTGACTGGACTCCGGTCACGAGCCGGTCTATCACTGTGCACATCAGTGAGTCAAGCGATGACGAAGATGAAGAGGAGGAGCTGGAAGGTCAGTGTATGCAATTGAGAATTTGAAGTAGTCTATATTTAGTGAATTCACATTTAGGCATGTTTTTAACCTTTTCACTCAGTGTTGTAGTTAAGTTTAATTCTTTAAAACATATCAGCCAGCCTGTTTTCCTCCAGCTGGGCAATGAGGCATTGTGTTGACTTTGTGGTTTATGTGATTTCAGGGCCCGTCAGTAACGGCGATGTTGAGAAGGGCTCCAAAAGTCAGACCAACTCAAACCTGGGTGAAATCTTACCTGTATACCGCCAGGACAGCCACTTGACCGTCTTCGGGGGGAGTCACGATTTTCCAGGTGAAGGCACGTACCTCCTGAAGTTTGACAACTCCTACTCACTATGGCGAAATAAAACTCTTTACTACAGAGTTTATTACAGTGCCTGAAATGCCAATTTATTTGTTTGTGAATGTATAATTTACAAAAGAATATTACTTTTAAAGGTGCTGTGTGTAGAATTTAGTGGCATATAGTGGAACAGACTGTTTTAATTAGTGTATAATCATAAGAATGTTTTTGTTTTTCTTACCTGAGAATGAGCCTCTTGTATCTACATAGGGTCCTCTTTCATGGAGGCTGCCATGTGGCACCGTCATGTTTCTACAGTAACCCAGAGTGGACAAACCAAACGCTAGCTTTAGAGAGGGTGTATCGCGTTTTTTGTGAGTTTCGCCGCAACTGTAGTTTCTCTTACATGCTTGGAAAGGCAGAGGGAAGGGTATTCAGTTGGTTTCAATCTGTAATCTAACCGTTAGTTGCCACTATATCCTACACACTGGTCCTTTAAGAACTATTTTTGAATCCACTTGTGGAAAAGATAAAGTTATAATAGAAAAGGTGAAATATAGGCATATCTATTTTTTATCACTGTCAGCTTGTGTTGCCACACGTTGAACGTACGTATATTGTCGGATAGTTTTGAATGCAACATTTGCTCCAGTTCCTCGCTGATACAATTTGAAGACGCCTTGCATATGTGCCATGTTCCCATGAGTGCACTGTGCTATTTGGTCAAGTGCCCGTCATAAAAACCTATATTGTCTTCAGCTATAACATTTCAATGGTAGCAGTGACCAGGGAACACCTGCGCAGAATACATTTCACCTGGCTAGGTGCTTAATCAGCAGTGCTCTAAAGAAAGTTTTTTTGTTGTGTGTGTCTGCATATGTGTGCGTGTGTCTGTGTGCACCTTTTACAATCATGATTACGTTGCTTGTTCTCATCACTTGTATTTAACCTTCTGCTTTGCGCCGTAACTTAATTTTAATTTGTATTAAATCTAATCATGAGCTAACTGAGATTATAATAATGGAATACAAATACTACTGTCATAGTGGTGTGTTGGTAGAGGATTAAAGTCAAGAATGCTGAATGTACTGAAGCAAGTGGCAACAGATATCCAGAGTGTGCTTTTTATGACACAAATAAAAGCCGTCCCTTATCACACATAGCGTTTATTATGTAATATAGATTCAATATTTACATTTGCCTTTCCCCTATTTTTAATTTGCTGTTTCACAGGTAGGGAGCAGTTGTAATATTTCATCTAAATGTATTTTGTGCACAGGTCTATGTGAGTGAAGGTCAGTGATTCTGGATATTCTCTGTGCGTTGGGCGTACTTTGGATTTGATTGTGTTGAATAGAATTGTTCGACCCTGTTTCAAAAAACGACGCTTTTGTCACTTTGTGCGCATGTTCAAAATAAAGATATCACAAGTTGGGTCGTTAATGCCGAATACAATGCAAAAGCAACTGATTCAAAAGCTTCCCATGTTTGCTGTACTGTACCTTTTTAAGTTATGATTCCTGAAAATGTCCTATATATTCCACATTAAAGAGAAGATTGTGTAGTTTTCTTTGTGGTTATTTTTGTGGGTTCTATAAAGACCACGAACAAGTGTGCAGAGTTTGTTGTGCTGTAACATGATTCAACTTTTTTTTTTCAAAAAGAGTCTCAACCAAATCTATCCATTCCACTCAAGACATCATTTCATAACAGTCTCACTGCTGATCCACATTTAGAAAGTGCTCCAGGATGGTCCCTTGTGTTTCCATTAAATTGTGGCATTAGGGGATTGATGTAATTGTAACAGAGGTGCTGATGAAACCAGGTCTTATTTTCAGCTCTCCCCAAAGGCTAGACAGAACCCTGACTTACACCTAGTGTCACTCCTGGACTTATACATTTAAATAAAAATATATACTCTCACATGATAATATGTTTTATTTATTTTAACTCAAAGTATTACATCTGAATTAAAGATATTTGTAGATCCAAATGATACTTTTTGCAGTGGATTATCAAATATGCTGCTAAATTTTGACTTTATCAGATACAAATTTGATTGATTTGATATTTTTTATACTTTCAATTTTCAAATATATATTCTATACCTGCATGTGCAATGTAATGCAATTACAATGTTAAAGCCTTGCAAAAAATCTATTATTTTTCAGTATTGAAGTCCACCTCCAGTCAAGAAATAGTTTTGCTTCTTTCTCCTTCAGTTGGATGTTTGAGCTTCGCTGTGCAGAGTGACACTAGAAGGCTGTTTTCACATTCATCTATTGAAGTTCCTCTGTGCTCGTCTTAATCCTTAGCTCAAGGCATTTATCTGCAAGCATTATTTTTGACTAAATGAGTTTGGAGCCAGTTGTGGTCCAGTATACACTTTACAAAAGTGTGATGCAGAAACTTGAAACCTTTCGAGGACATACTGTATGCTGAGAATGGGATCTTCAGTGACATAGGAGACAGCTTGCATCCTGCAGTTACAAAATATAATGCAGATTATGTATTTTATAATGAGGGAAAAGGAGATGTAATTGGAATATTTTTTGTGGTGAAAAAAACATACACATTATTTAGTAGAGTATCTGGAGGTAATTTGTGGTGTTATATTGTTTTACTCATCCTCATTTACACCAGGAGGGGGGCTGAATATGATAAACACCTCAGTCCAATCCAACACCAAGCTACAGCCTAAAATGACCCCTTAATGTCTCTATGACAAATAAAAACAGAATATTATTGTCCCCAAATCACATCTGTGATAAATCACATAGAAATCAAAGGCTCAGTGTGACTCACTAGTTTAAACAGGTGGGGCCAACCAAACAAAGAGTCCATGAAAGGCAGAACTTTTAATATATTTTATAGCCTATACTTAATTGTTACATAACTCAGTAGTAGTCAAAAAATAGTGTGGATCGCAACTGAGGTGTCCCTAAAGCGCTGCTGTGCTGCTGCTTTGATTCTCGTTAATAGCCTAATTAACTATGTGGTCTCAGGTGTGCAGTCCAACAGCGGCCTCGCGCTCGGTTGAGCCAATCAGACGTCACTACCGGAGTTTACAGGTTGCAGCGATATGTTCCTGACCTCCCATCCGCGGAAACAGCAAGGCATTTCTACTCCGAGGGGTTTTTTGTGTTATAAGTAATGGGGAAGCTTAACTTTTATGCCCTTTGGTCCCTGCGTGACGCTCCCCGCCAGTTCATTAGGTAGGCTTTTCCAAAAAAAAAAAAAACGTGCTTGCATTATTTCCCCTCTGTTGAAACAGCCATTCAAACACATGGGTCTCATCCTCTGCAGCAAATCCAACCGCAGGTGTTTTCAAGTGCACATTCCGCTGCCTCTACCTAAGCAGCTGGTCATCTTTGGTCTGGGAGAGTGGACATGCAGTGAGACAACAATCACAGCAGAGGTTCTGGTGAGTGCAGAGGTGCAGGCCCAGAAAATCGGAACTCTGACATCTCAAACAAGGTAGGTGGAGGAACATATATTTCTCTACACCTTCGATTTAGTTCATGTCTAAATGGGTAAACTCACCTTTTGAACCCAGGTGCCTGACCTGGGAGGGAGAGTGGAGCACTGACATTGGTACAGTGGCAGCAGAGAGAGGCAGGAGAGGAGTTTATGGCAAGATTGTGCTCACAGTGTGTGGAGAGGTAAGAGGTTGTAAATCCTGGTTAATGTTAAGCGTAAGAAAAAGCATAACCACATCTCATCTACCAGACCATGATGTGATGTTTAATATTCCAGATTCAGACGAGTACACTCCTTTAGGCTCTTGAGTTATATTATACAGTCCTGTTTCACTGTTTTGTTTCATGGAAGGATAAAGCCAGCATCCTCAGCAGCACTCCACTGGTACAAAGGAAATGTCTTTTCCCAGAACAGCTCAATGATCTCTCCAGCACATTACACCAAAGTGTTGCAAATGAAACGGTGAGATAAACAAGCAAAAAATGGTTCCTTAGTAATCGTCAGTCTTTTTGCCACATTTAAAAATGGTCCGCTATATTCAAATTGTGCCTCGCAGATAACTCCCAACTCCTCACACTTTGGGGACAGCGTTTGCTATGCTGAGATCCAAGTTAATAAAATTGACACCAGCGATTCCGTTTGGGGAGCTAAACCATCAGTTTGGCCTACGGTAAGAGTCCAAATATATCATAAATGTGTGCATGTGTGGTAAGTAACTTGTTCTGTGCCACTGAAAGGATAAAACACCCAGACGGACAGTTATTAGTAGGAGGGGTCACCTGACGTGGAGCTCTGAAGATTTGGACAGTCTCACTGAAGACATAGATCAAGCTTCAACCCCGAAGAGGATGAGGCTGTCGAGGATGAACAGCCAAGAAGAAATGATGGTGCAGATAAAGAATGAGAGCAGAGAAGGTCAGAAAAAACCTTGCGAACTTTGTGGTCACATCTCAAAAATAGGTTTTGACAAAGTTTGATGATTTAGTTTCAGTGTGTCCATCAAAGCGCTGGAGTCATTCGATGTGTCTCAGTGACCCTCAAACTGCCATTCTCATCGGAGGAGAAACTACCGATCAGAACTACTGCAAAGACTCCCTGTGGAAGCTTGAGTTAGGTCAGTGGAGATCATTGTGGAGGCCATTTGCTGGTTATATATTGCTTAGTGGCTAAAAGTAGTCAAGAAGAAACTAGGAAAACCTCAAATAAATTCATATATCAACATGTTCATATCTGATTTCCTGTTTGACCTCTTTCCAGACAATGATTTCTGGTATCCCATGAACTCCTCTGTGTCTGGACCTGTACCACCATGTGCCCGAGGACACTCTGCAACCTATGACCCAGACTCTAAGGCAGTCTTTGTTTATGGTGGCCTGAGGGAGGGTCACTGCTACAGCAATCTGTACATCCTTAATACTCTGACCTGGAAGTGGAGACTTGTCACTGTGGGTTTGTTGCAACATAGTGTTGAAGTTATCCATTTCAAATACTAAGAAATACAGAAAAGAATGTCTGTTTTTGTGAATTCCCCCCCATTTTAGGCAAAAGGGAATGTTCCCACTCTGGCATACCACTCAGCAGTCTTTTATAAGAAAGAGCTTTTTGTCTTTGGAGGAGTTCAGCCAAGCCACTCTTCTGGGGATAAATCCTGCAGTAATGCTTTATACATCTTCAACCCAGAGTTTGAACTGTGGTACCAGCCCATTGTGGAGGGGGACAAACCTCTGCCTCGGTTTGGGTCAGCGTCCTTTTCAAAACAACTACACTACATTTACTGCAACAAGTAAAAAAAAAAGCATTTAAAAAAGTTAATTGATTCCACTGTTTTTGATTGAACAGACACTCGGCCACACTTCTCTCACAGAAACTGATAATATTTGGTGGCAGGAAGACTGCGACCTACCTCAACGATCTCCACGTTCTGGATTTGGGTAAGATGAAGATTCAGTGACTGCACTAGGAGATCATTTTGTGTCACAAGTTTGCTCTGATACTTTTTTTTTCTTTCTTGGGTGAAGGATTCATGGAGTACACAGCTGTGAAGTGTGGGAACATGCTACCACTGCCTCGAGGGTGAGCACAGATCCAATCAACCTTGAGAAATGTCATTGATGTGGCCATCTGGTTTTAGTATTTTTGGCATTTTAGACGGAACAGCACTTCAATATATCATGAGCTTTAACTACAGAAAATACCACCTTTTTCTCCATTTAGTGTTAATTTTATTGCTGAACACAGAATAATAATAATGAGTTATTTAAACATTATGTAGAAACTGGGTTTAGAACAATAATGGCTCAGCTGAAAAATCTACTGTACATGGACAGGTTTCATGCAGCCCTGCCAGTTTCAGACAACAGGATTTTAGTCAGTGGAGGCTGCAGTGCAATCGGAGCCCTGCAGGACGTACATATCTTCAACACTGGTGAGTGCTGAGCCATTCATATTTGTGTGTGTGAATAATATGCATAATTTAGCTTGAAATATAATAGTGGGGTTCTTGTTTTGTATTATGACAAACGTACATTTATTTAGAGTCTCCCTGTCTAATGTCACAAATCTACTGTTGTGTATGGTAAATCCTCCTCCTGCCTTCATTTCTCCTCAGACACCAATATATGGAATTCAGTGGCGTCTCCTCTGCTTTGCTCTAAGCCTCGTGCTGGACACAGCATGATCAATTTGGGCTGCTCCATCTTAACAGACACTCAGAAGCATGAACAGGGTGAACGTCAGCACTGCACATTGCTGGTGTTTGGTGGGTCAGACTGCTCTGGTACCTTCTACAGTGACGCAGTCAAGTGCAAAGTGGAGATTCCTGCTGATAAATGATGGATTAGTCTGGAAAGAAACTCAAACA
The DNA here is from genome assembly GCF_027409825.1 of Scomber japonicus. NCBI lineage: Eukaryota > Metazoa > Chordata > Actinopteri > Scombriformes > Scombridae > Scomber > Scomber japonicus. Next base: position 17,728,247 of record NC_070593.1, on the reverse strand, counting down.
GGACAATTATTTATTTCATCTTTTTAGAAACAGTGGATGATACTGTGAACTGACTGGATAATGTGACAGGTGTATTTGTCTGTATTGATTTTTCTTTTTGACTGTTTTTTTGCATATACAGTACCAGTCAAAAGTTTGGACACACATTGTTTTGAATGGGAAGGTGTGTCCAACCTTTTGACGGGTACTGTATACTATTTGTGTAATATATTCTGTTGCCTATTCTTCTACTGTAGCTTATTTTTCTCTAGAAAGTCTCTTTACTAACCACCCATACTACAACAGGAAATATACTGGAAGTGGTGAGCTGAGAGTTTTTTTGCACTTTGCATAACAAATCTGTGATCTGCATGTTGTACACAACACTCATGACCTTTGATCTATTTGCTGGATGAAATAAAATGGATAAAGTCTTAATCAAAATTGATATAAAAATGCTAATAAATATTTTTAATTCAAAGTTTCCTTATTATTTAAAGTAACTGCACAAGAATAAGGTGACTTTCACAGCGTTTTATTTAAGAAGTAGTGTGATGTCTGTGAAGCTGATGAGTTGTTATCCTATGCACGCAGATCAGCAGGTGTGTCTGGCTGGCAAGATGGGTGGCTCTCTTTGAAAGCTTCAATCTCAACTAAGGTTTGATTTAACCTTTGAATAGTTGGATACTGTCCGACATCCACTTTGAACCTGTCGAGATTAAAGACATAAAGAGGTTACCCTTCTCTGTACAGTATATAGTGTATAAAGTTCAGCAGGGTTTCAGGCAGACACCAAACAATGAGGATGAAAAATATAATTATAAAATGACAGTAATGTTAAATTCTTGTTTTTCAGTGTAACTGTATAAATAGTATACATGTGCTATTTATGTTGCAGTTTTATTACATTACATGTCTGATCATATACCTCTCTGCATTGAAGACCTGTGGGACCAGACAGAGGTCTGCCATGGATATCTGAAAGGTAATTACTTTGTCAGATTAAAGCCCCTTTTGTGTGTCATACTTTTCATTTTCATGCTTTCATTATGGTGATCATGCTCGTACCTCATCGCCTACACAGTATTTCCCAGCTGTTTGCTTCAGAATGGGCTCAAGAGCTGGAGGAGAGCAAAATATGCATGTGATTAATATTTAAATATCTGGATATTGAGATGAACTTATATGATTGTGAAAATGGGTTTCTACCAACCTTGAAAACCACGATTAATGAAGTATTGCGACCACTCCACCTTCTCTGCTCCTATCTTCTGGATCACATGTAAATTCTAAAAAAAAACAGAAAATAACACTGTAAAGTTACTTGAGCTGTTATGCCTTTTTGAACTGTCTGCCTCAGCTTGGCTTTTTGCAACAGTTTGGACTGTGCTCTGCTCTACTCACTTGCAGAGGCTGTATCCCAGAGGCAATCATGTCACTTATCATTCGGACCTGGGCTCGTTTCTTTGGGTCTGCTGGAAGAAGCCGAGGTCCTGGCCTGGTCTCATCGATGTACTGGATCACTGCCAGCTGCGTGAGCAAACACATTCTCAGTCTTTCTGCTGGTTGCATGAAATACAGTTGTTGGTTTAAATGGGATTGGGGTGTGGGGGACTCACTGACTGAGAAATTGTGACACCGTCAATTTCAACTGCAGGCACTTGTTGCATAGGGTTTAAAGCCTTGTACGACTCTGTAAGCTGGAGCACATAGAAAAAACATTTGTGAGACTAATACAGTCATTCTTAAACTTGTAGTTTCATCCATTATTCATTTATTTATTTCATCATGCTGTAACACTTTTTTCATCCCGTTTGCTTTTGCTCAAAAGATGCTGGAATACATTTAGACATATCTCATGCCTTTTTAATCCTTTTAGATCACATCCCTGGTCATATTGTGCATCTATTTAACAATATGTTTGAACAGTTTGGATTTTGATAGACTCTTATATCAAAATCAAATCATGTGTTCTTCTTGTAGGCTTGAACCAACTAATTTCAACCAATAATATCATGACATCCACCCATCAATCAATCATACCGTACCTGCTGACCCCCATCTTTGATTAGATTGACTGGAACCTGGTCATATTCAATCCCTTTAAGAGCAAAAGCTGGCACACAAAAAGTTCATTATCATTATGTTTACATCAAAATAACTTGAATTAACACCAAAGTGGACTAAACATGCCAAGTGGACTAATCTTGACTTACCAATGCGGACCCTCCAGGAGCAGGAGCTTCTGAAGTATCCATGAAGAACAGGCTATAGAATTTAAAAACACAAAAGCAAGATGGAAAGCATTCAGTCCATTTGAAAGCAGTTCCCTCTTGACACAGTCAAAAATGCTTACTCTCTATTGGTTCACCTTAGTTTGGGTTGCCATAGCTCTCGGTCAAAGTTTTCATTCAGCTACACTGAATCAACTGTTGAAAGTAGGCTTTTTTACTGCAAATTTCACCACATTCTCATCCTCCAGCAGCCAATAGGATGTGCTCCTAAAATCCCTCCTACCTACTCTTTGGTCCATGACTAAGCACCATCAGGGCTTCATATGGTTGACATTAGAGACCTGGCACACACATACACACACACACACTTGGCAAACAACTAACAGTGTTGTTACAGTACCTTGGTGAGGCAAAGAACGGACAAGTGCATTGTTGTGGCTGTGATAAGGTTATCACTTTGATTTTGGGAGAAGCTATGCAGCTTGCTCAGAGTCGTCGATTATGACGTCTTGCACATTTCACGCGTAAAGTCCCTCTTCCTTTCTCTTAGAAGAGTTAATATGTAATGTAAACCTTGCACAGCTTTAACACAACAATCTTCGCCTGCTAGAGGTTATCTATTGTACTTCATAGTGGAGTTTTGGTCACAGTTCAATCAATGCCAAGTTACATAACCTCCAGCCAGTACGAGGAAGTCTGCCTTATTCTTTTATCCAATGGCTGGTCGGTATCCAACGCTAAGGCGGGCTTTTCTAAGATTTCCTCCGGGGGTTGGACAGAACGCGCCCTCAGTACACCAATCAGGCTGCGTTATTCATCGGAGGTCTCCTAATGTAGCGAATGACAAGCCTCAGAGATCATTAAGGCCCGCCCACACCAAATACATCTGCGCTGAGGAGCAAGCTGAGTGCTGTCATCTCTCCTGCTGGCCGCTGTCCTACCTGCAGAGTTGATCAAAACAAGTCAGCCTGTCACCTTTATAACGTTTCCACCATGGCAACAGCTTTAAGATCAGTGCTTAAAACAAAGGTAAGAATTGTTTTTTTTTAAGCTTTAAGCTTTGAAACTGCACAACTGCAAATGACACATTTGCAGGGTTGACAGTTCACATGGTGTTTTGAAAAGTGCCAAGAGTCATGTGCTGCAGGAATTTAGATCTGCACTGATTTATTCTCAGACTGATTACTTCCAGTTGTTTCCTCTGTTTAGAATTATTTTGATGCATGCTCAAAACCAATGAGCTGTAAGATTTCAGAAAAGTCACCCAGACCACCCATCAGCCTTATATATTCATATTCATATTCAAGTGGACTCAGTTATTCTCTGTGTAGATGTTTTAGTTGCATTTAATCACTAAAACAAATAAAATGAGGTAATTCCTGGTCACCTGCTGGTAACACTGCATTCACAGTGCACTCCAGTTAGCTTGGCCTTGTCCCTTCTGGCCTTTTCATAACTCCACTCTTTGTAGTTGCTCATTAATCTTATCAGGCTGCAACTGGAAATAGCTGGTTATGTGCATTGAATGTTTTACCAAATATATAAACCAAACCTCCCATTATATATTTTGTTGATGGCTAGATATACTATATTGCAGTTTTTATTTTCTGTATCATTTAATCTGACTGATTTTTCTCAATTCATTGATAAGTTAGATGCAACCTAAAATGTTTTGTTTTGTCTTAGCTAAACAGTCCACATCACAACTGACTAAAGCAACAAGGAAATATTCACATTTGACAGGTTCCAGGGAATTCAACTGCAAGAAAATGACTCAAAACTATTTTCAACATAGTTGGTAAATAATTGATTAATCAACAAATTGTCGCAGCTCTAACATCACACTTCTTGCAATGTGTCTTTCTCAGGTCCCGCTTAATGTCGGACGCATGTGCTACTCCTCCTCAGTGGTGGGTACAAAACTTCATTCATTGTCAGCCATTCATAAATGGATCATTAACCTTTGTCAATGTTGTGATGTAACGTCTGTCTTCACAGCCCACCACCAAGCTGTTCATTGATGGGAAGTTTGTTGAGTCCAAAGCTACACAATGGCTGGATATTCATAATCCTGTAAGTACTTGGCCTACATCGCTAAACACAGTGCATTTTATCCCCTAAAAACCATATAAGTAGTGTTTCAGGTTCATAATACTCAGGTTTGGTATCCCTGACATGGCTCATACCGTAGCAGTAAAGTCCATGAAATTGTTGTTTAACCTGTTACATGTTACATTTATGCCTGTACCTGTTATTACAAACAGGTGTCTGTGGTTAAACATATTACAGCAGCTTTTAATGAATGTTGCGGATCCGCTCATCCTTTTCTCCTCTGTAGGCTACCAATGAGGTGATAGCCCGTGTACCTAAAGCCACACAGGAGGAGATGTTGGCTGCCGTGGACTCCTGCTCCAGAGCCTTTCACACCTGGTCTGAGACCTCCATCTTGGCAAGACAGCAGGTCTTTCTGCGCTATCAGCAGCTTATCAAGGACAATATTGTAAGTCAAAAGGTCGTGAAGTGTAAAGTGCAACTGTGGAACTTTTCAACTTAATTTTAATAGTATGTCATATTTAACCTCTTCATCTATTATATTCATATTATATCACACCTGAAGCTGAACACAGAACTGCTTTGATGGCTAATCTTGTGTTGCAGAAAGAACTTGCCAAGTCCATCACAGTGGAGCAGGGCAAGACCCTTGCAGATGCAGAGGGTGATGTGTTCAGAGGATTGCGTAAGTTTCTCTCTATCACACACACGTGTACACAAGCAAATGTGTGCACACACACAGACATACCTTTATACCCTTATATGTTACGTGGGCTTTTGTGGTAGCAGAAATGGTTAATGAGTTATATTAGCTTCTGTATATGATCTGATGATCAGGTGAGCTAGAACAAAGGGCAGTTTACTACATGAACCGTTTACGTGACAGTCACTATGTCACCTGTTGAGCTGTTTTTATTAAAACCTTACTCAGCCAATTTCTTCTTCAAAAAAAAATGGATTCACATATCTTGGACAAATGAAAACATCTGCATTATGAATTGGGTTATATGTTCTCTGCAGAGGTTGTGGAGCACTCCTGCAGTGTCACCTCTCTGATGCTTGGTGAAACCCTGCCCTCTATCACCAAGGACATGGATACCTACACCTACCGCCTGCCCCTTGGAGTGTGTGCTGGCATCGCCCCCTTCAACTTCCCTGCCATGATCCCTCTGTGGATGATCCCCATGGGCATGGTGTGTGGCAACACATACCTGTTGAAGCCGTCAGAGCGGGTACCAGCCTGTACCATGCTGCTGGCTAAGATGCTGCAGGATGCCGGTGCTCCAGATGGGACGCTCAACATCATCCACGGGCAACATGACGGTGAGAGTTGGTCTCTGTAACCTGTAGTTATAACTGTTAGAAGTAAGTTTATATTTTCATAGTTTTTTTAACTACATAAAAAATACATATCATATATAAAGTCACTTTTTTTCTTTAATATCAAGAAAGAAATGCATACCTGTGTTAATCAGTCCCTATTTCATTGAACTTCCAAACTACGAGTAGATCAATACATGAACAAGCAAACACATTTTAAATGTTCTGTAAATGTTATGTGTTTTTACTTCATAATTGACCAAAATCTATAAAAAAAAGAACTTTCAGTGCTTGGTTTAATTGCATGACATTCATGCAGAATCACCCAGTGTCAGACATATTAATGGTTAATGATTAGTTCCTGTCTATCATCAATTCATTTAGTTTCTATGATTGTCTTTCTGCTGCAGCTGTGAATTTCATCTGTGACCACCCGGCCATCAAGGCAATCAGCTTTGTCGGCTCAAATCAAGCAGGGGAGTACATTTATGAGAGGGGCTCCAAAAATGGAAAGAGGGTCCAGTCCAACATGGTGAGTGTTCATGCAACACAGGATTCATGCATAAAACTTTCTGTAAAATGTCCAGAAGGTGGCAGCATTGGTCAACAGATTCTCATGTTTTTTGACCCTCATTGCTCCTCCTCACTGCCAGCTGTACAGATGAGATGAAGTACAAAACAGAGCCTGCAGCTGTGCATCACTGCTGAAGAGTTTGACTAAGAATAATGAATGTTACATGTAGTTATTTTTATGTATGTCTATCAATCTCTGTCATCTGGCTATAATGTGGAACAGGTTTACTATAAAACATTCGTATAATTCCCTGATATTATGTTCTCATTTGTCACTAACTAGTTGCTGTAATGTGGACATCAAACTGCAGAAGCGTAACCACTTCTAGTGTATTGTAGGGAGCCAAGAACCATGGTGTGGTGATGCCCGATGCCAACAAAGAGAACACACTGAACCAGCTTGTGGGTGCAGCTTTCGGGGCAGCAGGACAGCGCTGCATGGCTCTGTCCACAGCCATCCTGGTGGGCGAGGCGCGAAGCTGGCTACCGGAGCTGGTGGACCGTGCCAAGGCTCTGCGCGTGAATGCAGGTACCACGCCCCGTCACTCCACCCTTCACCTCTGACTGTCCTTAGCCCCTGTTCCCGGGGGACCTTTGGTTTAGTCATCTTGGGGCCACCCACGCCGCCCTGACCACACCTCTCGCCTTTTGCCCTGTTGTAACTTCACATTGGAGTCAGCTGAAGTCGATGGCTTGTTGAGTCAGCCATGCTGCAAATTTGTGGCCAGATCTGCGGCTCAGACCTAAATAGCGGTTCAGTGCATCAAATCCTTTGAGAAAGGAAGTTGATGTGGCGTAAAATGGCGAACGATTCTCGCTGTTTGCAGTGATATGGACTCTAATTTGTGTAGCGCACAGGAAACCCATAAGTATCCACTTTTTGTGGGAGTGCCTCAGGGTGCCCCTCGTCCTGGCTTTTGCGTTTTGGTGGGTAAAGAAGTATTTGAATGTCGGTGTCTTTGTGTGCTCACATCATGAGAATGCCATTGTATGTAACCTTATAGCTGTTTGTTTTTGGGGCACTGCTAGGAGACCAGCCTGGTGCAGATGTGGGACCTCTGATCACACCGCAAGCCAAGGAGAGAGTCTGCAGTCTGATCCAGAGTGGGGTGGACGAGGGAGCGAAGCTGCTCCTGGATGGCCGAAGCGTCAAAGTCAAAGGTTATGAGAACGGCAACTTTGTGGGTCCTACCATCCTCAGCAGTGTCACAGTATGTGGGTTTGTGTCTTAAAGTGCACACATGAAAACATATTTGCATCTGAGCATCATTTAGAAATGCTTCCAAGACTTAACTGCCATTTAAGTTTTATGTTTCTTTTGTGCTCTCACAGCCTCAGATGAAGTGCTACACTGAAGAGATCTTCGGGCCTGTGTTGGTTGTTCTTGAGGCAGACACTCTAGATGATGCCATCAGTATGGTAAACAACAATCCTTATGGAAACGGTACAGCTATCTTCACCACAAATGGTGCCACTGCACGCAAATACACTCACGACGTGGACGTGGGCCAGGTGAGTGGCTGCAGCCTCCAAATGTGTTCCTCTGTTTTGGGAGAAAGGAGACATTCACATCCTTCTGTAATGTCTATAGAGCATCTCAAGCAAGGGAGCACCTCACATTTCTATTTGAAAACCTTCACACACATTAAAAAAATAAGTTTCCATGTCAAGTATAGCCTTGTTTGCCCCTGACCCAAAATACACATGTTCGGCAACCCCATACCCTCCTTTTCCCCACTAGTCGAGACTACAAATAGCTACAGCAAACATGTGTCCATTCAATCTAAACAGGGGGAAATAAAAACAGTTTTCCAGGTAGTATTTGAGGAGAACTCTTGGATAACACTCAAAAGGGATTCCGAGGGTCGTGTCGAACGTTAATGCATAAATACGGCCAGGCTTTAACCTGTTTGTTTGCCTGTGGAGCCTAGTTATGCCTTGTGTTTGCTGTTCACATGTCGGGGAATGCTGTGCAGGCCATGTGCTGTACTCCTCTCCAAACCTCGATGCAACAAACATCTGCTTTTTTTTCTTTCTCCTCCCTGTACTTTTGCCAAAAGGCCTTATTGTGTTCAAACTTATTGCCGCTGTTTTAAACACTCAAAACCAGCCGTGCCATGTCTCTACTGCCTTCATAACAAAGTGTTTTATGTAGTTTTTCTTCCCTTTCATAATGGCATGTGATACTTTTCAAAACTGCACATCTAAGCCGCAGGTTTAGCTTAGGTTAGTGTTATCATGTAGAGTTGTGTGCAAAAGTTTGGCCACCCTTTGATAAATAACATATTTTGGTGAGTTTTTTTTAATTGAACAAATGTAAACACAGCCTCTCTAGGATGTGGAACATAAACACAGTATCTCCAGAAAACTTTTGTGCATTGTTACTTTTCGTGTCATGATGAACAAAAACAAAAAACATTGTGGCATATGCAAAAGTTTGGGCACCCCTTTATGGTCAGTACTTAGTAACACTCTGACAAATATAACAGTTTCTCAGTAGTTTTTGCAGCCTGGTTTTCTCCCATCCTTTCAAAATGTGTTCTTGGTCAGTCTTTCATGCACAGCTCTTTTAAGACCTACTCACTGATTCTCAGTGATGTTTAAGTCAACGGACTGTCAGAGTGCATTCAGAAAAACCTTCAGCATGCGCTTTGACATATTCCATGGTGGACATAAATGTATTTTTAGGATCATTATCCTCTTGTAGAAGCCATCCTCTTTTCAACTTTTTTACACATGCCAGGATGTTTGTTTCCATGATTTGCTGGTATTTAGTGGAATTGGAATTCAATGATGAGGATGCAGATATGGTCTTCAACTGACTCTTCCATGAAGGTCTTGTTTGTCCAAGCACAGTGGAACGGTGCACCACCACTCCTGAATCTGCTAAATCTTCCTGCAGGTTTTTTTTGCAAATGGGGTGTTCTGACCACCCTGCAAAAAGTTTTGTCCAAGTTTTCTTCATCTTCCAGATCTCATCTTGACCTCCACAGTTCCCCCAAAAGGCTGTCTCTTAATTATGTTTCACAATGTAGTGCATGGAGTCTGCTTAGAGGAACCCCCTGAGCGTTTGCACATTTCCTAATGACAGTTGTTGATGTGCCTAACGAGCCGATAAAGGTTTGAGACTTTGTAAAAATCTGAATCTGAAACTTCTGAACTCTTAGGGTGCCTGAACTTTCGCATACGCCACATTTTTATTTTTGTTCAATATGACATAAAAAGTAATGTTTGCTGAATATATTGTTAAGTTCCATATCCCCAAGAGGTGGTTTTTCGACTGAAAAAAGTCCCTAAAATATGTTATTTATCAAAGGCAAACTTTTGCATATAACTGTGAGCTTGTTTTTTAAACAGCATGGTTGTACCGCCTCTTTCATCAGCCGCATTTTACTCATCCTAGCAATTTAGGATTCCTGGGAATTGCCTTACAAAGCTTACACTTAAGGAAATGAAAGAGACACTACTTGTTTTCTGCAGGTCGGAGTCAATGTTCCCATCCCTGTTCCACTGCCTATGTTTTCCTTTACTGGATCAAGAGGATCTTTCAGAGGCGACATGAACTTCTATGGAAAACAAGTACGTAATCAAATAAACAAATGTATCCTATTATTTCATGTAAAACAATTTGATATGTAGAAGACTGATGTCAACGTTTGTTTATTTTTATATTTACTCTCCCCAGGGCATCCATTTCTACACACAGATCAAAACTGTAACCTCACAGTGGAAAGCTGAAGATGCTACCTTGAAAACTCCTGCAGTTACCATGCCAACTATGGGACGCTAATTACCCATCTGTTGATCAGCCCAATTTAAAAGAAGATACCTTTCTTCCACATAGAAAACAGTTCAATGTGAATAGATCATACATATTGATTATTGAATAATAGTTCCCCTTATAAAGATTTTATACTAATTTTGTATATACAGACACTATAAATATACCACTGTGGCCGAAATTAACTATGCAAACAACCTGTGTACAGCCAAGTAAATGTTACTTGAAAAAAAATGGTGTTCTCTCTACTGGAACACCAGTACTGTGTCTTTACTGTAGTGTTCTGTATAAAATCCCCATGAGTGTTAAATTTAACTCACTACATTGTGTTCCACTGATCCACTGAGATTATATATTTTGGTATCCGCACATTGTGTTCAGAATGCAATTTTGAATTTAGGGAAAAGATCCCTAAAATGGGCTATGTCAGAATTTAAACAAACTTCATGTGAAAGAGAACAGCCAGAAGCCACATATACATGCATGGTAAGATATTTATAATAAGCACAAACAAACGTCTCGTATTCTACTTAACACGCATGATTGACACTGAAGGGTGCAAAGCAGAGGCAAACAATCCAGAGTGTAATATAGAGGCCACACAGAGGTCATGTGGTGTGTATATCCGGCAGACTGTATGGGTTTGAAGGCAGAACGGACTCAGGCGCCTGGGTGATGAAGGTCGCCGCGGAGAGCTCCTCTCTAATTCTGTAAGACAGTCATCATTATGCAACAATAAAATGTCTGATAAATCACATTTAGGCTCTCATGTTCTCACATCCAATGATTTTTCAGCTAAACATGGAATGTGGGACAAATAAATCTGCTCTAGCTTTCAAAGATGAGGTACAACTTTTATGTTTGTACATTCCTTTAGTGTCTTACCCAGCAGCATCACTGTCAGTTAGGTTCTTCTTCTCGTAGGAGGCAGACAACACCAGATGTTGGCTGGTGTTCCTATCAGGAAATGCAGAGTTGCAATTAAATACAGAGCCTTATAGTGGAAAGCCATGTTTTAGCACACTGCTGCGTGTATTCACCCAGGCCTGGAGCCTGTATTTGAAGGTTACTTCGGGTCAATGTAACATACATGGACTTGCATGCTGCTATCTGACTCTTGGGTCGCCAAATGTTCTGTTATTCTGCTGGACTAGGTGCCAGACCACTGTTAACATGAATATACATCTCCTCCAGCTTGCCATACCTCCATACATCCAGATCCCCTGCACACTCCTTTCTGAAAATCATGTTACCAGCTGCTCTCTGACCACAAGTGTTCAAAGAACAAAATAAACTCCTAGTGCACGTGAAGAGGGGCCAATAGGCTGAAAGCAAATCGACGTGACCAGATGTTTGTTTCCAAGCACATGACTCTGTGGCCAGGCCTATTTTTACTATTGTGCCCAGACTCTTTCTTCATTCTTTTTAAGCAGCTGGATGGAAAAGAAAATTGGTTGATGTTTTATGGTATCCTCTTCTGCTGAGAAAATGGCTGTTTAAAACATTAAAAAGAGGGAGGAGTCACCAGAAGTTCAGCCTGGACTACTGCTTGGTGTCACTGCACTTTGTTCTTCAGAGTTAATGGATCTTGAAGTTTCAATCCATTTTCAGGGATTACGAATGAATTGTAATTGCATTATCAGTGATGAAGTCAATGAGCAACAACCAGCAGGTCTTTAATAAGTTAAAAATAAAACAATTAAGAGGTTTTAGTACCTTGCCATTTGTCCGTTCATTTTGGCAAAGAGGAGCCTAAGCATTTGTTCCTTCTGCTCCCAAGTGAGATCTGAAATTTCAACTTTACTGCCTGGTCGATGCGTCCTGCAAAACAGGTGGATGAAATTAAAATGAATATGAACCACTACTACTGTATAAATTAATTTACATACATACTAGGTGGCATCAAGATGAACCTATGATTAATGTTATGGTTTGTTGACCACTGCAGTTGCAGGTGATTTGGAACCAATACAAGACACATTCAAAAATATCACAGACACACAGTAGTACCAGTCATGGAAATGATGAGAAGACCTACCACCTTGCAGCCGCCTCCATGTCTGAATAGACAGAGTTGGTACTGTGGGGGCTTTTATGAAAGGTGCGGATGGGTGGAAACTTAAGCCTTCCTGCTGTGGCTTCTCTCACCCTCGAGCGATAAGCCTGTAGTGCCTCCTTTTTGTACTGTAGCCTGCTGCCCTTGATCTCCTGCTTCACCTGAGCCAGTGCGTCATGGAAGAATTGCTCCACCTCTGTGCGCTGCTCCACAATTGTGTGGGCTAGCTGCTTGACATGCCCCAACTCTCTCTCCCGCATGGCAAGTACTTTCTGCAGCTTCTCCAACTCCACCTGGCTGGCCTGGGCCTGGATGCTGACCAGGACCTTTTTCTTCTCCTCTTCTCGCTGAGCTTCCCTAGCTTTTAGCTTTAAGGCCTGCTCCAGTGATGCTACCTTTTCCTTCAGTTTAAATACCTCCTCTTTCTGGTCCTCCATCTGAGCAGCATTCTTCTTGATTATCGTCTCAAATGTGTTCTGGGTGAGTGGACAGAAGAGCAAAGCAGTAAAAAGGTTGATACCATACTCACATTGGAAAAACATAGGTAAAACCTATACAGACTTGTGCTCAAGTGTGTGCCGTTGAGTGATTGGCTAAAGCTTCATCAAGGCAGATTTACTTCCTTTATTTACTGTCATCATCAGTGGTAAGATTAATGTGCCTAATATTTATTTGTCTTCAAGAATCAGTGCCAGAAACCTGCGAAGGAGAAGCCACTGAATTTGAACCCATACACCAGTGGAAACTCGCCACAACCACTGACCACTGAGAGGCTGAGTAGAAGTGAAAAGAGGAGGGGAGGTGGGAGCGGGACCACAAGCAAAATACACAGGGTTAGCACAAGTAAACAACACAAGGGAAAAACCACCTGAAATATACTGTGTGTTCCTCAAAACTGCAATGATTGAAAATGACTTTATCGAGATGAATGCTCTCTATCCAAGGACGGCCGGTGTCTTATAGTAACACTGCTGTTTGCTTTCCTTTGGTTCACACATACCATGTCCAGTTCCAGGGACGCCTTTTCCTTAGCCAATGAATCTGTCAGTTTCTGCAGGTCCTCTGCCTCCTTTATGTGATATTTCAGTGCTTCGTTGAGACGGACGTTCTCCTTGAACACAGAGCGTGAGGCATCGTCCAGCTGCCTAAATAGTTGTCAGTACAAACAAGTGAACCACAGAGAAATTTGTCTGTAATTAAAACATTTTTAAGACTGTCTATTATTCAAGATGGTGAAGGATTTTGGAAGCTGTGTGGATATTTGGATGTTAGCATGCAAAACATATCACACATTTTTTTCTGTCAGTGTCTTGGTTCTTATACAGCAAATTGAATCACAGTGAACTTATCACCGTGGTTTGGCTTTTAAGACAAGCTGAGTGTTCAAAACTGAATCAATCACTGACACTAAAACCAGCAGGACCACATCAGGATCAATGTTGATGTTTTATAAGCTGTAAAAAAAAAAACTAAACTTGGCAGAAGTGAAATATACAGACAATCTTACAGCCTCAAAAGTAATAAACTATGGTTGTCATCCTCCTCCCTGCAGGACACTCTGGGATGGATGAGGATGTGAACGTTGACTTAGGTGACACACCGCCATGAACATGATGAATCAGTGCGGTCAAGAAAATAACCGTAGTTCTAATTATATATAGTTACATACGTCTATACTTATATATAGTAAATTATTTTTTCTTTGTCAAGGTACAGTTTAAGCTGTAAAATTAGACCATAAAGGAAAAGTGGATACACACTCACACAATGGCTTCACTGTGGGCCTTCTCCACTACCATGGCTATCGTTTGCTCAGCTTCTCTCTCCAGACGAGCCTGCAGGGAAATTTACACTTACTGTACTGTTCCTCCTGGGACAATAGCAGTCCCTACTTTTTTCACCAACATCTTCTCTAATATGTTCATGAAAAGGAGGAGAGATCCCACAATTATCTATCTGCTACTTACATCAGTGATTTTACCACATTATTTATTATCATCCATACTGATCAGAAAAAGAGCATTGTAGGTGCCCCTTGAAGAATTGCTGCTACCTTTTCTTTGAAGAATTTGCACTCCATTTTGTTTATGGTTTCCCCGTGCTTCTTCTCAGCAATGTCCATACTCTCTCTTATCTACAAAATAAAAAAGTCATAGTTACTGATACCATTTACACATCATGACAAAATAACAAGCACTCACGAAGAAACATTTCATCCTTTGTTTTTTCCTCACATCATTGAGCTCCTGCTCCATCTGAGCTTTCTTCTTCTGAAAGTCCTTAATTTTCTTCATCCCATCCTGTATCATGTTAAAGTCACCGGATTTCTTTCTGAACAGTTCCTTCATCTCGTTGATTTCAAGTGTGTAGTCTTCAATCTGTTGACACCAATCATATAATCAGATACACAAAATGTAACATTCCACGTGTTAAATGTGTGCCAACAAGAGGAAATTGCTCCAAAATTCCCACCAATGAGATCAGCTTGTGTCAGTGAGGGAAGGACATTTTTGTTCCAAGTTCACTCGGGTCATGCATCTTTTGCTAGCCAACTTAAGCACAGATCTGTCAGGCTAAATACCTCAAGATGCTACTGTGGAAAAGCCAGCCTGAGCAAAGATGTGACAAAGTGACCAAAGTCTTGAGAGACTAGCAAAACATGCACCCACAAACTTGTACATGATGACTAAATGAGAGGTTATCAACCATCAGATTACAACTTTAGGCCTAATCGTTATTCTTCAGATATCTTCAAAATATCCACCCGTTTAAATTCAAAAGGAATTGGTGCTGCTTGCTTCTGACTTTTCCCCATGCTGTGCAGTAACTCCAGTTGTAAAAATCTTTATGGAGTAATTATTTGGATAACTGAATTTATCAACACTTGAAGTTTCGTTCTGTCTTACTCCTAAGACATAAACCAGGCATTCACGTTCCCTGAGTGCCTTTGATGGAGCAGTTTTCCATTAGCTAAGTCCATTTTCGAGATGAGCCATTTTATCACCTCACAATAAGAAAAATGCTGTAAGCATCAGGTCTTGAAGTCACATCTTTTAAGGCAACCACACAAAAGTATTTTTTCCACTAACTGGACATATGTGACATGCATGTCTAAAATAGGGATGTTTCAAGTTGGTCTAGACCATGCCTCTTTTTTCTTCCTCAAAAGCTTATTGGACTCCACTTTACCAGCATGAAGTAAGATGGGAGATGAAAAACAGCTGCTAGCAAAAGAGGAAATAATTTTTGAAATTTTTTTGTCAAGTAAAGCTACTTGAATTTTGTCATGTCAGTTTGATAGATCGATCATAAACAACAGAGGTCAGAAAAGGACAAAAAGAAAAATAAGTTAATTTGGTTGATGTTATGTAAGTTAAACTGGTGTGTTTGTGTTAAGATCTGTGTGACATGCGAGGTATGGTTAACACATCAAGACCAGCAATGCCATTTCTCTACCAAACACTTTCAAATTATGCTTTTTCTCTGTGGCGCTGACAAGGTTTAAAATAAGAGTAGACCATGTAACTCGGAATGTGACGCTTTGTTTTTTTGTTTTATGGTGGCTTTGTTTGGTTGTTGTTTTCTTAGATAATAAACATAATTACACAGAGGACAACAGATTAGATACAACACAGCAAATTTTTGCTACATGTCGTACACTGTAACTTATATCACAGCAATCCTGTATTCTGCTATTAAGCCATTTAACATGCTAGCCTGTGCAACCTTTGTTTTTACAGTCTATGTGGGGCACATAAAAGCCTGAGTTCCATTTCTTTTTGTGTGGTCGTTTGTTTTTAAACTCACAACTCACCAGTTTGTTTTGCTCTTGACGTGCAAGGGCCTCTTGAGTCTTGAGTGTTTCCTGCAGCATGTTGATCTGTTAAAAAGAGATGACAGCGCATTCAAAAAACTTGTTCAATTTCGTCTCATTCACACCTACGGCCTCATTTTTATTTTACAACCTTCTCCTCTTTTGCTGCATCTCTTTTCTTCAAAAAGCCAGTCACGTCCATGCTGTCCTTCTCCGCGCGGTACAGCTGGTTGGTGAGCTCCTCATTGGCTCGTGCCAACTTGCGACAGGTCTCGCGGTACTGCACCAGCGACTGGTCGGTGACCTGTAGCCTGAGCTCCCACAGGGCAGCGTTGGCCTTGGCCTTTTCCATATCCGACTCTTTGTCCGCCTTCGTATCCTGTTTGCCCTCTTTCTTTCCCTTCCTGTGGTGAAACAGAAAATTTAACGTTTAATGTAGCTAAAACAAAAAGTAACATTAACTTTAAATGTAGCGTGACATAGACTTAGACTCACCCAGCTTTCGCCCTCTTTACTTTGGCGACTTTCTTCTTCGGCATCACTGCGAGCTATTCGACGACTTAACTACTAAAAAAAAAAAAAACCCTGCTAGTAAGAGAGAGAAAAAGTTGCCCGGTAGGGTAATTACCCGGGGGTCTTACCGTTAACGGAAACGGCAGTAAGCCCCTGTGTAAGTCGACCTGCTGTGACTGTTTGCTGTTGTTGTCGTCGTGGAGACGCTGTAACCTAGGAAACGATCCTCTGCTACAGGTCCGTTTGCAATGTATGAAGGTTTAGCACATAGACAATACGTATATGTCTATGGTTTATTACATAGACTGTTCACTCACTGACCTCAGATACACCTGTGCAATCTAATACAACAGCTCTGCTTTAAATTAAAAAATTGATGAAGCTTATACATTGTCAGTTTTTGTTAATATTGTCAGGAAAGTGAAAGTTCACCAGTCAATATAATGCACCTCAGTAATAAAAAATTAATTAATAATATATATTTTTTTGACAATAGATTGCACAGATGTACCCAATGAAGTGTCTGATATAGTCTACATAACAGAGTGTACAGTCTAGACTAGTGCATTTGATACATAAGCCTAAACTAGACTGATAGTCTAGTTTAGGCTGGTGTGGAGTATTAAAATTTTATGTCTGAAATCCATTTTGAATCAATTTTCCAACTTAAGTGGAGGGCTAGGTCCTTCATTAAGGCAATAGGAGCTACACCACAATGTAAAAATACTCAATACCAAGTAAAAACTAAAACTAAACATAGGCTTCTAGTTTCATTCTGTTTTATGGGTTTTACTATAATAATAATTGTTTCTATATTTTTTTATGTTGGTCGTTTTGCACTTTTATTGTTGTGTTTTTTATGTGAAGCACTTTGGTAACTGTTTTGATAAGTGCTATATAGATAAAAATGTTATGATTATTATAAGGAAAACAAAAGCACTCATTATGCAGCAGAATGGGCCCTTTAAGCTTTAAATTACAATCTGTCATGTTATTGGATTATTGCAGATGAATTTGAAGTGCAAGCAGCAGTTGGGTGTTGCAGCTATGGAAGCAGAATCGATTTAAACAACTTTTTGAGCAGTTCAATCCAGTGCATTACATTTTATTAGAGAGGCACTGATACCAATGTGATATCTGTCCAATACAGACTCAAAAAGCTGGACTGGGTGATTTTGCTATTACCATCATTCCTTTTCTTATTGTTCCAGGTCAGAATAGGCCACATCATGGCTCCATACACCCCTCTGCTGTTACATCAGGAGGAAGAGGGAGAGATGACTGCATTAGACCTCAGCAGCCACATTGTTTTGGAAATGAAAACAAAGTCTTTCCCACTGACATTCAAACACACATCTCTTCCTATTTCTCTCCATACTGGTAGCTAGTTGTTAGCTACGGCCACCCACAAACGGTAAAGTGTGGTTTTATGTGACCGGTGTGGCTAGCTACCCAACCAGAGTCACATTTGATTGGATGAACTTTTCTTAAACACCCCTGAGTGCAGGATGAGTCATTAAAGTGAACAATTAACTCACGGATACTGGATTAAAACTTGGGAAATGTATTTTCATTTCATGGCGCCTTTAAACTATACATCTGAGTTCATCACACAAACTCACACAGTTCTCAACATTAGGAAAAAAGGTGGAAAAAGTATATCAACATTAAAAACCATACACATTTGACAACCTGAAAACTAAACCTCTTAGACTGTTGCCCAACCATTTATACAGTCTATGGTCCACGTAATATTCAGTTTCACTCAGTTCAAAAAGCTGAACTGGATATCTCTGTCTCATGGGGATAGAAATTCTGCCTCCTTTTCATTTATAAAGCTTTGATCCAAAAAAAGCATACAGTACAGTACCAGCCTCCTGAAGTACTGCAGATTCAGGACAACCTTCATGCGTATAAAATTATAATACGCATTATAATCTCGCAGAGCATCAGATGAGATCCATCCAAATCATTACATTTTTGAAGCTAGAGCCAGCAAATATTTTAATTTTTATCTTGATAAATTACTTAAAATATGACTTTAGGTTATGGGTGATTAATTTTCTGTCATTTGACTATCTGATTATTCAGATAATTGTTTCCTTAGTACCTGGGTTCAGGGAAACCAACCTTTGTCAAAACACTGCACTTTTGTTAGAAAATGTTCCTAAATTATCAAGATATTACCAATGTAGTGTGACCGTTTTGGTTGATATCTTTTTTATTATTAGAAATTAGGCTATTTATGATCTTCTAGGTATTTCTTTTTATATCGCCAATGTTGCACGTTTGTTTAATCGTGTATTTCCTTGCAAAAGAGCGAGCGCCTACTTAATGTGAGTTTTGCATGAAGATCTCAATCAATCAAGTGCTGTGGTAGATCATTAGATACAGATGTATGCTGTGCTCAGCAGCCTCTGGACTGACACTGCATGGCTGTATTCATCACTTGTCTCGTAATTATATCTCTCTCATACTGGGCACTATCAAACAGGATCTGTTTGCACATGATCTCCTCCCACATGATGACATGAGATACATTTGGCTTCTGTCAGCAGTATTGTCCATGTTGTCCTGAAAAGAACTATGTGTTACTTACTGCCATCCCCCACAGTTGTTTTTTGCTGGAGTTATGGGAAAACCACTAGGATCAATGTTAAATGCAGTTGGCTTACATGTTCGAAGAAGCTCATCCAAAAGAAACAATGTAAAGTTAGCGCAGGTCATAATTCAAACTCAGAACCACAGAATTCTCTCCATCATCTTGTTCAACTCTCAGCTGGAGTCTGAGCATGTCCACCATACAGTAGATTATTCTACAAACAAAAAAGCAGATATCACAAAAGTGTTGGGTGTAGCTACTGTAAACTGAATCATATAGGGTCGCTCTCTGCTCTGGCACCGTGAACAGAGTTTTAAGACTAAATTTAAAGGTAATTACTATGACAGTGAGGAGAGAAAACTGAAATAACCCTGAGCTTTTCAAAGCTGTCATTATCATTGGAATTGTAATGACAAGGTTTGGGTCTCTTCAATGGACTTTTTGGGGTAGGACACCCACAAACATGGCATTCCTGAGGGTAACATTGCAACATATTAATGATATATTGCTCAGTGTAGATTACAAAGCTGGGGTCCCTTCTCATGCTTTATGGTTTCAGTTAACTTGAAACAAAATACCAAAGCTCATATTGAGACTACCTCTCCTCTAAAACATGGTGTTTGTAATGTGCTGTGTCATGTCATAGGCAGGCACTTTACTTACTGTAAATACAGGAGCTGTTACAAGACATCCCAACATGATTTGGTGACCTATTTTAGATTTTCCAATAGATCACTTTATTGTATGTAATTTTATGTTTCTAATTTTTCTGTTGTTAAATCTAGATTTGTGTAACATTATACTTGGAGGAAAGTTGCTATTTCATCACATTATAATGGCAACGCAAATGTAGGTGTGTGTCGAAAACTAAAACATGGTGTGATTCACTGCAGGTGGATCAAGGTGGATTACTGCTGTCCAGGATGTGTCTGAACATTTAAAGTAAGCACATATCTTATCATGGTTTTAGATTGAACACTCACACACAATACAGATAAAACTTTTTTTTAATAATACATTTTAATTCAGGTTGTATCTATCACATTATCACACTGTTAACATGCAACCAGGACATCTATGGGCACAAGTCAGTGAGAGGTCCAGCACATGTACGCTTTGATAGGGGCAAACGACCATTCTGGTGAACCACAGGATTGAAAAAAGTAGCCACAGTATTTAGAAAAAAGGAAGGAGGAAAGAAAGTCCAATATTTTTAGTCTAAATTACAGTGTTGGAACAGTGCTTTGCACAGTTGAGTGTCCTGGGAGGGGAATGGCATGATGGGTGAACACTGGTGCCAAGCCCCACCCTCCCCACATTGTCCTCTCCGTGGACTTCCTGCACTCTCTTGTACCCATCTGCAGGACCTCTGCCCTTCCCTTACCCTCGTGCCTGGGCTGGCCGACAGCTCCGTCTCTGCCTCAGTTGCCCGCTGCATGAGGTGAAGCAGTATAAGCACAGGTTAAGTCAGGGTTGGGACTGGGTCAGTTTCCCAGGGATGCTTCAACTGCCAGACTACCAGCGCCACTTGTTTCAGATCTCTGTCCTCTTTCTGTTGATACAAAGTGGGTGAAAAATATCACAGCCCAGTACAAATCTCAGTTCAAGTAAGGTCTCAGTTCAAGTTGCTGTGCCTCTGTGCACATTCTGCACTAAAACCAATGACTCTGAACATTGCATGAGACAAAATTAGTTGATACACTGCAGCATGTAGTATGATACCATGCCAGCCACCCACCTAAATCGGAGAAACAGCCACTCATGCTTTTCATGCATTCTGTCATGAAACGTGCCTCGCTGCCCAAATATTTCTCCCTTGGAAAACCTGTGGTTAACACAAGGATGAGTGGGAGTGAGATGATTACTAACATTCTTTTAACTTTTATGCCAGCTGGAGCGCAGGTCATATTTGCATATTTTAAAGTAGGTGAAACTGCTGCAGATTTAATGTGCTGATTATTGCAGAATCACAAAAGGAAGGTTGAAAGGATTTTGTGCACAATTCTTTCCAACCACTGAACATGATTAAGCAGAGTTTGTATGACATCATAAATTAAAACCACAATCCATCTTACCTGCAATAATGAGCCACATTTCTAGTCTAAAATAAAGTACTTTTGGTGTTTTCGTGACATTTTTAATTGAATATGTTACACACAAAGCCCAAAGGTATTTAAATAAATCAAGACTTTTCTTAAATTCTTAATCCAAAATGAGAGTGAACATTACAACATGATAATATTTAAGCTGCTGCATTCAAAACTGTAGTAGGATAATTTATTTTACAACGTATATTTCTTTATAACATCTAAATACAAACATGCATCGCTCCTAATTTAGACAGAAGCCCAATTTTGAACACTCAAGAAGTTGTGAAAGTCCAAAAAATTTAATGGTGAAGGAATTTCTGAGGCAAGTTTCTATGCAAGGCTTAAATACACCCATAAAATGTATTTAAAGACCTTTTCTTTCAGAGTCTTTTTCAGGGGGAGCCATTCATTTTGGCTCCTTTATTAACCCCATTCTCCTTTCCCAAGAAGTTTTGGCTCCAGAGTACCCAGTAAAGATGAGGAGGGGAAAAACATAGCCAAAAATAATTATCCTCCTCCTCCTTAACAAAAAAAGAAAGAAAAAAAGAAGAAGAATAAGAGGGAAATGCTGTTGGAGGGCAGGTAGTCTCCAGCTCAGCTCACAGGAGGAGGGGGGTGGGGGGGACTCTTGATGGAGTTGGGATGGACCTCTACAGGATTGGTGGATGGCTGCTCTCCGTGTGGCCCCACGCCAAGCCCTTATGTCTTTATATACTGTAAACAGATGACCAGACAGTCCTGAGTGTGCACCGCATCCACTCTACTTCTCTCCATCTTCACTGCTCTCTCTCTTCAGGGCCCAGGTCAATCTGTGAGAAGGCTGCGCTTTACTCCAGCATCCACCAGGGCTTCTTCTTCTCCTTCTTCTCCTCCTGCTTTTAGTTCTTCTTCCTTCCTTCTTTCCTTCATTCATTTATTTATTTATTTATTTTTTTTAACTCCTGTTGTTTCTTCTCTCCGGCTTTGTGAAAACAATGGCCACACCGAATCTTCTCCTCACACTATCCGTCTGGCTCTTGGCTGGGAGCCTTTTATCGGAGGCGACTTACTACCGGCACCACCGCTACGTCCCCCACTTCTATCGCTACCGGGAGCATTCCGCCAACACTGAAAACCTCCTCCCTGAAGTCTCCAACCCGGTGGCTGAAGTGTCGCAGCCTGATGTGCCGACCTACCCCGAGATTCCTGAGGTCTTCCACCCGGCGCCTGAAGTCATCCACCGCGTACCAGAGGCTTTCCACCCGGTGCCTGAAGTCATACATCCTGCACCTGAGCCTTACCACCCACCTGTGGTTTTTCAGCCCGTACCTGAAGCCTCCTCTCCCGTCAACCAGAGCCGTGTTTTCTATGGGATCATGTTTGACGCTGGGAGCACAGGCACCAGGATCCACATCTATAAATTCATCCAGAAAGACCCCGGTAAGTGCTCTAGTCGCTCTGTGCCTCTAAACCAATAGTAGGGCTTTGCACATGTTGCAGGCTCCAGCTCTGTCTGCTGTTAGGTCATTCAGTGTGTGGTTTAAGGACAAACATGCAGGGACAGAGAGCATGGGTAATACAGCATCTAAAAGTAGCCCAGCTGGATTTTTAATTTGCCTGTCTGACTCAACTGTGTAGGAAGCAGACCTCTAAAACTCATTCTGCATGTAGGTGACGTACTGCAGTCAAAATATCACCAGCTGTAAAAGAAAAGCTATGCAATTAAATTAATTGAAGCTTCTTTATTCATATCCTGAAATGTCACACTGTTCGCTCTGTATTTTATGATCTGTTCACTGATGCTGACTCCTTTTTTTAGTTGAGCTGCCAGTTCTGGACAATGAAATGTACCATGCAGTGAAGCCCGGACTGTCTGCGTATAAAGACAACCCTGAGGAGGTATGTGTGCCTGTTTTCTTTGCTGATTTCCATCTTGTATTATTAATTATCAGGTATATTCACTGTCTGCAAACCACCAAACCACTGGGATTTTCTTTGGGTTGGGTTCATGTGATGTAAACACAGTGCAATTATGAAAATGCCTTCTGCTGTTGCTTACACTGCTGTCCACTTCTGTCTGCTGTATTTACCTACATTTGACTTACAGGACTTTGATCAGTGAAAATGATTTCTTAGTTTGGTTAACCAATGTCTTTTTCTGTTCTCCGACTGACCATAATTGTTAATTGTGCTGCTTGTACTATAACTGATTGCCATCTCTTTCTGCAGGGTGGCAACACCATCCGACAGTTGTTGAAGATTGCCAAGAAGACAGTCCCAGAGGACGAGTGGAAGAGGACCCCGGTTGTCCTGAAGGCCACAGCGGGTCTGCGTCTGCTGCCTGAAGACAAGGCAAACGCTCTTCTGAAGGAGGTGTGGCACATTTTCTTTCTGCCTTTAGACAGTTTGGCACAAACACCACCCATCCCGCCATAGAGCGGAATGAGAAACCACTAAATGCTTACAAGTGTCACTGAAAAAAAAGAGGCAGCAAGTCTGCCCATTTGGTGGCTATCATGTTGCAAAAAAACAGCTGTTGTGGGGTTGTGTGGAGTAACCATATTTGTCATTTCAAGTATTAAATCTAGGCTACTGTTCCAGCCGTGCTTCTGGTAGAACTATAGTATCTGTCACTCTAAAAGAGAACACAGTACACTTGGCTGTGTAGTGTAATACAGTTCAGTATTGTTTTAACACATAGCCAGTAAATAGTCATATTGACATGATGATACATTTGTTCCACAGGTGCGAGAGGTATTTTCTGAATCCCCCTTCTTTATGCCAAACACCAGTGTTTCCATCATGAATGGAACAAATGAAGGTAGGTAAGGTTTTGTGATTTTGTTGATAATGTCTAACCAGGTGCTTTAACCTCATTCATTACCTAACAATACTGCTCTCGTAATTCATTTTACAAGAGGTCTGTTAGTACAGAGTGAGTTGCTGCCCCACGCCCAATAATTTAGTCAGATCCTCCACATCGGTCATTAAGACACCCTCACTATGTTATGTTTTCATCATACAGCATGTGCCGTTCATTATCTTCACTTTATGAGTGCAATAACTCAACATCTGAGACACTTATAATTACCTGGGCTGGTCTGCCATCCCACATGTTAGACTGACTTTAATATCAGCCTAATGAAAGAGTTATCTCCTCTACTTTTTTCACTACATTGAAATGGGCAAATACAGTGTTTCATATGTTTGTTGTAATCACTTCTCAGGGTTTTACTAATGTAGACATTTTCACCCATGTGCTGTTTCAGGAGTCCTCGCCTGGGTCACAGTGAACTTCCTCACAGGTAAGACATTGCTTGTGTTTTGCTATGGTGGTGTTAGTGGTCAGGAGGCTCATATCTGAGGCTCCAGTGTATACAGAAGCCTAGTAGTGAAAGACTCTTGTCTCCTGTCTGAGGTTATGAGCTTGAATCACTGGCCCCAAACATGTTGCAAAAACAAGTAATATTTCCTCACATTTTTCTGGAAGGTGCTATCAAATTTATCTTAAACAACAACCTTTGAGCTTCAAAACTAAAAGTTATTTTCCCTCTTAGTGGGTATGATCTGTAAGCAAGCATTATTTCTGACACTAGTGGTTGTAAAGGTAATCTAAATAAAGCTGCAGATAAACATGTTGACTTCTAATAGATTACACCTTATTATGTACTGTATGATCTACATTCAGTTTGATGTCTGCTTCGTTCTCATACTATAGGTCACTTGTATTCCAACACGAGGAAGACAGTGGGGATCTTGGATTTGGGTGGAGGATCTACACAGATCACATTCCTTCCCAAGTCAAAGGTAAATTAAACTCTTTAGTATAACGTCTATTTAAAAATGTTGTTACCAAATCTACACTGCTAAACACTTGTTGTTTACCCAACAGAAAACAGTTCAGTCTGCTCCCTTCAGTTACATCGCCAGATTCAACCTGTTCAACAGCACATATGAACTCTACACACACAGGTAAACAACAGATTAACAATATGCTGTATTTGATTTTGCCCATGGAAACTCAGTTCTGTGTAGTAGTAATAAATGTGCCAACGCCCAAAATCTCACCATATACGTGTATTATCATCACATAGCTACCTTGGTAATGGACTGTATGCAGCTCGATTGGCAACTCTTGGAGCATTAGGAGCTGATGGTACAGTATCTAAAGTATTTTATCATTAAAATATTTCTTTAATCAATTTATTCAATGGAAGATTGTGACCTGTTTTCTTGTTTTTGTTTTCCAGGTCTAGATTGGAAAGTCTTCACTAGTTCCTGCCTCCCGAAAAAGTTCAGAGAAGATGTGACTTTTGGAGGAACCACCTACAAAGTTAGCGGGATTCCAGACGGTAAGATAAAAGCACCCTGAGGTTTTATTGCCTTCCCACTGCCTTGGATCCAGCAATCCCTGAATTCCTTTCTCAACTCTCTCAACACAATAGAGTACAGTATAATACAGTCTCACATGAAAACATTTACCCACTGAAGTTTCTGTAACCTTGGCGCCAAACGCATGTCTTGTCATCCTCTCTCTCTGTCTTCCCTCTTGAACAATTATACTGCAGTCAACCTTGTATTTAAACGAAAAGAAAACTGTCAGTTAAAGTTCACAAATAAGGCAGTCACTCCCATACCACAGTCAAGTAGCCAAAAGATGCTGGGCTTGTCCCTCAGTTGTTATTTTTTTTGTGTAACGAGTGGCTTGATCTGGACCGCTCACAATTATGTGGTAAAAATAGACAGGCCAACAGGGCCGCGTTAACTGCTGCTCTTGTCAGCACATGGTTTTGCCGGCACGACTAAGTCAACCATACCCATGGGGCTGTGTGAAACTTGTCCTTCTGGGGCTTCCATTATATGTTATCTGTTAAGTCCCTCCAGTTTCAACCCATGGTTGACCTCAAACAGAGTCTCCAAGCTCTCTTAATTGCATTCCATCCATTGCTGGTCCATGCACCTCATTGTTTACTCATTTGTACAGACATCATACATTTTTCAGTATTTTTTAAATAATTATTTGACAAAACTACATTCACTGCCTCTCTATCTTCAGGCTATGCGGGCTATAAGCTGTGCTACTATGAGGTGATGAAGGTCATCAAAGGAATAGTGCTCCAGCCTTACGAAGTGAAAGGCAGCAGCGTCTTCTACGCTTTCTCCTACTACTTCGACAGAGCTGTGGAGTCTGGCCTCATCGGTGAGTGGGCACAGACACGCAAAGAGTCACCTTCCAGTGCCATTATCTTTCAAGCTTATTATCATCTTTGCCACAAAATAGGTATTCATATTGCATGTTTGTTTTTTCTTCACAGATGGTAGCCGGGGTGGTGCAATTGAAGTCAGGGATTTCAAGAAGAGAGCCAAAGAAGGTAAGAGTTACATGTTATCTTCTCTAGGGTTGGATAAACTGGCGTATGAAACCAACAATCTTACAAGTTATATATATCGGTCTAACCGCAAAATTTTACAAAAAACAGTCTATGCTCTCAACAGCACAATGACTAAACTTTGTGTGCGCCCCAAACACTTGCGCACTTGTCAGACAGAATTTATTACAACAATAAAATGTAACAGATTATTTGCTCAAACGTTTTATGGAGACAGATTGTAACAAAAATGTAGTTTATTGTAGAGTAAAAATATGTTAACATAGCTATAAAATCTGTAGTATGTGTAACCAGTACACAGCATGCTTATCAGTTTTTAGTGTGTGGCACTTTTAATGTAAAACCAGATTTATAGCAAGGAGGACTGAGTTGGTGTCAGTTACGTAAGGCTGTTTGTGTTGTGAGAATACTGTCACATGGTCTCGATGAACAAGTCTGGCTCATACTGGGCTGGCAGCTGAGCAGAAGATGTCTGTCTGGCCCCGGCAGGAGGGCACCTGACAGCCACACACCACCTGAGGGTTGACACATACTGAACCACACTCTCACTGTAAAAGGCTGTTTAAGACGACCACCACCCACCTGCAGCCTTGTGCTGACCCTTGGGCGTTCTTCTCACACCTCCCTGTATACTCTGTCAAACAAAACAGAAAGGTCATCTTTTAATCATGCAGCACAGGGGTTAGAAAAGGTGTTTTCAGCATTAATACAGGGATTCATCATGTGATGCATTAAGGTGCCTTTGTCACAAGCGTTTTGTCAGTTGTACGTGAAACCTGTGCTAATGTCATGTCTAAAACTTGTGGCTTTTTGTGTTCGCAGTGTGCAACAAAATGACCAAATACCGTGCTATCAGCCCCTTCCTCTGCATGGATATGACATATATCACTTGCCTGTTAAAGGAGGGCTTTGGCTTCAAGGACAACACTGTGCTGCAGGTGAGCTAGTCAGAGCAGGGTTACTGTGAACAATGGATGGGGGTGCATGATGAAACCATCCTGTAAATGTGTGTTCTATTTGTACAGTATTTCACAAGAGTCAAACATGTTCTTTTGTTAAATCAAAATGATGTAAGAAATTGTTTGCTTCTTTGTGGTTTTGATGAATATGCACTTCTCACTCTGTTCAACAGCTTGCCAAAAAGGTGAACAATGTGGAGACGAGCTGGGCCCTGGGAGCAACCTTCGACTACTTCAGAAACCTCAACATCCACTAAGGGCAGCTCGCTGTTGTTGCAGCCGGCACTGAGAGGGACAGTCTGTCACTGTGGGGCTTCCCTTCCTCCATCCACCCTCGATCAGCCCGTCCCCCTCACAGACACAACCCAAGCCCCTCATCTTTTCCTCAACCTCAGCACCCTGCCGAACACTCCGAGAACTGTTGAAAAAAGAAATCACTATATTTTTATAAGGCCAGCTATTTCTACTGTATGTCAAGCTCATAACTGGTGGGCTAACTTTTATTTTTTGTAAAACGTTTACATTTTTGATTCCTTATGGGTGTCTGAGTGTCTGAAGTGGGTGTCTTCCTCACCTACCTGTTAAGTGTGTAGACGGTAGTTAAGAAGCAATACAGCCAGTCATGGTATTTTGGTGCTTACTGTGGTCCTGGTGTGCAATGTACAGAATAGTGGGATTTATAAAGAGATTGGTTCCTGGAAGTACAACCATTTGTCTTTATAAATGCCAGTAAATTGATCTTCTTGTTATATTAGCAGTAAATTATTTTACAGGACCCTAATTCATTTCCCCCTAGCCATAGACAAGTTGGACAGAATTGGAAATAGAGCAGTTGACGAGCTTCTTTTCTTCAATTTTGCACATAACACTTTAATTGCAGACATTGTAGCCAAGACACAGTCAGTTGCTTTGATGTCGTCTACAGGGTTGTACATATTCATCAAGTAGTTTTGGATTCAGAGTGTTGTATAGCTGTCACATGTATGATGTCTGATGTTAGTGCCTTTGTTTTTAAAGTTCAGACATTTTTTTGTCTAGAGTGGAACAGTCCTTATCAATCATGGCTAAATTTCAGGACCCCCCACCCCACCCCCCAAGTCTGAACCGCATATTAGGCTAGCAATGGAAAAAACTTCAAGGGTAGTTCTTACATAATTTACAGGTATTAAATGCAGGGGAACATGTAAATAGGCATTATGTTAAAAATAAGTTTGAAACCTTCATTTGTAGGGATGTAGTTGGTTGGTTGAAAGCAATACTTACATTGAATTCTGTTTGTCATTTTTCTTGTGAACTGTAAAAATATTTAAATAACTGAAAGTTTATCTAATACAGAGTATTTTAATTAATATTATCAACATTAACTTTCTGTGTAGCCATGCCTTTGCAGTCTTTTCAGTATTCAACTCATTCCATAACTACTGCTGTATATACATATTGTAAACCTTTATAAGTGAGATCATTTGACAGGAACTGCTTTTACATTGCAAAACCTTTATGCTGCACAATTGTTCAAAAATGCCTCTATGTTCATCAGCTGAATAACCTGATGATAGACAGTATGTACATTTTATTAAATCCAGTGAAATACTGTATAAGTGTATACTATACATGTATGTTTTAATAAAACATGAAAAACTTTCCATATGAATATGTTTCTTTTTCCAAGAGTTCTTGTAATGAAATGTTATAAGGTGCACTTGTCTCAAGTAGTCTATGTAGAAATTAATTTCAGCTTTAAACTGAGCATAAAATCATGTTTTAAACTGTGCAAATATTAGATTTACGATATTGCCCATGACTGTACAGACTGAACACAATTTCCACCATCTAAGAATGAAGCACTCCACGTTTTAATAAAAAACTGTATTTCCTGGATAATAGAGGATTGTATTTAGAAAACTACAGAGGATTTTAACATAAAATGAACAATCCTTATGTTTTTTATATACCGAACAGTGTATGCATGATGCACTACAACAGAGGTACAGCACTTCACTACATATCAATGTGGATTTACTTTGCACCAAAGTGTATACAAGAAAAAAAATCCCAGAAGAGTAAAATAGATCTTTATTATTATTTTAGGGTTTTTCTGACATACACATTTTTTACAGCCTTTACAGTCACTGGATATCCTACGACGACCACTTCATGACATGCGCCTCACTTGCTTGCAAATGCCATGATCTGCTCCTGCAGAGGGAAAAGAGACATCAACTGAAAAACTCATAATCTTTTAATCATGCTTAACTAAAAGGCTGTTAACAAGTGAGTGGCCCGGCAGACCTCTATACAACACCCATAAAACAGTTAACTCACAACATTTAATACGGAAAAAATGTCACGTTTGACTTAGTGCCTCCTATAGTGAAATGCCTTTACAATCAGTTACAGTTGCGTTGGTCTGAATCACTTAGTAGGGAATAAAGTCATTTCACATGAGTGGTCAGTAGTAAAAGGGGTGTGAAAACACAAGCCAACACCGCTACCCCAGGCCAGCCCTGAACCCCACCCACACACTTTCGGTAACACTAAATTTGGGGCTAAACTTAGATGCCATAGTAGTAGGTTCAGTACCCTGGAAATTATAGACACTGCTAAAGTAAAGCTCCGTGTAATCAGAAAAGAGAGGGTGGAGGGTTGGGTCAGGGTGGGGGCGGAGCTTCGGTTTGACAGGTGGTTGATATTATCTGAGCGATAGTCAGGTTCAGTGGTATGTGTAGTCGGGTACATTGGGAGCTTACTTTTAGTGTTGGAAGCATGTTGGTGGCCTGCAGACCAAAGGTGCGTAGGAGAACAGCCGGAGCAGCATTGGTTGAATAAAGGCGTTTCATGAGGTCGATGGCAGCCATCATGGGCAGATTGTGTCGCTGGCGGTCAGTTTCATATTCTAACAGGTGCTGGATTGCTCCTGTACGAACAACCAAAAAGAGTGGGGGGTTAAAAACTGAGAACATGGTTTAAACGTTTGTATGTCTTTCATATGTTTTCTCCATTAAGTCAATGTGCTGGTGCTATTTTGACTTCAGGACATTTAACAGAGGAAAAAAATAAACACAATAACACATAACAGGATTTTCGTTTTTATGAACAGGGTCTTACATATAGTTCCTGGCAGAATAAACAGAAAATATCAAATAAATTCTGCCGCAAAAGCTGAAGCTTTTTATAATTCACACCAACAGCATGCGTTTGAAATGGGGCTACGGAAAACAGCTTAGGAGAAACCACTGTGCCATGGTTGCAGCACTTGTGTCTTTTTAGAGTTCTCACTGACCCAGGTCCTTCCCGGTAAAGGCTGTTTGGCTTAGGAGCTGTGTGAGGCAAGCCACATCCCCAAAGCCCAGGTTGGCTCCCTGACCCGCCAGAGGATGGACACGATGGGCTGCGTCCCTGAAAAGACAAACACATCCTTCACTGTGTAAACACACTCAACACGCAGTGTGCTATTTTATGTACAGTGCAACATGAAAGTATGTGTGTGAAGCTACAGACTGTGAATGAGCTAATAGCTTAAAAACATACTCCATACTACTAAAATCTTAATCTTATTAACTTGCAAAGAGTGTTAATATGCAGGTTTACTATTATTATCTTACCCAATGAGGGCCACTCTGTGCCTAATGTACTCTGATGCATGACCCATGCCCAGTGGGAACATGACCCGGGTCTTTGGACCGATCCCCGCCACACTTGGGGGGAGCTGTCGAGGTGAACCTGCAGACGGCATGATGGCTGAGAGGGCGCTGCGGAACAGAGAGCCAGCCGTGTCGATCAGCTCTGACTGGTTCTCATTACTCCACTGTCAGGCAGACAGGCATGAAGACAGAGAAAGAAAATGGCCAGAGGAGAGAGAAAACAGACATTATCCTTTTGAGGGGACAAAGAAATTAGCTGACATAGGAGCAAAGCTGAACTCCAGGCCAGCGAAAGTGCTTTTTTTCCCCCTCTCTAACTAACTGGTTTGGCAGGGCCTCAGGAGCTGGGCTAATTAAAAGAAGATGCCGGGCAGGCTATGCAGTTGAATTAGCTCTGTTTGAAAAACATTCCATGCAGTAATGGTCGACACTGGGAGACCACAGGTTTAATTAGCAAACCAGTCCTGAAACCAAACGTGACTCAACCATATTGACCCCTTCCATCAGCAGGCCCAGTAAAAATAGCCAGCTTGGGAAAAAGGACTTTCTCCAAACATAAAAAAATGAATAAGTATATCATGTATCATTCCCGCAGTAAAATATTAGTATTGTATAAAGTCTGTCCAAAACAATGACTGTACTGTTTGTATAAATGGCTGAAAACAGCTTAAACACGTGAGTAATTCATGACCTATCTGTCTACAGAGAAATCATACCACATCCAGGGCACCGCACACAAAAACGCGAAAATGTTGCAACATCTTCCTGATAGATGTGGCATCTGACTGTAAATACAGCATCAGCAGTTTTAGGTTTAGAGCGACACTCACGAAGGCAGAGTTGATGGCATCAACAAAGCTCTCCTCGTCCAGCTCCAGCAGTTCCTCAGCGAGCCGATGGCTTGTTGACCACACCAGAGAGCTCTCTGTGTCCGACAGCTGCAGAGCACAGAGTGTGAAAGCCGAAGCTTTATCAAAAAGGTCTGTGACAGATGGATATTTCGCAAAAAAAACACCACAGTACTAAATAATGTAGATATATTACCGGTAACATAGCAATGGGTCCTGTTGGGAGGAATCTCTGCCATGCGACATTGTTCTCCGTGGGCTGTCAAACACATAAATTAAATAAAATTGAATATTATACTGAAATTCTGTGGCAAAGTATTGTATGGCATACATTTTAATTACATACAATGTAGATAAAAACAATACATTATAAAGGGTGTTGCTGACAGATGTGACATTAAAATGACTATTATAATAAAACCAATTCACGGAGTAACATATGATGCGGCTTGCTTAAATATTTGACTGTGCAAATTATAAATACAACACAACGAACATGACGCATTACACATATTACAATTAAGTATGAAGAACTATGCTGTAGGTATGTGTTGAGTGTGATTTTCGCTCTGTACCTCTGACAAATGCAGCACCGCAACCACAGCAGATTGGTCATAATTCCACTTGACTGTGGGTATCCCTAATTCCCGCCTCACCATGGAGTTTGGTCCATCGGCACCAATCTGAAAAACACATCAAAAAGCCAACATCAAAAAACACAAAAAGTTCAAAGAATGAAAGAATAACTGTACTATGAGTAATGAAATCCAGCTAACCAGTAGCTTGGTCTGAAGAGTTTCACCGTTGGCCAACGTGACCTGCACCCATGGGATGGAGTCTGCAGCTTGGTGGGGCATGGGCCACGTGTACCTCACCACTTTGGACCTGTACTTTACTTGTACGTTATCTGACAAACAACAAGGACGTAAAACTGGTAAATACAAGGAAAAAGCAATGTTTCTTCAAATACAATGGCAACTGGTCTCACAGCAACGGGATCAGTTTCTGGTCCTGTGTATGTATCATCACGTTAAATCAGTGCTTTGCTGCTTTTTTCTTCAAAAAACGAGAGGATGGTTTGCCTGCAGCCGAAGCAGTGGAAGATCTATAAACCACCTCATAAAACACCACTGGTTTTCCTCCCTGGCACATGGTAGCTGCCGAATTTCACATTTGACAATCTCCTTAATGGCCTTGGCCTGCCACATTGCACTGACTAATAGTGTTTATCTACAAGCACACCAAGCCACACTTTGCACATGCTGCCAACTTGTTGGATATTACACTAAAAGGGCCCCTCTTGCTAAAATATCAGCAGCTGGTCATCCTAAACATGAAAGGATCCTAAACTACGCTTGCTCATGCCGACTTGGAGCAGGACCCGTCCACAGAATGGCTACTGGTTGCTGAACACGGATGTCAAATGTGGGCTTCCAGTGATTGGAGAAGGTTACATTGAAAACAGCTGGCGCGGAACATACTTCTCATGTTCTGGATCTTGAGCACAACAACACAACGGCTAAAACCAGAACGAAGCGGACCAACGAGAGGCACATGAGGCAAAAACGTGCTGTAACCACACATCCGTTGTTTGGTGCAAAATGTTAAGAACTGTTTATAAATATGCCACTTTAACAGTCAAGCACATAGCAGAGCTGAGTTTTATTTGCGAACCGACAAGTTGGTCTAATGTCAAGAGCAATACAGCACTATACCCTGTCAGCGCTTTAGTGTCTTAAGAGGTGGCAGAGCTAGGAGCACATGGCGTCTTTAAATAGGTCACTGGACCACTTCACGTGTCCTCACAGGGTGCCGGGACTCTGCAGTTCCCAAAATGTGAGGTTTTGATTGAAACTGCAGGAAAAACATGGATGGCTCCAAGAGTCTAACTTGTCTTTAAAAACAGTCACCAGGAGAGAGTACAAATAAACAAAGCCTAGGGACAGGATGGAATAAATGTGGTGGCATTAGCTGCCAGACTCAGTGTCCATTAGGCAGATGGAACAGGAATCAAGAGGTCTTACAGAGCACTGCTACTGTGTGGGACTTCATGTTTAAATCATGAATAGTGTACGTTTGCTTACCGGACAGGCTGTCTAGCTGTTTAGTGAGCGCAGCCACAACGATGTCGTTCTCCACGATGTAGGCCATCTCCTCCTGAAGGTTCTCCTTATCGAATGTGATCAGGGCATCTGAGCAGGCATCCCAAACCTAAATGAGAGGCCCATTACGGTTGCGGTCTACAAGTCTACCCTTAAATGCATCCCCTTTCCCTATATATAGCTGGGCATAGAAGCACTGCTTCATTGAGCTGAACACATCAAAGTTGTTAGCTTCTGTCAGAGGTTGGCACAGCCTACATAGATCAAACCAAGAGAGCTATGAGGGTCACCAACACCCCTCTGGCTGGACGGCTGACTTCAGCTTATTGGAGCTCTCTTGAGGTGGAGGACCAAATGACATTGTGTGATGTGGATTTTCGCAAACATTTTCTTGGAAACACAAATAACAAATGACATGTTTGTGAACATTACAGAGCCGAGTCAATATTTATCCGTGACCAAAAGCGACAGAATAAGATATAGTTTTCGGCTACTGTAATTTCAACCCTGAAAGCACCATTTGAGTTAAACATGAGGGGTGAAAGGTGTTTGTACAAGGTTAATCCTCTCCTGGGTTGTAACTATGGTGACACAACCCATCATTCTGCAGTAATGCCCTGCTACACTACGTTTTTCCAACATGTCATAAAGTAGGGGGATATACCCTACAGAAAACCACTAATGGCAGTGGGTTTGCAACTTGTGATAAGTGGTTGGGAGGAAAGATTTACTGAGACCAGCCCAAAAATTGTTTTGGTTTTGTTTTATGCGGAGTGAAATAATGCAGCTTTGGGGAAGAATGAGTTACTACTATCTTTGCAAGATTTAAATAATACACTTCCTTGAAACTTTATGGAGAAAAATCTGGGCAAATTGACGCCTTAGTGGCAAAAACAGTGTTTCCCTTCTGTTTGGAATCTAAACCCTCAATGCTTGGTAGACATTTAAGGTGGGAACACATTTCATTGCATGGAAGGAATGTTATTTAGATCTGACCTGCAGTACATACTTTCCAGTGCAATGGTAGACATGTATATGATGGAGATTCAGTCTACAAAACAAGCCAAAACAGCGGTAGCAGAGTGAAGGTATAATGGGAGAGGTACACTACCATAATCACTCTATGGCACTGCATGATGACATCTTAGGCCTAGAGAGAAACCCTGCGGTCGAGAGTTTGGTACATAATGACCACATCTTACAAGTCGGACTGAGCCTGCACCCACAGCCGTAAAGCGGGTTCACTTTGCAGCAAACAACCACTCTCCTAATCTTTCATCTTCTTCCCGTTGTTCACATGAATCTTCATAATTAGAAGAAGCGGCAGAACAAGTACCAATTTGAAAACATCCAAATAATTTATTGTTCATAGAAAACATGGCTTTAATAAATTAAACTTGCACGGTCAGCTAATCATCTGGCACTGTGAATCTAACAGGAGATGACTTTTTCTCCATCTACAATGTGTTCTTTGGCATTTCTTGGGCCACATATTCTGCAGTCAGAGCAACTGAAATGGCGTACACAGCACAAAGGAATGAACAAAATGCATGTTAGATGAAACCACTGTTTGCCATTTTAATGTGAACAATTACATACCATATACATGATTATATGATACCGAGTTGCGCTGCTTGTTCATTAAGCTGAATGACTGAGTAGATGCTGAGTGTCACAGATTTTTCTCTCCACAAATTGCATGGTACTATGAGTGATGGATGACAGAAATACATAGACCATGCCAGTAAATTAGAAAGTCTGGAGTACATTTGAAGAAAAACTCAAGTTGTATAACAGAGCGATTTTGGGAGATGCTTGATGTTGCAGCAGGCTCCAACTATTTTTGTTTGTCTTAAAATTGTACTTTTCTGAACTTTTCACATAGTAGCACAAAGCAGTACCCTTTCTATAGGACAAATAAAAAAAGCAACTTAATGTCAATGTGCGATGAACATACCTGCATCTTTTTATAGGGCTTGCATCTCATCTTTGTGATGTGCTCCCACGCACCGATACCTGCATGTGCACAAACACATTTCAGAAGAGTTACAAAACTATTTAAATGCAAAAAGGCACATATTTTTCAAGGAGCATGAGTACTCTTTCAAGGAGAATATAGTGTGCGGTAAAGTTAACTATCAAGTAATTAAAACATACTGCAGACACCAAAGTATTCACTGAAGATAATGTGGGAACCTACGGCACAACTTAAGTACCTGTAAACGGTTTGCGGCCAAGTCTGAAGGAGACTGGCAACGTTCCATTTACATGAGACAAGTCCTCAGATACCTTTTGATATCTTTGTGTGCATACCAGAGGGAGGCAATGAGGTCAAAGCTTTGCATCGTTTTACATGAACTGTGCACTACACCATTTTACAAAATCTTGATTGACATCTCAGTCATTCATCAGTAAAAGTTTCCGATCAGATAGATACACACTGTAAAGTTAATAAATTGTTCACTACTAATAAAAGACTACTTGGTGAGTGAGTTGGAAGAAGAAATTTTGGAGGTTTCGGCTTTGTTGTTACTGCCTCTCACTTTTGTTTGGTTTTTATGTGCAAGTGAGAAAGATTTACTCAGTTTGGGGTACACAAAATCATAGACACCAAGAGTAAACATATGGCTCATTGGTGAGAAGTAAATGTAAACAGTAAAAGTAGTTTAAAAGAAGTAAAAGTAAAATGTAAA
Source organism: Scomber japonicus (assembly GCF_027409825.1). Lineage (NCBI taxonomy): Eukaryota > Metazoa > Chordata > Actinopteri > Scombriformes > Scombridae > Scomber > Scomber japonicus. The sequence goes on along the minus strand of NC_070593.1, from coordinate 17,691,621 downwards.
ACAGAGTACACAGGTCTGAACTGACATTTGTATTTAAATATTTCTTCATGGGCTTTAGACTGGAGATGGTACATTAAGAGCATGAGAATGTTAAGAGCATGTTTCACAGATGAGTTCATCAAGCCTTGCTAAAGCTACAGGTCCTGAAATCACATCTGTTTTGACTCCCTCTTTCCCTGTCTGCCAAAATGCAGACTGCAGAAAAAACTCACATCCTTAATGTAAGAAATAATTTCAAAAATAGTGTCAGAAAGTTTCCTGTATGTCCTGTATGGTCCTACTCAAGTAAAAGTTCTATAAACTATTATCAGCTTCATGTAGTTAAATTATTGCAATAAAAGTAGTGGTTTGGTGCATCTGATTGATATATTATTATATATGACATAATTAGATTAATAATACTGAAGCATCAGTGTGTAAGCAGCATGTCACTGATGTAGCTGCTGGAGGAGGAGCTAGCTTAGTTTGGTGGTTCTCAACCTATGGGTTGGGCCCCTCCAAAGGGTCATCAGATAAATTTGAGGGGCTGTGAGGTGATTAATGGGAGAGGAAAGAAAAAAAAGTTCTGATACACAAATCTGCTTTCAGTTTTTTTGACTTTTTCTCTAATGTTTGATGTTTAGTGAAATATTGGATCATTTGAACATTTATTGAAATGAAAACATGTGAAAAATCACTGTATGGTGGAGCTGTTAACAGCTCATAGACATCTGAAATGTGACCCGACTACACATTGCTTTTTGTAAGATGTCAAAAGCCAAAAAGGTTGAAAACCACCTGTTTCGTCTTTAACAATGTGTTGTATTTTAAAAGTTTGTTATATTATCCATTGTGTCAAATCTTCATCTAAAAAGTAGTTAAAATTGTTTATTAAATGTAGTGGAGTAGAAAGTACAATATTTCCCTTTGAAATGTAGTGGAGTAGAAGTATAAAGTAGCATCAAATGGAAGTATTCAAGTAAGGTACAACTAGGCATGGGCTGGTATGAGATTCTGGCAGTATGATAACCATAAGCAAAAATATCACGGTTTCACGGTATGGTGGTATTGCGATTACAGCTCTAAAATGTTCCTAAAAGGAAGAAAAATAAAGACAGACATGTTAATTTAACCTGAATATACACTGTAATGACAGTGTGAGGGGTCGTGATATGCTGCAGCTGCTCCACCTGAGGGATTTCTGACCAGCACTTTCTGTCTTTGACCACACAAAAAACAGCTCATACCTTAGGAACGGTATGACAGAAAATTTGGCGGTATACCTTGAACACGGTTATCATCCCATGCCCAGGTACATGTACAACTACCTCAAAAATGTACAGTTCTTGAGTTAATGTGCTTAGTTACTGTCAACAACTGTGTGGGGAACAATTCAGGTCAGACGCAGTATGATCCCTGCTAAGCCGTGGTGAAAGGACAGTGTCTGATCCCTGGCTTACCTTGTGGGAGACATTTAATATTCACGCATCATAAGCTTAACACAACAGGTAGGAAGGTGATTACTACAGAAATAACTATGATGACAATTTTCTGTCTGCCACCTTTCAACAAGAATGTGACAAAAAACACTGTCATTATAAACCGTTCTACAGTGCTGATTATTTGTATCACGTTGTGTAAGTGTATACTTCACCGCTGAGGAGGGTGGCAGAGCCTGGACTAATGGAGCTGACTCTGGTGCTGTAGGTTTCTGGGACCTTGTCCATCACTTTCTTGTTGCCCGCTTCAAGGAGAAGAATCTTTTTACCCATCAAGTTAGGATCCTGGCCTGCCATTAACAAACATTGTATAAAAGACAAGAACACAGGAGCATGATTGAGTGTAGGCGGTGTCATATGTTGGTAAAATCTGGTGGTGTAGCTTTAAATGTTTATTTTGGGTATCTATTATGTCATACTGTGACCATGAATGATTTATCTGATTACATCACATCTCAGAGTTGATGTTTTGATATATTTTAGACTAAACAGCCTCCCTAATGAGATGGAAGTATGAATGAGGACATCTCCTAGTACTGATTGTGATTTTAGCAGGGTCATAAGTTAACACAGCTATATCTATATGTGGTCTGACAGTGGTGGGAGGATCTCACTCACCTAGGGAACATGCCATTGCAGATCCAACCATACCTCCCCCGGATATAATAACATCATAAATTTCACTTTTTCCATGCTCTGAACACGCTAATCCTCGGCTGGCGATTTTTATAAGAGACAAGTGATGCTCAGCGATCAAACACCGGCCAAGTCCGTTTAGGGCCAGCGTCGCCCTTGTGATCTTGTGCATTATTCTGTCTTCTTGCTGTCTCCTGTCTTACTCTCCTGTCTTAGTCTAAGATCAGTGGCTTATTAAAACCCAGGAGACACCGGTGCGTCTGTGAAGCTCGGATACCCTTTATATAACAATCAGACAGACGTTTCCCCTTGAATGTGTCCTAATAACAGCGGCTGTATCGTGCTTGTTAATCCGGCCATGTTGTGTTGACAAGCGCTCCAGAGGAAGTACTTCCGCTTTTACAACCAATCACAAAAGACGACCTTCATAGCTGCCGTGTCTTCTTCTGTCCACAAACGGTGCTAAAACTGCCCAAACTGAGCGCTGAGCAACAAGGTATAGATACTTACCCTTGTGTCAGGGGTAATAAAAGACTAGTGTTAACTTTATTTTAACGACACACATAATTATACTTCCAAAATAAGCCGCAGCGCTCTCCCTGTCAGCGAAGATATAACGAGTCGTCGCAGAGAAATACTTTTCCAAAACTCGTCTTTTACCAGGTAGGCGGCTATATTGCTCTCTTAGCTTCATTTAATTGAATTCACTTCTCGTTGTGTGGCTTTTTAAGTGGCAGAAAATAGAAACTAAGTTTGTATAGACGCCAGAAAGGAAAAAAACAAAAACAAATCGACATTATACGCACTATCTTCAGAGAGCGGTGGTGTGGTTGTCATGGTAATCCGTTTACACAGAGGAGGATTTGTAACTTTTACAGGCAGCCTCACAGTAAAAAAATACACGCTGGCTGCAGCTAACGACTGTTAAATACAGCTTTTCTTTACTTTAATGTAATTTTGTTCTTAAAGTTATAAAATGCACGGATAAAATGGCAGATTATTCGTCCGTGATTCCTGGTTCACACGGTGTTGTTTACTTTCCACACAACAATCACTAAGAAAACACATGGTTCCCTGACTGTTTCACCCGAGTGCAATATTTGTGTATACGGTAGTTACATGTGTCTACCAATATCATGATGTCACTGGATTGTCCCTTCCAATAGTTTTACTCAAACATACACAATATAGCCCTAGCAGGTAAGATCTCTGCAGAGTTGCCAGGTTTTTGTGTTTTCTGCAGAAAGTGCGCTCTTATGACCAATAATGAAAGAGCTGGCAACCCTGTGGCAATTTGATATAGTGTTTACTATCAGGCGTTAGGTGTTGTTAGCTAATTAGTGACTGTTGCTCAGACATGCTGTTTAATTAAACAACTGTATTAGGCAGGCTCAATATCAGTAACAGTTAAATAATGTTCTGTAATCAGTCAAAACATTCACCTTTGAAATCAGAAGGAGAAATTATTATTAATTATTTAATGCCATCTCTCCCCCTTTTCATTAGTGTATAAGAGCAGAGTTATTTCATTGAGACACAAGCATTATGAAAGCTATGTCCCAATGATTTGTTTGTTAATGTCAAGCTTGATTTCATTATGAAAATCCTGTCAGTAGCAGCGCAGAGATATACACACAGATGAGCTGGGGCCTTTTAGGTTTGAGCATCATGAAACTCTGAGCTGTGTTGCCCAAATCCACAAATTTAAAGGAGGACAAACTCTCAGGTGAGGTCTGACAAAACCTTACAGGAGCGAGCTACAGAGCAGCACATTACTTACAGGTTTTTTATAGATTTATTTTCCTGTAATAGTTATTGTGACAGTCCAAGATTTTTTATTTTTGAATATTAGGTCTCAGTTTTATAGTTAGTTTTATAGTTATGTCAATAAAATAAAATGCAACAGTCTGAGAAAAAAGAGTCAGGCTCTTATGTGCATGTGTGTGTGTGTGTGTGTGTGTGTGTGTGTGTGTGTGTGTGTGTGTGTGTGTGAAGAGAAAAGAGAGCCAGTATACATACATAATTATTTTGGCGGCCCAACAAAAAATGTCTCAAAGTTCACACCAAACCTACACCGCTGGATGATTTTAAATGAGTCTCCTGTTGTAAGAAAAATCTTTATGTCAAAAAACATAAATATATAAAACCCCAGACCAACAACTATACAGTATTTAAGGTGTCTGAACAAGGAGAATGTTACACTAGGTAGAATATGGCGTCATGTAAATGAAAAAAGAAGCAGAACAAGTAGTAAAAATACGTTTTGTTTATTTTCACCTGAACTGATTTGATTTTTACCCTTTTTCAATCAAAGATATGTGATGTATTCCACCAGCAGTCTTAAACCAATGATAGAGAAAATATTCTCATATTTTAATAATAGTAATTAATAGTAATTGATTAAGCGTCCAGCATTAATACAACACAGAAGAAATTTTGGTTTTCAAGAACAAACATAGAAACTTTTACTTTATTCTCTCTGAATGTTTCAGTTAATAGCACAGATCAGAAGAATATGTCGACGCTAGAGACCTTGCAGGAGGATGGGCTCAGATCAGAGCTGATGCTCCAGCAGCAGCTCAGTTCCTTGCGTGAGGCCCTCAAACAGCAGCTGCAGGAGACAGAGATGAGACAGAGAGAGGAACTGGACAGGAGGATTCATCACAACACTCTCCTTTCAAAAGATTTGTCGAGTGATAAAAATGAACCGACCCATCAGACTCAGTAGGTTTCCTCAATTTTCTGTTTCATGTTTAGTTATAATGATTATAAATCCGTTTTTTAAAAGACTTCTACTATTATTTCAGGTCTGTAGGACTGAGAAGATCCACCTCTGCACCTGCCCTCCCATCTGACAAAGTCTCAAATCATCCCAGACAGTTAGAGAGGCCCAACTCATCTGCTCCTGCCTGGGTATCTTCATCAAACTGGAGGCAATGTTCTGGTGGGACCTCCAAGCCAACCAGGGCGCCACAGTGTGAAGGTGCACCTTTATTTAAAACATCACGGCAGAGGAAAGAGGCTGAAGCTGAGGCAGAGTGCAAGAAAAAGTTCTGTGCTCTTCCTGTCCCCGACCATGTCAGCCTGCCCCTCTATCGGGAGATGGTGGAGCTGAGAGAAAAAGAGAGGAAGCAAGGCCATGAGCAGAGGAAACACTTCCTGCTCTCTGTACAGAAACCTTTCAGCTTCCAGGAGAGAGAGAAGGAGAAGAGGGAAAAGATGATGGCGATGGTTAACGAAGTCTCACAAGATCAAAAACACAAGACTGCCTCTGCTGGGAAATCTCCTCACAAAAGAGTGAAAGACACAGGTGGGTTGAATGTGTGACTCTTTTGCTCCCTGAATGGATGATTAGTGGTGTTTGTGGTATATTGGCTGGAATCAGTATGAACCTTTAGAGAGGTTTCTTTTAAGATTAAGATGTGTGTGTCATTACATACAGACAGAACATACTGACAGCATGAAAGAGTAGTTTTGGCCTGTGACCCTCTCATTCTTAGATCAACCATTCTTATAGTTTTTGAGGCCTAAATAGGTACATCTTTCCTGTACTTTACAAGATAAAGATAAAAAAAAAACAGCATAATTTGTACATTAGAAATTTGAGTTGCAACGATTAGTCAATGCATTGATTAGCTGTGAAATGTTAAATTAGTCGCCAGCTATCGTTTTTTAAGAAGAAAGTGTCCAACTTGTCTGATTCCAGCTTCTCAAATGTGAATATTTTCTTGTTTCTTTAGTCCTCTATGACAGTACATTGAATCTCTCTGGGTTGTATGTACCTCAGGTATTGTCAATAAATATACAGGACGTAATGATTCACAAAACTACATAGTACCACTTACATGCCCGATGTGTATTGAAATGAGAGGTTTGTATTGAAAGACACAATATATTTGTATTAATACAATTATTTTTAAGTGCCATTTAAATGAAACTGTGAATAATCTTGAGGAGAAAAGTCCCTCATAGACATGAAACTTGACAAAGAGCCCCAGATACATTTTGTAAGAGCCCACAAGCCAAACATTTGGGAACTACTGGTTTAATATTTAACAAAATATTGTATTTTATAAGATAATCATTAAATCTCTGAAATGTATTGGAGTAGAAGTATAAAGTTGTATTAAATAGAAATATTTGGTACTTTCCACCACTGCTACTCTCTGACATGATTTCAGTTTTTATCCTACCTGACTGTAATGTTTATGTAGACCAGGAACTAAGCAGCAAAGTCCACGCTCAGACTACACTATTCGAGAATCCCACTGCCTCCGGGGGGCCGAGACTTCGCACCGCTGAGCGCTCCAAAAAGGAAAAGCTGGGATTCCTGGATGAGAAGCCGAGCTTCCACCCCAAAATCATCCATCAGGTCCCTGATTTCAGCCGACTGCACAAAGCCTTGCAGACGGAGGTGCTGAGAAAACCAGAGATTAAAGACGTGACCAAGTGTCAGCCCTTCCACCTGAGAACATCGGCACTTCCTGCAAGGCAAAGTAGACTGAGCCTCGAAAACTCAAAGGTAAAATGTTTTCTTCTCCTGAGATCTCTTGCTGTTTTCTTTATAACAGTTATTTAACTGTATTGTGACATTCAATTATTTTATGTTGCTCTTATAATGCTCTTAAATTTAAGGATTCAGTTATTTTATACAGTTTATTTAAAATGTTCATAGTCAACAGATTTGTCAGAAGTAGTATAATAAGGTGGGCAAGGAATTTAGAGAGTTAACATCAATAAATCCAAAGGATGGGTGGATTCATGTTATAGTCTTCATCACTTCACTTCATCTCATCACTGCTTGGTTGAAAAAGTGTTTATTTGTGACAGAGATGTGACAAAGGAATTTAAGCAGGTCAGAGTTTCTTTTCTCTTTCTTTAGGAGGGATTGGTTTGATGTTGACAGATTTATTACACAGAATACGTTTTTTTGGAAGCCTTATGTGTTTTTTTTTGTTTAGTTTTTTTGTTTAGACCACTCCCCTTCATCGTAATGCTATTTAAAACATCTAAAGTAGGCCCTCTCGCCAAGACAGAGTATTTCCCACACTTGAATGGGTGGATTTTTCAAACTTTCTCCTCCTCCTAACAGTTTGACTTAAACCACATTTCTAAACCGCCTGTGATATACGACCATGTAACGCTTGTTTCAATTTTGTCCCCCTTGGAGCTCAAACTGTAATATTGTTTTTATGAGATTATTCACATATTTTGTAAGATTGCCGCCATATGTGTCTGTCGAAATGTGTCTGCATGGATGATTCACATGAGGGCATCAAAGAGTACAAAATAATTATAACAATAATTAAGTAAGAATAACAGTCATTTACACTAATTCAAATTAAGATGTGGTAAAATGAACTTTGTGATCAGTGAAAGTTCCTTCCTGTCCTTTCTTTATATATCCTCTGGCTCTGCCCAAAAACTGTACAATTACCAGATTTCTGTTTAACGAATCCGGGGCAGATTCTCCTGATTTAACCACTTTTATATATAACTATGTTCCTGAGATCACAGCCCTAAATAAAGGTGAACATATTTCATAATTACACAGTACCGAACAGTTTTACAATTAATCAATGTAAAAGTAGGGAAAGTTAGATGTATACTGTGTGGTTTCTCTGAGAAATAAATGTTTAAAAACTTGCCGACTATTATTCTGAGTAACCGTTATGTTATGACTAACTAGTTCTAAAGAAGTTAGTATCTCACCAATTCATCTTTGTCTTTTTGTCTTATTTCTGTGAATGTTGGGTTTCCTGGATTGATTGCTCTCAACACAATTGTTGCTGCGTACAAAGACTGAAAATATTTATTTTAAAAAAGAATGAAAGAACTCCATTATTACTCAGCATATTGGTTAGAGATTACCATGAGCCCTTTGTACAATACATCAGTTTACATACAGTGTGGTTCTTCACTATTTTTCCTACAGTACATTTCAAACAAATGATTGAGACGAAAACTTGAGACTAACCCTAACCCACAAATTGATGAACACGATCTACCAATCTGAGTCACGTATATATTTTAGTTTTGGGTTTTCATTTCTTAGTTAATACAAAATGTGGACAAACAGCATATTTTGTTTTTATTTCAGATCGCAAAAATGGTAACTAGTTGCACTTAGACTTTTTTTCTCATGTACAGGTGGCAAATAAAAGTAATCTTAGAAAAAGCAAGTCATTCGGGGCTTTAACATCACTTTCCACTGACACAATCCCGACATACATCACAGACGCTACAAGAAAGCGCGGCATGGCCATCAGGTGAGTTGGATTTTACTGGCATTACATTCGATTTTTCCTATGTACTTTCGACAATATTTAGATCTGCTGACATGCAGAATGTCTTTCTCCCTATAGAAAGTCAATGGAGATGAGGGATACTAAGAATCAAGAGAGTTCAGGCTGGTTGAGAAAGTACCAACAGAGGTCTGAAGCCATGAGGAAAACAGTTGCCCTCCATGCAAAACTGCTGGACCCACACAACAGCTTGAAAGAAGTTCATAATGAAAAACTGCAACACCACCGGTGAGTGCTGGTCAAATGAGGGCGTTCATTCTCCAATTTAGCAACCTTTGCAGCTCCCATTACAACAACCACACACGTCCTGCTGCAGTAACTTAAACTATAATCTTCTCTTACATGCAGGGAGTCTGACCAAAAAAGGATGAAAGAGTACATGAAAGAGTTACGGGACATGAAGGCACGAGTCAGTGAACGCCCCTATTTGTTCGAACAGGTGAAACAGGTAAGTGACATAGTAAGATTAAACATTATGTCACTTCATGCCTCTCCAGTGGCATAACTTTGATTTTGTATTGCCAGAGAAATGCAAAGGCTAATGCAGAGAAGACGTACAGGAACAAGCTAAAGAAAGCTGGGATACAAGAGCAATTCGTTGAAGAAAATGGAGAAGCAGATGAAGGAGCCTCAACCTCATCCAGATCTGAAGATGATACAGATGGGAATGACCACAGCAGAGAAAATGACATCCATAGTGGCTATGCAGAGTGAGAATTTATAGCAAGTTTTCTTCATACACTGTGTCCGGTAAAATTATGAATAGCCCTGGTGCTGTAGAGCCAAGGACTTCATGTGGTTTGGTCGTATTACATTACATAATTTTCTGTTTACCCTGCAGTCTTTACTGAAGAAAAGACAAATACTGCAGCCAAGTCAAAGTTTCGATGTAATTACAATATAGCCATTTTCTAACCCAACATGTCTGATTTAGGGAAGAAAACGTAGACGACGGGGAGAAAATTGAAGATGTGGAAGAGAAGAGCGTGAAGTCCAAAGGGGAAGAAATGCCATGATCAAAAAGGTTCAGGCGGCACTGAGTTTTTTGTGGCCTCTCCGCTAGAAAACAACACTACCCTCAAAAATGATTCATGTCACGGCTAACTATCTGCAAAAAGCGGAGCTTGTTTAAGATGTGCAACTATAAATTAAGTAATTACAAAACATCTGGACTTCACAATAACAAATGTTAAGGATTGCAAATGGAAGAAAATGTATAAAGGTTTATAGAATTGTATATGTTAATTTTATATTTTGAGTTTAACACTAGTGTATATTTGAAGCTGATTAAACTGAAACTAAATATGCAACTTTCGGTTTTATAACAGTTTTGCTAAGGAATATGAACACTGTAATTTGGAGGATGATGAAGACTTGGACCAGAATAAACAGTTCAGAAACAAAATGTGAACATCAGTTGAGCCCACTGTGCTGTGTTTTACCCATAATGTATCCAGAAGCTTCTTATAGACAGAAAAATAATTATACTTGTCTAGTGAGACACACTGCTCTAATGTGTATACTTTATTTAGTTCCATTCTCAGAAAAATTGGAATCGGACAGGTCCCGTGAGGACAGTGGGCGTCTGACATGAGCCTTTCAGAGTTGGTTGGGTTAAAGTTCCAGTTATTTCTACAGCCACACTGCCAGCTAAATAAACAGTCCTCACTGTGCATTCTGCATTCACACAGACCAGTCCAGTGGTCAGCTCAAAGCCCATAGACCCACATCAAATAAGCTTGTACACTGGACTTCACTGTGCGCCTGTGCTTAGAGAGCTGGCTGCCAGGAATTTCAGAGATTGTTTTTTCCTGTAAACCACATAGGAATGTCTGTATATGTATACAATCATAATCAAAGGGTCATCATGGAGACCAATCAGTACATACCACATGGTTACTTTTTGTAGGCTAGTGTGTCATTCCCTGAAACAACTGAAGTCAGTTTTTGCATCAGATCCAGACATCATTAAAAAAAACATTTGTCTTAAGGCAGTGCTATTTCATTTAGTGTTATAAGTGTGCTCTGCAGATAAAAGCCCATTATGTCACAATTAACAAAAAAGTGAGTGTTAAAATAAGCATATGATTCATTTTATCATTAAAAATTCATTAAAAACAGAAAAAGCCAAACATGTTGTCACATAGCACTTATAGATGTAATAAATAATCCCTTCCTTTAGATCTCAGACATCACATGACAAAGCTTCAAGGGCTTCATCCTGTCAGGTTGTCATGGGAACCGTGTATCCCTCCCCACTCTGCCTTGTAGTCCCTCAGGAAAACGCTGTACACCTCTGAATTCCCCGGTGCTTGGCTAAAAACAAAACCAATCTCTCCCAACCTGTTAGATAATATCCAAGAGGGGAACCTGTGTCCATGAAGTGCGCGAATGAGCCGGCGCCTGTAACATCTATTTAAACAAACTGTAGTGCTTGAATGTGGAGGCTGAGAGAGGGCGCAAACACATCTCATTTAGATTAATGAGAGGCTGTGCGCTTGGCCGCTGAATGTTATGATCACGCTGTTTGAGGAGTGGCCCCTTCTAGCAGATGAACAATATAATTTCACTAAGGTGGCGCATTCAGGTCTCTTATTTTTCCAGCCACTGTACAATATTAAAATTCCCACACATTTAAATGCATGGGTTGCAAATATAGGCAACCCAGGACACACCCTAGAATAGATGTTATAGGCCTCAAATGGGTCACCTGCCTTAAAACATTAACAGTTGCAAAGGACGGATGTTGTGTTTTCTGGTTATTTTGTTGTTCATCTTGATTATTTGTATTCACTTGATTATGAGGTAAAAGTATGAAGGCCAAGATTTTTGTTAAGTGCAGTGTATGTTGTAGTGTGTTTGTCTTCGTATGTTTTAGTCCTTGGTTCACCTGCAGGAGGAGCTGTGGCTCGCTGCAGCCTGACTGGAGCAGAGGAGAGAGATCCCTCTTTTTCTCCTTCAGTGTCATGAATAATATCCCCAGTGCTGGAGAGAGAGCATATCAAGAGGCAAACGGGAAGGGGAGAGAGATAGCAGCCAGTGTGACAGATAAGAGTGTGGCAGAACTTGTCTCTCAGACTGCACCGTGGGCAGTGGAAAGAGAGAGCAAGTGCACCAGAGTTTCAGGCAAGGCTGTTGCCTGCACGCTCACAAACACACTCACTCACGCACACACACACCCCTGAGCTGCAGCAGAAGAAGTTCTGAGAGAAGACTGACCTCAAGAAGGTACAGTATGTTTATGCGTCTGTAGTCAGGAAATCATATCTCCTGCAGCCCCCTCCCCCTCCCCCCTTACATCTGGAGCATTACTTGCAAATCAGCTGTGTTACACTTACTTGATGTTCCACTTTATTTTCCAGGTGGGTTGGAAGAAGTTTCTTCTGTGGATTCACCAGAATATTATGGCTTTCCGGAAACTGAGACTTCTTATCCTGTAGAGGAGTTGTGCATTTCCCCCCTCCAGAAGAACTTGTCTCACGTTTGCAGCCCACAGGAGGATGGAGAAGCTGTCAGGGAAAGACAAGGAGCTGATACGAGGCAGCTGGGAGAGCCTGGGCAAGAACAAAGTTCCTCACGGTGTGATCATGTTTTCCAGGTAATGTCCTACTCAAATAGCATGCTTCAGATTGAATAAGACATATAAGAATATATGAGAAGAAAACATTTAAGATTGTCACTCTGTTCAGTTATTCCTTCATTTACATACATCCTGACAACACTTTGAGTAGAAGTAATAGGATCTTGCTATTTTATTATGTTGTAACTTAATATTTGTGATGTTAGAATAAGTAACACAGGTGTGGAGAGAGAATCAAGCTAGATCCTTTGCTGCACACTCTTTCACCATGCAGGGACCGGAGGCTTGACTTGTTGCTTGGCGACCGGCTGCAATAATCCACAATTTACTTTGAGACAGCTGCCGCTAAATCAGACACTAGCAGGAGAGATTTGTAGATATATGATTTATAGATTGATTTTGTGTCTGTGTGGATGTTTGGCAACCCATGCCGTCTGTATACACCTATAGAATAGTGTGGTATGTGTCTATGGTAGACTGTTTGAGCTGGACCCTGCGCTCCTCAGTCTTTTCCACTACAGTACAAACTGTGGCTCCACACAAGACTGCCTCTCCAGCCCCGAGTTCCTGGAACATGTCACTAAGGTGAGCTTAATTCACCACAGTGACCACTACAAGTATACAGACATTTGAAACCCTTCTCATGCATAGTTCTGAACTCTTTGCTTGTGTATATGTGTGTCTCTGCACCTGTTTTTTTGAAAATTGTGTCTGTGGACGTGATTGCAGGTGATGCTTGTGATCGATGCAGCAGTCAGCCACCTGGACGACCTTCACTCCTTGGAGGATTTTCTGCTCAACCTTGGGAGGAAGCATCAGGCAGTGGGAGTCAACACACAGTCATTTGCTGTAGGAATTACATCCAATAGTACAACTTTTGAGAAAATTCTCAATAAGCAATTTCTAAAATGAATGAGCTAGGGGGAAAAAATCTGTTGGTTTTGTGACCATATGTGCTTGCTTTCTGTGTGTTTGTATTTGTGTGTTGTTTTGGGCTCCTTCAGGTGGTGGGTGAGTCCCTTCTCTACATGCTGCAGTGCAGTCTGGGCCAGGCCTACACGGCGCCTCTGCGTCAAGCCTGGCTCAACATGTACAGCATTGTCGTGGCAGCCATGAGCCGAGGGTGGGCCAAGAATGGCGAGGACAAGGCTGACTGAGGCGCACAGCGGGAGCTGCAGAGCAGTTGCTGTCAAATCACTCAACGTGGTTGCCATGGAATAAGGTTGTGTAACTTGCAGCGTTGTGGCTTTGGCTACTGTACATTTGCTCTGTGAGTGGGGTCACGTAGTGTAGCAAATGTATGGTGTGGTTTGACTTTACAGTCGGATCGACCAATCACAGAGTTTATTTTCTTCGCTGTTAGCTAACAGGCAATGCTGCTGTACAGCTGTGAGGGTCTGAGCCAGCCTGCTTTGCTTCCTCTAGGTCTGGACCTGAGAAAGAGCATCAAGGAATAACTGTTGAGTCTTTGTATATAATGGCTTTGATATATCTACTCAAATGATAACAGTGACTGTAGTGGTCTTTGTGATGTATCTTAAAAGAGTTGCACAATTGTGAAACACTAGATCTTGTATTTAGGCATCACACACTACTCAAACTGTGATGGTTACTGTGGCCAGCACTGGCAGCTCTTAATCAAACTGGAACACAGTGACACTTTACAAAACACGTTCAACGTTTTGGGACAAAGCAATGTGACTTTACAGAAGATGATTTATTTGTCACCTTAGTCATAATCATGTGTTTTTTTTATGGTAATTACACATCAGTACACCTCTTCTTGTTCAAGACTTTGTTATTTTTCTTTTCATTTATTGACAATGAGCAAAATAGATTTGTAATAATCTTCAATAGATACTGACAAGAACTGTTATACTTTCTGATAGCTTTCTTCAGTGATCTATGACTGTTACAGCGTCCTTGTGCACCTTACTTTACATGGTGTGTGATGCTCTCCTCAGTAGAGGTTGTGAGAATTTCAATAGGCTTCATCTGACTGTTAAACTCTAACCAATAGACTGTTATGTGACCTTTAGAGTTTGGGAGTAAATGGGATCTTTAAGAAATTACAATATCTTTGTTCTGTGGCTATTAGTTTCCAGTCATTATTGGTGTAAAGTAGTTTTGTTGTACTCTTATCTCAGTAATGCTTATTAACTGTGTTGTTGTGGCTACAAATGTAGTATTACCTCGACTTTAGAGGTGGCCACAGAGCTTCTATATGAAAACTGAAAGTGAATATTTATTTTTTTGACTATGACACAAGGGGACACTTAATTTTCCTCTTAATTTATTGATGCGTTATAATACTGTCTGCTAACACTGCCCAGTATGTGTGTATTATAATTGCTGCCATAACACTGTATTTATCATCCTCAGCTGTTATTTACATTCATGGTCATAATGCCAAGTAACTTAGCAACAGTGCGCCAAGTATTAGATAATAACACCATACAACTGTAAATCCAAGCTGCTGATATGTGGTTACCGCTTTATTCTGAGTTTACATTTATAAAATTTATTTTTATATTCTGAAATGTGTGTGTAGTTTAAAAGCATTGATTTTCCTTCAAATGTGATGTACAGCGTATCCACCAGCTGTATTATCTTGTGTGGATTTCCAGTAAATTTACTTAAACCCAATATTTTAAAAAACAACTGTCAGCTCTGGGGATTCATCTTCAACTTGTTGCCTTTAAAGTGGCAGAATAGGTTTCAGTCAATCACAAAAATATGATATGAGGCAATTTCTAAACGTGCAATCTTGACAGAAAATGATAAAAGCGTTTTATATGAATATATTTTATCCCTGAATGGTTTGTTCAGTCTATTCTTTCCAGCCCACAGATGTAGTGTTTGTTAAACTGACTGTGTAGGTGGTGTGTTTATAGTGTTTCTTTTTTTAGTATCAGTTCATGGCCCTATGCAGGTTGTTGTTCTCCGTGTCTCTATTTTCAATTAGCTGACAGTAGGTCTTTTTTAGCAGGCATGACTGACAACTGGCTGGATGTTTTCCTGTTAACATCCAGACCTGTACATATTGGGTGTGTCACTGTCTACCTCATCATTATCAGCTGCTATTGAACAGCCATGACTTCACCTAGTTATCCTTCAACCAAAACAAAAAACTAACAAAAAACAACTAACCACACATTATTAGATTTAATGCAAGCACGCACTCTTTGTAAACTGGATTTCCATGCTACACTTTGAGAAAAGAAAACTTGTTATGTGCTTACTTGAGACTAAATAAAGTGATCTTCTGTGGATATTTTACTGCTAAACGAGGTCAGTGTGTTTTCCTCTTGCTCTCAGATTGTTTGTCACAGACTGATAATACTTACAACACCATTGTCAGCGTTTGAAATCAATCACACAATGCCTGATTTCCTTCCCACTGACAGCCCATCCCTTCGTGTTACATAAGCTCCAAGCGCCGAATGGCTCATCGCCCTTGGCTACAGAGACGAGGGCGACTTCAGGCACATCAGCCCACTTACTCATGCAACTGCACCATGTCACATCAATAATATTTTCAGAGTATCACAAATTTGCCAAGAATTGCACAAATTAGTCAGTCTGTCAGCACAACGTGGACTAGTTTGTTAATGTTCCTTCAAAAACAGGTAAAACCTTTTAGATATTTGCATGTGTCTCTGCTTGATTATCATCCTGTGTGTGTGTCCTATAGGTCAAGCCATAGTTATATGAGAAATGCAGAAGGGAGGGTACTTACAATGAGTTATCTGAATACACAGGGCTCATTTCTCCCATATATACAATTTGGTTGTATCATTGTAAAAGTCACATCCATGAGCTGGCTGTCTGTTCTGCTGTTGGAGCAGTGGCTGACATGGCCTTAATCTGTCTCCCTGCACTGCCAGCAGTATCCTCACTCCCTCTGTCCCAATGAGAATATGCTGTATTTATGTTGTCTCCATGCTCCATATCTCACTTCAGCCTACAGAAAAGTACTGAGCCAGAGTTGTCTAGTCACTGGGCTTCATGGAGACACTGATACAACCCCTCTAAGGTCACCAATCACCAAAGCTACAATTAGAACTGCAATTTTGATAGTAGCTTTTCCTTCTGCAAATTTGTAATTGGTCCCTACTGGTTCCGTGTATTAATTTATAATTGGTCCCTACAGCTTTACAGTCATACCTTGCAGAGCACAAGGATTTGCTCTGAAGGCTGTCGTCTGGAGAGGAGTCTGTGAGAAAGGACAACATACATTATTTTTAGAAAGTCTGCAATGTGTTTTGGAATGAAAGGGTATTGAACGTTGTCATGGCAACTGTTAAGTGATGGTCCAGAGTCGTGTGCATGTATGTATGTGTTTGTGTGGTCATGCACACACGTTTGTTTTTGATGAAGGAGGAAAACAAGGCATTGCTCAATCACTCACTCATGTTAAATCATACTGTGGAGAGGAGTCGACTGACCAGGCGTGCAGGCTCAGGATAATAAGGTTCACGTTGATGGTACTCAAGGAGCTGAAGCCTGTAACTCAAGCCCACCAACTCAGACAGCAAAGCAAAAACCACAACAGTGAAAATGCCCTGTCTGTCAGCATCTGTTAAACAGTTATAACACACATGAGGTGCTATATAATTGTAAATAATTGTCATGAAAAGATGAATACAAACAATTTGATAGTCTCTCATGAGTTCCTTCTAAATACATAATCTTCAATAACAAGTCACAATTTCAAATTAATTTTAAATAAGGCTCAGTAATTGTTTAAAACAACTGGGGACTGTGGTTTTTAGCAAACATTATTTAAAACACAAATAGCGTGTTTGTTGAGGACTATTTTCTGATGCGGATTAATACACATCTGATGCTTTAGTAAGCAGGATATTTACAGCAGCTGGATGGTGTTTGCTGGATTGACTACAGTGGATGTGCTCATAGCAATGCAGAATATGTCAGTTGCTGACAATAAGCAAACTATAGACTTGTAAGTGTAAGATATGTCAGCAGAAACAAAATACCCAAATAAATCCATTGACAATGACAGCTGATTTCTAATGGTGAGATTTTTGGTTGTCTAAAAGTGACATTAACGTTATGTAGCTATTGAATTGTGGAGTAGCCATGGTTACATGACCTGAAATTACCTGGTGTGCTGCACTAGATGCCTTATCTTCAAACGTTTTAGATATAATGAGGAAAGCAAACCATATGTGACACTTGTTCTGATCTAATAGGGTAATTCCCTTGTGACACATTTTCTACCACGTCAATAAAACAATGTCACAAAGGTCCACTTATAGCTGCTCTGGAGCTTCAGATCTTATCACATGACCTTCTTCAGCAGATAATATTTCAGGTTGAGATCATGTAATACAATAGAAACCTTGAGAACAGCTACATAATGCTGGTTGTCAGTTTATTTAGTCGATTACTGCTTTCAAGGTCAAGGATAAATTGCAATTTTCAACCAAAACTTTTGCTCCAGTCTGGATTTCATCATAAAATATTTGACCTTTGACATAATGACAACAGAATGTGAATACCATTACACAACTTTGTTAAAAGAATATACACTCTGTGATAGAAAAATTCAAATATTGTATTACTGATACTTAATTAAGCCTTAATATTATGTAAATCCTAAACAACACCAACTTATTAAGCTACATTTGCATGATGAAACTAACCCATAAGGGAGAGACAATATGTTTTCTGCAGGAGGCAGAGACATTTTCTATTCTAAGCATCTGGGCAGGAGAAAGGAGATCAGCGGCCGCACACCCAGAGGAATTCACCTTTCACTGAGAAGCATGCTCTTAGCAGTTGCCAGGGGTGACAGGGGAAATGTCATGGACTTTTCTTTCTTCTCTCGTAACTCTCAGCAATGAAAAAGCATTGTATGTATATACCCCACCGACGCCCTCATTTTCAAACCCTTTTACTGCAAGAAAATGACCTCCATCCATTGTGTGAAATCACAGGGAAACCATGTGCATGCACCATTTTGCTGGAATAGTAACTGTCATCACATGGTGCTACTGCTTTCCAACGTGGTTTGGATAAATGCAGATGCTCATGTTATTAATTGCCCCATCCACGTTCTGATGTGGCTTCAGGGGCCACTGAGGTCTGTAGTATGTACAGAGGCTTGTCCCAAAGCTGGTTTGTATGCAGACACACTCCCTCAAACACTAAGCTGCCATGCACATGCATTCATTAAATGCTAAATGGCTGCCTCTCCCTAGCTGATACCAGCAGTGACAATTTGTCAGATATTAAAGGGATAATTCACTATTTTGGGCTAATATGCCTGCTTGCTGAGAGTTGGATGAGATGATTCATAACACTCTCATGTATGTACAGTAAAAATGAAGATACTGTCAGAAACCAGGCTGCTTAATGTTAGCTTGCCTGGTTATGTCCAAATGTAAAACACCCGCCTACCATCACCTACTCAAACATTGCCTCTCTCAAAAGTTTGGACACTCTTTATTATTTAAGAGAATGGGACTTTTTCTTGGTCTGGTGCAGTAACTTCCACTCGTAAGGTGACTTTAAAGTTTGTTCTTGAAACCCTAGAAATAATAAGTAGGTTGACCTTGAGTGGTGATGTTTCCAATGTCAAAAATGGACTGTCAAGCTGTTCGTTTGTAGCTTAGTGTTGTCTGAAGGAGTGCACTGTAAGTTTTTCTGTGTTTGTCATCATATCCTCATCCCTGGTTTATTTTCCCACTCTCTAGTTTTCAGTAAATGCAGCATATTTCAGTTCAGGTGCAACAACCCCTTCCAACCCCATAATCCAAATTCTTCCAAATTATTGTTTAAAAAAAACAACTAGATAGCATTATGTTTCTATTTCTAGTCACTGTGCTAAGATAAGCTAACTAGCTGATGGTTGTAGCTTCATATTTACTCAAAATATGAGTCCAATCTCATCTAACTCTCATGAACGTAAATAAGCTTATTTCCCAAAAACTATTAACAAAAACTGTTTTCTTTAAATGATACGTTTAACACTGGTCATTAATCACATTTCCAAAAAGCAGCCTGTGTATGTGAGCCCTTGCAGTAGGCTATTACTTACTTCATGAGGTCTGACCCACTGCCTCTCACAAACCCTTCCCCATAGACCACAGCACAGGAGAGCAATAGAGCTCATGGCACAAGAGTAGATTGAGCTGAATTCATTTTACTCACTTTTGACAGATGAAAACTAAAGCCTGAATCTCAAATACAGTCTGCCACTTAACCCCAACCATTTTGAAGATATAACAACCCACAATTATGGGAGGCTAGTCACATGAAATCAAGTACTGATACACAAATTTCATAACCAAGAGGAAAAGTAATGGACAGATCTGAAAAACAAATGTACCTACAAATAGACCTCTAATGGCAAAGCCAACAGTAGATGAACAGATGTGACAGCATACAGTAAAACTGGTTGAGAAAGAAAATGGTCAATCCTTTCTTGTATGGTCATTAGAGCTAAGAATACCCTAATGGGTTTTATTATGTATTTTTCAAAGGAAAGCAAGTTTAATAACCTGTGAAACAAGCTTCTGCAAGAGTAACCCACACATGTTGGCGGTTCAGAGGAAGAAACTATGCAATGCTCTTTGATGTTTTTTTTCCCAAGTAGATTTTACTTCATGATCCTCTGCACTGACCACTTCATACTGCTGCCAGCCTTCATCTGTTTTATGTTGCATGAGAAACTAGAATTAGATTTCTTGTAAAATGAGACAAATACATTTCATTTCATGAAATAATGAGCCATCATTAAAAAAAAACTACAACTGAAAAATAAGACACAACAAACAATATTATATGATTAAATCCCAATAATTCTTTCTCAGACAGAACACAAAATGGACTTTTGTAAATATTGGTAATACTGCCTGAATTTCTTTCATTGGGTAACTTTCACTGCTACGAATAAATTGTTCCCGATACCAAACATCAACAAGAGATTTGGGTCAAAAGCGCTTAAATTAAAATCACCCCAAACACAAATCAGAAACAAGGCAATGACACTGGATAAATAACTTTGAAATATATTTTTATCCTCTACAGGGAGCTTGGCCATACATCTTATATGATCTGTATGATCAAAGAATACAGCAGCTGTGAACTGAGTAGATATTGATTGAAATCAAATCAACAACAAGGCACCACCAAGGCCACAATACAAAACATCTTTAAAAAGCAACACGACAGCTGTGACATAAAGACACACAGAAAGTTGGTTTAATGTTTAGCTTTACAGTTAGTTCTTGACCTTGAAAACAGCATTTGACAAAATCATGTCCACTCAAATTCCACTTATTTACTTTTTTCTGGAGCTTTTGACTGTATCGCATGGTCTTCATCAGAAAATCATAGTGGTTAATTTGTCACACAGCTGTAAATATTCAGACTTTCCTTTATTCTTAGCACTCTTAGGGCTTTTCAGGTTGGTTGTATGGTTGACCTTCATAGTTCGTTTTTGAAAGCGCCAGAAAAAAAATTCTAAGTGGACCTTGAGTGGAGATGAAGGTCAAGAATGAACTATCAATATTTCAACCAAAATGGACGAAAAGTCCTTTAGGTTCCAAAAATATTGGAAGTGAACATCTACTGTTTAATGAAACTCAGGATGGTGATGAAGACCATGTGGTATGTTCAAAAGCTGTTTGTCAATAGCTTAGTTCAGTTTGAATGAGCTCACTGCTCTGGGTTGTGAAGTTTTTGTTGCTGTATCTTCATCTCTGGTATGTTTTCCTGCTCTTCAGTTTTCAGTCCATGCAGCATATTTCAGGCCATGCTGGATTGTCACACGAAAGGGAGTGTTTTCTTCAAGGCACAGCAAGAGACATGAATAACTAATGAAAATCAGTTTACATTAACTTTCATGAAAAAAATCACAGCACAAGGAAATGAAAACAGCCCTAGAATACAAAACTAGCAAACATACAGACTTAGTGTAAATCAATTAGATAAGCAGATGTGATACTTGATCTTAAGGACAAGGATATAAATGCAAAACCCCTTTTATACAATGCAATCAGCATGCAGTAGAGTGGCTGATGCAACTTAGATGATGGTATAGATGGGTACTGTTTAAATTTTGCTGTTTGTATTTGGGACATAACAATATTCTTTTTAATCACACAAACATTTGACCAACATTACATAAATAAAATATAGCAACAAAGTGATGTTTTTCAGCATTTCACAACTAAAATATGTAAATATAATGGATTTTGTTGGGTGCACTCAGGTTCAACATTATTCATAATTACCAAAAATTGTTACATTTTTCAATAGATTTCCACATTTTTGTCTTGCAATAAGAGAAAGGAGACTCCATGGCATATTTTAAAAACATTGTAATTCCAGCATGTGCTTGTAATTTTCCCATAAAACTTAAAATGAATAAATAAAAATACATTTGCATCACATACACAGTCAAAACAAAAAGATGAAGAAATACTCTGATTAAGATTGGGCAACCCTGCAAATTCTTGACCAATCTCCAAGCCCAAAGCACAATATCAATTACACCAAAAATACTGTAGCAAAAATAGCAACCTTAAATTGACAATAGTTACAACAAAGCTTCAGGTACAGTCGCGCTGCTTGTGCCTCCGCAGAGAGTGTACATATATTACAGTACATCTCTGAGTTACATTCGGCCCTCCGTCTGTCTGCTCTCTCACTGCAGATGGCTTCACAACTAGCTGCCCTCACCCTCCCCGCGCTCTGCCGCTAAGGAACCAGATATCACCCGTGCCCAGACCACTCTGTCAGTCTGCCGGGGCAAGCCTGCTCACACCACCCACTCTGATAGGAACTTTCACCTCCACTCATGTCCAAGTGGCACAACATGGACAGAGTATTTCTGGTGGATACCCAAAGGCAATTCCATCCTGGCCTCTTTCATTACTTTTAATCACTTTTCACTTGCAAATAAAGCCATAGAAGAAGATGGAATCCCTGTCATTGAGCATCCAATAGTCTAATTAAAACAATCTGTATATTTAGGCTAATGTATCTTCTATAGAGATTTGTGTGTGGTTCATGTCCACAATTCAGATTCAGGAGATGTTTTGGTAAACGGCTGTCTATACATTTATATTGATGTTTACATGGATCCAACCACTGTATTCTCATCATCACTCTGAGGAGAAGCTGCTATCCTCGTCCATTTTTTGTCATTTCTAACAAGCCCAGTCTAGTCTCAGGGTGTGAGGCAGCTAAGTTGGAGTCTGAGGTCAGTCGCAAAAACGCAGCATTGCGCCATTTAGCAATCTGTGTTCCCCAGGTGAAGGACACGTGGAAATCAGCTTGGGTGATTTGGTATTACTGGTAGCTCACAGGGCTGTCCATGAGTGGGCTGGAACAGTATGGATCTGGGGGGTCTTGGAGCTCAGTCTCATGGGTCTGGGTGTGGTCTTCCTCGCACTCCTCTTCCTCCTCTGGGCCATGGGTTGAACTCTGGGAGCTGGCCATGGCGCCGTAGCTGTGGTGAGCCGGGGAAGGCATCGGAGTCAAAGCCAGCTCTGGCTCCAGCAACACGGACGCCACAAACAGCTGAAGGAAGATGAACATATAGTTCACGCTCAAAGAAAATCACTGAGGAGTTTCACTAATTTTGGGTTTGTTTTCCCACCCTACACTTAGGAAGTAATTATCCACAAATTTGTGTATACATCATGACTATTGCATTGTAGACAATCAGTGTAACATAATATACATGCACCTGCAACAATACACAAAGTTAAGATCTTATCCTGTATATTTCTGGAAATTATGTGTAATTCTGGATATTGTCTAAAAACAAAGCAAACACAGACAATACAGTATGACCGTTATGCTTTGAAAGAACACACTGATGGTTTTGCAAGTTTTACATATCCATTACAAATTACATATTTTTGCACGTTACCATTGTTTATAAGTATGGGTCTGAATCCTATGGAGTACTAAAGAGAAGCTATCAAATTTCATCACAATGTTTATGTCTGCTTATTTGTTGCTTTTCTGACTCCTCTGGTTCATGAATGCAACACTGTTCAGAAAAAGATGTTTCCAAAAAGCAGTCAAATGCACCAGCCTGGAAATCTCTTTCAATTACAATAGCCCGACTGAGCCTGATGTTGGCTGTCAATATCTGTGTATCAACAGCAACTATCACAAAGCTACTGCAAAAACAGGAAACCTGCAAAAGGTTACAGTAATATGATCCTTTCAGATTATGAGATTTAATGTTGTACTGGCTGATAATAACGAATGGGAAGCATTTTACTGTACATTGGAGGCAGTGGTGGATATTACAGTACTCCTGTCTGCATCAGTGAACGTCCCCTCTGCTGGCTGGTCGGACATCTGAAACAAAGAGTTGAATGGGAAAATGATCAATTACACTAATAATGCATACATCTAAAGCTTAATGTGATCTCAATGAGTGTTAGCAGAGCTGACCTGGTAGCTCATCGACTTGTCTGGTTGCTTCCTAAGGCACAAGCGTAAGAGGGAAAAGGCAATACAGGAGAACAGGGACACTGAGGTGAAGATGGTGATGGGATGCACTGGACCTGTGACAGTAAGGGGGAGAACAGTGTCACTGTACACTTGTAATACAATGACAGTTATAGAAGCTGTTATAATTGGATGGAAATAGCGGTGAATAAATACCCAATCTGAGAACGGAGAAGAAGAGCAGCCAGAACATGCAGAGGATGGGAGCCAAGATGACCTGGCTGATGGCTGCTCTGTGGATCCGCTGGTTGAGCTTGGTGGGAACATATGCATAGTAGATATTGTATCGGTCCACCAGGTGCTTCAGGATCACATAGAGCAGACCTAGGCATAATAACACACACATGGACTCATCAGCACCATATAGAAGAAAAGGACATGGAAAACAGATGCAGAAAAAACAGTAAAATATCTAAACCTTGACAGCATTCTGTGGACAGTGGATGGCATTAAAGGCAATGTACATTATTTAAATTGGCTGAAAACCCTGGATGGTACTTTAACATTATATTGATATCTTATATTTTTTCCTCCCCAACCCTCAACCTCGAGCAACCCCCACTCATAAGGGTTCAAAGACTTCTGACACATTTGAAACACTCACTGAAAAGTTAAATGTAATGTTCATCTTACAATGAAATTATTGTGTAGTTTGATGTTTGATTGCTTTTTTTTTTAAAGGGGGGCGTGTGAAAATAAATCTTAACCTAAACTTGCCTCCCCTCTTCTTCTGAGAAATGTTTGTATGTCTAAAATGCCAAAACAGCACAGCTCAAACACACAGAATAGCAGGTTATGGAGTATGAAAGGGCCTCTTCGGACTGAGGATCTGACTGCAGAAGTAAATAGAAGCTTGTTGAGCTCTGGGCAGAGACAGGAGCAGAGTGGGCGTCTGGCTCGCAACTCGCTGTGTCTGGGTGTCTGGGACTACAGCAGCAAATTCACACAGTCTGCACCGGGTTGGCAGGCAGTAGAGGAGAGTGAGGTTACATTTTGAGGAGAGACAGCACACACACACACACACACACAAACAGGGAGGTAGATGTGATTGAGGCACAGAAAAAAAGAAGGAAAGAAGGAAGAGGGTTACTGTGTGTTCCTCACCAAAGGGTGTAATGATGGGACATGTGATGCTGTAGGTCACAGTGACAGCAAAGATACACATGGTCCAGGCATACTCCAGGCCGAACTGGAACTCATAGGCTTGACTCTGCAGCCAAAAACACAAACATAATGAGCTGTTTAAATCTGAAAGCACAATGTAACAAACCTCATATGAAAACACTGAGATATGCATGAAACTGTCAGCTAACCCGTTTGACATGAATGCGCTCAGCCTGGGACTTAGCAAAGCAGAGGCGGAGAGCATATACAGTCAGCGCCGGGATACGAAGTAGCTCCATAGCTGTGCCAATCAGACTGGACGTAATCACGTAGTTTACAAAGAATGCACCATTGTCAGGAAGGAACACACACCTGCACACAGAAAAAAGATGATGCATGGTGATGTCAATATCAGTTTTGGAGCCCTGTTGCTTTTGGTATATATTATTTCAACAGAAAAGAGAACTCTTACTGGAATTTGACATCACTTTCATTCAGGAAGTCGACATCAAAGAGCCAAGTGAAGAACAGATCCAGACTACAAAAAGAATAAAATATGAAAAGGATATACTTCTAAAGTCAAAAGCTCTGCACTCAAGTTTTTATAAAAACAGAGGTCATATTGTATATGTGTATACTGTGAGTCTGTGTATCTACTGTGTATGTACCTGGTCAGACCAAGTGAGGGCAGGATGATGACCATGAAGACCAGCAGAAAAAAGCATTTGTGCATTGTTACCTGGTTCTCATCAGATCTGACATAAAACAAATGACAAGGGAATGTGAGAATATTGTTGTGCAATGCATACATAGATATATAAAAACACCTTCAACATGATTAATACATAATGTGAAATAATGTAATGCAAAGTCAGCTGACTTTACATTTACAGGGGCTGTTGGGCTCATTAGCACCAACTACACTTTTCACTCCAGTAAACAGTTGATTTGCATGTGGTCCTTCGCACATCACGCCTGCACAACACGTTTGTGGGGGTGGTTATGTAAAGACAGGGTGCTCATAGGTGCTTCATGAGGTTGTCTCCTTATGCACAGTTGTTCTGCTCCTCCTCCTGCTAGTCACCATGCACCGCTTCCTCGGCGCATGGTGACTACTGTGCATATCATTATCCTCACATGGAGATCTCTATGACAACCTGCCCAGAATAACAGTGCGGGGACAGTGACAGAGAGAAGGAGGGAGAGAGGGGAGAGAGTAAACAAGAGCAAGAGGGTGAAAGAGAAAAAAAATAATAATTGAAATGAAAAAATAAAAATAAATACTGAGAGTTGAAAGGAAGACAGCTACACATGAAGGGTCCATTTGAAGAAGCAAAGGACAGGCATTTCCATTTCAGAGGAGAGAGGAGAGCTGTGCTTGATGGCTGGTGAGTACCTGGTCCAGTGGGACTCAAAGAAGGCTGAGTAGTAGACGATGAAGGGCAGGAGAACCGAAAACGCCCACAGCAGGAGGGTTGGTAAAAACTGGGTAATGACAGGGCTCTGTATTGAACAGAAAAATGATTAATTAATGGGACCAAAGAGGGTCAAAAAGCAGCTTTAAGATGTCGCTGTTCGACTCAATCTCAAACTCTGACCCGCAGACTCTCCACAGGCCTCGTGACGTTGAACTTGTCCATGGTGTTGACAATGATGGCAGGAGTGGTGAGGAAGAAGAGCAGCAGGAAGAGGAGGATGTTGAGGAGGACACAGCGGAGCCACCAGCGAGATCCACACACTGACAGGTTTTCCCTGGTGACAGGACAGTTAACACAGAAAGCAGTGACCCACCCTGACATGATTGTACTGTATGTATTGGCATAAGCCTGGAATAGCCAGCTAGACGTTTCTTGTATGGGGGAGGGGGGAGGGGGGGGTGTTTCCATTGCACTGGACTGGACCAAAGAGCAGGTTGAGAACAGCACACTTCAACGCTCAGTTTTAATGAAGAAACCAAAGTCCCTGCTCAACCCCGC
Source organism: Scomber japonicus (assembly GCF_027409825.1). NCBI lineage: Eukaryota > Metazoa > Chordata > Actinopteri > Scombriformes > Scombridae > Scomber > Scomber japonicus. Next base: position 17,665,037 of record NC_070593.1, on the reverse strand, counting down.
CGCCGCTGCTCTGCTCCACTAATCTAGTTAGTGCAAAACATTCGTACACAAACACACTGCAGCCAGTCAGCCATGAAGCACACACAGTGAACGCTACCATCTCTATAGTTAATCACATATGCATCGCTCATTTGTTAAATAATCTCACTGCTGCATTTTACTCTCCAAGATAAGAAACATGCATTATAGCTAATGCAATCATCGGCAGGGAACAAGCCTTAAATGGTGTTACTCCTTTGAGACTTGCAACACACAAGCAACAACACACTGATACATCTTGAATGTTGGTGTTTTCATTTTCTTAAAGATAAACAGAGAGCTCAGTGCAAAAAACAACAACCAGCAACAGTAATACAAATGCAGATATAAAGCCCACAAACCCACAAAACCTTTGAGGTCCATCGTTACAAACCCATGCTGCAGAAGCATTATTAAAGTCTACAGAAATTTGGTTTAAAGTCTAGTTATAATCCTGAGGTCTCCAAAGATACCAAATATGCCAGACTTAATTACAGGGAAATGTGTCTAAATGATGCATTAGGTATGTATAACTATATATTACACTTGAAATATGTGTCTGCGTGGGTTCCCTCTGGGTGCTCTGGTTTCTCCCTACACTTCACAGATGTGCAAGTTAGTTTAATAAATTATCTTTAGGTGTGAATGTGATTGTGAATGTTGGTCTATCTATATTGCAGAAATTTGCAGAAGAATATTGGGACATTGATGTTTAAAAAGTACCAAAGGTTTACGGTTTGAGTTGCAGTAATGTTCGTACTGACCAGATGATGTCACTGGGGGCAGGTGCATAGTTGACCCTCCATTTGTGCGACTGCACCACAGTTGTGATGCTTGACTGCTGGGGACTGCGATGGCAGCGCACACGGCTGTAGTCCTTTACAATGCTAGAAAACAAAACAAGTTGTGCAAAAGTGGTGGAGAAAAAAGCTGCATCAGCACTCAGTAGCGCCTGCTTTTGTGTCTTTTTATGGTTGCTCCCTGCCGTGACAGGGTTTATGTGATGAGAGGACCTCAATCCCATGCTGTTATTTACTCACACAGCAGTCATCCTCTCATCACGGAAAGTCACAAAGGCAATGCCCAGCCGCTTCATAGAGATGCGGTTCTTCTCAGCATTGAACTCGTCTGTGCACTTCTCTTCTAGCTCACTGTAGTACTGTTCTGCATCCACCTGCAGAGAAAGTTAGAAGGCACATTACTCGCTGCATCTTTCACACTCAAAGATCCCATATTTACAGAGGCAGGAGACTGCATGTTGTCACTACATCTGCCTACATTTGGATTGCAGTGCCATCAAGTGGTAATATCCTTTATGTGCATCAAAACTCTGCTGCAAGTCTACAAAGAAAGTCACCAACAAGTCTCAGTGATGCTGATAATATATACCTTTTCAAAGCCACAGATGTCACAGCAGAATATCTGTGCACACGGATGAGTCTTGATCATGATCTTCCCGTCTTTTTGGGATTTTGTAGCGAAGTACAGCCTGCCTTTCATCGCCTTGCGCCTGGAAGAGCCAGTATCTTCAGACAAGAGCATGGTATTGATCACAAACTGCATTGCACTATATTTATAGCTACTACTGTACCTCTCTAAGTCCAGCCTCATCAGCTTGTGGACATCAAAGCAGAAACGGATATCAGTGACAGTACAGCTGGGGTAGGCCTCACTAGTAAATAGAGCAAAAGGTGTGAATCATAATGAACATACTGAGATTGTGCCTGCATGTATTTGGAAAAAAACGTGGTCAGGATTTCTTTGTAACAAGCATCTTTCAACTGAAACAACTCTCAACTTGACTTGACAATAAAATAAAGAAGAAAATATATGTACTGGAAGTGTTTGGTGATGAGTCCTGGGTCAGAAATCTCTCTAGGAATGGATGTAATCATCAGTGTCCGGGCTATCTGTAACACATAAGGCAACCACAATGCTAATTATGTTGTAATAAACTCAAATAAATTATTTGTATAAACTTTTATCCATTATTTTATTTTCTTAAAACAAGTGAAAATAAATCTGAGGCACCCTTGGGGGGCCTATGTGATCATAATGTCCCTGGTGTGAGACTGGCCAGGAACCTTTTCTGCATGTCTGTTGAGCAGTAAAAGCATGTGATACCCAGAAACATACTTACATTTAAAAAAACATCATTTCAATAGCTTATTTCAACTTCTTTCAAGAATTTTACAAAATCAAATGCTTTTTTTCTTGAACTATTCTGTCTTCTAGACACCAACGCTTGTTTATAAAAATGAATGGAAATGTTCATTTGTATTGGAAACAAAAATAATAGAATAAAATAATCTTACTGCACTGACAGATTATTTTTCACTTAAATGAAGAAAATAAGTATTTTGGTACTCAATAACAGACAAAAATTGTTATGAGAAGATGAACATTTCTTCAGTGGAAAAGTGGCCAGGCCCTGGTGACAGACCTTTTCGTCTTCTCTGTACTCCAGCCGTATCGAGTGGTGAGCCATACACAACAATGTGATGATGAAGTAGACCAAAGCAAAAACACTGTGGAGCCACAGAAAGCGGTCCCTGTAAGGCACAGAAACATTGTTGTAATTTAATAATATAGATCGTCCCATGTTTTTCCACACTTCTGTGATTTTTCATACAATTTGATGTCATTCCTGCAACGTTAGACTTACTTTGCGCTAACATTAGCCAGAGTTGTTTTTCCAAAGTTTTCAGGACTGTCTCCTGTAGAAATAATGCAACACGACAGAGAGTGAGACGTTTGTAATTTCTAAATGACTCAAAGGAAACCCCTCCTCTTTTGTCTGGAGGGTGAAGCAACAATGAAGCAATGTCACTATTCAGAGAAAATCCATCCAATTTAATGAAACCTCAGTCATCTCAATGAAATTTCACACTAAATTCAAACATCGCAGTCATGCCTAACTCTGCTGTTTTAATTAGGGCCCATTTGTTTTCTGTTGCCATGGCAGTCTGTCAAAGTGTGTTGGTTTATTTAATGACTAGGGTGACACACTGGTCTATAAGATGACAGCCAGCAGTAATAAAATGTTTCTGTGGATAACCCAGCTCCTCGTAGACCCTATAATGGCTCTTGCCCCCTGTTATGGAATAGCTTACTCAACACTTCCCACAAAATAAGCACACAACTGCCAAAAGCCATTTCTGTTGCTATGTAGCAGCTGGTTTTATGTGCCCTACTACCCCTGACACCTACATGTGTATGTTGAGAGGAAATGAAGCACTTGCTATTCTTACAATTCAACTTGGAGCAGCTATTGAATGAATTGCCACTTCCTTTAGATGAAGTCCAGCTTTTGTGTATGTATGTGTTTATGTGCATGTGTTGTTATGTAGTTTGGTATCGTTATATTGTTTTACAGTTTGATTTGAGTTCAAATGACCATTTCAGTTTTGATCTATTTTTGTTTTTTTTTAACTTTGGCATTTTTTTGCTCAGCTTACACCACCGCTTGTTTAATGATAAGTTTTTGTGCATTTAACCAACTAGTCCTTTGGCATGTAGACGTGTGTGATTGTCTCTGTGTGGCCTGGCCTCTCTCCCTTCGAGGTGCCCCGTCTGCCTCTCCTGAGGTTAAGGATATCCCTGGGCTTTCACACAGTCAGCCAGACCATCATATAAGAACCAAAATACCCAGGAGGTTCCCGGAAAAGTTGACCGGCAGGATCACGGCCAAAGACAGCAGGCAAACCACTGTCATGAGCAGGATGATGTGGCGCTGGAAGGACAGGTATGTGACAGCATCAATGCCACATTTGCTACGGATCTCTTCATCCCTGCACAAACAGAGAGACAGACGTGAAAGAGGGGACGCTCTCAGGGGACAACACCAGGCCTGTCATACTCGCTAAATGGATAGTAACAGACAGAAAGTCAGACACAGGAAATAATTATTGTGATGGAAATTCCACAAATACAGATGTAATGACAATCAGAGCTTAATGTAGCATATGTATGCAGGCCTGTCTATTGCAAGGGCAAATGGGCCTACAGCTTATACCTCATCATGAGAAAAAGTGTGGCACCACCACTTTGGTGTCAGAAGCTGTGGTTACCAGACGGGAGGTTCAGGAAAACCAGGGTCATAAAATAGAACAAAAAAAAAAAAGAAGAAGAAGAGGTACAAGCTGGTCTCATGACAGCCCACACATCGAGAACTTGCAGGGTGGGTTTGCACTTTCCCACTGGCACGAGAACTAAAAACAGAAGCACCCAAACTCCACCATAATACTATGGAAACCATGGACACCAGGGAAATCGCTTTTTTACAGGCCTAAATTTGTTGTGTGCAGTCAGACTGAAGCAAAGTGCAAATATTCAATGGGAAAACCACGGCACCAGTGGTCGCGTGAGCCCAGACTTGTTTGTTTTCACTGCTCAGTGAGATATAACACGAGACTTTACGTTTCAGGGTGACATCAGCTTTGAAGACAGAGGGAACAATAAAACGATGGGATCTAAGACGAGAGAAGGGTAAAATAATTACAAGGGCCACTGCTTTGTGTACTTACTTCATATGGTAAAGTGATGTGAGCCACGAGCAGAAACCCTGGAAGGAGAGGAGAATCATAAAAAACATCCAATGGATTGGTTATTAAAGATAAATTATGTAAGCACACCACATCTGGATTTTTGCATAAATCCACTATCTTGCATAGTAATACGGTCTGCACAGTGACACAGAGATGGAGATTTAATAGGTCTAGTCTGAAGCAGTAACCACTTTACTGCAGCCTCAGCTTTGTGTAGGCACTGGGCGATGACTTCAGTCTGACTCTTTGTCTTACACCGTCATAAACACGAAGGCAATGACCTCAAGTCTATCACACAGGTGTCATGGAGTCACAGACAGTCCAGCTGAGTCATAACCCAAACTTTTCTCTGACAAAGCTTGACATGGTGCCATCTTAGACAAGTGTACTTTATTATATATGTGCAGCAGGGAACATTTTTAAACATCAATATATCACTGACAAATTAACTGTGACACTTTGGTATAATTACTGTAAATAAATGTAAGCAGACTGTCAAACATCAGTGGTATTGCACGTGATAGTGTTTTATTTCTCCATAATGCCTTCTCCATCATAGTTTGCGATTTTGAGTTCAGACAGCTGGAGTCTGTTTGTTCACAGTTTGCAGTTTTGTATTTCAGTAATTATGGTGATTAAAGGTACCCTGTGCAGTTATAACCACTGGTGGTGCTGTAGAGCAGAATTGTGATGAACCTGTAATGTTTTGTATGTCTCACCAGTGTCTGCATGAGGATACATGTGCACAACCCTAACCCTAACCCTTCACTTCCTTAGGGGGACATACAGCACGTGTCGTCACCTTTTAACATTTATAGCTTCTCTTGTCCTCATTCAGTGATAAAATGCCAACGCGCAACTGATTGCCTTTCCAGGGCTCAGTTGCTCTGCTCATAACCAGGGTGTTTGCTGTGGTGCACAGGCCGGCAGTAAAAGAAGCAACAGTAGAATATTTTCCATTGTTTGGTGTGGATTTGTTTGGGTTTTCTCATTCTGCAGAGGAGATGAAGGCAGCTGGGCAACAGAGCGGATCGCGGAGGAGGCCAGAAGAATTTAATGAAAACAGCAAAGAGTGAAAATGTCTAAATATTAGTGAGGCTCTTCCTTGGTGGACAAGGCTAAAAGATGGAGAGGATTTTAATTCATTTTCTTGAAGCATGGTTAGCAATAACTTACTTAGATGTATTCTTTTCTGAGAACTAGAACTAATTAGTTGTGTCAAATAAAAACTTACTAAATATTCAGTCAAGCTGTGTTCTTTGACAACATGAAGTTGATACGGCAAACGTGTTAGTAGTCTTACTTTGATTGTCTCCAGTTTGGTGACAGGCAGGTAGTGACCAGTGTTTTTATCAAAGTGAGTTTGCAAACTGCAGAGTTGGGTGATAGTTATCTGTGGGTTTGTCACTACGTGGAACCGTACCCTTTTATATTGCCCAATTGATCTTTTGTTCAGACCACAAACTGATGTGAACTCAGAATGTAAACAATTCAGGTTAAAGAGGTGAAAAGGTGAAAAAGGTTTTGAAAATATTGTATGTGTAAGGGATGCATTCAATATCTTTTTTCAGAATGTAATGCAGAAAAAAGTTTAAACTGAACTCCACAGAGTATCTTTAATTGATCTGAAAATAGTATTAAGGCTTGCTTGGTTCTTTTAGAAGGTACTGAAAAACTGAGCGCTGAACAAAACTCACCATGTCCTTTGTCTCAGAATCAGAGGGGCTGGACTCTGATGGAGATTTCTCTTTCTCACTTGGTTCTCCATAAAATAGAGACGTGAGACTAAAGTGGGAAGACAACATACACAAAAAAAAGCAGGATAATTACATTAACTGTGACCTGAAACAATCCTATCAATACATTCAACATTTAACTCAGTGCTGTAAAGGAAACCGCTGCAGACATCAAGCCAGTACAGCACCTGCATGAAATCAATCCCTCTGTATACCAAGGACATGAAACACATACAATATAGCTCAATCTAATAAAGCCACTGATGATTGGGTTCAAGGATATTTCTCTGTGGCTGCACCGCTGACAGTTCAACAGCGTGTCAAATTAAGCAGCATAATTGAATTAGTACGAGAGAGGAACGCTTGGAAAAACACACAGATGCTGCTTGCCTGCGGGTGCTGTGAAGCCACCATCGGTCAGGCAGAATCAATCAAGCCTGCACTCCTCTGGAGAGGTGATTCAGGTCAAGCAGAAGAAAACAGCTGTAGACTCATAGAGACAGCTGGACTCATTTTGTAACTGTCAAGATATCTGAATTAGTGTTTAAACAATTTCTCGATTTGTAGTTTGACAACAAATTGAGAATATATTTAATAACTAATTAATTATTGAAAGGATAAGTCAGCTGATATATTCTTCCAATACAAAACTAACCATGTAATGATCCCTCTAACAAGTACTAGCTAAGGCCTGATATAACATTTTCTTCTGTGCTGTAGAGCTCCATAGTTGTAAACATATGAATCAGCCAAATGTTTGCTCTGGGTGATACATTCATATGTTCATTCAGTGCCTATGTTCCACCATATGAAAGTAGGCACTTTAGTCTATTTTCAGTCAATCCCAGATACACTATCTTGCATGGTAAAAAAATAATTCCCTTATTTTTCATTAGTCTGCAGTTGAAAAATCGTCATCAACAAATGCTCAATTAACTCCTGTTTGATTTAATAGAACAAAAATACTCTTACTATCTTATTATAAACATTATAAACAAAAATAACGAATATTTGTCACTTGTTTTTAAAGATTTATGTATCTCTAAGAAACAAATGGACTTGGAAGCTGGGTGCTGCAGATAGGGAAGAGATGTGGGAAAATAATGAGAGAAAGATTTAAATGTTGTTGGTTTTGGTCTTTTCATGGTATTTGTTGACAATGAGAAAACTACAGAATAACATCAGAATCCCAGCATTAATGCTTTGAGGTAAATAGAGTGGCTAGACCTGGTTTCTCAAATGTGAAGATTTGCTGCTTTTCCTTATTTACATGATTGTAAATTGAATATCTTACGGTCTGGGACTGAAACAGTCAATTTAAAGATGTCAATTTGGGAAATTGATTAAGATTTTTTCACAATATTCTGGCATTTTGTACCTTCGATCAAATCAACTCTTATGTGAATGGAGTGATTACATTTCTCCATCTAAAGCATTGTATTTTCACATGAAATGTAAATGATTGTATCTGGCCTGTATGAACACCTTGAGGTTTCAGTTTCCCTGTTTATGTATAGGAATAAGAAATATAAGAAATAAATAAAGTTGCAGTCATCACTCCAATAACAACAAAACCCGGCAGCTCAGCAGGACAGAGCAGAGCAGAAGCTCTCCAGTACTTTTCTTCCTGTGCAGTACTTCTTTTACACAGCAGAGGGAGCTGGAGGCTTCGGCATCAGGACTCTGGTTCCACTGGGGATTATTTCTCCATCTTAAATGTTCACATGGCTCACCAAGTGGCGGGTGTATACGATATTTTTAAGTGTAAGAAGCCAAGGGAGTGAGGGATTTACCTGTCATTCTCCATCAGCAGAGCCAGGCGGCCATAGTCCCAAGCAGCCTTTCTCAGACAGGAGAAGATGAGCAACAGGAACTGTAACACAGATCACACATGAATGCAGATCTCCTTACAAAACACATACATACAATCACACACACACACGCACGCACGCACGCACGCACGCACACACACACACACACACACACACACACACACAGACACACACGTCTATGTCCTCATCTGCTCTGGGTCTAAAATTATACCAAACCTCCCCATACTGCTTGATCCTGACGAAATGAGGCTTGTCTCTGGATTTCCATAAGGAGCTTACAAATAATAGGCAGATTCAAAATGCTGCAGCAATAATATGCCGTCTTCTTTCTTTAGAGTAGTATGTGGTTGTCTTGGAAACTACCAGAGACAGGTCAACATGCACGCAAGAACACACGCTGTGCACTAATGACGAATGAGTGTGGACAATAGCAAGAATATATCTGAATAGCCTCCATTCTGCCACAAATAGAGAGAAAATTCACTCACACATTATGGTACACAATAGCATATTAATGCTAAACTGCCCTGGTTAAATATCTATGAGCATAACTGGGCCATGATGAATGTTGACAAATGAAAATGGAGTAAACGTGCTGAAGAATGTTTGATTTTAATTATACTCCATTAAATCATTAACTCATTTGAGTTTAGACATCCATGTTAATAGGAGGGAAGCTTTCATTAATACTGAATGATTCATTCTTTAGTGATCCAAATCCATGAATAGGCAATCAAGGCCTTGACTGAGGCCTTGTAGATGAATAATGAGTATGCATGTTCACATCAGCAGTCAGGGTCTAAACTTTTTCCTTGTGTCCATCACTTCCCTGTTGCTTTATTTGATTTCACCACAATGCGTGGGCATGCTCTCCTCATGTCTCACAGATGATTTATTCTGTATGATGATGGAATTGATGCAGAGGCGTGCTCCTGATACCTGGGGGGAAGCGTGCTTTGATTCATGCTTGTCATTAAGAGACAGTGCCTAACCCTGCATGTTGTCCTGACAACCAGGCAGCGATAAAATGAGCCAATTAAAAGACAAACGTGGCAGATTGAGCAACATATCAGTAAGGAGATCAAGCTGACAAGACCTGACAATGGAACCAAGATAGTTGATAACTGAGTGGAAACCTATTATTATAGAAGCTGAACAAGTACTACTAATAATAGTAATACTAATGCTAATGCTAATGCTAATGCTAATACCAATACTTATACTAATATATTTAATTTAAAATTGACTTTCATGACATTTAACATCAACAATAATCAACAAGCAGTAATAAGTCATAAGTAATACATGCAATAACTCAGTAACAGGTTAAATCGACATTAAATTTAAAATAAAAGAAGCATCTGATACAGTTAAACAGTTTAAAAGTTGGTTTTAAGAGCAGTATTGAATCCTGTAATGGAGTCCAGTATGCGGATGTGAGGGGGAAGGAGTTCCAAGGTTAGGGTGCAACACAGGGGGAGGCCCTGGCACCCATTGTGCTGAGGCTGGTGCCAGCAAACCTGCTGATGCAGGTCATATACAGTATGAAAGTATGCATAGCTTGCAAATATGCATGTATGTTTGAACAAATACACTACTATAGTGTGGGAAAGTAGCTTTAATGCAACTTGATATGACATTTACAAAATGTGTTTAATTTTGAGTCTTTGTGTTCATCTATCTGTATTATTATAAAATCCAGACATGATGACAAGGAGAGGAAAACAAAGAGCTTCACAGTGGCAGTGTTCACAGCTTTGACAGGCCTCAGTGTTTAGAATGTTAATTAAAATCTCATTAAATTTTGTAGACTTTTTCCTAAAGTCCCTGACTCAGCAGAGGAAACTGAGTAGAGATGTTTTGTGACATATAATTCACTCAACATGAAGACCCAGTTGAATGAATGAAATGTACTTCTACAATGAAACGTCACTCATCTGTTTGCTTTCATTGATGAAAATCACTGACAGAACTGTACATCCAACCATCCATTATATATACCAGTGTATCCTTTGCATGTTACAGGGGTCTGGATCCCATCACACTGGGATGTATGCACTGGGAAGAAGATGCTCTCTCCCACCCAGGAAAGAACATTCAAACTTCATACAGACTTCCCAGGGAAGGGAAGGTTTTTCACCTCAGGACCCTCTTTGTGTGACCAGTATGATGATCCAGCTCTGACAGCTATTTGGGCTACTGCATTGACTTATGGATGAAAGTTTTGAGTTTTGTGTGTTTCTCTGTTAATCATAACTGAAATATAAGCCTGTCTTCCTGCTATGATAACACAAATTAGTACTTTAAATAGACATTTAACAGCATCATGAAAATTAGATTTCGTCATCTAGTGAAATCTTAGTCCCTGTATAAAGAGTCGTCAGTAAAGTTGAGAGAGATTGAAGTTTTGGAAACTCTTTTTTGTGTTTTTACTTCTCTTTTGTTTACATTTTGGATTACAGAGTGTTTCTTTAAGCATCATCATAATAACACACTGTACGTGGAACTTTCAATAAAGACATGGTCTGCAGATAAAATCCATAGCATTTCACTTCACATAGCCAATGGAGACATACAGTATGTTTAAAGTGATATCATTTACACACTTGTCATCTTGCCTGGTTTAGCTGTAATAAATTTGAGTGTGAGGAGTTATGTAGATTATTGTGGAGGTTAAGGTTAAGGTTACAATGAGGAGCTGGGATTAGGTTTAAAATAAATTTGGGATTACAATTACATGCATCTAGAAATGTATTTTAGCATGTTACAAACATGCAGAATGTCAGCTTTCATTTCAAACATTCATGTGTGATGCCCAACACCCCTGATGCTGCTGTTAGTCTTCATTACAATCAACAATGCTTGAGACAGGATGTCCATATGTATCAGTATTGAAACAGCCCTCTGATCATGTACAACTTCTTGTTGTCTGTGTAAATCAGAGCTCTTCACATTGTCTAAAAGTTGTGTTGGCAGCTTTGGATATATTCAGAAACCTTGTTGTTAAGGCCATTCTAGCTGCAGAAATACATGAAGAAGACATTATTTACTGGTGGAAAGGAGAGTCAACAGACTTAATGTTTAAGAGGGTACATACGGTTCATCCATGTGTTAGCTTCTTGAAAACTGTTGGAAAAATGCGTTTGAAAATTCATCTGAACTAATATTATAGAGAGCAGGACTTGGAAAAGGGGAACAGACGCCAAAAGATTGTGTTTTTTTCTGGAGTTAACTGTGTAAATAGTATATGCTATTGGGTGAGTGTTTGCGAGTGTGCAGTCTGTACCATCCAGATCACCACATTGATGACGAGGACTGTGGGCACCCCTCCGAACGGCAGACCTTGGAGGACGCTGCTGCGAGAGTGGGAGCGGTAGCATCTCTCAGCCGTGCTGTTCTCTTCCCCAAAGGAGTCCAGGAAGCCCAGGACATCCAGCTCCATAGGCCTCCCCTCCACAGGGGGTGCTCTCGTCACAAACAGATCAGAGTCCGCCATCAGCACTGGACCATACCTAAAGACAAACAAAGAAGGAAGGAGTGAGAAATGTGATATTAGCTAAGATTGATGATTTTTAAACTGATTTCTCTTTGTCTTTTGTTTTAGCTTTGAGCCATCACTTGTTGAAGTTATTATTTACTGAAAATCAATCACCATTTCAGTAATAATCCTATCAATTTTGTAAAAGGAATAAAAAGTATGTCTTCTTTCAAAAGTTACACAGTCTCACTTTAAACAGAAGTTTTAAGTCTTGGTCACAATTTGTTGCCATAACATCTTTACAATACTCACTCACTCTCACATACAAGCCTGTATTTATAGACTGAAAACTATAACTTGTGTAGATTTTTATAGAGATAGTGACGGTATGGTGTCGTCAATAAGCAAAGGAAATGGGATTTAATGGGCTGATTCTTTTTAACAAAAAATGTTGTGACTCATCTAAATAGTGTCTCACAGCACTTTAAGTGCAGCTATGATAATGTTTGCAGGGATCAGTCTAATGACCATCACAGTCCATTAGGGACCATTGATTTGTGTCTGTTTCTGTATCTGACAAACGGAAGTGGAGATGTCACGTGAAAATTACAAATTGACTGGATAACAGATGTAGTGCAGCCTCTTTAAAAAGCCATCGTATGTAGCAAGAAGATGCTAAGTCCATTTGACCACACAAACAGGAGGTTATTTCTGTTGTGAGAACATCATTTAAGAATAAATCCTTTGACTGTGTTATAGACTGCATGTTGCCTCTGTCTGTGAAACATGCACAGGATATGATAATCATACTGCCATGACCACAGAATGAAGGCCTAAACCATCTGTACTCCAGCAGCACATACACTCCCCCTACTTTCAATCAATACAGTCCCGATTCCCAGCTGCTCAGCTTGTGTACACTCCTCGCTGAGTAAACAGTCCAAGGAAATGGAGCAGCAACTGACTGCTGACATCGCTTTGCATCACCACTACCATACTTGAGTGAAAGGCATCAATCTTCAGATTTCATGGTAAAAAAGTGATTTGACAATAAATTTGGAGATGTTGTTACTGTGACAGAAAGGCGTGCTCTGTAGTAAACAGGCTGTGTGCTCCGCAGCAGTAATTGTCAGCCAAAATTGTATCACAACACCGGCCAACAGCTCTGCTCTCCAAATCTCACAAGAGCTGTGAGGTTAACAGGAGGAGGAGAAAAAGCAGAAAAGGAGAGGACGCTGAAGGCCTCCAAACAAATGACTGAACCAAACCTCGGTGTGATTTATCAGTGCACCAATGATGTCACTTCCTGAGAAGCTCCATCACTGTTTTGTGAAGCTTTTACCAAACGATGCTTGTGCAACAGAAGCCACAGCAGGATGTGTATCATAGAAGGTGAGCTGATCAATGGCAGAGTTTCTAGACCGCTGTACACTGTCAGAGAGGTCTGGAGTAGAGATGTATAAAAACAACAACCCAGTCATCTCTTAACAGCACTTTATGTGCTGCTGTAGTCTCTGTCTTACTTCCTGTTGTGAAACTGTATAGCTTGCAGTCATCAGATACACAGCATCTGAGCCTCCCTGTGGAGAAGACTAGGGTGGAGGATCCCTGAGGATGGATCACAAAGCAAATCCATAACATACGCACACTCTGTTCATCTGCAGAGCTGTGTTTCCAAAGAAGCTAATGTACCATGAATCATATTTTCTCTCTCAGCTGATAATGAATTAAGCTATGAAATACAGCATGCACAAATGGATAATTTTACGGCTAAATGTGGATTAATAATCACATGGGCTTCCAGCACAAGGAGGGACAGTGCAGTTCTCAAGAAAAACGACCAGTAAAACTCTCCACTCATAACAAGAGGAAACAATGATAAATTACAACAAATGGCACTTTAATTGTGGATATTTATGTCCCAAGGTTGTTTGTCTTTAACGGATACAAAATGATAAACCTCATGTGAAGATTTGTTTCTAAAACAGGCATTTTGGAAACACATTTTCAAACCAAGTGATGCTTTATCGAGATATTTTGAAGTTGTATGATTAACATAACAATAACTCAGCTACAGCATCCAGACTGACTCTCAATTGTATCATTAAATAAAACATATTGCTTGAAAAACACAGCATTTTACATTTGTCAGAATAGCAGCCATTCAGTGAAAAGAAAATATTCTGTGACTATTCTTATGTTCCTGAGATGAGCTGATGGTAGCACACAAATCAAAAAACACTGGTGAACTGTGGCATGAAGCAACAGCTGAACCAAAAATAAATGATGCCCTCTTATGGAAAATAAAACTTGCCAGCTGTACTCTGAAGATATACTGAGCTCAAACAAAGTTGACATGCAGAAGCTGAAACCGACCTTTATCAGCTCATTGAGCTGCTCTTCTCCCTGCATCAGAGACGTCACTCACTCTATTTGCTGCCAGCTGCTGATGCTAGCAGTGAAACTCTTCCTTTCCACCTCCACAACAGAGCAGGATGCTGAAGGATACAGGATGACAGTGGCGTGGTTTAACACAACATTTGGGCAAACGTCACAGCATGACTCAGCAGTTTAAGACTCCGTCTCAGCCCTGGTGTATAAACACTCAGACATGCTCATCCCATGGTATCCATTTCGTCTTCATCACATTCAATTCTGCAAATCTGAAGTCTCTCTAATCCCTTCCCTCTGCTTCTCTCCCTCTCTTCCCTAAATCAGGCTTCCAAGCCAACGCAGCAGATTACCAAATGATGTTTGGCTTGGGAAGCAGTGTTGTGCCTCCCACTGGCAACTTGAATGAAATCTCTCCTCAGTGCTCAGTTAGACTATAATGTTCACAGATGCTGAAGTAAGTACAGGAGCTATGAGCTGCTGATGAGCTATACCTGACTTTGAGTCAGAGAAGCAGAAAAAAAGCACACACTGTAAAGAGGAAGTGATAGCTCAGGACAGCTAATATGTTCATTGTACCAGAAAAAACAGCTGAGGTAACTGTGTGTGTAAAATAGAGAGAGGATATCACCCCAGAGGCGATACAGATGAAACAATTAAACTGTAACTCAGCTTGCAATAAACCCTGATTCAACTCAGCAATCTATCACCACAGCCCCCATAATATTTAATTGAATCGGCTTCTAATATAGTTGTACCAAAGATCGTCATCACATTTGTAGCAAAGTGGTGCTTTGAGTTGAATGCTAAGATTACCATAGCAACATGGTCACAATGACAATGCAAAAATGTTTCGCAGGCATACAGTAATGTTTACCATGTTCGCCATCTAACTTCCACATGTCAGCAATTTGATAGTTAGCACTAAACTAAAGTAGAGCAGAGGCTGATGGGGATGCAGTTAGTTTTGGGTTAGTTTTTAGGTATTTGGGGCATATTTAATTTTGAGCTGATGATGACACCATTAAACATATGAGCATCACCAAAGAAAATACAGAGCATGTTGAGGGTGACATGAATGTCTGCACCAAAGTTGATTTTCAATCCATCAATTCCAGCCACAATTGTGAACCTCAACATGATTTCAACTGTAACCTTATAGCCAGAATTTGGTCATATTCTAGTTGTTAGATAAACATAATTTTTAAACTATAGATTAAAATGTTTTTATATATTATCAAAGACTCATGATTTTGCTGTAAATGTAATGGTTTGATTGGAATTCTAGTTATTCACAATTGCTTTTAATCTTAACAACTTTTTCTATTTTCCTTCATGATTTTACATATTTTCTAAAATTGGCCTCAAATAAGTACTGTAGGTATATGTGCAATTAATTAGATTACAATTAATAAGTACGTCATTTAGAACTGAGTCTGCTTTTATTTTATTTTAATGTATTATTTTATTTTCTGTGTTACTTACTATTAACCAACCACCTCAGTCCTTTATGTTCCAATAGGTTTAGGGATATGAAGGGATATTTCAGTCCAAACTAGAGCAGTGGAGAGACCAACAGACTGACATTACCATCCATAGAGCAAGCCTACTAGCATGGCTAAAAATACTGAGAAAAGATTTTGGAAAAAAGATAGAGGGGGATGACATGTAACAAAGTGAATCCATTACTCAATTTTACCATCCTTTAAATCACTTTACCACTTCTATTAACAACTGCTTTGTCATACAGAAATAAAAAATGGGATCTATGTTATCAGATACAAAATGACATGAAAGGAAACATATTTACATTTACACTGGTTTGAATACTAATTTCCAGCTGTACCAGACCCTAATCAACACCATAAACCATGTGGTGGACAGCACAGGAAGAGCTTTCCCTCCTATCGTCAAACACTCAGTTAGAACAAGATACATCACCTGCCTGAGGGAATGAGAGGGAGATCGCCCCGTTTTACCATAGAAATGAACCATAAATAAAATGTGAACTTGCGCAGACTTCCAAGCCTCTGCACCTAATCAACTGCCAGTCACTGTGAGATAAAACACTACCCCCAAGGACAACTTGCAATAATCATAAATAAAATGGCTTCAGAGCTATTGTTCTGTTCTTGACTGTAGGAACTGCAACCTTGTTAAACATTCAGTTTTCCTCTGCCGCTGTTCTGTTTGTCCTGTCCTGGAGACAGTGATACCTGCATGGAAAGAAGGGTTTTGACGTTTCCCCTTTCATCAGCTTCATCTCGAAGGCCCAGAGCTGGTAGAATATGCATGAGCATCTTGTAGCTGTGCTCTGCATGTTAATCTAAAACTGAGACCCTGATTAAAGAAAATCCTGCTGTTTAAAATGTATTCTGTAGAAACAAATCTTTTCCAATCAACTGTTAACAAGCCAATAAACCTCCACTGACAAAAGCGGGGGAAACCAGTGAGAACCAGATTATACAGCTCTCACTTGCAGTATGCTGTAAGTTTTTTTTACTTAAAGAGTGCCAGCTTTAAAACAGCATGACTTGATTCTTTTAGGCAATTTTCTAAAGATGAGTTTTTTGGAGTGACATGTGACAAAGAATCATGTTGGGCATCTTCACTCCTGAGTCACTGGGGAACTGTTTCTGGTGATTGTGAGCAGTGGTACGAGGTGAAACTACAACATGGACATATTATCACCTTATAAAGCTTTGGTAAACAGTTGCCTAATTACATGTCTAGCATTTAATTGGAGGTTGTATTGCTGGACAAATTTAGGTC
The DNA here is from genome assembly GCF_027409825.1 of Scomber japonicus. Lineage (NCBI taxonomy): Eukaryota > Metazoa > Chordata > Actinopteri > Scombriformes > Scombridae > Scomber > Scomber japonicus. The sequence continues at coordinate 17,648,263 of NC_070593.1, read as the reverse complement.
CAATATTCCCTCTCTTTTCAGCTCTGTTTTCATTGCCACCCACTTTTGAGGGAAGTATCTCTCTTTAGTTTGCTAGATAAAATATGTTCACCATCTTCTTGCTAACCTTATGGTTGTCTATTATTTGGCACTGGGCAGATGGGTTTCTAAGAGCTTTTTCACTTTAAACAGTTGCCTGCTGGATGACAGTGGATTTTATGAGCCAGAACCTCAAAACAATTAACTGAACGCTGACAATGCTTTGAAGAGCTGAGGGGAGCTGCAGAGTTGCATGATAGTTGAGTCATCCCTTTGAAAGATCCCTTTCACATTCCACAAGGTGACATGATTCATTGTGAATATAAAACAATAAACTGTATGTGCAGCTTTAAAGCCACTAACCCTCCACTGTGAACTACAAAGGTGCAGTAGATGGATCATACAGTGTATGCTGAATGCTTATTATCATGTTAACCCACTATCTACTCTCAGTGCACTTCATATACTTATCACTCTGTTGCTTAGTTTTGATCGCAGCTCTTTGTTGATCTGTGTTTAGCATATGCTGTAATACATTTCGTGACTGCCCTCGACACATAAAGCAATATCTACTTGTTCATCAAGGCTACAGTAAGAATAATATAATTGTGCAGCTTTCTTTGACAGGTGCACCTGCAGTTTCGTCACACATGATTTGGCCTCTTTAAAGCTCTGTCGGTTGCCTCATGTTGTTCTAAAAATATACACATCAAAGCGATGAGTGACATACATATTTTATGCCTATAACTGATATACAACCTTCATAGCAGCATTTATGAAGTTACTTTAGTGAAGCCATTATTTTTTCATTTTGTGTTTATATGATTTTCTCTACCCCATGTAGTTTTCCATCAACACCTGTGGAGGGATTTTCAACTCTTCAATTTCCTGCAGGTCACAGCTGAGCTCTCCAATAATCCACTCAGACCAAAGATAGAGTAATGGTTTAATAATGTCTTCAAATCACATGATGGGTATAATGACACTTCTCCGGCTCATCAGTACTCTCATTCATTTACATTCACTCTATGACTCTGTGTGGACAGAGCAGTACACCCATATGAGACTACTGAACATGTCATTTTGAAAATATGGACATTAGTACTGTCATAACTATCATCACTATTCTGAGAGAGATTTGCACAAGATTTCTGAGCATGGCTGCATACATTTCCTCCCATTCAGCCACGAGAGCTTTAGTGAGGTCAGCCACATATGTTGGGTGATCGAGCCTAGCTCCAATTCATCGTCAAAGGTATTGGTTGTGTTTGAGGTCACATGAAACTGAGTAAATCATCTGTCAAATCATCTTATATATAAATTATTCTGTTTATAGATTTTGTTTATGAACATTTTAGCTATGTCCTCACTACAAAATTGTATAAATACTACACTTCCTGTTAACACTTCAATAAACATGTTCCTAAACTGGAAGTAGGGGGCTCAAATCACAAAAAACAGCCACAGAATGTAGGCAGGAGTGTCCATATATTTTCAGCCAGTAGTATGTTAGGGTGTTTTTATGATGCCTTGTGTGAAAGCATCTTTTTCTCATGTTTACAGGAGCGGTGGGCTGTGATGGGTTTGGTTGGAGGATAGACAGTGTTGGGAGGTGCGAAGAGGACCAACCTAGTCAGACTCAGCCTGAGGGGGAGAAGGGGGCGGAGGTTTTAGCACAATCTGCTCACCACCTGCTCAGCGGAACGGGAGGGGCCTTTACTCCTTCCACACCTCAATGTGTTGTTATCATACAACACACAAACACAGATCACTGAGCTGTGTCTGCTCACGGCACACAGCAGAACCCCCCCTCCCCACCCCACCCCCCAGTCTCCTTCTGAAGGCTAAATGAGCTGTAGCATGACTGGAGTGATGACTGCACACTTGAGCCACGCTCAACAAACAAAACACCTGCTTCCTGTCCGGCTGCACATGCTCAGTAGGCCCCCAGGGGAACGCTCCCTGTCTGTCCTGCTGCTCCTATGTGGACTGGGTCATTCCTCAATAGGACCCATCTGGCATCAGTAAGGATTCGAGTCTAACATGCATTCAATTGATTTTTTCTTTTATGCTGGATGATGATGAACCAGACTCAGACCCAGTCGTAACCACAGAATCGGACCGATCTGTGTTTTCTCTGCATCTCTTCGAGCTTCTGTAAGATTCCACCTACAGCTCCTTTCACTGCAAAACCTGCTGGAGCTATAACCCTAAATAAACCCATGAGAAAACCTGAGTCTACCTTTACCTCCTCATCTGCCAAAAAGTGTGAACAGAAAGAGAGAAATCTTCCCTTTATGTAAGCATCTAAATCGTAGTCAAAAATGACTTACAGTCAATATAAACACAACACATCTCAGTACAACTGCAGCAGTGAATTGATTATTTGTTACCAAATTTACCAAAAATGGTACATTTCACTGCATCCTGCTTCCCTTGATTTTTTTTCTGGTTTTCATACTATTCTATGATATTGAACCAATTATCTTTAGATTCTGGATTGTAAGTTGGACAAAACAAGACAAAAGTCACCAGTTGCTCTGGGAACATAGATACATGTTTTTAGCTGATATTTTAAAGACTGCATTAATAATTGAACAATCAGTTGATCTATTAATAGTTAGCTACAGCCCTGCATGTTTGTGTAGTAATAAAACATCAGCTTATGAGCCCTATAGACACAGAGTCATGGTATCCGTATGTGAAGTATAAGTAAGATAATACCAGCATTTTTTTCTTGGTGTATCATATGTCTGTTGATTGATTTCCTACTTTCTGAGAGAACAGTGGTTTCTATTCCTTTCAGTGTGATATAAAAATGAACTTGCTGATGGACCTTTGTTGATTAATCTACTGTATTTACTGTCAAATGGAAATTGTGATTTTGGGGTAATGCAGGCAACTAAATGGCCTAATATTGATCAAGAAAGCTCCAACCTTTCAGCTCTGAGTTGCTAACAGCAACCATTATAATGCAGAAAATATCCAAATTGATTTTTTTCACAACATCCGTGTTTGCTGATTGTCTTACAAACGTAAAGCCTTTTTGGCAGAGTCTCTATTTGTAAAGTCTTTCTGAGCTCTGAGTTTTACTGTCATGAAATTTCAGTCAGTGAAAGTCAAATATGTACAACATTAATATTTTCCCTCCAGGCTTTGACCTTATGGCAGACAATAACTGTTTGTAAGTGTGGATCATTCATCTAGAAGACAAAACCTCACATACCTCGGCATCTCCTGGAGGATGCATACATCAGGCACAGTCAGTATAAAATGTGTAATATGTGTGAGTGAGAGCATGAGGTAGAATATCAGATGCTGCTTCCAGGTGTTATAGTAAGCGTATGTCAGTACCCTCCGCGCTGCTAGATAAAGAGCAAAGAGCACACTGACATACTGTACTCTGTGTACAGTATGTCAGTGGCAACGTTGCATGCGCCGGCATCGCTGTGATGGACCCCTGTGGAATAGCAGCAAACTTCACAGTAGGAATCTTAAACAACAGAGAGCCTTTTCTTCAATAAAGACTTAAAAAGCCACAAGAACAAAGCAGAGCCTGCAGTTTGGTACATAACTGCTATGGTAAGATGGCAGGTGTAATACAAATGCAGCATAAATGTTTCACAGCATATTGCAACATCAGTGGCTGCTGTTTTGTTCTGATATTCTGTTTATGTTCTGTTTTCTGTCAAGAGGGTCTCACCAAAGTGTTTTCTGAACATTTTAATCATATCCTGTAACCAGTGTCATGCAGCTGGGGATATTAGTCACAGAAATATACATCTCACAACATGATATACACACACCCGCACCCCACAGCTCACTGCCACTAGCGTCATCATAATCAGTGGCAGGGTGGGGTGGAGGGGCAGGAGAGAAAGTCTAAAGAGGCCCGCTTGAGTTTGCACAATAGTTTATGCAATCCATTAACAGTTAGCTGTCATGCACTAGTGTTTAATAGACAAGATGATAGATTTGTCTACTGTATTAGTCTTGGACAGTAATCCAAACAACAGAAATGTATCTGTAGCTATCCATTTAATATCAAGCAATATCATAACATTATGTCTGGGTTTATTAGGACATTAATGGCAATGATGCTAGACTGCTTCTATGGTTGTTACATTAATGTGATGAGACAAAAAACTGTTTTGTGACAGTTTGTCAATCAAGCTTCCAGAGTATTTACTATTGTTGATCATAGAATACAATGATACTGCAACTAAAAATAAAAGTCATGGTATAAGACTTAATCCATATTGCTAACCCATATGTACTACAATAACACTTTTATCACATAAACATCAATTGTTACTGACATAGACATTTTAGTGTTTAATAACAATAACTTTGTTGGGCCTGTCCATGATATTGAGCTCTGAAGGTACTAGATCAGCAGAATAACCTTTCTCATTGACAAAAAAGTGATTAACATACATTCATATATAAATATATATATATGTATTTATTTTTGGTGGGATCAAATTACTGATTTTAGGTCAAGAATAATCTGTCACACTGATGTTTTAAATTTGTATATCCCTAATGCTCAGACCTTAATAATAGGCAATGTGTTTGTTCTGCTTATTTCACTCTTTCCAATTCAGACAAAAAGGAAGAAGAAATGATTATAAAACCACAATGGTTGTGTGCCTTCTCCTCTGTGTTCACTGTTTGATCACTGTGGCCAGCTGGAGCTGTCCATCTGCTCCAGGTGCTGAAACAACTAAACAGAAACTAATGACCAAAGATGGAGGTACATGTTTGCTTAAAATGTTCTCCAATGTGTAACTCACTATTGACCAGCTGCTTTGAAACTGTCCGATGCTGTACAAGAACACTGTATTCATCTCACTGCTGCTAGCTGTCTTCCAATCTCAGCTTTGAGTCTCTTGAAATATTAATGCCTGTGTGATACTTGAGGATGACCAGCACTCATTTGCTCCTGTTTCTTGGGAGAATTATGTTGCACTCAGCCACTCTCACATAACATTTTAAAGGGATATTTTACAGGAAAACCTATAGATTATCATACAAAAGAACGTAGTAAACTCTTGCACATGGACAGGACTATGTTTACTGAAATAGCAACATTTAAGTTGTGAGGCATTAAAATGTCCTTTACACTTGAACCACATGATGCCATAATCAATCAAAAGTGCATTCAACAAAACACAATTTTAGGATGATCAAATACTAAAGGTTGTGGTTTCACTGCAGTGAGTATGTGGTCATCTTAAATTAATTGAACAGATTCCAATGTTTTTTTGTTTTTTTGTTTTATATTTAAAAGCTACTTCCTTTTATAGCAACCTACAGAAGATCTTTCTTCTGTAATTACTTTTTATTATCTGGATGTGAAGGTATAATGAACAGGAGCCTGAAAACATGATACAGCTCTTATCTGATTACTAAACAACAGTAATTGCCATTATCACTCAGTCATTTATCTTTAGTCAGTGTTTGCATATTGGTCTCATTATAATTTCATTATAATCATTTTAAGTCTCTTTAAAAATCAATTTGAGAACCCAAATTTCACTTTCCACTACAAATAATAAAACCTTCCTTTATGTGAAACTCCCTTTTACAAACTCAGCCTCACAGTACGGGGTGACACAGTCTATTCTTTGGTGCACTGAAATGCAAATGCTGTGAGTGACCCAATAAAATGTCAAAAAGCCATTTGTACATCTGGCAATTTAAAGGTAATTTCCTTTTATCATAATCAGGAGCATATGGCAGGAGTGGTGAGTTATTATGTGTTTTCATTGGTCAAAGCTTGCCTTGTTGCATTCACTGTTAATTGAATACGCAACAGGTCAAACTACTTTTGCACACTTGACCAATAAAGGCTTTGTGTCTATGAATCCGACAGACTGAACAACAGCGGGGTAAATAAGAAAGGAAGCATGGTCGCAGCATAGTTAAAGCCTCAAAGATCCCTTAGCTGACAAAAGGGAAATCCACATTCGCAGATAAGGGTTGATGATACCACAGAATAAACTGCAGAGAGATGTGTCTGTTTTGGGTGTATTAGTCTGACACGTTGCCAGAAACATCCTCATCCTCATCCTCACCGACCAATAACATCACTGTAGCCTGATTCAAGGAGCTTTGATTTCACTACACTTCAAAATCAGATCTTTTAAAATGGAAAAAACATGTGATTCTCTCTCCACTAAGACAATATTTGGCGACTCTGTATCCCCCCGCTGTCTGCAGCACTCAAAACAGTCTGTACACCCACCTTCCTCCAGCTCGGCAAGTTGATGAAAACGATTGCGCCACAAATAGCGCAATACCCCCCACCCCCCTCCCCACACACACACATACACCCCGAAGCCGGGTCCACGTTTAGATGCCCAAACACATGATAGTTCAAAATTCATTACCGCTCACCTTAGAAAGCTTCCTGATCGTTGGCGCTAGGCGATGGGGATGATGCTGCTGCTGTATGTGTGTGTGTGTGTGTGTGTGTGTGTGTTTTTGTCTCCAACGCCAAGAAACAAGAGAAACTCCCACCTACTCAGGGACCGTCTGACAATGAAGCACCTGCCATGAAGGCTCGCTTAAGGGAGCATCGAGTAATGTTAACTTAATTTCAGGATATGCGAGTTAATTAGCCGAGACGTGTATAATATTTTAATCAGATACCCAGATTAAATTCACTTATTTAGCTATATTTTTTAAAATAGAGTGGTTCGGGTGATGAGAGAAGATAAGCACAGTGTGAAAAAACCAAATCACTAATATGACAGGGCTCACACTGAGAGGTAAAATGACCGAGGATGTATTGCCATCTACTGGAAAAATGTCTTTCTTGCACTGTCCCAAACTCAGAGACTGTCTTTAATTCAATCAGTCAAATTTCAATAACGCAGGCTGAAGCCCCACACATCCACATAAAGTAGAAAGGAGCATTTAAAGTGTCCACAATCTATACACTATAAGCCAAATACTACACAATAATACAGTACATGTATTTTATTTCAAGAAAATTCAATTCGTACAATTTCCTTAATTCTATATTTTCACATCAATTATCTTGCGTGGGTTTTGTGTTGTTATTATAGTATGCGTCTACACGGTCTTCCTAAAATGGTGAAATGTATGTAAAAACGTCAGAAAAGAGACCCATCCACACCAACAGGCGGCGGTAAACAAAGGAGCAGACACCCTCATAATGAGAGAAAGACATCGATGTGGGTCCACGGCACAACTGCTGTGCGTTTGAATGAATGTGCTGATCTCTGAGCCGCGGCTCCGTGGTGCTGAAAGGACAGCTCCTCCGCTCTCTGACGCCTGCAGGTAGGCAGCAGCTCGGTCACGATGAGGGTCATTTTAACAGATGTTTAAATGACATCGTCATGGAAAATAACAATCATTGGCACCAATAGGCTATACAATCTGCTTTCCTGAGCTGAGGAAAAAACGCGCAGGGAGAGAACACTGCGATAATCCTTGATTGACCTACAGTATGCTTTCTGTTAATTAGTGTATGCACTTGCCTACAGTAGGGCTTCCCAGTATTTTCATGTCGACTCACTTAAATATGAGCATAAAGACCCAGTTTCAGGCTCTGGGAGCTCCATGTCTCCCTCCGTTATTTGACATCCTGTGATTTAACTGGGCACAGTACTGTAGGAGATCACAGTGGAGAAGGTGAGATATTCTTGGTATTCTCAGCGGCCCCTGAGAGTCCCGAGACCCCAGGACGGTGAGAAATTAGATTTTTCTCAGCAGCAGACTTTACATTCCCTTTCAAAGAACAGCTAGATCACACACTACATACTGTATGATGTATCATTCATTTGGTTAGAGTTATTCCCTCTTACCTGCTTGTTCAGTAAATAATCACTCATATGAGGCTCTAGCAGTTGTGAAATAGCTTATGATAACATTATTATTTAAGGAAAAGAAGCATTATCTCCATATAAATATAGCTCAGCATTCATAATTATACTCAGCTACAAATACAGAAACGTTAACAGAAAAACGTACTTAAAGCTTTAAAAGGACAATTACCTATGTTGTAGCAGAATGTTTTCATGTCTAAACAGCTAATATATTCATTATGTATTGTTGGGGAATTTATAAAGTACATTATATTTGATAAGTCGCTCATTTGTTTTGTATGTACCTCATCAATTGTCCTCTTTTTTGTTTTCACAAGTAAAATAAAGATTTCATAAATCTAAAAGCAGGTTTTAAATAGGTTAAGACTCTTACAATGTCTAACATCTTTTCACAGTTTAACATGTTGCAAAAATACTTATTCTGCTACTAAATCATCATCATCATCATCATCATTCATATTTCCCTTTACTTTCACCTTAACCTAAAAGTCAGCCTACTGTGATGTTGCTGATTGTCCTTACTCCCACACAGACATGTTCACCCGGATGCTGAAACTGAGACTCCTCAATGCTGTAGCACCTGCTTACTTCTTCATGGCTACAGCTGTCACCTTCATTTTACACTTCTGCTTCTTCATCCCAACAATCTTCCCAAGCCCTGAGGCATCACTGGGGGGTTCGACAACTCTTCACACAGTTGTTTTCCTTTTCTTGATGTTCAACGCACTGGGGAATTACATAATGACTATCAAATATCCTGCTGAAAGTGCCAACGAGACTGTGGTTCCAGTGTGTTCGCCACACTGCTCGGACAAAGTGGACGCACACTACCTCCTCAATGGTCGCCACTTCTGCAAACTGTGTAAGAAAGTTATTCTCAAGAGGGATCATCACTGCTTCTTCACTGGAAACTGCATTGGCAACAAAAACATGCGCTATTTCATCATGTTCTGCATCTACACATCATGCACGTGTTTGTACTCCTTGGTTCTTGGTGTGGCCTTTCTTACAGTGGAGTACTCAATCTCTTTTGAGAACCCGCTGACCTTTCTGACTCTTCTTCCCCTCTCCACCGGTTACTTCTTCATGGGTGAGTTGTTTCACACTTGCAATTCAAGATGATCACTTAAGATAAATGCCTTGCTGAGGATTTAATTTCTTCCCAATCAGGAACAATCTCAGGCTTGCAGCTCTTCCTGGTGCTGATGCTGTATGTGTGGCTGGGCATTGGCCTGGTGTGCGCAGGCTTCTGTTGCCAGCAGGTGCTGCTGGTGGCCCGAGGACAGACCTGGTGTCAGATGCAGAGGGGGCAGCTTGTGGAGAACCGCAGCCCCTGGATAACCAACCTCAAGGATGTTTTTGGGACCCGCTGGTTTCTTGGCCTTATCCTGCCTGTGCAGACAGTGGAGATGTGCTCTGAAGACTCAGATGCACATAAACAGGACTGAGAGATAACCACACTTGATATCAATAATAACTCCCAATAGGTCAAACAAGCATCACAAGTTATATAAAAGGCTTTCTAGACATCCGTTTATTGTATTTAAATATAAATGGATGCTTTATGACCTCTGAAGTAGTCCGTGAAATAGTTAGCTCTTAGCATACATTCCTTTAAAGGACAGGAGCCATATAGCAATGTGAAACTTTTAAATAAGTGCTTAGTGTGAGTCTATCTTTTAAATAAGACAAGTACGTTTTACATACACTACATGCTTGCATCAAAATATAAAGACGGCTTTGCATAAGCTTTGCATTTTTGTATTACGCTACTGATTTGAATGCCTGTGCCATGCGGTGCAATGAGATTTGCAGTCCCAGTGTGCTGCTCTTCCATACTTCCTTGTAGGATGCTACAGTGTGACGTTCAGGAACTTTAAGGTAGTTTTTACAACAATCCACATTGATGTTAAGGGCTAGCAGACAAGGCTTGACATAGTTATCACAATAAACTGTTTCATGTTGCACCTGATGTTCCTGAGGTGAAACACTCCTGTATATGAAGTGGTGAGGGGGGAATATAAAGATAATGTGCCACATAATTATCCAGGGTATTAATCACTATGTGCCATAAAATCATGTCCTACATGCTTACAGATGACCCCAAAGATGAGGTATTCACAACACTGCTAAGGATAGGGCCATCTGGTAATAATAGTAAGGACTTTTCACTGTTATGCTGCAGCTACAGCTACTGTATGACTACATAATGTCAAACACGTTTTGGATTTCAATAAAAATATCTTTACTTTTTAGAGCTATTTTTGTCTATTCCTGTTATACAAACCAATAAAAGTATTCAAATCACACTAAGCAGTTACGTTTTCATCTTTAACACATTAAACATTCAGAGCAAGCAAAACTCAAGAAATGACAGAGAGGAAATGGTCTTCAAACAAAGTTTTATGACAATTATTAGTCAAAGTGACTTTTGCTAAAGATACAGAAAGCACTTTTCACAGTAACAGGAAAAAAGCAAAATATAATCTTAGGATACAAATACAAAAGACTTTTGTAACTCTTTTTGCTGTTAAAACCAAGTTTGATTTGATTAGTTCTTAGTTTTAACGACTCCCGACTGTTAAATAATGCAACAGTAACATATGGTTGCTAAAATAAATACTTCTACAGTTAAATATGACTTAACATTAAAACTCTTATGACCATCTTTACTTGTCTTCATTCTGTCCTTTCTACAGACACTCTGGTGGTAACCAGTGCTTCGATTTCTTACATATTTCACAGAGGAATATTCACTCTTTGGAGGGCTTTAAGTACATTCATCTTTCTTCCACATGTAGTACACTGAATGATACAGAAATCTAAGCAGCACAAGCACTGATATAAATTACAAGCAAGGACGTCAAAAGGCACAGGCAACCAGATAAACATTCATCTTCACACTGTTTCATCGTGAAAGAAGAGTCTAAAAATGTCAGTAATCTTGTAACTAAAGTGCAAGAGTCTGTGATATGAAACTAAATGAAAATATTCAGCTGTCATTTCACTGCCTTGAAGTTTAAATTAATATAACTTCTTGTTAAGCTTCAAACTGCAGCAGGAAGGAATACGGCAGCAACAGATAGATCAAAGATCAAGACACTTAAATGGCTACAACACTTCACTTGCTACAATTTAAGCTTTTGGAAATTCCTACGTAGTTCTTGTAAGAAAAAAAAAAAAAGGAGCTTCTGTCACCAGTGACTGGTAGACACATAATGTGCTTGGTTTGTTTATATTATTAACACAGCTTTAGTCTTCTTCAAAAATATTATACATAAATAGTAATGACATAAAGTAGCAAAATTATATTAAAAAAAGTTAAACGTTTAGCCAGCCCTCTGTAGCCTCACTGTGGGCTATCCAGCTGTTGTTTGAGAACACAAGCAGTCAGTGGAGACACCTTTTGACAAAGTAAACATCTGCTTGATTCAAGGGTTTCAATTACAATTAAATTTAAAGACCATGTAACTGACAAGACATTGCCCCTTTGAGAGGAAACTGAAACACAGCCCACATATATCGACACCAAGTTTTCTATTTGATCTACAAAGTAACAAGCTACATCCACGCTAGCTGCTCAGTGGGGCTGTACATGAGCTAAGTGTTAACATCTGCATGCTAACATGCACACACTGATAATGCTAACAAGTTGATGTCTGACAGGTATGTTTACTATCACCATCTTGTTGTTTTGGCCTGTTAGCATGCTAATATTTTAAAATAAACACTGAACACAAAGGCTGAGGGTAATGTCATGAGTTTTGCAGATATTGGCGCTAGATGAAAAGTCAGGAGATTAGTTATTACAGTTCAGCCTCTGCAGATTAGGAATGGGAGTGCCACATTGTACAGCAATCTAATAGCTGTCCAGATATTACAATACAGAACTAAACTCTCAACCTCATAGTGGTGCCAGAGGAAAAGTCAAGTGATAACCAAAGTCAGTAGGATTCATCCTCTGAGGAGTGTCTCTACAAAATTTCATAGCAATCCATTCAACATTTGTGATATTTCAGTCTGGACCAAAGTGGTCCATTTGGCTTCATCATCCCTCAAGCCTTGGCTTAAAATTATTATCTTTTTTTCTTTTTTTTTCTTAAAGCAGTCACATCCAAGGCATGAATATGAAATTAACCCCGTCTGTCCTCACATGTGCAGTAAGGCATGCGTTTATGCAATTAAGAGTTCAAAATATAGAAGCCATAGCCCTATAGTAAGTAATACTTGTTATTTTGAAACAGCAGAGGCAAGAAAATTCATTATAGGCGAGGGTTTGAAATGTACGCATGCTTCTTAACTTCCACTTGGTAATAGTGGATGTGCTTCAGCTTCATGTTTGGAGTTTAGACCAGCAGTTCTTAATATTTTTGGCTCCATGACCCCCAAATATAAGATGATTTATACCCTTCAGTAGTGTAAAAGCATATAATTTAGTTATACGTTATAGTTGGATTATTTATAATGTTAGATGGAAGTGGTGCTGACTATTTTTAAAAAAAGATTTTATTGATAAGATTTAAGATATTTTTTTACATTAAATAAATATTGTGGTTCCCTGATCAAGAACTGCTGGCCATGACCACCATTACAGTATATTACGCAAGGACTCTGTGAGCTTTAACTCCTAACTTCTCCCTGTCTGTGTCCTGCAGAGAGAGCTGGAGTTTAGACCAGAGTTGCGGGTCTCCGCTGCTCAGAGCTTCCAGCAGCAGAGCCGTTTGCTCCTGAAGCTGCTGCAGCTGGCCTTGGGTTCGCTTATTCTCCTTGATCAGCTGCTTTGTGCGCATGGTGATACCCAGCAAGCCACATTTGTTGAGTATGTTGTAGGTATTGCTGAAACGTTTGAGTTTCTCACTGTCCACTGAGAGGTTGTCCTGGTCTTCGTCATCGTGGATACTGTCGCTGTCAACCTCTATCCTACATTCATGTGTGTAGTGGAGCAAAGAGCTTGTCCCTGTCAGCGGGGAGGGAGACTTGTCGCTGAGTTGCTCCTGACTTTCAGCTGCCTGCACTTGGTTGTTTGCTACTTCAAAGTTGGTAACGAGTTTGATTGGCGTCTGCAGGGCTGGCTGTGGGCTCGGGGAGCTGTAGGGTCTGTGGCTGTGGTGGTGGCGTCTCCTCTGTCGATGGTCATATCCCGAGGTCGAACTTTGCCTCATTTTGGAAGATCCTTGCCTCTTAGAGGGCGCCTCCCCAGGATGTGGGGCAATTCGAGGATATGACTTGAGGATGGGCATGTAGCTTTTTGATTGTCTGATATTTTCAGAGCCAGTCTTTGGGGAACTGCTGCTGCTGTTTGATACCATGGGTTGAAGAAGAACCACTTGAGACTGAGGCATCACTTCCAGGGGTGAAGGTAAGCCCCATTGTTTCTCTGCTGGAGCCATCTGGGTTGGCTTGAGGAACAAAAAATGCAAAAAATTATCCTTCTACAATAACTGTAATTTAGTTTTCAGATGGAATAAACATATAGCACACAGGAAATGTTATCCCTGAAAAATAAAGTCCAACAAGCATATAATACAATAAATCCTGGATCAACAATTAGTCCTGGAGTTATTACCAAATGAGACAAGAAACCTAGCTAAAAAAGAAACTTAAATAAATAAATAAATGAAAATAGGAATGTTAACTTGTGCTGCAAAAGCTGGTCAACTCACTGTTATAAATTACAATACAAAGCTCAACATGAGCCCCTTTATGTAACTGTGATACATCTGTTGTTCTGAATATCTGTTTTATGCTAGCTCCCTCTGGTTTAAGTCAAATTTCAGAGGAAAATCTAGGTTACTACCAATCTTAAGAGCTAACTTGAAACACATGTTTACAGGCTTGGGTTTAAAGCCAAAAAAGTGACACAAATAATAACAAATAACTCTAACAGTACAAGGCAGACATACAGCACATTTTACCTGTTTTAGGACAAAGTTGTTCATAATTATCATTGGAGACAGTCCACCATACGAGCCTCCCATCACAGCTACCTGCGGCGCTGTTGTGTCCTGGCCGACTACAGACCCATTCCTTCCTGCATCTTCAGAGTCGGTCAGATCAACTGCACTGAGGTACCCAGAGCTGGCATCTGAGCAGCAGAGGACAAACATATGGGTCTCATCATGTTAAAAAGCAACAGATTTACCATTCTATTGTGAGCAGTGCCTTGGTATTATGAGATCAGTGGCAGATATAGATGAACATCTCTAGAGTGTCTGGAAAAGGATACCATCAGCCTAATGAGACCAAGCCAAACCAAATCCAGGTCATCCTTTATAGTGTAAATAAAGGTCATAAGAAAAACTGACCTGATACATGCTAGCCTACATAGCAAATGTGGCCTAGATCTCTAGATTTGATTAGACATTATTTATGATTTTTAAATCAAGGACATTCTATATACAGATCAACATGTGCTCCTCTGACACCACTACTGTAAAGGTCTCTTAACTAATGTAGAATAATACAGCATGTGTTGGGACAAACATAAAACTCACAGGTTTATCTATGCAAAGCAATGAGACTGAGACAAACCTGAGAAGCCCGAGTCTCTCTCCAGCTCAAGCTTGGATGTTGCCAGGTTTGTTGCCCTGGAGAACGGTAGTGTCCTGTGTCTGTCTGGTCTTCTAAAGCCGCTCATGCTTGTCTCTTCTGAGAAAACGAAGAGGTAAAATTTGTTTAGTTAAAAAAGTAAACTGACACAATTAAACGGTCTGGATTGGGCAAGCTTCAGAAAGACTTTGATGAGGTTTTCACTTGGGGGTATGTCAGGGCAGAGTTGGTCAGCACCCAGTAAGAATCCAGTTGAGATTAGTCCAAAGGAAGCAAGTTTCCATATTCGTCTCCACACTTTTATGTCTTGTTGGAAGAGAATAGCTCTGCTCACTTAGAGGGCAGTTCGCTGACTGGATTACTATTTAATCTATGATTACATAAATTATCAACAGGTAACTTTGCACTGATGGGTCAGTAGGTCAGTGTCATCTCCTCGATCAGCCTACTCTACACCAAGTGATCAACTGCAGAACTAAAGCCCTGTATTAAATACTATCTTAACACAGATCTGTTTGTTTACAGTGTGAGGATTTATTTCAACTGTACTTTTTAAGCCGGACTTGTGTTATATTATTCAGGAGGGGTGGGCGAGATGGACGAATATCAAATATCAAAACACTTTTGACCAAATATTCAAAATATTTACACAATAAAATTGATTGAGAATGAGTAATGTGGATATAATGACTAAGTTGATAAAGATAAATAATAGAGGACTTAGAACTGTCTGGTAAAGTCAGAAAAACCCATCACTTTACTGTAACATAGCCTTTACAACGAGGAAAACACAACACTTAAGGCATATCGCAATATTGACATAACATTATTGCCCAGCCCTAAATTATACAGCATTATATTGACAACTATTTCTAATGATCGGTGCACCTTATGAGGAGAAACTGCAAAACACGCCTGCAAATTCACAGGATATTGAGTTTCAAAAGGGACAAACAGATCATGACAACTTGGAAACTTAAAATATTTTAAATGTTGTGACCATTTATTAAATCAAATAGGTATGTCAGTCCCATCTTTAGGTGCTTCTCACCATAGCACAGTGGGGTAATAAAGACGTCAAAACAAACAACAAACATAATTAGCTGGCCGTCTGAGCTGTGCTGAAATTAAGACATTAGCTAACTTTAGCGTCATGTTGACGTTTACACACCCAGCTTTATCGACACAGCAAATTAACGACAAGCTTACGGGTGATTGTCAAAAGTTGTCTAACTATTATTTCTTGTCTGGACTAATACAATGCGGCAAAAAACATATCTTTGTACATGTAATTAATATAAAACAACATTAGCTTAGCTATTGCCTGTATCCACGATACTCTGTGCTAGCTT
Organism: Scomber japonicus; assembly: GCF_027409825.1. Lineage (NCBI taxonomy): Eukaryota > Metazoa > Chordata > Actinopteri > Scombriformes > Scombridae > Scomber > Scomber japonicus. Next base: position 17,632,485 of record NC_070593.1, on the reverse strand, counting down.
AGCTTTAACGAGCTCATCAAAAGACAATCGGTATTTGGTTACATTTTTTTTTTTTTTTGGTACACCTTACCAATAAGATGTAGGATTAGAAACAAATATCCGTTTAAAGTGGCATCAAAGCTTCTTGTTTTCTCGGTTCTAGTTGCTTCCTCTTCTTCTTCTTGTTTCGGTCTAATTATGACGGGAGGCAGCCAGCGTTCAGGCTCATTACCGCCATCTACTGAGCAACAGTATGGACTACAGCGGTTTACAGTCCGGGGAGTGAGTGAGTCCCCTTATCGGATTATTGGATCAATACGAGGGGTTGTAAAATGATAGGACAGGATACAACAACAACAACAACAACAACAACAACAACAATATTCTGACACCTTTTTAAAATCGCTCACTTGTGCTTTATTTCTTATGAATTGCTGCATTTTGTCTTTTCAAGCCACTTTGTTTTTCTTATTCTGAACAAATGTTTAGCATTTTCATTTAAAATGTTAATAAAGTGAGACATGACGTGAAAGAAACATCTTGAAGTTGTATCATTAGTCTTGTTGTTTATATTTTATATATATATATATTTTATATGTTTATATTTTGTGTTCTTAAAGATTGTAGGATAAGGTATATAGGCTAGGCTGTCTGAATCTTTTTTTCATTTGAGCAAAACAAAGGATTTGAACATGTAAAGCAGTGACTGTCAGAAAACAAAATATGGCAAATAAATAAGCTTCACGTTATAAAGGTATAACCATTAAATGTAAAACTTACTACGTTATAACGTGATTGATCCATTTTCTTCTTCTGGCTCCTGGCTGTCACCTATTTTCAACCAAAATTGCAGTATTTCCAAAACCTTTATGTTTTTTCAGAATATAGAAATCAGCTGACAATAACTGGAACATCCTGGGTGGTGTGTTACTGTAGGGATGAATCTTTTATGTCTGCAATTAATATGTCCAGCTACATTACTGCAGCTTCAAGCAAAACACCCTTTGTTGTTTTTCTGAGAGGGTAGGGCCTTTGTTTTTAAGATGTTGGTCCCCCAAATGTCTTTGAGGACATGCCCAGTAATTCATCTAAGATGCAGCAGTATTTCATCACCCTTTCCCCATTTCCTCATGCTTTAAATCAGAGTCTTAGAGGTTGGGTTTACAGCATGTCCAATGTCTTTGATTAAGTTTTTACTGCTGAGCCATACACAAAAATGTCTTTTTATATATCTTTAAGTGTGCAACTAGTCACTCCCCATCGCAACCATGTTAAGCATCTCACCTTGCTTTGCATCATATACCCATACATCTTTTTTCTGTGTCAACAGCTTCAATGTTGATGTGTGTTTTTTCTGATAAAAACTTAAATTCTCACAAACACCACAATTTCTCAACCACATTAACTGCCTTATTATTGCTTAATATGACTAATATTATTTGTTCTTTTCACAATTAAGACTCCATAGACAGCAAACAATGACCTGCCAGTATTGTACTGAACTTAGGATAAAACTGTCCCAATTCTGATAAAAATTATAAATCTATCAAATAACAAAAAACTTTAATCCAATTCTTCCTCTTATTCATATATCTACTTTAATCATGAATCCCTCCCTCCATACTATCACATACCTATTCCATATCAACAAATAAAAACTTTCATTACATATTCTTTATTAAGCCGAGCTTTCATCATTTCTGTTTCCAGACAAATGACAAGTTCCACAGTTCCTCCCTACCCTCCCAAAACCATTCTAATGAGGTGATAAAACCACTCTTGTACTTTGCATGAAAACTGTTAAACTCTCTAGTCATTCATTCTCAAATTTGACATAATAGCCACTGGGTCCTTGATTTGTAAGTTTCCCTCTTTGATGCTTTATTACATAAACCTAAGCATCATAGATGTCAAAACACCAAAGCATTATACATAGGATTTTATGCTTCCTGGGAGACATTAGTCCAGAATTTACAATTGCCTCTTAATTTCTTATTAAATAACTGGAGCATCCATTGTAATGTTAGTATTGCCATTTTTCTCAAGAATTTCATGATCAGCAGCTCATGTTATTTATCTTCCCATTTATACCCTCCTCACTCATCTGCCAACTTTGCATCTTTGCTGTCCATATAATTGTCACTAATCAATTGATATTATTTAATAGACTTCACTCCCAAAGCAGTGCTTGAATAAGCAGCAGGTGTCTATGATAACTGATCTGCCTGTCTTTACTTGACTTGCTGCATCCACTTTGTAGCCAACACCACTACTGGTTTGACGTGTCTGTACTAACAGATCTTGGTTTCAGACATGGTCATTCAGAGCTTGGCCATTTATAGCAAGCAGACTTGGTTATATAAACAAACATTTTACATTTGCCACTTAACTTGCTTGTTTTAGCTGTTTCAACTAGGATTATATTCCACAAAATGTGTTCATTTATAAAACAGATATGAATACTGTCCTGCCCTACAAAATAGGTAAAAGAAAGAAATTCAGCAGTACACTTAATATAGTTGACATTTTGATATATCACAGTTGATTTATTTATAGAAAATTGTAGAGTGTAGACATATCTTCATTTGATACTCTTTACTGATAAATATTGTTCTTATTTAGGTCTGAACTGACAGTAAAACACTTCACACTTACAGTATGTCCGGTCATACAGATTCATACACTCATTCATGGCATTGCTGCTTTCATATGTGATAGGCAGAAGATTTTAATAAGCCGATAATGTGGCAACACTGTGACAATGTGACAACACTGTGACAATGTGACAACATTGTCCCATGTCTAATCTTATTTATGTATTCAATATAGAAAAAATAGTCTTGTATGAAACAGTGACTGAACTCTGTTTCTATAAACACTAGAGGGAGACATTTCATTATTGCATGTTGAGAACAGCTGCACACTCAGACGCTGCCACTACAAGTCAAGGCAATATTTGAACAAAGGGTGACAAACTTTCTAAAGTCCAAATATAATTATCTGTATGAATCAATAAATATAGATATTAAACATGAGTAACCACCTTTAAATACCAAAGAAATCAACAACTTACAATACCTGATACAGTAATAGCTAGTATAAAAGAGAAGACATCAGTTTGTTTGGTTCTACATTGCACTGGCTCCCAGGTGTCCATTGTGTCAAGTGTGTGACAGCAGTCTTTTCACCAATCAATACACACTTTCTGTTGAACCTTGTCATTACAGACGCTCTGCCCATCAGCAGGAGGGCATGTCAGCAAAACAACCCAGCTGTTCGAGTCTCTGGCACAGTGTTGATAGAGGAGTGAAGAAGACTCTTGATACTGTCGCTGGGCTGGAAATAAATAGTGAGCCACACTGCAACAGGAGGTTGGGTTGCCACCGCAGTTACCTGCGTGGGATCTGGCACCTGAAGGACAGAAGAAATAATGATGTGTCTTTAATGCTGCTGATGTATAGGTAAACAGGATAGGAATTCTTTCAGAAATATTTTACCATCACCTGTCACATTCTTTCAGTTTTTGTTTCTCCTTTCTCCTCCTTCCTTTTGCTCTTTGCCTTTTCCTGCCAGAGGGATGAAATTAACACCATGAATCCACACACTGAGGAAAATAATTTATTAAACAATCTATAAAACTGATATTATAACAATAATCTTCATGTTCTTACCTTTCAACCTTCACAACAGGTTTCCTTTCTCTGAGGATCAAATATTTCAATAAATTAAAAAGAATATCCAGATGCAATTTCATCTAATAGTCACTGTGCTGTATGTTTCTGCATACTTATGAATACATCATGTCAAACAGCATGACTTTTCTTTCTTACCTACATTCACATGTCTGATGCTCCACAAATGTCATCTCAACATATTCTTGACCCGGTTCTGCTGGCCTGATTTTCAGCAGCTGAGGGATAAAGCAGGTCAAGATTAGCAATACAATGTACACAAATTTAACAAGAACAACTACATTGAACATTTTTAAATACCTGCATCGTAACGTTGGTGGTGTGGGTTGGATGGCACTCCAGCTTCTCGTCCCCGCAGCAACCTGCGCACCTCACCAGTGGCACACAGGAGGGGCTGTAAATGTGCTCCACCTCTGTAGGGTATTCCTGCACCACCTCCACCAGTCTCTCAATAGTCCGGCAGAAGCTCCGACCCCACACTTCTTGGAACATCAACACTGTGGGTGAGACAATGATACAGGTGCTAAGCAGAAAATGTGTGTTTGCAATGTGTTTAAAATCTATATGCATTTATATGCATTTGTATAAATGTGATCATGAAGCTTGTTTACTGGCAGGAGAAAAAATGAATACTACTACAACTTAACGGTATTGTCATACACAAACAGTTTCAACTATTACCTCAATAAACCTTCAATGGCATGCTTATACAATGTGCACAGAAAGAAAAAAACAGTCGCGATAAGCCAGTGAGTATCCTTTTTTCATTCTGAAGTAAAAATGTTTGTATAATGTACAGTATATGCTTTCCTGTGGGAGTATATGTGTGAAAGTGTCCCAGTTGCACAGTCTGTGGGGGAGGAACAGGAACGACTACGGCCGAACAAACAGAGAAGGCAAAGAAAACAAACATTGGAAACATGGCCATGAACAGATCCCTGCTGGAGCTGGAGCTGGAGCTGCCCCGCAGGCACCTCTGGGACTGCAGTGCAGTCCGAATGGAGCCTGACACCACAACAGCTGTTTATAAAAGCAGACATTCTGGGAGGAGACGGCTGGGGAAGTATCTAGGGTAGGGAGATGGGGCTATGAACTTGAATGTTGTACAGTGCAAAAGGCCAGTTCACTGTCCAGTTGAAGCTCCTCCAGTGGACTTTATGTCTACATCTTATCTGGTCCTCTCAATATGCTGGCTGCAAGTTCTATAAGTCTTTCCAGCTGCATTAATTTACAGCAGTGTGAGGGGAGGAGGAAGATATGCAGTAAGAAAGCAGGTTGTGAAGTACTGAGGGTCTTCATCGGTTTGGTAATGGCTTGGAGAAAACTCTATCCTGAGGTTGAGCAATCCCAATCAAATCAAATTCACTTGCACCCACATGCAGGATTCAAGAGATTAGTCATTGATATTTCTCAACAGTGCATGAAAAGCAGAATTAATGAATACACCTACGTTCAAAGGTATTTTCTCAGGGCTGACATCTCTTCACTTGGTTTTCATCAGACTAGTTTCTACCACAAACACACAAGAACTGCTGCAAAGAATTGTTTTAAAAGTAAAATTCCCACCACCAACAGACACAAATAAATCTTTTTGACAAATTCTTACCTTCAGTTGTGCTGTTTATACTCGACAAGGGTAGACTCTGCAAGAGAGAAAAACATGTGGTTACAAAATTATTGGTTATTCCTTCAGTTTTTCTGTAACTATATATCACAGTTATCTGTAATCCAAACATGAATGTATGAATAAGAAAAGCAGACAAACAGGCACATGTTCACACACATACAGACAGACCATCCTTTAAATAAAGACAACATCAGCCTACAGTGAAATACTAATATATGACAGTGACGTGTCATTGTCCTCTACTGGTGATATCTGGAACTACAGTCAGATTATTCCCCCCCCTCCCTGCAGTGGAAAAGTCTTTCTGACATGCAGCAAATCCAGTGTCTCATATACATCACGTTCCTCCGTGTGCCCAACTGTTTAGGTTCAAAACCTGTTTCCTGTGGTGTAAGATTCAGCTCTGTATTTATTTTCCCATTGATGGTTTCCCTCTCCGTCTTGATTTTTTTCCCATCATCCCATGATAAACAAAAGTGCATTTCTCATTCGCCTGGGAAAACACAAAACCTCTGGTTGACTCCATCTCAGGAAGAGAAATCTACATTTGATAAAATATCCTCCGGGTGAAGCACAAGACAGACTGCAGACAACCTGCTTGTTATCTTGTCTCATCACTGGTGTCGCGTTTCAAAGGTTGTCTCAGGTGTGACACACACACACCTGATGACATTTAAACTGCAATGCCACCTGTGTACACACTGATAACTTAACTGAAAGCGTTAACTGTAACCAGAAGTTGTTACATAATAGCAAACAGACAGATGAGGAATTTCCCTGATGATGGCAATAAAGACTGTTGCTTTTTACACCATCTGTCCGTTGCTGAAATGCATCCTTTTCCTGTTATGAACCAAAATTAGTTTGAGGGTAAGGATAGCATCTGCCAGCACAGTGTTACACTGTTTTTTCTTTTTCTTTCTTTTTACAAACAATGTGATTAAAGAGGAATGTCCTGCTTTGATGATGATGATGATGCATTCACACCCACGCAGGGTTCCCGTTAAACTAACATTTTTGTCAGATTTATCAGTAGAATGAGTGGTAGGCAGGTCTGTTAATTTGGGACAAATCTGTCTTTGCTGCAGAACATACTCTATGAAAGACTTCATATTAGTCGAGAGCTTCCAGTCAAGCACTTAGGTCGAGTCCTCCCTGCGTTAAAGGAGCTGTTCAGGCTTCTCTGCTTTTTTTCAGAGTGACTTTTCATGTCGCCAAAATGTACAGCTGTTCCTCTGACAGTGGAGGCGTTCTATAGAGTGGCATTCATTGAACTGTGTCAGCTGTGCAACAGTTCCACAGGACATAAGCTCCACTAGCAGAGTATTCTTTACAACACAGCATGGGAAAGTCACAGTTCAGTTTAAGTTATTGTTAAAAGTCACTTCCACTCTCCAGTGCCAGGCTGATAAAATAAATCCTTTTCCAGTGTTAATTGGCATATGATCTGCTCTCTCATTCTCTTCTCTGTCTATGGGTGTTCATGCTGTTTAGGAGAGGCCGGACCACATCACAAGGGCTTTTTGGCTCTGGGCTCAGTCGCTGCTCAGAATGTGGTGAGCTGGGGAGGATTTTCTGACCTTGGTCATGGGTTAAGCCTTGACATGATGAGGGAGCATCTTTGGCACCTCCTGTGGTTGAGAATGGAGGAGTGAGCTGCCCACGAGAAGCTGCCAAGATTATGAAGGCTGCATGAGGATCCTCACGTAGCCAATTCTTCCTCCTTGAGCACTGACTTACAGTATTAGTGTGTGATTAATGGTGACTGGGAGGTAAGTCGGCTCTTGGGGAAAGGGAGAACCTCTTTAGATTGAGAAATGTGTATAAACTTGTCTAATAAATCCTTGAAGCCGGATCAAACTCCTTGAGAGTGGTGCTCTCAGGGTGTCTCTCGCCTCATGTCCAGAGTGAGAGTCTAACATTGACATGTGTCATTTTCATCTATTTGATTTGAGACTAACTGTGATTAAGAACTATACAAATAAACCTGACTTGACCTCACTACAAATCCTTCAGCTTTTTTTCTAAAAACACACTCTGCATCTCAATTTCCACTTGTATGAACAACATCTGGCTGTTGCAAAGGAAAAATAGTCTTTTTACCGTCAATCCGCAACAAAATATATCTCCCTTGTGCTTCTAGTTTAGTAGTTTGGTTGGCATGATTTCCTGCACAGTCTTAACACAAAATATCTGGCTGGTGATGGACGATTAAACATCAAGGGCTGCTATTCTGCACAAAGATTAAGTTAATGCTTTTGGATTCGATTGAATTTTGAGTAAAGAGTCTGAAAGTGTGACAATACTCCAAATGCAGGTGCAGAGTGAAGTAAAAATACGATAAATAGCAGGTTAAGATTTTACTTAGTAACATTAAATGACTTTGAATAAAAATGAAAATGAAGAGAAAAAACTAAAAAAGTATTGAATTTATAATATGAAATGACTAAAGGCTTTTCAGCACTAGTGTTGGGAGAGAGGACTCCTGTCTAAAATCAATTCTTATTGGATTATTCACATAGTGGACATGTAATCAGGGTTGGTGCTCCCTCAGCCCACTTGAGTCACTGTCTCATAGTTGTACAAGGGGTTTTCATCTCTTTACATCTGGTTCTCGGTGACCTTGCACTAAGCAGCGCAGTGTACTGTATCTCTCTGCTGCCTTCCACTGGATTGGTTTTCAGAGCGAGCGGCAGTCAGATGGAGAAAGAGAGGACGGATTAAAATGTCTAGTTCCAGCAGTAATGAAACCGTGACATTTCGGGGTCGACAAGCTTGATTGCAAAGTTGCTTCTATGTTTCTGAAATCTCAAGTGAAAGTTTGCGAGCTGCTAAATGAGAGTTTGTGCTGTCCTCTGGGTCAGATCAGAGGACCTGTTGTGTCCCTAGGCTCCTGCTGTCAGGCCGTGGAGGCCCCGTGCCTCATTACTCTCCACTCCCACACAGCTGAACTGCGTCATCTTTAACCTCTTTGCTTAACTCCATCTGTCAGAGGAAGGGCAGCATGCTTAGGGAGCAAAAAATAAAACATGATGGGGACCCAGCATAACAGTCATAAAACATTTTTCCAACTTCGATAACTGAGGGTCAAGCTGGGGAGGGGGGGGGGGGGGGGGGGGGGGGGGGGTGAAAGCCATTTTAACTGCAGGTACTAAAGGCAGATGTCAAAAAGATCTGGATTCCAGCCAGGCAGCATATCCCCCAATGTGTTTCCTGTAGAGAAATGGAAGAGATGAGGCAGAGTACTGGAAAACAGCGAGCCTAAAAACTCGGCCTAAAAACTTCTTGTTAATGGGTAAATGATGCAAAATTGGATGCAGTCATCCAGGTTTCTGTTCTGCTATGGATTGTAAAAGAGTGACAGTAAGAAATTTTTGGTTTCCCGGTAATCTAAATGGAAGTTATTAAAAGAAGCCCATTAATTATGTAAAACACTCATTCTACTTTGAAACTAATAGTGCTATATAACTAGAAGACATAAGATGTAAATAAACAGAATGATATACAAAATGTAATGATTGTTTGCATGAAGAAATTGTATTTCAATAATATACTGTATTATTAATATAACTATGGCCATGGTGGAGTATGGTAAAACTGGCTTATTTAGGTAGGAGATATTCTCCGGTTGACAAATGATGACTGGCTTGTTACAACATACCTCTTGTCAAGGGGTAACGTTTATTCTGTTAATAACGACGTCAAGGCATGAAACTTTCAAAAGTTTCAAAATCACCACCATTAGTCAGCGATTCTTTTACAGTTGGCTCATTTTGGCTGAAAAGAAACTTTCCACCCACCATTTCACAAGAGCTTCACCATGTGTGTGTCCATGTGAGTACAATCATAAAATTATATGTATTACTAATGTATTACTAATGTAATAGCACACATCAAGAGTAATAAAAGGTGTAAACCGATGCTAAACTACAGTACTACAGATTTAGTATCAGTGAACACATCTAACAAAGCTCATCCATCAACTTTGACAATCCTGTCCAACAAGTGCCAGCTTACACACTGATCATTTAAGTCAACTGACTGTTTGAGGATTACAAAACAAGGTGATGAGTGTCAACAGAATCATTAGTAACAGGAAAGTTAGTAAAATTTGGAAAAATGTCATAGTCTAAATGGATAATCGGCTATGTGGTTGGTTTGATTCTGACCGAAGTGGACTGGATGAATTTTTGGAAAATCACTCTTTAATTCTTCAGGTAACTAGTCTCTTGTGTCTTAATCAGGCATCATGCAATTATTTACATTTCTTTCGTAAAAGGTCAACTACATAAAACAGACAGTGTGCATAAACTGTCCACGGATGAGATGCAGGCTTATGGTTTGGTTATCTTAAAGCAAAGCTGGTAAACATCCCACTCATAATTCAAACCAATGAAGCACCTGCAGCTTCAACTCTCCTGGAAACATATATAGGCCAGTGGGGAGAAGGGGGGACTGTGTCTTGGTTTTGGCTCTGAACATGAGACCACACAGGACCTGGAGCACTAAAGCAGAACAAGTGAACACAAACACAGTGACAGCTAGATGAGTGAGAAACAGAGCTATACCTCCCTGCCTGACTGATATTCCTCATCCATCCTTTATCAAGAATCAGATTCCACATCATCAGCACCATGACTGTGACATTAATTCTCAGGCCTCTCAAAGGGTCTGCAGATCACTGTATCTATCTGCACCACAACAAAAGAAAACCATGCTCTGTTTTGTATACACGAGGTGGGTGAACTAACAATGACAGCAATGCCATTAAATGGCTGACAGTATCCAGCTGGATCTCTAAGGTGGTCAGGTCAGGGCTTGTGATCACAGAGCACTGCCAAAACACCCAAAAACTTCAGAGAGTAGGGTAAATGTGCCCAACGATCTCTCAAGAGATCTGAGTGAATGAAGCCTTTGAAATCCAGTCATGACATAGTTATAGTTGGACTGTCATGCAGATGCAAAGCAACAAATCAGCAAAATAAATAGCTGGCACATAATGTTAAATAAACAGTAAATTAAAAAAAGACACAAGAGTGGTATTGATCTTCTTATTTACTTCTCAGCAAGAAAGCAAATACGTTTATAATAAGTCTGAATAAGCCCATAAAGATAATTATATAATTTAATATAACTGTGTTTGTTTTGAGTGGTGAGTTTGGTTATATTGCAAACAATCATGTTTTTGAAAAAAACTAAACAAACAGTAAAAGAGGGTCAAGTGACAGGGGGAGGTAAGGGTCCATATAAATGTTGATTTAGATAAACACCATTTCCTCAGTATAAGTCCATTAATGCATGCACAAATGTCCCCCCCAAAGACACACACAACCACTGTATAAACCGTGCACACCATTCGCAAACATGCACATACCCACATGACACAGGTCTTGAGATAAGGCTGACCGGTGGTAATTGTGGTCTCTATTACAGTAAATGCTGCTCTCCCTGTGTAAACCACAGTAAATTACATCCAGATGTGAGATTAAAGCCTGCTGAGTAGACGGCTGCCCCGAGCGCCACCGCTCCTCCTCCTCCGCAGGAGGAAGGAGAAATCCATATTTCCTGAATGCGATTGCGACCCTCCCCTGGGCCGGGACATTACAACTAAAGAGAAATACCACAACGAGGCAAAGAGCCCTATCAGTCAGCAGGTCACTCACATGCAGACATATGAACAGGAAAGATGTGCAAGATGAGAGAAAGAGACACAGAAAGAAGGGCAGAACATGACTTTTCAATGTCTGATTCTGCAGAGATGAAACCTACACCTGACGTCTATTTTAAATGTTTTGGTTCTCTGAGAAACCTGCTGCTCAAGAAACTCCATTTTATCTATAGAAATGTGATGTGATGTCAGACATTTGGCTAGGTGCAGAAAAAAATGACAAAAGTGCACCATGTACACAAACACAGACATGTGTATATGTTACAGATGGTCAGGCAAACAAATTGTTTTGTTGCTGATGACGTAAAGGAAACACCTGTGGAACGTCATCTCCTCACACATACACGTGGAGAAGCCGAATGCTTGCTGCCTTCTACTCTTTACTTGGGAACATGCCTTATTAGTTAAGTGAAGAGTTTTACTCTCTGGCAAAGACAAATGTGTTAGGCAAGGCATACTTTTTTCCCATATCAGGTTTCTAAGTTTTATCCAAGGGGAAATTCTCTATTTTAAAACAGACACTAACAAAGTGTTTTATAATCACCAAATAGGATTATAATTCTTATCCTTTCACTAAAACAGAAACATTTGAGAGCTCTTGAGCTGCAGAGATGTGCAGATGTGCACGTCTCCAGCACTGAAGCATTACCTCATGGAAAGGCTGACTAATGTCAGAAAGGTTTGGTTGTGTTGATGCAAGATTTCACCTGAATTTTTGCACACACAATCACTATGATGACTAAGGAGAGGTATTACACTCAGAGCATTCCAGTGGTTTTGTTAGAAGGTGGGGAAAGTCGTCACATGGGCAGGAGGCAACAGGTAAGTAGTTTTTTGGCAAAGCTCTTTCAGTCTGCTGAGTGCAGTACAGCCGGGATCTAAGCAGTACACTGCACATGTACAGTATGTGGTATATGTGCATGGGAAGTACCAATACTGAACTAGAGAGCAGATGAAGATTGAGGAATGTGAGCAAAATAACAGCTGGATGGCAGTTTTATCATATTCTCCATTAGTCAGTCTTGGTGACAGGGTGACCAGGAGGCCACCATTGTTCAAGAGGGAAACCCAGGTGCTTCCACCAGTGACAGTTTCAGGAAAATCACAACACAGCTGTACCTATAAACAGAGCACACTTATGACTGGGACTCACTGTTAGGATTTGGGATTACATGAATTCTACCAGTTGCAATTTTGATACTACTTATAGATAAATCTCAACATTTAGCTAAGAGTGTGGTATGCTATGTTTTCATCACTTTATATGCATGATGTGTATACTTGGCTGTCGCCATCACCTCATATGTTGCCAGTGCATTATTTTGACTGTAACAGAAATGGATTGCTTAGTGTCATTTATGCAGTTGCCAAAATTAGAGTTTTAATGGGACATATTATGCTTTCTGTGATTGTATATCATTCTTATATTGAAGATTCAAAACTTGAGTTTAATGTATGTAAAATACAGCCGGAAATCGGAATCGGTCAACTGATATTAGCCTATCACAGATATTTGTATCGGTTTTTATGCCGTCCAATATGTGCCAATATTTTTAAAAAGATATATAGGTTGCATTATATATATATTAATTCCTTTTTCCTAATTCAAGTTTAATTTATACATATTACATTCCCAGTGAAGTTTAGTGCACTGATGTAATTTTAAAAGTTTTTGGTAACCACATTTGAAAAAAAAGCGTTTATGTATATATTCTGTATATATACGATTATATATATACGTATATTGGGCTTTAATATTGTTATCGGCACCAGCCCCAAAAATGCAGTACACTATTATACTGTAATCCTGTAAATGCTGTAACTAACATGTCCATTATCCATCAGATATATTAAATGACAGAGAATTTCCTCTGATAAACAGTGGTGGCTACATGTCTATACAACACAAACACACACCAAGTTATGCTTTAAATCTGTGCTAGTTAAGCAGAATTACTGAAGTTAACTCCACCCTCTTTTGGCCACGCCACGTTTCACAGCGGACATGACATCATCATGAGTCACAAGGCTGCTGATGGCAGCCCCAGCTGTGACAGTGATGAGAAATCATTATTATCAATTAATTTCAATTCATGGGTACAGTACCAAAAAAAAAGACATTTATAAATAGTGTTCCTGACCACATGGCCAACATCTGTTTTTTCCATTCTTGTACACCAGGACAGACATATCCAGAACAGTCTCACTTTTGCACTAGGACTAGAAAAAAGATTTTTTGAATGTATATGTGAGATACTTTAGTCAGTTTATTTAGTCAGGTTTGTGGCTAAACAAAGCAGGAAATCAGCTTAAACAAAGCAGGAAAGCAGATCAAACCTGTTTTTACCTGATCTTTCAGTATCAAGCAATAAAATTGTAACAGGATGGTTAGAAAAGGGCTCAGCCATAAAAAGCTTGGATCTTCATAGTCTCAGAATTGTATAATGTTTATATTAGTTGTCAGTCTTTGTAGTGGAGTGCCATTTAACCTGCTACATATGGAGGGCCCTGGATTTTGTCACTCCTGTTTTGACTATGCAGGCCATGAGCTGATTATGAGGATTAGTGGAGATGTGGTGATCCCATGCCTCTCCCACTCTCTCTCGATTCAGCAACAGCTGCAAAATCTCTGGCTAGAGAATCTGGTGGGACATGGACCTTGAGAGCCTGACTGAATCTGTGCGTAAAACTACTATTTGCAGGCTACAGCCTGACAAAAGGGGAACTGTGGCAGGGTTCAACAAGCAGCAAGTGTGAGAACTGCAGTAAATGGGTGCAGTTTTGCATTAAACATCAGAGCCATCAGAGAGCTGTCAGCCCTCAGCTGGCTTGAGAGGAAATCAGAGATTGAATGGGCACAAGAGCTGAAGCGTTGGTTGGCACAAGGCCTGCTGTTCAATGGCACATCCTGTTACAAGTTTCTACAGTGAGACACAGGCCTTTGAATGATTCCTCACTTCATTTAGACTAAAAGACAGGCAACACCAGGCAACAGAGAACAGAGCAGCTTTGTACTAATCCACTGTCACCTGACAGTGATATGACCAGCCTGAAATTCAATTTCCATAGATTTTTTACACATACTCAGGGTTATCATAATCATTGCATATCTGTTACCCATGTAGATATAAGATAAAACAAGAAAAGGAAGGCAAAGCTGCAGGTATAGATGAAAAAAGAAAATGCAAGTTGCCAGTTGCCAGTTTTTCCTGACACACTGCCAACACTTTCAGTCCGTCAGACTGAGCAGCTTGCTAACTCACCAGGATCTGTTACATCTACTGCCCTGCAGCAAAGTTCAACAGTCGGATACAAACATTTATAAAAGACTCTCACAAACATAAAAAAGAGTGGATCCTTACTGGAATTTTACACTGAAATTAAAGTATCATAGTACAAGAGTGGGGACTAATCCATGCCTGTGAAACTGACCTATGATGTGTAATTCTGCGGTAATTATAAGCTTACAAGCCTCGCCAAATATAACAGTGAGGCACTTTGCACCATGTGCTCCACAAGCAGAGTGATGCAGTTTGTCACGTCTCATCTTATGAATGAAGTGAGCGGGATGGCGCTCATTCAAAACGACACGAAGGCGTCAAAGCACAATGGATCATTATAACAATGGTTGAGTCTGACCGTGCTGACTCAACCTTTTAGCGAGTGTATATAAACAAGTGGACTAATACCATGATGCTCCAATTCTCAAAATAACGTCATCTTATTTAATTTTCTTGTCATGGTTACTTTATTACTTCTGATACCAAACACATGTAACCATATTGTTAAGATCTATACGTTTAGGTTTAGAATTTTTAATTTAGCAGTGAAAAAACAGAAACCCTCCCCTCACCTCTTCTTCCCCAGCATTAAGTTTCTATGAGTGACTGCTTACCTGTGCAGGTGGGAGCAGCAGATAAAGCGCCACCGCAGCTTCGATGACAAAGCCGAGTTTCATTTCGCGATGTCTGCGAGTGGAGAGGGATGATGGGTCCCGCACACGAAAAAAAAACCCAACTAATTCTCAAACCAGTCAGAAAAGAAAAAGATGCTGACTGGTAATTTTCCAAGTCATCTGGTCCTGGTTTAGTATTGAGTCCAGTCACGTAGCTCCGTCGCCGCGTGTAACTTGATGAAGTAGATAGTGCTTACTAATGAATACTGTAAGGTCCCGGAGCCGAGCTGGAGGTGCTGGAGGTGGAGTCCTTTGTTATATTTACAATTAAAATAAACGGAGTAAAAGACCAAAGCTAGACACGACTCTAGTGCCTGCAGCATGACATAATAGTGAGAGCCGGTTTTGACACATACTTAACATATTAAGAGCTGAAAGTAATAACACTAGTCAAAATTCCAAAAGGGAAAAAAAAGTGACGATTCGCTCCAAAAATCTGCACGATGCTTCACTGGCAGTTTCAGCTTTCAGTCTTGCTCTGAGCACCCGTAGACAGAAAGACACACTTGCCTCTAATTGCCCCACACCACCTTTTCACAAGCTGGTCATTTAAATCTCCTCCCCTTCTCTGTCCTCCTCTCTGCTCTTTTTTCTTTTTTTTGTTTGTTTTTACAGCTCCTTTAAAATGCATGTAGCCCGGGGGAAAATGTGCATAAATAGTTGGTGATAGATACATGAATAAATAGGATTTGATAATAGGTTAAAAAGGGTGAAATATATTTCATGGCTTGGTAAAATCTCAAGTTCATGTTAAAAATGCTTAAAAATGTTTATTTGCTATATGTGTTTTATTTTATTTTAATTGATAAAACGCTGTTTATTTCTATGGTACCCTTTCTAAAGAAATGCTTTTTTTTCACATGAGTTGTATTTTATTTTGAAAAATGGGCTGTGTGTGTGTTCACCTGAGAGAGAGAGGACAGTAAGTTAACGAGAGAATGCGGTTGCTTTTTGGCGGTGTGGACGTCTGAAGTTGTGAAGAAAAATTTGTACAGTATGTGTATTAGATTTTCAAAAGGATAATCTGTAAAATGACATTATATTCAGAGTTACTGAGAACGTCTGCCCGCTGTTTTGCAACCTAGTAACCTGTTACGTTGCTTGTTAGCCAAGTGAGCGAGTTTGTAAGGTGGAGAGACTGCAGGCTAAGCTAACTGAGCTAACCCAGCTCGACATCCTAGCCTTGAGGCTCAGAGTTCCTCTGGCAACGTTGGATATCCACCCAAACTCTGTGAGTGCGTCCTTCTGCGGTCTTCTGCTTCCTAGACAGACAGCTGTGAACGGTTAGCTTCTCAGGATGTCCCCATAGCTCTCCACTCTCCACTCTCCACTAACCCTACTGAGTCCATTCTACAGGCAGTAGGTGATTTTTTGGAAAAGACCAATAAACCTCCATCGGAAGGCGGTTATCGTTGCCTCCTTATCTTCTCAGTAACACAGCCTGTACCAACAGGGGAGGAACAGTTTGACTTGAGCAGGCATTGTTCATGGTGGAGGAGAGTGAATGCACTGAGAGGGAGAAGACTAATGGAAAGTCTGAAGGGGCCAGCCCTTGAAATAGCCAAAGCCGTGCACACCAGCAACCCTGATGCTACCCCTGCAGAGTACTTGGACGCCCTTGAAAGTGCTTTTGGAACTGCAGAAACTGGAGATGACCTGTATTTTGCTTTCCGGCTAATGCAACAGCAACATGGAGAGAAATTGTCAGATTTCCTGAGACAACTGGAGCACTCTCTCTCTAAAGTCATTCATTATTTGCCCCAATCCCCGGACTGGAGAACAGATCCCGGTCCTGGTAGGGACAAATACCAGTCACATGAGAAATCACTGCAGAAAGAGTGATGTTGACATCACATGAACCCTAGGCATACAAGCTGACTGGGTGGATGAGGTTGCCACTAATGACTCTGCATCACCCACCGATGTTCAGGATGACGATGTTGGTTTTCTAACGTGGCAAGGCCCTGGCCCTTTAACCCTACCCCCTGGTAAAGACACAGAAGTTGCCTGCAAAGTTGACTTCACACTGCCCGTGGGTAAAGAGATCTTGATGGTTGACTCATCCCCCTCAGCTCCTCTATCAGGCAGTGTGCTATTACAACCCATGGTAGTACCAACGTCAACAATTTCAGGATCTTGGTCCAGAACCAGTCCCTCAAAGAGACAATTATACCAGTGGGAACCGTCATGGGACACATGTACTTAACTGAAAGCGTCACTGCAGTTCCTCTTGACAAGTCAGCACCATCAGACTTGGATGTCAACTTTATAAACTTTGGAGACTCACCTGTTCCACCAGAGTGGAAGGAGCGTCTGAAGCAGAAGCTGTCCCAAAGGTCTTCTCCCTGAGTGACTGGGATGTAGTCCCTACACGTCACCAATTGTGATCGTCAGGAACAAAAATGGAACCATCAGGATGTGTTTGACCACAGATTACTAAACAGCCGGACAGTCCCTGGTCAGTACACCACACCTTGTATTGATGATGTACTGGACTCCTTGTCTGGAAGCTGTTGGTTCTCTGTCCTTGACTTGAGGAGTGGCTATTATCAGATAGCTAAGAGCTACCTGAGAGAATCAGAACCATTTGGAGAAAGATGGGACCAGGCCTGCACGGATGCATTCCACTAGATCATCTACTGCCTGACCCATGCACCAGTGCTGGCCTTTGCCAACCCAGAAAAGCTGTACGTCCTGCATGTGGACGCAAGCTTAAAACGGATTGTAGCTGTCCTCTACCAAGAATACCTGGAAGTTAAGTGAAGTAAAGAACTCAGGGCCCCATCTACATATATTGAGGGTAGATGGGCTACATGCAACATGGAAATTTGTGATTTGATTTTTATTTCTGATTTCTAGACTATACACCACAGGTGATTTACACTGCAAGGTTCAATTCTATTCAAGCACCGTGGTCATTTAGAGATCTTTTTCGGGGGGTGACATGGTATTCTCATTGCTGAGAGAGCGACTCTAGTATTTGGTCAGGTTTGCAGAGACAGAAAGGGAGATTCCAGTCCTGTTGACATATAGAGTTAATCTTCTGTGTGGGACTTTCTGTGTTTGCAGAAACGCTGGACGAAAGGATTCCTTGTGGGCTTCCAGACATTCCTTCAACAGTGCTGAAAAACTCCACTGCCTTCTGCTATTGTACAGACCACACTCGGGAGTGCTGTGTTTCTAAACATCTCAGATACATGAAGCAGAGTAAGCCATCCACCCCCATTACCAGCTAACCATCCTGGACAGAGCACCAGTAAGGACAAACAATCAGGGATGATGAAAGACGCTTCTTGTAATTATGCGGTGCAACATCACAGTGGTTGTCTTTCCTTAAATTGTATCTCTGCGAGGCAGTAATGGAGGGATGCTCTTTAAAAATTCAGGGAGAGGACAGAATGATGGCAAAGGAAACTGTGATTCTTCTGGGAATTGGACTCTTCAATTATTTTGTTTTAGCCTTGCCCTGCTTGTGCTGACATTGTCTGGATGGTAAACATTTTCTTTCTCAACCATACAGTGTCAATCTTCTTTTTCTGACTGGTCTAATTATCCTAAATCTTGTTGCTGCAATACTGAACCAAAGTTTGCCCAGAGGTGGTTTTTCTTCCTGTGAAGTACAAGTGATAGTAACACATCCTCTTCCAATGAAACCTAAGATAAAAGCAATTGACATGTTTGTGCATGTAAGGCAACTTTTCTAATGTTTTGTCACAACAATAGAGGAGGTGAGAAAGGCTGGAAAAGATTTCTTCCTCCCCTCTGCTACACCAGGTGCAAAAGCTGATAGGGCCTAATAAGATCATTCAAATTGTTTATGCTACAAATACACGCTGACAAGACAAGCAAACCTGGCTGGCATGATAGTGTACTCGGGGGGAGATGGATCTCTGTGTTGTCAGATCTGAAACAACCTTTAGGTCATCACTGCTAAAATCACAAAGCTAGATAGTAGCAACCATGTGTCTTCTTGTTCTGTATCAAACAATGTATTTAGAGAAGAAAAAGTGTCCCTCCTGCTTAGATTAAATGTGTGCCTTTGTAAAGATTGATGTCTCTTTAATGAAACCATTCCCCCAAAAAAGGAAAAAATGTGCTGCTGTGTTCTGCCTGCTGTGTGGTACAGGGACTAATCAGAATCAGGGATGAATAAAAAGAACACTTTTACTGATACAGAAATGAATATAAAGACCAAAATGTCAGCTAAACCTCTTCCCTAATTGGTTTTTGTGATAAGGTTTTTTGATTTAGGAGGGGTCATCTGGTCGTATAAACAAGTCTCTTGCTGTCTGCATCGTCTCTTGATGTTGCTAAGACCAAATGGATGCCTCTCAGGGACTGGAGTGCCAAAGTAAGCACATTTTCCTTTTGCTATTGACCCCTCATTTTCCCAGATTGCAGAGTAAAAGGTACACAGATGAACAACATTAATGATGTCCATTCATCATTGTGGGGCCTTTAAGGGGAAGGTAGAGAGCCAGACAGCCCCCTTCTTTGAAGGACCCCATTAACAATAGTTAGAGCCTAGAGAGAAACCAAAGTTCCCATTAAAGACAGTCAGTCACAGTGATTGTCATGGATTTGTTCTTTTGTCTTATATTATATTTAAGTGTAAATAATAGGACTCAGAATGGTGAACACATATCATAAACAGTGAAACACAAACGTACAAGAATGGGCAGGAGGTTTCTGGGAGATGATGACTTTATGTTTGACCACCTGGACAGCACACCCAAACAGGATATGACAATATTTAATACTTCCTTTTTTCCTGTCGTTGATTAGCTGTGACAAACCTACCAGCACTGTCTGTATTATTGTGAAGAAAACTATATTTGAAAGAGCTGGTAAATAGGAAATGCTCCAGCCATGAATAAAAAGCTGCTTATGGTTGCCTAAGGTGATTAGCATTATATCACAACAAGTTCTTTCACTTGAAACATGTCAAATCCTGTTTACACTTCCGTGCTACATTGACATATTTTTGTCTCAGACACATTTTTTTTGTTCCAAGGTTGTCAGGTGTCATCCTGTTTTCATACCCAGTCTGTTCCATGTGTGAGCATTGTTTCATTTTGTAGGAAGTCAGTCAACATTTTAACAGACAATAGGAAGTTATTTTAGTCTGGAGGTGTTATGAATCTCCAGATACTATTTAACTTTATGCAGCTGTGACTTGGATATGACAGTGTAAGTTGGGTGCCATAACTACAGGCTAAATGAGGAAATACTCTGTCTCTGTATTTAATCTGAGGGACAATAATAGCAAATCATATGGCATTTAATCAACGCTGAATTAAAGTTTTCAGTGGGTGTGTGTAGAAAGAGTTGTTACGTGTTGTGACATAACCTTCAAATTTTGGGAAATATTGATTTCTAAACAAAATTATATAAAAAGAACAAATCCACTGTTATGTCTTCAAGGGAAACTTTGGTATTCTTCAACCTCAACACTATTTCCACATATTTTGTGAGACTAACGGGGACAACAATTTGAAACTGGTCCGGTATTGAGCGAGAGCCATGAAACAGGCTGCAATGTAATCTGACAGGGAAATAGCACCCTGTCAATGTACATGGACTAAAAGTGCTTTTAGTGTTTTTGCCACTGACAAGCTCAGATTGTTATTA
This sequence comes from Scomber japonicus, assembly GCF_027409825.1. Classification (NCBI taxonomy): domain Eukaryota; kingdom Metazoa; phylum Chordata; class Actinopteri; order Scombriformes; family Scombridae; genus Scomber; species Scomber japonicus. The sequence continues at coordinate 17,611,933 of NC_070593.1, read as the reverse complement.
TACGTGCCTGACAATGGTATGGAAAGGACCACAAAGAGAAATAAAACATTTTTTTTTACCTTTTGCTTGATCTGGTCTGTTTGTCATTGTGTCTAACCAAGTCTCACTCAAGGAGAAATCTCGATCTTGCAAGAGCTGCTGTCATAATGAGCCAAATATCAAGCCACAAACACTAAGCTATGCTTTCTTTACTCCAACACAACAAACTTCTCCTGGCACTCCTCTGTCCAACTCTGTCATAGCTGAATATTTAGCTGACAACTTAACTCTGTTCAGAACGAAACTTGGGTGAGACATAAGATTTATAATAAGCTATGATCCTTGCAAGAAAAATGTCCAGCAATTATGAAGTATTACGGTACTTGATAGTATAAATCATTATAAATTGATCTATAATGTGCTCTGTTATAAAGCATTAAGAATATTTAAGAGTGATTAAAACTATAATTATACAGTGCTATAGGCAGACAACATTTTATTTATGTTTAAATGCAATATAGTCATCGAAAGTGTTAGCCGCATTTCTATCTGACTGGTTTCATAGTTGCTAACACCCATACACAGACATATCCTACAATTAACTATCTCCGTGTCTGTTCATGAGGCTGTGCACCTCCAACTAACCATGTAGAGGACCTGGAGCACAGCAGCAGCACTCTGAAAGGAAACTGAGTGTTTGTCTAAGATAAAATTTCATCACCTCCTGAGCTGCGGGGACAAGGGCCCGCGGTTGGTCATATAGAAAAGGAAAACAGCACTGACAGTGAGTTATCACGGCTTGTGTCATTGCCAGTTGTAAAAGCTGTTAGCTTTATAAGCGCAGAGCAAGCGGTGCAAACTGTGCGGAAGTGGTCCCACAGTCAGAGAGCAGGTTATAACTCAGGCCTGTGGTGATATTCTAAACTCCATTAAGAGGTCCCACATGTGGAGCACATTCACGAGTTCATGGGTTGACGCTGTTGGTGGTGGTTTAGCTTGGGCCATTAAACAGATAAATGGGATGTTTTAAACATCTCTCTCATGCTAAAACATCTTCAAGTAATAACCCCAAAATTATCTTAAATGTAAATATAATGTTCATGTCTGTGGGCTCCAGCAGGTGTACCGCTGCAAGCTCTGTAAACATGCCTCCCTGTAAACTTAAAGGATTTTTTTAGCCCTCTGACATGTTATTGAAAGAGATACAGCAGGCCAAGGCTAATGGAATATACCTTTTAATAGTAAATGTTGCATTGAGATTGATTGGCAGAGAGATTAGATTTATTCCTAGAAGTGGTAGACACATAAGTAAACATGTATTCATTCAGGCAACAAGATTTACTGGACTGCAATCACACTTGAGTGCTGCTGTTTATTTTTTCAGACCACAGAGTGTTTTTTGAACCCCGAATTAGTATATCCTCCCTCAGGGGCTATGTGTAAGAGTTTTAAAAGGTTTCCTCAGGAAATACACGTCAGCCACATTCATAAAGTAAGGCTTAGTCAACTGACAGTTGCTGTGTAATACTTGTGCAGTTGGTATAAAGATGTCATTAGAAGCTCAAATAAACGTTTCTATACTTACACATGAGCCGAAAAGAAAAACCAGTTGTAATGTTTGATGCGTCATGCTGCTGTCTACAATTACAACATGGTCATGTTCAAAAGCTGCACTTTTATGGCTTTCTTAAAAACTGAACATATGCTTGGATCCTGATCCCGGATATATAATCATAATCATATGAAACTTGACCTTGACCCAACAAGACAGCATGACAAGGTGGAATGACTTAAATAATTCAAATTAACCCACAGAGACTCATTTTTAGAGGTGGGGACTTCGAGAAATGGTGGAGAAATGACCGATGGACTGTCAGAAGAGGAGCCCCTAAGAGGAAAAGTACAGAAGTAGGCCGTGGCCTGAGCAAGTGTTAGGTGAAGTTCATCTGTGCGCAATTGTTTACACAAACTGTAGCCAAGCAAAATTGTGCACAAAGATTTATTTATGTGTAGAGAAATACATTCACTCAAATAGCTATAGCTTGTAGAACAAGGAACAAGGAAATGGGAGCAGGGCAGGGAGAGGGTGGGCGGAGGTCAAAGAGCTAGGGAAAGTTAATAACTTGAAAAAATAAATAATACAGCCGACTGATGGGAATTTGGCAACAGTGCTATTTATTGTCATCAGTTTATTCACTCTGCCTCAAAAAATGGCTGAACTCTTTGCTTCGTGGCTACTGTGCACTTGCTGGGAGACAAGGTTTCATTACTCAAGACAATGTGCATGTTTGTTCTTTTGCACCCGCGATTAAGTGTCTGGTCTTGACGTGTTGCTGCCAGCAAGATGGTGGAGACAACCAATCCCAGATGGCGTTCTGCCCAGAGGGGACAGATAAATGAGGACCACCAGGGTGGATAAAACAGCCGGACAGTGGCACTGTGTCTGGAAGATGAACGTGCATTATATTAACTATGTTTAAATAAATGCAATTGGTAAAGTGAAGCCTGACAGCAGCATATTTTCGAATTGCTTAATTAAATGAGTCATAGTTCTCTGTGACAAAATTGCTACGGTTTCCCATTTGTGGGGAAACATTTTCAGTTACATTGGCTGAAGTTTAATTTTCCATTACCCTAAAAAAGAAAATAAGCAAATAAATACACAAGTTCCAGGATGGTGAGGTTGGGGTTGTGAGAAAGGAGGAGCCTGTCTGCCCTGTAGTCCTTTCATTCTGAAACCAGCAACTTCGCTCAGGAACAAACCCTCAACTAATCCTCATATCTCGCTCAAATATTTGGAAATGACTGAAGTTAACCACTGATATTATCGAATAGGAGTGATAGAGTATAGTATAGATTGGATTCAATATCCACATAAAAGCTGATCACTGATATGATGGTGCTCCACAAATACCTTGTAGTTCGTACATTACACCATAAAAGCTTTAATTTCCCTTATTCCATTTGCAGTAAAGTAATGTACTCTGCTTAGCTGAGGGATCTGTGGCAGAGCCGAGACACTTTCCTTTCAAAACCAACTGTGAGGTCCCTCCAATGTCCATCACTGATGAAGAACAGGACATGTATCCTGTCTTTAAGACTGTGACATCCCAGAAACATCAAGTGTGATTACAAGCATGATTGATTTCAGACTATACAAAACTGTGTGACCGATGACTTCTGGCGAATGCTTTCTATCTCCTCTGATTGGCCAGGGGGAAAATGATTGAAAGCTGATGTTTGACAGTCCCTGCAGTAATATCAACAGTTCAAATGTGGGTCTCGTCTGGGTGCTCGGGAGCAGTTCTGGTATTGGAAGGCGTTTGAAGGTGTTGAGATAAGCTTTGAACTGCAGTGGAAAGAGCTGGTGTTGAATGAACACAGACCACTGACTAACTCCCAACACCCCACGCCAAGAATGAGTGAAAATACGCAGTGCTAATCAAGAGAAAATAAACAGAGCAACCCCCCTGTCATCAGAAGAGGAATGACTGCAGGTTAGTGAGCCCTGGATGAGACACAGTTGACCCGTGTTCCTGTCAGTTTGGCTGCCTGAACTATATCACTGTTTTCCCCCCAAAGTGTGGAAACATAATTAGACCAGTTATCACCTCTCTGATTTTGCATTCACCACTGCTTCATCATTGTTGTTTATGTTGGTGTGTGTCACTGCATGCAGGCAGAGGTTCACTCACTTAAATGGGTTACTCTGGATTACAGCCAATGAGGCCTAAGGGAGCCTGCTTACAAATGGTGAGCCTCAGAGGAGCCAGCGCGCTCTGTCTGGGGGACTCCATCCTAATCTCCAGGATCGGGGGAATTTTCCCATCGAGATGAGAAGCAGATGTCTCTCTTTTTCTGTCTCGCTCTTGCGCTGTTGCACCGACTCTGTTTCTGTCTCGCTCCCTCATTGAGTCAAACCTGGACCTCCGTCCCCTCAGGGACAGGAGAGGAACATGAGCACCATGGGAAGGGTGGCTGTCCCTGAGCGCAGTCACATGACGAAGGAGCCCTTTTTGTGGGAGGCACTGCCTTTAGGTACTGAGCTGCGAGCACATGGAGCCAGTCCAAGAGCTCCCAACTTTCTCATGGAAAAACGCAAACAAAACGATTTGATAAAAACGTCATGTTCTGATGATTCCCACTTAAAATGGACAAGTGCTGGCTAGCTGGCTTCTCTAGGTGGGCTGGAGCTGCTTTGACTTTACTGTTTTGTTCCCAGTGTTGATCCAGTGTGTGACCCCTGACTCTTGGCAGAAAGAGGAATCATGGACATCAGACATAAGAGACTGGTCCTCTCTTCCTCTTCTCATCAACCCTCTGGAGTCGGTACTTTCACCATAAATCTTCAGGCTCTGGCTCCGCCTCATGCACCTGCAGCTCCCCTGAGCCCTGCTCCCGCTTCCCTTGAGCCCAACCTCTTGGCTCCTGTGGCTCAGTTCTGACGTGCATACTCTGGCTCGCAGCGTAAACAGACAGAGACGAACTGTGGGCCAGTCACCGGGTGTTTGGTTGTAGTCTGTAAACAAATCAGCAAGAAGAGGAACAGGAGCTCCCAGCGGAGATGAGACTAACTGAGGCGGGAGAGCCAAGGGACGAGATATAAGGCTTATAAGGATTCCTGTTAAATGTCCAAGTTGCCATGCCATCATCCAAGATAAGGTTTTTGGTATGAGATTGTTTAGCCAAGTAGGGTGCAGGCTGGCCTAATGGTTGGAGAGATCATCCCTCAACCAAAGCACAGAGGTTAAAGCCCCCAATTTAGCACAGATTTCTTTCTTGAAGTGTCCTTGAGCAAAACACTGAATCCCCAAAAGCTGTTGTGATGCTCCTCTGCAGCTGAGCTTGTAGTCTGACTGGAGAGGGGAAAGCAACAGAAAACCACTCCTTGGGGATAAATTGATATCTTAACATGATTTGTTCTCTACAAATGCAAAACCCTGATGACAAACAAACATTTTTGATGCAGTTGAGAGTTGTCGGAGCTATACACTTCTTGCATGATAAACTGCCGTTTTGGAAAACAGTTAAGAATTTCAACACAAATCTGAGAACATCTGGCTTTGCTACTTTCTTGCCTAAACCTTTTGAAATAGTCTTTGGAGCTATGAGCTAGAGACCCAATTTGCAATCCTTTCTAAATTCACATAGTCAACCCTGAAAAAATGTTGACTATAAACCTTACTACACTGTGCCCGATTATAATGAGCGAAGCACAATGAGCAACTGAGGCTCAAGTCTGAGTCATGGTTGAAGGTTATTGAGGAAGATTACTGAGTCCAGTAGTGTTAATAAGGCTGTGTTTACATTCTGCAGCTCAGTGTTTAAGCAGACCTGAATGACCTGGGATTAGAAGGAGGCTAGTAGTGGCTTGATTGCAGACATGCACACACACACACACACACACACACACACACACACACTGAGATGACAAACTGGTGCAGCTGAGGGTGTGAAGGGTGCGTTCAGGAAGCTTGCTATAGTTGTACGCCTGTCCATGTCAGCCACAGAACTGCTCTTGTTAGTAGACTTATCATTTACTAAATGCTGTAGTAAATGATAGGTTCACATTTTTAGGTCTACTTTAAAATAACACTGACATACCCATACTTTGAAGTGCTTATTGTTCCTCCATCTTTCTCCAGTTGTTTAATGTGGAAATCCCTTCCGTTGAAAATCTGCAGTTCTCGTTCCCTGCAAAATGAATTCAGTCGTCAGCTGCAACTAATAGGCAGCATCTGACAAATCAGGTGGGGATATTCCAAAACTGTAGTCTTCTTCATTAAAATGCCTTTGCATTACAGTGTGCCTTTACTTAGCAACAGCAGAAGGAAGTAATGCAAAGCAGGAATTTATTGATAAAAAAGACAAATAACTTAACAGGACCTGTAAAAAACACTTATTTAACAAATTTACAATAAATTACACTTTATCTGATTAAGTTTTTTAATAGTGCATTAATAGTCACAGACTTGACAACTATTTATGGATCATTTCTAGGGGTGTGACGAGATTTCGCGAGACGAAAACGCGACGATATTTCTCGTCGAAGTGAATATTGTATCTTGGGCGCACCAAACAAAAAACAAAAAAAAGACGATCGGTTTTCTATCGTTCATTCGCTCGTCATGTCTTATTTTTATAATGTCACGTGTGGATCATTAACCTTGTTACAGCTTCTACCTGCTGAGAAGATCTCAGTCAGAAGTAGCAGATGAGGAGAGGAGCAGTGGTAAATTGACCTCAGACCTCTCTACAGTGAGAGCCTGAAGTAGAAGGAGCAGCTATGGAAGCCTAATGATGCCAAAAGTAAAAAACAAAGTATAACACAATTTATATGTTGTTCTACTTGTTTATTTATGTGATACAGGATTTGTTGAATTTGAATTTACTTTTATTTCTGTTTTTTATTAGCAACATGTTATAATTTGTGATAATTAGATTCTTTATTCAATTTATATTTATATATTAGAATTGTTTCTACTCTTTATAATTTACTTTTTAGTATTTGTGATTGTATCTAACTTTTGTATTTATGGTTGTTATTTCCATAAATACCAAAATCTATAAAATATCTATATGGGGAAACCTCTTACATGCTGCATACTGCATATGATAATTATATATTTAGAAAGTAGAACTAAAGTGATTCATTACAAGATGATTAGTTAAAACATTTCAATTAAATTTCCATTTTGTGAATTTCAATTAAAAGAACAGTCATTTATTTCCTCATTGAAATGTTCTTAAAAATATAGTTAAAATCTCGTCTCGTCTCGTCTCGATCTCGTGAACCCAATATCGTGTCGTGAGTGTATCGTCACACCCCTAATCATTTCTGAGTATTCAAAGTCGTCAATTGCACTAGTGTGGTGTCAATGCTGTGAATTTTAGGGTTACCTTTCATTGATAAAGATATGTATATTCTACACCAGCAGCTGAGCAATGCATGTTTGAGTAGATTTCCACGCTAAACAAACTGACAATTGTTTGCCAGATAAAAAGCAGTAGTTTCAAGTTATAGCTGATGGCTGTCTGGATTATTTTTGATTGAAAGGCTGTTTGTGACATGTTAACTAATAATACATATTGGTCATAGAGTGACTTTGGGTGGGTCTGACCATGAGTATACATTGAAGCAAGCTCACATGAAAGATGACATTAACCACATGTAATTGATCAGATATGGTATATCCGAGACTTTTAAATCTCAAAACAGCCAGCTATGACATGTTAAATTGAAGTTTGACAATGATCAGGTGTCTTTGTGCCTTTGATCAGAGAATAATCTCAATCTTTTGTTTACAGCTGATCCTGTATACCCCTTACATACAATAGCAAGCACTTAGTACTGAAGTCATCTATCATTTTGACATATTTTGGAACTAAACAATTGCTACTCTCCTCTAATGTTCCACTGTCTAACCTCTGGGGTCTCTCCATTTGCACTTCACTACACCTGGCTTTAAAGAAACACCAGCCCACAGGCACCTGCGCCGTCAGCACGGTGCAGATGGAGAGATTAATCACACAGTGGCTGAATGCGGGTGATTTATGGGAAACTGTGACAGTGTGTTCATAACACGCAGAAATGTATATGCGGGATGGCCGGGAGACTAAATGGTACAGCAAAAGACTAAATGGGCCATTATTTGGAATTCAACGCCAGGACTCAAACCAAAGGGGGGTTCCCCTGTCACTTAACCAAGGGAACTGAGGGGAAGAAGCAGTCCCACATCTGCAGCCTTTGATGGTGCAGTTACAAGTGATTCCCCCCTCCCCCTTGTCCTCTTCCCCGTGGTTTTCCTCCTCTTCTTATTATTACTGCTTCTTCCTGAAATACAAATTCCCACACTGTGACCAGAAGCAATCTGGGTGCTTTCTGTCATGACTCTCACCACAGAGATACCCAGCAGCTTTATGGCTCTGCTGGGGGAGAGGTTAGAGGGATAAGGAGTTTGCCATCCTAAGGGACCCCCACTTCCCCCCACCCCCCACCCCTGTTTTAACTCTGCAGTCTTCCACACAACAGATAAACTCTGACAAATGGATTCTGGCAAGTGGTTTTTACACACTCATGTGATAGAGGGGGATTCAGCAATTATTCTCGTGCTCCCTCCTTCCCTACCCTCTGTTCCCTGTGTCTCCTGGGATGGCTCTTATCAATGTGAAGACAGTCACAGGAGGAAATGCCAACTTAACTTGAGGAGCCTGCACACTGCTGTTCATCTTCTGTCTGCAGTGACAAGGTATTTGCATCAGCGAGGGGGGGTGGCATGTCTTGTAACTATTAGGCAGGGTGCCTTGTGGCACTCTGGATGGTGTGCTACAGTACAAGATCTGCGGTGTGCACTGTGTTGGGTCTAGGATCAGATTACAGGCCTTGGAGAAAGGGAGCAGGACAGGGCACAGAGCATGCAAGCAACAGGATCAGGCTGAGCACGCAAGCATGGGAAATGTGCTCATGAATCGACAGACCTTTTTACTCTGGGCAGGAAACACAAATCTGCAGATGTTGAACAGCTGGGAGACATCAGGAACTACAGCATGGGAAATAAGCACTCATGAAATATAGTATATTGCTCACACTGTTGAGTTTTACATCTTGTAGCCTGTGAGATAGAGCGCTACTGTGTGAATCATCAAACTGAAATGAACAAATTGGAGTTTTGAATGGAGAAGCTCAGTGTCACAATTGTTGATGCGCTGCCTATTTTTTATCCAATGCTGTGAAAATTAGATGGAAGCTGAGGAAAGTGGAGTAGGGGAAGACATGAGAGCACTCTGTAATTTCTGAGATTCAGGCAGATAGGAGCTAAAATACTACACTCATTGTCCTGTCCAAAGCAGATTGTATCTGAGATGATGTGATGCATGCAAGCCAAGTGCGAGCCTCCAGAGAAATGGGAAATAAGTGAAAAGCCTCAAATTAACAAGAAATGGTCATTCCCATCCACTGGGTCACGGAGGACAAGATATACAATTTGGCACTTGTTTTAGTCAGTTTTATGCTGCCAGTTTGTAAAACAGCAATCATAATTTGTTTCTGTGTGTCTCTGTGTGTGTTTATGTCGTGAGAAGTGCTTTACCTTTAATGGCAAGCAGAAAATGGGAAACACTATAGACTGTACAGCACTGCGGTAGATGTCAAATCAGAAACATCTGTTACTGTGCACTATCTATTCTCCTGAATGAATGATTACAATGCAAAACTCTGCAGTCATTATCTATCTAGTTCTTATTGTATTTGTGTTTTTATTTAGAAGACATATTTGCAGATGTTTAAATGACACGTTTATAATTCTCATAAAAGTTAAATTCACAATATGACCTTGGTAGTGCAACAACTTCCCAAGCTTCAAAGCCTCTGAAAGCAAGCAGCTGGAAAGGCATGAAAGCTTGACTTAGCCTTATCAGATTGGTGCAGGTTTTTCCCCACACATTTAAACATTTTCAATAAAAGAATTATCGTATATCAATACTTTGTACATTTCTACATAATGAACAAAATTAAGAATGAGCCATTAGGGACAGCAGACACATCTAGGTTCAACAGTTCACACACATGTTCCAGCATAAATTGTAAAAAATGAATAAGACATAATTAAAAAAACATGTTTTCCAAATAATGTTTAAGAAAAATGTGAAAGATATTACAAAGGCCCATAATATATTAAAAGCTAAATTTGAACGAATGACCTTAAGTTATATGGAAACACTATACCAAAATGAAATATATATATAGCGTAAAGGTCTGATTTATACCGTCCCTGTGAGATTAATATTATATTGAATACAAGGACACCAAATTTGAGCATTTCTCACATGTTTTATAAGTGGTAAAATACAGTATGTAACTACTAAATGAAATCCACAAAGTCACTGATAAGTAACAGACTGCTCTGTGTCAAAATTCAGATCAGCAGGAAATGACAGAGACAGCACTGTACTCAGTTTTATTAGCCTGTATATTAACAAAGTACATTTAGACTTTTCCTCAACTCACCTCTCAGCAGGCCAGAGAAGTACTGTCAGTATTGTAGTGTTTAAGGAGATAAATCTCAGTTGTTCCTGTGTTGAAGGCAGAAATAAGATGAAAGATTTTACAAATATGGTTTATGGTATGAAGCCAGAAAATAGTAATGAATCATGTCAACTGTGATGTAAAAATGCATGCACAGTCCAAATGCATCACACTTAAATCACCTAATGAGATTTTTAGAAATTGTGCTATCATGGATAATTGCAGTTTCTCATTTTGCAGGTATTTTTAGACAATAATTTAATCTACAATGTCTCAAATTACCATTTTATAAACTTTAGTCTTTCCAGGTCACTTGTATCGCACTTGCTTAGAGATGTATTACACTTAATTTGTAGCCACTCTGTCATAAGCAATTTTGATCATTTTAAACTGGTCAGTCTGTTCCATATGTGGCATGCTTCATAGACAGATTGTATCTGATTGACTACTGTATATAAACTGGGGTTTGGACTCATTTTGGCTCTGGGAGACTTGGCAATGACTAAAACATCTGAAATTGCTCCTAATCTCAGTTCCCAGAAAAGTGGTTGGGAAATGCCGTCTTTCTGTGCAGTTGGAGCATAAATTATGTTTTTCATGAGGTGCCAGAGCGATAGCTTTTGGCAATGCGTGAGGATGTCTCGTCAATTCACAGTGAACACTGACACTGCAGGCTGATGAGTGAGAAGCAGCATTTCTTTTACTCAGTCATGATACTTCAGGATAGGGAAGTCAGATAAAGATTCATCTGCCCTTGAATGTGCAGTCATAGTTAATTTAGTCAAACTGAACAGCCAGCTAGTAGTAAATATTTGTAAAATATCTGCGAGAACTCAGAGTTTCTAACTTTGATTTATGACACAAGTTGCCTGAAGAGGATGTCCTGAGCACTGGGATTTGACCTTAAATCCTATCTCTAATACCATGCTGTATGCATCCTCTGTCTTTATGGCAGTTAAAGCAGCCCTCATTCCTGTTCATAAATGAAAAAGAAAGAAAGCTTTAAATCTAAATCCCCCAAGAGAGACATAAATAGACAGGCTCTTTGGCCAGACATTGCCTTCTCTGTCTTACAGAGTTATTATACAAGTTGCTTAAAAGAAGTTTCTTGGACTGGCCTGAGATAAAGTAGTGAAGATGAATACTTTATTAATCATATGGGAATATTAAGAAAGTAACATAAATATTAAAGTGTATTAAGTAATGTTCTTTGAATGCAAATACAGTTTTGTTCATAGTACAACATTTTATTTTAATAGCAAGAATTTTCTGAAAAATTTAATTCAAGAGATACATTAATTCATTCAAATATTAAATTCATAAGGCATGTATAAAATTTGAATGAATTACTGTAATATGAAACTGAAAAATGTTATTAATGAGGCGTGGTGCTAAATGCAAGTATGACACATTTTAATTGGGTAATTATTCTCTGAGCGTTGACTCAAGCTTCACCTAGCCAGTTATAAGCGATTGTACGCTGGACTTACTGTATCTTATTTGTCAGCGACTGACTCAGCCTTATTACCCACATTTAATGCAACATAGCTTTTTTATTGTGCCACATGAGGGTGACATTTAGTATGTTTCACACAGGAGGATGTCTAGTGTTAATGAGCTAATTAAAGCACTCATGGACCCAGAACTCCAAGACTCAGATGAGTAGTACAGTGATATAGTACAAACATCATCAGTGTCTATCTATTATCAAGACAGATATAGTTTCTACATTCTGAAAAGAGCAAACTCTCCACTTAAAGAAAAACAATACATTTAATGCTAAGAGTAGTTTCAGTTTGGGTTAAAAAAACATTGTTTCTGCTATGGTTGACTCTTGAAAGCGACATTGAGCATATCAAATCTGGAAATCAAACAAGACTAAAATACATTTTTATAAAAGCCAGTGATGATGGGTTCTGTTGTTAGTGACCAGTTTCAATTGCCGTCAATGAAACAACACATAGATACAAATAATTACTTAATTCTACAAATAAGAAGTCAATGCATAAGCAATAAAACATACCATTGTCTGTTAATCCCTCATTAATGTATCTTAACTAACTTAACATCAAGTTTAATTATTGAAGCATCTATGATTAGTGATAATGAATGCAGTTAAAAGAAACATCATACAAACTGGCAGAGTCGCCCTTTGATGATGCCTCAGAAGATGATGCTCCCAGTTGAGAATAGAAATAAATGCAAAACATGCTAAACCAGAACAGGGCACAACTCAAACTGCTTTTACACGTTTGTCAGCAAACACTGAAACCCTTTCCCTACAAACCTCTCTGTGCCTGTAAGATTTGTGGTCAGTAAAATAAACCTTTTCAATGCAAGACATCTTGGACTCCTGTCTACTCTCTCCATTGATGTATGGGCTGCATAATTAAAATCACTGTCAGTCTGCTATGTCTCTGTAGGAAGCACGGGGGAAGGTCCTGGTTGTGTGATTTTGAGGTTGACCAGAGGGTGGCACTCTAGTAACAGCTGTAAAATGGTAGTATAGCACCAACATCTTCACACTATAAAGGATACGCATAAGAAATATAAGGTTCCATAGTACAAACTGCACACCTGATTAATCCATAAGAAGCTAAAGAAACAAGAGAATTAGACTTGCTTCATAAAAAAATCAAGCAGAAATTTGACTTTTAAAAAGTATACCTTAAATTTACCAATTTAAAATTAACTTATAGTCAAGCTTGAATGGATCAAATTTTGAAAAATGAATAGACAGTGACAGTACTTTAATAAAACTACAACATCTGCTTTCTAATACACATAATAAATATAATATGAATTTAAGCACCAGTGCATGGACAATGATAATAATGTGCTATGTCACGTTGTGTTTCAGTACTCAGTGCCCCATATTACAAAAACACACATGTTAAAAGCAATAAGCCAACCATAAGATATGATAATAAAAACGCTTGTCATGCAATAGAAAAAACAAGATACTACTGTACTAATACTCTGGTGCCTGAGGTTTAGCAGTGTGAAAGCTATTATTCATTAAAGTTAATGTGATGACACATGGTAATGGCTGCATAAGGGTACTTTAAATTTGAATGCTGAATCTAGGTGGTGTTCGTGTTCAATGAGAACTCAGGGAAAGACTTTTGAAATGATTATGAGGCTTGAATCAGAGACTCTATTGTGTCCAAAATCACTGTTTTTGTGATAAATTCATTTTTTGATATTAAATGTGTTTGAATTGTGAATTAAAATGTGGTGAGTGTATATTTAATGCATGTATTCCATTATTCTGGATTCAGATTTGCCTTTGAATCTGAAATGAAGCATAGCACTGCTGCTATGTGCCTTAGCACTGAAACACTCCATGAAGACAATGACAACAACATGTTTTTGCATCATATCATAGATCAAATCGTATATATCGTATCGTACCTTTGCTCTCTGGTAGATTGGTGGTAGACTTGGTGACATTTAGCTGGAGTGACAATTCAAATGGTCGATATATTGGCTGATTGTTGATGAAACACTGAACAAACTGTGCAGACGAAATGAATAATCAATAACTTAATTACCATCAGTCATTATTGGTCAGTTGTCAGGTGCTTGGGACCATTTTCTGTTTAAGAACACGCCTTGAAGGCATATTGTAGCGAACAGAGAGCACTGATTGGGTTAAACTCCTCTTGCTGACACCGTGACCATTGAAAAGAAAGTGTGATCCTGTACTTGTACTACCTTAATAATTGGTTTTAAAATTTGGATCTTTGAGGAGGAATGAGACATTGTGGGTTATGCAACAGGACACACAAGGTCAATGTTTTCATGACTGAGCTGGACAAACAAAAGTACCCATGCTTACCAGTTATATTGCAATATGGAAATAAAAGAATTGGACCAGCTGATCTGTGCAGGTAGAAGATATCACAGGTCTTTGTGGGACAATAATCCTATAAATCAGATGAATCAGCTATCAGCATTCTGTATGTGAAAGCACATAAGGTGAACCAGTGTATCCTTCATTTCTGTCACTCCAAATGATGACGGCATGTTGCTCTTCATAGAAAAAAAAACATAAAAACAAAACAGCAATGGCCTACACACAACACTAAAATGCTGTGCTTGAGTATTATTATTACTTTTTGCTGATTTAACACTTATACCATATTAATTATTATTATTATACCAGACACACTGTAGTGTAACAGAGAAGATGATTTAGTGCAACACTGGTTCTCAGCCACTAGGTCGTGTGCTCAGCCACGTGTCTCCATCACTTCACCCTGGGCATCAGCCTCAGGAGACAACTCTTACTGGAACAATGGCAGCTCTCAGCATCTCAGACCATTCTTCTTTGAAGGACAAAAAGAATAGCAGCTAATACAGAGGGCTCTGTAGAGAATTTCCAATTCCCCTAATAGATCAAGTCAATACCCATCTTGACCTTGAATTCCCAGTGTCAGTGTGCCTCTCTTGCACTGGAGTCCAACGAGTTTGACTCTGAGAATTGACCCTCCTGGTTGATATAACACCGATATTAGATTGTACTTAATGAGCTGTGGGGAGTCTATCTTCAGGCTGAGAGTTCAATGGGACCATTAATCTGGGCAAGGAGTGGAAGAGAGACAACGATCTCCAACTGTAATTGAGTTGATGTAGTAGCTGCAGATGGAGGAGACAGTGTTAACATCACAAAATCAAAAAAACTAACTATCCACAGTGAGCTCAGCCATGGTTTAACCGCTGCTGCATATTGGGTTCAAGTTTATGTCCTAATTGATTGTCTGTAGAGTTACGGCTCATCTGACTAACTGCTGCAGAGGAACGATGTCTCACAGGGCCTGATCATAAGAGATGAAGTGTAATTGCCTGGATATTCTTTAAAGATGACAAGCCACCCCTTTTCTCTGTCTTTAATGTGTTAGTTCTGGTGTGTTTCACCAATTATCTCAACAGCTATCACATGGATTGCCAGGACATTTTGTACAGACATGCGTGGTCACCAGAGGATGAATCTAAATGACTTTTTGTGATCACTTTATTTATTGTCGGGGGCTTTTATGCCCCTGGTCTCCCATGGCAAACAGGTCCGGGGGGAGGGGCCAGACAAAGGGTAGCTCAAAAACACCCCTTACCCCTCCCTGAGCTGCTACCTTATCGTGGTGGAGGGGTTTGCGTGTCCCAATGACCCCAGGCGCTCAGTTGTCGGGTGTTTTTATGCCCCTGGTAGGGTCTCCCATGGCAAACAGGTCTGCGGGGAGGGGCCAGACAAAGGGTCACTGAGGCAAAAACCTGGACATGGGAGGAGTTCGGTGAGGCCATGGAAAACGACTTCCGGACAGCTTCGAAGAGATTCTGGACCACGATCCGGCGTCTCAGGAGGGGGAAGCAGTGCATCGTCAACACTGTATATGGTGGGGACGGTGCGCTGCTGACCTCAACTCGGGACGTTGTGGATCGGTGGAAGGAATACTTCGAAGACCTCCTCAATCCCACCGACACGCCTTCCAATAAGGAAGCAGGGCCTGGGGACTCGGGTGTGGGCTCCCCTATCTCTGAGGCGGAGGTTGCCGAGCTGGTCAAAAAGCTCCTCTGTGGGAGGACCCCGGGGGTCGATGAGATCCGCCCCGAGTTCCTCAAGGCCCTGGATGTTGTGGGGCTGTCATAGTTGACACGACTCTGCAGTATCGCGTGGACATCGGGGGCAGTGCCTCTGGATTGGCAGACTGGGGTGGTGGTCCCTCTTTTTAAGAAGGGGGATTGGAGGGTGTGTTCCAACTATAGGGGGATCACACTCCTCAGCTTCCCTGGTAAGGTCTATTCGGGTGCTGGAGAGGAGGGTCCGTCGGATAGTCGAATCTCGGATTCAGGAGGAGCAGTGTGGTTTTCGTCCAGGTCATGGAACTGTGGACTAGCTCTACACCCTCTACAGGATCCTTGAGGGTGCATGGGAGTTTGCCAAACCAGTCCACATGTGTTTTGTGGACTTGGAGAAGTCATTCGACCGTGTCCCTCGGGGAGTCCTGTGGGGGGTTCTCCGGGAGTATGGGGTATTGGACCCCCTGATACGGGCCGTCCATTCCCTGTATGACTGGTGCCAGAGCTTGGTCCGCCATTGCCGGCAATAAATCAGATTTGTTTCCCTTTGTCACCGATCCTGTTCATAATTTTTATGGACTGGATTTCTAGGCGCAGTCAAGGCGTTGAGGGGGTCCAGTTTGGTGACCTCAGGATTGGGTCACTGCTTTTTGCAGATGATGTGGTCCTGTTGGCTTCATCAGACCGTGACCTCCAACTCTCACTGGATCGGTTTGCCGCCGAGTGTGAAGCGGCTGGGATGAGAATCAGCACCTCCAAATCCGAGTCCATGGTTCTCAACCGGAAAAGGGTGGAATGCACTCTCCGGGTCGGGGAAGAGATCCTGCCCCATGTGGAGGAGTTCAAGTACTTCGGGGTCTTGTTCACAAGTGAGGGAAGGATGGAGCGTGAGGTCGACAGGCGGACTCTGCACAGATCTGTCGTGGTGAAGAGAGAGCTGAGCCGAAAGGCAAAGCTCTCGATATACCAGATCTTCGTTCCTACCCTCACCTGTGGTCATGAGCTTTGGGTAGTGACCGAAAGAACAAGATCACAGGCCGAAATGAGCTTCCTCCGTAGGGTGGCTGGGCTCTCCTTTAGAGATAGGGTGAGAAGCTCAGTTATCCGGAGGAGTAGACCCGCTGCTCTTCCGCGTCGAGAGGAGCCAGATGAGGTGGCTCGGGCATCTAGTCAGGATGCCTCCCGGACGCCTCCCTGGTGAGGTGTTCAGGGCATATCCCACTGGTAGGAGGAAGACTCAGGACTGGAGAGACTATGTCTCTTGGCTGGCCTGGGAACGCCTCAGGATCCCCCAGGAAGAGCTGGACAAAGTGGTTGGGGAGAGGGAAGTCTGGGCTTTTCTACTTAGGCTGCTGCCCCCACGACCCGACCCGGATAAAGTGGAAGAAGACGTTATGGCTTATTTATTCTCCAGCACCACCATGAGGTTGATATTTGTGGTTTTGAGTGAAATATCTATTCGGTAGAGAACCATAAAATTTGGTCCAGTACTTTGGTTTATGACTAAAACCTGTAGAAGTAATCAACCTCAGTTGTACTATTGTGCTAATATTAGCAGGCTAACATGCTAAAATAAGATGGTGAATATGTTAAACATTATACCTGCTAATCATGAGACTGTTAGAATGCTGATGTTAGCATTTAACTCAAAGCATAAAAACAGCCTCACAGAGCTGCTAGCTGTTGTCATCAGCATGAGGGACAACATATTATCTATATATTAACCTCATCAATCTTAACCACTTTATAAGGGGTACAAAATACAATTGACCAACATATTATAACAAATGCATAAAGTTGACAAATTCTGAAAAATCCCTTTGACTCTTCTGATCATTAGGAACAAAATGAAGTTTAGCTACATTTAATGCAGACTGGGTGGATTAAAAATCCTTTACTAATCAATTAGTAACATTTATAAATGAAAATTTGGTGTTTTTTATGTAAGTGAGATACACTGTTTGTTTTAAGATAAATGATAAGGCCAAGCAGATTTTTCACAACCTGGAAATTCAAAAGTTGTTCTCATGAACAGATTTCAACTGATCTTTACAGATGATACATTATTTATTATAATAAAGCCATTAAACAGAACAACCCTTGCATAAAAAGTAGCTTATTTGAATGTTTATTTACATTACATCATGTTCCTGTCAAACGTTCACTGGTGAAACTGAAATGAAATATCTAATGTAAATGCAATCTCTAATTTGTAAAAGCATCTGTTATAATACACATCCTGAAGTAATCTAAAGTCTGAGCAGCTGAGAGTGAGACAGACCCCAAGCTAATATCGACATGAACATTACTCACAATCTCATCTAGTCAATCAGAGTAAATGCCCCATACCTGCTGTTGTCATCCGGCCTTTGCTCCTCAGCCCCCTCACACTAGCACCCTAATCCATCATCCTGACTGCGGTTAGGAAGGATGGAGCATGCAGAAAAGCTTTGCTGAGGGATGTAACTTTGTTACCCCCAGAGGACATAAATCTCTCACAATCGCCTCCAAGCCTCAGAAGGTGAGATGAAGTTAAACTTCACCCAGAGGAGCCTTTGTCCACATCTACAAAAGGAGAACAGAAATACAGTACTACTATGATTAAACACATGACACACACACACACACACACACACACACACACACACACACACACACACACACACACACACACACACACACACAAACAGAGGAATGTGAAGGTATCATTGAGAAAAAAGCAATATCCGGATTGACTCTGGTGAGAATACTGCACATGAGCATGACCACACTGCACTTAGGCAATGAATATGTGATCGTGCCAGAAAAAATTGCTTATGTGATGTATATCTACTTGAGTTCATGTATCTCAACATACTGTACCTCCTGCACGGTAGAGATGATGAAGCTCTACTTACTGTATTTACTGCACAGTAGAGATGATGTACAGTATCTCTACTTACTGCTGGAATGAGGCAGCCATCCATACCAGGATGTGAGACAGCTCCCATTCCTCACTCACAGAGATTTAGGTTGTTGTAAGCCCTTAAGATATCTGAAAGATAAATTATATCTTCACAAAATGAAAGAATTATCTGGTCGACTTGACAAAGAGTGTGTGTCCATTAAAAAAACCTTTCAACAAGTGCTGAAACATTTAAACGTGCAGTTACAGTATCTAAAATTCCAAAAATCTAATACTTTTCTTTTGCCTTTCAGCCTTAGTAAATCCTTGTGGCACCCAGCATGCAATGATGTTTATTTATCTCCATGTTGAAGAATGCGCAATATGTTTAGTACATTTCATAGTCACACATACTATAAAATGCACCAGCCCCCCCCCCCCCCTCCCCCAAGTCCAAATATGAGCAACATTACTTTAAAAAAGTGTTCTACATCTTCTACTGATTAGATTGAGGGACCTACCGTAACATTCACAGTAATTTGGATTGGTATATTGATTGTCCTTTAACTAAAGGGTCAAACGCTAAGTGCCTTCTTACATACAAGCCATATGTTTAAGACATAATGTGATTTCCATTTTGCTGACGGCTCAGTGACGTGCTTCCAGCGTCCCCTGTCAGGCAACATTAAATCATATGTTCATGCTTTAACACTGAATAGCTGTACATGGAGTGGTCGTTGACTTTCAGAGAAATTGATACCTAGTCAGTTGCTTATGAAATTTTCATGAGAAAAAACACTTGTAGTTAGATGCAGCAGGTATGTGTTATTGAGGCTAATTGCCCGCTGGGTCTGATGTACAGTACATGTGACGGTGGTGAACTTCCTATTACAGCATGTTCAAATGGGCAAAAACATGACAGGGAGTGAATTGGCGTGATGGAAAAGCTAAGCACTGTGGATCGTCTATTTTTAAAAATGCAGTCTGGTCAATGTATATATTATTTATATGTGGATTGGCATCCTTAAAGGAGAGCAAGCAGATTCAATTGCCTCCTTGAGGCAAATCAACTTTTGTTGCTGAAGAGAGGAAAGGAGGAAACCCTATAGGCTACTTAGTGCTCTGTGAGACTTCATACAGTAAGCAGGTGACTGTGTTATTCTTTGCAGATGGAGACAACAAAGAAAGGTCACATCAGGCTTCAAAGGACATTATGGTATTTTATCTGGTGCACTATCACAATAGATACTCACTGTTGCCTCTACCATAAGTAGAGACACATCTCATAAGCTATATTTTTCTGGCATGATCACACATTCATTGCCTAAAATATCATTATTCATCCCATAAATCTGCTGTGATAGGATTATTTATTTTGTCTTTGTACTCATGCCTTTCTCTCTCTAATTAAAGCCACACATTACCAAAGAGACATGATGATCAAAGTTTCTAAATAGCTACTGTATTTACCACGGTTAAAAACGTGACCTTTGCATGCCAACACACCATGCAGCCAGAGCTCAGCTCAATGTATTCAAATGACAACCCCTTCTTCTGCCGAACAGCCCACTCTCTCTCTTTCTCTCCACCACAGGAGCCAGGTTATCTTTAGTGCACATGGAATATTTATACAGCAGGTGGCTCAGGAGTCGGTCACTGATCTCTAAGGTGACTTGCCGAGCCTCCGTGGGGGGTACTGGTGTGTTGGGGTTGGCCTGCAATGAAGTCACATGGGACATATTGTCCCCTTGGTGTGTCTATTTTGTCCACTTAGGAAAAGGATTATGTTTTATGGTTGAATACCTACCACAAGCACCAAACAGAAGAATATATGTGCTTTTACAACAAGTTGTGGTCAAACAATACATAATCTCTCAGCATCAGAATCAGAATCTGCATCTAAAAATAGAAGCAACACACTTTGCACACACAAGCTGCACAGAAGAAAAGAAGAAAATAACTCTTGTTAAACCAAAAACAGGTACAGCAAAGAGAAATATTTGTTCTAATGAACCACATTGCAGTGTTGAAGCTCGGCTCCTTTGATTTATTTTCCTGAAATACTAGAGGTGAGAGGAGAGGAAGGTAAGACAGTGTTACTCATGCACAGTGACTCGTGTTGGGGATGATCTGAATGCTAATCATGTTAACTGAGATTGAAGTCAGCCCCGTTCCATCCTCATTGCAGGGGGACAATTAGAGATAATATTAGAGAAGATGTCAGGATCTCACGATAACTTTTATGTTATTGCTCCAAGGACTGAATGATTTCTTTAGAGATCACTTGACACTGACATGTTCTTACACTATTTAAAGTCTAAAAGGGAAGAACTTGCATTGTCACTGCTCATGCGTAAACGGTTTTCTTAATGTGGGTTATAGCTGAAAAGGCTTTTAATGAGCCCACTGCTGTCAGAGAGCAATTTCCCACTTTGAGCTGAATTCTTTTATAATGCATTAGCTGTTGATAGAAAATAATAACTTAGACAACTACCTTAGACTTGAAAGAGAGCAACCAAAATCTTCTAATGTAGTTGTTTACATTTTGTATTGCATAAACTATACAGAATTGTAAAGCACCACAACTAAAGTAGGCGATTGAAGAAAACTTTTTTTGGACTGCAACTGCAAAGACTTGTAAGAAAAGTGTCCAATAATAAATTAGCAATTTTCAAAAGGCGTGGAGAAACTTTCTGGGCATTGGCATTTCATTGTTACAGCCACAAAGCTGTCCCTAAACTGAATGTGTGAGATAAGTGCTTTGGAGCACAAACAAACTGAAACAAAAGAACATGAGGTGGAGATTGGTTTAGTAAGTAAGAGAGGGGGAGGAAGCACTTCTGGCGTCCAAGGGCATCATAAACCCAAGCATGTGTCTGCACAACAATGCCAACAGGGGCGCAAATTCTCCACACACTGGGAATCAATTTCACACAGAGAGTGGAGGACTTGGAGAGAGGCGTAACGGAGAGACACTTAAATACTGCATCTTGTGTTATTGGATTTGGAGCCCAGTTTACTGATTTTTTTTTTTTTGTGTACTGCATCTGCAAGCTGGGGGATCCAGTCAAGAGGAGCTTCCCCAAGCCATCCTGAAAACCTGTGGCCAGCTGAGGAAAAGAGATTGTTCTGGGGTTTACCTTAAAATACAATTCACGTCATAATAAGTGCTTGAAAATAATAAGAAAAAAACCCTTTATTTAGTATGGCATACAGTAATGTGCACAAACTTTATAATCTGTGTGCTCTTATACTAACAGGGAAACATTTCAAACAATTGCTGAAAATAAAAAAAATAGCACGTATGGACCATATTCAATAACTGCGAACTATGCAGCATGTCAGAAAAACCTGTACCACACTTGTTTCACATACATATTTTATTGTGAACAACAAATGTAAACATCACTGAGAGGTCCGGCAGGATGATGCAGCAGAAATGGTCCACAAATAAACCAAAAAGGAATAGTGAATGGATGCTGAAAATAATTTTGAACTGTGTTGTTTTTAATCTATTTTCATGTGGGTTTAAATGAGAGCTTAACATTTATCTGATCTGTTAGATTGAGTTTGTCTTCTATTATAGTTTGCTATTCTCAACACACCTCTAGACATGCACAGTTATTTTAGACTGAATACCTGTCATTGATTGATGCTGAAAATCAAAAAATAGCATCCAGAGATCAATGAAGCTCATTTTCAAAAAAACAACTCCTCAACCACCATATTCAAGTCTCAGCCCAGATATTTCAGGAACATTGTGATACTAGAGGTGACATTACAGTCAAAGAATCCCCTGCGAGAATACATTATTATAGGAAAGTCACAGAGGCACATTAGAGAGATTAAATATACACTAAAGAAGAAGAACTGAGAGCCATAGAGGCACTTTATAGAGATAGCCTGCCATACATAATCAGGAAGTTCCATAAACACTCTTCAGTTTGTGGCATTGATGATGATTTTTATGAGTCTGTTTTTGTGGTGGCTGTTAATTATTGTTGGCTCCTCTGCTCCTTACTGCTGACTACAGCCAAGTTTTTTTCTTTCTCTTTTTATTTAATTGAATTCAAAGCATGTGGTAGTAGTGACACGCCCCCTAGTGTTTGATACCCGCCAGCCTCCTGGAGTTTGATACCCTTGCTCTGCGTCCAGGAGCATCACTGGAGGAATGTGAGTGTGGCTTTGGATGTCCGCCCCTTGCTGCTGATTGTTGATGCAGCCCCATGGTGATCAGGGTCCATCTCCGCTCTCTTCTAATCTCTGTCCGCTCGGACCTACAATGATAAGCACAGAGAGTGTTTTGGAGAGTGGAGACCAGCCTTACATCCCGCTGCAGCTCCTGAATAACAAACACTTGCCGGGCAAGGCGACGCCGACTGCTGTCTTAATGGACACCAGCAGCCCCGTAGTGACAGTCAACGGGGTGCACGACATAGAGGACCGGATTCTGAGGATCACCGGCTACTACGGCTACAACCCGGGGTACTCCAGTCATAGAAGTGAGTGAGTGAGAAGAAGGAAAAACTAAGTAGAGTGATGGGACAATCTCACGCTTTTCTTTGCCAATATTATGATAAAAATATATGTGTAGCCAGTATCAGTGAATTTGACACTGATACAGAAAAGAAAACATTAATATGGTATTGTGATGTGGTTGCTGTGTTTTGTGGAAGGTGTGGAAAATATTGAAAATGTGTTTTTAATTTTAATTAGGCCATTGTGGGAACCCACTCTTGCAAACTCAGCTAATTGGGTTTTACTTGGGCTATTATGGAGCAGAATGATGTCAATCACTTACATTATCAGCTGGGGGCAAGCTGATGCAGGCCCATTCATCTCTGAGACACAATATGATAGAGAGAGAGAGAAAGAGAAGAGAGAGAGAGAGAGAGAGAGAGAGAGAGAGAGAGAGAGAGAGAGAGAGAGAGAGAGACAGAGACAGAGAGAGAGAGAGAGAGAGAGAGAGAGATGCAAAAACAAAACACACATGGTGCCAATCTCAAATTCAGTTTCAAAGTTGATTATCTCAACTGGGCTGGGCAATAAAGGCTTATTCAAACATCATGATAGAATGAAATAGCTAACAGTCTGGTAAGTTCAGAAAATTACATCACTTCACTGTAATGCTGCCTTTAAAGCTAGGAAAAGAAAATACTTATATCATGATATTACGATATCCAAAAAGACAATATCTAGTCTCAAATCACAATATCAATATGTTGTCCAGCCTTAACTGTAGCTTGATATTGTTCAGATCAAATAGCCTACTCATGTTAGTGAAGTCTGCAAACAATCAATTACATGGAATCCTGTTTATTACAAATATTTCTTTCTTAAAAATCCATCGTCAGCTACCTCCTGACATACTTGATATGGCAGGACTTCATCACTTTATGCTTTTCTCAATGTGGCTTTTGATTGGTGGAGCTCTGAATTCTGACATGGAGACAATGACTGGGATTGGAGGTTAGAGAGCTGATGATGCACTTTGTTCAGGATTACAGGAGGAGGAAAGACCAACCATTGCAATCCTCTGCACACAGCTAATTAGTGGTTTTACAAATGGCTTTATGGTAATAAAACAAGGTGTGCAGAGCATTTCACAAGGCCTGCTATGCTCTCTGTTACATAATTGGCATGTTCACTGTATGTTGTTGTCGCTCTCTACTAAAAGTATGAAAAGGAGCTTTTCTTGAATAACCTGACCCCCCCAAAAAAGGCAAAAAAGGGCATCAAACTGTAAGCCTCCTGTGATTTAGATGCCAATACATTTCCACCCAAATAGATTGGACTTGTCATGCAAGCTCCCCAAGGTCTCCCTCTAGCTGAGATGTACTCTCAATGTTAGGATGTTCTCTCCCAAATTCAGTGCTCAAACCTGACACAATGCATTACTGCGGCTGAGTAACAAACCAGTTTTAAATCCCAGAGGACATGTGAGTATGCAGATTATTCAATCAAGAACACTTCTAACTGAGGCTGTTTCGGATATTCCCTTTGAGATGAGTTGAGACTACCACAATGAAGTTTTAGATAGAAACCGGGGAAAAGAAAATGAGGCTGCCTTTCATTAACTGCCTCTTGTTTATCAGAGGTGTCAGTTGCAGTAGATTACCCATGAATGCAATTTCATTTGAGAATATATCTACTCATCCAGATTAATCTGTTGAAAGACTACCTGATGAACGAAGGGCAACCCAAAACTTTAAATTGGAAACAGATTGAAAAACTTTAACAATTCCAGGACCTTTGAAACAACGGCAGTAATGAACTTCTCTCAGTCTGTATCCAATACAGAATTGTTGTCTCTGGTGCCAAAAGTGATAATTAGGCAAATGAATGGTTCTAGTACCATCTTGTGCCTACATTTTTTAGATAAAATATAGAACTCTGTTATCAATTGCCACAAATTGACATCGAACAAATAATTTCATCAGGCACACTGACACACAATTCATTGTTTCTTATTGGTGATTTTTTAATGTTTTAATGTTTCCTTCTTTTAGTGACACTTGAATGGTAAGATACCATATGCGACTATCAATATATTCATATTGCTGCCAATCCACAGGCCTGCTTCTGTCCCATCTCATTGCCTGCTGTATATTGTAGGAGAGAAAAATGAAAGATGGGATGTCATCTGTACTGTTATTTTAGTGGCAAGGAGCAGGTGTGGATTGTAATAACACTCATACCAAGGCTGTAAAAACTGGTATATCTGTGAGCTGAGGGGTTATTTGATTTGAGAGACATTTCCCATTTTTCTGATGAAATACACCATCTGTAAAGCCCTGTGTCTCTCCAACTATCCATCAACGAAATTTTTGTGCATGCCAGAGTCAACAGAAGGTATTGCTCGGGGCAGCACACTTGTCACAATTCTTCCTGCTTTCAAAGCTATTAAACATGCTGTTGCTGGTACTGTCAGGCAGAAGGAGTCCGACTATATTGCTTATACTGTATGCACACCTGACTTCCTCTTGAATTAAATGATATTTGGTAATTCTTGGGAACTAGAATCTGAAAAGTCACTCTGCTGTTGCCTGAAACCGTCACATTCATTTAGTCAGCTTTTGTTCCCACAATTGTAAACTTTGAGTTAAGAATGACACGTCCCTCAAGCTGGTGAGTATCATTTTCCATAAAGGGTGAGACAAAGGAGCACGTAAATAGAACAGTGGGCTCATCCTGCCAAGCCTATGGGGTAATGATATATTTAGTAAGATTGTGTTGCCAGTTTGTTATTACCACTTGCCATCTGTGTAGAATTACAAGATGCCTCAGAGGGGGACTGTGTACTACATTTGGTGACAAGGTTTAGGCTGTGATACATACAGTAAAGTTATGATATACTGCTACTCTTAAAAATGCCTTTAAGAGTGTATATAATGGTCTATGTGCAGGCTATGTGTGAAAAGTAAATGCAACTCTAAATAAGCAAAGTGCAACATTTCCTGTTGCACCACTTTATTGTGGGCACAAGAGAGAAAAAAAGACTGAAAAAGACTGGATAGCATATTTTTGGCTTCTGCAAGAGCGGACAACAATAATGTGCTGTAAATGCTTCCTCAGCATCTCCCACAACACAATAATTTGCTGTGTATCTTGTTTTGAATAGCTAATTTAGTAAAGGGCAAGTCACTAATGCTGGCACTCTCCCCGCTGGGTGAATTGGTAGGGTGCAGGAGAAATGACAGGTACTTGCAGTGGCAGTCTCACTCAGCATTGTGTCTGTGTTGTTCACCGTTGGCATCCCAGCAAGACGTCACACACAAGCACTCAGGGAGAAATTATGAAGGAAAGGCATTAAAGTAATTTATCACCATGCAGTATGTTATGTGCACTTTAGTCCACATAGAAAGTATGGACGGATATATAAAGAAAGAATCTAAACATACTTTTCAATTCATTCTTGTATGTATTAGAAATTCACTTTGCATTCATGAGACAATTCATAGCTAGTGTTAACACCAGGTGAAATTTAACTTTCTTACTCAAAACATTCAGTATGTTCTCACACTTATTTTTGACTGTCTGGTTCCCATGCCCGCTCACTCAGAGCTATTTATAACTAGCCTAGCGTCGAATGGGATATGAGGTTTGCCTGAATGACTCCTGGAGTGCTGTTCGTCTCAAATTCTCTTGGGAATCGGGAAAACACTCTCCATGTAGCCTAATGGATACAATATTTCTTCACAGGAGTTACAGAACTGCTGACCTGTACTCATGCCACGGTGTTATTGGCCACATTTTGTAGTGTTGCATGTCAGGTGACTAAATATTTTGGCTGGCTCCAGCAATTTGCTTCACAGTTGAGAGATTTTTCCTGTGAGGAATTTTCTGTGATCCAAAAGTAATGTTACATAATATAACAGTACAAAATGCATAAGGTTTGTAATGGCCTTTCCATCATATTGAGCAATGCTCAGCAGCAACTGTCTTGTCAGTTGCTTAGCAGTGCCCTCATGTGGTCTGTAAATGCAACATCAACAGTAAGCTGACTTTCCATAGCCTCAAGTAAAATGCCAGACAGTAAATGTCACTACTTAGTACTTTATCTATAATCACTACCTCCACGTTTAAATCACAATGGAGAAACTATGCAGTTTTTAAATTTTATTTACAACCACAACTCACTGTGTCTTTTTTAGTTACATTCATATACAGAGACAGGTAGGATAAGGTAGTACTTCAGCAGAGAGGCATATAGAGAAGCTTGAAGGAAGAGGGCCACACAGAGACTTTTGTCAGCCTTTTCTTTATTTAAACGGTGTTATGGTGATTCAAAGCCCAACGTTTCATCTTACACCTTCATCAGGGGCCAAACAGGAATAATGGGATGGAAAAACTTTTAATACATTTTTAACAACACACAAGACAGCCTATAGGATAATTGCATCATTCAATCATCAAGTCATCATATCACTACAAAATAATCAAAGCTACATAATGACAGTCAATTTAGCTTGCAAAGAAACACCTCAGGCCAAGCTCTTCATTCAGTCCAATGGTGTTTTTCATTTTCATTTTCTACAGAAAAGAAAAATACTGCATGAAAACTGTCTAGAGAGACGTCTGTGGATTATCCTGAGAAACTGGAACATTATTTTTGATTCATGCTGTTATTGCTGTGTTTTCAGTACTTGACTACTACAAATACAATTCCATTTGCTTCCAATGTATTGTGTTGATGGCAAAAGATTAGCAGGTGTCTTGCTACAAAATCTTGCATACACTGCAAGACAGCATGGGGATAATTTGAGAATTATGAGTGAATTGACCCTTTACTGGTCTTATTTTTTTCCATGTCCATGCACCTGTAATGCAATTAATCCTATTCACCACTAGGTGTCCCCATCTTCCATTGTTCCAGCTCCTTTGGTGACATGAGGTCAAGTGAGCAGAGATACATCTGACAGTCAGCACTTTAGCCAGTAGCCATCTAGTCCCTTTTACAGCTAAAATTAGCTGCAGGTATCATTCATCCTCCTCTTTGCTCTTGGTCCTTGTTGAGATTTGATGAGTGACAGAGAGGTGCTAAAGACAAAGAAACATGTACCGTATAACTGAGGAGTATTGGCAAATCTAAATGACAAAAGAGTCTGAATGGGTTGAGTGCGTCAGTGCACGGGAGAACAGCTGTTGCTATGGAGGTAAAGAGGGAGGACGTTTTACTATTTTGTGCTTTGATCTGTGATGCAACAGTATGATTATCTGATATACACTTGGTTGCTAGTTTATTAGGTACACCTACCTATGTTATATTGTAATGGGCACTTCTTGTTTAAACTTTTTTAGAGAGGTAGTAGTTTCTGGTGCTTTTGATTTTTTATGTTATAGTGGGAGGTGTACAGTTCTTTGTGCTGCTGGATGTCATGTTGTTGGGCTGCAAAACTCTTGAAGAAACAGAAAATGGAGTGATGAATGCTTATGTGAAAGAAACCAAACAATGCATACAAGTGAACTAAAACCAGTATAAAAAGAGAGAAATCAAGCCCTTGCAAACTTTTAGTCCTTGATCCAACATATAAAATTGAACCGAGGACTCCTGCAGTGCCTTTGCTCAAAGTATTTCTCTTAATCTAATAGTGATTAGCATCCTGGGCTTTGCTGACTGCATCGTTTCTCTGTCCCCTCCCTGTCTAGCTTTTGGCTCCACTCATCAGCAGGGCTATTTTTAAGTTTAACCCTCCTAGTCTCAGGGGATCCATACCCCCAGCTCATCCCCTGCTTACACCTGACCAAACGTTAGTTTCATGCCATGCTTGCATCACACACTTAATGCACAAACACTTTAAACAAGGCTCCAATGCATTTGCATTAGTGCTGCGCTCATTCTGTCACATTGAGTTGTGATGTGAAATAAGTGTTCTTACACAATGGCAATGTCCTAAAAAAATAATAACAGTCTTGTCAAAGCGTGCCCCCAATATTGAATTCTGCATGCTAAACAAATACATTTTCATGGTATTATTAGAAGGTTGTCCTGCATTTTTTTTCCATTTTAACAATCAGCCAAAAAATATCTGTGTTTTCTCTTCTTTCTCAACAATGCTCTGATCCGCAATGCTCTCTGTTGCAGTACCAAAACTTTGGCTGATGACTATAGGAAAGCAGTGAGGGATTCAGGCTTCAGGGTGATAATTATATAATAAAAGAGATCCTGGAGAAAACATGACTATAAAATAGCACCAACATCTCATTTACAGCTAACTGTATTCTTAATTGACTCATTTAGACAAAGGGACTTTGCACTTACTGTACTGTTTGTTTGTTTGTTTGAATGATTTGTCTTTGTGAGGTCACTATTGTATTTGCAGCTGGCTTAACTTGTATTGACTTCAGTGGTGTGAGGGTAAGCATACCATAGCATAAATTATATTAAGATTATATTACAGGCTACAAAGCCTTGTGTGTCTGACCACATCCGCATACACTGGACACTGATACACCACTTATATAAAGGCTCAAACAATATTTAGGTCCATTAAATCTTCAGGTAGATAAACCACAGCTAGAGGCAGAATGGCTAGAGGGCTTTCCTTGAGATGGAAACTCCTGACCACAGTCTCGAGGGTACACCAGCCAGACTGACCCTACGCTGGCTGCTTGAGGAAGGGTTTTCCTTGACTTTGCTGCAAAAATCATGGTAAAAGATTTGAAATTTCATTGAAGTGGTGTCATCACAATATAAATATTTATTATCAAAATACCCCATTAACAGTAATTGTCATTCACAGAAATCCTCACTTTAAGGAACAGTTTGACATTCTGGAAAATGTGCTTATTTTTGCCAAGAGTTAGATGAGAAGATTCATACCAGTCTTAATGAGACTGGTGTTGATATGCTCATCCAATTCTCAACAAGAAAACCAATAAGTTTATTTCCCAAAATGCCACACTAAGGTTTTGGTAATCAGTGTTGGTTGATTAGTAGGGGTGTGACAACACACTCAGCTCACGAGACGAGATGAGACGAGACACGATATTGGGTTCACGAGATCGAGACGAGACGAAATTTTAACTTTATTTTTAAGAACATTTCAATGAGGAAATAAATGACTGTTCTTTTATTTGGAATTCACAAAATGGAAATTGAATTGAAATGTTTTAACTAATCATCTTGTAATGAATCACTTCAGTTCTACTTTCTAAATATATAATTATCATATGCAGTATGCAGCATGTAAGAGGTTTCCCCATATAGATATTTTATAGATGTTGGTATTTATGGAAATAACAACCATAAATACAAAAGTTAGATACAATCACAAATACTAAAAAGTAAATTGTAAAGAGTAGAAACAATTCTAATATATACATATAAATTAAATAAAGAATCCAATTATCACAAATTACAGAAATAAAAGTAAATTGCACAAATCCTGTATCACCTAAATACACAAGTAGAACAACATATAAATTGTGTTATAATTTGTTAGTGTGACTCATTTTACTTTTGGCATCATTAGGCTTCCACAGCTGCGCTAGATTCCTCCTACCTCAGTCTCAGTGTAGAGACCTGAGGTCAACCTGCTCCTGCTCCTCTCCTCATCTGCTACTTCTGACTGAGATCTTCTCAGCAGGTAGAAGCTGTAACAAGGTTAATGATCCACACGTGACATTATAAAAAGAAGACATGACGTGCGAATGAGCGATAGAAAACCGACCGTCTTTTTTTCTTTCTTTTTTTGGTGTGCCCCTTAATTATAGCTTCGCAAGAAAATATTCACTTAGACGAGAAATATCGTCGCGTTCTCGTGGTACGACAACTCGTCAGACCCCTATTGATTAGGATAGTAATCTGTAACTTCTATGTTTCTATTTATGAATAAATGGAAACTTTGAACCAGTTTATGATGGCACATCATAAACTATGATATACCATCTATAGTACTTAGATTAGATTAGTTTAGAATAGATTAGATTAGATGAGAGAAAATGTATTAATAGAGGAGAACCTCATTCAAGAAACTTTATTAATCCCCTAGAGGGGAAACTCATTACTTCTGTTGGCTAGTTTGAAGTATAACAATGCAACATTTCAGATAGTAAAAATATGCAGTTTTGTACAAGGATATCAAATTCAGCTTAAGTTCAGTACTTGTATTGAGTGCCTCTGCTGAAAGATGTCTAATGGCAAAGCACATGATGAAAATAGGAGGAAACAAACATAGATTATGTTGTACTTGTTTTTTGTAACAACAGAGTTTATATCTTTTTAAATATTTAATGTATTATTGTATCTTACTGTAATGCCATGCCGTGGAGGATGGAAAGTGTCAGAAGCATTTTGTAGTAGTGATGTGCGGATGTGTGAGGACCATGTGGGCAGAGGCCTCTTTATCCCTCCTCTAAATACTGAGAGCACTAAGATAGCCTCAGTGGATGACAGAATTCACATGCATAGGACTGTTGTGTCTTTGGGATATTTATGTATTTTTCACAGCTCAATTGATTGCAGTGGCAGTGGTAAAGGCAACAGGAGAGAGCTCTACCAATAATCTGATTCTCAAGGAGTAAGTAAAGAGCAGGAGATTTGCCAAGAAGAGAGAGAGTCATTAGACATTAAACAGAGAACAAGAGTATATAGTGAGAGACAGGAAGGGATGCAGTGAGAAGCCTGGTCAGATAGAAAGGGGAGGGAAGGGAGGAGGAAAAGAGGGGGCAGCAGCTGATGCAGCATAATTAACCAGGGCTGCTTGGTTACCTTCCAAACAAAGCTGCTGATTTGTGGAGCAAAAGAAGAGGAGGGGAGAAGCGAGTGAGACAGAGCGAAAAGAGGAGGGGGAGGATAGAAAGAGATGAGGGGTGTGATTGCGCCATGCCACACACACTTGAAGCTCAGTCTCCCTTGGAGACAGTGGCAGTGCTGGATCACGGCATGACAGTGCAACAGTAGAGTCTCCACTTCACTGCACTTCCACTGAGCTGTGTCACTATCCAGACAGACAGAGAGAGACTGAGAAAGAAAGAGAGAGAGAGATAGTGACAGAGAAGCAAAGCGTAAGCACCAGTACAGCGAGAACGCTAGGCTGGAGAGGAACGGAGAGTCCGGACTGGAGTGCTTGGAAGAAGACAGAAGAGTTGACAGAGATCTAAGAAGAGAGGAGCAGTCAAGAGTGTGAAGAAGAAGCGGAGGAGTCAGGATGCACGGAGCAAGCAGGCGGAGCTGCTGAGCGTGCAGCAGCAGCAGCCCAGGCACACATACTGACACACACACACACACACACACACACACACACACACACACACACACACACACACACACACATATACACACACTTCTCAGGGAAGGACAGTGTGTTGTGCCCCCAGCGGAGGATGAAGAAACACTCAGCCCGAGTGGCTCCTCTCAGCTCATACAGCACTCAGGTCCTGACCTGCCCCGTCTCTGAAGGTAAACTACAAGAACTAGAGGGGGTCAAGATGCCATTTATATTACATGTTTTATACTTTATGTGTATGTGTTTGCATGAACTGATGTACTAGCCTTAATTAGTGCTAACCTGACCATAATAACACTCAAACATTGTTTGACACTATTGAGTACATCTATCTTTATGGCCAACATTTACAAGTGACAACACATTTTTCCCATAAAGCATCATGTGCACTGAAGTGTCATAAAGGGTGTGCAAGTATTCATATGAAATACATATAGTGTGAAGGTGGTGTGTGCTATTTGGGTCTGTGATGCGAGGATTTTCAACATGTAAAATCAGAAATTATGGTATCAGCAAAGAACTGCTTTTCCCCAGGACTATGTGACAGTTAAACTTGAGATGATGTAAAAAAATAAACAAACAAACAAACAAAAACAAAACTGCACTGTGTTCTGAGATTCATGCAGGCAGAGTTGAGAAGCTAAATGTGTTGACAGGAAGTGTAGTAACAGCAGCAGCATACTGTATGTCTGGTTGTTTCTGGTTGCCCTGTGTGGCCCAGCACTGATATCAAAAAACAATCACACTCAAGTCAGCTGTCCTTCCCTTCTCAGATTGGCTATTTCTACTCTCAACTCTACAACATCTTAATAATAATAATGCATTTTATTTAAAGGCGCCTTTCAAAGCACTCAAGGACACCTTAATCCATAAGAGCCTTTAACTTCATCTAGATTCCTCCACCCTTTATGTCTGTAATAGAGACTTCAGTGAGATACCGCTAATCACCTTTTCATCTGTATCATCACCACTGTGCCCTCTTTTGACTCAATTTAGATAAAGACTAAAAGCTGTTTGACCTGTATTAAGCCTGACTAACATTGCTGACAGGTCTGTGAGCTTTGTATTGTATTCAGCAGTAGTCCATCCATCAATGTCATGGGTATGCAGAGTCAGTGGTGGGGATAAAACACAGAATGGATTGAAATGTGAAGTTCAAGCAGCATAGTGCGTCACAGGGAGGATAAGCCCTTTTAATGGGTGCAGCGCTGGGATTTCTGTATTGAAATGGCACAATGCTAGTGCATTGAAATATTCCTTTTTAAGTCATTGTGAGCTAGCCAAACACTACTTGTATGAATATAAATATTCTATGCAGTTTAAAAGTGTATTGTATTTTATAGTCTAAATGTAAGCTCAAAAAACATTCAAATTTAGTCACTTTCTTGATTCTGATTTTACTAAATGTTAACATTTTAATGTATCTGTGGAAAGTCTATGTTTAAACTCTTAGGTATTTATTTTTTTATGCAATGACATTATGTAATAACAAATCCAAAATCTACTGTACAGTTAAGCAGTAATCCTGAATGTCGCCCACCAAAATGGATCATCTTTATGTAAGAGAAACATAAATATGCACCAAATAATTTGTAACAGCTGGAGCTCAATGAAGAAGTCTAAATACTTGAAGACTACTCATCTTTAGTTACTGTGAGTTGACTGACATGAACCTCAAATAGTACTGCTTTTCTGCTAGTTCTGCTTTTGTGAAGTATTTTTGTGCAATACTGAGCTGCCATGTTGTTCTTGTTTCCTCTGCAGCTTTTTATCAACAATGTTTGTCAGCAATAACACTGTATGCTACAAGAATACAATTTTTGCCATGAGAGCTGCTTTTTTGAAGCACAGGAATACTAGAGTTATAATGATACTGCATCTTGGCATTAGATCAGAGTATAGTGGCTTTTAGCTCAGGATTGAAGTACCCATATCCAAAAACTAAAAGCTTTAGGTTTTTTCTGTGCTGTTGGTGAAATAGAAACCATCTTACTTGGTGGATGAAGAGAAGCAGACATAAAGAAAATGAATAAAATGATGCTTCTCTCTGGTAGAAAAATCTCAGTTTCCCAGCTAGCAACCACCAAGCTCATTAGGTTGATTAAGAATCTGAGCTGTGACAGAATGTAATTAAACCAAATCCCTCAGTGATCCTGCAGAAAAGAAACTGTATCGTGTTGAACATTTTGCTTTCACTACATAGCATAGATCTGCAACCTGCTGAACTGAAACTGAAACAGAACTGAGTTTGACTTAATCTGTGGGAGTCATTGTCACTTTTACACTATCAAAATGTCAGCGTGTCATAGTTTGAGGGATCTTTGGCTTTTTCTTCAAACACTGTAGGTGTGCCCCTTGGGGACAAATAAAGTGTTATGAGTTGAGTTGAATTGAATTGAATTGAATTGAATTGAATTGAATTGAACTGACTCATGGCCAGTGCTACACTAACACAGTGGGGGGAAATATCTAAGTACATTTACTTAAATACTGTAATTAAGTACAGTTATTAAGTGCTTGTGCGTTACTTGAGTATTTTCATTTTATGCTACTTTATACTTCCACTCAACTACAATTTGACTTATAGTTATTGGTTACTTGTCAGATAAAGATTTTACATTTAAAAAAAATTTGATACACTTGTCAATTACAACATATTAAAGGTTGAATATGTAGAATATTAAAAGCTATATTTTTTTTTAAATAATACAGCCACGGGGCGTTTTGAGGGGTACAGAATGAAAGTATTGCTTTTCCATTAAAAAAAAATTTAGTCTGAATTAATATTTTTAAAATTTTTTGATGGGTTCGACAATGACGTTCTGACACGTTCTGTGTACATTGTACCAGCCATTTAGCGGCCGGAATTGGGGTTGCCAGGGTTGTCTGTTGTTCTGGTGCAGCTACTGTAGGCTGGCACTGGGTGAAATGGAGTTGTAAACAAACACGGCCGTGTTGGACTCACTAAAACCAGCGTTTTTTGCTCTCAAGTACAACTTTTCATCACAAAACTTCGAAGGTAAGACAGAATATCTGTTAGTCACTGTAAATAAGTGGTTGTTTACCTTTGTATGCTGCTGGTTCACTGAGTTTTTAGCGCAATAATAGTGGTACTGTTGAACTCGCCAGGGTCTTAGCTTTCATATGAGATGCTATTTGTTTGTGTACCATGAAGTATCAAAACGGTAGCAATGGAAATGTGGAGAGTGGGTTGACTTT
The DNA here is from genome assembly GCF_027409825.1 of Scomber japonicus. Lineage (NCBI taxonomy): Eukaryota > Metazoa > Chordata > Actinopteri > Scombriformes > Scombridae > Scomber > Scomber japonicus. The sequence continues at coordinate 17,576,520 of NC_070593.1, read as the reverse complement.
CTGACGCTATTCGGATTTTGATATTTGATCATTAACCTCTTAACGCACGCTGTTCCGTTCACGGGACGGGACGGATGTTAGGAGGTAGCCACACGGTCTTCTGAATGTTTTAAACACCAACCCTTAAAGCTGGGACGGACGGATGTTAGGAGGTAGCCACACGGTCTTCTGAATGTTTTAAACACCAACCCTTAAACATATATACTCATGCCGTACATTGTTTGAAAGCTTAGATTGTTCTGATTCATTCAAGACCACTCACGACTTATATGGTTGCTCACAGCCGTAATAGTATTACCGATTAGCTCGGCTAGCCACTCAGCTAAGTGAGAAAAGCTATAATGCCTACATACCTTCAAAGTCTTCCCTTTATCCACAACGATCATCTTATGACTCAGGACTTTCTGTACAGCTCGCCAAGTATCCATTCTTGTGAAATATGAAATCCGTTTTCATAAAACCGGAATATTTTCCTCAATATGTCCATGTATTTAGTCCAACACGTAATGTAATAACACAAATAACAAACCATATACGGTCCGTTTACGTCATTTCCTGACCTGCGCGTCCATCTCAGACTACACGTGACTAGATGTTTACGACCGTGAGCCTCTTCTGCTTCTGACGACACCACACACAAGCCAATCGGTGTTTAGGATTAGGCAGACATTGCTGCTACTCCCACTGGCGTTACAATTACAGCGAGGGTATGTTCGCTTCCTGTTTTCAAAATAAAAGCACCAACTCTATCGTTATGGTTTTCTTAATAATAAAAGGCAACGGGTGTTTTATTTTGTGAAAATGACCGGAAGTGCGTTACTCGCTACGGCTAACTTGAGTGGCTCCGAATTCGCAGGAACAAAACTTTAAACAGATGTTATTTGGACAAATTAGCGTCACATTGTGGATCTAAAGGGCTACTTTCTCGCCTAAAAAGGTTAGACATGTGGATAAAGTGGTATATTTACAGAGTTAGAGCTAAAATAAAATCCGGCACCGGACCTGGCAACCCGACTGCTGGAATTACTTTTTGGTTGTTGCGACTACGATCTCGAGACATTAGATGGCGTTGTTCTGCTCATTCTACATATTCTACCTTTAATGATTAAACCAGCTGTTTTTAGATTGTTACCCTTTCCCCTCTAAACTTTTCAGAAAAAGTGTTTGAGGCCCCTCATAGGCAGTGCAAAGATGTGTTTTTTTTCATTTCTCCAATCTCATTAATCATCTGGTAATTTTAATTAGGGCCTAACTGATACTAGATTTGCTGATACCAATATTAGGAAGTAAAATTTTGGTAATTTAGTATTTATAAATTACCAAAAACATATACAAAACACATATATTTAAAAAAAAAAATACATATATTAACTTTAAGTAAAAGGATCATCAATCAGTCAATCAATCAATCAATCAATCAACCTTTATTTGTATAGCGCCAAATCACAACAAAGTAATCTCAAGGCACTTTAGACATGAAGCAGGTTCTAAACCGTACTCTTCAGGTTTTAATTTTAAAGAGACCCAACATTCCCACATGAGCAAGCACTTTGCGACAATGGCAAGAAAAAACTCCATTTTAACAGGAAGAAACCTCAGACAGAACCAGACTCAAAGTGGGCGGCCATCTGCCTCGACTGGTTGACCGGTTATATATACATAAAATGCTTCCTATCTGATGTATGTATGTGTGTGTGTATATATATATATATATATATATATATATATACATGTATCAGCCAATAATAATGGCTGACAGACATATCGGTTGGGCTCTACAATTAATTGAGTTAAGGATCTGAGAACTTGCTCTGCACTGCACTGATGTAACTCTCCAGTCTGTTATTTTATATTCACCATTCTTGCTTGGGGATAACAGTCACGGCCAACACTTAACTTTAATACTCTCACTGAATGCCAGCAATGATCTCATGCATGCATTAGGCTTATAAAGTATGTTTGGCTGGACTGTCAAGTTAATTTCTGAATGAATTTGTCTTGAAGGATTAAAGTGACCCTCCTGTAAAAAAAAATCCATTTAACTCGATGAAAAGTTTTGTGGCATTTCTCCTCTCTGCGTCCAATAAACAGTGTGGATACATACACAGTAAATGTATGTGTTATGTATGTGTGTGTAGATGTATTTGTAGATGTATTTGTTAATGAGATGGTTCAAAGTTGCATTGCACAACACCAAAAATGTCCTTTGAAGGGAAGAAATTACTTGAACTGTAAGTGCAATCTATTTTCATTAGACATCTCATTTACTTGTACTCCCATTGCTTGATTTTCTGCTGAGGTCCTTTTGCCATAACAAAACAATCTTAGATGCCCTGCTATTGTAGGGGGAGACACTAGCTGTACAACTTAAGCGCTAGTGTCTGTAGCCATGGTGGAAATGTCAGAGCTTCACATGCTGAGCTAGCAAAGAGAGCACAGGCAGCAAACACCCGGCACATGTCATCTTTTATTCCTGCCCTGGTGTAAATTGATCACACTGTTAAAAGGTAAAGAACGGATCTGAGCTCTCTCCGGAAATGCTCTCTCTCACACACACACACGCACAGTACTTCCCATATTAGGCTCAGAGTCCGTTCACTACTGCAGTCCACACTGGACCATATCTACCTTGTGTCATTGATATTTGATTAAAAATGATTCCTCTAAATTCTCTTTTCTAAATCTATCCATCTATCTATGATAATTATACTGTATAATCTTAGTGACAGACAATTTGTCTGGTGATAATCTTACCCAGTTACTTTTTAAAAGCCTTTTTTTCATGTTTCACTGAAATCCAAAGGAATCATTTCCATTGCAGGATTGTGCAAACAGTCAAAACAGAGGCTGCCATGAGCTCCAAGGTTGACATGACTTTCTTGTGGAATGTCATGTGGTTAGGTTTACTCTCGCTTTGGGGGCATCAGGTTTCTGTGCACACCTGAATACAATGGATTACAGTGCGTGCCTCATCATGTAGCAACAAAGTTATTTATGACATGTACAACCACAATGTTAACCCAACACATTTTTAACAAAGCCTTTCTTTATGCATTAGCGCCTTTACAGCAAGAAATGCCAACTGTGGTAGTGAACACTGAAGACAATTGATCAATAAATGCTTATCTGATGGACCTCAGCCAGGGAGTCATTGTAGTGTATATACAGCAGTGCAAAAAATAGACTATGCAAAGTCTGGACATTAGACGCCTAAAGAGAGGACACTAAATTAAAATCTAAGTAAAAATATAATTTTAGAGGCAAATTGTTTTATATTTGTTGCTTTCTCTTCTCATTAGCTATCCATTTTCTGTCCCCTTCTTGTCTCAGCAGGAGAGGATGGATCAGAGTCTCATGCAGAGACACCAGGCAGCGAGACCAGTGAAGAGAGCCGGGCCTACCAGACATGCACCAACACAGCACTGAAGGTGCTGGGTGGTCTGCTGATGGTGCTGTGTGTCTCCTCCTCCTGGGTTGGTACCACACAGGTGGTCAAGCTGACCTTCCAGTCGTTCTCTTGTCCTTTCTTCATCTCCTGGTTCAGCAGCAACTGGAACATCCTCTTCTTTCCCATTTACTACTCGGGACATGTGGTCACCACAAGGGAGAAACAGACGCCCATCCAGAAATTCAGGTAGCTTTCCCACTGAATATATCTAATTTTAAGAAAAAGTGAAAGATCTTTGGTATCATGACCGAACACCAAACTGAGAAGCTGTGACTTATCTCTGTCGAGCAGGGTACAAGTTTATTGTAAAAGTCCTAAGAGTGGCCCTGAGAGCCCATGCTGCTCTTTACATCCAGCTGGAAAGTTCAAACCATTCAAGAGGAACCAAGCAACTAAGCATTCAACATTTCCTTTTTTAAGGAACCAGGACTATTTACAGTACAGGACTCTGTACTTCTGGCACTGTCCTTTTGATGTCACAGCTACAAACCTTACAAAAACAGACAGTTTTCTAAGTAAAAATACAGGGTTGACTTGACATCTGCCACACTGATTGATTTGTTCTCTTTAACAGGGAGTGTAGCAAGCTCTTTGGGGAGGACGGGATGACGCTCAAGCTTTTTGTAAAGAGGACGGCACCCTTCTCAATCCTGTGGACCCTGACAAGTTACCTGTACCTTTTGGCCCTGAAGAAGCTGACTGCCACTGATGTCTCTGCCCTTTACTGCTGCCACAAGGCCTTTGTCTTTCTTTTGTCCTGGATAGTCCTCAAGGATCGGTTCATGGGTGTTCGGGTCTGTATGAGAACGTTACATAGTCATGCAGATTCTTCTTTCAGTGACAATATTTCTTATTTCTGTAGGATTCTGTTGTTTCTAATCTCTTCTTTTAGATTGTGGCAGCCATAATGGCCATCACGGGTATTGTCATGATGGCTTATGCTGACGGTTTTCATGGTGACTCCTTTGTGGGTGTAGCATTGGCTGTGGGCTCAGCCTCAACATCGGCTCTTTATAAGGTAATCACTAACCATAAAGTTTGAGTCATTTGTGACTTCCTTTGCACTGAATTTAAGTCACTGGTGTACTGTATAACATTTTCTCTTTGGTGTGCAGGTGCTGTTCAAGATGTTCTTGGGCAGCGCCAGCCTTGGAGAAGTGGCTCATTTCCTTTCCACCATGGGCTTCTTCAACCTCATTTTCATCTCATGTGTGCCCCTCATCCTCTACTTCACCAAGGTGGAGCACTGGGGCTCACTCTCCTCACTGCCCTGGGGATACATGTGTGGACTGGCAGGACTGTGGCTGGGTGAGAGCGAGGACCATGGTTTCACCTAAGTATTTCCATGAACAACATTTTGAATTCATTTTGGGGCTGCATCCATTTAGTTACTTCAGTGATTGATTAATTTGCCAATTATTTTCTTGATGGAAAATAATGGATTTTTTTTTAATCTATAAGTCATAAGAAAATCGTGAAAAATACGTGTCACATTTTCTGTGAGCCCATGATAACATGTTTAAATTGCTTGTTTTGTCAACCAAAAGATATTTAGTTGACTATTAAAACAAGAGCAAGAGTCCACAACCATGCTTGCGACTCAATGAGACTGTGCCCTTAGGCACAGAGGTGCTTTGAGCTCAGTGCTAACATCAGCAGGCTAACATGCTTACAGAGACAATGCTAACATGCTGATGAATAGGTATGACATTTGCCATGTTAAACATCTCAGTTTAGCATGTAAGCATGCTGCCATTTGCACCAAGGTTGTTCCAATTCATCCTAAGGGGCACATGAATATCTGCACCCAATTTCATGGCAATTGTGACCATCAACATTGCCATTCCTACTGCTCTACTAGCGTGCCTCAAAACCTAAAAAGCATTTGACAAACAGGTACATTTTGGCATTTTTGATTAATGAAATAATAAGAAATCATTCGTAACATTGATTAGTAACAAAAATAGTTGCTGATTAAGTTTTCAATCACCTTACTATCAACTAATCATTTTATTAGTACCTTTCAACCTATTTCATATCTTTTACAGTGTTCAACATCCTGGTTCATGTTGGTGTGGTGCTGACTTACCCCATTCTCATCTCCATAGGAACACTGCTCAGTGTGCCAGGCAATGCAGGTGGGGTTTCTTTATTCAAGTTTATTCAAGGATCAAGTATTACCTCCAATTTACTGATAATTATTTCTTGATGATTACAGTGTAAATTAATATGTGTGAAAATGAGAGTAAATGGCCACACATACTGTGGTTTTGTATTGAGAGGTCAGCACTTAGGACCACTGTGGCAAACAGATTACGCAGCAAGTCTGTCGCTATCATCCTGGAAACCCAATCATCCGTGTGCCTCAACAGTCCCTGCAACTATTTTCTCGCTGAGGGAGGATCAGGTTGCCAAGGCGACACTAAATGCCTGCAGACGAGTTCTTTTCTTTAACCATGATGGACTTCCTGAAGGTCAGTGGGTTATGGCAACCTGTCCCAGAGCTGCGGACCTCAAAGACACAGAGGATAAAGTGGATCGCTTCTGCTGATTATAAGCCGCATTTGCTACACTCATCCCCTACAGCTGCAGTGTCCTGTGGTTTATCTTACTTTCTGTAATTAATCTCAATTTGTTTTTGTTTCTACCCCACTCTCATTCCCTGTCCTACCGCCCGGCTCCCTTTACTGTTCCTGTGTCTTCCTCTCTTCCTGTAGCCGTAGATGTTTTGAAACATGAGGTGATCTTCAGTGTGGTGCGTCTGGCAGCCACCTGCATCATCTGCTTGGGCTTCTTGCTCCTGTTGCTGCCAGAGGAGTGGGACTCAGTCACCCTGCGCTTTCTGGCCAACATGGCAGACAAGAAGTCAGAGGAACATGGCGAGGAACTCACAGAGTCCAGTGTCCACACCCGAAGCCGCAGTCGAGCCAACGGCACTGTCTCCATTCCTTTGGCATGACACGATTGAAGTCCTATCTAAGCCTCTGTTAACCAGTGTTGAAATGCTGTCCACTCATGTTCCTCCACTGCCAACCCAGGAGGTGAGGCAGGATGACCGGTCCACATGGACTCTCTATCAGGAAGACAGGAAGGATTGTCTTAAACTTTTAAACACAGACTCTTATTTTGGAGGCTCAACACTGTCTCCATCACCACTCACTACAGGTGGGAAATATAGAACACTTATGGATTTTGCAAATTAAAAGGGTGGAAAGTGTTATTTACTTTCTTGAAATACTTACCACGCTCAGTCCCGTCCCTCGCACGCACCCAAACCAAGAGCTGACTGGCCTCCCCTGACTTGTTCTGCGGACTGTATTCTGTGAATATAAATATTGGCAGGGCCAGTTTGGTTCAACCTTATATGTATTTATGATATTTATTTAGAGTTGTATCAATAAGAGTATTGATTTTAAGTCTTATTAAATAGTATTATATACAAGAATGACAGTTATACTATGCGTAATGTACAGGCTCTTTTGGTTTCATAATAAAAGACTTAAAACCCACATTTATGGCAGTGTATTACCAGTTTAACTGATGCACACATGAATGCAGCTAATTTAATCTTTTTTTCTTTCTTCTTTTAAAATCTGATGTTATTTACTAAAATACTGGAACATCTTTAGATTTCTCAGTAATTTCTCTGTGGCCCAAATCTTATTCCCATTCAACTAGATTGACATCCCATCATCCAAACACTGTTTTTACACAACGGATCAAATAAAATGGTTAACAATTTTCTCACCAGAATTGAATTCCTAACGGTGTGGAGAAAGCTTTGACACAGTATCTGGAATATCATGCAGATTAATAAATACAAAAATAGATATGTATTTTTTATTATGTAATCCATATTCCAAGTCCAAGTAGACTTAATATTTCTAAAATCATAGTTACAGCACTGCTTGCATTTTCCCATAAGAATCTCCTCTCCCACTTACAGTATACATGAAAACTTAATAAATTACTCCTTGACCATGTGGCTTAATGCATAAAAGACAGATTTTGATGTTTAAGTATACGTTTAGGGTGATATTACTTCTTTTTATTTTAACTGAAAATACTGATAAAAAAAAAATACATGATATTTTTTATCAGACCTAAGATGCATGGCTCATACAGTATTAGTAATCTGTAAAGTGCATTGCATTGATTGAGAAGGAATTACTTTGCAGTGTTCTCCTTGCCATAATATATTATGGCATTATTTTCTGTGTAGCACTTAGCTGTTATGTACACACACACACACACACACACACACACACGAAGAAGAAGATTGAGGATGATTGTTTATATAATGGATCCTCTTTCACAGATATACAAAATCTGTGGTAATAATGCATGGTTATCTGCCTAGCAGTGGAAAAAGCCTACAGGACATGTTTTGGCTGCAGAGCACAACACTGGATAAGCACTCGTCAAAATTACTTTCAAGTGTCACATAACATGGTGGCAAAATTAAATTTTAGTCCACATAGTGCCATTGAGATAATGAAGGTGGCAGTTGAATAATTTCTCAGCTTTTCTACATCGTTCTCTGTCACACACGTACATACACACACACTCCCAAGAGACTGGCACCATCAGTTTTGTTATGATTGCTGGAGTGCAGTCAATGGTTTGAGACTTTTAATGAAGCATTTGCTGAGGTGACAGTTTGAGCTGAACATTTGCACGTGGTATTTAAATATTTTATAATAAATGTCCTAGAAGAAACAGAGGAATGTGTAATGTTCAGATGCCTCCAGGTGCTACTAGATATTGATAAGAGACCTTAATGTAAAATTCTACTAAATAGACACATTAATAGATTTTAATGCAATCTTTTTGAATATTTAGCTATGGGTGAGACAAAATTACACAATACTGCTACTACAGGATGAATGCCAGTATGTAGTATTTGCTTTATATGCTTTAACTTTAACTTTAACTTTAACTTTAACTTTAACTTTAACTTTAACTTTAACTTTAACTTTAACTTTAACTTTAACTTTAACTTTAACTTTATATGCATCACTCAAATATAATAATAATAATAGTTAAAGTAATATAGTAGATACAGTATATATTTACCATTTGAATAAATAATGCCAGAGTAACAGAGGTCACATTTTTTACTAACCAGCATGATGCACAGGACAAAGTCGGCTGATAAAACTACTTCCTGACATCCCACCTAATATGACCCACATTTGTAACATCGTTTGTCTACCTCCTGGGGTTTTCAGAGCTCTACTGGAGTTACATTTTTCAGTCTGTTAACTAATCTCTCAAAGAACCTGCCTCTTTCTTCACCCCTCTGGGCTTTCCAATAACGACTGGGTGCAGAGAAATAACAGGTTCTTTCAAGCATTAACTTATGAGTTACAAAGTAACCTGTGGGGAGAGTTGCCATAGAAACCTAGCTCATTATAATGAGAAACTCAAGTACGAAGGCTGAGATGGATTGCGCACCTACTCTTTTAACCACCACCAAAAGTGTTTGTTACATTTGTACTTTGGCACGAGACAGAGATGCTTAAGGGTAAAAATTCAGTTTGCCAGCAGGGGAGATCTGAAGACCACCAGGCTGGTTTGGAAGCAGCTTGAACAAAATGAGGCAAGTTGGAGAGTCGAGTTTAAAATTCAAGACACAGGTCACAAATTTATGGGAAATGTAACAACACCAGTGGACCTACAGTGACTTTACAAAGGTAACATTTGTTATTTTAATGAATAACCAACTTAAGGAAAGATATTCCAACTTTCCAGAGTGTACCAGAGTATCAAGTGTTTCTTCATGTCAGACTTTAGGACAGGGAGCTGGATTATGGGTTCCACAGGTTCCAGACCCAGGTTGCATAAAGTGGCCCCATGTAATAGTCCACAAGAAGAGGAGAAACAACAGGTAATCCAGACCAAGCCACTGTGGACTCTCCCTGCTCTGCCGGTCACTCGGGAGCAGCCGTCAGGATCCCTGGGACAGAGGAAAACAACCTTGCCTCCACTGAAACAGGAAATAACTCTTTCCACACTCTCAGGTTAGTGGTTTTTAATCCCCACTGAGATTTTTTTTTTTGTACACATCATCTCATTGTTATACTAGTTCTGATGACAGTGTGTGCGTGTGTGTGTGTGTGTGTGTGTGTGCCATAAGAACCATGCTTTGCAGGAAACCTTACACCAAAGCAAAGCAACAACTCAAGCATCATTCATTCTCACCCACCCCGAAGACCCCAGGTTAGCGTAGCAACCTCAGCTCTCTAATGTAGTTGTATGAACTATAACAGGCTATTCCTCTTACCTGATTCATATGAGAAGTTTCTCATCTGTTCAATCCTGTACTGGGACTCAGGGAGACAAAATTCTGAATTACTGTTTCTGACTGGTTTTGAGTTTTACCCAGACATGCCATCATTATCTCTTCTCAGGCACTGCAACCATTGGCCCTACAAATTGCCACGGTAATAAAAATAAATTCAAAAAAGTAAAACATCCCTGCTGACTGTTCAAGTGTCACTATCCTCATGCCATTCTGACACCCAATAAGGACTTTGATATTTGTTGTAGGACAGGGTCTGCAGAGGTGGGGGTGTCCACCAGTTTTCTACAACCGTCCAGACAGGACACTCCAGCAGCAGCAGAATTATTCAGGTAAAATATCTCCACAAAGTATATAAGAGCTGAAGTGCATCTATAACATCAATTATTCATATAATACATCTTTACATTGTGGGGAAATTAAAGCATGCAGAAGGGCTTAGGAGAGAGAGAGAGAGAGAGAGAGAGAGAGAGAGAGAGTGAGAGAGAGAGAGAGAGAGAGAGAGAGAGAGCTCTTCCTGTCCCAGTGGATCTGATTAAAGTGCCGGTGGAGTGGAAAGTGGGGTGGTCTACAGCCATGACTGGCCCTTAATGGGATCTATTTTCAGGGTACAGGGAACAGAAAGGCCCTCACTATTAGGCACACACTCAACACAAAGAAAATAATAGGCTTGACCGCATGTCACATGATTTTTTCTTTAGAATGGTTTTCTTTAAGATTACTACTGTCAACGGGAATCTGCTCACTAAACTATAAATCACATGATGTATGCATTATAATTCAGTGGTGGGAAATTTTTAGAACAAGTTTGATGTACTTTACTTTAGTACTTCCATTTTCTGCTACTTCATACTTCTACACTACATTTCTTCAGTAGGAAACATTGTACTTTTTAAACTATTACATTTATTTGAAAGCTTTAGTTACCTTTCAGATTAAGATTTTACACAATGGTTAATATAGTAATACAATATGTAAGATTAAACTGGTGGTTTCCAATCCCTTTGTCTCTGTCATGCTTAGGATATCTATGAGTTGTTCGCAGCTCCACCAAAAAGACATTTCCCCGCATTGTTTTAATGTTATATAAATGAAATAATGAATATTTCACCAAAAATCAAAGATCAGAGAAAAAGTAAAAAAAACTGAAAACCAATATGTGTATCAGAACTCTTTCATCTCCCTCTAATCACATAACTCCACCAGACAAACTAGCTAAATGAATATGAAGTAGTTCAAACTTGCTCAACTTCAAGCAGCTACAACAGGAAAATTACACACTGACACATTAACAATTGAACTAATAATGTCATAAAGAATATTTGACAATGTGGTATTTCTTAAATTAGTATTTGAGAGGTTGATATACGTGATGTGTATTTTGAGATGTTACATAATGTGAACATTTTGGACACTACTGCCAATTATGAGCTTTCCCTACAGATATTGTACCACTATACAGAATCCATTTTAATTCACATTTCACAAGATTGGCACATATACAGATTACAATCACATTTACAGTCACTATTATGTACAGAATGGCACATGGATCCAAACCAGGAGGCCAGTCAGTAAAGCTGCAGTGCAGTCAAACACACTGCTCTAAAGACTCTTCTTCAACGTGCTGGAGGATGCTGGTAAAAAACAACCTGGTTTCCAGCTTTGGTGCATTCCATCTGGCAGAAACATTTTGTTGTCATATCATTTCAGGAAGGGATGTTCAATCAATTCACCGCAGAGATCTTGAACATTCTTTCTCATGAATCTGTTGACGGACTTCCTGTCATTATTGACCTTCACTGGTTTTCCAGTTCTCCACACCTGCCGCTCACTGATGCAAGAAAATGCTATCTGCATTGAAGAAAAGTCTGCATGCAACTGTTTCAAATCCCTCTGCATTAGAAATGCAAGTTTCTTGCTGGGAATCAGTCCAAGGTCATTGCCACTGGCATGGAACACCAAAATTCACAATTTTGCTGCTAATGCTTATGTACTTTTATTTCAGTAGGATTTGTAAAACTTATAATTGAGTATTTTCACATTGTATTGGTACTTTTATTTATGTAAAAGGTCTGAAGACTTCTTCCTCCATTGTTGTAATTTCTGTGTGAATGTGTGTTCTTGTGGGCTTTAGGGAGGGTTTCTGGAGGCCCAGACCGCTCTCACTCAACAGGCTCATCAGTGTCGACAAGCCCACCTCCGAAAAGCAAGAGAACAGAGAAGACATAAAGTTATCTACACATTTGATGGTAGGACTCTATTCTATAATCTTAGTAAATTTAATACAAATTCTAATTTAATTTAGCCTTTTGATTAATTCCTTCATTTAACTGGTTGTTGCAGGTGGAGGTCCACATAAGGAAGAGATCCAGAAGCCTAAACTTATGAGAAGACCAACAGAGAGGGACATTTTCTGGGATGAGACCACAGGAGAAAGGCTGGACCTCAGCTGCCTTCTGGAACCAAAATCTTTGACCCTCCTCAGTGAAGAGACAGCAAAACCAGACAAAGCACAAGCTCCAGTGCAGAGTAGAATAATCTAACCAGAGAAATCAAGCTCAGGGCCCCAAAGACACGGATAAAGGACTGTTCAAAAAAGTGAACACAGAGTAGTGTCTCTAGACAAAAACTTATCATGGACAAGTGAAAGTGAAATAGGAAGAACAGAGAATAAGGGTAAAACACACAGGGATAGATGGATTTGGTCTACCAGAAGCTGCCAGACAGGGAGGATAAGAGGTGCAAGAGGGATCTGGGACCATAAGCTTGACTAAGAGTGTTTTTTCATTTTGTAATCTGGATCACAACAGATCTTAAACATAAGGTCTGTTAATGCAAATGAATTACTAAAACAGCTACTGTAGCTCCTTGGTCACTATTTGCTCAATCCAAACCATCACATTTTCCCAGGTGGTCATTTTCAGTCATGTTCTCACAGGGTTTAGAAACAGTTTGCAAATTAACCAAACAAAACTTTGTAAACCAAATATTCCCTGCATGGCTGAGCTTATGGTGCCCTCTATGGGTGAAAGTGGAGCACAAAATTAGTAAATGTGTTGTAAAGGCATTGAGTCTAAAGCTCATTCAGCCTTCCTATGATATTGATAGCAAAACATCCAAAAATTAACCAAATATATAGTTCAACTTTAGGATTCAATTCAGTCAGTTTTGAAGACTCTACAAAAGGATCCTTCATTTTCCAAAGATATCCGTAAAGATCTGTGGCTCTTGAAAAATAATAGGAATGCAAACAGGAAGCTGGTAAGTGGTCTCCTTGAAGCCAGTTCTTAGCAGGATGAGAGAGTCTGAGAGTAACTGGACTCCTACCAAACACCTGAGACCACAGTTTTCAACCAAAGCCTAGTCCTCAGACACACTGCTTTAGATCAACATTACTGGAACCACATCACACAGCAGGAGGGCTGATCAGGAATAAAGTCAGGAAAGATGATCTGGCAATGATTGAGTTGAGCCATTTCAATAGAAGGATGGTGATTATAATGTTTAAAAAAAATCTACATGTTCTAACAGAAGATTTATTGAACTCTACCACTGGGTGTCATTATTGGGCTGAGGGACAAAGTAAACTACACTCCCACAGTTCAGTGAATAACAGTTGCAATATCTATAATAGTATAATACATGTTTAGGCATTAGGACATTATGAGCACAATCTTATGTTGTCCCAACATGATTCTTGACAATCCAAACTTCTGCTTTGTTCAGAAATTAATTTTTGAGTTATTTTGATGAATACTCTCAAAATCCTTTTCCTGTATCATGTATTTACAAGGAAACAATGGTGTAATAAATGAATGATTTTTAAATACACAACAGAATTAAATACCCTGAGGTATGGCCTGAAGGCACTGGAGTAGAGCAACACATTAAAACGAGTCCATCTTCTTAGCAAGCCATTCAATCAACAAAGCAAAGTCTGCCAGTGAGAGGCCGGTGACTGCAGACTTGAGGAGCCAGACTGACCACATATTGGGATACTGAAGAGATTTAGAGTGGCCCAACTCTTCAAAAACTTCTCCTTTTCCAGTTCGCTAGCCACACACACTGGGACCTAAAGCCAAATCATCGTGGAGGGGGAGAGCCGAGAGGTCTCGGTGTCTGCCACTCCGTACAGCTACATAGAAAGAAGGTGAAGGATGCCGTGTGAGCAATTGGTTCCAATTGACAGAGGATTGGTCATGGTCAGCCTTCTGAGTGGAAATCCACGTGAGAATGTACCATTTGGACCAGCAAGGGGCACAAGAGGCCAACAGCAGACAATGAGGGCACTCAGAGGAGTCTGGCTGCTGTGGAATAGTGGGGCACAATCTCCTCTGATTTAACCCTTCATCAGCTGGTTATTCATTCAACATAATACACTGAGGCGTTGCTTTTATAGTAAAAATGTAACAGAGTTATTATATGTACTTCGTCATAGTTCAGACATCTGAAACTTTTCAAATGATTTGACTATATTGTATTGACTATAAAGGGGAGTCTAACCTGACAATTGTGTAACAACAATAAAGATCAAAAACATACACTTAAAGTTCTACATTAATTGAGTTAAAGCACCTATGCAACCTCAAGAGGCGACCCAACAATTACCATCCTTGTGACTTTTTCACCAATTAGGCAGGTCCTGCAAGCTGAATGGGACCGGCTGCTTTAAAGTCTCTGAGGGTCAGTGCTCAATCACAGTCTGGTTGGAGAGGTTGAGAGTTCGAACTACCCACTAGTTGACAGGGCGGGGACGAGGTCAAAAGGGGTGGGTGTAAGTGATGGTGGTGGGAGAGGGGGAAGCTAGGACTCCTGCCAGCTCTAAAGAGGAGCCTTTTGTAGCCAAGACACTGGCCAGAGCAGTCTGGCCTTTCACAGCTCAGACACCCCTCTTCTCCAGGCCCACAACAGCTGATGACAAGGCCCCAGCTGCTAATTATCCGGCTGATGGAGAGTCACTGAAGTGGGACTGTCAGAGCGAGGGGTGGCCCTTGTGTCTGCAATGGGATAAATTTGAGGGGAGGGTGAAGGCTGGGGGATAATAGAGATTGGACTACAGGGGCAGGTATTCTTGTTGTAGCTATCCATTAACAAAACTCAAACTACTTCATTGAACTTTGTGCAGTGATCTGTGCTGAGTGAAGGCTAAATTATTCTAGTATTTTACAAGTGAATGTTAATAACATATTGGGGCCAACAGGACCACTTTGCCATCAGTTCTTGTTTTATCGCAAATTGCTGTGAAATCTACAAACCATTTAGAAAAAGACAACATTTTTAATCATTTGTGAGCTCTCCAGTAACAACGGAAAAGTCATAGAATAATTTCATGGGGTCAAATATCAGATCTGGACCACTGTATCATATTGGTTACAGCCTCTTTAGTCCCAAACTGTCCCAACTGCACTCCTCTTCATGCTACAGCATCATCTGTCCTGACGAGACTGGAGCAGTGCCTGTTGAATTCCATATGAAGTACTCTTTGGATTGAAGTTCTCGGGCTGAGGATATGACAGCAAGAAATACTTTCAGTTGCAGTAAATATGTATGCAGCAAACACTGCTTCAAATAATATTATATACTCACATGTTACAATCCGTGATTTGGCAGAGGAATAAACTTGCACTAAATGTTGATCCACACAGCATCCAGACAACGTCATGTCAGGCACTTTGAAATACAACTGTGAATATAATGTTACAATTGTTAAACACCTTACAATTTGGTTTCAAATTTTTGATGGTCAGGAGTAAGGAGATTTTAACAGGCTAATGCTTATTACCACTTCTACTGACTTACTTTAATGTAGGCTGTGAGGTCTGTGCAGAGGGGGTCAGTAGGTCCTGGTGCCGGCCCTGAAAAGCTGATCCTGCCTTCCATTGTTACTTCACGAGATTTAGGGAACTTTTGTCCTGAATATCAAGTGATGGGAAAAGTATTATTTTCTTTTTCAGATATTGAGCTGCAGTGATAGTGAATCTTTACAGTAAATCTGTGTTTTCACTCCATGGTATCAGCTCAGCTCATCTTTACTTGCTTTTGGTACCAGGTATTTTTCATTCCACTGCAGATAGTACCCCTTCAGTACTCTGGTATCAATTTAGGACCAGTTAAGGACGTTTAAGACATTTATTTGATGAAGTTAAAAGTAAAGTTAGGTTTTGTTGTCTGCTTCCCATCTCATTTTATTAATGACAAGAGAAAAATAGAGAGGTAGCCTGAGCAAAGCAGTCAATGAAAGAAATGAAACTTTTTTTGCATTATTTAACGGCAGCTGTTGTAAAATACAAATAGATAACTTTCTTAAAAAACAGATGCTGCAAGTGTTTTCATGTCACCTTTTGCCTTCTGCCTTGTCTGTCAAACACTTTGTAAACTCTGTTTTTAAAAAGGTGCTATATAAATAAAAGTTATTATTTTAATATCAGTTCGGCTTGCTTGGTATCTCAACGGTGGAGATAAGGTATTTGGTACCAGGTACTATTTATAGCATTTGCACAGTGGAAAACCAAAAGAAGTCAAGAAGAGTCAAGTGGAGTTGAGCTGTACCATGGGTTAAGTCTCTGGAGCACATTGCTTACCAAGGACCCACACCAGTAGGTTCTTCTCCTTTGAAACATCTAGTTGTCCAGAACTCACCTTCACATCCACAACACCCATTTGATCCCTGTACAGTCCACAAGCAAGTTTGTTAATGCAGACTTCAACTAAAATCATTTGTATTGAACTCTTTCATTAGTTCAGCCACTATAATTGGTTTTCCAAAAGAGATATCAACACAGAGCCAAGCGATGAAAGCAGATTTTACACAGGAGAACTGTTTAACTATACTGGATCATTACTAAAATTAGAGAGTTTTATCATCTCTGCCCCTGAAAACACCCAGGGGACAATGAATTAGTAATGTATTTCATGTGGGAACTCCAGAGTAGAACTGTCTATTAATTAAAAAAACATGTTAAAGGGTTTTTAAAACAACATTTAGATGACATTTGTACAAATTGTCTGAAAGGAGTGTTTCATCACAATTGCACATGATGAGTAAAGTTTGAGATTTGGAGGATAGGTTATTACTTGGCTGTCTGAGGCTTCATTTATTCAGATTAATGAGTTAATTGGTGTTTTGTCACGAGAGCAGTGCAGATACTTTGCAAAGAAAATTGCCCGTCGCTTTTCTTTCCAACTGAGAATGCAGGAAGGATGTGTTTCATATTACAATATCCAATGCAGAAGACCATGAAACATTTATTTTTACAATACTGTACTACTCTAATAACTGATGCTTTTAATGTTACTGTTCAATCATTTAAATCCTTTTTTAAAGTCACATAGCTTTACTTGATTGCTGCAAGAATAAATGTTTGTTCACTGGCTAGACTAGAACATCTGTCTATTCTGAGTTAGCAAAGAGATGCTTTTACCACCTTGAAAATTAGCATATATTTAGTAATGGTCATAATGACACACATATGCTCGCAACATTTCTCAATGTTGCAAGCATTTAAAGTGAACTGTTTATGTTCTCTTGTGATGTTTACCTGTTAAAGAAAGGCAGACGTGCTTCACAGTACTCAAAGCTATTCTTTACACTCTCATGAAGTTTGAGATTTACAGACAAACGAAGCTGGTTGTCTTCTTCCTTCAGCTGATATGACCCAAGGATGGGGGGAACAGGGACCTGATGAAGGAGTATTATGTTAACAGGAATCGCTGCAGATATTAAAACTTTTTAGTATCTGTGGTATGTTTTTACCTGAGATGTATAGCTGCATAATCTGAAAGGCTCCAGAGGAGGAGAGAATGGGAACTTGTACGGCCCAGAGAAAGCTGAGCCATCACAGTTATCAATGCTGCTGGCAGTCAGGATACTGGAGTCCAGTGAGGTGACACAGGGATGGACCAGGATGTCCTGCAGTGGAGAACCATTTGGTGGCAGAGTGAGGGTCACTGTCACATTTGGGAGTACTCCCTCCACTTCACACTGTTGACAGAAGAATAAAATAATTAGCAGAACAAAAGACAAATAATTATAAATCTACTTCCTTTACTTTACACTGTGCACTTACTTTGCATGTCACAGTGCCATACACATCCCACAGGTCCTGTCTACTCCGGTTACCATACTGCATGGAGCGTACTGTCTCTATCAGTGCTACGTTCACTACAGCCCGACCCCGGTGTAGCCCCGTCTTCCAGGCTGGCTGCTTCTGGTTCCCAGTAGGCATGGGTGCTGTATATGTAACTGGTGCCCCCAGTAGTGGCACATCCAGTGGTGTGCCCAGTGGACAAATCTGCAGGAGCATGGAGGGCAGTGTTGCCAGGCGAGAGGCCAGCCCCTCATTATCAGGCTTACTCCCAGATCCGAGGAGAAAAGTCTGTAAGCCTGCCAGGAGCGTGAGGCCCTGGGAAACTGACAGCAGGCTGGCCAGAGGTGGCCGTGGCTCAGCAGGGGCATCCACTAAAGGTAGGCAGGCTAGGATAAGAGACCCTTGAGAAATGGTCAATACTGGCCAAAGTAATCCCTTTCCAGGACCGTCCACACACAGCTCCAGAGCTGGTGACCGCTGGCGGTGAAGGCAATCATCTCTCAGTGCTACATATGACTTGTGTGAGTCTGAAAGCCCCAGCTCAGTGAGCAAGAGCTGCAGCACAGTGCTTTCTTCTGGGACTGCTACATAGGAGGAGCCAGCCAGGCTCTTTGCACGGTGCTCCACAGTAGAAAACCTCCTGTTGGGAGGGAGACACAAGACATTAGAAAACACATTATGTGCCAAGAAGTATGCTAGCAGATGTTTAATGGAATAATAACGCTGCTGCAGTCATCTACACTTACATAAACGGGAAGCATACTCATGAAAACAATCACAAGTCAATTACAAACCTTGAAAAGCGGATTGACACATTTTCTCCCTTCTCCTGAGAAATGATCCACAAAGCCCGCACACTCATTTGTCCGGCTGCACTTCAGTATCTCAATTTACGGAAAATTCTGTGTCTTACAACACATTAATATTCACATTTTGTCATGCATTCGTAACCCTGGCTGCTGCTGCGCTTCCTGCTGCCATCTCATGTGACCACCACCGATCAGCCGACACACGCGCATGCGCACTTGCAGGCAGCTATCCACCCTTCTCTCCCATACAGGAAGCTGGACTGCTAACCAGCTAACTGTCAACAAAGGGGCAAAACTGCTCGAAATCTAGAAAAATCTATGTGGGAGCCGGCGATTGAGCCGACTCTGAGCTCCATCGTCTAAATTGCATCTCACTACGCCGCCAGCTGATCATTGAACATGGCGACAACTGCACAGCTGTTCGAGGTAAAATGAGTCGATGATAGCTGTCAGGCTAGCTAGGCGGCTAACTATCAATAACGGTCCTGTTCTTGCTTCATTAATCGCCTGTGTGTAATTATTAATCAGTAGTGGCTCAAACAGCAGGGAATGTTTTTGCTTCATGTTATAAGACATGTGTAGTTTATCTGAGTCATTCAGGGAAAACGTCAATGTCAGTGTGCAGTAACGTCAACACAACTATAGTATTGCGTCCACATACTAAGCCTGTTCTTGTATCTTTATGGTATTTATTTATTAGCGGGTGTTTTGTTGATCTCTGCGTGTGTGTGTGTGTGTGTGTGTGTGTGTGTGTGTGTGTGTGTGTGTGTGTGTGTGTGTGTGTGTGTTTGTAATGATCAGGGCACAAAATTAGCACCAGCCATCAGCCAATTGCTGGTAAAATATGCAAATCGCGAGTAGATTTGCTTTACTCACCTGCCAAAAAAACCAATGGTAAACTATTGAGAGGCTGGTAAATGTTGAGCATGCACTAGCTATTTAGCCGGCGACAAAGAAAGTTAATTTTGCATCCTGGATGACCTTCACTACTATGGACTTCCTTTACCCACAGGAGCCCTTTGATGCTGATGAGTACATTGAAAGGTTGGCATGGAGGACTCCTGGAGGAGGCTCCAAAGGAGGAGCTGAAGCATTTGACCCTAAACGGTACAGTAGGAGCTTGTCATTAACCCACACACACACACACACACCCCTGATTATTAGGATAAACTGAAGAGCCAGAGTCCAGATCTCCAGGTTTCAACTTTAATGGCAAAGTGTAATGCCAACAGTGGGTCACCCAGCTCCTCAATAAATCAGTCTTTATCATGTTCATATGAAAAAAGTAAGATTTTTTTGTACCATCAAAATTGACAACAAACAGATAATATACTGCAAAAATACTCATATTAAATTAACTTTAGCTTCTGGTATAGGAATCACTTATTTGACAATGAAAAGCTTGGTTCTCATACACATTGTGTATTTTCCAAGTGAATATTACTTTTTTGATGTGCAATGCAGCTTTCAAACTAATTTAGTGTGAGTGTATTACAGCTGTTAAACTGTATAACAAGGCAACGTGTTTGCTATAATTTAATCTTGCTTTACCACCTGTACAATTCACCCCTCGTGTTTTTAAGTTTTTTTCTTTATTTGATCAAGTTATTCTAGTAAGCCAGAAAAATGTCGGCTCTTGCTCTCATGTCAACCTTGTATTTTCTTTTCTCTTACTGAAGCTGTTGTTTGTGCTTTGTGGGAACTGCTGATAGGGTCAAGAGCAACGATGTCCTCTTTCAATTCAACTTTTGACTTCATAAACCTAATATTCTTAAACTATCCAACACTTTTGAAGATACGTTTTCTAATTTTTTATTTACAGCTATCAGGATGAACTTGCTGAATACTGTTTGAGTGAAATAAAGTTGTGCATAGACTAAAATTGATCTCACTCTAATGAGGTTATTGAGGTGTTTTCTGATGGTTTGTTTGGAGGAAATAAGTATGTAACTCATGATGGTATTTGCAGTGTTTGTTGCTATGTTTACACTTGGGCACCAAGTTATTTCTTGTAAGCAGAAATGCCATAACAGTTTAACTATACTGTAGATCCACCCTGCCTTATCTACTTCCTCCACAAAACTGTTTCCACCACCTCCTCGGAAGCTCTTAGTGAGGAGTCGGAGACAACATATCTTTGGAGGCCACCATACTGTGAGTCACCAGCGAGGGAATGAGTGTCTATTGGGAAGGGCTGGGAGATGTCTTTAAGCTCTAGCCAGTGCTGAGGGAATTAGTCAAGAGATTATACACTCATCAGTTTGGGATGTTTCCTACTCTCTGAAATGTGCTGCTGACTTAGAACATTTGCTCTGCAGTCCTGATGGCACTTAAAATGCAGCTGACGAAGCTGCTAGTTTTCAGAGCTTCTTAAGTCTGGGGACCCAGGAATTAAGCATCCGGCACTATTCTGTAACTATTAACTACTGTATAACTGTGAGGTCAGTGGGACAGGCTTAACCTTGTGGTACTCAGTTACTCCAGCATTTTTTATGTTTTACCTGTTGTATGTTGCAGATTGTTGTTATTATATAGACCAGTGTGTTCTACAGTTCTGCATCTACATACCTTTTTTCCGCTGTGATAGGTTGTTGGAAGAGTTTGAGAACCACATAGAAGAACTGAAGCAACTAGATGAGAAGATCCAGCGGCGGGTGGAGAAACTCGAACATCAGTGTCATCGTGAGGCCAAGGAATTTGCCCATAAAGTGCAAGACTTGCAGAGGAGCAACCAGGTGCGTTGTATGGTCATACCCACCCAAAGACCCTCAAAAGGAATCTTTATTAATCACATTACACAAATTCTTGACATTGCCTTTGTTCTTTATCAATTCAGGTGGCCTTTCAGCATTTCCAGGAGCTCGATGAGCATATCAGCTATGTGGCAACCAAGGTTTGTCACCTTGGCGACCAGCTGGAGGGGGTGAACACACCTAGGCAGAGGGCCGTGGAAGCTCAGCGCTTGATGACCTACTTCAACGAGTTCTTGGACGGAGATCTACGCAGTGATGTCTTCAATAACCCGGATAAGGTGAGCACACTCCACATTTTCCCTTCATTCACTTCTGTGTGTGTGTGTGTGTGTGTGTGTGTGTGTGTGTGTGTGTGTGTGTGTGTGTGTGTGTGTGTGAGACCACTGACAAGGACCCTAGCTGTGATATTGCTGGAGGTGAGAATGAACAGGATTATGAGGTAAACCATCCATATTAATTTGTCAAGTTTATCCCTTTAGTTGCATCCCTCGGCTAATTTGGATTAATAAACTGTCATTTGCTGTCTGACAATAGCCGGCTGATTGACTAGCATGGATGTCAACATGCTCATGTCAACCCTAATTGCATTTACAGTATGTTGTCTGGGAGGGAGAATTTGGTTGGTCCTCAGCTTTGTGTTGCATTACAACAGGAAAGAGCTTGTGGCATGATGGTACATGCAAGGGAGGTGATAACATGCATGCGAGGAGATGAAATGCCCATTTAACTGAGCTCCCTGCCTACAAAGAGGCCGTGATGATGTTCAAGGAATGATGAAAGTTTGATTTTGCAGTTTTGTAAGTACAGTCGCAGATTGGGATGCTTTAGATTAATTCCTGTTAGTGGGAACATCATTAGTAGATGCAGAGCAGTGAGTCTTGGGGTCAATCCCAGAGACAGGAGCTGGAGATGGAGCTAGTTTTCTGGAGAGGCATGCAGAAATATATGGCCAGATTCCTTTTCCTGAGCATACCTCCAGACGAGGGGGAAAGAGGAAAGCTGCAAGTGAATAGCTGAAGGGGGATGGCTTTGCTAATCCTTCTGAAAGGGAGGGCTGGGCCGCCAGCGTGGAGACAAGTGCTGCTAAACCCTGACTGCAGGGAGACGGCTACATTACTTACATGGGATTTAGCTAATCTTAGCTGGGGGACAGATACTTAGAAAACCTTCGCCGAGCAGAAAGGCTGGATCCTCCTCACGGGAGCAGAGTAATGATGTTAGCTGAGGCAGGCATCTGCGGGAACAGAGGAGTTGCGGACGGCGGGCCTTTCGTAGGTCTGGGGTTTTTTCAGCCAGCGTGTATGTCAGGAGGGGGGGGTGGGGGGTGGGGGGGTTGGGGGGTTCTCGACAGGGCCCCCTTTTTTTAGACAGATATCCCTGGCCGGACAGATTATTGAAGGCGATTTAGACTCCTGTGGGATTACAGCCCATTCAGAAAAGGCATTCCAATAAAGAGTTGGATGTGCTGCTAAGTCAGGACTGCTGCTGCTGCTGTTGCTGCTGCCGATGCCCAGGTGAGCACAGCCTGTCTGTTATCAGCCCCATGTTCAACACAGGGAGGTGGAGGAGGGCTACTTTAAGGTGATGATCCCCCAAGTGGAGACACTGCCGGCGGCCTGCCCACTTTCTGTCTGGATGTCCACCTCTCATGGCCCTGTCATGCTCTCTCTTTTTCCCTCTTTTGATCTCTCTCTCTCTCTCTCTCTCTCTCTCTCTCTCTCTCTCTCTCTCTCTCTCTCTCTCTCTCTCTCACTCACTCTCTCACTCTCTCACACTTACTCTCTCTCCCTCTCTCTCTCCTTCAGATTAAGGAGGCAGCTGATATCATTCAGAAGCTGCATCTCATTGCCCAGGAGCTGCCATTCGACAGGTGAGTCAGGCATCCTGGAGGCAGCTTTAGACAAGAGCACTGACAAACAAGGGGAAGGTGGTGTATTAGTGATGTAGAATATTTCTCACAGTGTAAGCCTATCAAAGAACATACCAGGCATTTGAAGTCAGTATATTACCAGATTTGTAGAAATTAAACACATTTACGTTGAATTTCAAGCGATATCATGAGTAATTGTCTCTTTGATGGTTAATTGTTATTATTGTCTCTGACAGATTTGCGGATGTCAAAGCAAAAATTGCAAGTAAGTTAGTGACTAAACTCATCATCTACGATAACCTGTACTATATAGTCCCCAATACAAATAACAGTTGGCTACAAATGACAACATTATTCTGTGTGTTTGCAGGTAAGTACCATGACCTGGAGCGGCAGTTAATCCAGGAGTTTACTGCTGCCCAGCGCAGGGGTGAGATTGGACGTATGCGGGAGGTGGCAGCAGTTCTATTACATTTCAAGGTAGCGGAAAATAGTCAAGTTTGATGTGTATGTTAAATCTAGTCTTTAGTTTGTATTTAGTTGTGTGATATTTAGTCGAAGTTCAATATCAATGAAGTTTTCCTTTGTCTTCAAATGCTCGATTGAATCTGTTCTTTGAATAAATGTTGGCAGAAAAATAACACCTTTGTAACCTCTTTGTAAAAGGGATATGCACACTGTGTGGACGTCTACATCAAGCAGTGTCAAGAAGTACGTGTATTAAAACTCTTTATACATAATGTCACACTTATTTTTAATAAGACAGTGTCGCCTTTACATTCTGGCTTAACCCTTCCTCTGTCTTTGTAGGGGGCCTACCTTAGGAATGATGTGTTTGAGGACACAGCAGTCCTCTGCCAGAGGGTCAACAAACAGGTGGGCGAAGTCTTCAGCAGCCCAGAGACTGTTATGGCCAAACTCATCCAGAACATCTTTGAAAACAAATTACAGGTATTTCTATTGTCTCCTATTTGTTCAGGCTTATTAAGACCAGCTGCAGCTGTCAGGTTATATATTTGACTGACTTTATGTTTGCAGGCGCATGTAAGGGAAAAACTGGATGAGACTCGACACTCTGATGTGGAGCAGTACCTCAAGAACCTGTATGACCTTTACACCAGGTAATTAATTAGCTTGTTCACTTTTTTTTTACTTTATGAATACACAGAACGACTTACCCTTACATTTTGTGTGTGTTGTGACTTCTCCAGGACCACAGCGTTGGCCACCAAGCTGACAGAGTTTAATCTGGGCTCAGACAAGCATACCTTCCTGTCCAAGCTGATAAAGAGCATCTTCTCCTCCTACCTGGAAAGTTACATTGACATGGAGAGGGAATACCTTCGCACTCGAGGCGCTATGATTCTCCAGCGCTACTATGACTCCAAGAACCACCAGAAACGTCCAATTGGCACTGGCAGGTCAGATTGTAGCGCTTCTTCTGTTTTGGATTATTTGAACACATGTTATACACAAAGATAACATGTAGTACAAACCATCTTTATCTATGTCTTTCTACAGTATCCAAGAGCTGAAGGAGCGGATCAGACAGCGCACCAACCTTCCCCTGGGCCCCATGATTGACACCCATGGGGAGACCTTTCTGTCCCCAGAGCTGGTTGTCAACCTGCTGCAGGAGACACGTCATGCCTTTGAGAGGTGCCACAGGGTGAGCCTACTGTGCTTTCTGTAGCCTGAAGGGGCGTATAGTTATGTCAGCTACAAATAGAGGGCTGAATGAGTTAAACATGTTCTCTACCTTTGTGTTTGGGTTGTCAAAGCTTTCAGATCCCTCTGACCTGCCCAAGAATGCCTTCTCAATCTTCCTGCTGCTGGTTGAACATCTTTGTGTGGAGCACATTGACTACGCCTTGGAGATTGGTCTCTCAGGTATATTCATTCTGCTCATTGACTTCTCTTCTCTCTCTCTCTCTCCTGTGTGTTGATCTAACCTTGGAGACTTACTTTATCAATCATGTTGATTTATCTTTTTATCCTTTCATCTACAGCAATTCCCTCATCAGATGCCAAGAATGCCAACCTGTACTTCCTTGATGTGGTTCAGCAGGCAAACTCTATCTTTCACTTGTTTGACAAGCAGTTCAATGACCAGCTCATGCCTCTAATAAGGTAAGTTAAAGGTCAAAATCCTCCATATTCCATGATATTCAGTTATGGAATAACTTCATTTTCAGATCAAAGGGAGACCTCTGAATTGACCTTTTTTAAATCTGTGTCTCCAGCTCATCCCCAAAGTTAGCAGAGTGCTTGCACAAGAAGAAAGAGGTGATTGAACAGATGGAAGTGAAACTGGACACAGGAATCGACAGGTCAGTATGTTGGTAAAAAAATAAACTACTCTTACATGTGATGTGTTTTATCATTTCTACTGTGTGCAAACAAAATGGAACAATAAATGTTCATTAAAACAAGACTTTCTCTAATGTGTGTCTTTTCTATCACACTCAGAACACTAAATTGCATGGTGGGGCAAATGAAGCACATCTTGGCAACAGAGCAGAAGAAGACTGATTTCAGGCCTGAGGACGAGAACAACGTCATGATCCAGTACACTACAGTAAGAGATACAGCCTCTACCGCTGAGCTCACATGCAAAACATACAAATCTGCAGACGCCACTAGGAAATCACTCGCTTGTTCTTTAGTTTTTGTTGTTTTTATGCCTCTGTACAGGTGGCAGCTATGGCCGTAGGCATTATGTTTCCAGGTTGTCTGTCTGTCTCACACTTTATCTCAGGAACACCTTGAGGGAGTTTCTTCAGATTAAGCACAAACATCCTATTTGACTTAAGGATGAACTGATCAGAATTTGGTGGTCAAAGGTCAAGGTCACCGTGACATCACAAAACACATTTTTGGCCATAACTCAATAATTCGTACACTAATTATGTTTCACACAAACGTCTATTAAGATCAAATGATGAAGCGATTACAGTTTATTATATAAGGTCAAAGGTCAACTTCACTGTGAGATCACATTGTTCAGCTAAAACACTGTTCTGGCAGTTATTCAACTTCATAACTCAGGAAGAAGAGGAGATTGTGAACATATTTCACTTTTGGTCAGTTACTGAATTGGTGACGCTAATCTCGGGTGTCCACTTTGAAACTATGATGATTGTATAGATCTTCTGTGCTGCCAGGTTGAAGATGTGTGTGAAGCATCCATGTTTTAGAATTTGTAGTTTCTTTGCATCAACATCCATATCTGAAGCATTGTCTCACATTGTTGGCCATTTGTTGACTACAACTTTGTGTTCAGAATTAGCTTTATTGGCCAAGCATGTGAACATATACAAGGAAAGTACACTTAGCTTTTAATTAAATTCCCTCAAAGTCTTTACTACAAATGTAATATGACTGTGGATGGGTGTGCATATAAAGAGTAACTTGGCTGGCTGGTGGATGCATATAACTGCAAGAATGAATCTAATTTCCGTGTTTCCCTCATCTGACAGGCCTGCTCCAAGGTTTGCGCCTACGTCAGTCGGCAGGTGGAGCACGTGCGGAAGTCTATGGATGGGAAAAATGTGGATACAGTGCTGACGGAGTTGGGCGTTCGTTTCCACCGACTCATCCACGAGCACCTACAGCAGTACAGCTACAGCTCAATGGGAGGCATGCTGGCCATCTGCGACGTGGCTGAATACCGACGATGCGCCAAGGACTTCAGGGTGAGAGGGGGGCATAGGTCCAGGATACACTGGTCACAGGGCAAAACATGGCTCTGCCTGCAAAGGCTCTGCCTGTGATTTTATTAAATAAACTGGTCAGGTGAATGCTAATCCTTTTTGTAACCATTCATTGCATACTTGAGGGGCTGCACCTAAGTATTTTGTCACAATTGTAAATGTGACAGAAAAAAGGAAAAACATGTATCGCCCAGAGCTTTAGGTGTCGTCATCCTACTTTATCACAGCAGTTTTTTAAGACTTAAAGGGAATTAATTCATAATGTTATGATAAGAAAGAAAATCTTGCATATTGGCATATTGGAGAAGCTGGAACTTACATTTCCTTTTTACATTTTTACTTTAAAAGTGATCCATTTTTTGTTTGACTGACCAAACAGTTAATCAACTAATATGTTCAGCAATTAATAGAAGTGTGAATAGACTGATGAAAGAGATATGATGAAGATAGTTTTTCAACAATGGAGTGATATGGATATTAAATATAGCAGGGTGCACTTAAAAATGCAGGTTTTCCTTCAAAATGTGTGATTTATCATGTGCAGTGTTTGTCATGAGGGGCTTCTATACATGCTGGTAGTGTTTACTTTACAAGGTGTAAATGTTTTTGTACCTCTGTTGTTCAGGTCCCTCTGGTGCTGCAGCTCTTCGACACACTCCACGCCCTCTGTAACCTCCTGGTCGTTGCCCCTGACAACCTTAAACAGGTCTGTTCAGGTGAGCAGCTCACCAATCTGGACCGGAACCTCCTGCATGCCTTTGTCCAGCTCAGAGTGGACTATCGTTCAGCCAGATTGGGCCGACACTTCAGTTAATGACTGATTCAACACCTGGCTGCTCTCCGTCCAGTAACGCAGTTCCCCCTTTCCCTCCTCCCTAAATGCTTTCATAAGATGATGCACCTTGGAGATGGCCACCCTGCTTCATTCAGAGAATGCATCAGTCTGGCCCCAGCATACAGACTTTCCTGGGCCTGCTTTGTACATCATGGACATAAAGGCCAGTGCTCTTTGAATGTGGGAAATGTGCAGTTTACCTTTTTCTTTCCTCAATATTGATTTCTCCAAGCTGAAGAAGTTTAAATGTGTATTGACTTAAGATTTAATTTGTTTTTAAATACTAATCTATCACCAATATACATGGCTAAGATTTCAGACATAAGTAGATGGACAACATTGATTTCAGTGCTTATGTAAGAAAAAAAACATTTTTTTTGATTGTGCCAAATATATCAATTCTGTGGCTGCACAGGAATATACCCTAAAGCTGCTGTAAAGGGAGACTGTCAACAATCACACTGTAAAGTCAGACATCAGGTCAGCAGTAGCACTGTATTGGGAACAGCTACCCCTTTATAATGAACTGTAGAGGACCCAATAGAGACAGCCTGACCAAGCATGAGATAGAGCTCTGTCTGGATAAGAGAGACACATGACCACCTCTAACCTTTGACCTCTGACAACAAAGTAGAGGTCAAGAGACCATCGCAGAGAAGTGTGATCCAAGCTATAAACAGGTCTGAGAACCTTTCTGGATATTTGGGTGGTCCCTCTTAGGCTCAGATGAGTGGTGTGATGGGTCAGTGAATATGTGTCACTGTAATTGCACAGATCAACACTTGCTCATCCAGCGACGCACACAGTCCAAAGACATTGTTGGCTGGATCCGCTGTGTTTCTGGGTCAGGGGACATCAAAATGTTGACCTCTACTGATTAAGGAAACAAACTAGTAGGGACTTCTTCACACAGGGCTTATTGGAGGTTCATAGTCAGTGTTTTCTGCTCTTAAGGCAGAAGATAGATCTTGTTCCTGATGCCTGAAAATGTCTGCTACGCAAAGCTGCTCCCACTGTACTGCTGTTGTGACTCATTAAAAAGATGTTGCATTTTATCATTGTCCCTTCTATGAATATCTTTCAGCTGTGAATCAAAAGTTAGGCCAGTTCTCTCTGTGAATGTCACTTTCAAAGTGAGATGAAACAGTCTTCCTTTCTATAGAAGTCATCAAGTATTCATGGGAATTCTTGCCACCAGAGTAAAGTTCTTTCTTAGACTTCAGGAAGTGAGCAGAGCCAGAGGGGATTAGATATCTAGGAGTTGATGAATTGTGTGCAGTAGTCATGGACTGGGGAGAGCCGGGGAGATAGAGACGCCTGAGAGCTCAGTTCCAGCTCCGGCTGGTTAGTGTTGTGTAGAAGGTACACACAGTGCTGTGCAAGTTCAAACAACATAATTAATTAGGCTAATATTAATATTATCAATGCCACATAAATTCAATTCTCTCAGCCCTAATCACAACTGGATAGCTTGTAAAAATTATTTTGTTAGGCCCTGATGCAAACAGTGGGTCTTTTCCAAACATTTGAAAACTATTTGTTTTTGCAGCGATTAATGTGCGTGGTGCAGGAAGGGGTTGGGGGGGAGTGAAGCCGGGCCAGGGACGATAACTGGTGTGGAGACGAAGGCAGAGGCGCAGCCTGGCCCCAGGGACTCCCAGCGCACGCACATGGAAGAGGGGGATGGATGAGTTTTTTGGGGTGGGTGTTTGAGCAGGTGGAGGGGATTAGTAATACTGTCAACACTGGAGAGCTGGATAAGACTGTCCTCTCTTACTCGTCAGTTTGAGCAGCTCTTGCATACACATTCAGACACATAAAGACGCCAACACATACAAACACAGGGGCATCAGGACAGAAGAGGGAAACTTGTCAGTGGTTGAACTGACCACTGTTGTATGTTGCACCTTACTGTCCTCCTTGTTCAGGCCGCTTCCTGCTGCAGTTTTATTTGTTCATGACATTCCACAAAACCAACAACACTTAACACCTGCAACATGTTTCCTGCCCCTATTTAGATAACAAGAAACCCTTCTAGTAAGATTTACACCACTGTGATAAGCATGAAGTAGAAGGTGTACATTGACCCTGCAGTGTAACACCCTTCACCCTTTACACCTTTTTTCAACCTGGAGAAAAAGGAATAGAAGCCTGAAATTTCATTCAATTCAAGTCAATTCCTGAAGGTTCAAGGTAGTAATTTAAAAATCAGTTTAGTTACTCCATTCAACTAAGTTCATTACATTCAGTACTAATCATTATATTTAATTGGACCTTCTCATGTGCAAATACATCCATCTTCAGTCTAAGAACAACAGAAAGAACATCCATTTTCTAGTTAAGCTTCATATTTTTTAATTCTGCTGTTGAATTCTCTCACCACTGACCACAGATGCCCTCATTTGTTTACACTCTTTCATCTGTCGCCTCTGCCAAATCATCAACCATACTTTTCCTGTTTGTCCACTCTTACTGCACACCCGACTAGTCCTCCAACATCCCATAAATCCTCGCTTTCGGCACATTGCTACCCCAACTAGGCCGGCCCTCCCTCTGCCTCCTGGAGCACTGACAATAAAGCATTACAGCAGTCAATCCATGTCAACAACAGCTTTGCTTAATTCCTGCTAAACACGTTTAAACTAAATCTTCACCTAATGATGCATAATGATTTGCTCTTTAGTGTGCCGGCGGCTCATATCAATTTCTGTGGTTTATTTTACCCGCAATTGGGAAGATGACTCAGGTGGTCCAGCTGTAGCAACCACTTAGGACGGTATTAAGGATCTCCCTGTTGAAATTAGTTAGGTAATTGTCACCAGACACACTGCAGAGTGCGTGTTCTTGGCTCTTATTTTTTCAAATATAACAAAGTTCATCAGTCAAATGTTAAATTAGTGATCACTTCATTGATCACTGAAAATATTGAGCCGTAGGGTTGAGAATGGGGTAAAAACCGGAAGCAGAACTAACTATCCATAGAAAAGGATATTTTCTGTTCTTTAGGATTTCTGTGTGACAAACTTAATGAAAATGAAGGGGTGATAGGGCACAGATCCAGGCTCTCTGATGAGATGCAGATGTTGCCCTGGCCTTGACCTCCTGCCCATATAATGCCTGGGCCAAAATGGCACAGGTGCTGCACCACCTTGAGTCTTGGGCAGCCGGGAGCTGCACTGTGCAGGATGTGAATGCTGCCAACTCTCCTCCTTTGCTCACTTTTCTCATTACGAAGGTCTCGTCTGATGTGGCTTAATGAAACTCTCCCTTGATTCCTGCAATCATATGCCACCATCCTTTGATGATGCTAAACTACTGTGCTGTCCCTCTTTTTCTCCATCCTCCCCCATGTCTTCTCTCCTATAAAAACACTATTAATTCTCTGCCGTAGTGGAGTGTTTTCCAGTGCTATTTCCTGGCCCGGTGCCTGTGCCTCTCTCTGTCTTGGCTGGGTTTGTCTGGTTGACTGCTCCACAGGAACAGACTGGCACTCTAGCTGAGAGTCCAGTGTCTATTAAGTATGTTTCATAAGATATAATTATACTTAGCTAAAATTATGCTTAATTGTTGTTGTTGTGTATTATTTGCATTAGTCGTAGTCGCAGATGTAACTGTAGTTTAGGTTTAAATGCACTCTTGTCATTACATGCATGCATGCATGCATAAATACGTTTACCATTGACTGGCAAATTGGAACATGCATAGCACAAGTACATAAAAACATACAGTACATAAACACTAGTTATTAAAATCACACAGTGAGAGTATAAAGAACAAATTGATTCTGATGGTTAAGGGACTTCAGTGCTAAACACATTCACTCACAGGGCAAACAAACATCTGTTACGTTTGTAAGGCCTATGGCCCTCCTAACCCACTGATGTTGAACCAAGCCTGTGTACACGCCAGAGAAACAAATGAGGTCTCTCTCTCCTCCACTGAAGATGAAACACTGCATCACCAAAGCATGTGCATTTGTCTAATCAAGCTTTTGCCTGCGGCTACATTGAATGTAAATGAATAGGCTTGTGTGTGCCAGCCTCTATTTCTGCTCAGACTGGCTGCGTTTGATGATGAAATGGTGCAATGAACATCAGGCAGAAGGGGGCACTAGTGCTCCAGTGTTGCTCACCTCCCCTGTGGAGCCCTCTCTTCCTCAGAGCTCCTCACAATGGGGATCTGCCTGAGGGGGGAAATGTTGCTTTTTTAGGTCTGTGAGCCCATATCCCTTAATCCCCAGCCATGATTGACAATCATGATTTAGGGTATATGGTGTCCCATTCTAATCCACGAGCAATGATTTCATTTGCATACCTTCCGTACGTGGCCTCATTTTGGAGGAAACGGCTGCCTTTGTAAGTGATACAGAGAGAGGGAGAAAGCTGAAGAGAGTGAGTGCAAGATAGAGAATGAGGAGGAGAAAGAGAATGGATGGGGGAATGTTTGTGTTTTTTTTTCTTCTTCTTCTTTTTGCCAGGAGGAAGATGATAGCAGTCTCCATGCCTAACCAAACCTACCCATATATGCTTTTCCTCTGCAGCACTTTCCCCTGACACACACACACACACACACACACACACACACACATACAATCTGTGTGCATATTCAAGCACAAACTCTCAAGCACAATCACAAGTATATTCAGAAATTTATGGAGACGCGGGAACACGGAAGAACACACAGAGATGCTCCCTCACAAGATGCAAAACTAAATTGGTATTTGCTCATTTTATAACCAAGTCAGGCTTAATTATAATCATGGGAGTTTGGGAGTTACCGTATAATCTCTAGAAGGTATTAAGAATTACCCAGAGCGCACCACAGCAAAAAAGAAACAAATACAAATACGTACAATTATTTCCCAGTCATAACACCCAAGGGAGTCTGAATCAAATAATGCTCAGTGTTTGGTATGCCCACAGAGACCATTCATCCTCGCTTTTATCTACTGAGGAAGTGGAATAGAAGTAAAACACTGGATAAAAGGTCAAAAGGGTCACATCTCAGTGTTAGGTAGAGATGTATAAGGTAAGATTAATTTTATCCTTAGATAAAATAATGAATATCTGAATATATAGTTATTATATCATTTAGAAATATAGATAATGTATATAGTTTTGCATTATTTGAAATCAATAGAAAAAAGACAGAACAAAAATGACACTAAAGCCCCAGGTTATTTATTGTGCATCACATGCTGCAAAATGAGGCTAGAATTTTATTAATACTTGTAATTTCATCATATTTATTTATTTTATTACTGACAAAATAATTATTTTAGAACAAATTATTTGTTTAAAAATTAACTTGTTTGATCCCAGATTTAATTATCAAAATGCAAGGTGTGAGATAATACCGTAATTACTAACACCAAATATAAATACAGACAGAATCATTTAAATACCATTTTAACTCTGCAGCAGGATAGTCAGACATTATGAACTCACTCTGTGCAACCAAACTTAACATTTTAGTGGACATCCTAAAGTTGGTAATCATACCATATATTTAGGGTTAATTCCAAAGGTGTATAAAAGTATGCACTAAATATCTAGAATATTTCAATGTGATAAAATGTATGATGGATTTGATTATTTCACTCAGTGTAAGATATATACATATATAATGATATAAACAGTCTAAATTAAAAAATGTGTATGTGTAGAATAAGATGATTTTAAATTAAACAGACAACTGAGGTTAAACTTTATGATTCAACTAATATATTAAAAGTACAGCCTGTTTTGCACATTTTATATACACACGTACATACACACACACACACACACACACACACACACACAAATCAATGCAAAATATTAACATGATATGAAAAGCAAATATACATAATCTAAATTTATCTGATTTGAGTTCCCGGAGCGATCCTACAAAGGTTGTGCTTACAAGAGAAGGAAGAGATAGTGAGGGATCCTCTTCTCCGTAAGTAATCATCACAATAACATACTGCATCTATCCATCCATCCATCCATCCATCCTGACTGACTGACTGACTGACTGAGCCTGGCCAGGTCTCTGTGACAGAGGACTTGGAACAATGATAATCTCCTCTTATCTCCAGTGTGTTTAGTGCCTGGTTAACAGGCTGTCTACTTGATGGGTGTCTTTCTACGCCTACGCAATAGGGGAATGATCGTGTCATCATGAACCTGAAAAACATAGTACAGTGAATGAAGGCTATACAGTAAGTCAGAAATGGTAGAGAAAATAGAGGCACTGACACTGAAATTAAGTAGAGAAAAAAATATAAGTTTGTCTTTATTTAGAGGGTGTTTATCAAAGTAATATGGAAACTAACTGCTGGAACAAACATGTGCTGAACTTCTGGCATACCTTTTTTATCACATTAATCCAGCATGACAATGAGGGCAGGTGTGTGGACAGAGTTTCTGTGTCCGTTGCCCACCTGTCCCACTTTCCTCCCCCTCTGGCCTCACCCAGCCCACTTCTCATCCCGGATGTCAGCGTGGGAGGTGGCGTGGGATTAGGCTGCCCGAGGGTGTGAGCACTTGAGCATCGTACCCATCATCCCACCTCCATGGGCCATCCCACCCTCTTCACAATTAGCACTGTTTACCAGCCCTGGCCTAATTGATTCCCACTCTTTATCTTTTTACCTCCTTAATTTTGTTATTAAGTGTGCGGGAGAGGCGCGAAAGCTCCTCTTTTTCCCATTTTGAGAAATTATACTCTTGTACTTGATCCAGCTAACAGGATTTTCTTAAATTACTTTATAAAAGACCATCTTTTAACTTTCTTCTTTCTCTCTCTATCCATTCATTAGCAGGTCTGCCTCAAGGCCTGCTCACATCAATTTCTTGGGTTAAAGTTACAAACTTAGGCAGCTCAGCTCAACGCTCACGGTGGTTTGCGGACGAGAGGGGGTGGCTGTGGGTGGAATGGGGACGAATTATTAATTTCTGAAGTATTAGAAAAATAAAGAGATTGAATTAAGAGTATTGGTCTTCTGTTATCCAGCATGGCTAGCCTCAGGGACTTATTGTGGTGGAGGACATTATGCAAATGCTCTCCCTCTCTCTCTTTCCCTCTCTCACTCATAGCCTGGTATCTTCCTTTCTCTCTTCCTCCCTCCCTCTTTCACCCTTTCTCCCTCTCTCTCTCTTATACAGTCAATCTCCGCTCTCCTATAATCTCTCTGTCTCTTTAATCTTCATCAGTCAGCAGAGACAGAGACAGTGGAGAGAGAGTGTCTCCTGTCGAAAGAGCTCGTTGTTCACTCATTTTCCTCCTCATTCATGATTCCCAAAATCTCCACAAGAAAAATTAAATGTCAGGAAGAGAGACCCAAGACACTCACAGTTGCTATTAATAGCCACTGTTATGAAGATGCTAGATAGAAATGTCCACAATGTCCATCATTTTATAAATAGTGCAGTGCATTTATAGATGTCCTTACAATGGATTAATCTGTTTCTAACAATACCAGCTTTACTTTCTTTAAACCTTATGTTAATTTAGATGTCATGACAAGCTTGGAGAGGTGGGAGGGGGCTGGGTTGAGGGATGCCATGGTTTATGATGAGGAGGTATTTGCTCACACATTATGACACAGAAACCAAGCTAAGCAAGAAAGATGAATATTTTTATATAGATGCACCTGTCACACAAATGCATGTCTGCATACTCTACTTCACGATACCTATAATTACAACACACACACACACACATGTCATGTACAAAACACACATACAGTAGACACATGCACAAACACTTATTCATAGTCTGTTTTAGCTGATCTGATGGGGGGGGGGGGTTTCACCCTGAATCTGTTGTGGCAATTTGTTTGTTTAATTGTTTTAATGCAAATTCAAAAGCCAAACCAGGGACGGGCTGCAAATTCTACAGCCAGATGCCCTACGTACAGTGCTTCTACATATGTAATAATGTTAATAAATATTGTCATAACATAACATGAATAACTGCAGAGTCAACAAGCCTGAAACAACGTGGAAGAAAAAAAAAGTAAATATTAGATTATTACTCCTAAATGCTGTCGTTTTTCACAAGAACAAAAACCTACACATATAATCAAATCTCCATATCGCTCTATTGATATTAGGATCCTCCATGATGTAGTTAGTTAAGCTAATAAAATAGACAAAGATACTGAATATTTTCTTATTTAAGACAGGCAAGTGAGGGAAAGTTAAAAGCACTCATCATCCATGATCCATAAAAATCCAGATAGTCTGAGCTGACATGCAAAACTTTGGTCAATATTGATGTTTATTCAAGAAGGCAGGCGTTCAGTGGAAGGCTGATGAGGCCCAAGTCTAGATAATTAAGCCTTAATGGAAGAGGAAGAAGAAGAAGACGACGAGGAAGAAGGGGCAGGCTGGATGATAAGAGGAGGATGGCCAAAGGGGAGGCGGAGAGGAAGAGGAGGAGAAGGAGGAGGGCAGCGAGGCATGGTGTCAGTAACAAGGCCAGTAATCTTACAGCAGGAGGGGGAGAGGCTCCCAGCAGCACCGGTGGCATCTTGCACCAGCGGCGTATTCGGCACTAGAGGCAGAACAGACAGGTTTGATGTTAGCAAATATTAGCTTTGTGCAGGACGTGGGTGTATTCTCTTTGACACGCTCATTGCATATTCAGAGACAGATGTGGCAGAGGCGAGGACGAAGAAGAGGAGGAGGAGGAGGGTGGCTGAATGAAAGGCCTGAGATGGCAGAGTCGCTCTCGGAGGAGCAAGTAATTGGCCCCTCGACGGTAGCGGTGACAGAGAGAGGCACACATACACACACAAGCACAGCCTTTTCCCTCGCTCATCTCCTCTGCCTCTCTTCACAGATCTGATAAAGGTAAACGTGTAGCAAATTTGTCATTTGATGAGGGAGGATTTCCACAAACAGAGCTGACATGATGAGCCTGTGATCTGCCTGTATGTAGTCAGCAGGGGCCCAGGCAGGCAGAGATCTCAATCCTCCCTGTGCCTCTTCCCCCCTCTCTCACTCTGTGCCTCTCTTCCTCGCATACTGTCACACACACACACACACACACACACTTGGCTGTGTTCACATGGAGCCTCAGTCTCAGTAATTGCTGCCTGCCATCCATATCTTTCCCCGTTCTCTGTCTCTGAGTCCCTCGCTCTAGTGCTGTCTATCTCTCCTCCTCAGAGACATCCTCCTCTTCTTTTTCCGTTCCTCTTTTCTCCATCAAATAAAGGGCCCGGCCCTCGCCTCAGCATCACACTCAATTTCTGACTCCTTCACTTATCTCTGGGCTCCATGCCTGCAGACTGCTCAATTATCCACACTCACCTAGCTTCTTCTTATTCTTCTACTTCTTCTTCTTCTTCTTCTTCTTCTTTTTGTCAATGCAAAGAAGAAAAAAAAACTCAAATATTTCCAATGCCATATTGACAAGTTTAAGGGGTTAATGGTCAAGAGCTCAGTCAGAGACATAAGCTAAGTGATAAAGTAGCAACACATTCAGGTGATAACAGCTCCACTAGGAATAATACAGGGATTTATGAACAGGTTTTTGGGTAGTGGTATCAGATGGATTCAGGAGGACTAAGTTAAATGAAGTTTGGTGGTGATGGCAAATTCAGGCTCCTCAGTCAGAAATTGACCTCCATTACCACAATCATTCTCACTACAGTAACCCCTCTGCAGAGATTATGAACACACTCTTTCAAAGTGATCACGAGACTCTCCTCTGGCTTTAAAAACACATCTCCCCATCCCACTACACCTAATTGCTCTGCACTTCTGCAATCCTCTTCTCGGATGCATACGCCACCCCTCCTCCCTTTCTCCATCCCTCTTTACTTCTTTTTCTCTCTCCTCTTTTCATATCCATCTGATCTAAGAAGGAGTCACTGGGTTTGAGCCTTTCCACTCAGAGGTAATGGTCCTGCCTCTGCTTAGTCCCATGACTCTAATCCTGGGACTCGGGACCCAAGCTACTGCTCTCCTCCATGCTGCCTGCTCAATGCCCCTCTGTCTGCCTCAGCTGATGTTAACCCTTTAGCACAATCTCTGTATGCAAATGACAGGGCCAAAGCAATGCCTATTATTAGTTTAAGTTGCAAAGTTTTGGTCATCATCAAGGGTAATACAATTATACAAGATTGTGTTGACAGTCAATCAATCAGAGTTTTGTAGTTGGAATTATGAAGGAGAACATCATCTTCCTACATAGCTAGCTATCGACCTAGTTACCGATAAATATACTGACAGAAATAGGCAATACAAAAAATACCACAAGGGTGGATGAGATCAATGCAGCTGTAGAAGTTGCTGTAAGTTGATTTATTGTAAATATAACCACTCATTGATGTGCATATTTTTAAATTGACATGAAAATAAAACTTACTTAGATATGTTGTGTTGGGCTACAGTTACTTGAAACATTAAATCAATCACTTATTACATATTACTCATTAAAAACTAAACCTACATATGACTCAACAGTTTGTTTGTTACTCTGCTGAACTTGATAGGTACCTTTAAACAACTCCATACCTACAGGTCACATGTGGTGTATTTAACATGTGTAGAAATAGAAAAGACTATAAAGTTTAACAATCATTTATCCTACATTTTGGAGGTATTATTAACAGACCATAAACAGCTGTCTTAAAATGATCCCAACAGGGTTCACCATCCAACATCAGCTGATTCCTGAATGTAGACTAACCAATCACAGTTACAGAAATGACTGACTTGAATGTCAAATCAAATCACTTACCATAGTTGTTGCTGAAAAAAGTAATTATTACTGTGATATGTTACTAAGTACTGTAATGCATTACTGCTTGTTACTTCTCAGCATTGACAGGTTTGGTCAAAATAAATCAACCGCTCATTTTTTTTCTTAAACACCCCCAGGTAAGTCACATCACCCATCATAGTTTATAGACCAAATTTATGTTTAAACCACATGTAGTAGTGTCTTCTTGTGCAATGCAGAATCATTACCAATATTGTAATTTTTGGTTAAAGTGGTTGATAATCTGGCTAAACTGTTTTTACAGTCAGTTTCTCATCATCTCAACGTTTTGTATTTCCTGTCCCATCAAATTTGTTTTATGGCGATGTCCGCTTGCTCCCAGATCCCAGCAATTACTTTGTTGAGTACAATGTTATCATAACCAATAGAAATAATTGCCTAACTATAAAAATAAGATCCAAGTATTATCCTTTAAGACCCTAACCATGCCTGGAGCACCTTCAGTCAACTGTTTCCTCTCTTATGTACATTATTCCTGTTTATTAAGGCACAGCACCCTGAACATCATTAGAAAAAGCTATGCTGCTTGGGAGAGGTCTTCTGTGGTGGGAGAGGGGTAGAGGAGAAGGGGAAAGAAAGGGGGGGGGGCTCAGAGGAGAGCTGAACTTTGTTAATGGAGTGTTTCTCTGTGCAAGTCACTCAGCTTTGAAAGCCAAGCCCCCCGGGTGAGGACTCTGAAGCGCAGGAATCAGACATGCACAATCAGTTCCACTCCTTAAATCTCCTTCAGAATCATATCTATTTGAGCAGCCTTTCCTTAATTTATTTCTCTATCAGTTAGTGGGTTGTGATCTGGCGAAGTGCTTCGGGAATAGGAGGCCCCGCTGAATGGTGAAATAGAGAAGGTTCCTCTCTTTCTCTCTTTCTGTTTTCTGCTCCCTCGCTGATTTCCACACACACTCATACTCCCTATCTCTCCCCCTGTGCCCTCACCATCCATTTAGGCAGTGCCTCTGACTAATTTGCCCATCACGCTTGCTGTCTGGTCCTTTACGGTTGAAGATGTTTTGACGTGTCTCTCTCGGCTCGCTCTCTCCACTGGCACTGTCTCCACTATGATTAAGAATATTCTGATAATAAGCAAAATGCCAAGAGTCACCGAACGGCTGAGGAATCTGGAGTGCCACAGCGTGAGAGAGTGTGTTCCCCTGCATCAGTGGAAAAAATGTTTAGTGTGAGCAGTGCATGCACAGCGTTTTCAGTCAAAGGAAATGTAATCCAAGCTGCAGAAGGAGAGGCTTCTAGAGGGCAGATTCTTTATGCAGAAGATGAAAGAGTCATGCACTCTCACAATGTTCATTTATACCTCAGATTTAACATTTAGATCAATGACAAATTGAATCATATCTCCTGCTAATTGTAGGCATTTGTTAGTGGGGGCTCAGGTGGATTTGTGAGCATCAGCATGGATGTAGGTGCCACATGCATATACCCACGTGGTCTTTCTGCAGGGTCTGAGTCAACGCCTCCTGCCATCCAATGGCTCACTCCAGAGGTTGTACTGTTTGACTCTTCCCACAATCTCCTTGGAAAAAAGGGTGTGTCACCGACAGGAAGAATGTGCCAGGCCACCACAGCAGCACCCTTCATAGCCCTCAACCCCCTCCCCTTCTCCCCCCACCTACTCCAACCCCCAACCCCAAACCTCCACCCACTGGACTCACCAAGTGATTAGTTGGGGATTAAAATATTTGCTGGGCAAATATCTGCCTTGGTTGTCTGACCCAACATCATAGTTCAAAGACATGGGCTTAACCAACTTTTCTCTTTACTTGACAAACCATCAAGACATCCCCAGACCACACCCAGTACACAGTCCATGAATGATTTAGAAAGCCCAGTTTTCAGTGAGAAGAAAAAGAAACACCAGTACTTTCATTTAATTGTGAATCTTTGTACTTCAGCTGATTACACTGTATATGCTTATTGAGCGCACTGCATATGGTGCTAAAATGCTGAGAATGCAAATAAAGTGTTGACGGATCATGTGCTCCACTGAAACTGAGGTAATTAGCTAGCGAGGTCTAACGGACATAAAGATGCATGCTGTGGATTACAATGGACACACTCACACAGGCTGCTGGAAAACACGTCTTGTGCAGTGGAGAACGAATATTAAGATTAAGATTAAGATCATATTTAACATTTTTCTTACTATCAAAAAAGCAAATTGAAATTTGTAATGTATAATAACCATAATTAAGTTTGTATAGTTAACTCTTATATTGAGGGCATAATGACATAATGTATTAAGTATATAGCATTGTACATAAATTGACTTTATGTGGCATATCGGATAATATTTGTAATTACATTTTTTGCCTATTTTCAAACATTTATATGCTGTTCAAACAGAAGATTCTACTTATGGGTACCAACAGGTAGGAGCTATTGTGAACAATACATTAATGCTTACAACTCCAACGTTATGACCCATTAATTAGACATTTATATATTAATTATAAACAATAAATATAGTTGACTTAAAGTTAAGTGCAACCCTTTAATGTTTTATGCACAGCTTATGTGAATTTTTGACACAGGTTTGCTCCCTGTCATATAGGCATTCAAACACCCTGGGTTGCCATCAAGACAACCAGTTCCACTTTGTGAGTGCAGAACACAAGACCAGTTTCTAAAGACCAGTCTTATCTAAAATAGTTTCAGAAAAACAGTTCGGAAGAAGAGTTTCATGCAACAGGATTCCTGACGTAAAATGGCTAAGAAATCTAGCTCCTTTGCCGAGATCTCTGAAAAGGAGAGGAGTAGGATCTATGGAGGAAGATCGGCCATGAAAAGGCACTACCCAGAAATTTTTCAGGACAGCCACAGAAATCCAGAGTTCTCTTCCCCTGAAAGGAAGAAGATAAAGATATGCAGACAAAGATTTGCAGTGAAAAGGTCCTTCTCTGAAGTTTCACCTGACAGCCACAGAATCCCAGAAATGTCCTCTCCAGAAAGAAAGGAGGAGTAACCATGGACACAGAGGAGTAAGTCAATGAACAATCAAGTACCTCTGAAGAGCACTGTGGCTGAGGTCATATCTCAAATCAAAATAGAGGTATTCTCAAGTGGCACCAGACACTGCATGGTGACAGAAAGGGTGTCAAAGATCTGGGTCATTGACGACAGTTATGTTTTCGTCGAGGGGAGGAAGCAGCGAATGAGACAGAATTTCGAGTTGAGTTGGCCCCCAGATATTTTGGTGTTCCATGCCGGTGGCAATGACCTTGGACTGATGTCCAGCAAGAAACTTGCATTTCTAATGCAGAGGGATTTGAAACAGTTGCATGCAGACTTTTCTTCAATGCAGATAGCATTTTCTTGCATCAGTGAGCGGCAGGTGTGGAGAACTGGAAAACCAGTGAAGGTCAATAATGACAGGAAGTCCGTCAACAGATTCATGAGAAAGAATGTTCAAGATCTCAGCGGTGAATTGATTGAATATCCCTTCCTGAAATTTTATGACTAGAAAATGTTTCTGCCAGAAGTGCACCTGACCAAAGCTGGAAAACCATTTTTTTTTACCAGGATCCTCAGCACGTTGAAGAAGAGTCTTCAGAGGTTTTCTTCAGAGCAGTGTGTTTGACTGCACTGCAGCTTTACTGACTGGCCTCCTGGTTTGGATCCATGTGCCATTCTGTACATAATTGTAACTTTAAATACTGTAAATAGGATTGTTGTCTGTGTATTTGTCAGTCGTTGTGAAATGAATATAAATGTATTGAACTGCATTGCTGCAATCATTGGTATTAACATGTGTAATATGATTTGCTACTTTCAAATGGTTTTGTGTGTTGGATCCTCTTTAAATTTTCTATAATCCATTTTTCTGTTATTTAAATTCTTATTCTTATTTGTTTTTCTTTTCCTCTTTCGTCCTTCCTTGATACTTCTAATATTGTTTTATTGCTGTAAAGTGCACACACACCCCAGTGTGAATTGCACTTTAAATGAACTTTGATTTTGACTTAACTAAAAAGGGATTCTGTCTGGTGGTGCAATGCCTGTAGGGACAAAGCAGAGTAATAAATCCAAACAACAAATAATTTTAAGGTTCATAATTGGCAGTAGTGTTTAAAATTGTATTTTATTTGATATTTCTCAATCATTTTTTTGTCCTTTCATTTTAGCTCAAAATAGTTGTATACAACCTTTCACATACTAATTAAAGAAACATTACACTGTGAAATAATCTATATGACATTATGAGATCAATTGTTAAAGCGTCACTGTGTAAGCAGAATTTCCCTGATGTAGCTGTTTAAGATGGAACCAGTTTGAGCTATTTCATATAGAGCCCAAACAAGTGGTTGGGCCCCTCCAAAAGGTCGAGGGTCCAAGGGCTTGAGGGGTGATTAATGAGAGAGAAAAGAAGAAGAAAACAAACTTTGAGCAGTTTTTGACATTAAACCATGTGAAATGTTTAAAAGGGTAAATGTCTCTTTGGTGTAAGTGCGAACAACTCATAGACAACTGAAACATGACAGTTACAACTACACACTTTATACAAGATCTCACAGGACAAAGAGGTTGGAAACCATTGGTTCAATCTTATATATTACTATTATTATTGTAAGCTTATTTTAACCTTTGTGTAAAATCTTAATCTAAAGCTGTCAAATAAATGTTGTGGAGTAAAACATATAAGTAAAACATACAATGTTCCTCCTGAAATGAGGAAACATTGTCATTAGGATAAAAGAATAAAGTAGAAGAATAGAAAAACTCATGTAAAGTACAAGTACCTAAAAAATGTATTTAAGCACAGTACAGTACAGAGTAAATGTATTAGTTCATTTCAGTCTTTTGACATTTCAGAATGATGGAGGTAAAGTTTTACAGTGTGCCCCTTCTGCTACTTTTCTTGAGCTGTTATCAATTAATTACAATATATTAGTGTCCTGTAAAAAATAATCCTCAGATCAGACAGAATATTTGTGATTTCATACAAAACTGAATTTTTAAATGTTTTTATTCTAAATGTATTGAATATGTGAATAAAATACCTACCTGACTTGTAGGCTGTCAAAGTTTGTCCAATATATTAATGTGTTCATACCGTGTGCCAGACAAAAGGAGCTGCAACAGCCCCCATGACTACACTAATAATGATGATAACAGGTGTTTGTTTTTTTTTATTCAACAATGTAAGAAAGGGCAACTAAACAGGCTCATAAAGATGCTCAAAACTGAAGATCTAACATTCTGGTATTTAGGAAATATTTTCCAAAAGAAAAAGTTCAATTAATGGATATTCTTTGGCAGGTAACTAAACTTAAGATTAAACCACTAGAGACACTCACTGCTAAAATAACTCTTTTGATGTTCTTAATAAATGAAAAGATTTTTTTTTTTATGAGATTTACGAGGAAACATTTTTAAATTTCCACATAAATTGCTGAATGCAGGGGAGATGAAGAGAAGCTGCCAAGTACATTATTACCCCTCAGGGCCAAACAACATGCACCCCTGAGGACTTACATCACTCAGCAAATTAAGCGCGGGCTCTGTGGCTGGGGCCGTCCACCTCAGCAGCCTCCACCTCCCCGCTGAACAATACAACCTGCACTACCACCGCAGAGCATTCATCTCAGCTCTATGCCTGGTCTTGTTATTCCTTTATTATGAGTCCTGGCCACTAACTCAGGGGGCTAATATTGTTTTGCTTCCGACGGTCATTTGGCACTGAGTGTTCTTAATTTCTTGTGCCCCCTCTCTCCATCCTACCTTTTCTTTGTGTCTCATGTGGGTGGGGGCAGACGAGGCATGTCGGCAAAATGCAAAGGTTTAATTACTTTTTGTTGAATTAATTAAGGAGGAAAAACTTGTTCTTAGGGAACAAAAGTGAGGCTGGCTGGAGGCAGTGGTCGAGAATGGGCGTGGGGCACAGGGAAAGCGTCATAGTAGCCTGGCAGCCTCAGAGGATTTAATTTAGAGTGGGTCTCCTGGAGGGCCCATCTACTGGAGCTCTGGGCCCCAAATCGACCACTCGGAGGTTCTTATTGGTACCAAGCCTACAGCTATCCATCACTGTCACACCACCCTCATGAAAACCAAGGCACACTGCAGAGAAAATGCATCAACACTAGTGGTTTCAGGAATCTAGAAGCCACTGTCTGCAGGGTGTGTGCGTTAAACCTGAAAATATAACATAAACTTCTTCCTGTGCCCGCAGACAGTTTGCTGCAAATTTTGTTAGAATAAACAATTGAGAGAGAAATATGACTT
Source organism: Scomber japonicus (assembly GCF_027409825.1). Classification (NCBI taxonomy): domain Eukaryota; kingdom Metazoa; phylum Chordata; class Actinopteri; order Scombriformes; family Scombridae; genus Scomber; species Scomber japonicus. Next base: position 17,531,688 of record NC_070593.1, on the reverse strand, counting down.
GTGATGTTACTATGCTGCATAGCCTGGAGCTGCTCCATTGACACAACAGAAAGTGAATTTGTTGATACATCAAATGTTTGTTTTAGTTTTTACACCCTGAGGGCTGGGAAGTTTGAACCAGAAAATGTTTGTGCGTACTACTACAGTCACTTAGCCTACAGATTAGGAAGAAAAGGAAACTATTGTCTCCCCTTTATGGCCACAAGTTACATTGTGAATGATCAGTAAACTACAGTCTAGTAGGAAACACAGGTAACTCGAAAATATAAAAGACCAACTTGTTTTCTACATGAACATTCACCCTAAATAAAGTAACAGAGAGTTAAGCTTTTACCACCCACTGTTCTGCCAGCAGGATGATTGCATTTTTCATGTACTGCTACAGTTTCATTTTTAAATCAATATGATATGATGATAGATCATGGTAGAGTTAAGTGTTACAGCAGCCACCTGACATAAATGAAAATACAAAAACAGTGAGGTAGGTAAAAAAAAATTAAAAAATAATAAAAGTCAGTACTGGTACATCATTCTTTTTTGTGATTGAGGAATAGTTTAGCACTTTGGAAACTATGTTTATCCGTGTTCTTGCAGAGAATATGATGAGAGGCTCAAGATCTTGCTTGCCAAACTAAGAATCTTCTGATGTCCCTGAAAGAATCTCGATTTACATTTTGTTTGGACATCTACATTGTGATGTGATAGGCACACCAAGGTTCAAATCAGGGACAGGAGGAAACATTGTCTCAGCAAATACATAAGTATTTCCAAAGTGTAAGCTGCATATTGGAGTGCACTTGTGAGCCAATAAATCCAGATAAGAGAGAGAATCCGGACTGAAAAGTCTGGACATAGATTAGATTCCTCGATTGCAATCATGTGGTTGAAAAATACCTGAAAAGATCACTTAAAGGGGAATATAATTTAATTAAAGTTATAAACTGTACATGCAACCCCATGTACACAAAGTTAATTCAGTCTACTGTATTTGAACATTCACTAAGATGTGATGAGGTAACATGTGTATTGGCGATAGTGAGCTTTTTGCTAGTAGGTGGAGTTTGTTACCTTTGGACACTGGGAGGCTAGGTGTTTTCCCCTGTTGCCCCCTTCTTCCAGTTTTATGCTAAGCTACGCTAAACTAAACGGCAAGCAAGATAACTACACGATGTGCTGCAGTGTATTTGTTTTTTGTGTTTTTGTGCTTGTGGCAAAGGGGGAGGGGAAGACTGTTTGAATACTACATCCAAAGTGTGCATGACAGAAATATCACCAAATTAGATGTCTCTAATCCCTCGGGAATATGAATTAGCCTGGAATGAATCAGTCCTCAAATGAGTAGGTGTTTTGAGGAAAGAGAGGCACTGATATAACATGCTGAAGCCAGTAAACAGCAATCCACAATGAAAATACAAAAAGGAGAGCGAGTGAGGCTGCCAGAGGAAGATGCCAATGAGATCTGAGACATTACATTCAGTATCACAAACAATGAGATAGTGCCATTGTCAACTGAGGATTTTTCGTCTCATGTTTCTTACCTTTTGGCTTAATGTGTACAAAATCTTAGGAAAATATGGCACAGTTTTCGCTCAGTTTCTTGAGGAGGGTTTTGCTTTTGTTTCATTTGTCAGTACATCTAATATATGAAGTTTTAGTTCCAAAATGACAATTAAATATAGACACTGAAAGGTATTTCCACTCTTTGTAATGAAGATTGCTGGATGAAACTGCCTCACACTGGTTAAACTGCTTTGATGTTGAGATGGAAAAAAATGAATTTTAGTTTTTGTGATTTAGTGGAAGTAGGCTAAATGGAACCGGTAGATATGTTCATGTCGTCACTGCCAGTGATTCAGTGATCAAAGCTGCTACTTCTGCAGCCTTTGGGTTTGTCAGTGTGTGTGAGCCGGAGAGCTGGGGCTGAACTAATGCCTACCATCGCCAGGGTGTAGAGTTTCTCCTACCGGGTGGCCGTGCAGCCCCTTAGCTCTGTGTCTCCCCATGTGTCTGCCCACCCACATTATGGAGGTGTTCAAATCTCCATTGGGACAAATCTGCATCTCTCTGGCCCATGGCTCCCTCTCTCCCTCCTCTCTCTCTCTCTCTCTCTGTTTCTTTCACTCTCCATTGGCTGGTAAGTGGCTGTGATGGCAGCCAAAGTTAGCACTACCTTTACAGATGATCCTTTTAAGAAGCTTCAGACTGTTTTTAGGGTAAACAAAGTGGCACACAGTCCTTTACCTTTCTTCTCTTCTTTCCTACACTAAAAAGTAAAACACTGTATACAGACATCACCAAAACACAGAAATGTCCAAGCTGGAATACAGTGGGGCTCCCCTGCCAATGTTCTGCAGCCATGCTAATGAATTCCCAATTTAAAGTGGGTTAGCGTAGCCTGTAATCTAAAAGTGTGCACTTTTTTAGAGGCACCATCTTCCCCTTTAATCACACTATCAAGTTGTAAGATCAATAAAGCTTAGCACTTAAGCTCTGTTTTATTTTAGGGAGGAAAATGGAGGCAGTGTACCCTTGAAATGTTCTTACTGGCACATGTGAATTTCTTTGCACTCAAATTAAGCAGGATTAAGGGGTGTGAGGAGGGGGACAGAGAGGGACAGGGGGGAAGCACCGGCCTCTTCAGACTCATGTGACAATGGCTGAGTGTGGTCAGCCAGACTATCTGTCCAGCAGCAGCCAGACGTGGGAGCTGTAATGTTTTCTTCTGTTAGCACAGAAGGAGCACCTCACAACAGTGATACGTATAGACGGATGAGTGACGAATTAAAAAAAAATAAAGTGTCTCAGTGAGGTGTTGGCTACCACTACTCTAGAACTGCTTCAATGCACTTTGGCAAAGATGCTCAAAGTCTCTGAAACTCGACTGGAACACCATTCCTCTAAAAGATATTCCCTTATTTGAAGTTTTGATGAATGTGCTCTGCATTCATTATGTTTCTCTGCTCTTTTATTCAGGTTTTTCCTTTAAAGTGATGGTTTGACATTTTGGGAAATATGCGCATTTGGTTTTTTTTGGAGTGTTAAAAGACAAGATCAATATCACTCTCATGTCTGTATGATATGAACAATATGTTAATTAGTGAACCTCAGAGGTTCTGGAAGGATGGTTCTATTACCTTTGGATGGAGCCAGGCTAACTGTTCCCCCCTGTTTACAGTCGTTGAGCTAAGCTAAACTAAGTGGCTGCTGAAGGAGGCTTCATATTTAACATACAGACATGGCAGTGGAATCATCTACCTCGCAACAAGAAAGCAAATGAGCTAATTTCCCCAAAATCCAAACGATTCCTTCAATATTACACAAACAGTTTTAGCCTCTGATATTAACTCAGTACCTGTGGGTAGTTTTGTAAATTCTCTCAAAAAAGGCCCAATTTCTGAATGAACAACAACTCAATCATTACATGCTAACGTATTAGCACTAAATATTCGTAGCTAAATGAAACTTTTCTCTCTTTGAAAATGCCAGGCAGTGGATATTTCACAATGTTTCACTTTTGCCTCTTCAAATCCCCACAGGAATAATTTACACAGAATTACAGAGAGAACTTATACAGTTACATTATTAAGTAGATTTACATCACCATAACCTCTCTACTGAGAGACATATACTCAATAGAAGTCAATATAGACATATTAACAAATTATATCTGTGATTATCAACTGTGTTGCTGAAAGTAAAGCGTAAAATGGACAGCATAAAGAATGTCTGGTATGGAGCAACAGCTTTATATAATAGTTAGCGATGTTTGGTGTGACTAAAGAAGGATGCAGTTGCTGAAGGACGTCTATAGGTTGGTGTGCTTTAAAGATGGAGAACGATTTAAAGAGTAACAGAACTTGGGGCAGTGGTGCCTCAACCAAAACAGATTAGCCTCTTCAGCCAAGCTTCATGATAACCTTCCTTCTCTCTCTTTTTTCCTGTCCTTTTTTCACTCTCTCACACATGCACGCACGCACACACACACACCACACACACACACATTGCTTGCTCATGTTGACCGAGAGCAAATGAAAGCAGCCAGACCTAGAGAATGGATGAGGCTGCGGCCATAGTGTGAGGAGGGGAGGAGGCCCCAGTGTGCTGAAATAGCTTAGGCTCCAAAAGAAATGAGATCCAGGCACTTATTTGTCAGGGTGTCTGCCTGCTCTTTCCCCGTCTCTGCACTGTGTGAATATGCATGAGGATTTGAGAGGTATAAATAGCAGAGGTGTCCATATTGCCACTGCGTTTTCCATCAGCACAGAGAAAGGCTTTAATGGGCTTATTATGAACCGCATTACATCACCAACGGCCAATTACAAATTCCTTAAGGGAAAAGGAAAGGGAGAGCTTACTGTTGGGCAAAGTTTATGCAGCTGACAAGTCACATGGCCCCAATGTTTTGGTTTAAGTGGAGGCATTGGTGACGGTCCTATAGGTGTCATGTAATAGCTTTGTGTGGAATAATGTATGTCACTCTATTGTTACCATAAATGAGAAAATATGCACTTGTTTCTTCACCTGTGCCAGAGAAAACATAATTAACTGGTTTACAAATTTTGTCGAGTCTGTCTTAAAATAGTCAATAGTCAGAGAGTTTTGCATGCTGTCATCATTCTTCCTGCTCATACTGAGAATTCCTTAAACATTTCAATGTAAGTCATAGGGGACAAAATCTGCAGTCCTTGATTTATGCAAAAATGTATTCCAAAGTTTATTTGAAGCCTAAATGAGGCTACAGCTGCCCAAACTATGTGGATATTCTCCAAAGTTACAGTCGTTTAAGTACACATTTCCCTCCTATAGCCAACTCTTCAATGTTTTTATAATCATCTGCTCTAGTCTTTCATGTATTTAAAAACCCAAACTAATAGATAACTTTGTCTGAGATTGCTGTCACCACCGCAATATAAAGAATTGAAAAATCATATTTACAAAATTCAACAGTAATGTATCTTTCCAGAAACAATGTCCTTGTTACTGCAGATAATCCAGAGATGTGAACACTGTGAACAGTTTTCAAGGGAACTATTTTCTACCAAAGGAATATTGTATTTTGTGGATATTTCAGAGTAATTGGGACATTATTTCTGGAAAGAGTTCTGAGTTTCGAGAGATTTTCTCAAAAGCCCTTTTGTTATCTTACTCTATCACCACAGTTTTGGTTTTATATTGTAATAGTGAAATGGATTATGCCATAATAACTTTAGGTTTTGCAGAATATTAGTGTTGTTATCATTATTTTTCCTTAAACTTCAGTTTTCTTTTATCTCTTTGTGAAAATACTTCTAAAATGCCCATTTGTTATTCCCTTGTTCCCCATAGTCTTCTTCTCATTGTTTACCTGATTCATACAACGAAATTACACAATGAATCGCGGGCTGTTTTACAAAGTATTACTGTTTTTTAGTTGTCACTGGTGTTTTAAGTCTTGTTGGAGAATCTGATCCTCCTGTGTACTTCTGAATACAATCTTTGCTTATGGTGTTTAAATTTGTTTAGCAGCGTGCACCCTGGCCCACTTCTACCCCTAGTTCCTGATGGGGATTCGCTCAGTCAGACTTCTGCTCCAGTTTATCCTCACAGTTCTGTCTTTGACCCACTTTGATTCACTTCATTCATTGTCCCATTAGAACCAGCTCTGAACATGGTGACATGGGATGAAACAAAACTGGAAGAATTATGGATATATCAGTGGAAATATTCTGTACAGCCATCCCACGGGGGAATGAAGAGATGGGCTTGATGTTGCATCATCAGAGGATGGCAACTACATGGTAAACGGTGCATTCAAGGAGAGCATAGAAGGTCAGGAGCAGAAAGCTCCCTGTATGGCTGAAGAGAATGAGTACAGCCGTGGGAGATTAACATGTGAGATACAGCCAGAGCCAGTGTAGGAGAGAAAGAGAGAGTGAGATAAGTTGAGGAGGGTGGGTGAGGGGGAGATGAAGCAGTGATCTCATGATAAGCCTGATAGAAAGAGGGCTCAGAGTTCTCCCAGGGAGCAGGTCGAGGGAGGCGGATGGATGCAGCAAACATCACATCGGGCACCCCTGCCATCAGCAGGACCCCAGCACCAACAGAGGGCCTGCCGCCGGGTAGGTGCCAGTGCAGATGCAGATGAACGAGTGACTAGAGAAACAATTGGGCAGGGGGCAGCAGGCTGGGCATGAGGGGAGGCAGATAGAAGGAGAGAGGGAGCTAGGGAGAGGGTACCATCCCCGCCGCTCTTTATCGCAGCCATTGATCGTGGCGTGTGTGCATTGATCCAAGTCGACCATCTGCTACAGTTAGATAAGCGTGCGAGGGCCTGGGCATTGTGCTGTCACTCATGGAGTGTGCACTAAGAGAGAGAGAGAATGAGCGAGATAGAGGGAGAGCGAGATAGAGAAAAAGGGAGTGGTGATGTTGAGGAAGGAGGGGTGCTTTGGCTGCAGGGAATTATGGGGGCAGGATTAGCCTCCTCACTTGCAGGAAACAGAATTTTAAACGGCTGTCTCCTGGCTCCCTCACACAGACACACACACACCACCCCCCTGTGTCTTCTCTCCCTGCCCCCACCCTGACTCCTCATACACTCTCTATTACAGTGAACTTCATCAGAGCAGCTCCAGTTTGTGTGTGTGTGTGTGTGTGTGTGTGTGTGTGTGTGTGTGTGTGTGTGTGTGTGTGTGCCCCCAGAGGCCACACAATGGATCGTCTTGATGACTTCAGTGGCCTTGAGCTTTGGCCCTCATCTCTCACCTACTTTCTTGCTCCTCTTGCCTTGGTGGCTCCAACAATAATTAGATAGGGAACATCGCTTCATCAAGATGTCTCATTTCATATTCAAGTCTCATCATCATCATCATCATCATCATCATCATCATCATCATCATCATCATCATCATCATCAACATCATCAGCATCAGCATCAGCATCATCAGCACCATAATAATCTTCCTGGTGACTCTTATCAGATGCCTATACAGTACATCTTTCACGTTCCTTTGTGAGGATTTCTGATGAAATGTAGTTTCTAGAAATGGATTAAAAGACATCAAATTTGGACAAAACTACAAATGAATGAATGACTGCAGCCTGATTACAAAGGCTTACATCCACTTTGTCCCATGTGGTAATATCCAAATGGGTGAATCTTGTTTAAGGACCCTGAAGTGAGATCCACATTTGCTTGATCATTTCTGAAAAATCACTTTTGATCCACCAGCAAAAAGAGTCCTTGGAAGCTACAATCCCCACTTTTTTTTTTAGTTGTTCACATTTGGCTGCCTTTTTGTTTTACTGGCTAATCCAGCAGGATTTAGAAAGAAACAATATGGTGTATCACAGTCGGTATTTGTGTACAACGGTAAGCCCATGTGCATTCGGCTGAGTGGCACCTGTCCTCTTCCCTCTGGCCTGCAGTCTTTCTAGAAAATGGAAAATATGGAGGATTCGGGAAATATTTCGGTTGCCAGGGAGACCTATAAAAGAGCAACTGCAGCAGCATCAGGGCCCGACCTGAGGGGGAGAGTGGCAGCAGAGGGAGCGTGTGTTCTTGCAGCGAAGGAGTCTACCATGCCCCCACCCTCACCCCAGAGCTCGCCCTATCTTCTGTGCAACTGTCTTTAAGTCTATTCTGCTCTGTTGTTGCAACTTTTTCTTTGCTCCATTTTCCTCTTTAGAATTTGCACATTGGGGTCCAACGCACAAGACCGCTGCTTTGTGGGAGGGTGGGGGTGTTTTTGATGTGAAGGCGAAAGTGGTATGGAGGGATTAGTGTGGCCGGTTGGATCATCTTACAGCCGCCGACCCCCCCCAGACTCATGGACAATGGGGATTAAAACTTCTCTTATTCTTCGGCCCCAAACGGCAGGATGACAAAGACAGTATTCCTCTGGGTCTTTTAACACCGGGCTGCACAGCTGAAGTTGTGGACGGGGCGGGGGTTGGGGGCCTGGGCAGGGGTCTTATACAGAAAATTAATCCTATGGAATTTTCTCCTCATTGCAAATGGAGATTTGTAGCTTTTGCCTTGCTATCTTGGCCAATTCCACATAACGCATCAGTGTCACTCAATAGAGGATAACAGCATCCGGTGGAATGAATGTTTATATCTGAGGCACCCAGGGGCCAGACACAGCTGATACGCATCTACATCCACGCAGCAGCACAGCTTCAAAGGCAAGGTGTCAATGGCTCATTTGGAATAGATGTGATAGTTTAATTATATTTCACTTACACTGGCGTCCCACAGCACAGCTCCTTTACCAATTACAAGGCCCAGGCAATAGTCACCATGTCCAAGACACTGAATAGGCCGTGATTTTTTCCTCATCATTTCACTCAGCAGTGCAGGGGTGTAATTCTCTGCACAGGGGCAGTGAAGGTGTTTCTCATCTTAAATTGAGTATTGTGAATGCCAGGCCATCACACAAATCATCTGAATGTCAATCACCTGACTATTATACCTTACCTACCCATCTGACTCTGACACGTGTCAACAAAAGGCTACTTCTAGGTTCAATTATGCCAGGGTCTAAAATCAGTCTACCATCTTCACATTGTATTGTCTTGTTGTTGTTGTTGGTTGGGTTTATCCCACTGGAGGGAACTCACAATGTCACTCTGTTCTCTTTCACTGATGAATGGAAATATATAATGTTGTCTTTGGGGGTTGACGGCGAGCAATTTCCAACAACAAATGACATACTACCCCCATCCTCCATCCGGGTGTGTGGCAAAATTTCTCTAATAATAAAAAAAGCATCTTTTGATTGTGAGGGCGGGGATATTTTAAATATATGCATATTATCTTTCTCTCTTTCACCCTAGCCTCTCTCACCCCCTCCCCCTCTCTCCTATCGCTCTTCCAACCCCCCCTCCTCTCTCTCTCTTTCTGTCTCTCTCTCTCTCTCTGTCTCTCTCTCTCTCTCCCTCTCTCTCTCTCTCTCTCTCTCTCTCTCTCTCTCTCTCCTACCCTCTTCCCTCCTCTGTTTCTCTTGCTCTCTCATTCCCCCTCTCTCTCTTTGCAGTAAATAAAAGATTAAAATGACTGTTCTAAAAACACCGACTGGTCACCAGAAGATAATTGTTTCAGCTTTGTTTACTGTGCGTGAATGTTTTCTCCCTTTTTAGTCCTTTTTTCTTTTTCATTGTGTCCATAATTAAAATTCCTTTATTTTCAAAGTAGTTCTAAAAGAGGGAGCTAAATTGCCTTTTCTGTGTTTATGTTGTCATTGGCCCACTGTCGGGAAGGGTAGAGGAGGGGGAGGATGGGAGACAGCAGCAATGTCCTTGGGCTGGATGGTAGATCAACTTTTTGTGTATAGTAAATGCCATATGTGCTACGTGTGTGTGTGTGTATGTGTGTATGTGTGTGTGTGTGTGTGTGTGTGTGTGTGTGTGTGTGTGCTGTTATTGTTGTATATGTATTTGTATATGTATATGGGAGAGTAAGTCCATACATGTTTTTATGTCCACTCAGAGGTACACATCTGCTACCATCAGATATTGTGTTAATGCTAAGATTTAAAAAAACAAAACAAATTCAAATTGTGCTTCTGAATTAAATTCCCACCTGTCTACTGTGAGGAGGCGCATGCTGGGTGGGCTAATCTAATATCTTCAAATTGGTCGTTATACACAATTGAGGTGTTGATGGATCCCAAAACAACAGTATGTAAATGGGAATGAAAATTACAAGAGCCACTCTAACACCTTATAATGAACACCGCATCTCCTCAAAAACACACTGCACAAACACTGACCTGAAACATGCTTATCTAGCACAGGCGGCAGAAATGAATTTCCGGAAGCCTGACTTTCATGCATTGATGAAGTCACAGTGTAGCTCCCATTTGCCTTCCACAACCAGGCCCTAAGTCTGTGCCTCCTCCACCGCCTTCTCAGGCAATGACAGAACTGAGAACACATTTGATGATCAGGGAACTCATTAGAAAAAGGTGACAATGAGCTTTCACAACTCTGAATTTCCACCAGCCAATTTTCCAATCTCCCGTTGCTACCCAGAGCATGGCCAGGGAGACTGACGTGGGCTGCCTTTGAATGATACCAAGACTTCTGGAAGAAGAGATCAGAGGGCCTTTTGCCCCTGATTCAAGCCTGCAAAGGCCAAGACCAACACTATATTATAAGCCCTCATATATAACTCACCCACAGGTCCGAGAACAAGAATGTTCACGCATACATACACTTCACACAGATACCCAAAACCCAAAGACAAGCTCCTTCATGATCACAGTCCCCTCACCCCTGCACGCAGTGCTATCCCTCTTCTGCTTAGCCAGGCACCCATAATTGAATCTCAGGTTGAGATTAATTCTAGGAGCTGCACTTGACTCGGTCAAAAACAACTATTACAGGGAGGCAATGTATTTTTTTACACAGCACTTCACATTGATTAGGCAATGTGCAGCGATGAGAGATGCATTGGATTCTAGATGACTGTCATTTGCATTAAATGAGGGGTTTGCTGCATCCAGGGGAGAGGTGCTGCCTGACACCAAGCGGAACAGACTGAATAGCGCTTTCCATAATGTACTGAGAGTGAGACACACCTACATGCACAAGTGCACATGGAAACAGAAGCGTACAGGTTTGTATGCATATAAATGCCAAACTCTATATACCACATATGTAAACACATTTGGTTATATTGTATGGGTTTAGTAACATAAATAAGGGTTAAACTCAATAAAATTAAAGAGTTCACTGCCCTTAGTGGAGGTCGGTGGGGTTTGAACAAGGATTTAAGCTGAAAAATAGTTGATTGCATTGATATGATCATAGGATCTTGAATTGTACCTCCACTGTTGTCATTCCAAAAGATCAATGACAAATCGTGAGGGCAGCTAGTGGTCCAGGGAAAGCTACGGCCTGTTTCATTAAAGCGTGAAAATAAATAGAGGGGTGAGAGGATGGAGGGAAAGGAGGGAAGGCAGAGCTAGTTGGAGGGACTGAAAAAGGCCCTCTTTCAGTTTTGAATGAGAGCAAGAGAACGTTTTTCTTGCCTCCTCCCGTTGTGCTGTCAAACTCGATCAGCACTGAGGAGCAGTGACGCTGCTCGCATCCCAGACTCCCCCTCTGCACAATGGAGTCTGCGAGGACCCACCATGCATTTCACATTCAATTTAGCCCTCCCCGGGACATGGCTGTCAGGGTCAGCATCAGTGGTATTAGACAAGGCTGGGGGTGGAGGCCAATGTCTTGGACTGTGGCAGGTTTCAAGGGGAGGGGGGGTGTAATGACAATGCTGATGGGTTTTGGCCCATAGTCCAAAAAAGGGGTGCTGGTGTTGGTCAGGTTGGAGGGAGGTCGACGGGGACAGAAGATCCAAGGAAAATGGACAGCAGATTTGGGGTGAAAATGGGGGTGATGGAGGGTGGCCTCTTCCCAATAATAAAAAACTCAAAAAGAAAGGTCTGGCTAGATCCTTTATTCGACAGAGCTTATGCTGCTTTCCATGGGGTCCTCAATGGAAGCTGGGAGACTGTTACTCTGCCGAAGCCCATTAGCCAGCATTAGGAGCGTCCACACACCCGCACAAGGAGATTTGAGACAAACCCTAAACAGCCCACAATAACCGCGAGGTACAAGCCTTGAGCCTTAAGACCTCGGCTTGGCCCAAAAGGGCCTTGAATAGACGCGCCCCAAATCATGTTGTTGAACAAATCAGGTATTAAGGAGAGAGGAGTTTGTCCGAATTTACTTTCCCTAAAGACTTTAGTTAAGCTAGTTACTGCGGAGCTTTAGTTAGGCGTCGGTTGCTTGTGTGTGATGGTGCATGTGTAAGGGGCCATCATTCTTCAGACATCTTACACTATGACACCCTACAACCCCCCGGCAACATAAACCCTTCCCCTCAGCCTCACAAATATCAGACTGCCGCGCCAAAGCCTAAATTCACCCACTCCAAACAATAGGCTGCTATTGGCAATTAAATGGCATTTGGCGATCCAGGGTGCAAGTTAATGGTATTACTGTTGCAATTCTTCCCCTGAATGGCAAAAAGGATTTCCCTCTCCACCAATAAAGCACTACTCACTATCTTACCAGCATTACATAGCTTACCTTGAGCTTATGATTCACGGCCTTCCGATTACCATTTGAATATTTCCCTTTTCTGGGGAAGTGGCAGATGTAGTTTGAGGTGCCGCTGGGCCACAAGCTCTTCATGGATGAGGAACCGGGCTGTCGTCACCCATCGCAGGCCTGTCGGTCAAGCTAGCCGGTGCTCTCCCACAGCCGTGACTGGACAACCACCCAGGTAGACTGGCTGTACTCTTTGCTTACATTACTGGATTTGTCACTCACACTCTATAGAAACTTGAAGCATCAAGACAACCTGTTAAACACGCATCAGTAGCCTTTTATGAATACTGTCAATGCTGTCAGGTGTGATGGATGCTTTACAATTTCTTGTCTATAAATGTTGATATGGTATGTTGGGAGGCAAAATAAAATGAATGAATGAATTGAACTTGAACTAGAGCAAATGTTTTAACTAAACGTGACTCATAAAAGCCTTTATAATACCACGTTTATACCATTTAACATTCACCCAATTATGTTTTTATTCAGTTGCTACTTGGAGCAACATAGATAAGTGTGAGACAGAGGCAGAGATAAAAGAGAGGCATTTTTATTCCTCACCAGCGGTTAAATAATTTGCTCAATTTTCTCCAATATGTCTCCCAACTCTTTCTTTGCTGCTCTTGTTTGTCCAGAGATCCGGTTTGGCAGGCGCCTATTCTATGGACAAGATGCTTTGAGAGGAATATGAAAAGACAGATTTAAAGGTGACGGCTGGTCAGAGGGGGGAGCGAGAGAGAGAGAGCCTGGTTATCACAGCTATGTGACTACATTTAGAAAGCTACCTCCCCTTTTCACCCTTAGCTGAAATGAACAAGAGAGAGAATGCTGAAATTTAACAAAGTCACAGCTAGAAAGGTCTGGTCCTAACAAAGATGAATGAAATGATGAAAGGAACTGAAAAGCTCCAAGGAAATATCTAATGTATTTCTCTTCTGCTTTATTCATTCACACCTTTATTATGGTCTGCGGCACATTCTCAAAATATAACGTGAGCCTCGAACTTTATTACAGAGCAACTACCAAGCCTCAGACGGATGTGTGCTGAAATATAATCTCCCCACTTATAAAGAACAAAAAACAAAAAGAAAAGATTTTTGTTGTAGGGGCCAATTAAATAATGATTCCCATTGAAGGAGCAGGGATGATGGTAGGCCAAGGACAATATGTAGGAAAGGCTCGGAGATCAGCTGAGGGCTTGTTTATAGATTTGGTTCCCACAAGCACTAGAGGGGCTCCCTTAACTTGACAGACCAAACAGATCAGGCGGAGAACAGAGCAGACCCTGTCAATAGTGAGGATTATGGGAACGGCTGTTTGGCCTCCTACCATTTTGCCCGCCAGAAGACACAAGAGGGCTCCAGTTTGATTCAGTTCCACTCTTATTGTCAAGTGTCTCTGGCGCTAAACAGGCCCAAGCACTGGCCGACAGACTGACAGAGATTTGGCCATTGACCTACTGTAGACTGAAATGCAATGACTCAGACTGTTGCCTTTTTAAAATAGGAATATTTGAATTAGTCAAGCCACAATGCACTCAGATGATTATCAATTCATAAACCACTTGAAAATCATGGAACTGACGTTACATGAAACATCATCACTACAGCAAACTGGGAGCTATTCTCTTTCACGCTCAATTAACGTCCATAAAAATATGTAAAAATGTATGCACTCTGCTTCCCAAACACGGTACTTTTAAACTGCCCTTCTATAATCACCAATGTGCATTCACAGACTGCAGAAAGATGCGTCTCACTAGTATTGTTCTGCTCCTCTGGGACCTGACTGGTATTGCAGTGCAGTTTAAGCCATTTCAGCCACAGCTATGATCTTAATTAGCTACACCTAAAGCCCATCTCTTCCCCAGACAAGTCTAATTAAGCCCAGCGCCTTTCCCCAGCCAGAGCCCCACTGCTGGCTGAAAGGGAACCCACAATCTCTTGTCCGAGGATTACAACCTGGGATACATCACAGGCAATCATCTTTCCCCACAGTCTCAAAACCCTTGGTCGCTGCCCCCCCATCCCCGTTTCATGAAAGGCACAATACTATTTCCCCACTAATTTGCTGTGTGTGTATTAAACAGCCTCTTCAACCAAGTCAAAGAGGAGAATCCCTCTCACAGGAGTCTTAATAAGTCCAGGGCAGAGAGGCTAACCATGTAGCAAAGAGCAGTTGTTCCTTTGTACATGGCAGCAGTCGCTCAAGCTAAACAGCTTGTTATTAGTAGATGGGGGTGTAGTTCTTCTGCATTAGCTCAAACACCGTCTCTTGCCTTCCTTGTGAGGATCCAACTTTGTGTGAATGCACTGAAAGGCATGCTTTCTTAATTGGATAGTTCCCTTAACCCTGCAAGGATCTTTGATCCTTATTGTAAACTTTCATTGTTGTCCATCAGTCTTACAGCAGCTACTGCGATTGCTTGGTCTCATCTTAGCATCCTAAACTCCTTAGTGTTAGTATCAGCTCAAGCTCTTAGCGCTGGATAAGCCCTTGCTAATGTCATAATGGTGATGATTTGGCTGAGCCCTCCGGCGTTATGTCAATTCAGTCGAGGGAAGTAAGAGCCACAATTAACAGAAATTAGCTAAATGCTATTGAGTGGTTCTGCGTATTTGAGGGCAGGGTGCTGACCCTCACAACCATATACTGGGTTGCCAATCAATTATATTTTCTCTGCTGCAGGCCAACTTCATGATTATGAGATCCAAGTAGCTGTTAGCAATAATCTGTGGAGTCTGGATGTTTTCAATACGCCGAGAACAGATATAAGTACACATTTTTTAAGGAACTTGCTGCACTGGCTTCATACTTACATATACATTTCTGTATTAGACACATCAGAAAATCTGTATATCTGTAGCTATTTAAACCCAAACCATTTGTATAGTACAGTACTTGTAGCCATGGTGGATGGTGTTATTGGCTCCACTCTCAGCTGAAACAGCTGAAATGACTCACACGCACTCCCACTTTGAAGTTCCTTAACAGACTTGTGGGTCAGACCTCCTGAGGAGAGAGAAAGACTCAATTCATAAGGGTGCAATAGAAGTGAAAGTAGAATATGCTTCATGTCCAATCACTGGAGGGGGGCCTGAGGAAGAGCAAGTGTGTGAGGCTAGAAGTGAGACTGCTGCAGGAAAGATGGAGCGGAGCAGAGGAGTGTGTGGTGATCTCCTGCAAGGAGGCCAGCCCTGGGTGGTTCTCACTGAAAGCCTATTTGTGGATGAAAGTGCAGCAGCCCTGGGGTCCACTCGCACAGAGAGACGAGGCCAGTGATTAAGGGGGCGCGAGGGCAGGACGGCCCTTTAATTTGGGGCTGCAGAGAGAAGGGGGGCCGGCACTGGTGTATCTGTAGCCAGACAATGGCGATTACCTTCCTCTTTATCTGGCGGAGAGGGGGCTTTGAGAGAGCAATCTGAGGAGCGAAGGAAATGGCACGACACAGGATTAGTGGCACAACAGGACGGTAAATTAAATGTTGGAGATGAAAGAATGAGGCTCTGACATGCATCAATAGAGAGCATTTGCTGCATTCTAATAACAGCAGCCGAGGAGAAATACCTGTAGAGATTAGTGTGTGTGTGTGTGTCGGTGTGTCAGTGTGTGTGAGAGAGAGAGAGAGAGAGAGATAGAGAGAGAGAGACAGAGAGAGAGAGAGGAGAGAGAGAGACACACACAGAGAGACACAGAGAGAGAGAGAGAGAGAGAGAGAGAGAGAGACGGGGGGGGGGGGGGGAGATACACACTCATATAAATGACTTTGGACGCCTATTGTCATGTGACAACCCTTTGCAGGGAAGCAAACAGGAAGGGTGTGTTTGTGAACATGAATGTAACTCCACTATAAGGTGTTTGAGAGAGAGAAATGGTGCCAGTAGGTCATAACTGCACTGATATAGTAAATGTATCAATGTGACAGTGTTTGAACCCAGATAATAAATGCTTCAATAAGTGACACAGTAACTCTACATGGGCAGGTGACAATTAAGTGCCAATTTTGCACATCTACCTCTTCATAAAAGGAGCTGATTGGTCAGAGCTGAGCCTCTAAAAGTTTTAGACTTTTCTTTAATGCATGATGACTGCTTCATAAGGTCTATGGATAAAGTTACACATAAAAAAGCAAACAACAACAAAAACACAAATAAAGTAAATGGGTGGTGACACTTGTTGCCCAGTGATGAGAAGATACAATTCAAGAAAGAAGAAAATAAATAAACAAATACACTCATGAGCAAACAAACAAGTAGCCTGTTGGTTAACCCCAGCACATTTATAGCAATACTTATTAATGTGCACTTTCGTAGTTAAATAAATCAATAAATAAATGACTTTAAAGTTACTTAAATTAGGCATTATTACTTTAATAAACCTTAAGACCCATAGTAACCTAGTAATAGCACATCCAAATACAGCTGAATGTATCTTAAATGAAAATGGTTACCAATAATATAATAATATGTATTGCATATCTCTCCATCCTGGAAATGGACCCCCCCCCCCCCCCTCTTTTGCTCTTCCTGAGGTTGCTTCCACTTTTTCCCTGTTAAAGGTTTTATGGAGTTTTTTTCATCCTAATTGAGGGTCAAAGATCGAGGGGCATTGTTGTATTTGTGAACAGATTATAAAAACCCCTGAGGGAAATTTGTGATATTGTGCCATACAAATTGAATTGACTTGACAATATCACAGTAAGTAGCCAGTCCTTATAAACATAAAGTAGTTCATTGACCCAGACTGGATAATGAAAGTTTAAAGCTGCAATGTTCATTGGTGTAAAATTCAGAAATCTCAGGTAAGTTACTGAGTGTGGTCTCTGTGGTTGCCATGGTGACACAGCAAGGCACAGTGGCAAACTGAAAAAGTTGAACCATATTAAACTCTGACATCCATCGTCATCATACTTGTCACCTCAATCTCTTGTCGAACTAATAGTAGTAAAGGTTTGTGGCAGATTATGAGCTAAATTTAGCCAGGCTAGTTCTGATTCAAATACAAAATTAGTCTTCAACTACCTGTAGTTATCATACTGAAAGTTATCATAAATCACAAAGATCCAACCCTGAAGATCCATATGCTTGAGTCTAAAGCTGACCTGTAATGTAATGTATTCTGGACTGACATATCAATGAAAAATGTTTTTAATCCAT
Source organism: Scomber japonicus (assembly GCF_027409825.1). NCBI lineage: Eukaryota > Metazoa > Chordata > Actinopteri > Scombriformes > Scombridae > Scomber > Scomber japonicus. The sequence continues at coordinate 17,514,436 of NC_070593.1, read as the reverse complement.
TTTGACAGATATTTACTGTTGTTTGTTTCTGTATCTAAATACAGCATCTTATTTTTGGCCAAACTTTTGTGCATTTTTATGATTTTGTCTAACTATGGGCTCTGTTTAAACATTTGTATTTATTTTATAGATTCAAACGGATTTGCTCAAGATTATAGGAGCTTATACCTCACTCCCATACTGAAGGATAGACACTGTCAGATGGTCACAACTCAGCTGGAATTCACCTTCATATACATGGTGTGACACAATCGATTAACAAATCATAATTCAGAGTTTTGTGCAAAAGTCCAATGCAGAAGACAAAAACATTATAATCTAATCCATAAAATCTAGACATCTGGTCAGACATATAGCGCCAATATCTGGTTGCCTAATTTGAATTTGAGTGTGTGATTGTGGGTGTCATTTATAAGGCTCGCACCTATCAATACAAATGTTGACACACAACACCTCCACATCAGTAAGTTTCTGTTGACACCCACTGAACACCAAATGCAATACTGTACCTAAACTCAGCTCCTAATTATTCATGTAAGGCTTCCAGATCACTGAAAGCATAACTGCTCAAATTAGTTAGTTTCTCAAAATATACCAAACCAATCACAGACCTGAAGCAATTAATACACTCCATTAAAAGTTCTAGCAAAAGTTCTTTTCTCTGTGTTAAATACAGTTTTAACATTTACAAACAAAAAATAACAAGAAAACAAACATATTCAAGTCATCATTAGCGAATATAGACATACTCAAACATTCTCATTAGTGTCTAGCATTGTGACTGACAGGTATTATAGATAAAAAGTGAGAAAATACAAAAACAGAGATGAATGACATAGTGCAAAGTTATGAAGTGAAAGAAAGAGTAGAAACGAAGCGTCTGATGCACAAGCGACAGCTGAGAGAGAATGAGAGAGCGCAGGTCCTGAACGAAGGCAGAAATGATTCAATCAAAGAGTAGCTTTATCTAGGTTATTACTACACTGAAGCAGGATGATGAAGAGGAGGTTTGCCTTAATCTCGGCCACAATGGAAGGGAACAAAGGCGTACTTACAAGCACTATCAGCCACAAATATCAAATCAGCTCTAGCTGCACCTAATCCTGCCAGACAGCATTGTTGATTCAATGAACCTGCGGTCAGAGACATACACAGTCATATGTGCAACGGAGGTACACACACCAAATCAGACACACATTTTCATGGTCATTCACAAAGATTGAAACTGTCCTTTTATTTGATGTCAGCTACTGTACATACAGTTGTTAAGTTGTCATACAATATCCTCTCTTGATTTGTAATATTTGGCCTCAGAAGTGCCTAAAATCAAAAACAACAGGAAGCTAATTTATTTTTTTATTGATCATAATCACATGTGGACATGGAGTGCATTAGTGGTTTATTACAGATCACCGTTTCTGGTTAGTGTTGGGCAGCACAAATATATATATCTGCTCTAGCACCATATCATTAAAGCAGAAACCCTTAAATTACAATTACACCACTTTCTAAAAGCTGTCTGTGACATTGTATACTACTAAACCACATGTGATTCCTTGACAAAAGGTCACTACCAGATCCATGACACACTCTGTGACCTCTGAACTTCTCTGCACCTTTGTGTTCAGGGTGCCATCCACAGTAACAGCAGCAGTGGTGGGAACATCCTTGTTCAAGATAGCACTTGGCAGAGGGAAAAGGACACTCGCAACTTCATTATCCCACAATAACAGGCTAATTATTGTGTTTGTTAGCAACAAATCAGAGCACAACAGACTGCATGTCCCTGTCCTGTTTTGAGCATCTTAATTACTTACCCCCCACACCCCCATCCTTCTCTCTGTTGCCACTGCTGCTGTTGTTATTTTGCATATAAAAGGCAACAGCTAATTGTCTGGACTATAAATATTCGGCATGCAATTAGCGTCCTGGCCTGCCTCTGCGTTGTGTTATCACCTCGCTGTTTGGTACGTAGTGCAGACCGCTCACTCAATTCTCCATATCTAATGGGAGTTTGATAGCAGCACAGAACCTTTGTTTCTAAGAACAAATGACAGCCAGTGCCTCCCTGTCGTCTCGCCCCTCCACTTGGCTTTGAGGACAGAACACATCCACATCATCACTTGAGAAAGGGAGAACTAGAAGGTTAATGCCACACTGATAATACCTGTAGAAGGTGTGCTTCGTTGAAGAAATGTAGTAGAAATTAAGTGCAATGCAGAATTTATGCATGAAAAGGGTATTTGAAATACCGGGAACAATCTGTTTGAGGTGGACATTTTTGATCCTGAGTATTGCAACAAAGAGAAGGTTCACAAAGCTCTTGGAGACAACAAAGTACATTTTATTGTTGCAAGTAAAATTTTGAAAAGACAACATTTCTCACAGGCCTTGAGGAAAAAAGAAAAAAGAGGAAATCCTGAGAAAGACATGAGAGCGGCAGAAGAAAAAGACGGTCCTAACACTAGGGTATGCTGACATTCTCCTCCACCTCACCTACAATTAAAGAAAGTGGGGAAGGGGAGAGGTGCAGAAGAAAGACAGCGGGGGTGGATGGGTAAGAGAGCCTTCACGGATGATTGCAGCCCAGTTTGAGCTGCTAAAGTGCAGACGAGAACTTCTTTCATCTCCCTTCAGGGTCACTGTCCATGGAGGGAAGGGTCCTGTCATCCTGCTCTCACTTCCCTGCAGCGAGCTTCTCAGCCCCTCAAGCTTACCACCTAACAGAGCCATGGCACCCTATGAAAGACTAGCAAACACAGCAGGATCAACACCAGCTCAAAGCTGAGAGTGGCACCACGGGCAGCAGAGGGTTAAGGCGTCACACGGCCTAAAGAAGGCCATAAAGGGGCCTTATTCCTTCTCAGAGGGAGAGAGGCTATTAAGAAGTTCACTTTAGGACAGTCAATGAAGGCTAAGATAGATGATTGAAACAAAAGCAAACTCGTTTGGCTGGTTAATGGAGAAACCATGATTTTGCAAGTATAATGCGCGAATGGACACAACTATGATCATAAGTAAAGACACAAAAAGAAACTGGAGACCACTGCCCTTCCCCTGGGGGAAACCAAAATGATTAAAGAAAGGCAGAATAAAGCAGGTGGAGATTTGATAGGGAGAAGAGAGGCCAAGAATGAGGGAGACTGACCCCCAGTCTGTGTGGAGAGGCCGACTGGAGCCTGGAGACTCGTTAGAGGCAAGATCCTGAGGGCTCCTAATTGGGCTGGCCATGGCCAGGCAGTCTGAGAGAGAGAAGAGAGAGAAAGGGGAGTCAGTCTCAAGATCTGGGTTTGGAGAGGAGGGATGGAGGGGTGTGGGAGTTAATGGTGAAGGGGGCTTTCCAAGTCACATGAAAGTTTGTGGGGATGAATGTACCATAATTAGATTAATAAGTAGCTTAATTTATCGCAGCAGAGGATATCAGCGGCTCCACATTAGAGGCAGGCCAGAAGATTAGCCTCGATCAGCGTTTCCAAAACACGATTAGCCCCCCGGCACAAAGACCAGGCTCTTTCACAGGTTCCTACCACAAGGGCTGGGATTAGAGAAACATGTTGAATAATCAGCAGTGCCCCCGCATGCTCCTCTCAAGTCTGCACTGCAGCCAGGGGTGCAGTGCAACCCTTTGCCCCCTCCCTGTCCTGCTCACAACACTTATCAATTAGACTACTAGAAGGCCAATTAAAGTCAAGAGTGACTACATTAACACCAGGTTTGCCCGTACCACCCAGGTTCAGATACATACCTTCTACATGTTCACTTTATCCACTTGCACCTCCTGGAATGATCAAACAGCCGATACATGAGTCATCCTCCAATAATATGAAGAAAATCCCTGTATGGGTTACACCCAACGGCATTTGCCCGTGAAGTCAAGCCCAGTCAATTAGCATCTTGGTGTGTGTATGGCCACTAAGTCATTTGGATATCCCAAGAGCCCCTGGGGACTCACAGCTTCATGGCTAATTGATTGTCCCTTCAATCTCCTCTAGAATGCCAATAAAGACCTCAGCATATGTTCACTCCAGTCCCGACTACCAGCTACATGCATCATGAATGCAGCACTCTTACTAGGCTTTAGATCCTTTGATCCTCTACATCCTCCACATCCGGCCTCTTGTTTGAAAAAAAAAAGTAGATGAAAAAAAAACTGATGGGCCTTGAGCCAAGATCTTTGCAGAGTAGCCCATCTATAGTAAAGAGGTTGCAGCTGTTAGTCATCTGATGATAATGTGCTCAAGCAATATCTCAATCTCAAAAAACACGTTTCAGGAAGAGGACACCAGAATTTACAGTGTTTCTCTTAACCTGTATATTAAAAAAGAAATCTCAGGGAACATGAAGAGGGCATACCACAGGAGAGAAATTACAGATCGGACGTTTAGTCAAGTGTAATCTTCACCACCTCTGGGCACCGTAGGAGCATATTTACAGCATATAATGCCACTTCTGCTGCACATAAGCTATTCTACACATGTTTTATAGCTCTCAAAATCATGGTATTGTAAAAACTATTCCAGATGTCTTGCAGAATTGAATGCAACGTAAAAAGATGCAGACTGAAGAGTGTTTATAAATCACTCAGTTGTCACTACCTTGTCAGGGAGACGAGTCCTGTTTACCCTTGAAAAAGCAGCAACTTTTACATTTCCTGCTGCTGTGCTGTGACTGCAGGCCAATTATCCGGTGTGACTATGCAGTGCCATGCATTGGTGATAATGTGCACAGAGTCAACATGTCCCATAGACGGAGCTTGCTGGCAGGGGTTGGCCTCAGCAAGCCCTAACCTACCCTGCCGTACAGGTCATTGCAGCAGGGCTCACCTCTGTTAGATAAGCTGGAGGCAGTCTATGGATGGATCTTTGTGTGTGTGTGTGTGTGTGTGTGTGTGTGTGTGTGTGTGTGTGTGTGGTTAGATGTGCAGATGGTAGAGACCTCCCATCAACATCTAAAGGATAATAAGATTTTTATTTGACCAGGATTTAAACTATTTTTTGATATATAAAAATACTCTATGTTGAATAATTGTAGAAAATACTTAAAAATGGATCTTCCCCTTTTTCCCCTTTTCCAGAATGTATGAATATGCAGATATTTTACATTTGAAAAGTTTGAATTCTGTTTTCACATCACACTTATGTATATTGCATACTGGACCATTAGTGGCCAAACTATGCTCCAATATACACTTAAAACTCAAACTCATTTCAGTGAGCACAGAGGAAGCTTATCCCTTCAGCAGGTGATTGTGAAAACAGCCTTCTAGTGTCAGATTCTGCACCATAAAGCTCAAATATTCAATTGAAGAAAGAATGAGTAGACAACACATCCTCATAATGAAACAACCTCAGAAGTCAAGGTACCTCCAGAACAACTCATAAAAACATTTTCTAATATGGCTCCTCTATTATCAGAAATAAATAAATAAAAATTATGTTTTAGGTGTGACAATGCTTTGGTTAGGGTCTGGTTATGTTTAGGCACAAAAAACACTTGGTCAGGGTTAGGGAAGACAGGTCAGTCTCTCAATGCTTTGCTCATAGAGACTGAGGAGCATCTCCCAGCTTTTGTTGTTAAAACTGGGTGGAAACAATTAGAGAACCACACCTTTCTTTAGGGCAGGCCTTCATATTAGGGTGATGACATGCAGTTTACTATAGAGGACAATGGGTGGAGAATCTAATTTCTGGGAAGGTGTCCATGACAAAATGTAGGTTTGCTGGTGGCCATTCTCACAACCGTTCAAGTAACTGCCATGCATTTAGAAATCTCCAGACTCTCAAGACTAGGGATCGATCATGGTTTGGGTTAAAATGATTACAAAGTGGTGTGAGTTAAAGTTACTTAAAGTAATGCACCACAACAAAAGAAGTTACAAGGTTAATTTTTTTTTTGAACTGTCCCAACTTGTGAATGGAAACGGGAAGCAAACAGCAGTTACCTGCAGCTAGGTCCACTTTTTGTCATCCACCCAACCCACCTCCTCCTAGTATAAACATTTGTTACCTTACACTGATGTCATCTGATGTCATAATGTAACTATAGATCATTTCTACTAGCTGAATTCTCAACGTATACTGTCGTTTTTCTTGAAAGGATGGACTAAATGTTAAACACGTGTCTTTTAAATTATTTTTTATAAATAAAATACTTTGTTAAAGTGCTAGTGTCAGCAATTTCTCATCCACCATCATTCCTTAACTAAACCTTTAATACCCCCAAGCTCTTTACTCTACTCTATTATCAGAATTAATGCTTAACACACAAATCAAGCGAAGTTTGACTTTTTAAACCAGTATCTTGACCTTTGAAATCCCTCAGTGGCATCAGATTGTCGCATTAAAGGGCTGGAGTGAGAAGAGGACTTAACCAGCTGGAGTTCCACCTGAGAAGAAGGGCCTAAAGTCATAAGTGAAAGGTAAAAATCAGTTAAGATATATTTGATGTGGAGAGGAAGTGAGAGCTTGATGAAACATTGTCATTAACTTTAAATCATTTATATGAACAGAAAAGAAAAGAAACACCTCTTGAAAGTATTTGCAAGTCTCTATAAGTTCATAATGTCGTAGTCCGTTCTATGCATCCTCTCCGTCGCCAGCTTCCCCCTTGGTCAGACAGCTTCTCTCCAAAACTTCAACCTAGCATTGCAGCCCAGCTCTCTCCGCACTCTGCTTGTTAGATAGCAGCTGTTAAACTCTTTTCTGGTGAGGCAATGTCTGCTGCTGAACAAACAAGGGAAAAATAAACAAACCCTGGGCTTCATCAGGCCATGAGCAGCGTGCGGCGCGTTGCGTGCCCTGCTTCGCTCCACTAGCTACTCCGGCAGCTAGCCTTCGCCATGCACCAAATTAGAAACCCTCGCCATCAGGCAGACAGCTGGCAGCCTTCCCTCGGGAATGCCAATTAAGTTTGTAAAACATTTAGACAACAAAACTGTACAAGAGAAAAACATCCCATAGAGGCGGTTGTCCCCACAACTCCCAACAGTCCTCACCGTAACCCCCACTGCCCCCCCATCTGCAGCAGCCTTAGGAAACACCACCTCAGAGCATAGACAGGCCCAAGAGAACAGCAAATATGCTCAGAGAAATACATGAATACCAAATCAAAGCCATTGATTCTGTCATGCTAATGTGTTGTTATAGCAAATTAAGAGATGATGTTTTATTAATAAGTTGGCGCCTTCTCCATCAGAAAGACTGGCAGCACAGGCTTCTTCTGAACAGTCACATATTAATTGACAGTTCCATAACATTGTAGTTGTAATAATATCACTTATATTCACAGGAGAGACCAAATCTGAAGACAGGTAGCTACTTAACATCTCAAATCTGCCATTGTTGGCTTCTTATGCCACACGCAGAGTTGTAAAAAAAACTAAACCACAGAGGACAGCTTTAAACTCCAGCACAACACCTGATCAAGTGTCCAGAAAGGTAACCCGAGTTTTTGGCCTTGGGGAAAAAAAAGCTGGGTAGGGATTAGAATAATACTTAAGTAGCTTTCTGAAAATTGAACCCTTGAGTAGGAAAGGAATAGGGTGGCCTTAGGCAAAGAGTATGACCCACGCTCTCCTGCTGAATGCTTAGACTTGTTTGTTCATCCAGGCAGCCCACTCCACAATTGTTACAGTGTGACACACCGGGATGTGACAGACAGAGTGACAGCGTGAGTAACTAATTGAGACAGGATGCAAAAGAGATCCGCTGAGCCTTAAGTAAATGAAAGTGGGAGAATGCCCTCATCCTAGCATCCCCCCGTGCTCCACACACACTATCCCTGCTCAGGGCATCTCTATCAATGTTAATTAGCTGAGCAATGATTAATATGGAAGCTAAATGAAGTTATTTCATGTAATCTGTGTTTCCTTTGAAAGATCATTCATTATGTCAATACAAGTGTGTGTGAATTCCTTTAAGACAACATTGTTACAGTGAGAGGGGAGAGGTGTCAGAGCTGAAAGACTGAGAATGAAGAAGAAACGCAGCAATGAAGACTGTAGCCCACAAATTATAAAGTTCCCCACTCAGGCCCAATTTATTCATTTATGACAGAGATTTTTGTTCATCTCTTTCATTTGAACAGAAATGCCCTTCTTCGCAGTTTTCAAATTTAGACTCACATAAAAACTGGTGATGCAAAATATCTATTCAAGTGGTGTTCTTACCATTAAGATATATGAGAAAGCCAGATGTCTTCTCTTATTATCAAACCACTAACACACTTGAAAATAAGTCTAAGATGAAAGTATTCACTTGAATTGACTAAAAGGATTTGGTTTTTGGTCAGTTGTTCTCTGTGGGTTTGTCACAATGAGAGACCCCTTAACATTACACATAGTCATTTGATCCATTATTAACATACAGTATTTATTACTGCAGCTTTAGGGTAGAAATAAAAAAAAATAACTTAATGCCTCACTTTAAATTGAGAGGCAGCTGGATTTGTGAGATCATGCGAACATCACACAAGAGACCATCTCGTCAGACTTCACGTTATGATACTGGTGATTTGGACCAGTCAGTGTGTCCTATGAATGTTCAATGGCAAATGGAATGTACTTATATTGCGCTTTTCTAGTCTTTTTGACCACTCACATTCAGCCATTCACACACATTCATACACTGATGACAGGAGCTACCACACAAGGTGCCAACCTGCCCATCAGGAGGGAGACTAACCCTTCACACGCTGTAGGGACAGCCATCGGGAGCAGTTTGGGGTTAAGTATCTATCTTGTATTATCTTGCCCAAGGACACATTGACATGTAGACTGGAGGAGCCAGGAATTAAACCATCAGTCTTCCTATTGGTGGACGACCGCTCTACCTCCTGAGCCACAGCTGCATATGAGAATTCTTGTGTGAATCCAGCTTCCTCGTGAAGTAAGACTGTGACAGACAGATGGTTCATCCAATCAACTGCCAAGTATTTTTTGAAAGTGCCTGCCCTTTTCCAAACAATTTCCAAGGACGACTTCTCAGATTGGTCTGTGTAACAAACCGTCTGAGATAAAACATCTTCTAGACATTTAAACTGCTGAAGCTAACTCCAGCTGCCTCTATTGTAACGATGAAAATACATAATAGGTGGAGTAAAGCTTTGGCCACTTTAGGCAGTGCAACATGAAAACTCCAAATCTAACTTTCCAATGTCTCAACTTCAACTCTCTTGCAAATCAAGAGCAGCAATCAGTAGATTAAACAGTTGTCATTGTCAGCGTCTCTGCGCCTGATTTTCTCCTCCTCTCTCTCTCATCTTCGCTGCTATCAGATGACCTCTCCTCCACGGATGGCACAAGAGCAGACACTGACAGCTTCATAATTCTCCTGACAAACAGCTCAGTAAATGATCACTTTGCCCCTATGTTAACTGCCAGCGCGGATGTAAAGGACTCAGACCCAGGAACGGAGCCAGAATTTAATTTCAGCCGACCGCGTGCTACATCTAGATATACTTTTATTAAGAAATGAAAGCTGGTAATTTTAGATACAAGCAGTGTAAATTCGCAGACTGTTAATGGAGTTCCATTTTCGAGAGGCCTTTCCCTTTTGGGCTTTTAGAATCTAATCTCAGCCTATTGTCAAGCTGGTCAGGGTGTCTAATCACCCTTAACCTTGCATCAGTGCCATAACCCCTTCTTTTCCCTTGCCCTCCGACAATTTAAACATGATTTGGACATAATAACGAGACTTTTAGCATCCTAGTGACTGCACCTTCTACCAGAATCACCACAACTAATGGGATCTAATCTATACAATAAGGGACATTAATATATATGCAAATCAGCCGAGGCTACATCTCTCGCAGGGGAGATAGACTGAGTTGGCATACACTTGTATCATTTCTGTCACATGTGTCATTTAGTTGTTAATTACTATTAACATCCCTAAAATGCAAATATGTGGCTCAGCAAATACAGCATGCACATGTATCCTTAAGTAATAATGTTCTGGGGAAGAAAAGGCCCCCTTCCCCCCTTGAAGGTCCAGCAGTGGGGGGAATTTGAGGCATTGGGGGTTGAGGGCTCCAGGTCGGCTGTTCAAAGCCACTCTGTGCATTGTTGGGTAGTAGGGGATTAGGTCTCTCCAGGCTGCAGAATTTGCTTTCTAATTAAAAGGGATAAGATGTAGAAAAATAGTGAGGGGCATTACTACTGTAGAAAAGAAGGGGGTGGAAAGGAGAAATGCTGAAAAGAAGGGATAGAAGTTTGTAGTGTCACCACTGGTGTTTGATCACAAGACTACAAGAGTTACCAACCTCTTGTTCTGACTCTCTCTGCCATTTTTTCTCCTTCTGCTCTCCATCTCATTAACTCGCCTCATATTGGCACACACACTTTGAACCACAAAACAAAGACAATGCTATTTTTTTATTTATTTGTTATTGTTATGTTATGGAAGTAAGCACACATTAATATTAAATGCCAGGCCACAGAAAGTACAGTCGTCTTCAGACTCACCAGAATATTTCAAACTGTCTGTAGTAGAATTGAACATCACTCAGCACAATATTCTGTTAGTTACAATAATGAAGAGTAAATGAAAGGACAACTGACTACATAATTCATTAAGTGTAGTGTAGTAGCTTTACTCGAGTGCTGAACTTAAGTATTAAAATGTTACTTAAAACTTTAATTTCAATACTTTTCAGAGGGAAGCATCATTTTCAGACAAAATGTGATAATGTCATGCAATATTTGTTATAAACTACCTAACAGTATTTAAACTGAGCTTCACCTCGATCTGCTACAACAGCAAAATTCCACTTACACATAAATGCATCAATGCAATAATCTTAATATAACACTCAAAGGGGCTATTATGCTGCAGACTGAGTACTTTTGTTTGATACTTTTAGATTTCTGTGCTTTTACTTCAAGGATTTTTTTTAACGCAAGGCTTTTCACTTGTAATGGAATATTTTTACACTGTGTTACTCTCTAGCTTGATAAAAGATTTGAATACTTCTATGTCTTCTGATAAAGATAAGTCAGGATCATTGATTAGCATTATTGGGTTAGACTGAAGTTGTACCCATCTCTAAAATATTGAAACACTTCATTTGAGGCACTTAACTGTATAATACTGAACCCAGGGGGCCCTTTTAACCCCTTTTCTAACTGTTACTTTAGTGTCCAGCCCTCCTTCAGTCAGCATGCTGCTGTTTTGTTACCTTGTCCTCCAGCAGGGGTCCAGCTCTCCCCAGGCACCTTACAAACGAACCCTGGGTTTTAAGCACACACAGAGGCCTGATTCTTTTCCCCTGAGCCCTGGGAGGTTAACGACATGCCAACGACATGCCAGTGGAGGACAAGACCTCCGCCTGGCTTGCACCCCTCCTCTCTTGGACAACCCCCTTACCAGCACATGCACTAGGGTTTTTGTGGTTGTTCTGCACCAGCAGAAACCCCTCTAAAACCTTCAAGCTCTGGAAACTCCATCTCAAACAGAGCAGCAACTCATTTCTTGGTAGCGTCTGGATGCTGAAGCCCCCCCCACCCCACATCACCACCTCCTCTATTTTTACCAAGCTCCATGAAGCTCTCACCTTTTACTCCCAGGCAATCCGATCCTATTTGGAGTGTGTGACGAGGGCCATTCTCCATCACCTCACTGATCAAGAGCCCCCCTGTAAAGCGGGCCCAGGGATGAGCAGGTACAGATTTGGGGAGAAGAGGGAGTGGGGCATGTAGTGAAAGAATCTGCAGTGAGCCAAGGAGAAGATTAAACGGCGGCTAACCGTCAGTACCCCCTCCACCCCCCTCCTGCTTCCCCCATCACTCCCTTCTACTTCACTGGTGTCCTGAGGGGGAGTACCAGGGGGAGGGAGGGGAGGAAGAAAGCAGAGGGAGGCCAGTGGCACAGTGGTGGCTGAGCCATCTTGTCATCATAGCAGGACAAGCACATTCAACCGTGTCCTCTGTACCCTCCCATCTTATTCCAGACACTGTATTGCCCTCCACTGAAATCCATCAAAAACCCTCTCTCGGCCCCTGCCCCCTCTTGTTGGAAGAGTGCTCTCCACTGGTGTCTTTTCTTTTTTAAAGGGCAGAGATGAGTCCTGGGCTCTGCAGTCTTTCCATGCGTCCAAATTAATTTGCGTCTGGGCAGCAACATAAGCAGCACGGGGCTATTTGATGAGAGTATAGGGCAATGACATGCACTGGCAGTCATGCCTTGATCTCTTGCTTTCTTTCCTTGTCACTTTCCACTTCACCTTAATGCCAGATTCATGCCAGCCTCATCCACATAAACCAAACTTTTTGTTTCTAAGTGGAATAATAACTGGTGTGATTGGGAAAACACTTCAAATCTTTGCTGTGTGTATCAAATATCCTTCTTAATGCAAGCTTAAATTACCAAACCACTAAAACTACCAGCACCCTAAAAAACAAAAACCCACACCAATCATGAAATGTATTGTCCTCACAGCAAATAAAATGAGGATAGATTCCATTGAGCAATTTCTGAAAATCCCTCTGCTAATTTTCTGATCAATACCTCAAGAACAGATCACTTTCATAATAATGAACACACTAAGGACATCTACAAAACAGCATTCCTTTAGTTTGATAAATGGATGTCAAAGTGAACTTAATGCAATTTGACATGCAATTGAAGTTGTGATCCAAAAAGGGGACCACAGTTAATGCCTAATTAGCGTCCCTAAATAATAAAGCAACTTAGACTAATAATTATTGCATGTACTCGTTCTACCAGTTGCACTGACAATTAACCTTTCTCAACTGGTGATTCGCAATTTGAGTAAATCCTGTTATCAGCAAATATAACACATGGCACACACACACACACACTCACGTTTGAAACACCACTCAAGGAAATCTATGCAGTGTTTACGGTTGGAAAGCAAAACAACAAAACAAACAGCAGATATCCACTTTCAGTAAACACCACCCAACCACTTATACAGTATCTTCCCAGTGGCTTAGAGTGGGTGGGGATTCAACTTTAGGTGGCTGCTGTGAATGTCATTGAACTACTTGTGTTTACGCAGACTTAATATTGCCATGACAAGGTCTCTTTAAACACATAACGAATGCTTCATAATGTATCAGGTCAATTCTACCCGAGGGTCTAGTTTTATAAATGCCTGGCGCTGCTGTCAAGAAATTGACAAATAAAATATGAGAGCCTGAAGAGAGGTGGAAGAATACATTGAGCAGCAGTGGAGAACTTCACAAAGGAAAGTGGTGCTGCTGACCACTGTTCACAGAAAAAAATGCTGTCCAAGCCTCTGATATTAGATCACTGGAGCCAAAAACACGATTACCCAGAGACAAAATAAAGGTGAAAAGATTCAGGATTGAGCATTCTCCCAAAATGTCTCTCCCTCATCCCAATTTGGCAGCACTTGGCTTGCTGCCCACTCACATTGTGTGGACGGCCCTGCCACTGTTGCCATGGGGATGTGTGGACCTGCGCAGGCCCTGAAGGCAGAATGGCCTGGTGGTGAGGTGGGGGTTATCATCAGCAGCAGACTCCGCTGGGCCCCCATCCAGAGGCCTGGGTGCAGGAGGAGCTGTGAGGCAGTGGAGGCACCCCCCCAACTCTGCAGGGCCTCTCTCCCCGGTGGATGCTGCCGCTGTTTCGAACTCAGCAGAAGCTCTGGGATGGGACTGGGTAGTGTAGGGCTCCGGCCTGTCCACTGGGGGTCGGCTGCCTGACTCCCGTAAGCCTGGGCCAGACGGGGTGGGCTGGGGTGGGAAGGGGCCAGGCGAGGCGAGCTGGACTGTGGCCCAGTGCGGTGACTGCCTGTCTGCCCAGGCGCTGGGCCACGCTGCCACTCCCCCCTGGGCTCGTGCCCCTGCACTTGGATTTCAAAGGGATGTGACAGGGGGACTGGCTTTCCCTCTCCATTGCAGGAGCCCTGCCCCACCAACAGCTTCTCCAAAGCCCCCCTCAAACAGCTTTCAGCCCCCACTCTCTCCCAGCCCCCAAATGCCCCTCCAACAGCTTTTCTGTTTCAGCCATGAACCCAGGCTCCCTCTCACACTGTGCCATTCCCACCACTGCTGCCTCACATTTGGGAGGAGAAGGGGGAGGTTGTGCTGCTACACTGCACCCATCTGCCCCATGTCTTTCCATGCTGTGGACCATGATGCTGCAGCATGGCTCTCTGGGCGCCGTAAAGACTTTGGCAAGTACACGGGGCCTTCAAGCCCCCCTCCCTTTGTACTCTCCCTGTCCGCCACATGCACACACTGATGCACACCATCTGATTTAAAATGTATGTACACAAAAACTAGTGCATGTGATTATGCTCATGTAATGGAGGTAAGCAGAGACAGATGGTGGTTAATACAGATGAATGATTAAGACTGAAACTAAAAAACAACATTTTGTCCAAAATGCACTGACTTAACTTCAGGCTATCTCAGTTACGCCCGCAGTGCCCCAAGCCATCTGAGAAAGATCTGAGTCAGATACGGTGCCACTGTGTCTGTATGGCAACCACCTCATTCAGCAACTGGCCCATCATCAGTTAGCATCCTACAAAACCAAAATGACACTGACAGGCTGCGTTTCAATTGGCCAAGATCTCCTTCTCTCTCTCTCTCCCTCTCTCTCTCTCTCTATCTATCTATCTAGGTTTCTCTCTTCATCGCTCCCCGCATGGCATTTCTCTGGCAGGTCCTCCAGTGAAATTCCTCCCCTCCTGGTCTCGGCATTCCCGCAGCCAGCCTCCCTGCCTGGGCAGAGTGGAGTGGCTGGGGTTGGGTGGGATGGTGCTCCCCCCGAGCTGGTCCCAAGCTACGGCTACAACTCCAGCCCACAACACATTCCACCAGCCGCTGACCAGTCGCCACAGCAACCAGGAGAGAGGTGAAGCAAGGAGGGAAGGAGGCTTATTGGTGGTGTGTTTTATAACATGAGGTCTACATGAGATGAAAAATACATGATATATCCAAAGTGCCCTGCAGAACATACTGGTTTCTATCATGCTGTCATTGATGTTTGAACACTTTTGTGGAACTCTCCCAAATCATCTTGAGTGATCAGTCTTTTTTTTCAACACAGCACAAATAGAAATCTCATGTTTCCCCAGAGGTTAACGGACTGCAGTGTCTCCACATCTCAGTCCTTCACAAGGATGTGATGGGGTGCATATCACAAGCTGAATCTCTCTCTGAGTCCAAAGCTGCTCCTGGACAGCTCAAGTAGCAGTAGGACAGGAGCCGGACGGTCCCCTCCTCCGCTCCCTCCTACTTCTCCCCCAAGCCGAGCCAGGCGCTGTGTTTACTCTCCTAATTACAGGGGAGGGGCCGGCTGACAGGCGAGCCATCACAGATTCCCCACAGGCCCGGGGCTGGGAACGCTACAAACACCCGCCACTGTCTCCCAAATGTGACGGCAATGTCCAACTGTCACGGGGAGCCTTCACTGGCAAAACCCAAGGGCCCAAAGAGAGATATTAAAGACATGAGAGGAATTGGCAGAGTTGGCACTAACAGGGGGTACGCTTGAGAAGTCAAAGTGGGGAGCTGGGGGCATCGCCAAAGTGTCATTCAAAGCAAAGTGGGGTTTGGACAGGGCACAAACACTGATTTTTACACACACACACACACACACACACACACACACACACACACACACATACACACACACACACCACACACATTACACTTGCTCTAATCAAACTAAGGCGGGAGAGTTTCATGTACCAGACTAGAAATCCAAGCAGTGGTGCCACCAAGCCATGTGATACACCACAACCATGAAGTTAGTGTCCTGGATAACATTATTCACCCCTCCTGCACTATTTAAAAACTACACAGATTTGTGACTTGTTGCTATTTCAAGAAAGCACCTGACCAACAATTACTGGTTTTGCAAACACACACCCAAGTTGCCCTCATGTCAAAAAAATGTGTTTTTCTTATTTTTACTTCACTTGAAAGTTTGAGCACCACTGTGCTGGGTTTGACGCTAGAAGCTTGTTTTCACATTTATCTGATAAAAGGGACAAATTTGTTTGTGCTCACCTTATGTATGTACAAGTGCTATTTAGTGACATCACAATTAGTTTGGGAGTCAATCAGCCAATCATGGCTCAGTGAGCAAATTACACAAGTGTGATGCAGGAACTTGAAGCCTCCAGTTCAATGATTGTTGAGTTTTCAGTGAGGGAGAATGAGTAGATGTATTTTTTAACAAGGTAATGGTAACAAAGTACATAAAAATAATTATTTTAAAGCACAATATTTTTACTTTTCTGGGCGGGTCTTTAAAATTAGACTCAGGTGCATATTATTTAGGATACTTTTCAACAAAGATAAAATTATGTTGTCCAACAGTTTGACACTTAATTGTATTGATGCACATTATGGAACAACCCAGAGAAAAGAGTACAGCTTTATTAATAGATCACTGTGCTTTGAGAAGAATTTAATAAAGTATATGTATGTGTGTGTGTGTGTGTGTGTGTGTGTGTGTGTGTGTGTGTGTGTGTGTTTGAATGAGAGAAAGAGAGAGAGGGGGGGAGAGAGAGAGAAAGAGAGTTTGTGCATGTACTCTAACCCTTCTCTCAGGGAGGTTTAATCCACTAGAGGTTGTAATGCTCCAGTGCTATTGGGGGGTCTGTGAGAATCCCTCTGGAAGCATTGTGGCTGACCCTATCATATATGCAGGTCAAATAAACAAAACAGTGTTGAGAGAAAAGGTTAAAACGGAAGCATCAACTCTTCACCGGCTCTCCAAATGACTGAGATGGTCTCGTATCCCACCGGCAACACTCACCTCAGCCCCCCGAGAGGCAAGACAAGAAAACCATTTGATAAATCATAAATAGTCACAGTTGTGCAAGTGCTGTGACCATTTCTAAAATTTATTATGGGGATTACACACAAAATCGCACAATGTAACATTTTCAAAATGTGTTATGAATGCCTCCCAGAATCCAATTCAAATCCTAGGTTACCAAATAAGCCTGAACAAATCCCCCACATTGAGTTCTTCCTCCTTTGAAGACTTGAGAGGTCCGGTCTGCAGGGCAGGTTTTACCACGCCATGCAGACACCTCAGCACACACAGAGAGGAAGCCTACTGATGGTTAAGGTGGAGAGGTGGAAAGGATGCAGGAGAGCAGGGTGGAGGTTTGACAATGATATCAACATAGATGTCTTTATTTACAAATCAATTTTTAATTATTTTCAAAAACAGTGTTGAGGCAGAGATGAAACAGAAACATCATAATAAATCAACTTCAGCACTTATGCCAAAATATAACATGAATTAAGAGTTATGCCAAGTTGTGTAAAAAGTATCTAAGCAATGTGTCTTGTGGAAACGGTCCAGTCACTCAGTCAGTGTTAACCTTGAGGCAGCAGGACACACGCACACTTCCCCCTCCCGCCTTATATTTGTCCTTGTCGGTTTTCCACCAGTCTTGACTTTGCCTCCTCATTGATGATCTGAAGGCGAGTGTGTTTAATTGCATCCGTTTGTTTGTCGGCGAACTCCTGCGCAAACACAACACAAACAATTATGGCACTAATTAAAAGGCATGTCATATTAATGGAAAGAGCAAACTTGGCAAACAAACACACACACACACACACACACACACATACAAAGCCACACAGCATTAGAGAGACAACACATTTTGAAGGAACATAGAAATCTGAAAAGCACATAATTTCATGATCAGCACAGTTTTTTCCTTATAAAAGTAAAAAAAAACTAGAAGCTCATTTTTGAACCAATATGCATGTGTAACATTGTTAATAATTAGAGATAAAATCCAGAGTCATCTTGTGAATTAGTCTGGGTGCCTCTAAGTCAGTAAACTCTTCTCAAACTGACATTGAATGGGGTTTCTCCCCCTTTTAATCCCTGGGGAGGACTCTTAATGTGTTTTGATGACCTCTGGGGTCAGTTACATGTTACATTACACAAAGGTTTAGCTCCTTTGTGATAAGGGAACTGCGTGGGGAAAAGCCCTCTGTTTAGACATCTCGCTCACTACACGGTGCACCTTTTTTTTTTTTTGCAAAGCAGCAGCAACAGCAGCAGCAACAGCAACAGCAGCGGCGGCAATGTATCCATCAAACCTGCCGGGCTAATTAAAATACAGCTTGTGATTATCCTACTTGAGCTCATCTCTCTCTCTGTCTCTCCCACACACACTCACCACCAAACATAAACACACACAGTGAATCTATCCACAATAAATAAAGGATGTTAACCTCAGTCATTTTATCAGCTTCACGTCAAGCTGTACACACACGTGAACTTAAATTAAATAAATATTTTTTTTATTGTGTGAAGGTTTAAATTTTGCTGTCAAAATAACAACAAGAAATATGTGATTCTGTGGACTAAGTTTAAAATGTGTGAAGGTCTTAATTGATGTTTGCAGTATTTATAATAACAGTGTTGCACAAATAAAAAGAGGAGAAAAAGATTAATAAGGCTAACTAAAGCAATATGAAATGGTAAAGTCTTTCAACTGTTTTGTTGCAAAAAAAGCAGAAAGAAGTAAGTTAACTTTACAAGCAGAGAAAAAGGCTTTTAACATTACAAATGATCAGAATCTCTCCTTATAAACTGACTTTATTGGATTTTATTCCTTTTTTTCTGTCTCCTTTTTAAGCTCAGAATGAATTCCACCAACACATTCCTCATATTCAGCCATGCGAATATCAAACAAGGAGAGAAGGAGGCAGAGGAGAGGAAAAGCTGCCTGCACACTTAGAAGATGTATGTATGTATGTATGTATGATGTGAAGTAAATATTCTGCTTCAATTCCCCACAAATAACATCTGTGAGCTAATACATAAATGCTGCATTATTTGTTCCATTTAATTTTAAAATCATACATTTATTTATTGGTTGTTTTCTTTAAACTGTCTGGATAAGGTGCACAGGCGGGAGAAAAAGAGGGGCTGTCTGGCCATTAATTATCCAATCTTATAACACGATTTTCCTTTCAAGGCTATCACACAGGAGGTCAAACATCTAGGCTTGTGCACTTTCTTTGAAAAGACGTATAGGCTACGCATTAAATGGTGGAAATCACAGGTTGGAGCAGGCCTAGTGAAATCCTCACCCTCAGGTTGAGTGTAGCAGAGGCGGAGATAAAAGCCGTCGTCGTCAATTAGCCGGGAGTCAGTGGGAGCGCTGCTCGCCAGAGGCGTTTAACTCCTTCTCCCTTTAAACGTCCTTTTAAGATACAAAGTCCCTGCGGAGGGCCTGGCTTTACAATTTAATAAATTATTTAGCAATTTAAACGGTGAGATCTATCAGATAACAGCAGCAGACGTCATGATTTTCCACGCGGCATTTAAAAAAAAGTCTCGCGTTAGGATGCATTATCATGCAGCTGCAAAAATATGAGGAAGCTTTCACATGTTTTAAAAGATTTAGTTTCTACCTGTAAGTTGATTATCCTCTGTCAACTTTTGAGGCTATAAAAGTCAGTGTTAGGCACAACGTGAAAGTAAAATGGTATAAAATATTTTAGAGAGCTGCAGGTGTTTATGATGAGGGTTAATTATAAGGATGAACTTAAGCCTGCGCTAAATATGATTTTTTATTAGTTTTACTTTTTTTTTTTTTTTTTACTGTTCGGCAAGGAGTCTGTCCACAGCCACACACGTGAGAGAGCTAAACTGTGACCTCTGTGATGGTCAAAAAAAGTAAACAGCAAAATATTTTAACATCCATTCCCATAACCTGCTCCTCAGTCCCATTTAAAGCTGCTATGTGACATGAATTTATTACACAAAGATTTGAATCAACATGAAAAAGGCGAGATTATTATGAATTGACTGCACTATTTCCATTGTAATAGAAAACAAAATAGTAATATAAAAACACAAATAAACACTGAAATGTTTTAAAAAAACTAGGATACCTGGAGGTGTTGCAGCTCCATTCCTCCAAACCATCAGACTTGTAGCAAAACTTTCTCCTCAGCTGAGACGAGATCTCTGCTCCTCTGCTTGTTGAAAAAAATCCACAGTTATGATCCATACAGCCGATCGAAATCTGTCAAAAGACATGTCACTGAGTTTGTGAAGTTGATGTATGTATGCTGTGTGTCAGTGTGAGTTAAGTGTGTGAGCCTCGTCAGGCTGCCGCTGCACCTTTGACTCTGGCCTTCCGCACCAGCCACAAGGAGGCAAAACCACGATTCATAAAAACCCACCGTCTGCCTGTGTTTATAAATCTAAATCAATATTCCAATCTGTTTGAAGTGAGCGGGTGTGTCCGTGCAAGCGCGCAGTGTGTGTGTGTGTGTGGGGGGGGGTGTGCGTGTGTGTCAGTGTCAATGTTAGTGTGTGTGTGTGTGTGTGTGTGTGTGTGTGTGTGTGTGTGTGTGTGTGTGTGTGTGTGTGTGTGTGTAGGTGTTGCACAAAGCCTCTTAAGATGATACATTTACCAAGCCGTGACAAAAACCCTCGGCATATTATTTTGAGATGGGCACGCAGGTTCAAAATTCAAGTGACGTAGCCGAGGCTTATTTGTCCCTTGCAGCTTGTAGGTCCTCCAGTAAATGTGACACAAGATGAATCTTGCACTACAGCCTTTAAAAAGAACTACTTTTTTTAAAGCTGCTATTATTATTAACATCCTTGTTATTATTATTATTATTATTATTATTATTATTATTATTATTATTATTATTATTATTATTATCTTATTGTTATTATTAATATGGGCTATTACAATGTCATACACAACACAACACCAAACCTGCAAAAAATGTACTCTCTTATAAATAAAATAGTAAATAAAATAGGCCTACCTTCATATAAAGAGCTGTCTCTCATCTTCTCTCACATCTTCCCCTTGCTGACACCACTAAGTGTCTTGTCGCCAACTGCAGCCCCGTCCTGTATCAACCTTTTTTTTTTCTCCTTCCATTCATCCTTCCTCATCTCTGGGTGTTTGCACACTGCAGGTCCCGGTGTGCCAGAAAGAGTCCGCCGGCTGCTCGGTCCCTCTCGGTGGGAATTCCCCTGTAAATATTCTGGGTGATTCTTTTTTGGTGCAGGCCTGTATCAGGCTGATGGGAGCAGACTGGCTGGCTGTGTGGCTGGGAGGACAGTTTTAAGGAAATAAGTCTCTCTAAATCCCCTTTTTTGCGACGCGCTGGAATGTGAGAGGACGGTGCAGCTTTCACATGGAGTGCCCTGGCGATTTTTTTTTTTTTTTTTTACCCTCTCTCTTTTTGTCACAGATGTTTTTTTTCCTTCCTGTTTTAAATCTTTTTTTTCTCAAAATAACAGCTATAATTAGTATTAGTCACACTTTATTTTCGTTAAGATGTATCAAGAAGTGTGTAATCCAATGTTAAGATGCGTTGTTATTGCTGCAACTTTTCACAATTAGAAATAAAACATTGTGGTGATTTTGAGATGACTTCAATGAAGACAAGTGATGCACTATAAGCTATTTTAGAAGTAGAAAGAGTGTGTATTTCCATCATTAATATACTATAAATACATTTTATTTTAGATAACCTTTTATTTGAGCCCCTCCTCGCACATGAAAAGTCTTTGAAAAATAACTTATCTCAGTTTAATGCCCCATTTGGCAACAGCGATGTCTGATATCAAATATATTAAAAAATAGAAGAAAACGGACTTTTCCTCGGTTTAAACTCCACTCCTCATGACCCATCGGCAGACGTGCGTTTATTTATCATCAACGTACCTCTTCTCTGCGGTGGGATGGGGATGTTGTCAGTCGCTCTCTCGCTGCCATTGGCTGAGGACCGTGCGTCAAAAAAAGTAGCTGGAGACATTTGTTTCCCTGAAAAAAAAAAAAGGGAAAAAAAACGAGGGGGGAAAAAAATCCTCCCCACCAGTGTGAGAGACGGAGACAGAGACAGACCTCAGCTCAGTCCTGCGGCTCCTATTGGCTGGCAGTTTGTACAAAATCCAACTCAAACCACTTCACTCACAACACACCAACAAATCCTAAAGGCGTACATGCAGCCTCCTCCTGCATCACTCCGCCGCTGCTGCACCACTTCCAAACCTGATGCAGGCGCTCCACCTTTAACTTTTACCCGCACTGCTGTTCTGCTTCTGAAGACTGCTGCTTCTTCTTCTGCTTCTGCTTCTACTTTTGGTTGGTTTTGTGTATTTTTGATCGAGCAGGACGTCGTTGATCTGTACAGTTTAATTATTTCTCCTGGAGGAAACCAAGCAGACAAAGAACTTTCCAGTCGCCAATAACACGGTACGTTTTGCCTTCATTATAATAATACAAATAACAATACATATTTTTGTTATAATTGTTCATATTATTACTATTATTGGTATTATTACAGCTACTACCATCCTATATCGAAATTTAGAATCCCGATCAGAAATTGGAAGCTTTGTGGAAAAATCATACCTGCAATTAAAGCACATATCAAAGCTTACTACATCATTTTATACAATTGAGGAAATAAAGCGTTTTAACTATAACTATGATACTACTGCTGGAATAAAAACTATGAACACACTTAAAGAAATGCCAGTGTAAAAGGTTCAGGCTGTTAACTGGCATCACAGTGAACATGAAGATCAATCTAATTCTCATCACTTCTCGTTTAATTTAATTGTATTCATTATTTTTAATTATGGAGAATACAGAGACCATAAGTCACCAAACTCTTGTAGATTGCCGTAAATCTTGGCGAGCACACATAGTTGACATAGAGCACCCGATCAGTGGTGCAAAACTGATGCAAGTAACATTATAAATGAGTCAGATAGAGACAATGAAGACACATTTAAGCTTTTCAGACATTACAGATAATTTTCGTCGTAATTAAATGTTTCCAGCAGCTCATATTTGACATATTTCCCACTCTCACTGAGTGAATCCAGCACTGCCAACCGAGGGCACCGAGTCCATATTCACTGAGCGAAGTTTGCAGTTTAAAATAAATCCTCATTTATTTCGCACAGCTTTCTCCTCAACGGGAATTTGGAGACGTTTTAATGCAACAGAACAAAGGTTAATTGTGGATGCGTAAAAGTGAAACCTACGCTGAAGGAAATAAGGAACTAGAAGGCCTGCTATGCTATCGAATAATGTTTCGGGGCCTTGTCTCTGTGTGCTGGTTTCTAATTTAGAGGACAATAAACAAACATGTCACATTTGATATGTTACACTCATGGTTTTGAGGCTCTGGTGACAGGTTGTATTTATGCGTCTAAATGGTGAGTTTAGCTCCATTTAATGAACATTTATAAAAATTTAATTCAACAACTCTTTCATTTTTTTTCTCTCTCTCTCTCTACAAAGTGCTGATAATTATTCATATCAGATTAAATAAATGAAGACGGCAAAACGTGAACTTGGAGTAAATATAAAAGTCAAATGCAGTGTTTGATTTGTTGCATCATTTCAGGGGACTGGAGCACTTTGGACTGTAATCACAACACACTACAGCTGCAGTTAGATGCCACTCGGATTATCTCGTTAATTCATCAACAGAAAAAAAAAACAACATTTATCGTAATTAATTCTCGGACAGGGTAATTACTATTGAGCGGGTGTGTGCAACTGGTAGACGGGTCTGTTTTTAAGTGTGACAGATTGGGATGAGGGGGTTAAAACCGTTGGATATTGAAGGGGAAAAAATGCAACTAATCAAGACGCACAGTGGGGATAACGCGGGTGAGGGTCACTGAAGTTGAAGTGACAGCAATCACGCATTTACCAATCAACAGCACAGAGCAGGTTTATCTCTGTTTAAAGAACTGAGAGGACAGTCAAGTCTTCAAAAAGCACGTCTTTAAAAAAAATACATTAAAATAAGGATTCCATGCGTAAAACAATACTTTTAAAGTTAAAAATCTAAATACATTTCAATGTATTTTGCTTTAAAATTTCACGCCAATCTTGAAGTCTTTTTTTAATTCAGGATTTCCTAAAAATGTACAAGGAATTAGGTCTGAGAGATGATTATTCTGCTTGCACTTTATTAAATAGAATGGACCTGAATTCACGTTTAAGTAACATCAATTCAATTTCATCTTCACATCCCATTGATTTTTTCTTCACATTTACATACGTCATTCAACTAGAAAGCCAAATGCATATAAACTTGACAGTGTGGTAAAGGGTGAGGTCATTTTTAAATAGTTTATCTTGAGAAGTACATGTCAGTTAAAGCTACACATATTTATTTAATTGTACAACAGGAAGCGGTGACAAAAAAAAAAAAGAACTTTCAAGTGACTTGTTGCAATTATAGCCTACCGGTGTGTGTGTGTGTGTGTGTGTGTGTGTGTGTGGAGGGGGAGGAGGGGGGCTAGTCGAGATGAGGACAGCTGGAGATGTGGTTGGTGCTTTTTGAAGAGCGCCGTGCGTTTTGGAGAGGGCTCATTTTCCCGACAGCGCCATGCAAACGGACCTAATATCTCTTCATCGATGTCTTTTCTTCTTCTCGTGTTTCGGAACAGGTGCCCGGTATAACTCGGACCACGCGGCGAACAGAGGACACCAAGTATACCTCAGAGGCTCCATCCATTTTCAAAATTTTCTCCAACTTCAGCCCACAGACAAACATTAGCATGATGTCGTATCTAAAGCAACCACCTTACACAGTCAATGGCCTGAGCTTAACTACTTCCGGAATGGACCTTTTGCATCCATCGGTGGGCTATCCAGGTGGGTTTCAACTTTTTGAAGAATCAAGAGTAATGAGGGGGAGGGATGATTCTGGTGAACAGACACTACCATCCAAACCCACTCATGATAATAATATGTAACACCATATTATATAAGAAATGAAATGTCTTGTGATATTTAATTTTGATGTGACTTCTGATTAAATTATTGGCAGATTTGTTAGATTGTCTCGCTATGGGTGATCTGCATTTAGTTTGGGCTCATTAGACTATAAAATATGTAAAATGCTTAAATTTGTCACCGGCACCTGCATCTTTCTAGACTCGTGCGTAATTACGCCAACAATATTCTTTGACTTATATTACTGCCTTTGTTTTTTAAGTATTTTTTCAAGCATAAGTACCAACATGATTTATTTATTTACATTCACATCATTTAATTTGCCTTTGTACTTGCAGCGACGCCACGGAAGCAGAGGCGAGAAAGGACTACTTTTACGCGCGCTCAGCTCGACGTTTTGGAGGCGTTGTTCGCCAAAACTCGGTACCCGGACATATTCATGCGCGAAGAGGTGGCGCTGAAAATCAATCTACCTGAATCCCGTGTACAGGTGAGTTGACCAGAGCATCTGCCATGTTTGAAAATGATTAAATATCGTTGAATATTTTAAATATGAAAAAAAAAAATCTGGACAGTTCCTTTATTTTGAAAAACGTCAACGCAAAAGTGGACATAATGTCAGGTTGTAGTGACCAATTGTTGATTATTTAAACTATTTTTCAGATTTAACAATGTGAAAAATAAAAAGACATCGAATTAAAAATGTTGTTAAAATACATTTTATATCTGCACTGCACGAAATACTATTCTTAACCCGTGACTGACAGAATATCTAAAGCTTAGCATTTTGTCTTCCTTAAATCAAGTGTAAAACTTGCCAGTGGGGTGAGATAATTCCACTTAAGGATAGACCTCTGTTTGGAGATTTTGGTAAATGAAATGAGGCGGATCAGTCCACTGGTACCAAAATATTGTAACTTTGTTTGAGAAAAAATTCTAGAAAAATGATGATTTTGGAGTGAAAAAGAATGAAACGAATCATCTCATATTTTCACCTCTTCAATAAAAAAAAAAGAAAATGAGAAAATCTAATCTGATCTTAAATACTGGGTTGTAATGAAGTTATAATAAAGAGAAATGATGTGACTTTTTCAGGTCTGGTTTAAGAACCGGCGGGCAAAGTGTCGCCAGCAGCAGCAGCAGCAGCAGAACGGGGGCCAGAACAAGGTGAGACCTGCCAAAAAGAAAAGTTCCCCAACCCGAGAAGTGAGCTCAGAGAGTGGCGCCAGTGGGCAGTTCACACCCCCCACCAGCACCACCACAGTCCCCGCCATCTCCACCACCACCGCCGCCCCAGTGTCCATCTGGAGCCCGGCGTCCATCTCTCCGCTCTCAGATCCGTTGTCTACCTCCTCCTCCTGCATGCAGAGGTCCTATCCCATGACCTACACCCAGGCCTCGGGTTACAGCCAGGGCTACGCCGGCTCGACATCCTACTTCAGTGGCATGGACTGCGGCTCTTACCTCACTCCCATGCACCACCAGTTGTCAGGCCCGGGCTCGACTCTCAGTCCAATGAGCACAAACGCAGTGACAAGCCATCTGAACCAGTCCCCGGCGTCCCTCTCCACCCAGGGCTACGGGACGTCCGGCCTGGGCTTCAACTCCACAGCAGACTGCTTGGATTATAAGGACCAAGCGGCGTCGTGGAAGCTGAACTTCAATGCCGATTGCTTGGATTATAAGGATCAAACTTCCTCGTGGAAATTTCAGGTCCTGTGAACAGAGCAATCGCCTGTCATAAAGTGCACAAACAGTGACGATCACATCAGACGCAGCGCTGCCATCCCTCAATAAAACACACAAGACTGGTTAAAGTGTGAGCCGTGCTCTGTGAGGCAGGGCTCTCAGGGGCCTCGAGTTGTTTTTTTTTTTGTTTTGTTTTTTGTTTGGCATGATGGCTCTTCGGTCCTCTTAGAGGAGAGGTTTAATTTATTTTAGCACTGGCAAAGAGACCCCCCCACCCCCCCACCCACCCACCCCCTCACCCCACCATTCATTCACAGGTTGTAGCCCCTCGTCCATGTCTGTCAGTGTGTGCCTCTATGCGTAAAAACACCTGTTGAGGACGACACAGAGCGGACTCTCAAAGAAAAAGTAACACCCACAGCCACGGAACTAATGTTTATCCAAGAACAAAACTCACGTTCAATCTTCTTGTGAAGTGCTCGGGATGGACAGACCTCCTTTAAGCTTCTTCCACAACTTTGCCGACCTGTTTGGCAAAGAGACACGTTGATGAGGATGGTGTGTGGACATGGATGCACTACTTTATTTAAGAAAAAAAAGTGTTTATAAGGAATCAATATGTAGTTTCTAAGAGACAATCAGTGTGTGTCTTATATAAATGGTACATATGTGTTTTTTTTATCTGTGCTAGCCTTCGAAACTGTGATCTGTTGTATTGTATGCAATTTGTGAGCCCCCCTCGCATCAGACTCTCTGCTGTGATTTTAATAGATTTCTAACTTTTTTTGAACCACGATAAAAAGATGCTAATGGTTAAATTGCCGGGCGTCACAAAGAGAGACGAGACTTTTCCAAGTACATGGTAGTAATAATCAAGGGGTTAGCCAGATACTGGAAAAGACTCTCGGCTGCTGAGAGCTCCACACTTGCTCCCCCCACCACCCCCACCTCCCCCTTCCATTGATCTCAACACACGGTGATTGTGGATCCTTTACTGGCTCCAAAGATGGTGTGACCTCACCGCTGAAAAGACATGAATAAAGGTCCTGTGAGCTTACTCTTTCATCAAGAGACGATCTGTGTGTGCGTGAGTGTGTGTGCGTGAGTGACTGAGTGTGTGTGTGTGTATGCGTGTGTGTGTGTTGGAGAGAGAAAATGGAGAGTGAACACATTGAATATGGCAGTGTGTGAAACATTAATTGCGGGGTTTTTGGGTTTTTTTTTCTTTGACAAGGTGACACTTAAAGTATTAAAAATAATTTTGCAACGAAATCACTAGGTTACATTATGATTCTTCAATAAAAAATGGAGGGCAAAAAACAAACTTACTGCAGTATTTTTGCGGATATTTTAGACTTATCATTAAATGCAATTTTTAGAGGGATGAAGGAAATCCACACTTAATGAGCACCAAATGGAGAGTAGCAATAGTGCATCGTGTGCTAATCATATAATCAATAATTAGCGTAATAATCCTAATCTGTCAAACTCTCTGCCCTCATGCAGCATTAGTTATTCCAACTGATATCTGAGATGATCAATAAATTAAACTGCAATCGTCTGTTTTCTATCCGATGCTCATTAAAATACATCCAAACTAAGAAAAATATTCAAATGATGAGGATGAGCTCTTTTAACGAAAAAAAAAAGAGATAAATGTGTATGGGGTCACAGTTTATCCCACAGTTTTTGTTGGGGGGTTTTTTTCTCCTTCCGGTAGTTCAATTCAGATAGTCCCAACAAAAGAGAGTGTGAGGCTGGAGAAAGCAGAGTTTAATCCCGGCCTCCAAGAGATGTTAATCCCAATATTTTACTGGCGGGGGTTTCTCCGGGGCGCAGAGCAGCAGTGGTCCCATTCAAAGCCCACACTGCATGGGTTTAACATGCCTGATCCCCACATGTGCGCTCTCATATGAAGCCTGCTATTTCAACTAACTGGTAAAATGTAAACGACGCAACACTGTTTCGTTTAATTGATGGAGGAACTGCTTTAATTACATCTTGTGCGGGTTTATTCATCGGGAGGAGAAACGCATAGTAAAATCATGATAGAAATATGAGAGTAAAAAGTTAAAAAAAATAACTAAAAAACTAAAAAACAACCCCTCTCTATTTTTGCTGATGATTTTTGCAGTTGGTATTGTAGCTCTTCTTTTTTTTAAATTAAATATTATGCTTGGTCATATTTTTATCCAAAGGGTAAATCTGCAAACTCGGAACTAAAACTTGAGTTAGGAGCATTGTGAGATATATTTATGAATCTGAACTCAGATCATGATATTCCTGCAACAATCCCATACGGACCATTAAGTGTGTGAATTACTTTTAAATACTTATAAATTGCTGTGGCTTTCTAACTTTTTTATTTATTTATTTGCATATAGGACCCTTCCAAAATGATTTATTTTTGCGTCACGGTAATTAAGTCGCACTTTAACTTCATTGAAATGCACTGCAGAGGTCATAGCTTCTATATATATATATATATATAAATATATATGTACTTGCTTTTATTTACTTGTCTAACTCCAACTCTCAAGTCCAACGTTAGCGTCAACTTACAAGAGACAATAAAGTCAGAGCGGCTGTGGGATCTGTAATGAGACGACATGGCTCTGCAGTGGGCTAATTGTTAGAAGTCCAACATTCAATTAGCATCCTTGACATTGCCAATAATCTCTCTTTCATTGGAGTCTCCGCTAAAGGAGCGCACTAATTAAAAGCGTTGCTTGAAATAATCGAAGCGTTAAAGAGAAGAAGAGAGCGACTTTGATTCCTCCTCCTGCGTGGTCAGAAAAATAGGTGTGTGTGTGTGTGTGTGTGTGTGTGTGTGTGTGTGTGTGTGTGTGTGTGTAGTTTTGAAGGACTCCATTACATGCACAACTTACATTGAAGGGTGAAGTAGAAATAGCATATTTTCCAAGTCCTGACTGCTGCCTAAATGAATTCATCACACTGGCGCGATGTTAGCGTTCTATGGTAATAAAGTGCAACACAGCGCCAAGTTTAGAAACGTACATTATCGTTGTGGCGATAAACAATGAAACAATTGAATTTGGAAACAATGGCTCGGGCTAACAGAAACTTGAATATTCATGAGATGCGTCTCCTACTCAGTGTCAACAACTCCTCAATCCAGACTGCTGAAGTTTAAAAAAAAAAAAAAAAAAAGAAAAAGAAAAGAAAGGAAAAAAAGGTTTGAGACTGTAGGCTCACTTTCAAATGTCAGCTATTACATCATACAGCTATATACGAATGAAAAGAAGAAAATCGGAACAAAAGTTTGAATGGGATACAAAAACAACTATCAGCTACATGTGATTAAATGCGGCTGATTGAACAGAAGCATTTCTCATTAATAAAACGATCAAGAAAAAGATGTACGGTGGCTTCCAGGTTTAAAAACCTCAAAACAAATACAGTATGAGACCCCTATATATTAAACAGTACCACACATTATTACAAAAACAATCCTGATATAACACATTAAGTTTGGGAACTGGACTGTTCACAGATGAATTGCTCACTGATACGTCCAAAAGGCAATCAGTTGAAACACAAAAGCATCATCCCACTTGTTATTGTAACCTTGGAGCCTCGTGTCTTCAAAAGTGCACAAGTCAGAGGAGGATTAGACATGCGGCCTCCACAATACTTCATACATACTATGAGTTTTTAATCAAGACCAAAGCAGTGCTAAGGAGCATATGGGGCCAACAGACGCTGGATTAATCCCTCTTGTTTTTTTGTCTAACAGCGGGCAGCACAGCGCCCCTAGTCCCCCGGTCTGGTTGCTGTCCGGTCGGTCATCCCTCTGCAAAGCATCGGCCTGCGTGCGCAAAATTGAGTAAAAGCCGGCTAAAGGGCTGACTGCAGGCCGCAAAGACTGCAGGAACGTGGGGGGTGGGTGATTGTCTACTGGGGTCGTGGTCTATTGATGAAAATGACACGAGAATATGTTGAACAAACCATCATATTTACGAAATATTACATGAGCAAGCTTTTCCCTGCAGTCTGGAGGCGTCAAACCAAGTAATCCCAGAACAACTACAATCTACTTTTGCTGCTGAACTCGGTGTCTAAGAAAATATCAAATGTAAGTATGGGTGTTGGAAAAAGGAAAATACTTCATTATTAAGAAAGAAAGACAGGAAGAAAGACAGAGGGAGAGAGATTTTGTTTTAAAGTGCACAGGAATCTGGGACAGTGTGTTAAAATTGCAAAAATTAATTGATGACTCTCAATTCAAGTCATTTAAATTGCTTTTGGATCTTACATGTTTGATAGCCTGCTTGATATATGCATGTGTATTTATTGCTAGACATTGTGATGAAAATAAAAATTAAAGCAATAAGATAATGATGTGGAAAAATGTGCCAACAACTAATAATAAAAAAAACAACAAAAATAAATAATATCTTTAAGCTAATCCAGCAGTATCCCCTTGAAAGTGCTTATCCAGGCTTAGTCGACATTTTCTGAAATTATTTAAGTTTGTGACATCATCAATGAATTTGATAATCTTGTCAAAGATTATATTAAAAGGGTTTTGTATGGCCTACATAATAACAGATTTAGATGTTTTAAAAAATGAAGTCTAAAGAGATTTAAAGTAAGCGCAGTAAAAAGCATGTTATTTTAATTTCTCAGACTGCTCACATAAATCCATGGATTTGCAGAGATCCGAAACTGATAATGATACTAGCAGCTTGACTAGCTGGAGGTCTGATGAAGCAAAGGGCCACACATTCTTTCTACACCAGAAAGCATTGTAGAGCCTATAAAACAACCCCCCAAAATATACTCAAAATATTCCACTGCCTCCTTCACAGCCTGCAGTCATTTACTGCTTCTGTCCCATCACTGTAGTTCCTGTAACACACTAAACACACATGAAAGCACATTTTAGGGACTTTTTTTTCAGCACAGAGTCCTTTCCCTACGTTAGTGCTCTTTAAAAAACTGTCTCACCAAATATGCCTAAACATTTGGCTTATGATGTTCATAAGCCCCACAGGACACAGAGGGCTTATCAGTTCATTAGCCACTTGATGGCCTATTTCAAGTTATAGTAGGTGGGAGGAGGGCGATGGATGAGGATATGACCATCCATTACTGAGGCATATTTTGTTAAGCTATTCAGAGGTAGAAAAAAACCCTCAAAACCCATAAGAAGATTACCAGATCTCAGCATATGTTAAAAAACACATTATTACTATGCTTATGGGCCCAGTTAATACCTAGTTAGTTAAAGCTCACCTAGTTAGAACTGGAGAGGCTGTCCATTTAAAAGGATGTTTTTACTCAATAATTTATGATATATTCTGACTGACACTCTACAGAGTTGATTCATAAGTCAACCTTCTTTTTTTCAAATATTAAACACAGACTAGCATCCACTCCTCCTAAAATAATGGATACAGATACACAACATTTTAGTAAAAAAACATTTAAATGTTCAATTCTAGTTTCATTATACTTTAATATTGCAGGTTTTTCAAACTCCTTGGATTAAGTGGGTGTCCACATATTCCATAATATATATAAAAAATCTCTTTATGAGACAAATGGAAATACTTTCACAGCAGATTATATATGGCCCCACTAGTGATGTCCTACCAGCATGCTGATGACGAATGGGGGTCCAAGTTCAAACACTGATACGTTGACTTCCATCAAACAGTATACACGACTATATACAAGGGGTAAGCAACTATTTCTGCTGTTGCAATGTTATTGTATAACTCCTCACAATATGCTTGCGTGTGAAATATATTATATCAGAAAGAGTCATCTGAGCTAGAGGACTGATGGACATAACCCAAAACCCTTCTGATATCCCACTGAGAAGATGCAAAGTGAGTATTTTAAGCATCAAATGTGAGTCATAGACAATAACACCACACAATAAACTTCAGTAGTGGTATTTAACAACATTTACATAGTAAGCTCTTGATATTCACTTCTGGCTTAATACTTACTTTCAACTGAAATTGGGGGGCGAAATAGCGGGAACAACTGACCTTTGACATTACGTGTAAGCTGTGATCAAACTCCATAGTTAATGGCCTCGAACACACCTTTTGATCACAAATAGCTTACAAATTTAATGACTTCATGGTGAACGGAGCCAATTTCGTTCCATTCTGCCAGTATTCTCACCACAGGCAGCAGAGTATATCAAAAAACAGCCACAGTTTATCTCAAAAGAGGAAAAAGTAGGGAAACAACAGCATCTATTAATTTCTAATTAATCCCTGGCCCCATGAATTCAGCAACAAATTAATTCACAAAAGGAAAAAAATATTTAAGAGTAATACACATTACCAGTAGCATAATGTAACAGTCATTTCTCTTTTTTCCTTAACATTTGTTTAGATTATGTTAATACATCTGGTTCCTCTGTATCAAATGCTGTATTTACTCTACCTGTCAAAGAC
The DNA here is from genome assembly GCF_027409825.1 of Scomber japonicus. NCBI lineage: Eukaryota > Metazoa > Chordata > Actinopteri > Scombriformes > Scombridae > Scomber > Scomber japonicus. The sequence continues at coordinate 17,481,581 of NC_070593.1, read as the reverse complement.
CAACTTCTCTCCTCCTCATCAGGCCGCTGAGCTCTTGAGACTTCTCATTATAACAATTAACACAGATGCATGTGATGGGGCCTCACTGATAATTTACACCTTTCTAACAAACACTATCTCTTAATCTCCTGCAAACACTGTTCTCTTGTGAGACAGTAGGCCTATAGGAAAAATTAATTAGCTACATCCAACAGATTAGAGTTTGGAGACCCCTCCCCTATCAGTGGCAGGCCGTCACAGACAGCAAGGTCTTCTCTGCTAGCCTAGAAACTGTCAGAGTCAGAAAATTACGTTTTTAAAGCATAATGTACATATTCATTAATGCTATACAGTATGCATTCATTTCATTGCTACTCTCTCCCTCAGTTATGCTGGTTCCAGTGCAGCTCACATAAATTAGAGCTTTTTATCCAATTAGATGTTCTCCCTGTGCTGTCTCCAGGTGAAAAATCTACCCAGGTGCCTTTTCAATTTCAAACTAATCCTTTTCTGTTGAAGCACATGGAGATGATGTTGTTTGTCATATTGTTTAAGCAATCAGATTTTAAGTTAGCCTAGCCGCCTGCATCAGCATTTTTCATGTGGCGAAATCGGTGTGCTAGTTAGCTAATTTAAGTAAAACTAGCTAGCACATAATTTAGCATTATCTAAGATTTATTCACACTTTTTTTTGGCAACGTTTAGATTTTTAGATGTAGTGCTTTAGATTTTTTTTTTTTTTTTTTTTTTTTCAATGTACAATGGCTGAGGGAGGAGAAGATTTGGTGGGAGGGCAGAGCCTTTTTCTAGAAGTTTAAACAACATCTGGCTTACAGTGTTAAAGACACATTGAAAATTGTATTGCTGGGAATTCCTGTTATTTGCAGCAGAATAATATCATGTTTGGAACAATTGAGCATTGAAGCTTGGAGAATGCAAGGTCTTTTTTGCACATCTTACTGACTTAGTTGCATTTTTTTCCCAAATATCCTAACCATGTGCAGCTGCTTGACGATATCTAATGTTGCTCCAACAAGGTTGTAATATAGGTCTAGATTGTTCAGCACAGTCTTCGAGACGAGAGTTTCCCTAAAGAAGCTATTTGAACACATATGATGGTACACCATGATGAGTATGATGAGGATGCTATGAGCTATGCTGAATGATACAATGCACATCTGGATGATTTGGAGGTTTGTTTTTTGCCTTCGAATTTTAATGTGATTTTGAGTATTCGGATGTACTTTTTGGAATACAGAACAAAACGGCGTACAATTCTGTCTGGCCAACAGGTGCACCAAGCACAGGTACCAAAAACTCCACCGAAACCAATCAATCAATCAATTAATCAATCTTTATTTGTATAGCGCCAAATCACAACAAAAGTCATCTCAAGGCACTTTACACATAGAGCAGGTCTAAACCATACTCATACCCGTTCAGCACCTGGCTGTGCCTTTGAGTGTGTGTGGTGGCAGGGGCGTTTAGGTCTGGCAGTTTCATTGGAATCTGTTAGGAAGCCTGTTGAAACCATATTGTGTTATTCACTTCATAGCAATTTAGCTTCCTTGGCTGTTGTGAGTTTGTCTTTGTTTCTTTGGTTATGACATTTTTTTGACATTTGGGCTATGCAATGTTTATTTTTGAAGCATCCTGTCATATTGTGTAATAGTGGTACATGATGGTCCCAGTCACCATGTATTCATGTCTCTGCAAGTAATGAATTGTAACTCTCATAGGTGTTGAGCCTCATGTTAAATCACTTTATTCCTCTTGATAAAGGTTATTGTCAATGTGAAAATAGGGTGGTAATGTTGAATGACAGTCGCCTGTAGCTCTAATGTCATAGTGAAGTTATTCAAAGGCAGTTTAATTACAGGAGGATAGCAATAAAGGCCTAGGTGTAAAATACACTGGCCATCACAGCATAGATGGACAGCAGTTAGAGTACAGTGCAGAGAGGAAAGAGAGGCAAATCAGCACTGAGACAGAATCTGCTCTTTGCTTATTTCAATATTTCATTGAGTGTTATACATCAATGAACTGTTTCAGGGTGTCATCGGGCAGAAGCTAAGCCTTTTGAATTCATGGCCTGGCAGTGTATGCCTTCATCCAACGTGCCTTGAATGCTTAAAAACAGGCGTCTCTATAAAACAAGTTTTAAAAACACTTCTAGAAATGCCACATCAACTAGACTTCTTCTCTCAGCGGCACATAAACTGAACTTTTTATGTGTTCAAATATATCAAATTTAATGTCTGTGAGGTGATTTTTATCACTGATTATACAGATGATCCCCAAATCCAAACATTGTTACATTTTGAAATACAGCAAATGAATGCAGTGAATTGATAAAGAATTGAAAAGTAGAAAAGGAAAGTACTGATGAACTCCATGTTGCAAGATTTATACTGCACTAATCTTCATTGCATACTGTTTTAGTAGTTAATATACAAAGTTAGAGGACTGACATGAATCAAACTTTGGAAAGACATTGCTTTTTAAAAAAAAATACAGAATGTGTTTCATTTTTAAATAGGAGCTGTCTCACCATCACCCAATTAGCTTTAATGTTTTCCAGTTGTGTGTGGTTCATTTATTTGTGTACTGCCTACACTGTGGGACAATCATGTCCATCAACAGCACACTCAAAAATAAGTGAATTTAGCAAGAATACTGACTTACACCTGCAGTGCAGAACTTTTACATATAAATGAATGTCTATTACATCCAAGCCCATTCTAAATGAATATACACAATGATGTAAATTTTGGTGCTTTTTTAAAATAATGGGCATCCTGTACCAAAACTCAGAGCTAACGTGTAGTATGAAACTGATGCAGCTACAGAGTTTAAAAGAAATTAAATGTATTTTAACTTGTCATACAGAATGATATGTGTAATTAATATTAACAATGACTGCATTAGATTTTGGTGAGTCAGTTCTATGGTACAGTACATGTTGGTTTATTCAGAACATTAATGGACCTCAGCCTTTTTAGTTATTAGTTGCACCTTTGTGTGTGCAGACAGTCAGAACGTCTGCTGTGAAGAAGTATGCACATTGTACATCTCCTATCTTCACTATTATAGCACATAGAGTTTCCAGTGTCACTATACACCATACATCTCCATCTCAACACTCTTCTGCTTGAACTGAACCTGTCACACAGGTTAGAGACAAAACTACCTGTGGAAAAAGGTTCTGGTGTGAGAATCATTCAGCCAGCACGAGGTAAGGACCTCCAGTCTTTATGCAAATTTCTCTCAATGGTAGTGGTTTCATGCTAAAAAAGGCCCAAAATACAGTAAATTATGTTATTTTTAAAACATGAGAAGACCGAAGCAAAAGACTGTCATCAGACATCAACTCAGTAAGTAAGTAAGTGTACTCACATGAAGGAGTGTATAGGACAGCACTATTTCCTCTACTCATTTCTGTCTAGTAAAAATCTCCAAATTTGGTTTTGAGAAAAGAAATGTGCTTGTACAGGATAATACTCCTACTTCTTAAGCAAAACAAACAGGGATACATTTCTTAACTTATGGAAAGCTGACATTTTGGAGATGCATGGTTTTCACTGGAAAGCGACAAATGCTGGTTTACCATCTTTCTATTCACAAAAGAACATCTGATGGTGCCTCATTGCTATTTTTGTCTCCTTACAGTATCTCAGAAATAACTTTTTGCTTAAATTTACACTTGACACATACAACACATACACACTGAAAAAGAGTTTCACGTTTCAACACAAAGGAATTCTTGGCTTGGAAACAGAGGCACAAACACACAAACACACAAACAAAGCAACAGTTGCCTATTGAAGAGATGACGCTCTAGCACCTCAGGAGCCAATATGGCTGTTAAGCAGGGATAAAAAGTGCTACTCATAATATCGACTAAACGTTTAATAAAGCTTGAGTAAGTTAAATCTTCTGTTGATGGTCAAATCTCAGTCTTTCTACTTATACAGCTAATTTGACAATTTGAAAATCCATCTCTCCTCTGATCAATTTTACGTCTCTTAATCCCCCTCTTCCCCCCCTCCACCTGTTAGTCTGGGTTTGCATGCGTGCCTCCCTCTCTCCTGAGAGCATATGGGGCAGTGGCTGACCCAGGGAGTCGTTGAGTGTTGGGACAGATGCAGCCCCCCCCTCTCCCTCCCCCTCCCTCCCTCCCCCTCCCCCCCTCTTCGTCCACCCGCCATGACCAGCCCTTCCCTCCTATCCACCTGTTTGGGTCACAGACCAGGGGGATGAGTGGCTGTGCGCGTGCCACACCAGCGGCTTGGCCACTGCTTTGTTATCCAACCCAAGACAAAAGAGTATTTAGGGAGAGCCGGCTGCCTGCCCAAGGGGAACACAATGCCATGAGGCTGGCAGAGCCTGTGGACTCAGGGCCGTCGATCACGTGCCCGCCTTATCTGAATGAGCGTCAGGGGGCATCTGTTGCGTGTGTGTGTGTGTGTGTGTGTGTGTATGCATGTGTCTAACCTGAGGTATTATGCCAGACGTGGGGGCAGGAGACAAAGAATATGACGTGTGTGCATGTTTGTGAGGGTGAGAGGCGGAGGGGGGGGAGCATACAAACAATTGCATCTATTATAATTAAATGAGGTCTACATTTGAATACATTGAGGTCTAACAACAGGTCAACTTCTGTTGCTGATAAAATTCATAATGGGCTATTTACACATGATGTATGTCATAATGTAAGCTTTTAAGTGATTTTTAGGCTACTTTAGAACAGTCAACAAAAGCCTTTGGGTGAACAATGGTGCACTTGACAGTGATTATAATGTGTCATATCCAACACTCAATACATACAATTGCATACATTTTAAAAAAAACAGGCCATAAAATGTATTTCCTGTTATAATCTAGTGTATCCATAATAAACTGAAGCGTTTTGATGTAAATAGTAAATTTACTACACTTATAGCACTTTCCTAGTCCTTCAACAATTCAAAGCCCTTGTACCACTATATGTTTTAATATTAGGACTATCCTTGTCCTTCGTCACTCATATCTCTTCACAAATCTATACAATTGATTTGTTGTAACAAGTAATGATTAGTTGCTCCCGTCAGACCCCAGGAGTTCCCCAGTGACTGTGCTGCTGTGTTATTTATGAACTCCAGCTGAGAGCGACGCATTGACAACAGCGGGGGTATCAGGGTCAGGTCAGCAAGGTTACAGAGGTCAGGTCAAGTTGAGCCTGTCCCAGCCGTGAGGATCTTGACCTCTGGGTCAGTAAGGGATCAATGATGAAAAAGATGATGATAAAGACGGTGGTCTCTCCAGTGGTCTCTAACAATCCTGTCATCTTTGGCTTAAAATGTACAAGTTTTTAAAGCCAGAGACAAGATTTGAACTGACAATGTGTCAAATGTGAACAAATGTGAACAAACGCACTTAGTCTTCTACCAAAATGTGAATGTCAAATACACATCACCTCACAATAGCTTTAATTATCCTTAAAATTCCACTATACAAGTCTGAAACTGTGTGTATTGGGCTACTGGCTTTTTATTATGAAGATGGATGATGTTTAGATCCGATGGAATGCGTTTTGATTTCATCTTTGTGTTAATTAAATCACTTTTGGATGTGTTTCAATTTGCTTGTGGGCATAATCTGACAATCACTGAAGTGCCAGTATGTTTAAGAGTTTATAAGGAACATTTGTTGGATAGCTGCAAATGTGTGAAAGGTTAGAAAAAAGGGAAGTTTTCACATGGAATTACTTTTTTCATTGCACAGATATCCTGATTTTCTATTAAAGACAGCTTTCTACTCCACCTGAAGAAATGTTGACATTTCAAGGACTTCATGCAATACTATTTGACCTATTTTGATATCTGTTAAATTCCTGGTGTTAATTTGAAATCTTAAACAGTATATTAGACCTAATTAAACCCGACACAGATCGTTAGTGTGGACAATGAGATTGAATTGGACTGTACAGCATCTTTTGTAACACTTAAAATGTTTTAGTCTTTTATAATGTTTTGTTGCTATTATTTTGTCCACTCACTGTATGTATGCCTGGTCTGAAAATTGAATTCATTTATTCATGTGTGTGTTTTTGTTTAGTCTAGACAATGTTACATCATTCTGGCAGGGGTGTTTGTGTGTTATTGTGTCTATTGTGGCTTACTACAGCGTGTCATGCTCTCTCGACAGGCACGGTTACACATGGCTTGTGGCGCCCTGACCTACAACTCCCCCTCTTGTTTGTCAGCGGTTGTTTGGCCTACTTTCATAAAGACAAACACTGCCATTTGTTTTGTTTTGCATTTCCATGAAAATGGAATAAACAAATGGCAGGGAGGGGGACAGTTGGGGGAGGGGGGGTGGGGGGTATAGGCAGGGCAGGGAATTACAGGGTAGAACAAACCCTGAACACTCCAATTAAACAATTATTCTTGAAAAAAAATACCAGCAAAAAAAAAAAGTCAACACTCTGCCAACTGAAAAATAACTAAATAATTACAAGCTGCTCAATATAAAATCAAATAAAAGCCAAACTGATTCAAAACTTCTTGTTTTCCATCTCAGTAGTTCTTTCCTGACCTTCTGGACACCAACTGAACTATGGACCACAAGGCCTGCACACCCTCAAACTGAATCAGACCCCCCCCCCCCCCCTCTCTCTCACTCTCTTGCCCCATGGACAGTAAGGATGCTACAGTCCGTTAATGAGTATGCTCCATAGCACTTTAAGAGTCCTTAATTAGTGGCACACTGACACTGGGCTGCCCTGCACTGGGAGGGGAAGACAAGGGGGAAGACAAGGGGGAGGGGAGTCAAGTCCACATGCCCCCATGCAGGCTTCACTTTTACATACATATTGTATATATCTAAAATATAAGTGTGTGTGTGTGTGTGTGTGTGTGTGTGTGTGTGTGTGTGTGTGTGTGTGTGTGTGTGTGTGTGTGTGTGTGTGTGTAAAAAATAAATTTAAAAAAAGGTCAAAAGCAAACCTAGGATGTACAGAATTACCAGTCCACCAATGAGATTCATAAGAAAATCAATTGTTTTGACAAGAGGAACTTGATCAAACAAAATTGATTAGGTCTTTGAAAAGGGTGTGACATGGATAGCGCTCCAAGGCTAGGCAATGGACTGTAGCAAACACATGTGATTGAAAAGCTTTAAATGGGTGTCAAACAAGCAGGGACATAATGTTTGACTTAAATTATCAGCAGTCCCAAAGGAGGCTTCTGGGACTGCTCCCCAGAGCTGGGGGTGTGTGTGGAATACAAACAGGGGATTCACCAGTGACCACTGGGTCAGCGCTGCAAGAGGAGACGGGTGCTGCTCTCTCCTGTGAGACTTGGCCACATTCCTACAGCAGCTTTTTTTAATTTGCTGGACATGACCCCCCCCTAGCAGGCGCTAACGGGACAGACGACACTTGTAACATACAGCATACAGTCGCTTTGGGCGTGTGTGTTTGCAGGGCAGGTGGGGAGGGGTGGAGTGGTGAGGGGAGTGCTGTTGTAGGGTCCCAGATGGGTTAATGGGGGAGTTTAGCATCAGGATTACAATGTAACAGTACAGCTTCAGATTGAGTAGTGATTACCCCAAGCTCACACTGGCAACCCCCAACACCACCACTGGGCCAACAAGACAGGGCCAGGTTGGGATATACAAATAAAATGTTAAAATACAATATTATCTCGATAATTACTAAATACTAAAAATAACTGGCATTTATAACATGTCTGCAACCTAAAAGAAACCTATAAAACATTCTTTGTTTTATATAATAAAAAATGCACCTTGGCTATTCCAATAGCTCTAAGTTAAATAACAATGGGAATTTGAATAAATAAATATAAACGTTTAGGCTCATTTTAAAATAAAAATCATGGATTTCACTAAAAATAATGCGCCAAAAACTATTTTAGTCCACATTTCCAAAAAAGTATCATTTGCTCTGAGAATAAATAAGTTAAGTGATACTGAACAAAAATCTCAATATCAGCAATTTTTATTTGTCACTGTGGATGTGAAAATTGGCAGAGAGCAAGATGTGCTCCCTCTCATGGCCATTGCTGGTTATAACAGTACATAAAAAAAGATATATAGTTATAATGATTATGTTCCTACTCCAGTTTTTTTTTTTTTTTTTAGACCTTCAGTGCTCCATATCCTTCTTTCTCCATCACCTCACTCCAACAGGGTGCGAGACTAATCTGTTTGTCAAACACGTGTCTTGCCTCTGCACCCTACGTCCCCCTCTCACCCCACCCTCCCCTTCCTCCCTCCCCAGCTGCTGGCCATCACAGGTCCAGCTCCAGCACGGCCAGCCCGGGGAGATTGAAATGTTAAGGGCAGGGACGAGAGCTCCACTAATTAAATTCCCCAGGTTAATCCCTGCCGATCCCCTCATCGCACTCTCCAACCAGGCCCTGCAAGGAGACAGTGGGCAGAGATCGGGGGGTGGTGGTGGTGGTGGTGGGGGGGGGGGGCAACAAACAAACATTCAACATTAACAACGGGCTCAAAAAATATCTGTGTGATGCAGGACACACAAATACACCAAAACAAACATATGAACAATAACGCAACAAAATCATGTTTCATCATGTAAAAGCTGTTCACGCTGTGTCTTCCTCATCAAAGCAGCGTTTCTGGAAGGACATACAACACTGCTGCTGATTAACCTTTACATACTGTTCCTATTCTGACCTTTCACATTATCCCCTCATAATTACTATTACATTATAACACCAAATCTATATTTCAGTCATAAGTATGATTAGTCAAAAATAAACTGGTGATTAATCTTAAATGAAGCTTTCAGATAGAATATGCTCTTTAGCTTTTACACTACTTGTTAATGAAGAAAAAATATTCATACTCACACTATATGATTAAGATTATCCTATGTGACCTAAAACAGGAGACTATTATAGCCATAATGGTTTCAATACACGCATTTGAATGTGAAGAATGTAAAGACATTATTGAATGGAACAAATATGGGTCAGATTTACCCTATAACACCATCTACATACAAACATCTGTATATGCTGCACAAAGATTTGACAAAGTTGAAACATTTACATTTTTGTATATTCTGGGTTGCTTTAGGAAAGGTCACGCAATGTCACGCTAAAATAATGGAGTTTAGAGTATTCTGACTGCTTTTAAACGTGAAAAAGTCAAATTTGACCTGAAGAGTATGTAAGGGTTAAAGCATTTTAAATATAAAGACTTATTAAAGCTAAAAAAAACTGCTGCCATGTTGACAACCTATCATGTAACTGTGCCCTCACATTCCCAGGACTGTGTGGTGGCTAACTGCTCACCAACACCAGCCTTGGACCTGTCATCATCTCAGCATGTACAGTGGCCTCATGTCTGACCCCATGCCACTGTACTGCAAAGGACAGCTGACATGCTGTCCGATGACTAGCAAACTATGTGACCTTGGCAGCAGCACAAGAGGCGTTAAATTCCACCTCCTCACCTTATCCCAAACGCAGGGTGCAAAAGTGATTTTCAAACTGAAAAACTGTCAATCAGACAAAAATCTAAAGAAACCCTGGAGAAGCAAGGAAAGCCCAGAAGAAAGCTTTATTTCTAAGATGTCCATGCTTCACACAACCTCTAAGACACAAGGATTCATCAATGCTAATTGTCAGCTGAGTAATTTTGTCTACTGCAAATGCTGACATGTTTATAACATGTCAGCATTTGCATGTGAAAACACAGAACTATACGCCTATTGGATGGAAAAATGGGCTACAGGAAGGAAAACAGTCTGTATATAAAGTTCTGATACATTCAAAGCTTATGCATCATCAAAAAAACAAACCTAGAGAAAATATATTGTCATAACTGATCTCAGTGAATGGATGTGGTGGGTGCAGGAAAGTAGATTTAAAAGGAAATGAAAAGAGCAGGTGCTTTTGTACACAGTGGGTGTGGTGTTGGGGAAGACGCTGGTGTATTACACAGTGTGGGCGTGCTGCGTCACAGACACCATGCGCCTGCGTTGTGGCTTCGCTCAGAGGTGTAATGCCTGATTAGGGGATTACAGGAAAGTGCTTCTTTGCAGTTCTGTGAGAAACAATTATTAACATGTTGGTGTCTCTAATCCTGGATAAACACAGCTTTTCAAGAACAACAGCGAGTCTTTCTTCCCCCCCTTTAAAAAAAAAAAAAATCCGTGTTTAAACCCCGTAGTCACTTGAACTCCAAAGCCTAACTAATACCAGCGGAGGAGACAGGCCAGTCGTGTGGAACACTGTCATTACAGAGGTTGTGCTCTTGGAGGAAGACATAGCCGGCCAGCAGGCCTTCACATCAGAAGGGAAATCCAAATTTAGCTTGGGGAGAGAGAAGCATTGTGCTGAGTACTGCTTGTTGAAAGGGCATTAGACTGAAACATGTTCACGGCCTGTAATCTTTTATTTGTTTGTACACTTGTCTCATGTAATCTGCTTGTGAGTAATACAGAGATGATTTCCTAAGTCATGTTGGGGAACCCGTGGATAACAGATCCAGGTAGGGTAGTGTCACAAAGCTCTACGGCAGGTTGATGCTGCATTCTATGTACACTTTTTTTGTCAAATAGGCATTTTAGGACTCCTAACAAGAGTGTGGGACTCTAAGTGTTCAAATATTGATTTGTCACTTGCTTTGTCAGTTTAAAGCTTTTCTTTTTTACGGATAAAGAGCAGCACAGCCTCTTTAGGCTGCTAGCAGGACTTTTAGACACTTAGTCTGGTTAAGACAACATTTATAACAAGAGGTAAAGCTATCCAAATTCAGTGTAGGTCAGTAGGGTAACATAGTGACTATCAGATCCACTTTGAATAATAAAATTCCAATTTACTCCCCTGGAAAAAGGTAAGTACGATTGGACAAGATGAATGGGTTGCAGTGATTAATAAATGAATGCATGGAGAAAGAGATAATCTTAGAGATAACTCATGAACTCAATTTGTTATTATTTAGTTCCAGCCGTGTGTGATATAAGTCAAGTAGGAAGCAATCAACACACTAGTGATTCCTGAGCCACCGGTCCCCACACACACATACCTGCACACACACACACAGTTTATCATTTCAGTGTTGCCTGTGGCTCTGAAATACAGCACATCAAAACAACCTGTAAGTTTCATTTCCGATACCCTTGAACCTGCTGACTGGCCACACTGTCCACTGGCTGACACTTTGAAGAGTACCTCATCTCAGTTGCCTCTCCCGCCGCCGTTCTGTGTAGTCCTGAGGAGAGACAATCACACATTCACTGCACACAACATGGCTGCTCTGAACTGACACATCTCATGTAGTTAACCAATCTATTAATGTAAGATATTCCAATTCTGAAAGAACTATTCAAAAGGATATTTTTTAATGTCCTTTTTTACATTTTTTAAATGGACAACACTAGGTAGACTTCATATAGAATTTAGTGTGATCATGTCATTGACCTCTGTCTCAGTGGAGAAGTGTACCAGTGAGTATAACTGTGTTTCTGGTTGCCTATTTCCAGCTGCTGGTGTTTGATGTTGGGGATGTGTTGTGCCCATCTGGCAGGGCAGGGTTTAGCCCTAATCCCAGAGCCCCTCGGCAGGGGAGCCCCAGACTGTTGATCGCTGCCCCCCTGCTGGCTCCTCCACACTCTTGACCTCCTCAGCACATAAACACACAGACCCCTGCCACAAGAAAACAAGTCCAGTTCATGAGTATCAGTTCATGAGAACTTGATATTCCACAAACATTCACAAATAGGGTGCTACCATCCTTTTAGTTAAATGTCAATATTGGGTGATAAGTTTTGAAGTCTAGTAGACACAAACAGGCTAAAGCAGCTGCCGCACAGTACAAATATAAACACTATGAAAGACGAGAAGAAATATGACCCCAACCACAAGAAAAACAGAGACACATATCCACACACATGCAGAGGGCGCAGAGACTTGTTTTTGCGAGGCTATATGGAAAAACACATTTATCACACACACAAGTAGGGACCGAGTAAATATACACACACATAATTACAAAAACAGACAGATAGGCAAACACACAAAGACACCCAGAAGCAGTCACCCAGCCATACACACCACACACCTAACCACTGATAATCCCCTAGACACAGGAACACACACACTCACACACACACTGAGCATCATTATGTTTATCACTGTGAACCAGCCCACCGACACCCATCACTCTAATTCCATTTGTCTGTTTAGATTCGTTTTGCTTTAATCCTCCCTTGTTTGTGCACATCTGCAAGCACTGCAATAGTACAACCACAGCAAGAGCGGGAAATGAGAGAGAGAGAGAGACAGAAGGAAAGAGACAGAGTAAAAGAGAGAAAGACAGAGAGAGAGAGAGAGAGCTCACAGGGAGCAGTCTCCCTCCTGACATCCTGGTCCCTGTAGCTCCAGCAGAAGGGGCAGACAGGCGTATCTCCTTGCCCAGGGAGAAGCTCCCTGTCCCAGCCACGGAGCCGCCGCCAGGCCCGCAGGCCCCTGTAATCACTGCAAACAGTCAAACATCCAGTCACACAGGCTCTTACACCAACACAACATTACAGGCTTTTTACACAGTATTACACCACATCTTATTATCCCATTCAAGTCCCTCTATTAGCTCAATTGGATGGTGGGATTTTCATTTGTAAATTGGGGGATTTTAGATTAGCTTGTCTGTCAGCGATGAAATGCCCCCTGAGACTGTGAATTATGTGACCAATCACATATGAATCAACGCTTACGCATGCTGTAGTGCATGAATGGATGGTGTCAGCAAGAGGAAATGAAACAACTTTAGCCTATATTATTTACTGTATGTATTCGGGATCACAGATTTTATCAGTGTAAGAACCACAGTTGTATGGCTACATGGTCACAGATTAGATCCACCATGGTCTTAAACTCCTAAAGATGTTAAATAAGGACATGTGAATTAGTCCTAATGTATCAATAAAATGGGAATGACACAGTTTCTGAATAGCCTACAATAAGCAGTGTTAGCTTTTATATGGCAAATAATATTCAGGTCTAATAGAGAATTATTAAGGAGATAAATATTAGCTGCTATACACACCTAGAAGCAACATTATGCAGAACTGAAGCGGGTTGGTTGAAAGGAGGCGAATGAATTACCCCTCTTCCTCCCCAGGCCTTCCATTCAGACACGGAGTGAGAGAGAGAGGGAGGAGAGAGAGGAAAAAAGGCACCCCGAGCTAGTCGAGAGACCCGGCAAATTATGAAAATGCTTCTCTGTGTCCTAAATGGAGGCCGAGCTCTTTAATGTGGCACAAAATTAGAACCTGGGGGAGGAAGTGTGGCCCGCTTGATTGGCGAAACCCCTCCTGGCCCCCCCCTCCGCCAAAGCACACAGAGATATTATCCTGTGCCTGGTGGCACTCTCTTGTATTGGGGAAATTCAAGGACCCCAGAGAGAGCCCAGGGGCGTCCATAAAGGTGCCTAATTTGTCAGTTTACTCCTCAATTATTTAAATAGATCTAAGAAGGGAGCGGAGAATGGGGCTTTTTCTGCCTCTTCGCAGTCAAGCAGAGAGAGACCTTTCTCCACGGTAGCCATTTTCAATTACGCTCTGCACTGCTGTCTTTGATATACAGAAGTGCTGTAGTGGAGAGGGGCTGTATCAAATAAACAAATGTGTGTACACAAGATAACAACGGGAACTTGGGGATAATATTCAGTTTGCTCTGAAGAACTCAAAGTTATTTCACATTTACAAATTTACAGATTAAAACTAACTTTACGGATGTGCGCACACACAAAGTACACATGCAAACATCAACAATAACTACTAAGTCATACATGTGCAAATATACACAGACACACACACGCACACACATCTATCACTGCGGATTACAGTGTGGTTTGGATACACAGAGTGAGGACTCATTGTTACCTGTCCCTCTGCTCTTCCATACATCCAGAATATCAGATTATAACCCCCTACCCCCTGCATTCACACTTTACTATCAGCTCCCCGCACCCAGCAGCAACACCAGCTCACACCGCCTGGCAATGCCAGCTCTCAGCCAGAAAGACCACTGGAGGTATGCGGGGCCTGGGGCCAGAGATTACCAACCGGGTGAAGATTGATCCTGGAAATGGAGATGTCACATTCCCCAACCCTCTGACCTCTAATCCTCACATATCTATCTCTATTGTTTGGTTTGCTTTACTAGAGGGGTGAGGCTGTAGGGGGCTGAGGAGGATGAGGATGCTGTGAAGATGAAGGAGGTCCACACAGGGTCCTAAGGTGACCTTATCTCTTGCAGGCGGCTGGTGGAGGCAGGTAAAAAGGCCCACTCTATGTCTGAATGCTTTGCTGCAGACCCCTGTTGAGATGAACTCTCATCTGTGCAAGAACAATCACTTCGCAGTAAGCTCCATATCAGCAGCAATGCCAGCGCTGGGTCCAGTGGTAGTACAATAGTCTGGGTACGCCTACACAAAGATGTGAGCTCCAAGACAATGGCGTAGTCCTTTAAATAAAGGAAAGACACTTCCAAACAGCAAAAACACTTTGTCCATTTTGGCACAAAGCAACATAAACACGAACACAATGGAGAGCACTACAAACACCTGTACAAATACACTCAGTAAACATACTGTACCTACACGACACACACTAGCAGTGGCTGCCACACACTGAGAAACACACACTTCAAGAGTGACGACAAACAAAAACAGGAGACAAGTCAATCATGACTGTCACACGGCATGTCAACACAGACTGACATTAATGGGCCTAATTCTACCCAATACACATGAGTTGAGGGGGAAATATTTAAGTTAGCCAAAATAACAACAGCTTTAAAAATGCTACGAAACAGTTAAGACACCAATGGGAAGTGAATTTACTGCTACCTAAGAGGTTACATTCAACCAACTGACAAGAGTTACCCATTTCAGATAAACCTGCAACTTAGTACACTACAATAACAACAATCCCGAGCTAAAAATATGTGTGGAGTTCGGTAGCAGGCATTGGCAACCTTGACAAAGATGGGTGGCACCTCGTAAACATCCTTGAAACAGGTTTCTCATGCTTAGGAAAGGGATCTGCAGGCAAAGTTTTTCAGAGTGTAAGATTCTGCAAAATCTGTGGCCAGCTCAGTATATCATGCCTCTCACACCCTCTATTCTCTTCCCAAACACTAACCAACACACCCCAACCCTCCGCCTCCCTCCACTCCAAGCTTCCATCCAGCCAGAGAGAGGAGAGGAGATAGGCCCAGTTGCTAAAGCTGTCTTTTCAGCCCCTGCTCCCGCTCGGTCTATCTGAGATACACAGCAAGCGGAGGTGTCGCTTTTCCGCTGGCATTTCGGACAGTATCTACTTATAGACGGGAGAAAAAGAGAAAAGAAAAACAGAAGGGGTATTATCAGGGAGGGATGAGAGCAGCAAAGGCATTTTGTCTTTTTATTCCCCTCCTAAGCCCTGGGCTTTGCTCCCAATCCGATTGGTCGATACGGCCAGGGATGTAAATGAAATGCAAAGAGGAATAAGGCTGGCTTCCCATCTCCAGTGTGTGCCCCCCTAAGTCCCCCACCCCTCTTTCTCTGTCTCACTCTGTCTTGCTCTCTGGCTGTTTATGGTGTTGTGTTTCTGTCTCCCCATTCACAGACTTGATGCTCTCCCTGTTTCCGTCTCACCCTCACTCTGCCTCGTCCTCTTACAACCCCCCCCCCGTCCCCCTCCCTCCTTCCCTCCCTCCCTCCCTCTCTCCTCTCTTGCTCCATCCCTCCCTTCTCCCTGGCTGGGCTCACAGCTCTTATCTCCTCAGACGCCCCACATTCCAGCGTTGCCGTGGCTCCCTGCCTGCATCCCTGGTCACGGCGATTCCATGGGTTCCCACAATCCTCGGCAGCTTGCTGATTTAGGGTGGGCAACTGACTCTCAGAGACAGGGGAGAGGAGAGGAACAGAGGGGTTAGGGGAAGACAGGGTGAGAGGGGATGAGAGGCAGAGAGGGTGAGAGACAAGAGGGGGGTGACAAAGGGGAGGACAGGAAGAAAGTAAAGTAGAAACATAAAGAGGGCACGAGACAAGAGACTGAAAACAACTCCGATGTAAACATGCAAATACATATGTAACTTTAAACAAAAATGGTTTAATAACAAAGAACTGTGACAGAAACTATTCTGTTATTAAATTTGTGACAGAGAACATTTTGTCTACTTTGAAAAAAATGGACAAAAATGTTTTTAAAAAACCTGGAATCTTTTATTGAAGTATTTAAATGGTAGGAAGCAGAGTGACAGTTCTTCCCTTTCTTTTCTAAGAAACTGAACCATCGGTATTACAGGTCGACTCTCATCATCCAGCCAGCTGACAGCCGCTAACCAAGCCTGCAAACAGAGGGCAGATTACATTCTGAGAAAACTACACATGCACTTACTGTCCTCTGCTTTCTAGTGGCATCTCGAACAGCCGGCTCCTTCACCAGTGCTTCATAAAGCTTTTGACATTACACTGATTTGACCTCTGATTAATGCATTTCATGGAACAACATTCAATAAAATCAGCACTGCGTGACTGAGGTGTCAGATCCTGAGAACATGTCAGACATAAAGGTAGGGTTCAAGTATTTCTGGTGTCACATTGTCTTTCCAGAAACCCTCACATGGCTAAAAGTCCATTTTCCTGGAAGCTGGTGGTTTCGTGTGTCCCTGCAGTTTGCATGACTTTGTGCTTGTCTGATGATCAAAGCACTTTGCTTTTCCGTGTGCCAATCTGTTTATTGACTATGTGTATATGTGGTTCCGGCGGGGCTTGGGAAGAGATTTAAGCATGTTCACACGTACACGCGCACAGACATGCAAACACAAATCAACACACATGCGCACAGAAACAAACCTCTAAAAGGGTCTCTGGCATTGTGACATTTCACATTTCATTTAAATCCATGAGGGATTACAGCCCTCCCGTTAGGAAGGAAGAGAGAGAGAGAGAGAGAAAAAAAACACTCATGAATCCATTAGTTTTAAACATTTAAAGGACTATCTAAGATAGACTGATGGATGGATAGAGTGGTGGGTGTGTAGTGCTGGCGATGTGGAGTGAGGACTGTGTGGCACAGCACAAGTCTGTCCTAGATTAAACGACGGCTCTAATCCCCCATTTCGGCCCCCTAAATTGGGTTTCCCTCAATCTCTGCCTTGCCAACCTAATGTGAGAAAAAGAGAACTAGAGCAGAGGCTGAGGCAAAATAATCAGCACGTTAAAAGCTGTGAGAGCAGAAGAGGACAAAAAAAAAAAAGAAAGAGATGTAATGATAAAGCAATCGAATGGCTGAGTTTAAGGGGAGCACGCACAGCTTGATTGGGGTCAGTCAAGGCTTCCTGAAGTCAAGCTCTGTCCCTGGTCAACTGTAAACATTCATCCACTGAAGCATGGCTCAGTACTTTTAACTCCATCCTTAGCGCAGAGTTCTGTACAGACCAGTATTTCTGCATCAGCTTTCACCGTTCAGTCAAACTCCCAACTCGGAAGTCCAATTTGGCTATTTAGCCAAAACCTTAAAGACCTCTCCATCATTCTGCATTGTTCTGGAGCACCACCTTCTAAGCCTCAAAAGAGGCCTTGGACTTTGTCCCCATCACCTCACACTTCGACTGAGCTCGTGGCACACTCTCAGGGCGCAAGCTCCCTGTAGGTCTCCCTGGATGTTGTCATGGGGTTTGCCTCCGGCTCTGGCGGAGCTTGTCTCTCTCTTTGAGCAGGTGAGTAACAGCCGAGCGTATGGCAGCTGCCTGGGGATCTGTGGGTTCCTTCTCTAAGTAGAGACTAAAGTGCTGGGTGCTGCAGGTCAGCAGGCTGTCTGGACTGTAGCCCCGGTGACCTGAGCGGAGCAGCCTCTCACAGGCCAGTGCCAAGTTCTTGTCCCAGTTTGTAGGGTAGTCTGAGTGGGCCTCCACAATCTCCTTATACAGCTGGCCAGCAAACACACACAGACACATGCACACAGACAGATAAAGACACACAATTATAAAAGCAGATGTTACCAAAAATAACATCAATAAAGCCACCGAATATGCCATACTTTGCCTTGTGCTGCACTTTAATCTGCCCCATTATTATAAATGACAGTATTGCTGCATGTTTGTTAAGGTCAGACTCACAGTGTAAGACAGCTCAAAGAGGCGAGCTTTCCCCTCTCCCTCCATCCCTTCTGCCAGGTCAAACAGAAAGAAAGCCGTCTTCATCCTAAAACAAAGCACGCAGGCTCAGGGCTAAGTGCTGGATGGATGAGCCATGCAGATCCACACTCTCAGATGCACCACTCCAATGGAGTGATTTATGTAGATGCTGCCACCAAATAGAATGTACATGTAGATGCTCTACCACACAAGACTGGTTTATGGAGATGTTCTAGCAGGCTAGTATGCATCGTGACGCAGCTTTTATCTGCAAAGTATACAACCTCTCAAAAGAAGAAACCAGTGTCTCCTGTAAAAAAGTTTACTGTACCTGGCTTGCCACATCTCCTCATTAGCCACACGCTCCCAGGATGCAGGATGGAAACTGTTCACACATGGGGGAAAAAAACATTTCTTTATCTAAACAGCTTCAGGCATTAGCTTTTGCACAGCTCCACTAACTATAAATGATTATTTATGTGAATATATTGTTCCACCCAACTGTGCAGGTTTTTGATACACTAAACATCAATGTTTGCTGCATAAACAGTAAATGACTGAGCAACAATACCAGCTAGCACATTAGACATGGAATAAAACCACATCTCCCTTTTTTCACTTTGTTGACTGTAAACACTTGACCTCTTCTTCAAAAGAATATTTTAGAAGGGTTCCCGAGCTAATATTTGGCTTGTGGGCATCGGCGGACACGCTTGTCGTGAGGGTGCGGGAAATAATGTCACAGTATTCAGCTGTGGATATCTGAGTGAATGAAGGGCTGCTGGCAACAGCAACAGAATATGGAGCTTTGACTAATTCCACTTTTGACACAGTTATTGACAAAACGCAATAAGAAACTCATTATTTTTCATCTTCAGTCTCATTTCAAATGGCTGAGAGCCTAATGTCTTGCTCTGGTTGAATTCACAAAGAGCTGGATCACAGCATGGAGAACAGAGGACAACCTCACTGAGGGGAGCTCTGTGAAGTCTGTGGAAGGACAACTGAAGCCTACAGAGAGAAGCGGCAGCAAGGAGATCTTTTTTGCTTTTGATGATAAAATAACGCAGTTAGGACTCACTGGTTGGGGTTTATCATCTTTCTGTGTCAATATTTGTAGTTTTCATGCAAAGATCATGAATTGTTATAAATAAGTTGCCAAAGGATTTCATCTATTTTCTTGGCAAAAGGAAAAATTACATCTAGCCAATTTTTAACCCATTAAAATTCACTAACAGATTACAAACCCATGCTGTGCATTGTTCAAACCTCCAAGACTTAATTTCAAATTCTAACGAAGACAATATCAACTACAATTGGCTGAAACTGAGAAGATGTTTGCAAAATGATGGCCAAGACATCTACAATATTTCCATTTGACTGATTGGTGCAGCCATCTAAAAAAAAGTCAGAGTTGTGAATAATCTGACAATTCTGGTGATAGTGGGGCATACGATTTTTAAGCCTTAAAGCTGTTTGAGAGGAGAAAATTGTTTATGTGTGCACCTGTTGTGTGGCTCACTCCAGTTGTAAATGTTGCGAGTGTGTTGGGCCCACTTTTCAGGATGAAACTGCCTCTGAATGGGCACTAAGTAGTCACACACACCCAGGGGCCAGCGGGAAAAGCTACGTCCCCAGCTTGGGTCTCCATCGGACAGCCCAATGCAGGCAAACACCTCCCTCCTACAGAGAAACAAAAACAAACAATCAGAGAGATGCTTCATACAGTTCCCTTTCTACAACTACCTCCCTTTCCTCTATCACCCCTGATAACTGCTGCTGCTGAAACACATGTAGGCTAACTTAAATACATTTCCTCATCCAAACACCTTCGAGCATCCTTCAAACCATGTGCTGCTCACCAAAGGCTCAGGCCCTGAGGGTTAATCCCACAGGTCAGTGTTGCCCCGCTGAGAGACAGGCATGTTGGCCTGGCAAACACTGCCCCCTGGTGGGCTTGGTATTAACAGGTCTCCTGCCAGTCTCAGTTCCTCCTGGAGGAGTGAGTGATGGGAGCAGAGAGCAGCAACGAGTGCGCTGGAGACTATTTAACCAAATCAAGCAGATTAGTCGACTTCTGTAGTTCATCAAACTCATTTTATGGCCTCAACAGTTCTATGGGCTTATCTTCTCCCTGCACTCACCGCTGTGTCGACTATTTCACTGATTTCACCTCATTAGATCACCCATTTGTTCATTTGGACCATTGTAGCCCCCTCAATTCATTATTTCTCTCCATTTGATACCCTTTCATTTATCTGTTCAGACCATCCCTTTATTCTCTCTCTGCTCTCTCCCCCTGACTCACTGTCTGTTGTGGGACAGAAACTGCTCCAGACTGAAGGTGTCTTTCCCCTCAGGGTGGACCGGATCCCACCAGCGACCAGGATAGTAGACCCCAGAGTGGTGCTGCCCCAGCTTGGCCACATACCAAGTGTATGTCATCATCTAGAAAGAAGAAAGAGAACCACCAACTCCATTCAAGGCTTTGTATCCAGTGTGATTAGCAATTAGTGAATTATTACCACACAGTGAACAATCCAGTTAAAGAGAAGGATTTATTGACTATCTTAGTAGCCTTCACTCCATGTTTGACGTTATAAGGGGGGTTTCTGTCCTTACTTTTAAATGATTGTTTATTTATTATTTATTACATTGATGTTGTAAAGGCATTGACACTTTGACACACAACATGTATCATTTTCAAATTTCAGCAGGTCTTTCTTAGTTGACACATTTCTGAGCTTATAATGTGAAAGATAAACAACATACAATTGTACTGTAATACATACAGTACAATCATTTCACTTTAATTCTGTTTTTCTGGTTGTCCATTGATGATTCCTGGTTTTATTTATTTTTTTTTCATTATTTTATTTTACTATTATTCTTTTGGCATTTTATTTCCTTTATCTGGTAGTTGAAGTAGTCAGTCATGCGTTATAGGCGATTGGGCCCGTCTAAACGTTTAGTTTTTACTGCTTGATCTTAACATGTTCAGAGAAAACCTTTCCTTGTAAGTAGGTTTTTGTTTTAATAGAGCTGGGCGATATGGACAAAATCAAATACGACAATGTTTTTGACCAAATACCTCGATATCGATATTTCAGGGAAGACTATTGGTGCTTTCACAAAATATTTACATAATGAGAGTTATATATAATGACTAAGTGGGTTAAAGGCAAATAATAGAACAGCTAGAAGACAACACCTATGTAATATCATGACATTATGATATCCAATATCTAAGACGATATCTAGTCCCATATCACGATATTGATATAATATTGGCTATGTTCTAAACAAGACATCATTCTTAGTTTTGCTTTCTAGTAACATCAAAACCTAACTACTACTGTTCTGAACCCAACATAACAAGACATCAGTGAAATTAAAGCTCTGACCTCCTGATCGACCAGGCATACATCGGGCCTCATATCCTGGCAGTAGTGCAGGTAGCGGAGGGAGTTTCCCGGCAGATCTCCTCTGGTCAGGATGATCGAGTCTTTTGGGATCGAAGCTAAAAGCTCACTGCCGAACCTCTCCACCACACTGTTTTTGCTCTGATCACATTCCCTAGGATCATCAGAACACACACTGTCACACTGTGCAGCATCATCAAAACAGCAGTTGTGTTTACTTGCTTTTAGAAGGGGTTGAGTGGATCCTTACCTTTACTCAGAAGTGTGTGTGATGTGTTTAACTGTGCACATGTAAGTGTGTCCCTGTTTGTAGGTATGCTTTCAAGGTGCTCTGAGGCTAAGTTGTCAGTGCCCCCACCCCTTCCCCTCTGCAGAGCGCTCTGGCTGCCTATCTAATCGTGGGGAGACAGGTGTGATGGGTCTGACAGCACAGGCCATGCTCTCTCCTTGATCAAAGCTGCTCAGTGATGGCTGTCTGGCACTCCCCGGCACTACGCTGGTGTAATCTGCCTTCTCGGACAGCTAACATCTCAGACTGAGCTCTGTGAGTGGAATCTATGTGCTAACCGTGCCTCTCTTTAGCCCCTACCATGGGGTGAGCAGAGAAAAACCTGACATGTGGAGTTCAGACCTGCGGTATGAAGCGCAGAGGAGAAACAAATCGGGTTGACTCAGGGAATACTTATGCATGGGGATTTGAGAGGGAACTAGAATGAGAAGAGTTTTTATTTCACTTGAACTTTTCTACACTGAAGTAACTTGGAACATAGGAGTACTGTAAAGTAAATGTTGATCAAATTCATAGTCAACTAATCTCCAGCAAGTATTTACACTGTACACAAAGTGGCAGCTTTTTTGAGAGGGCCACCACAAAAAACACAAAACAAAATCTACAAAAGATTCATTTGAGTTAACATTTTTTGCATGTTTCCTCTGCCAGGCTGAGTGCTCTGTGATTACAGTCTGATGTTGTTGCATCTCTCTGCTTGATGTTACAAAACTGATGTTATGTTTTTTAACTTTAACTCAAGTTACTGACTCAATTTCATAATTTTTTTAAAAATCACATCCTAAACCAAGTACGCTAACTTGTTGTGTGTTGCCCACCTGTGATTGGTGTGCACCATATGTGCCAGCAGAGTCATGGTGAGGACCCAGCCTGTGGTCTTCCACAGCCTCCCGTGGCCCAGCCTCCTCTCCAGCCCAGTGTGTGTCCTGCTCAAGCCGAGGCCTGCCAGCACACACACTGCAGCATCACTCTGGAGCCAGAAACGCTCAACCTGCAGGAAGTGAGCACACACACACACAAGTGATTCCAGCTTTTTTCTCAACCCAGTCCCAGGTTCACTCATGGATCCATTCCAGGATTAGCTTCAGTAGGTACTACTGATTAAGTACTCTAATTTCTGAAGGTCTGTTCTGCCTGCATGGATGTCTCATAAACAGAAAAATGTGCTGCAATTGCATCTATAACTCAAAAAAGAAAATGGCAAAAATAGTTCAATTTAATTAGCTCACCACTCCAAGCATTAGAGGTCTATTGATGTCCAGGTTGGCTCTCCAAGCAAAAAATAGTGAGTAGACCAGCATCATGGTGGTGAACAGCCAGGACACTGAGCAACATGTCCTGGGACAGGAAAGTTATTCACATACTGCATTAAAATAATCATCTACCATACTTTTCATTATCAGCATACAAATATTGTAGATAGTTATGTCCGTAATTTAATCTCTATCTGGTAACTTCATAAAAAATATTTGTTCAGCATAAAAATATAAACACAGGGATGGAGATCACAAGCTTGAGAGCAAATGTATACAGGAGCCAGCTAAGAGGTGCATGATTGATTTTCTAATGCAGACTGAGTCATTATGAGCTGGTGCCAAGCACTGAATCACATACTCATTACAGTACAGCTGTAAAATGTACTTATACACTAAAAAGAAAACACGCTACCCTTGTGGCAATAACAAATCATCATCTGAACCTGAAGAGACACTTCCAAGCCAGAGAAAAATACTTTTGATTTTCCTGCCAACAGATTGATCTGCTGGCTGGCCACTGAAGCTCTGTCAAGCCTACCTTTATTTTTGTTCCTCTCTCTCTCATTAAGCACAATAGCTTAAAATGAAATGCTTTCATTTTGGCATCCTATAAAATGACCTTGCTCTTTTTCATCTGTGTGTTTTTACAGCCAAGTTTATCAAAGTGTGCCCCAGGAGAGGGTGGAAGCGGGGGGTGGCCGATGCCCTACAGAGCCCCAGGGTTTCACTAGGCTTAATCAACTCCACCCCACAGACCCCAGCAAAGGCACCAGTGTAATGAATGACTGGATCACACTGCCACATGCGGATACATACAAGGAGCGATTTACTTGTACACACAAACATGTTTTTGAAAATCCAAAATACACATCAGCCCTTCTTGATTTGACTGTGGAGCGTCACGACAGCTTGACAGTAAGGTGCCTCAGTGTTTTTTTGTATTCTTTTTTTCTAAGATCAGCATTTTGTCAGTGGTTTTGTTCGCTGTCTTTTACTGCAGGGGATTAGATTTGTGGTTGCTGAGATGTGAGTGTGACAGAGTTTTGATGTGTTGTATCCTCATCCTACCTATCCCAAGAAGAGAGGAGGAGGCCTGTTCCTGCCAGCACCAGAACAGGAAGGGAAAGGTCTGCCAGGCAGTGGTCCAACTGGGCCCTGTGCAGACACAAGCACACATATAAATATATATGATGGACACCAAAGACAAGCTAAATTACTCTCCCAGCTACTGAACTCAAGGACACCAATTATTAAATGCCCTCCATCCCTTATCAAAACAAACTCCTTGGACTCTGCGCTCCTCCTTTCAATCGGATTGACAGATACGAATGACTGTGTCATCCACCCCCTGCTGCCCCATCCTCCCCTCACAGCGCCTGTCAGTCACAGAGCACTTGCTCAGAGCACAGAGATAGTTTCCTGCCTCTTCCTTAATACCCATCTCTATTTGACAGCTTATTGAGTCTCTATATCTCCCAATGTACACTATGTGTGAATGTGCTCGCGAGTGTGTGTTTGTGAGTGTGTGTGTCAGCTTCTCCAGCGGGTTTACGTCTTCAGTGCGACATGCCTGTCATGTTCGCCTCTCTTCCCCATCTTGAAGGTGTGCTTGTCCATCAAGCAGCAGGGGTGATGGGAAGGGGTGGGTGCCTAGCAGAGGGGGGGCTGGTAGTGGGGGGTCTTAAGACGCACGTGCACTCCCCATCCCGTCAGCTGGTGAAAGATACCACGAGTGGGATGACTGCAGTGGTGGTGGTAGCGGTGGTAGCAGGGAAGCAGGGGAGAGAATCGGGTGGAGGAAGTGGGTGGGTGGGGTGCTGGAGTGGAAAAATACAATTTCTCCAGCTCTATTGCAGTGTCTGTCATCACAGCTTGTCACGCTTAAACACCAGAGCTGAGTGATCATTTCAAACTGCTGGAGAAACAGAACACAGCGATTTGGCCCTCTAAGCAGGTTCAGTTCTGCTTTGATGGGAGAGTGGAATGGGTAGAACAAAAGCTGCTGGAGAGAGAGAGAGAGAGAGAGAGAGGGAGAGAGAGAGAGAGAAAGAGAGAGAGAGAGAGAGAGAGAGAGAGAGAAAGAGAGAAAGAGAGAGAGAGAGAAATTCCAGATTGGTGACTTTGGTTAAACTGGCTGTGTAAAACACCAGAACCAGCACCAGCATGAAGAGTGGGTTGGGTCCTCCATCTCTCTAACCACATGCTCTCACTCAAACCCCAATATTTGTCTCCAGTGTTTCTTACTACTTACTGTTTCTATTACTCCATCTTAGACTCAACAGTCTTCATTGATACAAAACACTAACAAGGGCAAATAGACTGTCCAAAATCAATCTTGCTAGTACTAAACCAAGGAATCAATTAATCGATGAGTCAACCAACTTACAGACATTGAAAATGAATCAACAATTAATCAATTAATTGTTTGAGTCATACATCAAGCAACATTTAAACACTTGTGCTAATTTCAAGTTATTAGATGTAGTTTATATTATATTTATATTGTGTTTTTCTCTAGGTTTTAGACTGCAAATCAAGCAATTTGAAGACTGAACTTTGGACTATAGCAAACTGTAATGGCATTTTTTAAATTTAATTAAATTTTGATAGACTAAACAAATTGGTAACTCTAATAAATAGTCAAAAGATAAATCAATAATTTAATTATTGTTGCAGTTCTAAAAAACACAGACAGTTTTATTCTCAAATTTAATGTGGGATATGCAGACCAAGGAGATTAAATTCAACTTCAAAGAAATGTGATTCAATTATAAATACAGCACAGTATCAACTAAGTACATGCAATGAAAAAGTTTTGTTCAGTAGAGACAAACTTACTTTAACATTGTGGTCAGGTTCACAGAGATATCCGTCTTGGCCTGCAAACACAAAAAGAGAAGACAGAAAGGAATGAAGATTAATGACATATTATAAAGAAGTACAGAGTGTTTACATACTAGTAAGCGGCACGTACCAGACTAAACGTGCCATATTCAGCCCTCAGCAGGTGGGTCAGCAGGCCTGACAGGTTGGTTTGGTCCCCCCAGCTCCAGCGAGCTGTGTTGATGTAGGAGGAGATGGGCAGGTAGATGTACGGCAGAAAACCCAGCAGGAAACACACTCCCAGAGACACAAGGCTACGCAAAGACAGCTCCTGTTGAGATAACACGGATTACACTTCCCCCAAATGTATGTAACATTGATCAACATTCAACAAAGCTGCATCTTCTTTGAACATATCTCTGTCATAATCTGTGATTATTGATTGCATGTAGCCGAGCTTACGATTGATAAATGCCAGTTTTATTGCCTTTAAAATGTGTGTCTATTTGAGCTTCTATAAATAAAGCCCTAGTACTTACCCTGTGAGAGTACAGTCTGTGAAGGACCCAGGGAATGACGACCAACACATACAACACTAGGGTGTGCTGGTTACAGAGCCCCAAACCACAGCACAGCGCCCCCCAATGTGAAATCTGACAAGGGCAAACAGTCCAGTACAGCACTGTGAGTTCAAACTGAAGTTATCTTAGCCAATCATACGAGGAACAATCACAGGAAAAAATGAAATGATACAAATCCCTAGTTACCTTCCTCCTCTGAGTGGTGTTTTCAGCAGAGTGGAAGCTGGCTGTCAAGAAGAAGAGCAGACTAACAAAAAGGTTGTTGAGTGTGAAAACCTCTGCAACCATGGACCACTGCCAGCTCAGTCTGGACACAGCAAAGAGTCCTCCAGCCAGTACTGCACCAGGGCCGGGACCTGCCAATCTGACAGTGATGGAGGACCACATTATTATATTATCATAAAGATCTGTGGCTTTGCACACAAATCCTGCAGTATCCTAAGTTTATTTTATATCACATATCTGGTTCCAACCAAACTAAAGGCTGTTTTACTTTAACAACTCAACAATATTCTGTCTAAGAGGTCACTGCCATCATCAAAAATCATTTGAGCTAAAATTAATGGGGAAAACATTTTAAAATATTGAAATATACTGATCCTAGTCTAATTTTTGTTTTGTTTTTAGTCGATGTTAAAGTGGGTTTTTTTTCAGCATTGTAACTTAAACTGCAGTGACACAAAAAACAGCAAAGTCAGCAGCTTCACACAAAATTAAAATACCGCAGTCAAAAAAGCCACCGCTTCCCCCAGACTAATTTGGGGACCCATTATAATCTCCCCGCAACCCAAGTTTACTTCCCGGACAAGACCTTGAAAAACACTCTCATGAGAAGTCCCTCCCCAGCAGCCCGTTGATCTCGAGCAGACTGGCACAGAAACCATCATGGTAGAGATAGCACTTTATCCTCAGCTTCTTAAATATAATGTGTGCACAAAAGTTTTCCCCCTTCCTCCTCTCCTGTACTGTCTCCATCTCCTTTGCGGTAATTGAAGCAAACTTGGGATAATCTGTCATACGCTAAGACCCACCACTTACTAAAATGAGAGACAGAGGGGGAGAGAGAGAGGCGACAAATGATGGGGAGAAGGGAAAGAAAAGAAAAATAGTGCAGAGAAGTGTGCGTTAAAGGGGTGAGACAGTGTGCGGGATGAAGGATGAAATATAGAAAAGGGAAGAAAAAAGTTCAAGAAGAGAGAGGGGAAAAAAGAGAAAAGGGGAAAAAAAGCAGCCCAGTCCCCGGCATGCTGGCTCTGAAATATGAGCAGGCTCGACAATTAGGGAAGTCAGGCAGTATGGCCCTTTCCGCCATTGTGTGGAGTGGCTTAGAGTCCTCATCAGCCTATCAGCTAACTGACAGGCAGAGAGCTGCTCTATTCAGCACCGCAGATACAAGCTGCAGGCCAAACGGCTGCCAGGTCCCTTATGACCCCACAATCCCTTGCCGGTGACAGCTTCAAGCTCCATAGCAAATTAGGCGCTCTCACATTACAATCGCAGAAGACAGATTCCATTAACGGTATCTGAAATTGAGTAGAGAGCAGGCCCGTTATCAGACCTGACTCATAAGCACCGCCATTAATCACAAGGCATGATACCATTTATACATTTCCAGCTCTCTGCCTGCCGCTGTGATAGTCAGCCACAAAAGGCCTGATGAGACTTAGGCTAGGGGAACAATGGAGCTTTCTGAGGAAAGCGCGGTAAATCAGGAAAAAAAGGAGAGGGAGAGCGAGAGGAGGGTAGAAAAAAAACTCTTGCTTGCTGACTACTTCCCCCTTTTTTTCTTGGGTTTTCTCTCTCCTTCTCTCCACTATTTTTCCTGTGTTCACTGTAAGGCGAGCTTGGTGAATGAGTATGTATATAAGTGTGTGCGTGTGTGTGCGTGCACTTAAAAGAGGGGGGGTGGAGTGGGGTGGCTGTGT
This sequence comes from Scomber japonicus, assembly GCF_027409825.1. Lineage (NCBI taxonomy): Eukaryota > Metazoa > Chordata > Actinopteri > Scombriformes > Scombridae > Scomber > Scomber japonicus. The sequence goes on along the minus strand of NC_070593.1, from coordinate 17,453,145 downwards.
TGATGGGGCGTCTAGGAGTGGGTCTTAATAAGAGATAGCAGCTTCTTTCTCGCTGCACCGCTCCAGGAATTAGTTGTAACTTGAAGGAGGGATGAAGAAGGGTGGGGGCAAATGGGGACTTTTGTTGAGGTGCAGAGACCCCCCGCACCCATAATTTTACCTCCCTGCATGACAATTAACCCATAGCTCACACACCTAGCAGGGGGGCTGGTTTTGAGGTAGCACAGGGAGCAGAGCAGTCATGGGGGTCCACGGACAGGGTTATTACACCAAGTCTGTTCTGCCTTCTGAAGCCCCGCCTGATAGTCAGGCAGCACTAGTCACATATTCAGAGACGCACGCACACACACACTCACACGCACACGCACACACACACACACACACACACACACACACACACACCAAACACACACTTTTTCTCCGACTTCTTTATTCTCCCTGAGTGGCTGACAAATCTCTCTGTTAGAGCTTGTCAGTCCGTAAGAGCCCAGTGATGTGTGTACAGTGCGGCTGTAAATGACCTGTCTGTCTGCATGGGACCACCTGGGTCCTAGTCAGCCTCTCTCAGCCTCTCCGCAGCTCATTCTCCTGGCTGGCTGCTCCCAGGGCGCACAGATAAAGCAGGACACATTCTGACACCAGTGTGGCCGTGTTCCCTCTTATCACCAGTCAATGTGGGTGCAGGATGCTGCTGTGCTGAAATGTTGTGGCTCAGTGACAATGGCCCGGTTGAGACGTGGTAGGAGTGTAACACAGCTGACAACAAAACTATTCTACCCTGAACTGATACAACCCTGCCAAAATGTCTATGTCATCACTTGGGTAATTAACTGAATGACAAATATTACACATAATGTCTGAAATGAGGCACAAACTTGGAAATACTGTGACTTAGAAAATTACCAATGAGTCAATTTTTTTTTCTTAGCTAAAAGTATACATAAGGAAGAAAATTTAGAAAATAGTACAAAAAAAATAGAAAATGTTGAAACAATTTTACACACAGGTTGAAAGGGAAAGATTAAAAAGGTAAATAAAAAAATAATAAATGACAATGATACAACAGGCTCTGGTAAGCAGTGTCCCATTCAAGGACACAACAAAAGCTCAGTACAATCACTTTGAAGTGTCAAAATGGGACCTGCCTCATTTACACTCTCAGCGCTACAGTACAGGCCAGAGACTTGCCAGCACCAGTCGCCTGTGCTAAATAACAGCACACAAAAAGCCTACACCAGCACTCTGCACTGAATGAGGCTTCACAATGGCGCTGGCCAAGGGAGCCACTGTCACACACCACCCCGGGGACCAGACAATACCACAGCTGTGCCATCGCGGATCAGCACTGTACTGTTTTCTAACTGAGTGGTGGTTTGGGGGAGCTGCGTTGGAAGAGAATCACACATTCCTGAAGAGGGTAGAGAGCCCGTAGAGGAGGTGGCCTGCTCGAGCTGAGGCTGAGGTTTCCAGCTGGCCCTCGATGACACCCTAGGGCTCTCCTCTGGCCAGGACACCAGGCAGGGTACTTAGTAGCTATTATACGACAGTGGTAACTCTCTGATGCATTGCTTTGAAATTTCAAAGCCAAGCAGCAATTGATATACAAATTCAAGCATTTAAATTACACAAGATGTACAGTATGTCAGGAAATCATACAACCTACTAAATCAAATACTTCAACGGGTTTTTAAGTTAGTTAATGTGGATTTACAGCTGTGCAAATATTTTTCTATCACCTTTTAGTGGAAATATATCATCACAATACAATCATGTTGTGTTATTATTTTAAAGAATGCTTTAAAAAGTGGCACTTCGAAAAATCTGTCAGTCTGAAACAAACTGGAGGCATGCAGTTGGAAGTTAGGAACTGATATTTACTAGACCGGAAAGACTTAACAAAGCTGCTACTGAGTTGCATTATGGGAAATGAGGGATGCAATGTACACTTGACACTAAAAGTCAGGATATTGCTACCTCGGCTGCTTTGATTTTGATGGTTCTTTATGTATGCATGTATCTTGTGTGAGACCCCAATGTTGTGTAGCTGCATTACTAAATACCTGAAGTGTTCCTTAAATCAGTTATTTCTAGCAAATATCAATTAAAGACTATCAACATTATACTACGTTATCAAGGTTTTCATTATAAAGTGAAGAGCACAAGAGTGAAACATAATTTCATGATATTGATTTCAGCTATATCACCCATGCTTTTAATGGATATATTACTGATATCAGATCATCATATGATCTTGAACTTTTTAGGCTGATCAGTAAATACAATTCCTTTTTTTTTTATTTGTTTGTTTTGTTTTGTGAACCAACAATAATCACTAAATTAATATTGCATTATCGATATTAAAACAAACAAAAAAATCAAAAATAACCTTAGATTGTCTTCAGTATTGAATCAGCATTTTTAACTAACTGAACTGATTTTCAAAAACCATATATCTGAACCTGGGATGCCACAGCCTAATTTTAGCCCAATCACAAAACCAGGCACTTCACAGTCTTCCCCGCCTCATCCGGAATGTGCAGTAAGGATGCTGTCAGTACGAACAGAGAGGAGGGTAAATAAGGGTCCCAGCTCTGCTGCTTAGACACCCCTCCTCCAGGAAGCGCTCCAGTGCTCCAAGTGCGTGTAAAATTAATCACCACAATTCTCCTCAAACAATGCAGCCACTGACATGACAATTTCTCCCAGAATGCCATCTTAATCTCCACCCAACACACAAAAAATTACAGGAAGAGGGAAAAAAAAAACTATTTACAAAAACCCTGTGTTTATGCAATTCACTGAATGCCATTTTTATTGCTGCTTTTTCCAACAAAGTCATTAGGCACACACCAGTGATACATAAATGTTGCTGTATAGATTCCATTAACTAATTCTGGCTGAATTGTAATTGCCGAGTCTGATCCGTCTCCGTGCCTGGTGCCTTATTAAGACTGCCTGTGGTGGGTGAGGAATGTAATATTGACGTCCGAGGCAGACACAATCTCAGGCCCACGGGCAAAAGGAATATTAAACTGGTACTGTATTCTGCTGTCTATCTAGCCCTCCTCCCTCCCCCTCTCTATCCACATCCCGTAGCCAGTAATGAGGAAATAACATCTTCATTAGACATCTGTTTAACTGTATTAGAGGATGAGTCCTGGGGGAACCATTGGTCATGCTGAGAATGGGGGAAGTAAAGGGGGTCTGTTGGACTACAATATGACGGGTGAGATACTGCGGAAATTGAACAAAAAGTCCAGAGATTGGGGCCTTTTAAATAGACAAACCTAAAATTGTCTTTTGCATTTTCAGAAGAAAACAGCAATGGGTGCATTCTCTATTGCCACTTGGGAGGAAGATTTTATCTGACCATAGCAGATGTGAAAGGGAGGGGCAGTCTTGCCACCTGCAGGGTGAGGTGAGTACATTATCCAACAAAACTGATCAGCTGTTTCCAAGATATCACAAATCATGCTAAAAAAAAACTATGCAAGTGGCTGCAAAAAAGCAATCCACCCCACACATTGCTCCTGCCATGACCCCAAAAAGATAAATGCAACCCCACCCCTGTGGAAAAACAACCCACCTGAATGGGCAGAGTGAGGAGGAAGAGGGAAAGTGCCATCAGCACCATATGGTGGAGTTCCTTATAAGGAGCTGAAGACACAGCACAAGGCAGGGGATGGCACCACGCCCACCCTCCGGTCTACTGAGGTATCAGTAGACCACAAGGGCCAGCTCCTGATGGGGGAGTCTCTCGCAGGTGTGTATTTTGTTTCGAAGGCCGCCAGAGAAAGGGGAGGCCAGACACGTTTGGTGTGCTTCAACAGTCCCGTTATGTAATCATGTGATCAAACAAAGTGCTGATGACTGAGAGTTGTGCGGTTGTTTTTCTGCTCTGATAGCTGTCATCACGCTAACGTGTCTGTTCCTGGTTTCTCCGGATAAGCTCGGAAATTGAGAGAGATTCCTCTCAGGTAGCAGAGATTCAGAGCAGCTTTAGTAGATAAACTGAAACGAGAGAGCACAGAATACCGAGCTGTCTGGATTATCCTGCTATGAAGGGTGCATTCCTGTAGAGACTCAAGGCTGAGGCCTTTAGCATTCCACGGGCAAAACGTTTCTTTCTGTCAACCTCCAAGTGCAATCGATAGTAATTATCATTACGTCCACCATCCTCAAAGGCTTGTCAGGCCATGGTGTGAAAACATCACAAGACATGCAATTTGGCCATCAAACCATATGATCAAGCCAAGAGAACTGTAATTGACAAATCAAAGGGAGGCTAAGTGCTACATTTAAACTTATGCAAGAGAGAGAAGTGGCTTCCAAGCCTATCAACTTACATTCCCCCACATTAAACACGGCAATCTGGCCGACTAATTTAAATTGATACATCAAAGGCTTGCCATGTTGGGTATATTCCAGATGAATTTCAAGGTCTTACAATTTACTATTTGAGAGAAACTGCCTTCAAGTACCCGTATTAACTTCAATATATTTTATCATCTGAAAGTAACGATACAAAGGGATGATTTGTTTGGGGGAAAAAATTCTACTTCTTAGCTGACGCAAACCTCCAAATAAGAAGTAGCGAAAAAGTTTATGTGGACCTCAAAGCGACACAAGTTTTAAAAAAAGACATTAATTATGTTTGGGAAAAGACGGCAAACTGGTGTCACTGCAAGGGTAGAGCAGGTATGAATTTGTGTTAAATGGTCAGTTTTGGCATTTCATCTGAGGGACTGGCCTGCCATGTTCTTGGTGTGGTCAAAGCACCCAATGCCCTCCATGCCATAACTGAGAAGGAGGTCTTGACATCTGGAAACCATCTACCCCTCTCCTCATCTTTTAGCCCTCTCCACTCACCGGGCCAACTCTGCCAGCTGATCCAACAGCTACAAGCTCATTCCAAACTAGGCCCTGTACCGATAATAACAAAAACCTTTTATGCTTATTTTTCAAATTGAAAGCATAGATTATACATTCATACTTAAGAGCTTATGTGGTGTGACTGTGTACTCTGGCTGAAGTCCTTACTACCCATCAGACCTTGTTGGTGGGGTGGGTGGGGCTGGAGGTCCTCATAATGACTTTTGATTTGACCATAATCCAAAATTGGATCTAAATCCCCAGAGATTACAAACAGGGCTACAGTTAACATGCACACTGTGAGCCAAATATCACCCAGACTGCATGGATATTTTCTGGCCTCAAAATAGCTGTCTGTATATGTCTGGCCAAGAGCTGATTCCAATCCTCCAATTGACTAGTAACTCATCAAATGCATTAGGACCAGAGGGGGTCAAAAGGGAGATAAAACCAAAAGCCAAAAAGAGGCAGTGTTCCTTTGCTTTCTTCCTCTCCTCTCTTTATTCTTTTCCTCTCCACTGTCCTGTCCTTTCCTGGGCAGTGTGGTGGTAGCTGGCAGGTTTTGATTCACTTCTGAGGATCCGTAAGGTAGGGTATGGTCTAAGGCTGGTGAAGTCTGGGCTTAAGGCCAGTCCCCAGGGGAGCACTTCCTGCACAGTCCCTGCCCTACTCCAGCAGAGCTGACCCTGTACCCTGACCTTCACTGGACCACCTGCCACCTAGTACAAACTGGCCAAGCACAGGAAGTAGGCCCTGTACTGTGCACCTGGGAACACACACACACACACACGCACACACACGCACACACACGCACACACACGCACACACACGCACACACACGCACACACACACACACACACACGCGCGCGTAACTCCTTTTTTCACCTGTTTCCCTCATCACTATCAATGAGTTCACATAGCCTGCCGAAGAGTACAGCAGGAAGAAATTACATCATATTCAACAATTCCTATTCTAAGAGAGTAAATTCAAAATGCCCCAGTATGCATTAACAGTGACAAAGAGAAAAAATGTTGACACTAAGCTGCCACCAACAAAGCCATGTGGAAAATTACTAAGATCAGCAAAAGGGTGATGTAAGGTAGAGTCCAGCCATCCACACAAGATAAACACACACAAAGAGGAAAGGGGTAAAATACTCCTTACATGATGGGGTCAGCAGCAGGCAAAACTGCAGGGTGGTACACAGCAATGCAGAGACCGTAACCTGTGCTCATGACTGAGCGAGGGGAGAGGTGGTTGAAGAGAGGAGAGAGGGAGGAGCGGAGTTAGTGATCCTGTTCCCTTCAGAGCCAGGAGGCAAGAAGGGGGAGATTAGAAATCGTGCTATGTCAGGATTGGGAGCATGCTGGGCAATGGGGGGGCCGGGGGAACGGGGATGTCGAGGTGGGGGTTGGAGGGTGCGATAATTGTGATATACATACACACACACGCACTCACAACGGGTGGCTGATGGGTAAACAGGCAGGGCAGGGTGGTGGGAGGGAGGACGGCTGCTAGGCTCTGCTCCTGAATACTGAATAGAGGATCAGGGACGCCACTGCCAATCAGTCAGGACCCAGAATACCATCCTCTGTTCCAGACAGCATCAAGATGCAAAAAGTCAGTAGGGGAATTTTGAAAGACCTCCTCCACTTAAAAAATGTCTCCTAATATTACTCCCCTTGGATGATCGACTTTTACTACACAAATTGATTAGATTGTGCTCACGAGAAAGCATTTTTTATACAAGCACGTTCCCTAAAGTCAAAGCACAGTGATGGCAGAGCAGAAGAATTACACAAATACTCTACATGGCAATATTTTCATGAACATACCTGCAGACAGTAAAGCAGAGGGCACCACAAGCTGCAGCCCCCAGCAGGCTACTCATCAAGTTGGCGCTGTGGGCTGGCGAGAGTGAGGGCAGAAGACACATAGCCAGGCGAGCTAGTAGGGTGAAGAGGGGGTATCCTGGAGGATGGGCCACCTAAACACATAATGACAAAGAAAGAACTCTAAATCCAAAGACACGGTAAGAGATCAATTCACAGCACATAAACCAGGTATGATTTACTGAATATGTGCTTCAGCAGGCAGTGAGCAGAGATAGTGGAAAGTGCCAATGTTGTACTTATTTTTTAAACGATATAGTGAGTGTATAGAGAGTGTAAGGAACTTGGGACAAATGCAAGATGGACATTATATGAGGTGACCACTGAGCGAGAGTGAAACACATGGTGTAAGGGTGTGTTATTTTCACTCATCCTCAGTGATTGAGTGGCTAATCTAGCTGCTACTCTGCCTTCAGTGAGTACCAGTAGTGGTGTGCTATAGACCTGCAGTAATGGAGAAGAGTCAGACACATCCGCCTGGTCTGACCGCAAACTGACTCTGCTATGATACAAGAGCCCTCTTCCCTCTTCTTCTCTCTCTCTCTCTCTCTTCGTCTTCTCAATACTTTTCCTCTGGCCTCTTCCCAAGGACAGTGCAGCTCCCCAGAGTCTGTGTTAGATCACGTGGTGCTCGCCAGCCCCAGCCCCCAAACCACCTCCGAGCCACAGTCATTCTCGCCTGGGGGATCTCGGCAATCACAGCAATTAGCCGCTAAGTCTCCTTCACCCAGATAAGGGCTCAGTCATTAAACACAGACTCATTCCCTGGCACTGATAACACGAGCCATGCAGGCAGGGAGAAGGGGCAGCTCTTCAAATGAAGACAGAGCTGAAAGGTGAGTGTGTGATTACCTCACCGGTCACCTCAAACGCAGCAAATACTCCTTGGCTTCATTCAAACACACGAAAAACTTATCTAAGGGAGGGGTTTTGGAGTAGAACATGTAGGTCAGGAGAAGCTGAGGAGTAAAAGAGAAGAAGCAAAGAATAAGAGAAAAAAGAAAAGCTCAGCAGGCAGCTTGGTGAACTCGGTGGTAGCATCAGATTGGCAGGTAACTCCACCAACATAAGAATGAGTTATGAGTGCATGCAGGACGGACTGTGTGGCTAACAAGAGTGGACAGACACACAACTAAAGGACAGCTGAGGGACAACGGCCAAAGGGAGGAAAGGGAGGCAAAACTCTAGAGCTCTGGGGATCAGAAAGGGGGGGCCAGCAGCCTGGGGCCCGGGGACGGCCTGCAAGGCCCTGGGGAGGCCTGAAAGGCAGACGGGTAGGCCACACGGACTGCAGCACTAACGGCAGGATTACTGGCATAGTGACACCGACACAGCCTCCCTAAAAGGATCACAGCGGCGTAATAAACTTTATTAAATAATAAAACTTATTATAACTGTTAACCCGATTTAGTTCATTCTTCGCGGCTTACACACACACACAAAAAAGAGGGGTGGATATAATAAGCCTTATACCGTACATAAGGCAAAGCCTACAAAAGCCATCGCCTTACCATTGACTTTAATTGGATTTGAAAAACGGGTTGCAAATTATAGCATTCTCTACTTGCAACTTAGTAAAATAAGTGTATAGAAAAGAAGGGGAAAAAACCTGTGGACTGAAAGTAAATTAATCTGCTTTCTGCCCATGCTTAATTAAACTTCCTTAATGCTTATAAGAGTTAATGAGTGAATTGATTAAACAATACAGCTAATACTTACCCCCAGCTCACAAGCAGTGGTGATCAGTTCTCCTGTGGAAGAGAATAGGGCAGGAAATTAATGTAAACCCAATAATTATTATTAAGAGACAAGTCTGCTCCCAAAGTTTTCCCAAATCAAATACTTGCACTGGGGTTTTGCATTAATTTGCCAGGATCAAAACCTGCAAATCTTCCCAGTGTGACATTTCCTAAGCGGCACGCTCATTCTCTTCATCTCTCTCTTCTCCCCTGATGCCTCCCTCCCCTTCTCCAGCACATACACACAGATATAAACACACGCACACAAACCATTAGACTCCCCTACCAATGCTCTGTCACACAAAGACACACATATGCTGATCTGAGAATAATGCTCCCAGTCCCATCCTCCCCATGCATCAGGGTCCTTTCCCTTCCTCTTTCTTCTGTCGCTCTACGTGCCTCTCGCCTGCTCCCACACTCCCAGTGTCTCAGTGTCTCGTTTAGTCCGTTGGGCACAAACAGAAAGGCAACGTTGGTGACAGTCACAGAATGAGGTAAGCTGTAAAAATAAGAGCCGGTTGCACAATTTCTTGACAAGCTCTGTGTGAGGCGCAGCACAAAGTGAAAAGAAAACCCCTAAAAGCTGTTTGAAGAAGCTTTAATGTATCTGGGCACAAACCCATTTGTGCCAGAATACACCCAGAGCGTTTCAAATTATACTGATTTCTCACCCAATGTTTGCATCTCCCACTCATGAAAATTGAAATTTGGTTCAGATTAAAAGACATTGATAAATGTTTGGGTTCAAGACAGCTCCCTCTACTGGTAGTAGGTGGGTAGTCCTACATCTCCTCCATCCAACAGAGCCAGAGGAACAGTGGCCTCGTTTCCTGCATCGGACAAAGATGCAGTCTATTATTTACCAGCAAACAAGCTAAGCAAGATACACTACATGCAGCCAAGGACACTAATTACATTAAATAGATAAGTACAAGGTTTTTAAATTAACCTTTTTAGAAGTTTTGGATTAAAATAGATGGCTCTCGGGTTACACATCACACTGGTTCACAGCAAATCAAACATTAAAAACAGCAACTAAGTATAGCTGTTAATATAAGGTGCTGTTAGTTATTTTAGTCCAGTGACTGAGTGTTTTCACAAATTCAGAACAAACAAAGAAAAACTTATATGTCAACAGCAGGAACGCCAGGACACCAAACATTACAGAACAGAACCGCAGAGTTTCTGATGGCATTGGCTGCCTCACGTATTTTGCAACCTTGCCGATACACTGAATTATGATGCCTAAATTTCTGCCACATGAGGAGCCCTAACTCTTATCAGTTTAATGGACCATGAAGTCAGAACTCCTCCACCTGCACAGCTTAAATGTTTTCACAGCTCCATTTCACCTGGCATGAGCCGCCAGCTACCTGCCATCATTTTACATCACACTTTCTCATCCTTCATCGGTTTCTCAATTTCACTCATTTTCCCTCAGTAGTGGCACACTTTACACCATTCAACACAGAAACTCAAACTAATACTGAGCCAAAACATCCATCTCGGTGCTACATAGATGCAGTTCTGCAGCCCCAATACTAAAAAGGGAAAATATTGACTCAACGGGGTAGCAGCAAGGGTGCCAAGACTCTTTGTGATAGTGGAGCATGGGCACCCACACCAGTCTTCCCATAATCCCCATCATTTCCACACTCCACATTCCTAGACAACAGCGTACCCGCGGGGCTGCGCTCAAGCCTCTCCAGGGCACATCACACCTAAAGAGATTAGGACACAGAGACGGAGACCTGGAGAATTCGGAGGGTGTTCAGCTGGCACTATCAGAGCGGGCATCCTGCACCGTCCCTAAACACTGTGGAGAAGGGGCTGGCCATTTTTTCAAAAGCCCCGTTCGCTAGACAGCAGCACAAGCAGCCGGGCTACTCAGTGCTCCAATTGCCTGCTCTCTCCTCATCTCTGCTAGCTCATATCTGGCCGAGCTTTTCATACGCTCTCATTCTGCAAATGTGCATTCCCTTTCGCAGCTCGTATGCCAGAGTAGTGCAAACCTAACAAGCAGAGCCTTCATGCCCTCAAGTCCACATTTACAAGTTTGTAACCTAGCTATCACTTCTAAACACTGTTTGTAATTGAGCAAGGCATTCCTTCATAAACTGCATTACAAGAGTGTTGGAAAACACATTGGCCCACACATGTAAAGGTACTGAGTAACATACATGTTAGTCCACTGTGAAAACTCCTTACAGTGAAAAATGAATTAATGCAGACACACATAAAACGTCAAGGACTGTCTACCATTGTTTTGCATTACAAATGGTGTTTACATTAGCCCCCATGTCAATGTAGTGAGTAAAAACAATGTGTTGGCATTTAGAGTTTTAATGTTCTGTTTACAGCTTCTGAAAAGAGTGAGACTTTAGACAATGTAAATCATCAATCAAATCATATGGACAAAATTGTCATTGTGATCATTCTCATAGCACAATCTACAATGATATATCCTGATATATTCCAAATGAAGTATATATTTGTATATATTTGATATAAGTATTTGATCATATTTAATCCTGAAACAACAGTTTAACATTCCAGAGAAATCCATGGTCACATTCTTCATGCCATGACACGAAATTACATCTGAAAACCACTATCTAACTTATAACACAGAAAATGAACTATAAAGTCCTATCAGGACAGAACTGGCAGAAAAGTGTCCTTCTGTCAGTGAAGACAATAAACACAGTAAAAAATAAAAAGAGATTACATACAAATCACAAATTATGAACAATAATAACAACAAAATGTCAAAATATCATGGTATGGTGATAGCTGTTTGTTCATTACACCTCTTGTATGTCTTCCTGTTTACCTGACTTATTCTACAGTGTCAACAACTGTCTATTATCTCAGATTAATGTATTCTCCAGGGTAAATGCAATGCCTTTAACATATAAATCTGTCTTTGACATTTTGTCTTCTGCATAAACTAGACGGGCACACTTTCATTCACTTCATCAAACTTAATAGTTATAAACTGAATTTAAAACTATCAGCATCGGACCTCAGCTCACTATGAAGCTGACTTTCCTTTAATCATTTGAAACTGAAAAGTTTACGGGTTTTAGATTTGTATTTCTCTGAAAGCTTAATGCATGTCAGGTTTGTCTGATTTACCTGCATGGCTCACAGATGTATTGAACACCAGCAGCACCACGGACAGCTACACCAGCAAGGCTCCGATTGGCTGTCCGGCAACACAACAAAACCACGTGACATAACGATAGCATTAGCAGGTTAGCACCAACCTGAATCTCCACCGGGGACGGTCCTCTGCACACAAGGCACATACAGAGCGGCGACACAAGCAACCGTAGCGCCTGTCAGTATCCAGCTTTTCCTCTGCTCCGCAGACATCGTCCTTTCAAAATAAAATGAGATTTGTTTTAACACATAAGTTATGTCGACTAACTAGCGAGCTAACGTTAGCATCCATACGTGTCAAGCACTGGAGAATGTAAATGTGACTCTAAAATATCACTTACCTGAAGATTGGTGTCAGACTGCAGCTGAAGTGAATTTCATATGACACCAATTAATAATACAATATTTTAGAGGTTTTGTTTATGCCGGCATCACTTGAAACGCTTCTGTTCCCCCAGAAGTAATGTGAGCAACCTGATTCACGCCTACCAGCTATTCTCGCGATACTACCAAGCGCGCCGTTCTAGATTAGTGACATTTGACACTTGGTGGCATTGGTTTTTGGGGTTACTTATACCCATTAAGATTTATCATTTAAGTGAGACCTGGGTTATGACTAATCAAAATGGTTGAAGAACAGTAACCTTCTTTTTGGGTTATTTTCTGTTTATTTGTTCCATCTTTGTTTCTCTCTGTAGGCCTATATACAGTTCTTGTACACACATAGTGAATGATTTATAATGCAAGTTTTACCAAATGCTGTTTCCACAGTCAAAAATGAAGTTTCAGTTTTAACTTTAACGTTTCAGAAGGATAATGGAGAAATGGAAATCTGATCTTTTTTAGAACAGCAGCTCGTTCTGCTGAGGTATATCATGTGATCATAATTTAATCAATTATATTATGATTGTGCATTAGTGCACTGAACTGTGAACTGTGAAAGAACACTGTGCAATAACAATGAAGCAGTATAATACCCACTGCACCAAAAAGTAATAGTTTTTCAGTCAAATACAAATGTGCAATATATTTGACTCATTACAACAGACTATACTGTACATAACCAACTACGTATGAATAAAATAATGTCACTTTTTTGCCAATTAATATTTATGAACACTCCTTCCACTCTTCACGTCTTTGCACTATTCACAGAAAAGGTAGAGATCAATCTGACAAAGGAAGTGTTACTGCATTCTTTAACCATTGCACAATAGGCCTCATTCAGGTTTGTACACCTTACTCAGTGGCACAGCTCCTGATGGTGTTCACATTTGGTTTTACGGCTTGGACCTAAATGTGTGCGTCATTCTGTTTTCTATTGTTCTGCTGCTGATGCAGCCGAAAAATGTTTTCACACTGAAGCTGTGCTACTGTGAGTAATGCTCGATGCATTACAAGGGGTTCAATACACAGGGCCAGCTTAAGACTGTTGACATTCCAGGTAAACCCAAACTCAAACATAGCTGCCTGCCTTACCTGATTTGGAGCCTTGTAGCCCTCTTTAAACTCCTGGGAGTTGATGGATAGCTTTATCTGAAATTCCTAACAGCAGTTTTATTGTGGCCACCCTTTCCTAAAAACACAGAAAATGTTTTTTTCCTTTTATAAAGCTATTTGCAAAAGGAGACACTTTGAGCTCCCTCTGACAAATGACATTTAGATTTTGTAGTAATCATAATTTCATACTAAAGCTGTCAATGCACCTGCTGCTAATACACAATTAATTGAAGCAGGAAAGCACTAGATTATAACTGAAACAAGATACATGCACCCATAAATGTCTCACAAGTGTCCATATTTCACAGGTTGAAGGGTGACTGTAATAAAGAAATTGCCCTATTGAACTGATAATAATCCCAGCCCACCATAAATGAGTCTGATCCCTCAGTAAATTGAGCCCTTGGTGAGGTGGAGTGGTGTCAGCACCTAGCCAACTCTCAGATGGCTCTCTAATCCTCGCTTCCCTCTCACTACCACCCTCACCGTCTAATCAGTCTTGAACACACACATAACGCTCACACACCATCTAACACACGCACACACACACACCAAAGTACTCACCCTTCCTCACACTTGGGCTCAGCCATCTCTTCAGTGTGATGTCACTGCTAATCCATGCTTGGTTATCCGCTGGGCTGCAGCGCTGGCAGAGGGATGTGGGGAGGAGATGGAGTGAATTTGGGGAGGTGGAGAAAAAAGGAGAGGAGTGGTGGGGTGGGGGGTAATCGGGCACGTCATGAAGTCTTCTCTCTAAAACCTCCACTTCCATTCTATTCCCTCTACCCCACCCCCACCCCCACCCTCCATAGAAAGCCAAAGTCTTGCACCCAGCTAAACTGAACAGCATATGCAGAAACGCTCAATGGAGTGTTAATATGAACACAAATTTCAGCTCTGATGGGAAAGATAAAACGCAGCTGCAAGCATATTCACAGAGGCCTGCAGCTCCTATTTGAGGCACAGAGGAATCATTAGAGAGTCTGCTGGATTAAGCACATCCTCCAAGCCCCCCCACCCCCACCCCGTGCATCCAGAAAATGCAAGGCCTTTTTATTGACAGCTTGTCCAAAGAGAGGAATTACCCACATGGCTGAGGCCCTGCTTCCATATGGCACCAGGCTATTAACAAACATTAGTTGACTGTAATAGCAGTGGTATTAAATTCATTATCTTTTCAGATTGTATGTGAGGTGTGTGACTTTGCGTGCGTGTGTGTGTATGAGTGGTGTTGGACTGCATGCACACACACACACACATACCCAGTGTGTGTGATTAGAGAGTTCTAATATTCCAGCTCTGGAGATTTGTAGCATGAGATAAGAAAGGGCATTAATGGTGAATTGTGATGGTCCAACTGAGCAAAACTCTGTGTATGTTTCCTTTGCTTTTTTTCTTTTTAAAGTAACAATCTACATGATTGTCTCATACACACGTGCCTCAGAAGTACACACAGGACAGGCAAGCATGCATGAGAATGTGGCTTACAAGACCACTGAGCGAAATTCAATCTATCTGATTTTGTATTTTCCTCACTTACCGCATATCTGTTTTAATCTTACTTTAAGCATCCTTGAAATGAGGTGTAATCCAGTTAAGCCCTTTTGAATCTGCTTCACAGCCATATTACACCCATTCATCGTCCTATAAACATTCTCCCTGGTAAACAGTTGAGTGTCCACAAGCCAAGATTCACAAACTGCAGACGCAAAGCAAAGAGTAAAAAAAATTGTGTTATTTGCATTAGTACACTTGTGATGCAGGGATTGCAAAATAGCGACCATTCTAAATTGACTTTCCCTGGATTAACAAAGGTTAAAAAAAAATAACAATATAACAATACTGCTGTCACATTATGATACAGCAAACTGTAAAAAACTTCATTTGGATTTTAAACTGTTGTTTTACTGGCATTCATTTTTGTGATAATGTGTGTCAAGTAAATTGTGTTGTCAGTGTGAGGAAAAAGCATTCTGTTAGAGGGCAATACCTAACATCATGCAAAATCCCTCTCTCCTCCATTCAGAAAACCATTTTGCATTGTAGTGGGAAAAGACTGCAAATAGGAAGCTGAAAGACACATGGCGAGTGTCTAAGTATTTCAAGTCTTACATCAAATGCTGACAAAAATCAACAAAACAAGCCAATTTTCCTGAATTTCCTATGAAACATAGTGAGGCCTTGAACCAGTGAATACGTCTTCAGAGAGATTAATTCTCCTCTGTGATCCTGTTCTCATTACAAGAAGCAGGGGACTCAAATACACGTAATAACAAGGCGGACTGCTGTTCCTTTGTAACATGTGGCTACCTAAATGATCCTAAATAAGATAGATGACAAGGATAAAGCAAATCATAATCGGCATTTTGCACAATGGAGCATAATAGTCTGAAGAGAACAAGGGACAACATACAGAGCTCCTGTTTCCATCGCCTGGAGCAGCACACCTAGTCGAGAGCAATTAAAATGAGAGGATTCAATTTTGTCAAACACCAGGAACCTAAGATAAATCTTGTATCTCATTTTCCAGCGGAGGACACTCCCTCGCGCCAGTGCTATCATGTTTGTTATGGTATTTTTAAGAAACAGCTGGCTACTGACAGAGTTGGTAAAACAACCCCCTTCCCCAATGACACTAATCCCAATCATTTCAGTGTGAGACCCAGGGGTGAGGGAGAGGGAGAGTCGGGTGAGACTGTGAATAAAAGATGGTCTCGGAGTGTGGCGTTAGAGGAAAATTTAGACAGAGCAGGATGGGGGGGTGGAAGCAAGACAGCACATCGCTGCATGGTTTCCATGTGGGAGCAATCCACTTACTTGAACTGATAAAGATTTAATTAACACAAGACTCTGCAATTACTCCATAATTAAAGTAATTTGCCCCCTTGTTTGGATGAGTAGGCAGGGCGCCACATGTGCATCTGTAAGAGCAAATCGGAGAAAGAGGGCATCACGGCCTCAAAGATGTAGACACTGTCCCACTTTAATGCTTGATTTTCCCAAACCTATTTTTCCCTTCATATGTTCTAATAAAATATTTGCATCAGCTTCTCTTTAGGCCGTGTTTATTTGCCTTTTATTTGACAACTCATTTGTTATTCATTGAGAGAGTAATAAGCTGAGTAGGCTGAGTACAAAGTATCATCAAGAGCCACATGAAATAGTAAATAGGCCTGATATAATCGTAATCCTCTTCAAACTGCACAGCATACAGCTTGAATTGTGTAAAGTTACTGTTGCAAAGCTTGCCGAAAGCTAAAGCAGAAAAAACAAAAAAAAAAGTGTGTTTGACAAAATCAAAATCAAATTGTCAAAAGTGAGAGTCCTGTGTGAGGTATTTGACCTTGGGCCTGGATAAAGAAAGGTGGACCCATCTTAATGCCAAATAACAGTTTAATGTATATAATTGATAAGAAATTCTCCTCAACAAATAGTGACTAACTGCACAAGACAGAAATAGTGAGGAATTAACTGCAGCGTCCAATATGTGCTATCGTGCCATGGCAGTCCAATTTGCCTGAAGATAAAGAAATCTGCCAAGTTAAAAACCAGGGAGACAAATGCGTCTTGTGTTTGCTTCCGAGGGTTGTATGTGTTGTTACTTAATTTACGCGAGGGGGAAGAGCACTATCTCTTATTTACAGATGATGATCTGCATATAATTTGCCTCAGTTGCACACTGGGTAATTGAGGTAAATATCACAGCCTTCAACTTGCCAGCTAAGGTGTCCTGCTGATAGCTTGGCGCACGGCCCGCAGCCACCTGTGGCATTTCACATCTTAGGTCTCAGGGCACATAGGATGCAAAGAAACATGAAACAAGGCTCAACCCTTTAAATGCAGCTACTTAAAGGTGTCAAGTGCTATGTGACAGCTTGTGAACATTATATTTCAGCCTTGCTTGTTGTCAAGTGAAAAACTCCAATCTAATTCAACTTCTGAGTGACTTAGTGACATTTGACAGACCATCTAAATAGTATTTGGGGGGTTTCATGCTGAATTTTCTCAGCTCATAAATCAGACTGTGATCCTCCAAATGACATTCCTTAACTTATATGTTACTCCAATATTCTCACTATATAGGTCACTGCTTATCACAATGTCCAGCTCACCTTTCTTATACTTATAATTTGTGAAAGACATATCCTTAAATAAAAAGTAACCCTAGCAAATTATTCATATCAGCAGTTTACACTATGTGACAAAATTATGTCTCAACACTAACATTGTTCTATAAGCAAATATTGAGGCCAAAGGTCAAAGGTAAGCATTTTGTCCACCCTTTTCTGTTCCCTCCCAAATTAAAAAGGTGTAGTTTTGAGAAAGATGGACAGTTTAGGATGCCCTTTTTGTTTCTGGTTGTGTTTCTCCAGTGTTGCTTTGATGCTGTAGGTAGGGTGTTGAGGTTGCCTGAGAACCGTATATCATCTCCATAAACATGAGGAATTTCATAGAGGGTACAGCCTCACCTACATGGCAATAAATCTCACACGTAAGAATCTTAGTACAATTGTAACGCAGTTGATGCAGCTGAAAATATGATCTCATAAAATTGAGTTTCATGGCTGTGAAAAGGCCTTGAAAAGCATCTGGTATAGGTTAATTGGGATCAAAAAAGGTGATGATAGGAGTGCTATTATCACCTGCGTCAATTTATTACAGAGACCAGCATCAGTACAGCTCATGAACCTCACTTTTTCATCCAGGCTGGTTCAAGAGAAGAAAATATTGTATCATTCCACTTTATTTGCATAACCCTGCCCTGCTTAAGGCAGGGGAGCCACCAAGTGATCTCAAAATTAGCATGCTGTCACCTTCAGTGTCTCTTCTGTCATTCAGAAAAACAGGCAAGTGTGCAGACATATGAACCCATCTCACATCTACTGCGGAAATGTTAATTAGGAAGCATGGCATCCCACAGCTCCATTCCTCACTAAATGCCTAACTGACATGTTATGTATTTAAATCCCTTTCATGTGCCCTTATTATAGCGGAGATGAAGTCACATGCCAATGATGGAAAATGTCATTATTATCGTGCAATATATATATATATATATAATATATATTTTATATATTATATATATTTATATTTTACTTACATACATATATATATATATATATATATATATATATATGTATGTATGTACATAATGTATATATATGTATACACACACACACACACACATATATAAATATATATACAGTACTGTGCATATTTGTCAAACCAGTTTTATTATGGTGCAGGATTTTAATCTGAAATAAATCTGAGAACCGTATAATTAATTTGAAAAAGTACAAAGGCAAACACATATTGAGGAATGTAGATTAATCAGTGTCTGTCCAACTATATAGCCTACATACATCTTTTCTGGAAGCATAATTGCACATACAGAGGATTTTCAGGCATCCATAGGCGTGCTTATTTAGTTAATTCAATTTCTGTAGTGTCATAAGTGTTTGTGATGTATTTCCACTGAGTCTTCCTCATAACAAACATCAAACTTGTATTTCTTTGCTCTGTGTTTTTGGCTACTGGAAGCTGCAGGCTCACTGGTGTGTTGGGTATATTGCCAACATCTCTATTGTTGAGGAGGTAGTGCCCTCCTGTGGCTTAAGGAGGAAACTACACACCCTACTGAACACCCTCTTACATTCATTTTCTATGGTAAATATTAAGATGTGGCTGATAGCATATAATATGAAATGTGAATAAAAGACTTCAAGAAAAATGTTGGGACCTTATCTTGAAAATGCTCTTTGATAGAGCGATCAAAATCCAGAGCCATTTTGGCTACTGAGATAGCTTGTACAGAGGAATGATGAAACACATATGTAACTGTGTGATTACTGCTATGTTGTGTGAACACAGCTGAGACATCTGGAGTTCAAAGGCAGTATCCACAATACAAGGAACAAATCTTCATCCCCTAAGCGTACCTTTTTAAAATCACTGAATCGCTCTGGGTGATGCAGTGCTTTATCTATGACAAGTAGAAAATGTTATTCGACAGTCAGGCCTACAATCTGAAACACCACCACCTCACTCTGAGTTATTTTTAAAAAATATTTTATTCTTTGCAAAGGAGGCATTGGGATCATCAGTGCGTTCTATGGCTTGTGTACAGAGTTCCTGTTGGAGACAAAATCATAGAACAAGCCCTTGGGTGAACTGAGGGCCCCACCCATGTTTACCAAGGAGGAATGTTTGAGGCAGCTACTCTGCAGCTGTTAACAGAACACGGTCTTTAGCAACGGGCACAGTGTTTGAGCTGAAAGTGTTAGAGAGGAATGCTACTGTACGGTATGTGGTTTAGTACTTGACCCCGTGCTGTTACATAAAATCTGAAGAAATAAAGAGATTCAGAAACGCTCTGACCTGTGAGCTGAGTGTAATGCTGCTGATACTTTTAAGAATGTTAAGTATGTTTCTCTTAGGAAGGAACCAAAAAGGAAACACAATTGTTGTTGAGATGATATCTTTCTTTTAGAGCCCCTCAGCAACACTTCTAAATTGCAAAATGAAAATTTGTATACTATTAATAGAAATTACTCTCAACATCTCATAAGTTTAATGCTCAGTTTTTTTGATAAACTAGTGGCAGAATTAATGCCTTTGACTACACTCTAGCTACATATGGGCACAGTCTGATGAGCGAACATCAACAGAAGAATGTACTGATTTGTCACAGATTCTTTAGTTTTCGATTCATCTGCAAGTTTTCTTCCCAACTTGACTCATCCACACACAATAGAACTTACCAAATTTGGCATTGTGTGTGATAATATCATTATTCCCATGAAGCTGGTGCGTGCAACTGAGCAGCCTTGACTGTAATCCAGAGCTGTCAACATTCCACCAGAGCAGCAGTTTGGGTTTAGGGATTGTTTAGAGAAACACTTTGGGCTGGAGAGAGTGGTCGTTACATCTTGCAAGTAGAGAGACAAACAGCTCCTCCTTATATTTGGTATAATCTCTGGATGCTGCTGAGACTGTGCCCAGGTTTGACGGCGTACAAATCATTGGATCAGACCCAGCATGGGATAAAGCTAACAACAGTGCAGATTGAATACAGTACATGTGTGTGGGACAGAGACACAGGTGTGATTGATGCAAATGGTTGTGCAGTTCCAATATTGTCTTTAACTGCGAATAGGCCTTATCTATACCTTTAAAACAGCACAGTCATTGAGAAAGTGAATGTTATAATAGAAGGGTAAAGCACCACCAGTGAGTTGATGTATTTCAGTACATTCATTGTCAAACCCTGCAAGGTTGGTTTAATTAATGTGTTCTCTCTGGTAGTGTTTTGGGGTGGTGGGTGGAGATCTTAGCATAGGGAATTGGGGGGGGGGGGTGAAATGATGCAGGGCGATTTAAACAAAAGCCCAAGGGCACCCACACAGTCCAACCCACACACACACACACACGCACACAAACACACAATCACACATACACGCACAGCCACACTCAAAACATTCTCACACACATTATTTATGCAGGAGAAAAATATATTAACATTTGCATTACAAAACAGTACAAGGGCCTCAGTGTAGTAAAATATGTCTTCTGTCAGATAAAAACGTGGAGACGAATCCATGTGGGTTGTCATTTCCTTACATCTGTATGCAAAACTATCTCTCCCTTTGCCTTCAACAAAATATCTTTCATCTATTAAAAATAATCCCAAAATTGAATGGGATTTGAGGCACTGGATTATATCTCTGTACACAAAAAAAAAAGTATTTTTCCCCCTCGATCAAGATTTGTTCAGCAAATGGAAGCCCCCCCTGGATGATCTTGATGTCATTAGGGGTTAAGGGGCCGAAAGGCCAATGGGGAGCACTTAACTAGTTTAGGCATTAGACGCCAAGTTTCTCCTGGCTTTTCTCCCAGCCAACAGTCCAGCTGTCTGGCTCTGTAAAAACTCTCAGATCCACCAGGAACTAGACTATAAACCGTCCCCCTCTCTTTCCTTCCCAAAAGACTCAACTACACCTGCTCATTGTTACCTGGTTCAGTCTGATTCATGAGAGTAAAAACAATTCATTCTTTCTACAACCTTAATCTTACAGCCCTCTGAAAACCAGCAGCTATTGTGGTTAAAACAGCTCAGCGCTGGAATCTTGTTTAAAGCGGTTGGTTGGCAGGACAGCTGAAACAGTATTTCATTCTGGAAGAGCCAGGCATCTGTGGTCCAGTGTGCTGCACATCTCTGTATCCCACTGTTGCCATCCAGACAGCTAAGGTCCTCAACAATCTGTAATGGCTCTCTGTTGTGTGGAATCCAAAGTATATGACCAGAGTTTGAGAAGACTGACTCCTTCTCACAGCTGGCGTACATGAACAAAAGAAAGCACAAAATAATCTGAACAGTTTCACAGCATATTGGCATTCTGGTCTAATCTCTCCGCCAGAGCAGGACCCTTCAGCTCAGTCTACTGGGCCCTGGAAGATTAGCTTGGAACAGCCCTGAGTGAGGCTGAGCTGGGTGGCACAGAAGGGACAGGCGGCGTGAAAGGCGTGGGTGCCATGGGGCAGAGGGATCTCCGCCCAGTATTTGACTGACTTCTCAGAGCACACGTGTCCACATGGAACAAAGGCATGCGTCGGTGCACCTGTGTCCACGTAGAAGGCCGGTTCACAGCCCAGCCAGAGTGGCACGTAGGGCCCAACCACCCGGCACATGGGACACTCTCGCTGAGCGTTATGCTCCTGCTCTGCACGATGGCCCCAGTTGTGGTAGCCGTGCACATGGCCACACGCTAAGTAAACCCAAGGTTGCTTGTCCTCCAGAGAGGAGAGGGCGCGGCTGCGCTGCATGCTGGGGAAGGCGAGTGTGTTGAGGCCTACAGGACACTGGGGCCGTGCCGCATTGATCTCCTGCCTGAGAGCCTCCAGATGCTTTTGGGTGGGAGTGTGAAAGAGGCCTTCTGCAGTGCGCCACAGCAAAGTGGCTCCACATAGATCCACCAGGGAGCCGTCCTGCAGTATATTACTCTCAATCTCCACCTGAAGAGGACGTAACAGACATTAACTTCACTCTGTGCATGTAACCATCACAACCACATTGTATTTGTGACTTGAGAAACATCTGCTTAATAATCTGCAATTCTTCAATGACATCACAGTGTCACTACAGTATGTGTAGAGCTACTGACCAGTTTGCCTGGGGTCTGTGCTGAGCGGGTCTCTCTCAGAGTATAAACATCCCCACAAACCGAGATCTCTCTCCATACGCCAGGCTTGGACTCCTCCGTGAACCCGCCCCTAGGATGCATTACCAGTACGCCATTGGTTGTCAGGCCATCCATGTGACCGTCAGGGTTCTTCCATTTTGCAGCTTTTTCCTGTAGGCGAAACAGAGCAGATGATGATGCAAACTGATGTGCTGTTTGGCTTTTTTACATACTTTCATACACTGCCAATGACAGAAATGACTTATGTTTATCTGATTACAAGTTATACATTTAAAGTAACAAACTAGAAAGAGAGCAGAATAAATAGAGATACTGTACATCTATCGTGGTAAACAAACTAGTAATTACCCCGAGGAATATGTTCTTGGAAGAGTCAAACCCGGCTGCATAGATACGAGCAGTGAAGGGCGGGTTGCGCTCACAGACAACTCGGCAGGCAAAACGGGAGATGGTGCTCTGTGTGATGGGAGTCTCCTCTCCCTCCTGACCTCCTGCTATTGTGTCGGTCACCACAAAGTCTATGGGACTCTCAGTGGAACGCCCAATCTAAAAAAGAAACACAGTAATTACATTGTTTTCGACAAATGCAACAAATAATTGATATGCTGAATCAGTGCACGGTTTCTTGTCTCCTCTTGTCAATACACAGGCGTGGATGCAGAGGTGTTTATTTTCTTCTTTGCAAGCGTATGAACTTTTCAGCTTTCTGGCCATTTTGTGGTGGTTTGACATTCGAATGATGGCACACCAGTTCTTATTTCTGTGTGTGTGTGTGTGTGTGTGTGTGTGTGTGTGTGTGTGTGTGTGTGTGTGTTTGTGTGGTAAAAAAAAAAGAAAAAGACTTAGACGTTACACATTTTGGTACACCGCATTTCAGACAGAAGCAAGTTGGATTATCTTCAACGATGCACTGATAAAACAAGTTTCTGTTTTTACAAAAAAGAATATTTCAGGCTTATTTTAAGCAGATTGCATGTACAAACAGTTATCAAGCTGAACAAACAGAGGTAAAAATAAGCGTTTCCCCCTTTTATTTCCTCTTTTTTTTCCCCGTCTCAAATGGTCCTGAAAATTCCTTTTTTTTTTGAAAGGTCTCCCCCTTCTCTGCTGTGCCTGTGTTTCTATTTATTCTGTGCTGTTCATAGACACATGGTCACAATAAAAGAGCTGAATGTGAAGCACGTGTCTGCAGTGTTAACTTCCCTCCAGTCATCATCTCCTTGCTGTACATTCAGATTAACGCTACGGGCAGAACAGTTGACAGCACACATAAAAGTAAAGTTTAGGAAGGGGGTGAAAAAACACAACTGGCTTTTACCTGAAACATGTCCGTGTCTTTGTCATGGCTGTACTCCACCACTACCGTGTGGTTCCTGGATAGTGTGTACGAGATGCTGTGCTGGCCTTTACAGTTCACAGCCTGAAATATAACAAATTAGCAACTTAATACACACACACGCTACATGTTCTATTATCATATGAAACAAACACACACATAAAAAAAACACAGACTTTTAACGGTTAAGTATAAGCCCACCAACAACAAAAGAGTGTTTTTTATCGTTTTGCGTCACGGTGAAGTCAGGAGAAAGCCTTTTGATATCGGGGGTTTGTGGCTTTAACACCGGATCTGAGAGTGCTAAAGGTTCACAAACAGGAACTCCTCAACCAAATGCCTTATGCAATCATTGCATCGGTTTGCTGAGATTAAATTACACACCAGGGTAAAAGCAACCCCACTATTAAAATGCACAGCATTCAATTCCTCAGATACAACAAGTACTGTGCTAGTTGGAAGAAAATGTTTATTTGTCCTCCTTTTCACCCTTTTATTTACAACTTATTTTTTCTCAGGCAAAATACTTCATTATACTAAGTGACAGTAAAGATCTGGGTGCAGGAGTTTCTGGAAGAGGAACAATAAAGAGGCCTCAGCTAACACAACCTCGCCTATCAGCTGATCTCCCTCAGTGCAGTGAGGGAGGGGTGGTGGGTTAAAGCCACTCAGGCCCAGCTCCCATCAATACTTTACCACATGCCACTATCATCCTGCTTTAATCTGCGAATTCTATTTCCCAAACACCCAACCCCCCTACCCCCTCGCCTTTTGTCACGTGCAGGAGGGAAAGAGGGAGAGAGAGAGAGAGAAAGTGGGTCATCAGTGCTGCCACACTGTAACATCAGAGACAGACGGGAACAAATGTCATCATCACATGCAGTCTTGTCTCGACTGCGCCGCTACAAACAAATGGTGCTCCACCTGTTCCGACGGCTAAAACAAGTTCCTACACACTCCAAAACAGAAAGATATATTTTTACAAGCACAACACCCCCTTAAAAATGTCACACACATACACGCCCTCCCCGCCATTGAAGGAGTAAAAATAAAAATGGAGCCACGGGTCATCCAACCCCCGAAAGGAAAGCCAGTGCAAACAATCAGAAATGCATAAATGCAGTAATTGAGATCAAGTAGGGAGATTAGAGAGCAGGGGCAGGATTTCAATAGGAGGCTGGCAGTGGCATCACGGGAGCTCCTCATTATCTGTCATGAACACCAGAGTGTGCACAGACACGTGAGCTTTCCCTCTCTGCATTCTCGGTTTATTTGTATGAGACTGCTACACTGTGAGGGAACAAAAACAAAGTGGGCTAGGGGACTGCTGTAGAAAATAAAAATAAATATATATATATGTAAAAGGGTAGATGACTTTGTTCACTTTACTGCTTACGCAAAAGGAAGGCCTTCCTCTAATTAAGCTCACCGCCCTCCTTGTTTCTTAAGGAATGGCTATTTTTGACCATGTGTACAGCTGGGAGTGGAGGGTCAGCCAACTGCAGCAACTTCCTCCTCAGCTCACCCTCCTTATCCTGGGGCTTGGTAACATGGTGGCAGAGAGGAACAGTGGCGAAAGGGGAAGAAGGTCAGAACGGTTCCCATCTTTGAAACGGACATGTTGTGCAAAAAAAGGCTTTGCTTTGTTGTGCTGTGCAGTGCAAAAAAACTGTGTGTGGCAGTAGAAACATTTAGCTGTAGCTTGATAGAGCCCCGCAGCTCAAACTGAAGTGATGCACAGTCGCTCCAATGAAAAAGCCTCAGTTACAGAAGAAAGAAAAACTAAAAAAAACATCTATGCTGAAATCAAGAGTCAAGTTCCACAAGGTGAGAGTAACCTGAACCAGGGGGAGGCTTTGGCCACAAGGAGCTAAACTGCTAGCAAATGTCTGGAATATTGGCCTCTAAGAGCTGCAGAGGTAAGCAGGTCCTCTGGCTTGTTTAGCAGTTTAGCTTGGGAACCACAGGCAGGAATGCAGACATGTTATACTGGATGGGGCAGTTTCTGGCAGGCACGCTGGTGCAAAGAAAAGCTATGAGGCCCGGCTAAGAACTACAGTTATTGTACTGGAAATGTCAACAATAGGGTCTGCCAACAATAATGTAAAGGGGGTTTACAGCGAGTTCCACGAGCTACTGAAATCATTGAGTAAACAGTCTGCTGCTTTGAAAAAGTTCGTTTTATGTTGGTTTTTTTCCTCTGGATTCTTCTTCCACTGAGGCACCGCTATCTTCAGTCACAATATCAACCCCGCTGACTACAGTCCAAAACGACACATTTAGAAAAATGAGTCGTCAATTCATGTGCATACGTATAATGAATATTTGAACTAAAATATACACATCAAAAGACAAGAAGGCAATTGTTTGTCCCAGCTGAGTCTGTTCAGTAATCATTCATTCATCCTCTGATCTGCTCTGTACCTTGCTGGCCTGGGGTGTGTTGAGGATGTGCACAGTGCTTGGCTTCACACCATTGGCTTTGGTCCTCTTGTATAGCGCAAATCTGCTTTTCCGTCTACCCCGATCTCCATTGGGCAGGGAGCCATTATACCTGTCACAGAGGGGGGTACAAGGGTAGGGAGGGGGGGGGGGGGGGGACAGCAAATTCACAGTTGAATTTTTTTTTTTTGGTAAAGAAAAGGCAAACGATTTTTTTGTAGAAGCAACAGGATGTGTCTAATGAGATTTACAGGCAAAATTATTGTAATCATACAACAAGTAAACATGGAGAATTAGAAACATTCATGTGTTTGAAAAGGAGCTTTGCCATGCATTACATCACTGGCAATCTAATGCACCCTATTAGCAATCTAAGCGTTACCTTGGATAATGTCTATTATTACATAATACACTCTGGTACTTGTGATTTCAGTGAGCCAGCTCTGAGTAAACTGCAGCTGTTCTTTTTTGCCCCGTGTCTCAGGCAGGAGCGGCTTTTAAGATGCACGTCAGGTTTTGCTACCTCTCTGGGAAAGCAGAGTCTGGCTGGAGAAGTGACTCGCATGACTAAAACAGATTCTCTCGTAGCTGTGTGTTTTTTACGCCGACGTGGAAAGCTTTAACCTACTCAATTTAAAAAGCCTCAGCATGACCGGAGGAGCTTCTGACAGTGTGCTCTTTTCACTTCTCAATACCAGATTTCACTTTTTGCCCTTCAGTCTGCTGCGAGGCGCCTAGCCTAGGCTGCTCCTTGTGAATGAAGAAGCTGCTTCCGGTAAGACTGCTCCTCTCCCCACCCACCAGCTGGTTCCTACAGCTGGGACACCCCATGCTCTACTCCCATCCAACACACAGACCTTCTGTCGCACACTCCCACATAACCACAGTGTGCTGAACAGACACTTTGCTCACAGGAAATATCTGTATTAAAAGCCTCAAAATTTGCATCAACTCTACCTACAACCTACAATTTCTCCTCTTTGTTTCCACACAAACAGTAGAAAACAAGAGCCTCCTTCTACTCCTTCCAACCTCCCCTCCCAAGCTAGCCCACCTGTCCCATGTCTCCACACGGCTGGCCAGGCTTGGAAACACATGGTCCCAGTCAGCATAGTGCATAAAGCTGGCCTGTAGGACAAGCCACCCACAGAGAGCTTGAAAGGCACTGTGGACCTAACTACAACCAATGCTCTGACGGCAGGAGGACAAAATGACAAAATGGATATAGATAGATTGTGCTAGTATTGTAAAAATGAGGATCCAGCTATTCAATGTTTTATATGTTACTCTCAAAAAACATCAGGTGCAGGACAGAGGGCACATCAGAATTAAAAAGCATTTGCTTTGATACTTTTGATACTGATGTAGATGTGAGATGCGTATGGGATAAATATATAATGTCACATTAATGGAGCTATTACAGTGTGCTGACTCTATACTCCAATTTCAACAAACTTGTCCTAGAAACTTTCCACCTAAATAAAGCGCAGTGAGGCCGATATATTTGCCACATTTCTACCTACTTTAGAAGGCCAATCTGCTGGATACAAGTGTATTTATGGTGCCTGTGCATGGATGTCCCACATATAGCACACAAACAGATGATACGCTCTCTGCAGCTCAGCATTTACGCCATGATGAATTCTAAATGCAGACTACAACCCTGAATCGGTGAAGAAATGACACACATGCCTTCTTTTATTCATCATTACAGAGAGAAACAATATTCTGTCACTTAGGAACCGGCACCGTCACATCGGCTTGGACAGGCTCTTTAATGCTGCGCTCCCACTAATTGTGTTAGCTTTCCCTTTTGACCTGTGCCAGGCAGACAGCGGATTTACCTTCCAATATTTAGGAGCAGGGATTAGAGACTCTGGCGTATCACCTATCCGCCAGGGTTGCACTAATGAGCCAACAGCACCTCCTACCTCTTACGCTAACATGAAAGGCTGGTGTTCACAGAATGAGGAGGAGATATGTTTAGTAGTTTTAACTCTCATCGCCGTGTCAGAGAGGCAAGGTGAGGCTTTAAAGGGTCACAGAGGTCAGATTATGCTGCACTGAAGACTGCAGCCTGTGCAAGTACATTAGAGCTGCAACCATCAGCTGATTATTCAACAGACAATTAATCAGCAGCTATATTTATAATAGATAAAAATGCTAAATATTTGTTTATTGCAGCTTCTCAAATGAAAGTATTCTAAGCATTTCTGTGTCTTAATTAAAAAAAAGTGAATTAACTGAATATCTTTGGATTTTGGATTGTTGAACAGACAAAACGAGACATTTGAAGACATCACCATAAAATTAGATTAATTTCCCACTATTATCTGACATTTTATAGGCCAAACTATTCACAGATTAATCAAGAAAATTAGGGCTGCAAACTAAAGAATATTTTCATCATCATTTAATCTGTTTGTTCCATAAAATGTCAGAGAAAGTCAGAAATAATGAAAAATGTTGAAGCCCAACATGACATCCTCAAAATGTTATGTTTTGTTCACAAATCAAAGATCAGAATCAGAAACAGATTTACTGCCACATAAAAGGAATTAGCCTTGATGCTGTGGCCCATCATAATGAAAAAATAGAAAGTAAGAGAGATTATAAATAACTCCACGAAGTAAGAGCAAATACAACTACCTCAAAAGACAACATTTATAATTACAAAATTAAGATATAGTAAACAATGTCCTCATGAGAGAAGCTGTAATGAAGGAATTTGAACTTTTTTTTTTAATGACTCAAATACATTAATCGATTTTCAAAATAGTTGGTGATTCAGTCTAAAGTTGATATTTAATTGAAAAATAGACTAATTGTTGCAGCTCAGGAGAAAATAATTGGCAGATGAATCAATAATTCAACTAACAGTAAGTGCAACCCTCAAGGACATCTCTGGGATATTATCACTACATGGGAGGCAGCCAAATGGCACGGTGAGTGAGATGAGCAACAATCAAATGACTCAGATTCAAGCTGCCATAGCTCCAAGTATCTGTCTGACTGATACGACCGCACACAATACACTGACACAGCAGCAGCTCCTCCTACACTCTGACCTTGTTGTGGAGGCCAGAAAGGCGACTCTTCACTTTCTTGGATGAATAGAGTTACCATTAAAAAAACATCTCAACAATCGGTGTCAGTCACCAAAGATGTCCCCAAGTTGATTTGTACACTTTCTATCAAGCAGTTCTTTAAGGAGAAATGTACAAAGTTCAATCAATAGGCCCAGTCTCCAAGCCACAATGAACAGAGGAAGCTGAGGAGAAGCAAAGGCCGGGTCCTGATCAATCCATCCTTTCATTTCCAGGATACCCATGCAGCCGCCACCCGCCCCTCCCCTCCCATCCCCTCCCCTCCCCTCCCTCCTAACTGACCAGCAACAAGCCAATCTGTCCAGGCAGAGATGGGGTGCAGCCATGCAAGTAATAAAAGCCACCATGGTCATGGCAGCAAACCAGTGAGGGGACTGCTGCTCCAACCAGCTTTGTTCCATGCTGTCAGCTATCTTGTCTACCATCAGTTTTATCAATGGGATGTGATGTCACAGCAGTGATTATACACCCTGTCACATGTGTCTTTTTGCCAAGACAGAGAACAAAAGTATCGACTTCAAACATGCCACATGTTCAGCTCGGGGTAATAAGCAGTCAGCATTTCTTGTCCCTTGTAATAAGCAGTATGACTGTGAGTGTATGGGTGGAGGGCAAGGGACAAAAACCACAGTCTTCCATGGCTCTGTGTGCAGCCTTCATAAGCATCTCATTTCAAGTGCTTCAAACAAATACTGTATCCTCACAGCACAAACATCTCAACATGCTCATTACAAGTTTGCTGCACTGTTGGCCAAACTCTAATCACGGATGACACAACAGGTGTTTTCCATCATCTGTTGTGGTCATTGCTCATGACTGCTTATCAGTATAAACATGATTATTTTTAAATGATAACTGGCTGCGGTTCCTGCTAAATAAATCTAGCAAAACAAACAAACAAACAAACAAAAAAAACTAGTGACTTTGAAAAAGTTCTGACTGAAACGAAGAAAAAAACTGCAGTTTTTCCTGATGTGACAGTATACTAATGTGACTAATATGTTTGTGTTAATCATGAACAGATTAAGGATGGGTATCACTTGGATTTTTGATACTACTGCCAATATCATACCACTTTCAGTATTGATACCTAAATCTAATCAATACCTTTTTAAATTTTAACAAAAACACACCTGTCTAAACACAAGCTGTTCCTAAATTAAATTAAATCTAGAACTCGCAAAAGTTAGATGAGGATCTGTCAATCAAAATATACATCATTAATCTGACCTGACAATTGCTGCCAAGATGTGGTATTCCACTGATTCTGTGTGCTACTGTTGTACGTACCAAAAAAAGAAAACTCTGGTGGTAGCATAACATAAAATATTAAAACCTGTGACAAAAAGACAAGATGTAAATGTCACCACAGGGCCTTATGGTCACTACTTTACAGGAAAAAGTACCTTGACAAAAAGTATATGAAAGAAAACTGCCCTCACAGTGCGTAAGATGATATAAAATGTGTCAAAGTTTGAGATAGTTACTTAAACTTATTGTGACCAATAAGCCAATGGACAGGTTTGTTTAATAGCAACATTTTATATGTTTTTGAACCTATGTGATGAATTGGCTAGCTGGCTGTGAAAACACAACATTTTCACAAATTAATTCTCCATATCACCATAAACACTGATATTACAAAAACACATATATGCTGTGACTAAGAATTTTATTGATATCCCCTTCATGTACTACTAGGTTGATGTTCCTCTTTGGTGGTCCCAAAGCTTGGCAGCAACAGATCATGAGTCATACTTTAAAAGACATCTGAGGAAATTGACCATATGTTTTGGGATTTGTAGGGCTGATCTACAAATTCAGCATCTTTAAATGTGCAGAGGCCCTTGTAAGACCTGTATCTCACAGATGTAAAGTTGAGCTACAGATAGCTTCTTCTTTTTTTTAAGAAAAAAAAAGGAAGAACCCTGGGGGCTCGGGGTTGAGGGCTGGGGGGAGGGGACCATCTACACTTCCGAATTCCTAAAACCCCATGAATCCAACTTTAAGGTAGGACAGGGCGCCCTAGTCAGAGCTGCTGAGTGTGAGATTCATTTTCAGCAGGGTTGCTAAAGTTATCCTGAACATGTCTATTTGGTGAGACGTCGGTATGTTCACTTGTAGCAAGCCTGCTGAGCTTTCATCAGAGGTTATCAGTGAAGGAAACATCGCCACCAACTCTGGAAACGAAAACGTACACATTTCTGATTGCGCACGTGTCCCATTGGTGGAGTAACGTGAGCGCGTGAATTTCCCCACTGGGCTTTACGTTTTTTCTTCACAAAATACAAAGTGTCGTCTATAAATGTCGTCTTCCACCTTTGAGTAACAACCAACATTTCTGAAAATGTACAAGTCATTTCGAAAACTTGTGTGCTATGCGAGTGTCCCCCCTTGTGAAACTTCCTCAAGATAAATACTCGCTTTAACCGTACGTACACACACACACACACATAGCAGCCTACAAAAGTAATATCATCCCAAAATATAGGCAAAAAAAAAAAAAAAAAGAAGCTCAACTCACCCTAGGACCACCAGCTCCCCGTATTTAACTGGGTCTTTAGACGGGGCGCAGTGCTCCTCTTGGCTTAACGAAAACATGAGGCTTCTGGCTTCACTGTGTAAACGTTAGCTATACAGTAATAACAGCAGCTGAAAAATAAATCAAGGAACTGCCTTTAAAAAACACAACAACATACGAACACGCTGTCAGTTCATATCACAGATCCAGCGGCATATATCTACGTGCCCACATAAATCCAGTTTTCTGTAGATAAACTGCTCTCAAACTTCTTTAGCGTGACATTGCAAAATGTAACTTAGTTGGCGGTTGAATCCGCTCTGATGCAGATACAAAAACAGCGAGCAGCAGGGCCGGGACGTACCACTCCGTTGTTCTTCACTTGGTACACGGGGGTGTCTCTTTACCAAGTATGTTTTTAAATAACTGTTTTTCGCTTTTTTGTGTTGCTTATAGTAATTTAAAGTTATTCAATAAACCAGGTGAACATATTTTGAGGTTAATTTCCTCTTGGGGAAACAAATAATTCAGATTTTAGATAACATTCTCCCTCTTTTACCACCTCACATGGTTCATGGATCGCACCTTGTGTTATGTAAACAAAGAGTACAATCTGGGAATTCTTAAAGGGATCATACTTTTACTGATATGTTTTTAAAGTGTCCAGTTTCCCAAACATGACGAGAATAATAACTCTTATTTCGTCCTGGTATTCCTCTGAATGTGCACACAACAGGGATCACCTCTATTTCAGCAACACTGTTTTAAAAAAAAAACACCTCATTTTCTTACATATGACTACTTTGTATAAAGTTACACAAGCTCCAGCTGAGTTTACTGAAGGTGGGGCAGTAATAGTGGGAAACACATGATGAACACAATCATCCTGATACATTTCCTGACTGAGATAACTCGCAGAGTGAAAGCAAATCGGATTGGTTTATTTTCTGGGTGACCCCAGGGGCCCTTTCAAGGACTTTATTTGATTATGCTTTATTGCAGTTGGCTAATGCATGTGATTGATTATGCAACCTAATGAGTGCACCTTTTATCTGTATGCTGGGAGGTTTTATTTTCACTTTACCATTGCTTGTTTTGATCATTTTCATTCTGTTGTCTAGTTTCTTATTCCCAACTTTGCTTTTGTTGCTTGCAGGCTCACAAGTAGATGATTATTTCTGTCTGTAATACCCTAATAGTCACGTTGCTGGTGATTAGCACAATTGCTTCTTCTGAGAATGACTCACAGAGTCTCTATTGTCAATCAAATGTCCACACCTTAAGTGAGAATGTAAGTATGCCAAGAACTTCTCAAACCTGAACTCAAAGTCTCAAATGTCACCCCTTTCAGTCTCTCACATGTCCAGTTGTTCTCACGCCTTGCTGATGAATGTGCCACTTCACTTTTGTCTGGTGGTCTCATCAACACTTTACTGCCTCTGTCTTGTTTTCACAAGAATATGTATGGCTGGAGGTGCCCTCACTGCCTTAGACCCCTTCATTGGTTCTATTGCCTCTGTAATTATGGCCTTCTGTTTGAACTGGTGTTCAGTTTCAAAGTGCAATAACATTCAACACAAAAACAAAAGGTAGTAGGGGGTCACTGGGTCCCATGAAGCTTTAACTCTTCCATGGTACAACAAGACACAACACTGATGTACTTTTTTCATTTGGAAGCAACACTGTCTCAGATTAAACCTTGGCATTTGTTGGTTCACTCATAGCTGCAAATATTTGTCCATTAATAGTACAGAGGAGTGATCTTCTTCAGCAGTTGTGCACAAGGATCAAGGTGGTTTAGGCCTTTAACTACAGGCCTAGGGGCAGGGCCTTAAAGCTGTGGGTATAATGAATGTTTACTGCTCTCTTGTGTCACTGTCTCTTTCCGCTTGCTTTCATCCACTGGGCATTGTCTGTGTAAAAGAGCACTACAGTCTTTTCTGTGTCTGTCTGACTCACCCTCCCGCACACACACACACACACACAAACACACACACAGAGGGTAGAGTTGTGGGGGTGGGGGGGATCAAAGGCTCTCTAGCACATACCACACTGATGGAGAGCAGATGCAGGGAGTGGGCTGCTTTGCTGAATTTGTGCTGGCGTAGTGTGAGTGCAAATCTATGTTTAGGAGGAGGAGTCAAATGTTACCAGGCAAGAAGCATGCATAGCAGAGGCCTACTGCAACCAGTGAAATTGCGCAATTGTGACTAACAGCACGAGCAATGATGACATAGGAAAGACAAAGCCTCTATTTCCTCACTGCTCTTTGGCAGGCCTCACACTCTATACTCCCTATGGAAGTCATGAGACTATCTGTAAGTGTCTGACACAGTGTATCCCCAAGCAAATTTATTGCTGGTTGTCTCCCACATGTCTAATCCTTTTCTTTTAAAATAACTAAGCGCCTGACATCTAAATATGTCAGTTTAAGAGATTAAACAATAAAATGTAATGTAAATAACATTTTATGCAGAGGAAACAGGACCTTTAAATACATTGCTGTGAATTGAGAATTAGCCACTTTACAGGAATGGCCTCCAGCTGCAGGATGTGAAAGGAGCTCTGTGTGATCCAGTTAACGATGAGTGATGTTATGTTGAAGATGCAGTGGCGCCTGTGTCTTCGCGTGTTTTCCATGAAGGTAAAAGCCAGTTCTCCAATCAGCTGACTGCAGCATGACAATGTGGGAGAATGTGAGGAATGTGCTGATCCCATGTTGCTTGCGCCCCTGACCTGACCCCCATACATCCAACACAACAGTACTGTTGTTGGAAAGGGACTTAAAACATGCAAAAGATGAGGGCAAGAGATTTCTGTGTAGATATGTCATGTTGGGTCCAGCCACACTGAACATTCCTTCAATAAACTAGACATCTGCAAGTGGTTAAGATACATTTAAATATTAAAGTAACACCCACAGGACATATTTCCTCCTTTCTTACATGTCCTGATGTACTACAAACTTACATTTTCACACACAGCATATACAAGTGACCACAACAGAGTGATGTTTCCAATATTACAGCTAAAGCAGCAGATGTCCTTTGTAAGCTTTAAATTATTTCAGCTACCACCAGCATACTCCATTTCACATCCTCTTAATGATGTAAATGTTTGTGTAAAACCTTATGCTGGTGCTGAGAATAGAATCTCCTGTCCCGAGAGATTATACAGTATGTTACCATCCCAGGAAAGTGGTCACACCCCAAATGTTCCATAATTGAGGCTGCAGACAGTGTCAGCCTCTCTCCAGTTATACTAAACACTTACCGACAATACCACCACTCCATGACAAACATGTTTATTGTGTACTGGGACTTCAGATAAATATTTTGCTTGGTAAAATATACCTGCTGGCAAAAGCTACATAACCAGTAGCTCTTTCTTGTGCACATTCCGGTTTTTATTCAAGGTTATGTCGCCCCACAGTGCCAAAGAGAAAGAAGTGCAGTGAAAAAAAAGAAGCAACACAGAAAGCTGGGCAGATTTATCAAGCATCCCTTTTATTAACATCACCTGTTACAAAAAGAACAAAATCTTCAGTGTTAATGAACTTAGCAACATTATAGCGAGTGTTGATTACAGATGATATGGGACACTTAATCCTAGAGTAGTTGCAGTAGGATTAAAAAACTCTACACTGCTGACCTGGCCCTCTCCTTCCACCGCCAGGGTCACAGACTCCCTTCTCTTTGGAGCTGCAGTACAGACTTAGGTACAATATGTCCACGCATCTCCATAGTTACAGTCACGTAGTGACCCATCTGATATGATGAGACCCCTTCTGATCTCCCTTCTCCCACCCTATACTGAGCCAAAGTATGCATGGAGCTATGTATTCATGAATGCACAATGATACACAGGAGGTGCTGGTTGGGAGGCAAACAGATCAACAACATGGTGTATTTCAGCAGGTCCTAACTGGTACATTTAAACAATACATATTTTTTTAAGTTAAGAAAAAAAGGATTGAAAACCCAAAAGTTTATTTAGTTGAGTTGGAAATTTGTATCACTGCCCTCTTGAGACAAGAAACAACAAAAACTACTGCAGTATTCAAAAGGATTTCATTGAAAAATACAGGTGTTCTAAACAGAGGAATGGTTGCCACGCAGTTTGAATTATGCTGAATGTCATTTTTAAGATTATAATAAAAATTAACTGGTGATGCTGCTGAAGAAGAGGAATGTGGTGGGGGTGGAGAAGTGTTTCTTTTGGTACAGTGTCTGGAGTGTTTTAGAATTAATGGTAACCTCTGCCTGCTCCCTTGTGGCCAACAGTGAGTCTGGGAGTGGTTGGCCGGTGCCTTGGCTAGAGTCAGTTTGAGGCTGCCTATGGCACAGGTGAGGTGACAGAGACTGGAAGGGAAGTGGCTGGGTGTGACAGTATGGTGTGATGGTGGTAGTGAAGAGACCGAAGGTCAAGGGTGGTCTTTGTAGTGCAGTCCAAGTGGCTGCGTGGGCGCCTGTCCTCCTCTCACTATACCTTGGGCAGATCTTTGTCAGCCTCCTGGAAGAAAGCACAAATGCAGATGGATCAGACTCCACAGTCAAATACAACAGCAGAGAAAAGGTAAACAGTACAGAAACTGATCATACCCCCTCCTGTCCCTTGGTGAGTTGCCGGCTGACACCTTGTAGCAGCTGCTGTAGTTCTCTGACTGTTTGGTTTAGTCCTGCAGTCATCTTCTCCTTTCTGTCAATCTCCTCCTGCCAGAGACAGAATAACAGGTTTACACCTCATAAATGCCACACATACTAAAACATACTGCACACATCCAACTGTTTTAACTCTCCCAACTCCCCAAGACTCTTACTCTCTGTGACGACAGACTGCTATTCTCTATCAGGCCATCTGCGTTGTCGGTCACTTGTGAGAGCTCTCCCTGGATCAGATCAAGAGACTGCTGGGCCTGGGTGGTTCAGGATTAGAAAGATCCATTTTTAACAGAGTGGCAACATAATGGACGCTTATCAGCAATACATATATGTGAGTCATTAGAGAATTCGTACCTTATACAGGTCACCAGCCACCCTTTGCCTCTCATTCTCTTCTGTCTCCAGCTTGGACAGAGTCACAGTGAGCTGGGTTTTCAGCTGGAATCAAAACACACAGTCAGCACATGTAAAACCAACAGCTTCGTAATAACACCAATGAGTCACATTTATAATTTGGTATGGCATGTTTAAAAAAAAAAAAAAAAAAAACTTTAAGTGCTCAACATTTGCACAGATTAAACTGCTTTTACTTGTCCTACTTAGCTCAAAAATAGCACAGCTACACAAAAAGAAAATAAAACAAATCAAGGGACTGTATTGTGACGAATTGAATCACTATATGGAAAGTCTATTTTGACATATTCCTGTATCCATATTTAAGCCTTATCAGATGTCCTAATACTACACTGAGGTTCGTGATGCTTTGAAACAGGATATGACAACTTTGGAACCCTCATCACCACTGCAGTCATTTTTCCCCACCTCTGTCTCAGAGATTGGAAGATAAACAGTATAATTACACTATTCACTTTACACAGCTTACATATTATGCAATATGCCGGCTGTATGCAGACTGACAACACTTGATGAAGACAACAGAAAGATCCCCAGTGTTACTAAGGCAAGGCAAGGCAAGACAAAGACAACAAGGCAGACGAACAAAAAGACAAGATTTATATTAAGCCTGAAGACAGAAAGGTGTGGCACTGACGTTAGAGAAACTGAGCATAGTTCTGCCCGCTGCCGAAGTCGACTAGTAAGCCATTGGTTAGACACCAGACCAAGAAAGAGTTAGTCTTGTAAGTATCACCGATTGTGAATGTGAGTCATCATTCGCAGCCTCTGACTCTTGATACACTTCAAAGTAACATTTATGTGTAAAATATGCTTTCCGGTACAAGTAATCATGTTTAGTGAGGTGATGAATGATGACCAACAGTTCTGCAGGAAGTAAAGAACCCCATTCTGTAGCAGTCAGTGTAGAGCCAGTGCTGAATGCAATGGGAAAAGATTTTAAAAAAGCAGCTCTAGCTAGGAGGGTGAGTAACGCTTACCAAATTCAGCTCCTCATTCTGTCTGATAGCCTCTGTATATGAGCCATCAAGTCTGGTCTGCAATTCAGTCAACAGATCTTTGAGCTGAAATTAAGTTTGAGATGCTGTGTTTAATGGGAGTCTGTGGGAGTCGATCCAGGTCAGCACGACTAAAACAGAATCTACGTAGCGATATCAGCTGATCAGACCAACACAGAGTGAATGGCCTCACTATTCCACCATCACCAAAGTCAGTCTAGTAGAAGTTAGTCCGGTGAGTGTACTTTCCGTTCAACAATATTCAAACGTTTGTGTTTTGTGGATTTTATAAGCCCCAAATAAAAAGCGTACAGGGTGTAACACAGAAAAAACAAAAAACAAAAAAAACAACCACACACACCATGAACATGAAAAGAACACACAACAGAGCTTCTCCTTTTGCCACAGAATGCTGTGAAATGACGATGAGGATCACAGGCAACTCTGGGTGAAGAAGCCCAGATTCTGCTCACCTCTCTGACCTCCGTCACATAGGTGGCACTCTCCCGCTCCGCTCTCTCCAACTCAGACTCCAAGTGCTGCTTTTCTCTTCTCAGCTACAAAAGGGTCAGAGAAACATTTGATTGAGACAAACACAAGTGAAAATGGCAGTGTGAAGTCCAAAAGAATGTAACTTTAAATGTGCTTTAAAAAGGACTGACATTTTCCAACTCTGCTCCATCAGTTAGTCTCTCAATCTCTTGCTCCAGAGCTGTGACTTTCTGGCTCATCTAAGGTAACAGAAAGAAGAATGGGTTCAATGGGTTCAATGAAAAGAACAAACTGTGCAATAATATATCTGGGTTTCATTTCTGGCTAAACCTGAACACATACCTCTTTCAGCTCTCCCTGCGATAGCTCCACCTTCACCCTCCAGCGAGACTCTTCCTGCTCCACGCTGTTCTGAAGGCGCTGCAGGATGCCCTCCTGTGGACACAACAGGAGTGACAGCTCAGTTTTTGCAAGATACATACAAGTGTGTCCAAACTTTTCAATGGCACTGTATATTCCATTGATCGTGTAACCATGACTATGAACACAAAAAAAATGTATCTCACCGTCTCTGCCAACACCTTCTTGTATGTCTCACAGTCTTTCTGTAGAATCCTTTGGGTTTCCTCTGCTTCCTTCAGCTTCTCAGCCAGTCCCTGGTAATAGAAAAGTATGTAGTGTTGGTGTTGTCTCAGTGTAAGGAATAATGTTCAACTGCAAATTCCTGATTTTTATTTACCTGTGAGTCCCCTGATGCAGGGGTGGATTGTGCAGCTGAGCTTTCAGCTACTGCTCTCTCAAAACTGTGGAGCCACTCCTGATGGTTCTAGTAGAAAGAGGAGGTGAAGAGAAAAGAGGCAGGAGTGAACATATGGGACAAGAAAGCTGTTGCCGAGTAAACACAGGGTGCATAGTTCAGTATTATTCATACCTGCTCATTGGGTAGAGGCACATGGGGCAGAAGTCTGTGCAGAACATCTCGACACTCAGCCTGATACGATGCCAGTGCCACCTGGTTCTCCTACAAGGTGATTTGAGGGAGCACATGGAGATGGAGGGGGGAAAAAAAGGGGGGGATTGAGCTCTCACTGTATAAATGATTTCATTGCAGCGAGGATGAGGTTCAGTAGTCATCTGATCAGATAAGACCACAACCTTTTTTCTTCTTCCTCACAATAGTCTCCATTATCTTGTTTTAAACCACGTCATCAAGTCATCCATCAGGCCGCTCTAGTCAATGACACAGGAGTGATTCTTTTAAGATCATCCTCAATTATACCTTAAGGGAATTAGGATAAACACTGTCTCACTCCCACTTCCAATTACCCTAAGCCTACATCATCTCCTCTCAACAGGCCACACCTACGGCAAGTCCCAGATTCAGAGCACCTCACACGCTTCATTTCAACTTATGAAATCTACAAACAAACAAAAAACAAAACAAAACACTTCAATCCGCCTTCCTGACATTTTAAAAACCATGAGTCTCTTTAATAAATAGAAAAGGTAGCTATCAGTCCTCCCACAATAGGCCAGCATTGTGCACTGTCACTCTGAGGCCTGAAGGGAGAACGTATGCCAAGCACTAGCCAGCTGGCACTCTTAACCACTATTCACATTAATGCACTTTGTCACAAGGCAGCTCTGACACAAGTGTAGAGTTGAATACAACCGGCGTGCGTTGACGGTACACAACAGCTGCCAAGGAACTCCCTGGCTGAGCCCTGAGAAGGTGCTTTCTACTGTACTCAGATGGCAGAAGAGCAGCTGCTGTGCTGATAGTTCAGCATGTACCCTTCCCTGCTGTAAGGGGGGGTGGGGAGGACGGCAAAAATATGCACACATCACTGCAACTGTTAATAGAACAGCTTAAGTCTACATGAAGGGACCTGCAGCTATATCAAATACAGGTTCTGCTTTACATGTTCTTCATATTGGGGAACAAAAACATTTCCGTAGTGATCACAGAGCATTGAGAAACAGGGACAATATTGCATGTTCAGTAACAGTTTTCAAACTTCCTTTGAGAATCAACTGTATTACAATCAAAGTGAGTTAAAATATTTTTTTGACTGATTATTTGGTGTTATTTGACAGTACGGTTGTCACAAAGCAGAATGAGGGGGGAAAAAAACATGCTAGAAATGAGTAACATGACAGAAAGACAGGAAGCTGCAAAACAATTACCATGAATCTCAATCTAATGACAACTAGTGACATAATTTCTAGATCACTGCACACTCATTTCCAAGCATCAGCCTGAGCTTTGGGCAGGAGAGAAAAAATGTCATATTTCTAATCTTCAAGGTAAAGTATATCCACTAAATAAACAAATAATTGTTGGGTTAATAAATTCTGAGATTCCCAGGAAGCGTAGCACAGTTTCACCAGCTCAACACACAGCCAATTGAAAACTTGAGGCCATACAACAGAGGGGAGGGGCGAGAGTCAGGTAAATGAGTATGCAGCTTACTTATGGATGATGGTGGAAAAAAAGAAATCTCATTGGATCAATTATGGCAAAACAACTGCATTTTGGGGGGATGCATCAGATTGGAACTAGAGTAGAGCAGACTGAGGTGGGGTGTCGAACCTTGACGGCTTTGCTGAGTTTCCCTTGAAGCATGGACTCGGTGGCTGACAGAGCTTCCATTGCACTCCAGTTTTTCTCCCGAAGCTCCTGTTTTGGTCAGTTCCAGAGAGATACTACTTTCAGTTCAGCCCCAGGGAAAATGCATTCAGTGACCCTCAAATACAGACTGATAAGAGTAACAGAACAAACCGGACAAATTTCTCATTTTAAAAATAACTGCACCCTGCTTTTCACCCATGCTCCAACCGCTAAAAATAAGTATGAACAAATAGCCTCAAGAGTCCCAGTCTCACGCCTCATGTGGGTAAAAGCAACATGCACAATACGCAAGATATATATATAGTAACAATGTTTTGTGATTACTTTCTATTCAAATTAAGGTAATGCTGTCCAGAACTGCATAGATATGAAAATGAAAAAAAATAAAATAAAAAAATAAAGTCCACATAAATATGCTTTTCAAATCAAATATGTCCCTCTAGAAAATAAAAAGGTAGGCGAGTTTCTAATGCTCTGAATCACCCACAAGCACAGACAAGCTTGCTGAAACACAATCGTGGCCAACAGCGAACATAACAAGAGTAGGCTGGAAGCCCTGTTATGCAACGCTCAGCTTAAGCAATCCAAATCAAAACAGACATCTGTACTGATGTGTATAATCATGATGCAAACAATGTTAGCTAAAGAAAGCTTTCTTTTTAGTTCAAAACAACAAATAATTGCGATTAACCAAAAAAAAAAGAAAAAAAGAAGAAGAAGAAAAGAACAAAAAAAAAAAACAAACAAGTGGAACTATGTGGTAGTGGACAACAGGAAATATGGATGTATGTAGTGTAACACCTGCACTGTGAGGGGAGTGTTTTGGGGTACCACACAAGGAGGGATGAGTTCTCGCAGGGCTAGACCAGAGCTGGTAGATGTATTTATTATATAATTCGGGTCATATCTGGAGGAAACCTACGTTGTTCTTCTTCCTATGAAGCTCCATGGAGTCCCTCAGCTCCGCCAGCTCACCCTGCAGATCTGAGACCTGCTTCTCTTTCTCTGACAACCTGATAGATGACAACAGAACCACCCAATATGAACATCATTATCTTCATCATACATAGTAAAGGCTCCTTTAAAATGAACAAAAGTATGTGACAAATATAAAGAGTGATGCTTTAGCATGCAACTTTACTCACGCTGTAAGAAGTTCTGGGCTTGGCACTGCTGTGTGGGACTG
The DNA here is from genome assembly GCF_027409825.1 of Scomber japonicus. Classification (NCBI taxonomy): domain Eukaryota; kingdom Metazoa; phylum Chordata; class Actinopteri; order Scombriformes; family Scombridae; genus Scomber; species Scomber japonicus. Next base: position 17,410,984 of record NC_070593.1, on the reverse strand, counting down.
AGGAGGGGAAAATTACCTTATTACTTGATACTGAATGAGAACTTTATCCCCTATACCCCTTATGAGAGACACAAATACATAACATTTTTTTAAAAAAGAAGAAAAAAGAGAACATGAATACGTCTGATTGTCATTAACAATTCCTGAGTCAAGAGATCCACCCCCTGCAGCTTCATTTGTTCTCTCGTGGTAAAATGACCATCCTCACCTGTTGAAGTACCTGCTCCATTTTCTCACTCAGCTCCTTTGTCTTTTCCTCCAACTCAGCCTGCAGCATCTGGATCTCCTGGTCCTTCGCTGCTACCCTGCAGGTCAGATGTACCCTTATTAGCCTGGTTTGTAAAGGGCTACACAGAGAGACTGCATTGTGATAACTCGGAAGGTTAACTTACTGAGCCTGGAGGTCTTGGAGCTGGGTACCAGAACTGGTCAGGTCTTCTTGCATCTCCTTCTGTCTCAGCTGCTCCATCTCTGCCTGCAGGGCGGCCAACTGCTGCTCCAGAGCCTGGAAGACAAAAACTGCTTCAGACAAGAGCTCAAACTAGGACAATGGGACGCCATTTCCAGTCTCCTGAAACCTGTATACAAACTATTTCATTAATAAAGAGGAAACAAAGAAATTAACATCATATCATTAAAGCCCACACCTCAATTGTCTTCTCTCTGGATGTGCTGATGTCTTGTGCTGCCTGTAGACTCTCCTCCATTGATTTTAGCGTCACATCTTTCTCTTGGATCCTATAAAAGTACAATGAAATGCTCATTACACATGACAAGACATGTGTTAAGTCTATAAAACTAAAAGATCTACTGATATATGTTTATAATAATATGCATCTATAGTATATAAGACTGGCATGGCATCAGTTCTGTTCCCAAATGAGCTAGCTTTTTCTTTCACTCGTGTTGGTAGAGCTGATGGGTATTGAATCTTAGAGGGCTATGTCTATACTCAGCATATGGGGTTACAAAACATAACTAACAGTCTATAAAATATAGACCTCCATCTTCACTCTCTGGGATAAGTGAAACTGGATGTAGTCAATGTCCCACTGGACCACCAGAGTCCACAAGCATTAACACAGACCTGTTTACAAGCACCATGAGCACAGTGCACAATAAAGATACAATTACATAAGCTGTAACATGGCTCTCTCTCCTGTTCCTGGCCCTGTGTGAATGGTCAGAGTGAAAGCAAGACACATCATTCACGCAACACACCTGCTACTGTGAGAGAGCAGGGATGATAATTACTCACTATCCCATGTCCGAAATGCAAGCAGAGCAGGAACATGGAGGCAAATTAACTCGCTAATACACAATGATGCGAGTAGAGGAGGATACCACATGGCACTCACAGGAGCGCACAGCGAACACACGCAGCGAACACACACAGTAAACTTAAGTTGGGAGAGCAGGCAGGGATGGTCATTACGCACTGTGGCCACACTAGAGACTTGTACAAGTAAGTGAAAAGAGAGCTTGAGTATATGACAGCTTGCAGTGAATATAATGGCTCTCCACCAAGATGACTGTAAGTGCATAACGTGCCCAGAGCTGACAGTGTGTCGTTGGATGCCAAGGACGTTCCACACGGAGTTAGAGAAAACTATCACGCAAATAGAAGCGTATAAAAAGGACACAGTGAAGCCCGTGATGCAACTGCACAAATGTCTGCCACTGAGATTCCTCTGAGGAGAGCTGTGGAGGAGGACAAAACCCTTGTAGAGGTTGCATGAATACCCAGCGGGGGTCTTCCCCTGCTGCGACACATGCATGGTGTTACAGCTTCACAGAGCCAGTGGGCCAAGCGCTGTTTCATCAGGGGCTTACCCTGAGAATGTTCTCTGTAATGCACAAGCAGCTGCTATGACTGAGGCCTGATCTGTGTGTCACATAATGAGACAACACATGTACTGGGCAAAGGCAGTGTGATGTTTCCTCTCCCTCATTCCTACAACAATGAGGAAAGAACCCTTTTAGAGAATTAACTCTTTAACGAAAAGCGCTGGTTATGACTTTGGGCATGAATGTGGGATTCGGCCTCTGAGTGAGCTCCCATCATCTCGGATAATGAGGCAAGAAGAAGAGCACACATAGATCACTTACTTTTTTGCGCAAGTCATGGCTAAGAAGTGCCGTCTTTAAGGACTGTAGTTTGAGAGGGACTTGTGACCTAGTGGTTCAAAAGAGGGTTTTCCCAAGCGCATAACACCAGGGGTAATCTTGCTGCCGTGCCGAGGAGTGCATGACAGGTCACCGGCTTCTGACTCCTTGTAAGAAGCGCTTAACCAGCTGAGGCGCAAAGAAAAATCTCTCTCCATAGCCCTTATGGCACGAATTAAATGGCTGCAGCATATGTTTAACATTAGATAGAGCCATGGGAAATTAACACAAGATACCTTCATGTAGGGTCTGTGCCCCTCTCCATACGCCAGTGCTGAAAAAGCAGACCATTTTGCTGTGTAAGATACAAACTTAATCTTTCTAACTGCTCCCATTCAGGGGCAAAACCCAAATCCAGCTGTTAGAGCGCATCTGTACTTCATGGAGGTTGCCACGGTTCCCCCAACAGCAGCTGTATCGTTGTCAGTAAAAACATGGATTTATGCAGAACGTAAAGGAGAGCTCTGGCCCATGGCTGGGGAGAGAAGGCATCCACGCCCAGAGGAGGAACGTCTCATGCTCTCATAGAAAACTACAGCATTTTCTTATGTGGCTAACAAATCCACTCCTGCTCCCCCAAACCTGTGCCATAATGCTCAAAAGTCTGGGATTCAAGCTGCATTCGTTTTGAGATGGATGTCCCTGTGACACCAGATCTGCAGCTCTGTTCTGTCTGCCTGGGATATACTGCTCTGATGAGGAGATTTGTGTGAGCCCACAGCAGGAGGCTTCTGGTAATTTTCAGTAGCCAAACTGAGGTAACACCACACTGGTCATTTGTCTAAGTTGCTACTGTCTTGTTATCTGTCTTCATCACCATGTTTGTCTTTCAACAGTCGAGCAAGTGTTTCAGCACTGTGGACAGCTCCAGGTAGTTTACGTGGCCACATTTCTTCCACAACTTGAGACTGACACATTCCTTCTAAAGAGAGATGCGTCCGTGTACACTGATATGTGTAAACACACCTCACATCTAGTGAACTTATACTGGGAAAGGCAGCAGGGGTGCTCGTTACACACTCCGACTGTCCCAAAACTCATACATACAAATAAGTTAGAAGAGGGCTTGAGTATATAACATGCATATAGCGCCTTATACATATGACTGTGTGAGGATAATATGCCCAGAGGTGACAGTACGACACAGCTCGCCCGAGAGGAGTCCTGGTCAAAAGAACATGAGGGGTTTTCCAAATAGGTCAGGTCTCAGAGAGAAAGGGACAGTTATCATGTCCCTTTTGGATGCAGGGTTTCTTCAACTGCAAAGCTAACTTTTTCGTGAAGGGACTGTTTGCAAAAGTTTGTCTGTCACAGGCAGGCCTGCACTATAGGGGCACATGGCCCTGGAGTGAATGCCAGCCTGGCATGTCCGGTATCGAGGCATGTCTTGCAGCAAGCGTGGAGGTAATTCGTGATGTGACCAGCTTGGCAGGAAAGACAGAAACACTGACTTTGCGGGCATAATGATAAGTATGAGTCATATTTTCTTTCAGTCTTATACACTGTAGACGCTGACCTGAGGGGTAATTGTGAAGGACACAATGGCGCAAAAAAAAAAAAATTTTAAAAATCATGACTGTACGTTAATCCAATAGTGACAGCTCTTAGACAGTGAAACCTATACATAATAGAATTAAAGTTAGCCATTTCCATCTAACTATGTGTTTATGTTGACCACGAACACGATTCCTAAAAGACAAAGTCAATTAAACTGATCTTACTTGCTCTGGAGTTCTTCTACTATTGACTCTGATGATGCCTGTGATTAGGGGAGAAATTGCAACACAAATGAATACAAAATGAGGTGAAAAAAACAAACAAAACCATAACTGATATTTATTACAGATTTTAGACCAGCTCACCTGTTCTGCCATCTTTATATTCATGGTCTCCATTTCTTGCTTCAATGTCACGTTCTCTTCTCTTGCAGCCTGCATCAGGGAAAGAAATTAATGACTTTTTCCCCCCATTAGTGAAAGTGATTACAAGGCAGACAGTGAAATGCAGAGTCACTTGAGGTGTGCTGATGTCAGTCAAATGTGGATGTGTGTGTGGGTGTGTGAGGCTCTGCTACCATCAGCTATCTTTTTCTAGAACCAAAGAAAAACAGACACCTTGAGCTTCTCTTCTTTGTTGGCCACCTCGATCAGCCCCTTCTCCAGCAGGCCCTCTATGGTTTTCATGTTCTCCTCTTTCTCCTGGACACTGAATAGGAAGAAATGTTTAATAAAAAGGTAATTCACTGACTGATTATGGATTATTATTAACAGTATAGATGGAATAACAAGCCTAACTATTCACTTTTCCACACACCTTTGCTGGATCTGGTCCAAAGCAAGCTGGGAGGCAGTCTGCGTGGGGAGAATTGAAGGCACATAGAAAGAAAGGTTGTGTGTCAAACAGAAGAACACAAACTCACAGAAGCTTATTTCATTTGGAAAAACAGTCAAGTTGCAAAGCTGACCTGATCAGAAATCTGTGCCTGCAGATTCTGAATCTCTGCCTTCAGCGACATGTTCTCATTGTGCAAGGCCTGACAGAAACAGGAAAGAGAGTTGGATGAAGACCAGTTAGCATCTGAAATGTGCACCGACATGTTCTCTTTCCTACAGTGTGGTGTACATTGTCTTCAGCCGTTGGGCACAATGAGAGGCCTATAACAAATTCCTGCTGACTAATGAACCAATGCAATGTTAGCATAAGAAGAAGCTGTAGATGATGTAGTGCTTATACCTGCATGTTAGTTTCTCTAGTGGCCCCACTACTCCTCTCAGCATTCAGAGAATCCTCCAGACTCTTCCTCTGCAACTCTTTCTCAGACAGCCTGGATAGACCAGGGAAGAGTTGGGAGAACACACAAATCAGCACTGAAAATTATATCAGTAAATAAAAATCACTGTTTGAAATTTTTTTTTGTCCTTCCTTACAGCTTTTGTAGCTCCTCAATGTGAGAGACATGGGTGACCTTAATGAGAAAAACAATATCTAATTAACAAATATATTCTCACAGATATGTGGGTACATTAAACACCAACTAAGCTTAAGTTTGTGAGGTTGACCCATATACCTGTGAGGAGATCTGGACCTGTAGGCTTTCATTCTGGACTTGCAGTGTCTCATTCTGGACCTGAAGACCTTTGTTTTCATTCAGAAGTTCCTGTTAAAAGCAGAATATATTAGTGAGTACTAAGAATGTGTGCTGCACTGCATCTAGATGTGGAAATACTTAAGTGTACTATGAAACTATCAATATAACTGTATTCTGTCACAGTACAATTCAGCTCAATCTGATCCAATTCCATATAATCGCATTCAATAAAAGTACAACCTGTGTCTTTTTTCGCCATCTATAGGGTTGATGTTGTATACAACAAGACAAATAGATAGAAACAAGACAAATACGAACTGACTCATGATGCTGTGGTGCCTCACCTGAGCCCGGGCTTGCAGAGCATCGTCAGGCATACTGTGCTGGGACGCCACCTGAAGCTCCATCACTCTTTGTTCAAGCCGCTCCTTGGAGACCATGGCTTCAGTCAGGCTGTTATGTAGATTCTGGATCTCCTTGTTCTTGTTGTTCATCTCCGTCTCCGCTGCCAGCAGCTGGCTGTGGATCTCTGCACCCACACATGAACAATTCTGAATGTCACCTGAATCAACTATTTAAAAAGGATCACATTATAAGTGTCATATCATGTTTAATCACCTTGCTTAGAGGCCTGAAGTTTCTCTCTCTCAGCATTGACGTTGTGGAGGAAGTTTTGCAGTTCTTCCCAGCGTCGCTTAGCATCTTGTAGTTGGGCCTGAGAATTGAAAAATACATCCAACTTGGTTAACATCTTTCACCCTTACTTTATATTGGAATTATAAAAATGTTAGTATGGGTGGGGAATTAAGAGAAAATTGATTATCTACGCCTGGTAGCGTGGGAGGCACATTATATCTGGTGTACTTTTGTCATTTTGATCTATCCAAATGGATGGATCAAAATGATAAAACTTTTGAAACAGTTCTTTGTATTTTTTTCTCGACTATGCAATAAAAAAAAAAAAAAAAACGTTTTCTGTCATAAAAACTTGAATTTTTGATGTGGCTCTGAGGTTCTTTGCCGAGGCCTGCTTATGTCAAGCCAGCAACTGAAATTTCAATCTTTGATCATGGCCAATGCAAAAAAAAAAAAAGACAGGAAAGATTTATGTGGGTGTCTAGCAGGAGAGTGTTGTTTATACAAACAGCACAAAGCCTCCACATTCCAGCTTCCAAAGTCAACACGGTCCTCCCGACCTAGGTTCTATTTCCCCACACCCCTCCCCAGGACATCCACTATAACCTCCTCCCATTTCCCTAGTAAAGCTGCCCCACCCACCAACCAGATTTGAAGCTGTGCGGCATGCCTAGGTTTTGTACAGCTCAGTTAATTTTTGTCTCAGCTAGGGAAGCTGAAGCCCAGGCTAAACAAACACAATGTGCATCTGGATTAACGCACCTCCAGCTGGGACACGTTCTGCTTGTAGCTGACCTCCAGCGACTTCCTCTGGTGCTCCTCCTGCTGCAGCTTGCTGTTGTTGTCTGCCAGCTCTTTCATCAGACCGGCGTACTCTGAACGCAGCTTGTTCAGCTCTGCTGAATTCCTGTCGAGTAACGTACATACATAAGCACAAATTATTTTTTTTTATAGAGAGAAGCTGTTGACAAACCAAACTGCAAATAGGCTTTACAGGGATTTTCACATTGTGTAACTGCATAATGTGAGCAACACTGGATCATGTTAAGGTAGAAAGTGCAAAGACTATGACCTGAAATTCTAATATGAACTGGATGACTGTTTTACCAAGCTGAGCAGACAAGACATGTATGAAACTCTACACTGGATGATTAGTTATTCTTATCTCCTGCAGTGCTGCACTCACTTGCTTTCCATCTGGTTGGTGGCAGAGCTGACTGCGTCCCTCAGGATGCCGTTCTCCTGCTGCAGTCGAGTGATCTGGCTCTCCAGCTGCTCCCTCACCTGCTGGAACTACACATGAATTGTGGGAATTAGTCTTGATCGCCATAAAGCATTGAGATGAATGCAAATGGAAACTAAAACAGGGTTTTTAAAATATTTATGAATTGTATTTGATGAATGTTTTCTGATACAATACAACTATACTGATGATAAAGCAATGTAATTGGAAAGAAATGCATACTATTTTCACCTTTATCTGCATGCTCTGGATCTCCTGGTAGCTGCCTTGTGCTTTGGCTTGCATGCTTCCCATTTCTTTCTCCATGGCTGCAACTTGCTCTCTCATCACAGCTTCCACCCGGCCAGTCTTTTGCTTCTCAACCTGAAGTTCCTGAAGTAAAGAGGCAAAGCAAAGCATAAGAAGCCTGTCAGGAATGTATAATTATCAATATCATGTCATTCATTAGGTCAGGCATGGCAATCTGGACCTGGCCAAGCTGTTTCACTTTGTCCTTGGCAATGGAGGCCTCCTCTTGCAGAGTTACTAGGAGTCGCTCTCGTTCCTGGGTAGCTGGGTCTGGTCTGGCTGCAGACTAGTTGTGAGAGACATGAGATGATACAAATATTGTATAATCAACCTAAAATTCTGGGTCTCTTGCCAAATGCAAATTACACCTAATTGACATTTTTCACTTATTCATCTCTCACTTTGTGCCAAGCATCCAAGGCACTAGGGCTCTTCTCTCGGAGGAGAGCAATCACACTGACAGCCTCTGCCTCTGACAGAGCCAGGCTGGACAGACCAGACAGCAGCTCCTTCAGCTTCACCTCCGTGTTCTCTGTCAAAAACACACAACATTGGGAGATGCAATTAAGCAGGTTATTTTATAAATAATATTATTAAGGCTTCTAAAAACTTGGGTCTTTTCTCACCCTTGTCCGTCTCATTCTTCTGTTTCTTTCCACTCCCTTTGGATGGTATATCATCATTATTGGCTGCTTGGTGGTTGGCAGAAGCTGCTGAGTCAGCCATAACATGGGATTCATCTACTGGATTTGAGGAAAAACTGGTTAATTACAAGGTGGCAAGTTCAGGATTCAGTTTCAGCACTGTCAATAGGTTCAGATATAGTTTCACGTGTGTGATCAAAGCATCATCACTACCAGGCTCGGTCTTCTGCTTCTTGGCATGGTTCTTCTTCTTGCCGCTGGTGGCGCTTGGAGCTGCGCCATCCAGAACTTTGGTTTCAGCCACAATAGGAGCTTCCTTCTTGACTGGTGCTGGAGCTTGCTCTGCTTTAACCTCTGGCTGCTGGTCATCCACTAAATAGAGACAGCCAGGGGGAAAATATTGTCTGTGAGAGGATATTCAATCATCATTTAAGCCATTTCAACAATTTCCTAGACTCTTGGATACTCACTGGGCTCAGTTTTTTGTTTCTTCTTGTTTCTCTTCCCAGAGGTCTGGGGAGGTGTCTGAGCCTGAGCAGGAGCCGAGGCAGCCTGGACCTGGATCTGGACTTCAAGCTGGGGAGGGGGTGGGCTGGACTGTTTGCTAGCAGCTAGAGGGACTTCTGTCTTACGGCTGACTGGCTTTGAGCCGTTCACTTCTGGCTCCTCAGAAGGGGAAGTTATAGCTGCAGCAGTGGCAGCAGTGGCAGCGGCGGCCGCCGCAGCAGCAGCGGCAGCCTTGGCTGCCTTCTTCTCCTTCTTCTTTCTCTCCCTCAGACCAGCAGGAGCCTCCGTTGACACTGAAACAGGCACATAGGGAGTTGGTGTTGGTGGAGCAGGAGCTGGTGAAGCCACTGGTTCGGGTTCCTCCTCAATCTCCAAAGCGGAACTGTTGGCACCATCAGCTAAATCGAAGTCCCTCAGGTCCTCTTCAGACTCTCCTCCACCTCCGCCGCCACCACCTCCTCCACTAGCACTCTCCTTCTTCTTGCTCTTCTTTTTGTCATTCTTCTTACGGGTGTCTGGCTTGGACGGCGGTAGCTTGAGGTCGCGTTTCTGCCGGGCCAGCACCTCATCATAGGAGGTTTCTTTCATGAAGAGCCAGAAGAAGAGGAACATGAGGGCGATGACCAGGGAAGGGGCCAGGATGAGCAAATACTGAGAGTCGTAGATATCCACCGCCATTCTGCAGAAAAGGAGGAAGACATGAGGGGAAGAAAAAAAGGTGTTTAGTTATGATTATGATAACAGATTTCTACCAACAAAGACAACAAAATTGTCAAAACCCACTCAATTCCAGTGATCTCAAGAATATAACAGCCTTGGTTGAGTTCCTCAGAGAATATTAATGGGCAACCACTGCTACAAGCCAGGAGAGCTAGTCTGTGATGTGTGAAGTGGTATGAGTATGATATATGGGGGAGTGGAGGTGTTAGTACATCAATAGTGCTGAGAGGGTATGTGTGAGAGGGCTGTCACACCATGTCCTCTCTTAGTGATATTATCCAATTAGACAACACTAAACCAGCAACACTTCTTAGCATTTTCCTTACCTTTACTTATGTTCCTGGCGAGGATTATGAAAGCCAGATAAGAAAACAATAGAAGAGAATAATGACTTCACTCACATTGGCTTATAAAGGAGACAAACTAGGTTAAGAACATCAGAGAGACAACTAGGCTAAAGAGAAGATGGCTCACTGGCTCATTTAGTCGGTTTCCTCCTTCAGCCCTCACAGGGACAACATGGTGATATTCTTAACTCATATCAGGGTGGATTTGCAGGAGGCAAAAATACACCCATGTGCAAGTGTCACCCAGTGAGGTCTGCTGCAGCTGCAGTTTGGCCCCTGCTTGCTTATAGCAAAAAAGGCATTACAGGGAAGGTTTACAGAGTCAAGAGGTCCTGAGAGTAAATCGGTTTTATATCTGCCAAAGATATTCTCATGAACTATTGGTTGTCTCCTCAAGCCTATGTAGTGAGAATGAATTGGGGTGGAATAAATGTGAATAAAGCTGTAATAATTTGAATCTTATAGCTTTTAAAGCCATTATAAAACAGGTTTAAACACTAGTGCTGTCTGGGGATTTGTCATTTCTCAGGATAAACAATATTGAGGAAATGCCTGCATGATGGCTATTAAGACATAGGCTCATATGTGACATAGCAACAGTTACTCACATATTTTATACATATGTGCATCATCAATGAATGCAGATTTTTCAGCCAAGCAATGTTCCAACAATGCCAACAATTTCAAACAAACACCATGCTGCTCGGTGAAAAATATTTCATCTTCATGCCAGCTGTTGGGGTACGCAGGGAGTGTGCAGTGCCAACGTTTCTGATCAAAAAAATGGAAAACCTTCTCAAACATTATCGCATCTGGGCTGCATCACTTTTTGGACTCAGGATCTCACTCAGGAAAATGTGTCTTGCAAACTAACACACAACAAGGCCTTGTGCAAACTTGTGTGCTTATTACAAAAATAAAAAAAACAGTGTTTCGAAAATGGAGACAAGTTGACCTGAGGTGACGACAGCAGAATCATGATGTCAACAATGCGGTACAGACCTGAGGTGCTGCACAATCCATCCTATACCAAAGATCTGTGGCGGTAATGTAGCGTGGGAGTCAGTGTCGTAGGCCAGGCCTCTTTAGACTTTGGATTAAGCAGATTAATGATAATACATTTAAGAATAACTTCCACTGCAGACCTTCCTGAGGACTGACAAGCTTAGGCCTATAGTGTAATGTTGACTCTGTTTCACACCCACCTCAAAAACCTTCATTATGTCACACACACACACACGTCTCATATTTGACTTCTTAATCTAAACAAATAATTTACTGTTGAACCGCCAAGTGTTTACTTTAAACATAAATTACAACAAACCTCTAATTATATAATAAAGAACTTTTAAAAACTGTTTTCAACATTGTTTTTCGATCTTTGACTCTGACTAAACACATCTGACAGGTTTTTCCTCACAGTGGATTGGTACATTCAGTACCTATCCACTTCAATTCCTTGCATGTGTATGTATGGCATGTGTGTCAAAGAGCACACATTCCTCCACACTCGATAGGCTACAGCTGGAGGCAAATTCATAACAATATATGTTAACTGTGAGCAGAGAAATGGCTGTTGGTTTAGAACACACTGTGCAACCAACAGGGTTAACAATCCATACCATAATTTAAAAATAACCCCAAAACATTAGCCTGTACTTGAGATTTTTTTCATTCCCTGCTCACCTGTGTAGATAAATATAGTCTCTCTATAATCTCTGACCTCATTAGCAGATGAGTCATTCATTTTGGACAGCATGATGTTAGCACAGAATCCATGAACTCAGGCTACTGGGTAGCATCTAATGGTCAAAGCCTTTCTGTGGCCTGGAGGATATTATTGTCAAAAACTTCAACATGAACTGTATAAGCACAGTACTGTACATACACAGCATGGGTGAAGTAAGGAACAAGGTTTAGATTGAGATACAACTCACTTTCAATAGCTACCAAATCAGGAAATGTTTTTTTTTTTTTTAAATGTCACATCAATTGTATGTTCCAGGAAACTCCCATGTCCAGAACCAATTGAAGCTGCAAAATAACTCTTAAAGCAACATTGCCTCTTGGCATGTAAAGTGAGGGTGGAGTAAGTGGTGTGAAAGTTTGAGGCCTGCTTGTTTTCTTTCAGTCCAACACTTCAGAGTTGAAGGTGCATGAGTCTCCTTGCGCAGCCTGAGCCTTGTCCCAGCATCAAAATGAGCCCAGAGGACAAAGCCCTCTCGGGCCGTTGGCTCCCCGGAATCTAGCCTCTTGGCTGGCCGGCCCTCCTGATTTGGCAGGCGTTGAGACAGAGGAACTCCTGATGACTATCGGGCCCAAAAAGCGATGCAGATAGTTCTTGAAAACCAGGCCAAGCGGCACACACTACACATAATATCTTTAAGATGGTAACCATTTACTGAACAGCATATTTGTGGTCCAGGAGAGCACAGAAACATCAAGGTACTTAAGTGCACAATTCCTCTCAGAGGTATTATGCACAGACCACAAGTGCAATTTACAACATGAAAATCGAACACAAATCAAACTGCTACTATTTATTACATATTATATACTATTTTTTTGGCATATTTGCGATCATTTTACAACCCTTATCCACTAATGACTAATCTTTTATTTGTTAAGTTTCAATAATCACAGGTAATTAAAACACTAGTTTAGAGTGATAGGTGGGACAACTGAGCAGTAAGGAAGACAAACTGATATATCACCGTTATCAGTATTCTGGTAATAAACTAAACTACAAGTGGCAAAGTACAAAGTGAGTTTGTAGTGGAAAACATTAACACATGAGTGACGGTAATAGTCAGAAATAGTCTTCCTGGTAAAGATGCAACAAGGAACTTAAGGGCAGTACTATTGAATTGTGTGGAACTGAAGACACCCATGATAAGCAGATACACCTTAAGTTAATAAGCCGGAGGTGTCAGATAGGAGATGTCTACAAGATGGTTATGCTAACGACATAAGGGTAGAGAGGAGAAGTGGACTCTGCGCCGAAGTTTCACAAAGTGGAGACAAGTAGTCCGTGAAGGATTTCCAGTAATCTCCAGAAAAGTACTTAAATTAAGAGTTTATTTTGGATTAAAATCAATTTAACAGACTATACAGATCTGGGCGTAACTAGTACATAGTGTAACAGCCATTCATAGCCATGTCTTAAGCTCAATCATCCCCTTAATGTACATGTAAGTTTAACACCCATGCCGTTAATTTCAATACCAGAAATAAGTCTCAACATCTCGACTTGTCCTTAAGACAGGATGATGTCCACAAAGCCACCTGACCGTTCAACAAGGGCAGATCACAAAGGCAGAGTACCAAATGTCCCAGCATGCTAAGTCATGTGTAATCGCCGGCCTTGTAACATTACAGACTAGTGAATCAAGACACGTAATGGCAGCTGTTCTTAAAGCAATACCAATGCCGGTTACGGATGCATAAAAAGACCAGAACTGATCTCATCTTGTAAGCTAAGATGTCCTAGTGTGCTCCTGAATCACACGTTATAATCAAACGAGCTGTGAAAGCGATAGAGGAGGCACACATGTGCACGGCAGGCACGACAGGCTCCCTCCTCCTCCACCATGACTAACAGTGGAGGCTCATCCCTTCTGGCCTGGACATTGCTACAAGTAGTTGCTGTAATAGTTGAGTCCTTGTAGGAAAAGGAGCTCGTCGCACCTCGATGAATGAGCTAGCTAACATCACGTTAAACGATAGTCAACTAACGTGAGCCGGCCAATCCAATTATTAGTACAGAGGAAGTCTTTAACGACAGAAGTGACCAGGAAAAACGCGTTCAGCGACACCCAAGTTTGTTTCTCCTTTCAAAGACAGGAGGAGGCGTGGATACTGCCCCCACGGGCCTCGTCTGGCTGGTGTCCCAGCCCCCGTCTCTCCTGAAATATCTGACCCGGTCTGCTGCTCCTTTCTTCCGTTTCAGTCCTGAGGGCCGTTCCCAGGCCCCGAGTAAAGAGCTTAGCAGCGCTAACACCGGGATAAGCGCCTATTAAACACGAAATTCACGTTATATCGAAAGAAACGTGTGTAAAACACTTACATGTAGCTTCAAATTCAGTTCCCTTAGATCGTATTGAAATGGCGTTGCTCTGCGTTGACTCAGGCAGACTCCTGACTTCCCAGGTTAGCTCCAGCCTGGCTTTCTTCTGCGCTATCCGGACCGTCACACTATCTGCCGTTTCTGGTTCGCGGGGGCGGGTCATAGTGAGGCTGCTGGGGGATGCTTGATTTGTGACTCGGAGCACACCAAGCGGTGTCGCTGTTACATTAAGGCGCAATCATTTAACCCCGTCCTTTCGAGACGTCCCGCGTTCTTAAATCATAAGGACGATAAAAGCAAAGAGGGGAGTGGTCTTATAATTTTCTCAAAGTCCATAAACCACATGAGTACAAGAAAAGCGCTTGGATATCAGCTTAAGTATTTCAGTATTTTATAAGGAGGCCTATATATGTTTTTAAAATGTATATGTTGTCCAAAAATATATGAATTTATATATTTTACTGCCTTTTATGTTTTGTTTTATTATATTTATATATCAGCCAATTTCACACAATTGTACTTGAATAACTGGAGTCACAATAAACACCTTGATCTGTTGTATTTAGTTATCAGACCGCACTTTGCATTTTTAAATCTCCTAAGGTATAGGAATTCAAATCTATATTTTCCATTTCTTACAAGTGTTACAAAGTAACACAGTTTCATATTATTTTAAATAGCTAATATGGCCAAAAAAGAACCCACAACCACCGGAATTCAAAGGGCATTTAATATGAAAAATAAGCAAATCCATGGACACAAAATGCATACTAATGATTATCAGACCCTAATGATCATCGTCACTTTCATTTTCTGCCAGTGTTTCACTGCCCCTCCCTACAAGGCTGAGTCAGTCATTCTTCCTCAGTGTTTATGGATGCTGGCAGTGCCACGGCCTGCAGCTCTGCCTCATACTGCTTCCTCAGGCCCTTCAGATACATACGCAGACTGTCAGGGTCTAGTCTGGAGTTTCTGGCAGTCTGCAGGAGACGGGTGGCCAGGTGGTATACAGCTCTCTGCCTCTTTGTTTCCGGATCACTGTGATGTTTAGCCTAGAGAACAATAACAAAACACCTTGAGTCTTGTGTTTTTTTTTATCCAGCACTCATCTGATATAAAATATTATGTAAGGAACACAAAAATATTTGTGATATTTGTCATCAGATGCCACAGCATGACATTTTTCTCTGGCAAACTCTAACACTGGTTCTTCTGCTGTTGCACACAATGTTGAACATGTTATAAAAGCTGAGTCACTAAAAACTGTAGCATAAAAAGAAGCTAAATCAGATCTTCATGAGCCATACCAAAAGCTGCTGGCTGACTTTGGAGGCAATTGTCTTTGCCTCTTGAATTATGCTCGAGGGAAGTGACGTCATTCCTGCTGCTGTCAGACCTAGAAAAGCAAAAATAAGCTCTGTAACCATTTTTCATGACCAATTTCACCAAGATTTCACTGTCTCTGTACCATAATGTCTTTCTTCAGAGCATCCCCGACTCAGAAGGTGTGTATACACCACACATTCAGCACCGCTGTCATCACTACGTGTGTGCTGAACCTCCATGTGCTGGTTCTCCACGTTGGGATAAAGAGACTCTAGTTGGCATAGCTCAAGATAGTGTGTGGCAAACAGGGTGAACGCCTGTGAACAACAGAGACACAGCACACACCTTAGAGATTATAACAATGGATAGCACACATTATTCCAGTATTTATTTTACTGCTTTAGTGTTGATTTAAGAGGTGTACTGGAAAAGACAACAGTAAGTACAATGTTTAATATAGCCGGTAGTAATCTGATAGATGTGGTTTTCATTATAGACAAAGGTGTGGCAGTGCAGGATTGTATTGGTGCACACTCTACCTTGAGGCTAAGGAGGAACTCACAAACTGCATGACAGATACCAATGCCTTCCTCAGCACTGGTACCACGCCCCAACTCATCTATGATGATGAGGGATCTGTCACTTACATTGTGGATTATATAAGAGATCTTCGGGGAAGAAAGAGACAGTCAATCATAATTCAATGATTTCTTTTAAACCCAAATGTTATTAAAAATAGAAATGAAAACAGCTGTAGCATGAATGAAACATACCTCCTTCATTTCTAACATGAAGGTGGAAGAGTTAGTTTCAAAATCGTCATCCACACCAATTCTGGTGAAAATTTGATCGGCAACACGGAAAGAGGCATACTCGGCAGGGACAAAAGAGCCTGGAATGATAATGGGATTTACTCAAAATTCAAATCAATGCACAGCACTGTGCAGCTTTACATTCCAAAATTGCGGTTGAAAGTTTCTTGCTGCTGACCTATCTGGGCCATGATCTGACACAGTGCCACCTGTTTGAGATAGGTGGATTTTCCACTCATGTTGGGCCCAGTGATAATGACAAAGTTGCTGCCCTCGGAGATGTAGCTATTGTTCGACACAGGCTGCTGTCCAGCCAGTCGCTCCAGAATGGGGTGACGACCCTGCTTGATAGCCAGTGTGTCTGTGAACTCTGGACGCACTGGCAGACACAGCAGAAAAGAAGCAACAACAATCAAAAATACCTTGATTTGTTAGTATTTTGCTTATATGAATTCATACATCTATATTATATGAGGCAGTGTTTTAGAAAATCTATACAGCCAGTTAACTGTGACTCAGTGATTTATGTACTATATTTCAAATTAAAATTATATTGTTTCATGTATAAACTACATTTCTTATATAATAGATTGTTTGCTGGGGAACGGAGGGTGTATCACATATAATCAAAACTGACTTCTAAGAGAGTTGTGTGCAGTGGTTAGTCATCTAGCTCCTCTGGTGGGGAGAATTGTCTTGGTAGATACAGCACACCAGTACACACTTATGTAACATGGAACATGGGTAATCTGAGTACAAGCTGGCTGGGATAGATGGGGGCAGGCAGTCAGCACGTGTCTATGGAGCGATGCTTTCAGACAGCTGAGGGCCAGCGCTCACCACCCACGTGGCTGATTGGGCTGGTGATGCCCATGACCCAAACAAAAAATAACTGAGGCTAGCAGAGCTGCCAGCTCAGGGGAGCACTTTCTGGCTTTCATGTGTGACGCTGGCTGGGTGCTGCCTTAAGTGCTCACAGCACTGCCTCAGATGACAGATCAAATCAGAGATTCAAGGTTGATTTGACAGCCTGACTGACTTGTGGATGTAAATCAAAAGTGATTCATACTAACTTACCATAGTCTGAGAGGGTGCATGCATTTGCCAGTGACAGCAACATGTCCAGCATAGACACAGCATCAGAGAGTTTGTAAAGGCAGTGAATGTGCTCATGGACAGTGCTCAGAAGTTGACATATCACCCTGTATAGAGACAGGTTAGATGTTGCAAGGACAAAACAGGAGGAAATCTATATGTAACGAACAGCACCCTCTAGTGGACAAACAAAAGTAAATAAATAGCTGAAAATAAGCAGGTAATAAGATTAAAACTTGCTTAGAAAGAGTCTATACAATAAAAAATATTTAACTCATTGGTTGTTAAGGTCCACTACTAAGGTCTAGATTTTTGATTTTAGTTAAAGGATAATCATGACAATAGTATGACAAGTCGCATATCTGTCAATAAATGATAACATGCTTCAAACTGAACAAAATTGTCTATGGGAGAAAAATAAAATAAGATAAACAATTTTATAGATTAAATCAACTAATTAGTCATAGAAATACTATGATTGTAGTAAGAAATAATGAAATTTGTATAGTATATTAATGTGCGGGTTTTATGCCATAGGATCATGATGTACTCACACATAGGACATGTGAAAGATCTCCCTCAGGGCCTCATCACAGCGGTCATTCATCTTCATCACATCTGCTGTAGTGAAGCCGTAGTTGTCCTTGTGCTTGGTTACCTGAGGTGACAACGCCCACACATATGCACAATAACACAGAAAAACAACAACAAAAGGTGTCATGTGAATAAATGCTGTTGCATGTAACCAGACAAACACAGGTGGCTACACCATTTTATTCTGATTACAGATGATCATGATGATAATAATGATGGCCATTCATTTCAGCCTTTTTTCAAATATCAAAATGGTGTTCTTAAGAAATCAACTATCTCCTTTCCGTAATGTCGCTGGCCTTTATTATTACATCTTTTAGATTTCAAGACTCAACAAATTATTTCATGTTTGCGCAAAATCAGTTTAATAAAACATTAGAACAAAATAATTGAAGTACATTAAAATATTTGAAATGGTTTCCTTAGTTCAAGCCTGGCACTGAGTTATCTTGTGTCCCTTTCTATTCTTTATCCGTCTGTTAGTTCCTGTCTTTAGTGGACTATACCTTGATGAACTCTACGGGGAGTTTTCCTTCAGGCAAGACCACTCCTTCAAGCTTCATCTGAATAAAGAAACCTCGAGCTGTGCTGAAGCTGGTACGCAGCGGCAAACCATATTTCTCCCCCATCTGGTTCACTAGTCCTGTGCAGCACAGCAACATTCACTAAACCTTTAATAAGAACACTTCATACAAACATTATAAACTGAAGATATGAACTGAACAGGCAGAACAAACACCTGCAATGTCGTCCACAATCTCAGTGTAAGCTCTCCGAGCAATGTCGAGGAACTCATTGATGTTGGGGCGTACGGCATAACACTTCTGGGTGCGCATGTTCAGACTCCCCTTCAGGTAAGTAGCGTCCTCATTAATTACTGACTTGATCTGCTCTAAGATCATGTCGAATCTGAGAGTGCACACAAACAAATATAGCGGATTAAGTCTGTAAAAAGCAAACTGTGGTACATTTATTTCCACAAAAGAGAATACATTTGGTTTGGCACAAGGTTTAATACCTGTTGTCTTCCAGTGAGGTGCTGTATGCCTTGAGCAGAGCTGTGTTGCAGTTTTTCAGCACCATCTGCTCATAGAGAGTAATGCTTAAATGTGTATCAATCGCATTTTAATGAACTATTAGTATTAGCATCATTATTAATATATAATATGTTTTTGAGGAGAAAAAAAATCAGTTTTTGCTCATTTATCTCTGACTGTAGGATAATTTGAACAAGTTTCATATACACCAAAAGACATGCACCCTTAACCGTGGTACCAGATCCAATGTGTGTTTGAGCTGGATGACGTGTGTAATCTTTGCTTCGGCAACCTGAACCTAAAGAAATAAAGCAACTGTATTGAAAAGTGCAAAAAGACAGAAGGAACTAATATTTCACAGGGCAGTTTTAGGCATTTGAAAATACACACAAATGATACTAACATAAGGCCTCTCCAAAGCAATACAATCATATCCTGTATCATGATCATGAGTCATAAAAATACTTTCAATACCGTTTCCTGTTTTGGGATTTGGACAAGAACAGAGAGCAGCTGGTCGATGTCAAGGAAATGACCTATGGCTAAATGGGTCAAAAGAACAAATACTGTCATGTTATGTCTCGCTTTTAACATCAGTATACACAATATCCAGTCTGATTTGCTCCTCACCATTCTTCAAGCCAAAGAAGAGCTCCTCGTCCTGTAGCAGCTCTTGTATTGTGTCCAAACGTATGTTGATGGTGTCCACATCAACCAATGGCTCCAGAATATTAGAGCGCAACCTTCTCACACCGCCAGGTGTTTTAGTGTGGTTGAGTACTCCTAAAAGAGTATGCTCGCTCCTGTGCGAAAAGACCGAACACATCCATGATGATGCAAGTGCCACATATAAAGATGGTGCTTTCGATTACTTACCTGTGATCTCTATTATTGACCACCAGCTCCATGTTAGTGGCAGATGCTGAGTCAATCATTGCTGTCTGTTCACTGCCTTTAAAGCTGACTTTGAGAGACTTGGCAGCGTAGACAGAGCTCTGAATGAACTCTAAGTACTTCAGCAAAGCAGCCGCAGCTGCTAGGCAATAATACCTAAACAGATTATGACATTTTATGATAAAAACCTGTACAGTGTTGCAGCATATCTATTTATATATATCATTGTACTCAGAAGCATACTTAGATTGAACTTCCATGAGGACGGTGCCAAATTCTGGAGCACACAGCTGCTGAATGTACTCCAGTCCTTTCCTCTCATTAAAATACTTCCTTTGGATTGCAGTGAATGTTACACCCTAAAAGAATTATGAAAGATGCAAATATTATCTCACACTATCAGTTGACAAGGACCCCTATCAATTGCTAACAAAGAGAAGGGGGAATAAGTGAGGGAGTTTTCTGCCTTTAAAATGTCTGTTTGAAGGATAAGTGTTTTACAGCTATTTCTGAATTAGTACCGGGAAGTTCTCAGTTATGAGGTTGAACAGCTTTGTCCCTTTCCCCTTCTCACTGGCTGTGTCTGGCATCAGTATTTCCATTGGCACCAAGATATGAACCTTAGTAATGACCTTCAGAAGTGTAAAACATGACTTAGACATGAGTTTCCATTATATCAGTCTTGTATAAGTGTAACAAGTATTAAGAGCCATTTATAGCTTTTGACAATCCCTTGGTTACCTTGGCGTAAGTCCCAGTGTCTGCAAACTGAGAGAGTACAAGCTCTGGGTATTTCAAGTTGAGACTGGCCATGCCAATCTCTCCCCTGGCCAAACCACGCCCTTCGACCACTGCCACAATCACTGATGCACCAGAAGTTGAAGTTACTGAGGAGCAAGTTGTTGCTGCAAAAACAGACGAATCAGAATGAAAGAATCTGCCTCAGCTGTTTTCCCATCTTACTTGAAACATCATCTTAGGCTGAAATACCGGTGTGATCAGTCAGTGGTGTCCGTGCAGGATGTGTGCCTGTGGCTCCTGCAGACCCTGGGGTCCTTCTGAGTCTCGGTGTTCCTCCACGGGCGCGGGAGCTGAAGCTGTCTGAAGAGGCGAGGAGTGATGCATTTGTCTTGCTTGACCTGAAGCTGTGGTGGAACTGGCCTACAGTAAGTCAACACAAAATATGAGGAGAGTATCTTTGCCATTATATGATATTAATTAAAGCCTGTTATGCTGGTATGGGGCATTTTGCTGGTATGGTTTAGGTCTCCTTGTCAACTTAGAAGGAAGGGTCACTGCAAATCAACAGAAAGTTGTTCTGAGTGATCACCTTTATTCTATGATTAAACGTGTCTATCCTGATGGGAGTGGTCTCTTCCAGGATGATAATAGTCAATCCATAGGGTTCCAGGTGTTACTGAATGGTATGATGAGTATTAGAAAATTCCAGGGAAATTTTGAGTGCCACGGGGGTCTGCTGCCGGGATGAGTACATGATTTATTTCCAGTGTTCAAAAGTCACACTGATCATATTCTGGTTTCAAGAAATGTCTTGTTATGAAATATTAATATTAATATTAAAAATATTAAGTAAATGTCAATCATATTTAAGCATAAATAATATTTATTGAAACTAATTATTTTTTAGTAAATAAGTAAATCTTATCATTAAGAGAGTTGATTTCATTATACTTTTTTATTTTAAATTACCTGAAATTGTATTACTCATTATATTGATAAATGTTGATTTTTTTAATACACCACAAATCATACAACTACAATACAAAACAATACAAAACAATAAAACTATTTATTTTGTCCACAGTAAACATTAACTAATTACTCCATTCAAATGAATTAGCTCAGTTAACTGGCAAAACAGACAGACAGGAATTAGCCAATCGTAAAAAAGTAGCTCAGTTTCTGCCCAGCGACAGCTTGCTAAGGGTTGCTATGGCGCTGTGAGAATCTGCTTGGAAATTCTTAAAATGCCCCAGAATTTGGCTTCTGAAAAGGTCCCGAACAATTGCAAACTGTGAGAAAACCGTAACTTCTGACCAAAAACACTGTGAGAGACACAGAAGCCGGCAGATTCTGACAGTGTTTATTTTATTCAGATATTATTACTCATATTAAAATGAATGAGAACGCTTGGTGCAAGACAGAGTGACATTCTTTTGAAAAAAACAACACCACACAATTACATTAGGTTCAATGGGGAGCGAGACAGGTACTGCTGTCGGTCTCTACATTTTGACAAAAAATGATTTGTCTCCTTTTTACAGTTTGGCCGTGAGCTCGAGTTAAAAATAAACATCAAGGTTATTTTTTACTGCTTTTCGTACTCAAGCTAATTGACGCTTCCACTCTAACTTTGACGAAAAGGTGATTTCCACTCCGCGTTTGACTGAGTTTGAAAAGTTTACGTTATGTAAAAACAGTTTGGTGTTTTGGAGAGAGCAGAAGTTTTAAAGTTTGAATCACATTTCTACGTGCAGGTATGAGAGAGCTAGGTGACTCCGAAAAAAGGTGAAATTTTGTGGGTTTAAAAAAAAATTCCCATTCATTTCCAATGGAAAATTATTCCCATTTTTTTAGGAATAACTTTAGGAAAAAATTGGAATTCCAACACCAAAAGTCATAGCACCTCTTTCCCGATCAAGTCGCATATTTGATGTATATATTGTCGGGGGGTTCTCAAAGCTGTGGGACTAGTTACGTGCCGAAATTTGGCGGATGAATAAGTATGGAGAATATTTAGAGATCCTCTGCAGCATATCTGCTCTGCACACCCGTGGCACTAATGGAAATAATGTGAATCATGTGCTATGTCCTTCACAGTCACCAGATCTCAACCCAATTAAACACACATGAGAGATTCTGGACTGATATGGTAGATAATGCTTTCCACTACCATCATTAAAAATACCAAATGAGGGAATATTTTATGGACGAATAGTGTTAATCCCTCTAGTGGAGTGTAGTATCGATGCCAAGGCACTAACTTCATCATGTGGCTCCACTCAGCTGGAGACAGTAAAAGGCAGCTGAGGTTATCTTAAAGTGCCAATCATTCCTTTCATACTTCCAAACAAAAAGAGAAGACACCAAAAAGACACCATCTACAGTAACCTCAACATCTCTGGAATGCCTCCCATCTCACCACCTGCCACCATCCAGCCCCTGTTAAAGTTCTCTCCAATATCTCCAGCACAGTTAACAACTCTCATAACGGGATAAAAACCTCCACCTGCACCCTGGACCCCATCCCATCCAAACTCATTAAGGACTTCCTCCCTGTCATCTCCCCACTCATCACCGACATCATTAACACCTCCCTCAGCTCTTGTTCTGTTCCCCAAACCCTCAAACTGGCTGCTATTACACCCATCATCAAAAAATCTGGTCTCAACACTGATAATCCAAGTAACTTCCGCCCAATCTCCAATCTCCCCTTCCTGTCAAAAACGCTGGAACGTGCTGTAGCCTCTCAACTCAGAACCCACCTCACCTCTAATAATCTCTCTGAATGCTTCCAATGCTCACCATCCTCATCCTCCTTGACCTCACAGCAGCCTTTGATACCATCAACCACTCCATCCTGCTCTCCCGACTGAAATCTTCAGCCCACATCACTGGCACAGCACTCACCTGGATCCACTCCAACCTCACCAACCATCACCAGTTCATCAGCATTAACAACTGCACCTCCACCACCGCTCCTCTGTCACAAGGTGTCCCCCAGGGATCGGTGCTTGGTCCCCTCCTCTTCATCCTCTACACGTTCCCTTGGCAAAATCATCCATCATCACGGACTCCAATTTCACTCTTATGTCGACGACATCCAACTATACATCTCCACCAAAGCCATCACCAACACCACCCACTCCACACTCAGCAACTGTCTCACTGATATTAAAAAATGGATGCAAAGAAACTATCTCCAACTGAACAGTGACAAATTGGACATCATGATCATTGGTCCCACATCCCACACCAGAACCAGACAAAACTTCAGCCTCACCTTCAACAACTGTACTCTGTGACTGTCCTTCTCCCCTCACATCCGGAAACCTTGGAGTCATCTTTGACAGCCAACTCAAGTTCGACCACCACATTGACCACATCACCAGGACCGCCTTCTTTCACCTCAAGAACATCGCCCGTCTCCGCCCCTCACTCACCTTCTCTGCTGCCAAAACCCTGATTCATGCTTTTATAACATCCAGACTAGATTACTGCAACAGCATCCTATACGGCTCATCATCCAAACTCCTCAATAAACTCCAATACATTCAGAACACTGCTGCCCGCCTGCTCACCTCTGTCCTCCAAAAACTACACTGGCTCCCCATTTCACACCGTATACAGTTCAAAATCCTCCTGCTCACCCATAATCACTTAACAACCACTACCCCCCCCCCCCCCCCCCCCCGCGATCCTCAGAGGGAAATCTCCTTGTCCTACCCCCTCGGACCAAGCACCGAACTTGGGGGAACAGAGCCTTCTCCGCCCCCACCCTCTGGAATTCACTCCCCAAACCCATCAGAGACTGTACAAACCCCCATACCTTCAAATCACTCCTAAAAACACATCTTTTTAAACTGGCTTTTAACCTGTAAACTGTTCTTTTATCCTCTTTCCATTTTATGTCTTTTTAACCTTCTACATTGTTTGTTCTTTTAATTTTATGTCTTTTTTCTTTAACCTTCTACATTGTTTACTCCACATTGTTCTATATTTTTTGTGTCATGTTGTAAAGCCTCTTTGAGCACTTGTAAAAGCGCGTTATAAATAAAATGTACTACTACAACTACTTTGTATATCCATAAAATCACCTGAGGCTGCCTGGGGTAGTGTTAGACATGTCGTGCCATGGCTGGAGCTTGTGCTGCCTTCATCTAAACTTTGGCGGGATGAGTTTGAGGAAGCTGACGCTGGACCGTACGAGGTGGTGTCGTTGAGTCCGCTTCTGTCAACTGGCGTCCAGCGTTGTCCACACTGAGAGGTACTGTCGGTGGTCACCTCCTCTGTGCTGCTACGAAACATTTTTAAAACCTCGCACCTATCACCCAGCCCATGTAACCAGCTTTAAAACCCCTTAATATGCTAATAACGACAGCGGTATGACCCCTAGCTGCTGACTCATTTATTTAAGTACTGCTAGCTCCAGCAGATCGCAACTGCGCATGTCAGAGCCATGGTCAGAGCGCCAAACGTCATCGACTGATGCACATTTTACATATATTTATTACTGACCTGTTAATTGATTGGCCTCAAAAATGGAAGTAATTGTGGTACTAATAAAAAACGGAGCTAATAGAGCTGCTTTAAGTAGATAGATTCAGGGTGGGTTGATCGAGTTTGTGTTTGTAGGCTAAAGGCAGGGTTGCGAGGGTTAGGGGAGACCAGGGTAGGTTGTCACAGTGCTTCCAGTTTAACTAGAGGGCGATGTGACATGATGTTGATATTTTGCACTTGTCGTTTTGTGGAACAAAATTAGTAATTTTTCATGTTGTGTTGTTTTTGTATTAGGTTATTAGTCATTTAAAAATCAAACACTTATTATAAAGCCAAAGGTAATAGCTTTGATTTTAGCTAGTAAGCTAAAGCCATGTGGTAGCTAGCTTAAAATGTTTGTCAAGTAGTCACTGAGGGATGGTTGTCCCATTTCTCTGGGGGTTGTTTGTCACACATGTGTGCGAAGGAAGGATAGCGATATATCCAAAGAAGAGCTGACTATGATTTGCACTTTTATTAGTATTTTCATCTCAGAGTTTGCAATTGTAACTTCCGATCTGCAAAACTGCAAAAAAACCAAATTGCAAGCTTAATACACAACTTATGAAAATACGTCTAAAGCCTGATTTATGCTTCGGTGTCGGACCGACGGCGTAGCTACGTGTAGCGCTCTGCGTCGACGTGGACCCCTATGCAGTAGCCTGACGTGCACCTCCAAAAAATCCTAACTATGTGTCACGGCAACGCGGACCGCAAGGGCTGTGATTGATCCGGTCAAAACGTCAGTTCTTCCGGCAGTTCCTTTATTTATTAATAATGAACTGTTATTAGCGCACAGAGCGCAATGCTACATGCTACTGTGACCGGGAGACTCCTCTGAAACCACACACACAGTCACACCCCCTAGCAACACGTTCCCTTGACGCAGAACTTCGAAAGGACAACGACGGCAGAAGCATAAATCAGGCTTTAGAGTTTGCAGTTGTAACTTCTGATCTGCAAAACAGGATTTGCATTTTAACCTTCCTATTTGCCCACTTAGTTCTGTCATCCCTCTCATGTGATTTTTGGCACGATTCTCCCAAATGGAGTGTGCCAAAACAATTTGTATTCAAGAGACCGTAAGCTGTGCCTGTTCTACCACAATTTTCCAGTAGGTGGCAGTGAGGCATTGGCCCATGTTGAAGCACGATGTGTAAAAGTGCACTTTTTTTTTTTTTTTTCGTTTTTTCAAATTATAATGTAGAACAAAATTCTAGCATCTTTTTTTATAATAGACTGGCCTTTTGATAGAATGCAGCTCTAAGTTACTTCCACGTTGGACTCATTTCAGAGGACCGGAACTCCCCGCCTGGTATTTTGTTAGTTTTACTTCCTGTGTTTCCCCTGTCTTAGTTGATTGCCTCATGTGTTTCACCTGTCTTGTTTCACTCACCTGTGTCCTGTTTAGTCATTACCCCATGTCTATATAGGTTTTGGTTTTCAGTTCAGTCTTTGTCTGAATCTCTGTTTTCCCTGTTTGGTCTCTGAGTTAGTTCCTGTTTTCCCTGTTCGGTCTTTGAGTTAGTTCCTGTTTTCTCTGTGTCAGTGCCTGTGAGTTAGTACCTATTGTGTGTTCTTTGCTGCCCATGCGGCCTGAGTTATTTTGTTGTTTTCTCCTGAGTTGGCCAATAAAGTGCCCTTTTTCCGAGACTGTCTGCTTCAAGACGGTCCACCGCTACACAACCATGAAGCGAACCTCTCCAAGAAAATAACCTCTGGGTGTCATTCTGCTACAGATTACAGCACGTCAGTCTGTGGTGATTGTCCAGTGAACCGGCGGGAACATCTCAACTGGAAAGTATGCTAACTCCAAGGCAACAGCCTACAGTTCAATAGGAAATGACCAGGTTGGACCTTAAAAAATATATTGACTAAAAGAGACAACATCCTGTTGTGCCCATGCCCCTGTCCCTCTCTTGTGATATTTATTGCATTAGGAATTGCTAACTGATGATGGGTGACTTTGGTTTTCTGAGACTCAGCTGACGAAATTTGAATATGTTCTCTTGTTATTGCATCAGGCAAAGTGCAAGTTCAATCACATTTTGAGTAAATTGGGAGCTGCAGTGCTTCAACACTTAAGGTGTTTGGCTTATCATTAGATTCAATAGAAATATTAATGACTAGACTACACTTGCAACATACGTTTCCTAAGTCAAGACATTGGTTCATTTCTTTCCCCTCAGTGTAGTATGGTGATAATGCATGTGTTATTGGGTTTTGTTTTTTTGTTTAGGGTTTTTTCAGGTAATTTCCTGGATTATTCCAACGTGGGCAAAGGGATAGGAAGATGCCATGTTCTCGAACAAGGCCAAACATGTCAGTCTCCAAGACATGTGTTTTCAGTTTCTATCTACTCCCAAAATCTATGACCTAGACACCACAGCCATCTGAAGTCTCTTACTTGATGGCAGGGCTTAGCCGGAGGCATCTCAGTATGCCGGAAGACAGTGACCATACTCAACTCAACTAATTGACAGCTGATCTAGTATTAGCATTACAGCCTGTACCACATCTGTCTTGGGCTTAAGTTGTATCTCTTGCTACATCCATCACTGCTAATTAAGAAGTTCCCCAAAATGAAGAGAAGAGATTGACACCACTCCCCCTCCCAAAAGATGACTTTTCTTTCTCAAAAATGCCCAAAGGTGACTATAAAAAATGTGGGTCAAGCATGCCAGTAACAGCCTACAGGGACACAACAGGATCACTAATTTACTGACAAACCTATAATAACAACAAAATATTATTACTTAGTTAGTTTAGTAGCCTATATAGTTATTTACAAGATCAATAATACATCAACACTTATGAAGTTTTTAAAGTAGTTTTCTTTCCAGTGTAGGTTGTCTTTCAATGATGATGGCAAGATATTTGTGAAGACTTGTATTTATAAAGCTAGAATGGTGCTACTGCCCTTCTAAAAGTGATCATTCTGTCTTTGGTTGTGTTTCTCAACTTTCTGGAATTTTGTAATTAATATAAAGTGTACGTGGTTATTTTGTTCGCAATTTCTTTCCAAATTCAGGCCTCTGAAGCATGTGATGAAATGCCAGAAGACAATGTAATATGTCCAGTGTGTTTCGGGGTATTATCTCTATTCTATTCAGACATGATTGAATGACACTTCATTTGACTGCAAAATTTCAGTATTAATGCTGATGTTTTCTCTGAGTGAACATTATTTGAGAAAAAGTTTTTAAAATGAGGTGTTTGTGTATTTAATTGTTGTGGTGATAACTGTGTTAGGCCAACTTACTTTCAGAGAAAATCAATGAGTAGGAACAATAAATGTAAATGATTGAGCTAATTTAATAATGTGACTAGAAGAAAAAATGGACAAACTTGACCTGAGAGAGAAATAATTATTTGACCCAACAACATAATGGGTTGATGATAGGTTGAGCTAACTTAATATTTTAGTTTGTACAGAAGTTGGGCCAACTTGCTCTAAGAGAAGGCTTTTTTTAAACAGTGTACAGGTCCATGGCTTCTTTTTTTTTGTAGTTGCTGATACACATTATAAAAGAAGCACCAAAGGCCTCAATAATCTAATTAGAAATGCAGTAGCCTTACCTTATATAATCAGAATCTGTTTTATTAGCAAAGTATGCAGACAGAGAATGTGTCTTGGTGTTTTCTCCCACAACATAGAAGAATACACCAAGACTAAGGAAACACTAAGGAAGAAAAAATCACGAATTTTCATTGTCAGAGCTCTTGGTTTAATAAAAAAAACAAACATCAAAAAGCATGCAAGATATAGCCTACTGTGACATTATAACGTTTTAAAAAGAAACTGATAAATCTAGAGGGTGTTTTCCCTTCCCGTCCAGTTGGTGGCGGTAGTGCGCCTCTAAGCTGGTTTGCAGCCATTAAACACTAAAGAAGATGTAGAAGCAGCAGGAACATGGCGGCGGATGGTGACCAGAGTGATTATTTTGTGAGAGAAATTGAGAAAAATGACGGTTTTACCTTGAAAGTGAATCAGTGCTACATGGGAGATGTTGGCTGTGTGGTTTGGGACGCAGCCATCGTTCTTGCAAAGTATTTAGAGACAAAACAGTTTTATGAGCCATCCACAGGAGTGAACCTGTGGGCTGACAGGAGAGTGGTGGAGTTAGGAGCTGGGACAGGAGCAGCTGGTTTAATGGCAGCGACACTAGGGTGAGTTGACTGTACCTGCTACTTCAGTATTAATAAGACCTAAGTTTTCCAGCTGACCTGAATTGATGTAGTAAAAACAAATTTCCATTGCTGTGGATTCAATCTCTCAGAGCTCAAGTTACTGTGACAGATCTGGAAGACTTGCAGACCCTTCTGAGAGTGAACATCAAAGACAACCAAAAACTCATCAGCAGTGGATCCATAACTGCCAAGGTACTAAAATGGTTTGTACTTATATTTTCTATTAAATGTTTGATGGTGTATATACATATACACACACATACACACACACACACACACAGACACAGACACAGACAGACACACACACACACACACACAGTGGGGTCCAAAAGTATGAGACCACATTGAAGATCTCTAACATTTTCAAACAAACATGGAAATAATCAGAAAGAAAGAGGATGCAGAAACATTTAGTAACACAAAAAGTTACAACGTTAAATGATGAAGAAATATTTAAGATTTTGCACCATTTATAGGTAAGCAATCATATTTAAGCAAATTTATGGTATTGACCAACATAACTTTTTTGTACAAAAAAAAATCAGATTTCCTTGAGTTGCATCCCTTTCATTGAAATAGATGACACTCAAGTAGATGATGTTAGAGTGACTAGATATACATGTAAAATCCTGTAATCTTTGCACATCTGTGATCTTTGATCTAACATGGCGCATTACATTAACGCAACTTGTATTATTATTAGTAGTAATGGTAATTGTAGACTGCATATACTGTTTAATCCTTACCAATATGTTGTATTTTTATCTTCATTCTCTTCCATTTGAAATTAAAACCTTTAGCAGCTCCTCCTAAGTACAATATATTCAATGCATTATTTTAAATGTTTCTTTTATTTTTTTGCATGACTTAAGACTAGTTAATATTGTGTATATTTTTTAATGTTATGCACCACAACAACAAGGCAGGTTCCTTGTATGTGCAAACCTACTTGGCAATAAACCTGAATCTGATTCTGTTAGATGCTTAGCACATTATAAAACTCATAGTAACTATATGGTTTCGTCTTGTTTTGTAAAGGGGTGAAGATGTGTCTGACTTCCTGCCACCTCCACACTACGTCCTTATGGCAGACTGTATCTATTATGAGCAGGTATTGTACTAACACTCTATTTAGAGGTTTCAGTCTGAATTGACCATTTGCAACATTGTCAATGTGGTAAAACGGCTCAAACCCGGAGTTCAATACTGTATTTATCATTGAGACTTATTACTTACTTCCACACAGTCTATTGCTCCACTGGTGGAGACTTTGAAACTCCTCGCAGGACCAGAGACCTGCATTATTTGCTGCTATGAGCAACGCACGGAGGGTGTCAACCCAGAAGTGGAAAGAAAGTTTTTTAAGGTGAGAAGTTAACAATGGGTTCTGTAAATGCTAACAATTTAATAAGTAAAGAGGGTTGTGAAGAAGCTGAGGTACCCCGTGTCCCCTCTCCGTGAGTCAATGTGGCTTTTATGTTATCTTTCAGTTGCTGGAGCAAAACTTCAGCAGTGAAGAGATCCCTTCAAGCAAACAAGACCCAGAGTTTAACAGTCCAGACATCCACATCCTGCACATCAGAAGAAAAGTTTGAGTTTGTGTGATGAACTATGTGCCAACCTAATACCACACAAACATGAGAATGTGGAATAGAAATGTTCAAAGTCTGTACTGGCATTTGTAGAATATCGAATACATTGTATTGCTGTCTTTTAAAAAAAACAAAAAAAAACAAACATTTTTTCACTTAACATTGTTTTGATGTGTGATCAGAATAAATTTATTTATAAAAGGTTAAACTACTGTGAAATGTGTTTTTTCATACACTATTCCAAGTTTAGGTGTTCTCAGTAGTGTTGGTTATGACGAGGTATTAGGGCCATATATGTAATAAAAAAAAACTGACCTGGAGGGTTTTTTTTCTAAAATTAAAGTCTCAAATTTGCGAGAAATTGCTTCACTTTGTAACACTGGAGAAAAGTCATAAATAAATAAATTAACTCTAACCATGTGTTTATCTTATCCCATAATCACCATATCATCTTAAGCATCCGGACTTTGAAAGGACATTGCAAGAAACTGGGTCTGTTTGAGAGAAAAACCCATACAATGTCAGAATATACAAGTTTATGTCTCATAAATTTGAAGGCGTATAATGGAAGTGAGTGGATGTGGATGTGCAGCAATAGACGTGTGATCAGAAAAGGGAAGTAATAAATGTGTGGCTGTCCTGTTCTAGCAGCGGAGCCTCTGTGTTTTAATTTCATAACTTATTTAAGTATAATGCTCGGTTACACAAGTATCTCCTTATTGCTAAACCCATAATGCACAAGCAACTTCTCCAGTGTTGCAAAATGAGTTGATTGCTTGGCCCCTCCCCCTCCAGGTCAGTATTTTTAAAAAAATGTTTTATACATATATGGCCCTAATATTCGGCTGTAGTCGGCTGTTGGTGTAATTGTAGGCTGTGAAAGTAGATGGCAGACATGCACCAGCACAGACATGACAGCTGTGAACGCAAGAGGGGTCACACACAGAGACAAGGAAGTGATGGAACAGTTGTTTTTTAATGTTTATTTTGATGTTTATGTTTGAGGATTAGTCTTGTAAATATTGAGCTTTTTTATTTTTTGGTTGTTTTTATAATGCAAAACATATTTAAAGAAATGTGAATGTTTGGAGTTTACAGCCCAGTGAACTGCAAAAATCTACAAACATGAAACTTGCATCTGCTCCTAAGCACTGCCCTTTTTCTGTTGTGCATGATTTAATGAACACTGTAGGGTTATTACATTATAACAATACACACAATTACATATTGGATAAAGCAAATGTCAACATGTTATCTCTTTAGAGCATACTGCAGATGTGAGTACCTACTGTGTGCCATTAGTGTGTCAGAAAGCTCACCATTGTAATTTACTGCATTTCCTCTAATTGTTAATGAAGTATATAAATGACATTGCCTGTTTGTAACACTAGGGGGCACTGACACAGTCACTCAGAAATACAAACAAATAGAACTGAACTTTATCAGATGGTCTTCCCTACCGCTCTCACTTACAGGTCGTATCAACTCTGTTAAGATGAATGTGAAGCCTAAATTTCTCTACTTATTTCAGAGCATGCCAATTTTTATCCCCAAATCCTTTTTTCGACTACTTGACAGACATATCTCATCTTTTTTATCTGGAATAACCGTCCTGCCAGAATCAGAAAAGCTGTTCTTCAAAAACCTAAATCAGCTGGTGGATTGGTGCTCCCAAACTTCCAGATTTACTACTGGTCTGCCAATATCCACAGTCTCCTACATCTGTTCGCTGCCCATTATGGGCTCTGTGATTGGGCTCCTGCATGGGTTGGAATGGAGGAGGCATCTTGTAAATCGGCCTGTCTGTCAGCTATTTTTTGTCCTCATCTCTCCCTCTAGCCACCGTGTGCTTGAGTTCAAACCCTATCGTGAAGCAATCTCTCTGGATATGGAGTCAGTTTAGGAGACATTTTGGTCTACAACCTGCCTCAATCCTCTCACCTTTAGTTAGGAATCCCCTGTTCCCCCCATCTTTAATGGATGATTGGTTTGGGGGCTGGTTCAGGAAAGGGCTCAAAACAATTAAGGACCTATATATTGATGATGTATTTGGATCTTTCTCACAACTCTCTCAAAAGTATAATCTCCCACATTCACATCTTTTTAGATACTTTCAAGCCCGCCACTTTATGAGAAACGTCTACTCGCAATTCCCACACATCCCCCCCAAATCTGACATGGATAAGATCCTGGAGGTCCATATTAGCAAGAGGGGGTCTATTTCTCACCTGTATGGCTTAATTCACTCATTCTCACCCATGTCCATCTTGTCTTCTAAACAACAATGGGAAGAGGAATCTTGACTATACATTCTCAAAAGCAGAGTGGGATAAAGTAATTTCTAAGATCCACGCATCCTCTGTTTGTGCCTGTCTTGGTCTCATTCAATTAAAGCTTGTCCACAGGGTCTACTGGACTAAGACAAGGCTCGCCAGCTACCTGCGACAGATGCCATCAGACCGACGCAACACTTATTCATATGTTCTGGACCTGTCCTTCTTTAACTCAGTTTTGGCAGCCTATCTTCAATACCTTGAAGGGAGGGGGCTAGAGGGTGGGGGAGGATGGGTGGGTTAATTTTGATGACATTTTGATTGTATCTGCCTATTGCCAAGAAAAAAAAAGAAAAAAGAGAGTTATCAAAAAAAAGAAAAACAAACAAAAACAACAACTATTAATTATGCATAAACATTAAGTCTGTGCAATTACCTCAATAAACTAAGGCTGTAACTGATTATCACAGAACTAAATATTACTTGTGCTGTAACAACTGTTAAAACTTACTACAATAAGAGAGGTGGAAAAATAAAGCGTGACTGAAATTCACAATCCATATGTTTATGTAGCTCACCCATTTTTAAAAAACTAAAGCCAACACAGTAATACCAGCTCTCCCAAAAGTGTTTCCCCTCTATGTGAGGGGAATTCCACACCAAGCCCCAGATTAGGTGGAAGATTACGGCTCTTTTTCAAGCATAAACCATGAAGTACGCCCTATACTCCCACAGGCATGCAGGGGCCCCTCATGGCCTTTTATGCTGCTCTCTGTTTACACAGTGGAGCTCTAGTGTAATGAGCAGGGTGGCCTCCAACACTCAGGCCAAATAAAAATGTTAATGCTAAAGTTGATGTGATGGGGTTAACAGTAAAGTTTCCATTAAATATTCAAATCACACAAGTAAGTTTGATTATGCATTAATATGATGTGATCCTCAGCAGCTCATGCTAGTGTGACTGGATATGTATCCAGGAGTTCAACCTGTTCACCTGAAATCTGATACTGTAAGTACATGAGTCAGTGTACACACTCATGAGTCAGTGTACACACTCATGAGTCAGACAGTGACTGTTCCCGAGGTCATCCTCAAATTCATTCGATTTTTAAAAACTGGATATAGATATATATATATATATATATATATATATATATATATATAAAATCCATTTTTAACATATTATTTAACTTAATCAATAAAACCTTGATCATCATGGGAGCTTTTATCAAGTGCTTACTCTTCTGAAAACACACACTTATGTTCAAATACATTATTTCCTAACTAGTAGATTCATTATTAACCAATATCCCAACAATGATTTTGAAATGTTTGAAACATATGTGTGTAATGAAGAAAGTCAGAGGTGTGCTTGGGTTAAATTGTAGTTTACCAAACTGACCCCTGAATCCCTGTAGGCCTTGGTATTTTTATATAATTTATAAATACTACAAATGAAATAAGAATACTACTTTTCTGACATGTCTCTTGTGCCTTTAGCAGCTGGACTGTAAAAGACAAAAGCGGGCCACTCTTCAGGCTTCCTTTGGCTTTGACCAAGATAAGTCCAGCTAATTAATTTGACTCACAGCTGGTAGTAAGTCTATGCCCCCCAGTGTGGTGGAGCCAGGCCCCAGAGGGGTTATGGGAAGGATTAGAGGAGCTCCACTACACTGTGTCAACATCTCACCCCCTTGGCCACCCATAGCTCTCCCAGTCAAATCATTTAGAATCTATTTTTCAGTCTCTCTGGTGTTCTCTCCTCCATAAATGTAAAAAAAATAATTAAAATAGTGTAGTCATACACTTCTTGTGGTTGACAAATTAGGCTAGCACTACAGGGGAATACAGAGAAGCTCACAATAAAATGAGGACAACCCACAATGAAACACTGGTGTCTGTGTAATCTGTCATTATATACATGTTACAGCTGATTCTGGTGACCGTAAACATTCATTACTGAACATGTGGCATACATGCTGCATGCACCGAGACAGAATGAGGGCAGTTTCTGCCAACAGATGGTGCTATTAGTGGAAAAAAAACTCTTAGCTGTGCAGAAAACATGCACCAAGGAAAAACAGTTCAAGTCCTCATAAATAACAGAATAGACCCTATAAAGTGCATGGTTAAACAGTGACTGTTCATTAATTATGGTATTGATGATAAAGTTGTCTTATGTGACTGATTAATGTGCAATGCAACCTTGGGCCAGTCTACACGTGGAGTATACTGAAAAACATCTGCATGAGCTCCGTAATCCACACACCCTTAAACTGAGATAGCATGAGGGAGCAGTACAGCGCCCCTCCAAACCAGATGGGTGGAGGAGAGTCCGACTCCCATGCCTGTCTGCTGTTCTTCACTCTGCTACTTCACAGCCAATTGACACAGAGAAGCCTTTGTGTCACCATCATCATCACGCTGCCTGGAGCCAAGAGACACTGTTCCAGAAAGGGAGACTCATTTTCTGACTAACTATCAGGGAGTGGCTCAAGAATAGACATCAAACTGGGCTGATTAAAAATAGAAAAGGCTGCCTAAATGTGTCCTCTCATTCTTACACACATACACACACACACACACACACACACACACACACACACCTTTCACATGACAATACGTGAGTCTACTGAACTTCACTTCACACTCTCACAAACACCACAAACAGATAACAGGCCAGAGCTTCATTCCAAAACAAGAGCATGTGATCAGTGCTCTTTTTCAGCATCTAGAATAATGAGGCACAACAATTTTGATCATTTGTAACACTCTTGCTCAGTGGATTTGAGAGCAAAGAAGTGATACAATGACAACTAAGCAAAGGCATGACAGGACAACTGTTGTCGCCCCTCCCAACCACACACACACACACACACACACACACACACACACACACACCTCCTCCCCAACCAGCAGGGAAACAGGGGAAGGGCGGGGGGTGCTGTTAAGACAGCTGTGCTGCAGTTCACACAAACCCAGAACTGTGAAAATATTGTGCACACTTGCCTTCTTCTACTATTCCTACCAATGCAGTTATGTCAGCACTATGACCTGCCTATGACTGTGTATATATAATCAGAAGTGTGGGCGCTTTTTAAAAACTGTTAACTAATAGATATTTGCTATTTGGTTTGATGTTATTGATATATACTGAGTCACTGAGTTCAAACACGGCATCAGTAAAAATGTAATAGTGTATTGATCCATTGCTTGAAATACTACAGGTTTTGTGTGGACTTGACTTCCTGTGTCCCTACAGCATACTAGTGCAATGATGTATTTGTCATCATTAGGATGTGTGGTGGCCCAGCACTGTGGGGAGAACTACAGAGGGGAGGGAGCAGCGTGTGTGTGTAGCATTTCCCTGAGTCATTACCTCTCAGTAGCCTAAATCTGGACTGTGTGTGTGTATGTGTGAGTAGCAGCGCCTGACTTGCCAAAGATCTGAGATTTCCTCCAAGCCCAAACTGCTGTCTAATACAGATGCAATGTCACTCGAAACACTGACTCGTCTGTAATTACAGCAATCTTGTCAAACATACAGATGTAGTCAGTCATGGAGCATGACACTGTGGTGACAAGCTCCTGAAGGAAGCCTTTGAGGTTGCTTTGCATGGATCTCCATCATTCTGTCAGTTAGCCTGTGGGAGCTGTGAGTGAATACATGTGGCTGGTAGATACTGTCGGGTGAATGGATCCCATCTACACTGCTGCACACTTTGATGTTTAAATTGTCCACTCTGAGAATGTTGAGGAGGTTATGTAAAGCCAAATTACAGATGTTGCATGGCAGAGGTTTTATTTATTTAGTTTTTATTTTATTTATTTATTTGCACTAACAACATCCAGAAGAAGAGGACTGTGCAGGTGAGATCAGAAAACTCGGTGGGGTTTATAGAATGAATCTCACCTCCTTACTTCAATACACAATACTTCAACAATATAAAATAAAATGTGTGTATGTGTATGAGAACACGTAAACTTGAGCATAAGTACAGTATATCAAGTCAGGTTCATCAAGAATATCCTAAGCTTATGTTTAAAGTGATTTACACAAGTAGACTGGGATGAAATATGAATATATCTGTTCCATAGTTCAGCCCCTCTGTATCTCATAGAGGATCGACAGAGTTCAGTACAGAACTTTGGGAGATGTAACCTGTCTTGTATTGAGTTTGTGTACATCACTGTTTAACTGAAAAAATGCTTTACAGGGCAAAAAACTGATAAGATATTCAGTTGTTTGAACAGAGGGCCTGAGTGAGCAGACCAGTCACTGTATGTAGCAATTCTGCAGAATCGTTTTTGTAATATATAAAGTTTATAGAGATAGGTAGGGTATATAGCTCCCCAAATTATATTACAATATATTAGATATGGATAGATTAAACTATAATATAGAGTTAGGAGACATTTTTCAGTTTTTTTTTCATACAGTTCAAGCATAGCCATATCAGTTGAATACTTTTTCCTAAACTCATATTGATGTTCATAAAGAATATTGCACTCTTGGAGATGTTCCATCATTCTGTTATAAACCAATTTCTCTAAAATCTTTGAGAAACAGAAATAGGGCGATAATTAGTAAAAAGACTATGGTCTCCAGATTTGTACAAAGGGGCTACTTTAGCAATTTTGAGGTTGTTTGGTATTAATCCCGTTTCAAGGGATTTAGCAAAGATATAAGCTAGTTTTAATAATTAAGCTTGAC
The DNA here is from genome assembly GCF_027409825.1 of Scomber japonicus. Lineage (NCBI taxonomy): Eukaryota > Metazoa > Chordata > Actinopteri > Scombriformes > Scombridae > Scomber > Scomber japonicus. The sequence continues at coordinate 17,373,471 of NC_070593.1, read as the reverse complement.
CTGATCTCATCATGACCAGCAGCTGAATCTTTCAGACCAATAATTATGTCCATTTCTTTATCAGTAGAAGGATTAAAATTCTGTGCCAATATTTCCAATAAAAGCACATGCAATATCAGAAGGGTCAGAGTATTTTCTATTTCCATCAACAAACTGGGAAAGAAGAGTAGCTGAGACCTTTTTCCTGTTTAGGAGCTGATTAATGATAATAAGGTGTTATTTGAGGCCTCATCAAGTTCGTCTGAAAAGTTTTTTTTCTTTGCATTTCTAATAAGATGGTTGTATTTGTTTTGATAAGTTTTATAATTAACAATATTCAATGGAGATGGATTATTGATACATTTGTTATACAACCTATTCTTAGCTAGCAAAGACTTCCTGGAGACTTGGGGTAAACCAGGGTTTTCTGAAAGTACTATTCTTTTTTGTTTGATTACTAACCAAGGGAAAACACTTATTAAATAAAGCGTTGAAAGACATAAAGAAAGATTGATATGCTTGTTCTGCATCATCATGAGTATATACTGTACATCATCCCAGGGAATAACATCAATCACCTCCTCAAATCGGTCAATATTTCTTTTGTTGAACACTTTAAAGCTTGAAACGTTCTCTCTTTCCTGATGGCTAACTGAGGTCCCTGATGCTAAATGAAATACAGGAAAATGATCAGATATATATCAAAATAAAAGACACCTGCCTTCCATAAATTGTTGAAATAGTTGGTAAATATGTTATCAATAAGGGAGATGAAGATGAAGGAGTCAATCTAGTGGGTTTAGTGAGTAATGGATATAAATAATTAGCATACATAATGTTCAGAAAATCAGCAGTGAGTAAGTGGGACTCGTGGTTAAATAGGTTAATATTGAAATCACACCATCTCTATTTTTGGATTGAAAATGATTACGTAGGTGTATTAGGTCACTTCCCTGTGTACTGCATGAATAAGCACTGAGCAAATACATTAAACAAACACATGATTTCATATTTGTTTCAGGAAAAGATGCACTTTGGACCTTCCCTCCCTTTTTATACTGTACTATTGCTTACATCTGAATGCAATATGTTGAACCCTCAGCTATGATCCACTTTACTCCCTGTCTGTTACAGCTGGGAAAACACAGCTTATGAGTCCGGGGACAAATTGGTTCACACTGTCTCACAGCTGTGTTAGACATTCTGCAATTCTCAAGAGGAACCGTGTGGACAAATTTCAGGTTTTCACATAATAGAATATAAATAGAAGGCCCGAGGCTTCAAAAATATAATATGACTTAGATTGGATGTTTTTTTGTTTTTTTAATGGATGGAAAGAACATGATTATAGGCTGGTGAAACTGTACCAACTAAACTGTATGGTTAGTGGCTTAAATGATGTAGTTAATGCTTGTATGAGCACTGTGTCCATCCATTAAAAGACAAATTGGACATGTCATGTGGACTTCCAACACTTCATGATAATTTTCTGCTCCTCTGAATTTGTAATTTCACCACAGCAAGTAACCTTAAGCTGCAGATATGACTGGAATGTATTTTGGACCAATGCCCAGAGTGCACCTTGGACTTCGAAACCTCCCATTTTCAAACTTATTTTGCTTTCTTACACCACAGTTAAGATTATTTGGGAGTAAAACTGCACTCAGACACCTGCAGTCAAACCACAGTATGAACAGCAAATGATGCATCTGTGCACGCTTACACTTTTTTTTACAAGGCAACCAAAGGCTTGCATTTGCCTTGGCATTCAAGAACGTTAACCTCAGCAGGAAACCTGAAACAACTTTGAGGCACTTCCGGACCCGTTTTAACAGTGAGCCCTGCATGAGTTCATTATTAACAGCTTAGAGGCTACCGAAGGTGTACTTGAATTATAAGAGGCTGTTTGACTGTCCTTGAGGATAAGCAGCTGCAGAACAAAGCTGAGTGAACTGTGGCTTAAAGTAGGTGTTCCCTCCTACCATTTGGAAGATAAATAAACCTTTTTAATAACGGTGTTCACCTCTGTGCGTAAGAATATCTCTGTGCCTGCATGCATCACAAATCATACAGTGATTATCCAGCTGGGTGTGGCTGTTGAACAGTAGGCCAACATTAAAGATAGCAATGACTACATTCGAGCTCTCACTCAGAAATGTGTATGAATGTTACCTCCACTAGTGTTATTCTGAGTTGAGAGGAAGTGAAGACGGCAAAAGTGAGGATGGCAAACCACACCCCTGAAAAACCACAAAAATTATATCAGGCGAGGTCTGTAGGCATGGCAGTAATGCAGCTTTAACACCAATCACCAGTTATTTCTGAGTCGAGTGAGAAAGGACGACTTGTCGTTGCAACAGAGAGTGAAAGGTGTTCAAAGATTGCAGAACTTGGAAAACAGGGTCAGTTGCGACCTATTCCCACTCTTCCTCTTTCCATGTTATAATAGAGGAACTCCCTGGAAACTTGCAGTACAGTCAGTCACCTATTCAACACCAAAACCACCAGGCCACACTGGCAGAGATCCCATCAGAGTGTCGTTATAGTAGCTGCTCTAACAACAAGGCATTTTGGCTGCCTTAGGTAAACCTGTCGCACACAATTGTTGTGCAAGGCAGTGGAAGGAAGGAAGTGTTTAGGCAAATGTGCCCTCTTATTTTGCATACAATGACACCTGTGAATTATGGCTATCAAGAGCTCAACATCTCATCAGTTTCAGTTTTGAGATGCTTCAAGAACCTGTCAAATGCAGGCCACTTCTGACACATCATAAGCAAGAGGAATGAGACTCATTATGTGCAGCACCTATTACTGACCTTCTTTCTTGTGACCTAAAACCTATTCCTAACCTTTCCTTTCAGGAAATGTAAGGAATTCCAGTCGGCCACAGAGGGAGTTGACAAAAAGGCCAGGAGGTCTCATCTTCACAGAGGAAAGGCCATAAAAATGCTTGCTTACAGTATCTGTCCTTGCCTCGGGGGCCCTGGTGTTGCCAATAAAGCTGTGAGGATCATATGGTTGTAATGAAGTGGTGGGAACCAAAGTGGCCATTAGAGCCCAATTAAACTGCCATCAGCTTCTAATGGAGGTCCTTGACCAAGCCCTCACTGAAAGAGATGAGTATTTACAAATACCATTGGAAGCTAGGATAGTGGCTCAATTTGCAGCTTACGTTTGCTGCTGCTGATTTTAATTAATGCTTCTCTTTTAATCAAAGCTTTAAAAATCGCAGTTGCATGAGGTGCACGTGGGTTGTGGGAAACATCTGTAGTAGAGTCATATCTGTCTATGTCACCTGACCTGTCTGACGGAAACCTCCGTGGTTCTAAAGAAAACATCCTGAGGCCTCCACAGCAACTTGCTAAAGACCAGATTTTCCATACAGCGACTGCCACCTCGATTATACAGCTAAAAGTATGTGGATGCAGATGCATGTATACACAGAGATACAGTGTCTGAATGTTAGTGAACACTGCAAATCCTCTGCTCGTCCGCTTGAGAGGCACAGGGCATGCAGCCCGCTCTTGTAAATGCAAACTCAGCTTACACAGTGCCAGTTTTTATGTAGATATGTAAAAATGCTGGGAAAGAAAGTGGCCTTCAGACTGTTGAGAAAAGAAAAGTAATACCAACTAATCTTTTGTAGCCCTAAACAGCGATTAAAGCATTTGTCATTATCTTTGTCAGGAGTGAAAACACTTTTTAATCAGCATTAACAGAAACTAAAACATTACTTCATGTGACTCAGCAGTGTCTGTCTTTCATACTCTACTGGAATTCTCCTCAAAATTTAAAGCAGAATTTATGAAAATATCTAATGTGCGCCCCAAATCCTTCTTCTGCCATGAAAATGTGATGTAGTTATGCAAACTTGAACTGGGAAAGAATGACTATTCAGCAGCAGCAAGAATTTAATGAGGTCAGTATTTCAGCAGTGGACTAGAGCCCCAAAAGGATGTGGACCTCATCTTTCTACCCTGCTGCCAGGTACTGACACTGAGGGGTGTGATAGAAGTTCACCATTCATCTTAGATTGTAGAGGGATCACAATATCACGCAGATTATTTATAGTAGTAATACCATTACACACTTGCTGTGCTTGTAATTGTGTGGAAAAGGGAAAATATATGGTTGTGAGTGGTCTTATTAAATGTTATTAGCATTATTCATTAAGAATTTTTAAAAACTTACATACTGTATTTTCCTCTCAGTTTCTCAACAGCAGCCCCGGATCTGTCAACTTGAACATAAATCATTCCCACTGAATTAAAAACAACAGGGACTTGCTTTTTAATGCCAGTCCCAGTCAAAAGTAAAGTCAGGAAGTTTCAGCTGACAGCTCAGCATCAACTCAAATGTGGCTTGCGACCAACATGCAACATTCAAAAAGAATTCACAGTTCAGCTGTATATCTTCATTGACCCTCCAACTCTCATGCAAACTATCATGTGGCTCTGTTGTTGTTCCAGAAAGACCAGCAGTCGGACTTCCTGTTTTGTACATTTTCCCCCTTTTACTGGCAAGGGCACTGAGGCCAACGACTTAGTTTGAGAGCTAAGAGAGTTCTTATAAAGATCCAGCCCAATAGCACTAGAAACCAGAGGAATTTAAACACTGTAGACTTGTAAAAAGGCATTTTTTAGTCTTTCTTGTGTTTTCTGACCACGTCACTCTGCTACTTCCATATAAATACATAAAAGGTTTGGAGCATTTACAGACCTACTGTCGAAAAACCAGAGACATAACAGATTTAAAATCACTTTTTTAATAAGACATTACAATGACATTGTTCTGTACATGGTTCCCCTAGTCAAAAGAGGAGTAAGAGCTGCACCACAAGGTGTCTTCAACATTTCACCAGCAAGCAGCTCCCTCTGACTGCACGACAGATGGACTCTGATGGAGGGTTACTGTACTTTCGTACTCATGCTACAGATATAGGCTATCATATAATGTCCCATTACTGAGACTAATCAACTGTGGTATCAGATTGAGAGAGCTCAGAGCTGAACGACATTCCTTTGGAGAGATTGAGTCGACTGACTACGTGTTACCCAAAATTAAAAATGCATCCTGACAAGCATGTTCAAGAGTTACTGGAGGCCTATTTGTTGAATATTCAGCACAATTAAGTATCAAGACATGACACAAAAGGTCAATCAGTTAACTATATAGCCCACATATGGGGGATTGGGAGAGGGATAACAAAACAAGTCTTTTTTTCCCCTCTGATGTCAAGACTGATGACAATGAAATGTGAGCAGTGACAAATCCCCCCCCCCCCCCTTGCAGCAGTCAATACCATTCAGAAGAAACACTTTTCATCACAGTACTGTGTTAAAACAAATGTCAAAGTCCTTCAAAGTAGGTTGCTTGACATTAAAGATCTCACCTTTAAAAGAAAATAACGAGAAAGAAAAAACCAAAAGATCCAAGTTCAATGCAACAAAGATTGAAGACCCTTGAAACCATCTTTAGTCCAATAATGAAGATAAAAACTCCAGCTTCATTAGAAAAATTATATAAAACAGGAAAAACAACAGGCAAAAGCGGTGATCTCTGTGGCTTTAACAATAGGACCAATTCATTCAATATTCATCAAGCAAGCTCCCCTAAAAATGAATGTGATATAGGCCTGCTACACAGTACAAGCAAACTTTAAGCCAGCAAACCCATTTTAAGATAAATTAGTCATGGGGTAAACGCAGTATTAAAAATAAATGGGGGATAATAAACTTTTTCTTAACCATACTCATTTGAGAAGTTATTTGTTATTTGCAACTTTATTATAGTTTTGACCTAAAACAGTCAGCACTCAATCATTAAGATTTGTAATTTGAGGTTAGCCATGTCAAGCCCTCATACAGTCCATCACCTGTGGTCGCACAGGAGGGCTGAACATACCAATTCCTATCTCTGATGCGGGTCAATCCGAGCTTCTCTTGGATTTCATGTGGCTTCATGGCATCCGGAAGGTCTTGCTTATTGGCGAATATCAAGATGATGGCATCCCTCATCTCTCGGTCATTAATGATGCGGTGAAGTTCCTGCCTTGCCTCGTCGATGCGATCCCTGTCCGCGCAATCCACCACGAAAATTAACCCTTGGGTGCCTGTGTAGTAGTGTCGCCACAGGGGACGAATCTTATCTTGGCCTCCAACATCCCACACGTTGAACTTGACGTTTTTGTAGGTGACAGTCTCCACATTGAAGCCGACTGTGGGGATTGTGGTTACTGACTGCCCGAGTTTCAGTTTGTAAAGGATTGTTGTCTTTCCAGCAGCGTCAAGTCCAAGCATTAATATTCTCATCTCCTTGTTTCCAAATATCTTTGAGAGCATTTTCCCCATGTTGAACTCTTGTGCATAAATACTCGGTTCGTAAAGAGAGAAACAGCAACTAGCACACCGATTATTATTTTCACTTGGATTATATCTTCAGTTTGATTATGAGCTTACTTGTGAAAACATGACTCAACGAAGAGCATATGTGTGTGGGGGGAAAAAAGTCAAAAATACACGCTCATTTTAAGTCTAGGAAACAGTACTTGATGGACTTTTTTTTACTTGCGAGTCTGTGCGTCAGGATCCTGTGAGATGCAGGGACATTTATGTTCAGAGTACCACTATGCTTACAGGGCCTATACACACCATGGCACGGTTAGTCTAAAAACTTGGCAGCAGCTGTTGCAGGACGTTCATTGTGTAGCCCAAATCAACATAAAACTGCATCAACAAAACAGACCGTGGCTTATAAAATTCGTTCAGGGCAGATACGGCGTGTATATAAGGCCCAAAAGAAAGCCGCGGGACATGTAAGGTCCCTCTGGTGTTTGTGTCTGGCGGTCCTCCTAGCCGGGTGCGCCCTTCTTCTCTTCAGCACTACCGGGGGAGAAAAGCAGCTTTCTGCAGCTAGTCCATCAAAGCTTCGTGCCGGTTACCTTCACCTCGCTGGGGGGACGTCTTCTGGGGGGAAAATCCTCCGCGATTCAGCAACACTTGTATTCACTCACGAAACTCCACTTCTCGTCCCCCTGAAAGAGATTTAGGAGGAGGGTCAGACATCCCAAATTAGCTGGCTACTGCCCGTGGCTGCTAATGACGGCTAGCATTAGCTAGCTTGTTGCCTCGCAAGCTAACAAGCTAACGGCAGTTAGCTGTAGCAAACTAATCATATTTGGACATAAAATACGTGCGACAGTGACAAAACCTTTGCCTATGCTCTCTCTGAATATAACTGTTAATTGAAATATAAGTCATTTACCTCCTATCTCTCCCCTCCTCTTTGGATAAATACACCCAGCTCTCGTCTTTCTCCTTTAAGCCGAGCTGGTCGGAGTGCTGCTACACCGGAAAGGTGTGGAGCTGCATTAAGCGCCACTTCCTCCCGTCGGCTTCACTCAGCTGCTGCCTCTCACTGTCTGGAGCGAGTCATGAGATCAACTATACCTGATATTAAATAAAACTTCGTTTTCTGACTACTTACTCAGTTATTATTAGATGTAGCAAAACTTGACAGCGATTACTGTGAGACTGTAACTTGAATGGTTTATTCTAACGTTGTTGGTGCCGCTTGGTTTTGTTCTTCTCGGTCATTAATTGTTGCGTTAGCTGAATAGTGAATAGTATAACATTTCTGTCAAGACAATGAAAATATACTGCCTCTTTCAATAACAATTTAATGGCATTAGTTTAGTGAATCTGACTATACAGGCTTATGTAAGGGGTAATGCCACCACCTTGTGGTAGTCAGAGGCTATAGCTGCAGTCAGTCAGCCTCATGTCTGTTAACAGTCACTGAGCATTTTGTCTGTCTTTGCCTTGTCAAACCTCTGGCGATCGATCTCACTTAGCTGATTTGTTAAACTCGGAAATCCTATTTACAAATAAACAAATCATTACCAATTCCGACTCACCCCACACGTTGTTAATGAAGACAAAAGGCATTAGTCCTGCTATGGCTTTATTTTCACGTTTGTTTCAAAGTTTGTTTTCAAAAATAGCCAAAGGCAAACATGGTGCGTTAAAGGAGCCGGCCTAAAATTGGTGCGCTGGAGATGAAAGAAAAAAGAAAGAAAGAAAGATAGATTTTTTAAAAACGGAAGCTGTATTGCGTATTGCTGCCACACCAGAAAAAGAAAAACAACATCAGTATCACACGTTTCACGTTAAACGTGAAGTTTCAGTATCACGTTATAATGTGAAACTTGTCACGTTATGTGATAGTCTACTCATATTTGAATGAGGAAACGGTATAGGATATGTGTAGGATACGTGTCTCGTGTCTCTAGGAGTGCGTCTCATGTTCACAAATTAAGTTGAACTTCATGCTTGGAATAATGACGAGATCTTGTTTTTACAAAGCACAGTGGATGATACTGTGATAAATATGTTACACTGAGAAGGATTTTAAAATGCATGGGGTTGTACGGACGATCGGACTCATTCATTCAAGTGTATACAGAGGGATGAATGAGTCTGTCTGACCCTCTTATGGTAGGGTCATTCATTGATCTGACGGAGGAGGAGTCACCTCAGTCCACAAGCACGTTAAGAAGCGCACAGCAGGTAGTCTTCTTCTGACTCCTTTTATGGTGCGCAGACAAATCTCTCTCCGTAGCGTACGTGGTAGGATGAAATGCATGTACACCGAATGTTTTAACCATGGATCCTCACTTCTGACAGCTTAAAGAAAATATTCACATCAGATAGAGGGTATGTAGCAGCCAGTAAGGTATTAACGACCGACAACGTAATAACGGCCGATAACGTAATATTTTGCCAATTTTATAATGTAACCTAATACGTAATAACATACCAATGGCGTTATTACGTTATTGGCCTGGGGGAAAATCCTTTACAAATGCAATAACTGGAGCCACGTAATAATAGCTATACTAATACCACTTCATTTAAGTTTCATTTATTGGATATGAAGTGTCACTCTCAAGGCCGTAGCCTGGATTTTTCAAATACCGAGGTTAAAAACAAAATTACAAGAAGAAGCCACTTTATGATACATTTGTGCCAGTCTCTGGCTGTGCATTTCTCAGTCATGGTCACTCTTGTGGTCCAGTTCTTTCTAATCATTTCCAATTTTTCAACTTAAATCAACTCCTATTTCAGTATTCTACAACTTATATTTAAAAATTATATATAACTGTAATATATGATTTTCTTTGTTTGTTCTTAAAATGTGGAATGGAGCACGGCCTGCTGGGAAAGGGAGAAAGGGCTCATCCAGAGCGATAGATAGAAAAGCTCTGGGCTGATCCAATGAATGAACAGTTCGCAAAATCGGGTCACTAGAAAACATATTTCTGCCGATTTTCAAGTCACAGTTCACATCTACTGCAGCAAATATTTTTTTCTGGAAGTGAGCACTATATAACTGCGACTTAAAAATCCTCCAGTAATATTTTTTATTTATTTTTATCTATTTATTTATTTTTTTATCTCCAGTAATATCTATACAGTCTATGGTAATATGCTGTTTATAGTTGTGAATTTGTGACGAATCTGCTGACACAGCTTGAGCTATTCGTCATTGCCCGATTTCCGTAGCTGCCATAGCTGCCCGATTAGCTGTACGGTGACAAATATGCACAATCTAAATCTAAATGATTTAGATTTAGCATTTAGATTTAACATTTAACATTTAGATTTAGTTTTAGACATTTAGATTTAGATTTAGACTAAATCCAGCCACCAGCCACATTGATGTGTTTTGTATTATTCAACAATGCTATGCTGAGCAATCTGTAGCTAGGCTATAGCAACGGTCATTATACGGAAATATCAGACCTCCGAAGGCAGCGACTGACAACTCCAGAACTGACGGTATTTCTGCAGCTGCCAGTCAGCTGCCAGTGCAACTGACGGTATTTCAGCACTTGCCAGTCAGCTGCCAGGGCAACTGACGGTATTTCGGCACTTGCCAGTCAGCTGCCAGGGCAACTGACGGTGTTTCAGCACTTGCCAGTCAGCTGCCAGGGCAACTGACGGTGTTTCGGCAGCTGCCAGTCATATGCCAGGGCAACTACTACTACTACTACTACTACTACTAATAATAATATTACATTTAATTTGCATTGCATTTTACATTTCAACAATCTCAAAGTGCCACAGAGCAGAAAATAAAAGAAAAAGAAGAGGTTAAAAGAGAACATATAAAAGACACTTAGCAAAATGCTTTAGTAGCCTAAAAAGATAAGTTTTTAGGTATTACTCTTGTGACCTTGACCCACATTGATTTATAGATTTGCAGTGTGACTGTTGGTGAAAAAAAGGATGTTTTACAGCAGGGGTGATTGTAGGACTAGGATCAGACCTTTAGAGGGGCTCAGCTCCTAATGAGAATTGAATGATATTCAATGCCCTGCAAGTGTTTAAAAAAAAAAGAAAAAGATAATTCAGTGTTTCCCACACAATTTTTAGAGACTATGGTGGGTTTATTCTTTAGTTTTAGGGGTGCTGAGATCAAAATTAGGGGTGTTAGAGCATCCCTAAAAAGAGTCTAAAATAGCTCCTGGTTTACAGAATCCACATTTTATGCCATCTTCAATTCAATGGTTGTGTTGTTTTATGGGATGGTCTTCACTAAAATGACAGACATCTCCATAAATGTTTTAAATGTCGTGTGTCGACATATTTCATTTTGTCATTGAAGTTGAATTTGTAAATATATACCTTTACCTTTAGCCTAATTAAAACAACTAATTAGAGATTTATGAGCCCCCCCCCCCCCTCCCCCCACCACCACCACCTCCAAACCCTGTTAAAAAAAGAATTAAGTAACTTTTACTGAGTACATTTTTAACAAGCTACTAACTTTTAGACCGGTACTTTTACTTGTACTTAAGTAAAATTTCATCAAAGTAGTGCTACTTTTACTTGAGTAAATTATTTCAGTACTCTTTCCACCTCTGCGACTGACCAATCAGAATACAGCATTTAATAGAGCCGTGTAATAATGTATAAATAATAAAAATCAAAAAATAGTCTGTTTAATATACGACACATGACTTATTTTGGCATACAAAGAACCAACTTGTAACCAAAGACTACGCTGTGTAAAATGTGAATTAACTTCTTATTAGTAACTTTGGTAAGTTTCAGATTTCAATTCATAAATAATATCGATGGAGGGGGGCCCAAAAAATGCAGTCTGTCTAGTGTAGTCCATTTATGTAATCCGGCTCTGGGTTTGAATTCAGTATTTCACTGTGAAATAATACAACAAAATGTTGTGAAACCTTGGTATCAGTTTTTCTCTGTAATTTACTTTGTCTGCATTGATTTCACAGTAAATTTTAAATTATAATTATATTCACATTACAGTTAAAGCCTGTAAGTGATAATTTATAAGTATAAGTTCCAATAATTTATTGTGAAATATTACAATTAAATATTGCTGAATCCTGGTAACATGTGTTGCTTACACAGCTTTTTTAGTAGAGGCCAAATTAAACATTATGGGAATCCAGACTGAGTCAGTTCCGAATGTTTGTTAATAGACTTGAGGTCATCTAACTTATGGTAAGAGAACAAGGAAACTCCCTTGAAAGACCAACTGAGCAGTTGCTTAGAAATAAGTGAAAATATGTGATGAGTAGGGGTGTGACGTATGGTGGCCGAGAAGGGTCATAACACATGCAAATGCCAAAACACCTGCAAACTCAGAAAACACCTGCAAACTCAGAAAACACCTGCAAATTCAGAAAACACCTTCAAACTCAGAAAACACCTGCAAACTCAGAAAACACCTGCAAATTCAGAAAACTCAGAAAATTTGCAGGTGTTTTCTGAGTTTGCAGGTGTTTTCTGAGTTTGCAGGTGTTTTCTGAGTTTGAAGGTGTTTTCTGAATTTGCAGGTGTTTTCTGAGTTTGCAAGTGCTTTCTGAATTGGCAGGTGTTTTGGCATTTACAGCAAAGTGTTTTCTGAATATGCAGGTGTTTTGGCATTTGCATGTGTTATGACCCTTCTCGGCCACCGTATTGACGAAATCTCGCGAGACGAAAACGCGACGATATTTCTCGTCGAAGTGAATTTTGTCTCGTGAAGCTATAATTAAGGGGCGCACCAAAAAAAAAAAAAAAAAAGGACCATCGGTTTTCTATCGCTCATTCGCACGTCATGTCTTCTTTTTATAATGTCACGTGTGGATCATTAACCTTGTTACAGCTTCTACCTGCTGAGAAGATCTCAGTCAGAAGTAGCAGATGAGGAGAGGAGCAGTGGTAAATTGACCTCAGACCTCTCTACAGTGAGAGCCTGAAGTAGGAGGAGCACCTATGGAAGCCTAATGATGCCAAAAGTAAAAAACAAATTATAACACAATTTATATGTTGTTCTACTTTTGTGTGTATTTATGTGATACAGGATTTGTGCAATTTACTTTTATTTCTGTTTTTTATTAGCAATATGTTATAATTTTTGATAATTGGATTCTTTATTTAATTTATATTTATATATTTTGTTTCTACTCTTTATAATTTACTTTTTAGTATTTGTGATTGCCTCTAACTTTTATATTTATGGTTGTTATTTCCATAAATACCAAAATCTATAAAATATCTATATGGGGAAACCTCTTACATGCTGCATACTGCATATGATAATTATATGTTTAGAAAGTAGAACTAAAGTGATTCATTACAAGATGATTAGTTAAAACATTTCAATTCAATTTCCATTTTGTGAATTTCAAATAAAAGAACAGTCATTTATTTCCTCATAGAAGTTCTTCAAAATGAATTTAAAATCTCGTCTCGTCTGGATCTCGTGAACCCAGTATCGTGTCTCGTCTCGTCTCGTGAGCTGAGTGTATCGTCACAGCCCTAGTGATGAGTATCTGCATTTTTTGCACAGGACCCCAAGATAGAAACACTTTCTCATTCTGTGCCCACTAGTGCTGTAATTTGCTACTTAGTGACATTAAAGTTTGATTTGATTGGATTTGATATCACGAAGTTTAATTTAGTTTTTTTAGGAATATCTGTATCAACATAAAACCTAATTGTCTATATGAGCTAATTCATTACACTAATAACAGGCATAATTACTCTACCAGATAGGTGGTAAAAGGAAGGTTTACAATGCCAATACCCAAATCTAGTGCAATGAAAAAAACTGAGCCATGTCGAAATGGAATTTGTCATAATAAACTAAACAAAACTAAACTAAAAATATAGGTTAAATAGTATAACTTAGAATTTTACCATTCTCTAATTTTCCATTTTTACAGGCTACTAAAAACTGGACTTGATGTTTACAAATCATTTAACTACTGTGTCTTAAAGTATGGGTTTCATTTTTTAAAATCTATCTTAAAACATTACTGACATGCCCAAATGTGCATAGAAAGAGTTGTTGATCAATGTAAATGTTCCTCTTCTCCATTCCCTCTAAGCCATTTCAGTGCAAGTGATGGGGTACAAAATCTTCTTTTTGTGCAAAAATTAATTCTAATTCTTCCAGTTCATCTGAAGCTATATAAGGTTTCTGACAAATCAAGTTGATATCTTCCAAAGTTTCAGTCTTATTAGTACTCCTTTGTGATCATGTCCTTCAGCATAGACCAACTGTCTCAGGGAGCACAAATGCCAAATTTCATTCTAAAAAAAACCTGCAATTTTAGAAAAAATGACTTTGTCTAACTTAAAATGCTGAAACCTTTTTTCTTTGGTCCAACTTTTCCAAAGGCACAATTACAATGACTGTTTGTACATCATTGTACTCATTGTACATATGAGCATACCAGTTTTATTTTAGGATAAACCTGAAAAAATGTGAACCTCTTTTTCATGCAGCTGTCTCTTTTCCACTTTTATACTTGACTGCATATTATGTCTGTATTTTGGAGGGAAATAGACAACCTTGTTCTCCAATACACACAACGTATTATAATATGATTTAGTTGATTATTAATCAAAAGAAACAAAAGACAATAAGGGGATTGTAATAATAATGCTTGACACAAATAATTTAAGATAAGATAGCCTTTATTGTCATTGTAAACTTACCTACAAAGCAAAATTGGGAGTCCTGCAAATGATAAAAACACAGATTAAAAATAAAAAGACAAAATACAATAACAGAATAGTTTCCAAGGAACAGATTTGATGGCATTTGACTAAAAGAAGAAGTGAGAGTTAATTGTTGTTTTTGAGCTGTGGAGGGCCAAACCCAATTTCCAAGAAAAATTGCACAAGAGTCATACAGAGTATTAATATCTTCTGACTGACTTTCTGTGATATAGGATATGAGAGTTCCAGGAACGGGATGGTGCATCTGATCAAACACAACTAAATCCTGTTTTTGTCATTGTACTATCAGCTTTGACTAGCTGGTCAGAACACGAGGGACTACTACAAGAGTCTGTGCTGGGTCCTCAATATCCAACACACTTTTAATGTCCATTTTTATGTGTAAGAGTATTTTATGCATCTGGCTCCTCTTTGGGTCAAGCTATATCTAGATTACAATTGACCAATCTTCTAATATGGCTTGATAGCAGTGTCATATTTAAACAGCACATGGAGAAACTGGAACAGAAACTTAAAGCGATGGTTTGGCGTAATTTCGACCTAGCGTCATATGCACCATGAGGTCTATCTAAACACCACCTCAGCCGTTTATTTTCATTTGGTCGGAAAATAGTGGAGTTAGAGCCATCAGCCAAATGGCTTAGTACAGGCGCTAACGGGACCACCAGTGTATCTGGTAAATGACCCCACTAATAATGCCTGGATTGTTATCAAACTTCTACAGTAGTACAAATAGGGTCTTTACTCATAAATCGATGCATTGGAAAGTTAGTAAGTACACCAGGAGTTTATTAAAATAACACTTAGCTGATGGCTTTTACTCTGCTGCTACTGCTAAAGCTGTAAACATCGTCAGGGCAACTGACGGTATTTCAGCAGCTGCCAGTCATATGCCAGGGCAACTGATGGTGTTTCAGCACTTGCCAGTCACATCGTCTGGTGTTTCCGACAGCTACCAGTGAGTTGCCATAGTAACTGCCACTGTTTTACCTATATTAAAGCTATGTTTTAATTTCCAATTATTTTTCAGACCCTGATTAGTAGAACACCGGGAGGTCTAGGGCCACAACCCGCTACACCATCTACAGGTACATTAAGTGCGGAATGACATGGTGTGATAGGCTTTAGTTTAGACCTTAAAGCTGTTATAATAATAATAATGATAATAATAATAATAATACATTTAATTTGTATTGCACTTTACATTTCAACAATCTCAAAGTGCTACAGAGCAGAAAATAAAAGAAAAAGAAAAGGTTAAAAGAGAACATATAAAAGACACTTAGCAAAATGCTTTAGTAAAAATATAAGTTTTTAGGTCTCTTTTAAACACATCTGCAGTCTGTGAGGCCCTCAGGTGGTCAGGGAGGGCGTTCCACAGCCTTGGGGCTGCAGAGGAAACACAGAGGCCCGATCACCCATGG
The DNA here is from genome assembly GCF_027409825.1 of Scomber japonicus. Classification (NCBI taxonomy): domain Eukaryota; kingdom Metazoa; phylum Chordata; class Actinopteri; order Scombriformes; family Scombridae; genus Scomber; species Scomber japonicus. The sequence continues at coordinate 17,358,020 of NC_070593.1, read as the reverse complement.
TGCGGAGCTTGGCTCTAGGGGCTTGGAGGGTACAGGCATTGAGCATGATGCGTTTACGTGAAAAGGACAGCGTCGGAAATGAGAGAATTGAGTGAATGTAACAGGGGTACTTAAAAGTTTGGTCTTCTTTGGGTCATTTATAGAAAAGTTATTGCTCTTGTGACCTTGACCCACATTGATTTATAGATTTGCAGTGTGACTGTTGGTGAAAAAAAGGATGTTTTACAGCAGGGGCGATTGTAGGACTAGGATCAGACCTTTAGAGGGGCTCAGCTCCTAATGAGAATTGAATGATATTCAATGCCCTGCAAGTGTTTAAAAAAAAGGAAAAAGATAATTCAGTGTTTCCCACACAATTTTTAGAGACTATGGTGGGTTTATTCTTTAGTTTTAGGGGTGCTGAGATCAAAATTAGGGGTGTTAGAGCATCCCTAAAAAGGATCTAAAATAGCTCCTGGTTTACAGAATCCACATTTTATGCCATCTTCAATTCAATGGTTGTGTTGTTTTATGGGATGGTCTTCACTAAAATGACAGACATCTCCATAAATGTTTTAAATGTTGTGTGTCGACATATTTAATTTTGTCATTGAAGTTGAATTTGTAAATATATACCTTTACCTTTAATTAAAACAACTAGTTAGAGATTTATGAGCCATCACTTTGTCATTTTTGTACTACAGCCCCCCCCCCCCCAACCCTGTTAAAAAAAGAACTAAGTAACTTTTACTGAGTACTTTTTTTAACAAGCTACCTTTTACTTTTACTTGAGTATACTTTTAGACCAGTACTTTTACTTGTACTTAAGTAAAATTTCATCAAAGTAGTGCTACTTTTACTTGAGTAGATTATTTCAGTACTCTTTCCACCTCTGCGACTGACCAATCAGAATACAGCATTTAATAGAGCCGTGTAATAATGTATAAATAATAAAAATCAAAAAATAGTCTGTTTAATATACGACACATGACTTATTTTGGCATACAAAGAACCAACTTGTAACCAAAGACTACGCTGTGTAAAATGTGAATTAACTTCTTATTAGTAACTTTGGTAAGTTTCAGATTTCAATTCATAAATAATATCGATGGAGGGGGGCCCAAAAAATGCAGTCTGTCTAGTGTAGTCCATTTATTTAATCCGGCTCTGGGTTTGAATTCAGTATTTCACTGTGAAATAATACAGCAAAATGTTGTGAAACCCTGGTATCAGTTTTTCTCTGTAATTTACTTTGTCTGCATTGATTTCACAGTAAATTTTAAATTACAGTATTATATTCACATTACAGTTAAAGCCTGTAAAGTGATAATTTATAAGTATAAGTTCCAATAATTTATTGTGAAATATTACAATTAAATATTGCTGAATCCTGGTAACATGTGTTGCTTACACAGCTTTTTTAGTAGAGGTCAAATTAAACATTATGGGAATCCAGACTGAGTCAGTTCCGTTTGTTTGTTAATAGACTTGAGGTCATCTAACTTATGGTAAGAGAACAAGGAAACTTCCTTGAAAGATCAACTGAGCAGTTGCTTAGAAGTAAGTGATAATATGTGATGAGTATCTGCATTTTTTGCACAGGACCCCAAGATAGAAACACTTACTCATTCTGTGCGCACTAGTGCTGTAATTTGCTACTTAGTGACATTAAAGTTTGATTTGATTGGATTTGATATCAGGAAGTTTAATTTAGTTTTTTTTAGGAATATCTGTATCAACATAAAATCTAATTGTCTATATGAGCTAATTCATTACACTAATAACAGGCATAATTACTCTACCAGATAGGTGGTAAAAGGAAGGTTTACAATGCCAATACCCAAATCTAGTGCAATGAAAAAACTGAGCCATGTCGAAATGGAATTTGTCATAATAAACTAAACTAAACTAAAAGTATAGGTTAAATAGTATAATTTAGAATTTTACCATTCTCTAATTTTCCATTTCTACAGGCTACTAAAAACTGGACTTGATGTTTACAAATCATTTAACTACTGTGTCTTAAAGTATCAGTTCATCTGAAGCTAATATAAGGTTTCTGACAAATCAAGTTGATACCTTCCAAAGTTTCAGTCTTATTAGTACTCCTTTGTGATCATGTCCTTCAGCATAGACCAACTGTCTCAGGGAGCACAAATGCCTAATTTCATTCTAAAAAAACCTGCAATTTTAGAAAAAATGACTTTGTCTAACTTAAAATGCTGAAACCTTTTTTCTTTGGTCCAACTTTTCCAAAGGCACAATTACAATGACTGTTTGTACATCATTGTACTCATTGTACATATGAGCATACCAGTTTTATTTTAGGATGAACCTGAAAAAATGTGAACCTCTTTTTCATGCAGCTGTCTCTTTTCCACTTTTATACTTGACTGCATATTATGTCTGTATTTTGGAGGGAAATAGACAACCTTGTTCTCCAATACACACAACGTATTATAATATGATTTAGTTGATTATTAATCAAAAGAAACAAAAGATAATAAGGGGATTGTAATAATAATGCTAGACACAAATAATTTAAGATAAGATAGCCTTTATTGTCATTGTAAATTTACCTACAAAGCAAAATTGGGAGTTCTGCAAATGATAAAAACACAGATTAAAAATAAAAAGACAAAATACAATAACAGAATAGTTTCCAAGGAACAGATTTGATGGCATTTGACTAAAAGAAGAAGTGAGAGTTAATTTTTGTTTTTGAGCTGTGGAGGGCCAAACCTAATTTCCAAGAAAAATACGGAGTCATACTGCTAAAGCTGTAAACATCGTCGAAATGTCGCGTGATCACTGAAATACCGTGTGGTCTCGTGAGACACCCGCACAGCTCACCTATGATCTGTGCATGATCGCACGATATTTCGATGATGTTTATAGCTTTAGCAGTAGCTGCAGAGTAAAAGCCATCAGATAAGAGTTTATTTTAATAAACTCCTGGTGTACTTACTAACTTTCCAGTGCATCGATATATGAGTAAAGACCCTATTTGTACTACTGTAGAAGTTTGATAACAATCCAGGCATTATTAGTGGGGTCATTTACCAGATACACTGGTGGTCCCGTTAGCGCCTGTACTAAGCCATTTGGCTTAGTACAGGCTTAGTAACTCCACTATTTAGTAACTCCACTATTTTCCGACCAAATGAAAATAAATGGCTGAGGTGGTGTCTAGATAGACCTCATGGTGCATATGACGCTAGGTCGAAATTACGCCGAACCATCCCTTTAAGATAGAACATGTGTCTGCCTTTAGGTCAGGAACATGAATGTACAGTCAGCCATCATGTCTGAACTTGACTATGCAGGTATGCGTCTTTCCCCTGCTTATATATGTATATATATATGTGCTTTGTGTGTTTCATAAGAAGAGATCATTATAATACACATCACTTACATGAAAAAGTAGGCTGGTCAAGTAGTATTCTATTCTGTTGTTTTTATTGATAAATGTCTCCTGCAAAAGCTTCCTCACTTCTCTACTTCAATTATAAAACCACTGCTCAGCAGACCAGACCTCAGTACTATTTAACTTGGGTAAAAACTTAACTTATCCTACTGGCTGATTTTAGACTTGCAATCCCAAGTTTGTCTGCCTGTTATTTGTATCTGCTTTCTCTGCTGTACTCAGGTCCCTCTTCTGATAAAATAAAAATAAAAAGTTATATAAAATATATAATGCTAATTATACTGTATTGTACAGCTAAATCACACAACATCAGTGAGTTAGCCCAGCATAAGTAATTATAATCTATACAGTAAAGTTATGCCTCTTTTAATAAAGTAATAAAATCATTATTCCACCCCTGTTAATTAAAACCTCACTTGAAGCAGTTGTATACAAAACTGCCATTATTTTATTTAATTCATACAATTCAAATATAACATTGCACATAATTTTATTCAAAAGCAATCCCTTAAAGTTACATTTAAAGGTTTTGGAGTGACACTGACTCACACATAACCTGCAACAGTGTAGAAGGAATTTGATGGGTGTCGTTAGGCCACACCCTAATTGACGACGTCAGAGTGGGCGCGTGTCAAGGATAAAATTAGAGAGCGGGACATAAATGAGGAGGGGACAAGTAATGTGCTACTTATTATACTACTTAAATATAATTAAAACGACTGTTCCGCCCTCTTTGTATCACATGGTTACGATGGAAGCTCTCTGTTTGTATAAAAGACCGGGGGAAAGATAGCCTACAGTTTTCAGAGCACTGAAAGCACCACAAGACCACTGTGTTTTGAACACTGTCAACGCGCGTTTTTAAAGGGACAGCATCTGCTCACTTCAAGATCATCATGGCGGACACCAGCACAACGACATCTCTTGCCCGGGCTCTATCACACCAACAACTGGACCCGTGCGACCCTTCTCCTCGTGACCCGCTAGTGCCGGGCCGGAGAAGGGCTTTGTCGTTCAAGTCGTCCCTCAACCGTCTTGATACCGATGACTCCTGCGTTATAGAGTCTCGGGTCCTGGTGCTCAACACCGGAGGAACCATCGGAATGAAAGTCGATCATGACGGTAGCTATGACCCAGTGTAACTTCTGTCTTTTCCATTATAGTTTAGTTTAATTTATTACTCTACACATATTCAAATGATACAGATTACACACATAGACAACATGAAATGTGTTGGAGATAACCGGTAGCGATTCGGTTCTCTTCTCTTGCTTTGTTTGTGACACAAGTTGCAGTCTGACTCCTTAAAGGGTCTGCATGTGTGGTCAGGTCTTTAAGCACATTTGAAGGATACAATAGCAAGACTAAGTGCCATGGAAGAGTGACACTTCATGTCCAATAAATAAGTAAATATAATAATAAATAAACTTAAATAAAGTGATATTAGTATAGCTATTACTTATTGGTAGTGGTATGTTGTGGCTATGGAAGCTAGAGTCGGTGGTAGTTTGCTGATATCATGCTATTGCTATCATGTTACTTTGACTATAGAAAGAACTACGTGTCAACAACATGCACGTGCATCCCAAAACATACTGCGATCAGTTTAACTTAACAGCTGAAGCTATATGAGTAAGCAGGCTCAATAAAACGTCGTGTTTTGAATCCAAACGTAAAGTGGACCAAATCAGTGATGAACACAACTAATACTTTTAAGCTCAATAAAAAAGTTAGACTAGTACGATCACAAGTGACTCTAGATAGCTGACTAAAGTAAATAATGTGGGAACACTACTGTATTGTACAAACAGCTGCCTTGTGGGTGTGAGCATCACTCACTCACTCCCTCAATGAATAACTAGATGTTGACATGAGCTGTTAGGCAACATCTGGACCATGCAGGGAGGCAAAATAACACTCAAAGGTCCTGCCACCTACACTCTTATTTGCTGTTCACATTTGTTTCATTTCCTAATCTCATAAAGCCAACACAGTGTCTGACAAATACAGCAGAATTATTGTCATTTTTATTGTAATTGTAGGTTTGTCTTTAAATCCAATTAAATGGCCTGGAGCTGACATACAGTTTGTGTGTCAGAGTGTTGATCCATCAGCCTGTACACACACACACACATTATGACACATGACTTAGGTCAGTGATGTTAGTCATTAAGTCTGTCAGTTTAGTTAGACAGATAAACAGATAGATAGATAGAGTTCAATTTCATAACATAAATAACTTAAAACAAATTAGGGAGGTGAGAAACAAATACTGAAGGGCCAGATTAAAGAATGACAATAATTAAGATAGACTAAATAAAGTATATAACTACTTAATAAAATAAAATGCTGACCGTAGATTTTAAAAAAAGTACATTTACTATAAATGTACTGAATGTACTCTTGTAAAGAAAGTAACAAACTGTGTAGTGATGTTCTTTGTCTAAGGTCAGAGTGAATTTTTTTTTTTTTTATATATATATTTTTTTTCCGGCATAGACGCCTTTATTCAACAGTAGACAGACAAGAAACATGGGAGAGAGGGAGATGTGACATGCAGCAAAGGACCTCCGGCCAGGATTCGAACCGGGGTCAGCCGTGTATATGGCATGCACTCTAACCACTCAACCACCTGCGTGCCCAGAGTGAAATATTTTAACTGTGTGTCATAAAATTTGGAAATTGTGTCAACACATTTAGACAATGTCACAATAACTTGAAACATAAGTTAACTCCACTTTGGACCTTTTGATATATGTTTATTTTGTGTGAATATGGAGTTATGATTGCATTGTCATTTTCCTTTTTTAATGTTACACACAAAGTTCGCCTGTGATGATTTCAGAACGTAGGTTTCTCGATGTCTTTCCGGGCTGATGCTGGAGTGGCAGTCAGCTGTCGCACGTTATCTACAATTTGTGCCAGTGTTCAGTGAGAGTGCACAAATGGCTATCCTTACATTTACCACTAGGGTTCAGTATGAGACTGATATATGGTGTTGAGATGATGGTAAATTCCTTGTGCAATTACTGTGATCCACAGTGCTTAAGCCAGAAGCCAACGCTCTTGTGGCGATGCTGAAAAAGCTGCCTATTCTCCACGATGCGGCGTATGCTGAGAAGACCTGCCTGTATGACTACTATAATCCTGAAGACACCCTGGTCCTGCCGTAAGTGCTCCCTGAATTCCTCCCTGCTCAGTAGGGAACAAATACAGTAGCCTATTTACTGCACTTTACACTTGAAGTGTTTTCACTGTATGTATAATCCATGTTGGGTATTTAAAGCTGCAGTTGGTAACTTTGAGGAGAGAGAGGACTTAGCATCAAATTTGAAGAAGTACTGTACAACATTCAGATCCCTCTCCCTCTCCCTCTCCCTCTCCCTCTCCCTCTCCACTGCACTCCTGCCCTGCCTCCAAAGTCCCTCCCCCAGAGGAGGCTGACATGCGCGCGACGGCACGGGACCACGTGCACCCGACCACGTGCACGCAACCGGCAATACATGAACTACACTCCACACAGCTAGATATAAAACGCTTTACAGTGACTTGCACATGGCTGTACCTTACCTAGAAACTCTGAGATATGAGTTTGACCGAGCTGAGGAGGAAGGGGAAGGGGGAGGGGGCTGTGTGCGTGAGCAGTGATCGACAGCTGTCAGACACTCCATCAGACACAATCCTGCCTCTGATTGATTTTTATTCCCAGCTGCAGTGGATTCTAGCAATTTGCAGTAGGAGCAGTAGGCGGGGCTAAATGAGCCTGTTTTTTTTTTCTTTTACAGATTACTAGTTTCATGTAATGCTGTCTTTACATAGTGACAGTCTTAGCAAATATGACAAGAAGTTACTTTTATAAGACTTACTAACTGCAGCTTTAATGGCTTATTTAAAAGTGTTAGAACCATCAGTTATATGTGTCAGCTGCCCTGGAGAGAGGGTCATAGGGTTAACTTTTCCCTATGGCAAACTGTCAGTATGTTTAACTGATATATCAAGTAAAACTATAATTATCTGGTGCTTGAAAGATTATTATGTGAGCATTAGGTGAGTAAGGGCAGTGGAGATTACACAGAGTTGCCACAAAAATCAATGTAAGAAAGGATATTATTGTATTTGTATTATTGCATGTATTATGGAATAAATATGTTCACCTATAGTACAATTTGACTTATACTACCTGTCTCAATGAGAGAAGTATTTTGTGAAATGCTTGCCTGACAGGAAACGCATGTTGACGTGGCCTTTAGCAATAGGGGTAAATACCAAGAAGGATACAGGAGCACGGAACTGTATAACGCCTGAAGTACTTTTGTGTCTCTGCACTTGCTTACGTCACCTCTGTTGCCACCAGTGTCTCTAACAGAAACATAACCTTGATAATTGCAATACAGATCCTACGCCTCTTATCTTGCCTGCCACTGTGAAAGTTGAAGGAGTTGCAGGGTAGTAGCATGTAGATGTCTATATAACAGACCGTGGTAGATGTTTTGTGAAAAGCTTGAGGTTGTGCAGTTTTGGCTTATAATAACTATTCTAGAGGACTAAATATTACTACTAATATTAAATCTTTGCAAGGCTCATATTTAAAAGATTTTTTTTACATGAATATTTGGGCATGCTTTCAATAGATTTCCTTTTTAGATTTTTTTCTCTTATGTGTTGTATTTACTTACTTTAATATCTGCTTATCTTTGAGTTTATACAGTGTTAATATCAACTGAAGTCTAATGGGTGTACTGTTGATAGCATGCCCAGCCTTTGCTGAATACTTACTTCAGAGGAGGGAATTGGTTTATTGATTTATTGAAAAGCTTTATTCATGTGATCTTGAGAGGCAACGCCACAAGGTTGTATGCCCTCCCACCTCCAGCCTTCCTCTTGCTACTCTCGAGCTCCCCATTATCCACACACACACACGCACACACACACACACACACACACACACACACACACACACACACACACACACACACACACACACACACACATATTCATTATTCGTAAGCTATGAGGCATCTTAGCACGGGTATGCTAATGTGTGGCTTTGCTACACCTTAGGATACACTGCCAGATAGATGAATAATTGGTGATTTGAATGGTATTCTTCTTGTGGCACTTTGGCTTCAAGATTATCAACAGCATATGTTGTAGGGCCGTGTGTAGACTTAAGGCTAATTAGAAGAGTGTGTTTAGGACCCCTGGTTGTGTGGACTGGGGCTCACCCGGTTTTCCCCCTGCTGTTCCATTCAGCTCATATCTCCATGTTAGAAGGCTGGCCTATGGTAATTTCGCGGGGGTGTCTCCCACTCTGTTTCTTTAAAACGGAGATTAAAAGGAAAATCTTTCCATGGCTGTTTAGCCAGTCACGCTGCCTTATACGGAGTGTCGCAGGTGGGGCCATGGGACGCCTGAGTTAAACTCCACTTAAAGGCAACATAAATATGGATACATGCACCCCCCCCCTCCCCCCGCCTCTGCCCTAAACTGAACCAAATGGGCCCAGATATATTGAAACAGCCACCATGTCCTTCAGCTCTGCCTGTATTTTTCACTGCACAGTGGTAAAATCTCACAGAACATTAATACTTTTCCATGGAAAATGAAAATGCCTACTTTGCAATATGCAACAATATGCACTGCCGTGCCCCTCCCTTTTACACTTGCAAAGGTCTGTCTCTGCCTGGAACAGGTTTTGGCAACTTGCTGCTGAGACAGAAGGCTCAACTAAATATAGAATGTTTCGCTTCATAAAGTTGGCTTGGTTTTGGAGTTCCCCTACCATTCTTTAAACTCATGGCTGACATTTAACCAGCACTTGATCCAACTTTGTTAAATGAACACAATGAAGACAGTCATTAGCAAAGCAATTAGACCTATAAAACACGGATTTATCAGCAATTCATGCATGGGCGTCACCTCTACGTTTTTTCTTTTTTAACTTTTCAGTTCCAGACTCGTGCTGTCTCTTACTTGACATCTTGACATAATTCAATCCTCACAGTCACCGTTGAAAAACAGCATCGCAGCAACTGTGCAAACTCTGATGGAAGATGTGATAACTTGAGGGCTGTACCATTTCATTCAGGAGAGGGGGGGGGGGTCTTTTTTTATAGATAAAGTAAAAACATTTAATTTGCCCAAATTGAGTATTAATAATAATGATAACAATAATAACAATTAAAAAAACAATAGTGGGCCTGTTCAAAACATACTAGTTTTTGTAATTTAATAATATGATAATTAACATGACTTTTTTTTTTCTACATGCTCTGACAGCTGAAACCCATGATTAATAACTGGCTGTTGTGTTTTTTTGTAAATATGTAGACTCAGTTTGTGTATGTGATGACTGAAACTCATACTCTTTTTTTTCTCTTTCAGGTTGAGTAAAGAAAAACGGAGGATAATTTACACTATTGTAGAGTACAACCCTTTGTTGGACTCCTCCAATATGACCACAAAAGACTGGGCTAAAATTGGGAGGGACATTGAGGTACTTGTTGCTGGCTTCCTTTTTTAATTTTAAGGTTTTGAGTTGATTCCCTATCTATAACACTGATAAACAACACATAATATATGCTTTTAAAAACCAAGCATCAGTCTAAAAAGTTGTCACAATTGATGGTGTATCTATTGATTTCCAGACAGAATATGAGAACTATGATGGCTTTGTGGTCCTTCATGGTACAGATACCATGGCTTACACAGCATCTGCCCTGTCCTTCATGTGTGAACATCTGGGCAAACCAGTCATTCTCACCGGCTCACAAGTAAGAACTGCTGTCTGCAGAAGTCTCACGCCACACGGCAAAGAATAAAATACTTCTGCAGCATTTTAAGTATTCACTTCCCCTCTCAAGATAAGATTTTTTTTGTCTTCAGGTGCCTATCTATGAGATGAAAAATGATGGCAGAGGCAACCTGCTGGGGGCGCTAATGATTGCTGGCCAATATTGTATTCCTGAGGTGAGGAAACAGAGAGAATACTCACAAACATGATATGAGATTGTTAGATATGTGTTATGTATCAGCCTCAAAGAAAAAAAGTGAGGATATGCTGTATTTGTGAATAATAGAGAGAGAAGAAAAGTAAATGTGAGACCCCAGACTTTTGAGACTTCCTTTATTACTGTCAAGACGTTTTGTGTGCGTGCGGGAGATAAGTAGTAAATTAAATGAATCCCAAACTAATTGATAAAGTAGAATAAGTAACCCTGTCATATTACAAACCTAATGTATATATTTTGTAATGTATTGAGAAAATGTGCCGTGTTCTTCAAAGACAGGTGTGGGCACAGTTGGCATGCAAAAAGATAACAAAACCTCTCCTAAACAGCTCGTCTGATGAGAATGCTTTCTAACGACAATGAGATGTGTTTCGCAATACTGAACAACAATTATCAGAACAGGAAGAACACGGAAAAGTCTTATCTATGTCTGTACGGCTGAACTTGCATCCGTTATACATACTGTGATTACTTGTGCTTAAGCATTGACATTTTTAGATCCATAAACGCAGATATCCAGGCACAGTGTATATATCCCATAGGTTCTGCTGTGTAAAAGGGATTTTCATTTGCACAGGAGCAAATGTAGTGCATTGAGTAATATGTAGCATGGTGTCTCTGTCTATTCAGGTGTGCTTGTACTTCTACAACAAACTCTACAGAGGGAATCGTGTGACCAAGGTGGATGCTGGGAGTTACAATGCATTCAGCTCTCCTAACTTGGCTCCTCTGGCCACAACTGAAGTGGACATTGCAAGTAAGCCAGTGTCCTAAAAGGGCTGTCTTCAATAGTTAAGAAAAATGAAATAAAATAGAATGAGAGAGTTTCTTTTTTTCCTTTCTTTCTTCCTGTAGTTGACTGGGACACCGTGTGGATGCCAAACACCACATCAAAGTTTAGAGTCAGCACCGAGCTGAACCGGAACGTGGGCTTGCTCAGGCTGTTCCCAGGAATCACTACTGAAGCTGTAAGTCACTTTGTGAATCAGTATCATCTAATGGCACTCCATTATTAATTGGTAATTACATCAAGGGGAGTAATAAACTAAAAAACAACATATTGTAAATGTTTTAGCTAAGAATGTTATAATGAGCTAGTTTTTACTTCTCAGACTATTATAGTGTAATTAAAGATGTGTTCTTTGAAAGGTGACAGACTGCTCAAAATCTGTTTTTTACTAATCTAATTGTGCTAGTACACACGTTAAGTTACTTTCCTGGTCATGTAAACTGCCATCAAAGCTCAGCCCGGAGAAAGATGAGACGGAGTTATGGGCCATGACCAATCACACTGTAAAGGGGGGGCGGGGCGGGGGGGGGGGGGGGGTTGGCATAGATGCTGTAACATTTAGCTACACCTCCCCCTCTCCAGAGGCTGCTGGGAGAGTGACTTTACTGTCTCAATCTGCTCCCACTGCCCAGCCTGGCTATCAAGACTTCCTTAGAGCCTTAAACTGCCTTTATGAGGCACTTTTTTGATTAGGCTCCAGGCTCTTGTGTGACCACTGCGTTTGCGTCTGTGAGAGCTTCATTGGTAATCTGCATCAAACAGTTCTTGACAAAGTGCTTATCACATCAAAAATTACTGACTGAACTTGGTACTTTTAATGATACCTTCTTCTCACATTTCATGGTAACTGCCTTGTTCTTGCCAAGTGACTTTATGCTTGCTAACACCTTCAGATTAATTGCTCTCCTTCCTGCCATTTCAGTCATCTGCCATTCTAGTCATATGCCATGGCTAATGATGTGGTATAGGGCCTCCTAGTGCCAGCCAACCAGCGACTGAGATACTGGTTGCATAGATGGTACCAGATGGGCTTTTAGGAGAGTGTATGGTCTCATGCTTTGGAGGGCTGCAGGAAAAATGACATGGAATACTAATTCTTCAATCTTGATTCTCCCTAGTTGAGCAGCCAATTCAGTTTGCCATAAATTTGTGGTTTTTGTGATATAAAAATGTGCTTATATGTGTTTCCAGGTGAGGGCTTTCCTGCAGTCTGCCATAGAGGGTGTGGTCCTGGAGTCCTACGGCAGTGGAAATGCCCCCGATAACCGCCCTGAACTGATTGCAGAGTTGAAGAAGGCGATTGCTTCTGGTACCATCATCATGAACTGCACCCAGTGTCTGAAGGGGACTGTGTCTGCTTTTTACAACACTGGCAAGGTTGGTCGTGTCACCCGTTCATCGATCATGATCTTTTCCATCTGCATTTGGTAGATAATAAATTTCCCAATTAAATTTTTTTTTGCTCTGACTCAGACAAGAGAGAAGAAATCAATCCAATCACTTGTCCCTATGATTCCTCAGGTGTTGCTGGATGCAGGGCTGATTCCCGGTGGCGACATGACTCCAGAGGCCGCCCTGTCAAAGCTGTCCTATGTATTGGCAAAAACAAATCTTAGTATTGAAGCCAAGAAAAAGGTTTGTGTCTAAATTCATAAATGACTTCATTGTCCACATAGATATTTGAAAACATAGGAAAAATTAAGTGTGTGTGTGTGTGTCTGTGTGTGTGTGTGTCACTCTCCAGCTGATGAGTGACAACCTGCGAGGTGAGATGAGTGCTGACCGAGGAGCAGCCACGCTGTGCATGAGCGACAGCCGTTTCATTCAGATCATCGCCAAGACTCTGAGCATCAACTGCACAGAGGTGAGGGTTAATATTTAAAACCTACACACACTAAAATCAAAATGTTTGTTCCACCATAGTCAAGACATTTTTGAGAATTGTGCCACAATGAGACTCACATACTCCATGTTAAAAGTTTATCCCAAAAATGCATTTAAATTGTAAAGCTAATTTATTTCATTTTTAGATATGTTTTAGCATCAGTATTATTGATTTAAAACTTGTGGTGTCTACAGGAGATGAAAGCCATCTGCAATGCCCTGACTCCCACACTGGCATGTGCTGCCACAAAGACTGGAGACATAGAGGCCTTAGAAGCCCTAAGAGAAATGGTAATACACACATACACACACACACACACACTAGGAGTATTATAGTGTGCTTCTCTGGGCACACGCCACCTATGAGTCACCACACATTAAGTGTTGCACAGGGAAACCTTCTACAGTCTTATTATCATCAAAAGCAGATGTATCAATGCTCTGAGCGTAACATGGCAGACACTGTTCAACTGTTTTAATAGAGATGCATCTGATCCAGCTTATCTTGATTGTGTTTCATTTGTAAGGTCAGTACACTCAGGTGAACCCTTCACTGTGATGCTTCACCAACAAAATTTCATGGCCACTATTTGTGTATTAGAGGGGTTTGGGAAACGCAGGACAAACAGAGCCAAACAAAAGATGAAGCTAGACTGGTGACACAGGACTATTTCCCAGCGGTCACATGTATGTGTTTGAGCTGGTATGCAATCACTGCTTAGTTTACCATAAAGTGTCTTAACGGCCAAGTTAAGGTTATGTTCTTACACTTAAAGTCATGTTCACATTTTCTTGTCCAAATTAGATTTTTGTAATCATATTTTGGTTTTGAAATCATTGTAATTTAAACGATGCCCTTTACACCTCATTTATTTGCCTTTGTTCCATATTGGTTGCTGAACAATAATGAAGAATAAACCATACTGACATACTGTGTAATGTGACTGATATTTAGGACATATCCTGTTTTCCTTGTTTTCTTTGGACACAGGGCAATAACTTGTGTCTGAGTGACTACGATGGACGTACACCCCTACACATTGCTGCCAGTGAGGGCTACCTCAATGTGGTGCAGTACCTACTGAGTCATGGAGCTTCAGTCTATGCCAGAGATCGCTATGGAGACACACCACTGAGCAATGCTGTACGCTTCAGGTAAGACACCCCTCATTTGAAACAATAAGTACTGTTTGTTTTTCGTCAGTCTGTTTTTAAAGTCATAATGGCATTTAATGAAGTTGGAAGCAATGACATTAAAAATCCCCCTTTTGGCCATTAGCAACCTCTGTTTGTTGAAAATATGTTGTTAATAGCTGCTTTACAGAAGACCTCATTAAATGAGGTGCTGCAAGGTAGGAAATCTGGCTCTGCTTAGATGACAGGAAGAGACAGCGGTTGAGAGAGGGAAGAGGAGGGAGAAACCAAGAGAGCAACTGGTAATGCAGTATAGAGGCCAAGCAATAATTATAAGCTAATTAGGCTAATTGTTATCTGACAATTTAGTCAGTGTTTATTTTTACCAAAGCTGTTTTTCAGTTTTTGTCATTTTCTGACATTGCTGTAGCTAAACGTCTATCTGGGACGTCACACTTTATGTTGCTGTGTTAGTACTATGTTTAGCCCCAGGGTGAAAACGTTGTGACAAGTGGCTGTTGTCCTATTTTAACGGTTGGCACTGCAAGTATAGACTTGTTTCCATTTGTGATGGTTAAAGATGCAATGGAGCAGTAACACCTGCCATTACACTTGCTATGGTACACACCGTAGCTCCCTATGCCTTTCCAAAATGTATTTAAGGACGTGACACCAAAGTAATAGAACTGGACTTTGTGTTGCTTTCAGGAAGTTAACATTTCTTATACACCTTGAATGTCACCAGCATTTCACAGCATGCTACAGCCTCATGCCCATATAAGGAATGGCAGCGAGAGTCGAGAGG
Organism: Scomber japonicus; assembly: GCF_027409825.1. Taxonomy (NCBI): domain Eukaryota; kingdom Metazoa; phylum Chordata; class Actinopteri; order Scombriformes; family Scombridae; genus Scomber; species Scomber japonicus. The sequence goes on along the minus strand of NC_070593.1, from coordinate 17,342,991 downwards.
TGTTAAAAAAACGAATGTGGGGAGTGTCGTCTGAACCAGTCCTACCAGCCTGCTCCCAGTTTCACAGATGAGAGATACTGGCTACTTAACACTGAACAGGAATTCTTCTATGTCCCTTTTAAAAGTTTCTCAGGCTGAACTCCCACATACCTCTAAACAATTAAGCTTTTGGGTGACTTCCCTTATTGTGCAGGAAGCACAGTTCTAATTTATGTGTGGACAGTTCTAGGCCTTTTAAAAAAAAAATCTTGTCACCACAAATGTCATTGCAGGTGACTCCTGTGTGGGCGGTTCATTGTGGGGGATAAGGAACATGTTCCTACTTGCCAAACAACCACTGCCACACAGCCTCTTCCAATGAAAAATTCAGAAGTGTAGAAATGACAAAATCAAGTTCTAAAATGTAAAATTATCACGTATGCCCTCAAACAGTTCCTTATACCTATTAAGGGATCATCACTCAATGATTAAGTGTGTGTGTTCTAGCTTATTATGAACGGAATGGTAGTGTGATAGTATTTATATATTACTTGTACTGTGATAGTTATTAAACCCTGCTGCATGTTGTCTAACTTAGGCGTAAGGAAGTGGTGAAGCTTCTGAGAAAAACTGGAGCCCACTTCTCCAGAGACGAGTTGGACGAAGCAGGAACAGAACTGTCCAGGTGAGACACACAAAAGCATGCCTTCAGACAGTTGCACACATCTACAGTCATAAATTTTGTGGGTTGCGCAGCCATCCTTAGTGACCCATGCTACATAGTTGACACAGGTACAACCAGTTGTCCCGCTGTTACACAAACTGTAGGAATGTTCCCTGGCCGCATAGTTTTGGATCTCCTCTGCATCTCTAGTGCCGACTTCTGTGCGACACACTGGCTGGCCCCTGTTGTGTTCAATTTAGAGTTTCAGAAACACGGCTTTCAGTAAGATTCAGTAAGCAAATCCTGTGGCGCTGCAGAAGTAAAACAAAAGGCAGCAACTTGCTCTGTAAACATCTGTGAGTCATGAACATTATCGATTTGTTGACTTGGTGCACTTGCCCAGTTTCTGAAAAGCGTGTTTACACAAGTTGTCCTTCACCTGCTGTCTCCTGGATTGAGTAGCAGCCAAGGTGCTTGTTCTAATAATGTGATTTTGAGAAACAGAGCCCTTTTTATTGTAATAATACTGTCAATTTCTGTGTGTTAGTCTGGCAGCCAGCGGTGACTTGGAGGGCCTGGAGATATGGCATCTTGCCGGAGCGGACCTGAATAAACCAAGCTATGACGGGAAGACAGCAAGTCAAGTGGTGGGTTCTACTGGGCGACGTATATTCCTCTTAAAGAACAAATTCTCATAGTTAGAATTTCCTCTTATTCATGATGTTTCTCCTCCTCCTGGCCCAGGCTGAGGCTCTTGGCAAAACTGAAGTAGTGAGACATTTGCTCAAGCTCGAGACCAACAAACCAAAGGTAACCGCCATTATGTATTCTAGCTGCTTTATATCTCGATTTCTTTCAGGACAAACTGCTTCTACTTAATATGCTAGTGTCTTATTTAATTTCAGATAGGTTTGGATGAATCTGATGATGAATATGAGGTAAATGAGTGTAGTGAATGTGTGTGTTTCCCATATTTAGCATGAGATCCCCCTTAGCATGGTTGCTGTGGCTTCCACTTTTCTGTTTCTGCACATCACCTCATGCCCATTATCCATCCATTTTTTTTTTTTACCCACTTATCCTGTTCAGGTTTGTGAGTTGTGAATCCCAGCATGCATTGTACTAATAGGCACCAAATACAAATGCATCCAATAAATGCTTCATACCTACAGTCAATTCACTCAAGTCTCCAGTCCATCCAATAGATAGTTGGCAGTGAAAAAACATGAAATTTTTTTAGTTTTTTAATGTTTAACTTTTTTTTCTTTTAAACGTTACAAACAGAAAATGAATCTTGAACACAAGCCGGTAACTTGTTCCAACTTCTCAAATTTGAAGAACTACTACAAAAGAAAAATGAGAAAAACAATTATTTCTCCTTTTTATTTCGGTTGTCCAACAGTCAACACTGTACTTTAGCAGTTAATCAAACAATCTATAAAGTAATCATCAGATTGACTGATTCATTCATAAATAATTGCTCTATGCTCTAGTTTTTAGAATTTGAGTTGAGCATGCCTGGACCGTTCGCTTTTAATCTGTATCAGATAAAATGTGATTATCTGTGATGGCTTTGAGGTCTGCCCACAATGCCTGAGAATCCTGAACCTGCACAGCCTGCTTTACACTAGGACAATCAGTGTGTGTTTGTGCTCATGTGTGAACACTGGTACTCAAGAGTGTAGAAACACCTCTCACCTGATTAGTGCGTCATATTAATCATGTCTCTTATCATTTCTGTGGTAGAGCGGAGTCATTGAGTTCACCGCCACTATGACCGGAAAGTGAGCTGACCTCTACTTCAGGCAACGGGTGTTGTCCACTTCCTCTGAAGCCGTCCTCATCACACCGTCTCCTGTTAAATTTCAATAAGTCGCCATTGCTTGGAATGTCTGCAGAATGCTTATATTTACATATTGTTAAAAGCCATAACTGTATGTAGTCTTTCCGCCCAAATCTATTCATAGTGCCCAGAAAGGGCAAAACTTGATGTATGCATATGTGCCTTATGTATGAGAAAACATATTACTGAATGTTTTAATCAAGTGCTTTTTATGTCTATGTATGAACAACAGACTCAGTTAATGGGTTTAATTTAGGGAATTAAGGGTGAACATCACCCAAACATTTTTAAGACAGAGAGCAGTGAAAGCTCCCATTACTCCTTCAACAATGAAGAACGGTGGTTAAATCTTTTTTATATCAAATGAGTTGCTGTAGTATTGTACCATTACTGTTTGTCTCTATAGCAATAATATTTGTGACATCCGAAAGTACAGGGTACATTCACAGATTTTATTTTTATACTTATTTTTGTAGTGAGATGCTGGAAAGTATCACATAAACTAATGAAAATAAGACTTTCTCGTCATTATCTGGGATGTTATCTGACTGTTTCCATCGTGGTCAAAGTATAGAGATGTTCTTTTTCCGTCTGTTAAACAGGTATTACAAAAACCTGCAGTTACCCTCCAGACTCATCCAGCCTGTTTGTGGCACAGACTGTCACGCTAGAAGAGTGGCATATCTGTCACTTTGAAATGGAAAAGAGGAAATTCAGACTATGCAACATAGACTGAAAATGTCCAAAGTTTCTGTGATCTAAGAGTCATATATAATATGCCTGAATGATGATGATGATGATGTATTGTGCTTTCCTTGACTTTTAAATGATGTGAAAAGATTGCTTCTCTTTTGATAGAATCTTTTTCTTTCTCAACAAATCCAGATTGGATTTTGTCACACTTTGAATGTTATCACCTGTAAAGGAATATTCCTTATTTTTGTGATTACTTGTGATTTTAAAGTACAAACAAATCATAATGATGTAATACCACTGCTGATATCCTACTGCTGTTATTATCCCACTGTTGTAATCAAAAAGTGCAAGATAATGCGATTTTGGTCTGTTTCTCCTGTGGGTAAAAAGCTATACAAATAAATCTCTTGTTTCAAAGTAATGTCTCCATTTGTTTTTTCTACTGTGTTGCACCAAAAAAAGAGGATAAACTACCCCATGAACCTCACATGAAACTGTACATTTACAGCTCCTGGCTAAAGATTCCATAGCAATTTTCAAATGGTTTTCCTGTATGAATTAGTGGGCGTCTACCCAATAGTTGGAGGTCATTTTTATTAGTGTGCAGTGTTCCTTTGTGTCCTCTAAAGAAATGTGTTCAGAATAATAATTGGATTCACGGTGATGGCATCATGCCTTCAGGAGAAATACTGCATCAAACCCAAGCGTAAAACCAACACCACCCAATGTGAGCAGAGACTGTGATTTGAATGAAGAGTTTAACCGGAATCAAGACAAACACACAGATAACAAAAAGTTTCAGGTGTCCATGTGACTTTCAGCCTGTAGAAGCTGGTATTTGCTGTCTTCAGGGCGGCTGCCCCGTCGTGCTCCTTGCTGGTGGAACCCAGCTCATCCGGTTGAACCAGCATGGGCCTCATTCCTCTCTGAATGAGAGGCTTGTATGAACCTAGCCCCAAAACACTATATAAAGAGCTCTACCTCTGCAGTCAGTCAGTGTGAGCACAGACACCAAGGAGAACACCGTCGCCAGGACAGAGCCCATCCTCTCCAGGTAAGCGTGGGCCTGTTGTGCCTCTTTTCTTGCTTTTACACATTTATCTATCAGCAGGCCTAGGCTCTAACACCTGTCCTGAACCTGTCGTTGTGACTCGTTTACTTGTGTCTTCAGCAAACAGATCACCTCAGAATCTAATAGCGGCTCCCCTTTCACTAGTGGAAGCAACTATTAAGAGGACGGACGTTGCCCTGAAGACGTTTGTGGTCTCCCTGATTAAGTGGTTCTCAACAGTTCAACAGTTCTTTGACAAAATTGTGAAATGTTTAGGACCACTTGACCAGTCAGTCAAATGCTGCCAACTTTGTAAAATGCTGCTGTTGATCGGACCTGTGAACATGAAGGCGTGGACTTTTGACGATTTTGCAAGATGTGTATGTAACTCCAACCCTAACCCTCTCTCGTTTTCTCTCTCTCTCTCTCTCTCTCTCTCTCATTCTCTCTCTCATTGTGCCCCCTTGTGTTACAATGACAACTGCAGTCCAGAAAACTGTGAAGGGCTGTAAAAAATCACCAGGCTTCAGTAATTTCATTCTGGTGGCACGCATACATTTTTCTTTTTACAGCTCTTCTGCTGCAGTAACAGCCTTTATCTTCCCTGCTTTATTGTTCCCTGTATTCAAAAGTACTGATTAAAACAAGTCAATAAAGCATCATGTGTCTCTTGTTGAGTGTGTGTGGGATGGACTGTGAGTCTGCAGGGATGGTCGCTGTCCAACGTACTGAAACTTCACTGCTGTGGTAAATATGGCCAAAAAAAATCACTGCACCTGCTGCCTAATACACCAAACCAGAGGAGAGTGATGAGCGAGATGTTAGAAATAGGCCAATATATATATATATATATGATGATGGTCACATACAGTATTGCCAAACAAGCTTTCAATCTGCTTTGTGTCAAATTTGCTAGACTTACATTACATTAACAAAACACGTATTGGTCTCAGTAAAATTCTAAACACAGCTACTACCTTTTACTTCTAGGAAAAAAACCTACTCAAAATCTGACACAACTCTGGCAGGAAAATCTTGCTTTTTCCCAAGGAATAGGCTACTTTATATTGCATAAATCATTCATGAAAGCACTGTGCACCGATTATTCCCCCTCTCCCATTCAGACACCCCCTTCTCCTTTCCCCTTTGATCTCCTCCATGCGCCAAGAACTATCAATATTTGCTAAACGTTTCTCACAAAGCCTGTCCGTGCACCGGGAGAGGCTGCAGCAGAAATCTCGCAGGCAGGGATAAGACATAGGAGCCGCATTAATGAGATGCCCAGAGCGATTTCCCTGTACGTGCACAAGGGCAGCAGATGTAGCAGCTCAGTCCCAGGGGGATCCCGTCCACGGAATTTCATCAGCGGCCAGGGGGAGACCCAACCCAGAACCCCTCCTCCTCCGGTGGAGAGAGCATGGGTGACGGACGTGGTAAATCATCTTTACTATGGATTGTAATTATCGCTCTACTGACAACCCCTGCCTCCACCCTCTCACGGATAAGTGTGTGTGTGATTTCACGTGTGAGTCTGTGGGATCAAAAATAATTTATTCATCTCTAAAAATGTAAATGATTTACCCCTCCTCTGCTCATCTGTCAAAGCATCATTGTTACAAGTGAATCTAAGTCTTGATTCAATCATCTCTGACCTGCTGAAAAATGAAAACTTTTTTCCTTCTGAAGACTTGCAACTTTAAAGCTTAGAAACACTGATTCTCTGTTTCTGGAGTTTCTGCTAAATCAGAAGTCTCCACCGAATATAGGGGAAATCCGCATTGAATTATGATCTCCCGCACCACTGTTGTGTTAGTATCCAGTTAATATGAGTCACAACACAAACCTCTAAGATGGGAATACAGTAGGGGCTGGCTCAATTTGCGGCAGCGGCATCTTCCGCGGCATTTCTTGCGGCACCCAGAGATGCCGCAGAAAGTGCCGCTGGCTGCCGCCGGCAGCGGCACTTTCCGCGGCATTTCTTGCGGCACCCAGAGATGCCGCAGAAAGTGCCGCTGGCTGCCGCTGGCAGCGGCACTTTCCGCGGCATTTCTTGCGGCACCCAGAGATGCCGCAGCTAGATGTCGCTAGTAGGCACTTTCCGTGGCATTTTTTGCGGCACTTTCTGCGGCATCTCTGGGTGCCGCAAGAAATGCCGCGGAAGATGCCGCTGCCGCAAATTGAGCCAGCCCTCTCTCTGGGAATAAGAGCATCAAGACATGAATTGGTGATGTAATTGTTTTTGGAGCTGATTCCTAGAGCTAGCTGTTGATCAGAAAATGTTTCCTTATCCAACTAAACCACCTACACCCACCTCTGGTGCTGTCACACTATCCCACTGTTCACTGTCTGTGGAGCAGCTCCAGGATGACATCATCATCACCGCCACAGTGTGTGTCTCTCTGTTGCTGCTCAGCAGCTTCAGGAAAAACTGGTTCTAATTCATTCATTCAATCTGAGCTGACAATGCTCTGTGATTTCTGTTTCCAACTGACTTTCCCTACTAAATGCAGAGTCAAAGCAGTATTCACATTTTCTTTAACACTGCCTAGTCAGCCTAATTACATCGACATAGCCTAATGGCTCCCCTGCACCACATGAAACTACCCCGCTGTCCTCAACCATTCAATCTATGCGATAACAAGGTCCAGCCTTTTGGAAATGGTGAAGGCTATTAATTGAATATTGACCTGCAATCATGAGATCTCAATGGATTTTAGACTTCAGGTACACAATGAAGAAGAGATGGCTGCCAACACCTTAGAGCTGCTCAGGGGTCACATAAGTGTTTCATTGTTAGATGATCATTTCAAAGAAAAAGCAACTAGTCTGATTCACTTGATTTTGATAACTTGCAATATAGTATAATAAAATCAATCAAAAACAAATCAGGTTTAAATGAATGGAGAGAAGGCTACCTTTTACAGCTCTTCATCATCATAATGAGTAAGGATCCTCATGATGAAAATACAATTCTGCAAACAGCAACACTAACCATGCTGCAGGAATATTATTAGATAGAAATGCCATAGAGTACGCTATGATGAAGTCATTACTGTAAGACATACTGTAAGTCCTTGCATGAGTATTATAGGAATATTACAGAGAATCTCCCATTAGAGGTTATGACCAGGATTGTCACATCTTCGTGTGGGCTGAAAACGACGCACCAGCAAAGCGGGTAGGAGAGCAGGTCATCACTGTCTGACAGCAGGACTGAGAGAGCGAGAGAGAGAGAGAGAGAGAGAGAGAGGGAGAGAGGGGGGAGCGGGAGGCTGGAGAACAGAGAGCAGCAGATGCACAAGGTGCTCCTTTGCTCTCAGACTTGCAGCGCTGAAAGATCAGGCTTGCACGCAGACTCAGGATGGCTTAAAAAGTATTTAAGTGGATGTAAAGCTTTTTGCGCACCGGATGGATTGTATTGCTTCATTGTCTTCTTGGACCACTGGAAATCTGAGTGGCTGTTTTACGCACACGTGTAAGCGCTCTTCTTGAGTCACTGGATGTCCGGATTAAAAAACCTTGTGGATATTTTTGGAGGGTACGAAAGATACGAATTAAATGGCTTCACGAATGAAATAGGTTCCCCGAGGAGTGGAATAATATTTAATATAAGTTCACAGCCCACATGGCTTTACCAAACTCACCAGGGTCCCCTGGAGCTGGGAAGCCCAACCCCAGCGTCATAGACCTGGGGACAATCTTCGTTGACTCCGACATCATATTTGGATTTACAAGTCACCTGCTAAAGAGAAAAACAAAGGTAAGAGTACCCTGGAGAGATGACTGACACACAGGTTATCTAAAAAAGGACAATCTTTTCTTTGAGTGAGACCACTGCCTCTAAAATGAAAAGTGGTGATGAGGAGACAAGTGATGCGCCTTTGACAACCGTGGTTCCGGTCCACTGGTATTCAGGACCTTGAACAGCACCTCGCAGCATCCTGAACCACTTCTCTTGATCTAAAACTTCATTCTCTTATTTAACACTTCTGCAGAAATGACCAACATATAAAATACCAACGATTAACTTTAATTTTGTTTAACAAGCGCCAGTGGCCAAAATGTCTCTTAACGTTGGACAGAATTTGGTGAATAAAATATAAACTGCTCTTATATGACGAGATAAGGACTAATTATGATTTTAGTTTCCTATTAATATATTTTTGTGCCATTTCAAAAAAAAATGCAGCATCAAATAATTAGCCCCAATATGCCAACTAGTCTGAAATGTCCCTTAGATGACAACGAAAACATACAAAGTCTATTTACTTATCCCGTTAGATTGTCTATAATTTACAACTAGTTGTGCTGTCAGACGACAAAAGGATGAGTTTCTCCAAATAAATCGTTTGAGGGCAGGAGAAAGAGAAACCCTTTCAGATGTTAAGGGCAGCAGCGCATGACCACTGTCGTCTACATCATCCACATGAAATATTAAATGTTTACTAATTAATATTTAACCTTAGCTCCCCCACCCTTCCAGTTTTTAGAGATGTTGTTCTCCATTATTGCCAGAGGATGGCGCCAGAGTAACACCAACAGCACACAGCGGCCGTTCCGCGCCTGGAAGCAGAGGCAACAGTTGTGCACTGAAACAGAGCAGTCACACGGTGTGCACATCCAAGCGTAAAACCAGCTGAAACTAAAATCTTAAAGACAGTCTCTTCTGTTCTATTCCAACTTCATGGGATATATTAATATAAGGAGGAATATAAAGAGATAAGCAGAATAAAGAAACTAATTTTTATTGACCTTTAACTGAAAGAAAATCTGCTTGATGTGATAACAGTGAACTGAACTAAAAGGTCAGTCTCGTGATCTTTTGGGAGCACAAATAATAATGATTTTTTTAAAAGTATTTTTCTCCTTAAAGATGATGTTACAGTGTCACAGTGTATTGTCTTACCGTGTTAATAGTTTTCTCTGATGATCACCTAAAGGAGAATTGTCCACCTTGTTTTAACCCCCCAAACCTCTCTAACGTCCGGCAGTGCTAACTTACATTTTGCACCAGAAATTTGTTGAAATACTTTACTGCTCAATAACTTAACATTATTGTCTCTGTAGAGATCCCAAACTGTGTATAAAATAATGCTCAAGATCTTCAACTTCATAAAGCCACTTTGTAGTAAAAGGGTGGACGTCTTCTTTAAAGGGGTTAACCCACTATATACTACCATATGTATTCCACACGGTCCACTACACCGGCAGGCCGGTCCATTTGATAACCTCACATAGTCCCCTCTGCCTGCGCAGCAAAGTTTTCTTCAGCCCTCCCATTCCAGGAGTAATACCGCCTCCTGCGCACCACTGATCTCACTCCTGCACCAGAACTCCTTCGCTGCCTGTAAACTTATGGGACACATTCACCAGTTGCCTTCGATCTGCAGCAACTGGTGTAGCACAGGCTGACAGATGACTGGTAATCTTCAGTCGGGTCTACGGTCTTGCCTATGGCTCTTCCTTGCGTTTTATTTTGGTGTTTGACGAAGACGTTCTCCTGAAGGTGTAGTCTAACCTTGATCTGGGAGAATGAACTCATTTGGGGGCAATCCAGCTCCTGATGAGGGGGAGCGCATGTTCACCGTAAGTGTCTTACTGCATGATTAAGTGTAACAAAAAAAAAGAAAAGAAAAAGAAAAGGTGATTTGCTTTTACTCATGAAGCTTTTCCACTTACACTAAAGGTCGCATCTTTGTGGTGCGAACTTGGACAGGTGTATTCAAACGGGTTGGCAAGCCACAAACACTTTCACCTTCTTACTTGTACGCACTGGAGGTGTTTGACTTGCTCTTACTATCACAGTTAACTCAAAACGCTTTCTTTTCTTTCTTTTTTTTTGAAGGTGGAGGGATGTCCGAGTGGAGAGTCTCCAGCAACCCCCAGGAAAAGGCTTCCCTCTGCGGAGGACGCGCGGTGCAGCAGCCGGCCTCCTCCTGAGGGCGCCGGGTCGGTTTCTATCTCTGAGTCGGAGGAGAAGGGAGGCTTTTGCCAGCAATGTCAGAAGAAAGTCTCAGAGCTGAGGAAGCAAGCACTAGCCCTGGCAGACCAAAACTCACTGAAGGTTAGTCTAATCATTTTATTCACACCTTTTTTAGACCAACCTCTGTTTTAACGTCTTAATATTTTGCAGTTATTTACCTTTAATGTTGAAATATTGTGATCACCTGAAATACATTGCTAAATTTCCCAACTTTTCTCGTTAAAAAGGATCAAGTTAGATTCAGAAAGCCCTCATGTGAGCTGTACAGTTACTATTTCACACACAGGATAGTGGGTGTGAACTGTGGTTTCAGCATTGGCAGCTCCTCAGCTGTTGTTATTATTCTGTACTTACTGTATGTCTTCTGGCTTTACATGCCCATCTGCACCTGCTCTTATCACTGTTGTATATGTGGACAATTAAATAAGATCCCCTTGATGTATTATAATCGTACCAAGAAAGCTCTCACCATCTGCTTGTAAAGTTGTTTATTGCCATGCTTGACTTCAAATGTTGGCCTTGGATGTGAAAATGGAAGCTTTTCAGACTTTGAAAGTGGCCCATTGTTTAGCTAAACAATGCTTATCTCTTTATTTTGTTGTTGGGTGTGGGGGGTCGAGGGGGTTGAAATAAGCGAGCCGCTCACGTTGGAGACTGAGGAGGAAGTTAAGTCCCAGTCGACCTTCGCTGTGCATTGAAAGTGTTCCTGTATATCTGCTCCCACAATTCCCACCGCTGTTAAATATAGGCCCTGAGACCGTTGTGTGTTGTGGCGGGTTGGGCTTGCCCTTAGGTCGGTCCTCCTTTGTTGCTCTGTTTTAGAGAGAGTCTCTCAAAGTCAGATTGAGTTACAGCTACTTCAAGGTTCACCCCAAATCCCATAGCACCTGATGTTCATAGGGGAGCAGGTATACAGGGGGACAAGGGGGCACTTTTATAGCACCTGGGCTCCCTATTTGAGACATCTGTATGTGTGGTCTAATCTTTGTATGTGGGTCTTAGCATATCAGATCTATATTCAGGTGTCATCAGGTAAGTCCAGCCTGTAAACACATTAAACCTCCACCTAACTACCATTATCTGCCATGGGAACTGACCACCCCTTTTTAGTGTGGGAGCCTCCAGCAGTGCTTTGTGGCCTTCACCAGGTGCTCAGCTGCCGCCCCCCATTTTGCTCTTGTTGATGGCTAAATTGGGCCTTAATTCCGGGGTGGCAAACAGTGATGGGAGGGTGCAGTTTTTGTAGCAGGGTTATGGCATGGGCTTCTCCAGCTGAGGGATAATAAACCTATTGTCTTTGTGAGTTTGAGGTGCTCACCTGTTGGGCCTCATAGGAGGGACGTGGTTATGGATGATCGCTTCCAAATTGCTTCCTCCATAGAGGGGAATAAGGTCAACGGGTCGAGTCAGGTGGCCGTGTCTGGGATCGCACCACCTGCTAGAGTTGGTTCGGGCCAGTGTTGTGTCTGCATTTGTCATGGGAAAAACGAGAGCGGAGACTGTTTACCCGAGGTCGCACTTCCCCTCCCTCCCCATCCGCCTGCAGTCCCGTTTTTGTGAAGAGGAAGTCGGCTTGGTCCCCAGACATCCCTCTCCCCCTCCCCCTGACTGTAAACTTATTGTTTGAATACAGTAGTAGCCCCGAGTAGATAAAAATTCAAGGAAGAGTGTTTGTGTAAAGTGAATGCACTTTTATACATAAGGTCTACTGTGGGGAAAGTTCACCATTCACACACACTGAAGCCTTCCAGACAGCTTTTGTGTTTTCCTGTTTGGGTCTAAAAGAACCTGCTTACAGTGCGTCCCTCAAGAAATGGAGGGAAGTGAAGGCCTTTCCCCTCCATACTGTAGTTCAGCACAGCAACACATTGACAGTTTTGTACAGAAATCACTGGGTCAGCATTAGAAAACTTCAATTATTTTTTGGTGTGCCAATGCTTCCACATCGACTGAAAACACTTATAAATATTAACATTTTTTATGCCTTCTATCCTTTTGGCACCACTGTGTCTAGAGTTTCCATGTCTTTAGTTGCTGTTTGACAACTTTAAAAAAAACTACTTAGATTGCACATATTAAGTACTATATTGCCCTTTATACACATCATTTGCAGTGCTTTTTCTAATTCTAAATATTTTATGACATTGTGTGGTGGGCCTCAAATTAATTTTGCTGAAATTACTGTATGTCCTTGAGCTACCACCTATAAGTTTCCAAAGGCGCCTTTGCACATTTGACATCATTAAGACAACAGATGATTAAAAAACCCTTAAAAAACATTGTTATCAGTTGAGACACTGACAACCTGCAAACTTGATCTAATCAGGGGAATTCACCTACTTAATTTGCATCATTAAAACCTCCAGTAAAGAATGACTTCAATAGCAAATAGGAGACAGTCTGGATTCAATAATTGTAGACTGGGCTTAATGTGGCTGGACGCAGTGGCTAGGTATGATATAAAGAAGGATGATTGCCTAATCCCCAACTTCAAAGTAACCAGTTAGCTCCTTACTATAATCACAAGGTCTGTCAACACAGACAGATTGGACTAGCATGCAGCTGGATTAGATCCAGCATTAGCTCATAAATGCTCATCCTCCTTTTGTATGTCTGTAAGGGATTCTTAATATTTTTGGTTGTGTATGCTGATGAGATTAAATGAGAGGAAAGTGTTTTTTGCCTGTGCCATCAACCATGCAAAAGAGTAAACGAGGGTCAATTACAATAATAGGTGATTAGGGATTGTATAAAGCCAGCAGTCTGGAGTTACTGTGACCTGTAAGGGCTATAATTCCTTGCCTGTGGCCAGGCTAGAGTAGCTCAAGCCCCTCAGTCACAGTTTAGACAGGAGCACTGTCACTTGATATCTTTTTTTGAATAGGCTACCCTTAATTGTATCCCCTGAACCATGAGAGAGATGACATTTAGGAAGAATGGGAGCCAAAAAGGCTGGATTAAGTTGATGAAATATGCAAGGAGGTGCATTGTAGCTCAGGTTCAAAGAAAAATTGTGGGTGCAAAAGCTATTATTCAAATTCACTCTCTATTTGCTGAATATAAGGCTACAAGCAGCAACTGGTTAGTTTAGCGTAGTCGGAGACAAGAAACTGAAACAGCCAGCATGCTTCTGTCTGATGGTAAAAAAAATCTGCCTACCAGCATCTCTGAAGCTCACTAATTAACATGTTATATCTTGTTTGTTTGAATAAAAACAAAAACTGTAAAAATGTAAATTAACTGTTTTACAATGGGTCATATGCCATACTATTTCAGCAGTGACTACCTGGAGACAACAGGGCCCTTACCCCAGTTTCCAGTCATTGTGCAAAGATAAGCTAACCAGCTGCCTGCCACATTAAATGGACATATTATCATTTTCTCTCCATCTTATCATCACCATCTTACTCTATGCCAGAAACCAAATATGCTTCTTTCTGAAAATGTCTGACTATTCCTTTAAGGTTACAGCTAAGAATACTTAGCGTGTTTGTTGTCTGCAATGGTTTTGTAAATGAATTTACATGGTTAAACCTACAGCTTGGACGGAAACTGCAGAAAACTACATGGTTTGTAAAACCAGCCAGATGTTGTGATATCTTAATCAGTATAAACTGGACTTTTAGAGCACACACATCAGGGTTTGGTATGTTGCTGAGACTGTGAGTCAATGATAGAGTCCACAATCTGCTCATAAATACATATAAATGGGAGTGTTGGACCTTGTGAGCTTCACTAGTACACTGACTGATTAACAGAGAATGTCCTGCAGGCCTTCGAGGGCTTGCAGGTTTGGGTTAAGTTGAGGTGTTGGAGGTTGGTTTGGTTTTGCTTACAAGAAAATGAGTTTAGGACTACTACTAATCAAGCCACTGTCTAGATCATACTCACTGTCATATAGAGTGAGCAAATTGCCAGCTAATCATGGACACCATTCAGTGCTGATATATGCAAAATGTGTCCAAATCTATTATGGATGGTGTGTATGAGTGTGACTATGAATGTGGCTGCAAGAATTAATTTGTACCATGGGGCCATTTGCCAGTTTTTCATGTTCAATTCATAAATTATGTGAACAGTAATTCTCACAAATGACTAATTTGGATTCATGTTCGATTTGTTTCTGCTTTGTTCTACACTTGACCTTTGGTCCACTTAAAGTGCAGAGAGTGAATCCATCTGTGTGTTACAAATCAGTTTTTGTTTCTTGAAATGCTGAACAAAGGAAATGAATCAATGCCCTATGTCATGCAACAAATGTTTCAGAGCCAAAAGCCAATAGCACTGTAAGATCTGTGGGTTTGTTTGTTTTGGTTAGGGTGTGTGTGAAATGATCATCCACACTGCCATGTTGTGTGCTTGTGTGGGCACATGAATTAGTTTTTACTTTATTGAATCTCATGTTTTAACTGTATGTTGCCTGCACTCTGCACATTTCCCTAATGCATTCAGCCTCCCTGCCCACCTACCTAATTGTATAACCATCACAGAAGAAGTGGGGCAGACTGGTTGGTTGCCATGGCCAAGATCATTTCTTGTATTTCTTGCACTGTGCATAGAAGACTTAGGGAAAGAAGGAGAGAAGATGTGGATGTTGCTAAACTGTCTTGCAGATTGCAGATTTACCTGCCTGGCTACTGTTTCCTGGGTGAGTTAGGGGGATGTATCATTTCTCCTTTGTTAACTGACCTCTCACCTTTCTGTCAGTTTGCTCAGTCTTTATGGTGGGTTAGGATTTCAGGGGTTGACCTGAGCTGGAACAGGTGTACGTTGCTAGGTTCGCTGCAGGAGGGCAGATGATAGGACAGAGTGACTGTCAGACTGATGGAGAGATGGATAGTAAAAGACTGTGTGAAAAACTCCTCAGTTGTGAAACTTGAGCCAACGTAGACTTAAAACAGATGACCACATTATTCTATTCACCTCTAGGCACCTGAGCCCCTGAGGCCCTGTGTGATGTGTGTGCCTGGGTCCCTGCTCAGCAGTGCATGCACTCCAGAGAGAGGGAGGAGATGAGAGACGAGACAGGAGAAGAGAGGAGACTCTTGGCTGAGCTGTCCCCTCGCTTCATCCCTGCATGCAGTGCGACTTCTGTTTTATGGCATGTGGCTGTATTAAACCGCAGAGCAATAATCTGGTGTCAAGTGGTGCAGAGACCACAGACATCAGTCATGGCTCTCTGCTGCTGTGCTCCACTGTATCTGTGAGCCTCAGCAGCTGTTCATTGCCACGTTACCTCAAGACTCCACAGTTTCATTCATTTACTGTTCCTGTTAGGTCAGGGTATTGAACCTCAGTTGTTTTTTTGGTACCTACCTAAGTGTTTCCATGGCACCAAGCCATTCAAGCACTGAAACCGGCCATCAAATGCCTGGTTAGATTTTGTTAGCTTGTTTACTTACTATTTGACCTTTGATATTAACTGATCGGGCTGTATTCAGGTAAAGTTGAGACTTGTATGTCTGGCTTAGACGCTGTGTCTCAGGAGGTAGAGCGGGTCGTCCACTAATTGGAAGATTGATGAGTCCTGGCTCCTCCAGTTGAAGTGTCCTTGGGCAAGATACTGAACCCGAAACTGCTGTGGCTGCACCACTGATGTGTGAGTGTAAATGATTAGAACTCCTTCTGATGAGCACCTTACATTGCAGCCCCTTACATATGCATATGGATGTGTGTGTGTGTGTGAATGGGTGAATGTAGCTTATTGCTTAAAAGCGCTTTAGGTGGTCGGAAGACTAGAAGGTACTGTATAAATGCAGTCATTGAACATTTTAGAGTTTGGGCTTTTGAAATATGAAAAAGGGGTTTTCCTGAAAAACATGCTTATATAAGTATCACAAGAATAATGCTAAAAAAGGTTCATACCAAAACTTCGGTAATGTCTTACTAGTATTCCATTTTTTTTTTAACAATACCCAACTCCACAAACTATGCAGTGAAGTGGGTACAGTGGCATTACATTAAAGGCTTGGTTGCATAAATGCACTGTTGAAAGCAGGAGGGTACTTTTCTTTTTTTGGGTGGGGGGATCCCTCATTTTCTTTTTTCTCAGCCTTTATCTCCACCTGGGAACTGTACAGTGCAACCACGGTCTTTCATATGTAGACAGTGGAACAGCCCTGACAGCAGCTATGGGAGAGTGGAGAGTGGAGAGTGGAGTATTTCTTATTCACTTTCCTGCTTCCAGATTTTCACAGCTGGTTCTGCTTTTCAAAGGAGCCGACTTTCACTGCCTACAAACCTTTTTCTAACCTCCAGGCAACTCTGGAATGAAGCCCACATCTTCACTATGCCTACTCTAGTTTCATTTTACATCTTTAATTTAGTGAGCTGAAAGTGAATTGTCCCCACTTGTTGCTTCTCAGTCTGCTACTTATCGCAATTGCAAGGGTAAATTGCTACGAGGCAGACCCCAGGAAATGGGTTCAGGGTGCACAGATGCAAGGGCTGATGAGTCTGCATGGTGCTAAACAGCAGTGAGGCTGATTTTCATCACCTTTCATCTGGAGAAAAGTGAAAGAATCTGTCGAAGGAGGTTGAGGAATTCTCCGGCAGGAATAACTGCCATTTCTTACATCTGCACTGTGGCACTGTGTTCTTGACTGCTCAACAGTGGGCAAGATGAAACAGGAGCTGACTGAGGCTTTCCAGCAGATGCACACACACACACACACACACACACACAAAGGCACGTGCACACAGGTGAACTCATGCGTAAACATAGACACACATGCATATGCACAGAGTTTACCTGAATGTGTCCTCTTCTGGCCATCTGGCCCTTTCTGGTACAGCTGTAATGTCTACTACAGAGAGCAATCCAGATGTTCCTTCAGTTACCTGTCAAGGTGAGCAGAGCTTTTTAAAGCTGCGTAGACCCGTGAATTAACTCTACTACCTTCAGTTATTGTAAAGGTTGCAGCACCTCTCTCTTTCAAAGAAGTAAAATAAAGTCACCCTGTTATCCTTAATAACAGCTATTCAATAAAGATGTTCAATTAAAGTGTGTGACTTAGGAGACCAGCTGTACTATTATCTTATAATGAGCTGATGAGAAAGCAATAAGCTACACAAGGTTATGAAGCTTGGGAGAGTGTCTTAGCTTCTCTGTAAATCTTGGCCTGAAGGGTTAGGCCTGTTGTAAGAGATGTATTCTTAATGAAGAAGTGGAATAACGATATTAATCTGAAAAAAGGTCAATGTTGCAATGCATGTAATCTAAAATCATACATTTCTATTAAAGGAACAGCTTGACATTTTAGGATTCACTTCCTTGCAGGGAGTTGCATGAGAATACAGCGAATAGAAAGAATATGATTTGTATTTTTCAAGCAAAATGTTGAACATTTAATGCTTTCAGGTTTTAAATTTGAGAATTTGCTGCTTTTTCTGGTTTCACATTGCAGTGAATTGAATACTTTGGGGTTTAGGATAAGGTTTAGGTTTAGGTTATCTTTATCAGCATAAATACTGTAAACAGTGGGAAACACATAGCCTGGCTTTGACAAAGGGTACAATAATCACCATACCCAAACCTCTAATGCTCAATTATTACCAAACTGTATCTCATTTGTTTAATTTGTGCAAAAGCAGATGTAAAAATTCAACAAGGCTTCATAGAGTGAGGTTTAGAGGTCAAAGCAGGCATGTTTTATTACTTATGGACAAGCTTAGGCTAAGCTGACCATCGCCTGAATGACAGTTCATAATTAATGGACAAATATGAGACTGGTATTAGTCTTCTCATGTAAACTGAAAGTGAATAAGCTTATTTAAGTGTTTGATTCTTCTTTCAAACAATATAGTTTATCAGCAATATGGAAGCTAGCTTTATATACATTTAGTATTAGTGGTCATTTCCAGTGACTGCAATAACATGTAAAATCCTGTTAATAGCCAGTCACAGGTTTATATTTACTGACTGTTTTAATGTGACTTAGTCAGGCAATCGCAACCGAGGCCCGGATCTGGTTTTGTTGTGTAAACAATCATTTTGACAGAATTCTTTGAATCGAAGCACCAGGTAATGCTGACATTCTGAAAGCACCTATATTCTTTAGCTGTTTCTCATTGTTAGGGTGTTTGAGGAATGATTGCCATGCATAATAGCACTTGTCTGAATGAGTTTTCTGCTGTTTGGTGAAGGATCATGTGTAACAATGAGCCAGACTGAAATGAAACAATGGTTCTGTAGTCTAGGCTGACAGGGTGAAGTGTTACAGCAGAGCATAGGTCTGTAGAGCATGAGAACAGAGCCAGGAAGGGAGAAATGTCAATGAGCAACGAATACAAATGCAACAAGAAGTGTAAATAGTGGGAATTAATCAGTTTGACTTGTTCATTTAGGGTGAGCCGCCTGCGAATGAGTGTGTGTGAGTATGTGTGTGTATGTTTGCTTTATGCTGTCACATAGCTCCTGCTGCTCGGTTCCATATATCATGGTGAAGTGAGACATGTACGATCCAGGCAGGCTGCAGTCCATTATTGAGTCTGATTCAGGGCATTGGAAAAACATAGTTGTTGAGATAAATTTTCAAGACGGTACACAGACACTGAGGAGCACTGAGTTGGAGGTAATCTCCTGCTGGCTCCATAAAACGCACTCAATTGACAGCAGGCCTTGTGGTAGCAGACAAATCGCCTGGCTTATAGCAATGTGCTGAAAGAGAATGCCAGCACTGTGTATCCATGCCAAGATGGATATGCAGACAGAAAACTCTGGTTGTCTAGGCGTGGCTCCCTCACTCACTGCAAACAGTAGATCACTGGAGTATGGTGCTAAAGTTGGACTTTACATTTCCCTTGTTTGTTTTCCTCTTTGGCAGATGGAAATGGAGCTTGTACCTCTCACCTGCTGGTTCAGAAGGCTGCCTCTCTTTGGCAATATTTACCCTCAAAGAGTGACACAAAACTATCAAATGTGTGTTCAATGCAATGAACTGTGTTTAATGTTGAAGCATTAGAAAACAAATTTAAAAAAGTTTAATTATTAACCACTCATTTTGTTCGTTTTTAAGTACAATTATCTTGTAACATAAGTGAATCGGACATTTTTTGCAATTACTTTCCGCAAATGAATATTTCTTAAAACCTTGACCGTCAAATCCCAGAGGAGCTCCTTTAGTAGCCAACACAGACTGTGGTTGTGGTTTGTGGCTGCTGTGTGTGTGAGCTCACTGGTGTCCTTTGATGTAATATATCTGTATATGTGTCCTGGTGACAGTGTGCACACATCTTTGTATGATTCTATTTGTGTTTGTGTAATAGTAGATGGATTGTGATGTGATAGGTAGATGGTTTGCGTTAGCTCGTCTTACTAAGCTTCCCAGCTGTGCGTTGGGCTATTCTTTATTGTCAGAAGCTCATTCAGATAGGTATATAGTGCTCCATAAATCCTGGCGCAGTGTGAAAATGCCAGTCAAAGTTCATGCTGCTCATGTTCATTTCATGCTTGAGTGTCCAGCCCTGTGAGCGAGGATGAGTGTGTGTATTGATGATGTGTGAATGTGCGTGTAAGTACCAGAGGAAAAAGAAAGCGATGAAGCACATTCAGACTCTCTCCATTCCTTTCCACTTTGGCGCAGAAGTCATCCATCTTTCTGAACTTAAGCGCTATCCGATTTATGACGGCATTATTACAGTCAGTGTTTTATCCTCATTCCAACACACAGGCGTGGTGGTGGTCTGGTTAATGGAGAAGGTGATAGAGAAGGTGACTGGCCAGTGCCATTACTCTGGTATTCAGTGGGCTTAGCTTTAGGGTGAAAATGGTGAGAATATGAGCTCTCTTTGGGTGTGCTTTTAGTCCTTCTGTGCCCTCCTTTTAGTGCTGCTGGTTACTTACACCAGAGTCTATTAAATGCCACAGTTCATATTATCAACCACATTCAGTTTTTAGCTTTTATATAATTACATCATTAAATATCCAAAAACCCTTCCGAAGCATGTATCCTTTCTGTTGACAGGAGGAGTAGAAGGAAAGAAGGGGAAAGTGTTTGTTTCTGTGGGCTTTTTTTTTTGTTTCACTATTGAATGACTTGACATAGCAATTTACCTGCTGACATTTTAAAGGAAACAGCAGAGCACATGCATTTTACAGAATGGCAGCAAAGTTGCTTTTATTCCCGTGGAAAGTGGTGTCGTTTAATTTCTCAATAGGTGGAACACTGAAAAGGTCAACCTCCGCTGTATGGATTTTTTATAATGGATTTTCACCAAGAAAAGTCAATCAAGATACAGTGGCTGTGTTATTTGTCTTGGATTGGCAGGTGAGGTCTTTTTTTTTCTGGGACTTTTTCTGAAAAATCTTTTAGTAACTTCCACAATAGCACAGGAAATGGAGTGGATTATTTTGTTGTTTTCATACTGTAACATAAAAAATTAAACATTTTCATCCTTTGTTTGTATCAGACAAGCATCTAATCTCTTTTTGTGTCTCATCCATCGACATATTGAGATGTGTACACCAGAGTTGTGCCTTGAACTTTGACAAACAAGTAATGAAAAGCCATTTCTTCATTATTCATTCATTGATGTTCAGTTGGATAAAAATAGTTAGAGTCATATTTAGACTTTCAGAGATACTGTCTTGAGTAATGATGCCATCCTGAGCTTACCACTTGCTCCCAGCGGATGCTTTTGGAGTAAAACTTCCCTTGCCTCTTTCTCATGAACTGACTCCCATTAATACATCCATCCTTTATGCTTCCCCTCTTGTTACTGCCGCTCTATTTTATGATGTCACTCTCTCTGCTGAAGAGCTCTGGGCTGCTTTATCTCCTTCATGTGTGTTGGGCACTTAAACTTAAACCTCTCTGTTTATGAGTCCCAGACTGCCTCTCCATCCTCTGCATTTGCTGCTCACTATCAGTTCAGCGTTGCCTATAAAAGCCTGAGCATCCTTGTTGTTCTGGGAACTCAATGTCGGGCCCTACAGTGCAGACCCCCAGCAAAGTGCTACCCAACTCCCTTGCTGAGTATGAGAACAACCCTGTGAGAGAGTATTTGAGCAAGTTTGTGTGTACTATATGTGTGCTTATGTGCAGGTTTATGTGCCTTCCAGCATTCTCAGTCAAACCTTTTTAGTTTTCTGTGATGTTGACAGCAGTCTATCACCCTGATTGCAGCTTTCTGGCTTGCTTGCCTCGCCATTTGACTTTTATTTGGAGTTTTGTTCTTACATGCTGGTGTTTTTTTCTTTTCTAAAACTGTCATTATTAATGTGGTGTGTTTTAGGTACTCGACTGCCAGGGGCTATTTGGCACTGGTTCACCCCCTGCTTGTCTCAAAGAAACATTTAAATCAGCTTGGTAGATACTGTAGCTGTTATTTACTGCACTTAAATTTATGCATCAAACAAAAACATTGCTGGAATGCCTTTGAACGTGTCTGTGCAACACGGAAATGCTTAGTTTCCTCTGATGCCCAGTGAAGAGGAGGGAAGCTCATGGAGAGCACACCTGTGCATATGGCCTTGGTGAATTCCTGCATAGCTTTACTGTTTTGAGCAGAAGTGGATGCTACTGTTGTGTCCAGCAGACCCCCCCCCCCTCCCACCAAGAGCAGACAGCCAACTGGCTATAAAACTATTATGTAGTCTAACCTGACTATGTGGTTTTATTTACACACAGCATTTTATAGGTTGTGCCAGCTTTAGTTTGACTTTCAAACGATGTGTAAGTTTCCAGGGGAGGTCATATGAAGCAGTGCTAAGCTTTTTCTCTGGGTTATAAATATGTTAACCAGGATTTTCTCCTCTTTTTTTTCTTTTTCATGTTACTCCTGCACCCAACCTCAAACACAGTTAAACGTGTTCAATCTTTCTAAAATGACCTTCCCACTTTGCAGGTATTCCCTCACTAGCATGCATTCACTGCTTTCACTCAGTCATTACCACATCCATCTAGCAAGATGTTGCCCCCTTCTCCCCATTCTGCCCATCCACTGACCCCTCGGCCTCCCTTTGTCCCACGCTGGGCATTTATCTTTTCATCTCTTTGTGAGTGAGAGGCTGTTTTGGCTGCAGAGTCCAGTGGAGTGGTGAAACCAGGGCACACTTGAACTCCTACAGAAGCGGTCACTGGAGACCGTGTTTGAACTGGATTTGACCTGCCAAACTGTACCTCATCTGTGTGTTTTCTTCTCTTTTATGCATTTCTCTCTGCCTCTTACACATACACTCATGAACAGACATGCACACAGCATGCACGTCTGTAGTCAGTTTTTGTCAGAGCTTGGTTCCCATACTATAAAAAGCAGTTTAGAAAGTGATTCCTACTAGTTGTTAAGTTATAGAGGGTGCTGTAAAAGTCCTACAGTAGCCATTGAAAGTCATGGTGGTGCTGTGGGGATGGAGGGCTCGAGACTCCTGCAGTAACTGAACAATGCTTAATTAGCTCATAAACAAAGGGTAGTGGGGGATCAGAGAGGGCAATCAAAGTGTCCCGTTCCTTTGAGCTTCTCTCACCATCAACAAAGCCCCTCTAATGGCCCTGTCACTCCACTTGTTGTGTCTCACTGCAGTGTGCTTCCTGATAACATAAATGACCCACATTCCAAAAAAAGCCTCGGACAAGAGACAGTACCCATCCACACCTCCCTTGGCCTTCAAAGCAATCCCCATGATGCCAGTGGTACTCCCCACCCCACCCTTCCTCTCTCTGTTAGATATTGACATTGCTCCTCCGCTCACCTCCGCAGTGTATCATTGGTTCCCCGTGGCGACCACCACAGCTTTCATCTACGCTCTTTCAGTCTTGTGTCCATGACTTTGGTGGTCTGTTTTATTGGGTTTCTTTGTGTGACACTGTGCTGGCACGCTGCTGGGAGCCCGTGAGGAAGTGCTCGACACACAGACGACTGTGCCAGACTCTGGAAAGGTCATTGAAGCTTGGCACAAAGACAGGTGTGATGCGTGTGCCAGGTGTGCCTATGTGCATGCCTGTGCGTCACAGTGGCATGGTGTCCATGTTTTTATTTCAGAGTGAGTTTGCTTTGCGCACTTCTGTCTGTTATTTTTTCTGTGTTTGGACACGAGGCCCTCTAAAGAAAACAGACGTCCTCTGCCACACGAGGACAGCTCGGCAGCAGGTCGGAGGCAATCTGTGCTTGTTTGTGCGACTATGTTATCGTCTCCTGTTTCCTGTCAAAACAGGAAAAGACAGGGGCGAAAATGGAGGCTAGGAAAGTGCTGCCTTGATGTGTGTTGGCTGGAGGTCCAACTCTGCCTAACAGTGACCTTTCTGGCCAGGAAAAACAGACCCGTTCAGGGCGTAACCCACAGCGTGATACTTCATGGTGTTATTTTTATCACTTTCACAAAGCATAGCGAGGGATGCTTTTCCCAGCTGTTGACACAGGTTTGGGTCATTTTTTGTCTCCAAAACAGTGCAGCAGTCGTAGGCAGAGTAGTGAGGGAGATTTCCCAGCTGGCCGTGTCCCTCTGGCTGCCAGCCTCGCTTAATTGTGGTCTCTGTTTAAGAAAGGATATCCTTTTTGACATTTTGTTAATCTTGAAAGTGAGACACTCCTTTTCTTTGGATGATCCCTAGACCCCCAATCACAATACCTTTTCCGTGAGTGCAGTTGTCATGTGATATTATCCATCCATCATATGTATTTGTTAGTGCTCTACAACAGGATGGCACACACACACACACACACACACACACACACACACACACACACGCACACACACACACACAGAGCACAGTAGACTTGGTGAAGGGTCTTTTACGAGGCTCATTCCAGACAGTAGAGTCAGCTATCAGTGTGGTTCAAGCAATGGCATGGCAGGTAAAAGCCCCGGTGTCTGTTGTGATACTATGCTAAATGAGAAGGCACGGACAGGCACGCTGCAGCAAACAGCTGATTAGGGAGTCAGCTAATTATTGACTGGTGAAAAATGATAACCTTCTCCTGCTTAGGGAGTGACTCTGTAAAACTGAGAGTTGCTCTTGTGGAATTCCGAGAGTTTGAAGGCAGAGCTAAGTTTAGCTCTTTATGGGATCTCTAAAAAAGAAAGCGCTGCTTGCACAAGAATGCTATTGTTAGATTGACCAGGTTGCACTAAGCAGGCATCTCTGTTATTTCTTTTCCCAGCACTTTTAATACAAATTAAAGCCTGAGTGGCCACGGCTTTTATTTATGATACACAAGAAGCAACAGACCACTATGACCCCATGAAGAATGAGATTTTTTTCTTATTTGTGATTTTTATGACTAAATGAATATGATATTGGACAGGTAAACATCAGCCATAGCTACTTCAGCACGTAGTGTCTGACTGGGCAGCAGCGGTCTGCTTCTTTCTCCATGACCCAGATTAAGATATGGCGTGTGCTTGTGGACTGGGATCTCTGTCATCAGCAGGAAGGTCAGAATTCATTTGTCTTTCTTGACAGACCTTCAGGTGGTGTTCCATTGCTCTGGCAGAAGGCCACACCGATGCTGACCTCCACGAGACACACAATTAGTTACCCTTTGACCCCTTAGTCCCACAATCAAACCCTGAGCACGGATGAGGCATGCTTCTGCATCCCCAGAACCACTTTACATAGAACTGTGTGTGTAATAGCTCTGAAGCCATTCATCTTTTCACAGTGACATGAAATTAAGAAAACATTAGATTGGAGTTGCATAAGAATTTATACCCCCCAACATAATGATATATACTTTCAATTCTTCTCCACTCATAAATATATAACATATCTACATCTCTCTGAGAATAAGCTGCTACAGACTGGAGAACTCTTCACTCCTACAGTGACTATTGCTGTTTAACTTCTCTTAACGGTGTGTTTTTCATGCTTTTAAGTGCAGTTAAAGCACATAACTCACAGGTTATTCAGACAGACAGACTCAGATGAATACCATTATACCCATGAGCCAAAAGTATAAATCTCATTGTAGACTCAAGCTTTCTGTGTTCACTTTGTTTGACATATTCCGTCCTTAGCAGGGGCTCTGCACACGCAATTCAGCACAGCTTTCTTTCTATATCTCCCAGGATTTTGTGTTTCTCCGTCAAGCTGAATTTCTCAGCTCTTGCTGAGCTCTGCTGTGTTGTGACATTTTATATGAGCAAGCAGAAAACCTCCCGAAGAATGTGAAGAGCACAGTTCAAGACCACAAACTCAGAACTTGACAAAGCCGCCAACAACTACAAGGTTATCTGTTCATTTCACAATGTGAAGCGACAGCAGAAATGTCCTTGTCCGCCCATGCTGGTGTCCCTGGCATGAGAATAGAGACAGTTTTGTAACTTGTGTCCTGTTTTATGATTGGCTGTGCAGAGGAAAAGGCTCTTTCAGACAGGTGGATAACTTACAAAGCCACAAGTTTGTCAGCTTTCTCCTGTGTGAGTCCGAATGTGTTTGAGTATTACTCCTATAATCAGTTTGCACAGAGTTATAACAGGGATGTGTTTCATTTAATTTCATTGCAACTGAAAACATGAAATATAACATTCTATAGCTATATATAGTCTATAAATTGTATGATGAACTATTGAGGTGAAAAGTGATTATTATTTCCTGCGTAAGTATATATGTGCCATTCTGCCCAATCAATCTTCACCTCATCTCATTTGAATATTAAGTGAAATAGTTGCAGTAGCTTCGTGTTGCGGGCCACAAGGCCATTTGTAGGATTCTATTGTTCCTACAAGACAAAGTGGCAAAATGTGCGTATGAAAATTTTTTGATAAGCCATGCATTTTCTAGGATGCTGAATGAAAATCCTTCAGACTCAGTAAGTGGATTAGTGTGCGCTATTCTCCACCGAGATAGTTCAGCTTACTTCCTTATCTCGCAGAGATTCAATTGAATGTGTCTAGACATCTCAATTAGCAAGAAAAAAAACAGATACTGGTTAGCGCTTATCTCAGTGTGTTTTTTTCAGTACTCTCACCAGCCGTCAGTGTCTAGTTCTCATAAACAGACAACAGTTTTCCATTAATACAACCCTTCCTGGCTGAAAGCTCTTGGCTGATGTTTAAATTTCTATTATTAGTGATAATTGTATTCTGTGAGAAGTCATTGGCATGGTAATGACATCTTTCATGATAAATTAGTATTCCCCCTCTCTCTGCCGTACCTACAGTAGGCTGTTGCACCAGGCTGATTCTACCGCTCACAACTCTGTTGTTCCATTGTTCTGCCAACACGCAGTGGCTTTGTGAGACACAAAGCGTGTCACTCTCTGAGATAATGCACTGCAGACTGGGAGTGGATGGGACAGGGTTGCTCAGTACAGCTCACCTTGGCTGAGGATGATTTGTGCTCTTCTGTATGAACAGAAGTTAAGGTGCCAAAATATGGGATTAACCTTTAGCTTGTTCTATAGTCAGTACAGCTTTATGATGCTAATCAGTTAGCCTGTTGTTCACATACCCACACTGTCACACAGGCCGATAAAGTGAAAATTGAGATATCTGCCAAATAAAAAAGGGCTGTGCTCAAACAATAACCACTTACTGAGCCTCATTATGTGCCTTGTCCTCACAGAATGAATCTATAGAGTTACTCCATGTGGAGAGAGAGAGAGAGTGGGAGGGAGACTGAAACTCCAGCAGCCACAGAAAACTTGAATATTTATTCATATGGCAGCTTTCCAGTGTAATTACTGCACCGTCCACTCTGAAAGGAAAGTGAAGAGAATACTTGCTGTTGCATACTCAACATTTCACCTTGTCATCACTTTCATACAGATGCATGGTCAGGGATGAAAAATTGCAATAACCATATAAAATGAGGCAAATTTGGACATATAGATCCATGTGTTTAATGTATATGCACTGGAGCTGTGCTGTGTGTGTGTGTAAGAAATATTTACATGTTGATCTAAAAATGATTCATTCCAATCTTGTTGTTGATGTGTAGACTCAGATTTTTTCCATTATGGGATGTGGAGGATGTTGATGAGCATACAGTGTGCAATTACTTCTTGTTGAGCATGAGTAACTCCCTTTGCATTTTTCTTTGATAATTAAGCACTCACGCGCACACTCGGCATCTCTGGATGTTCACCTCTTGTCACACTCTACTCTGCTTGTGGCTGAGGGAGTCGTGTGATTGAGATTAGTTGCCATAAGCTTTAACAGCAGTTTGTTTTCTCTCTAAATAAACTGGTGGGGAATGGGGGGGGGGGGTGCTCTGTCTCCAAGTCAAAACCAAAAATCCTGTAGAACAAAACGCAGTGCACTCAGCAGTGTGGCAGTTCAGACAGAGGAAAAGCAGGTGGCTGTCATCACTGCCTAAACACTGAATGGGGGTTTGAAATTCAAGTGAAGTACTGGTTTAGGCTGTTGGAAGAGACTGTTGTATCAGGATCCTATGCTTTTCAGTGAGTGCTTTTAGAGTGGGCTCTTGGACAAAAATAGATCTCTCATCAAGCTCCAGTGGACGGTTAGGAATACTGAATACTGCTTCAATTTCACACTGCACATTAATGAGGACTTTGCAAATGTATGGAAGAGTAGCTTTCAAATGCCAGTGATTATATATCTAAAAAGTGAATCTCATATTTTTTTAAGGCAGATTCCATAAAGGAGATGACAAAACATATGTGCACACGCCAGAAGATTTTTTTTTTTAACCCTCTTCCCCTCTCTTCAACCTCCCTCCCCTCTCCCCGCCTCCTTCTGTCCTTGCTTTCACCTGCAGTTTACAGCAACACCTGGCTCCTGCCTCTCCAGCTTGCCTGTTGAATTTTTCATTATTTTCTCATTTTGGTTCTTTTCCCTAGCTGACGTGTGGTTGGGAAAAAGAGAAACTACCTTGAGAGCGTCTTGGAGCCAAAAAAATCAGCCATTCTAATTAGAAGTGAACAATCGCTGGTGAAAGTATACATAAACACAATCCAGCAGTGTGTCCCTAGTGAGGACAGCATAGCAAACGGCCCTTCTGTTCCGCAGCAGCTACGGGCAGGGATGTGGAAAATTTTTGAAGAGGAGAAAAAGTAGTTTCATTCGTCTGGTTTATCTAGTGATGCAGCCAAGCGTTACTTTTATTCACTAATGAGAAAATTTTGGAGAGGTTCATGTTATTCTCCCTGTGCAAGCAAGAGTATTATTTCATCTCCAAAATCAGTTTCTAATTGAGTAACAATCATCCACCTGCAGATCTGTAATGAAGATGTTGTTGAAGTCCCTAGTTCTCGACCTCCAAGCAGAGTCTTTTCCCGGCCAAAGCCGATGAACGCTTGACGGATCTGAGACAGGCTGCTGTGAGTCCACAGAGGAGACAGACAGAGATGTTGGAAAAGGGGGGGAGGAGGGGGGGGGGGGTAAGGAGGGTGGGGGGTCAGTACAGGAATGAAGTCTGTCCAAACAGTCTGAAAGGGGCTTGTTTTCTTGTGCGTGAGTGAACAGGAAAAGGTAATTAACTGACCAAGTGGCGAAAGGCTGGAGTGATGGATTGGTGTGGTGGAAAGAGACAGCCACACAAGGGGCAACATATACATACCTACACACACATACACTCATGCACGTGTTTCACCCCTCTTATGTATAGCCACATTTAGTGAATCTTATTATTGTGATGACACTTTTAAGAAAACCGTGAGTCAGTAAGGGGAGCTACAAGCACTCACACCCTGATAAATGGGTCGACCATATGGAGTGGTGACACATCATTATACAAGGTCATTAATGGTTGCAGGGTGGCTTGCCAAAGACTCATGAGTGATTACATCTGACTCTATCTATATTTAACCTGAGGGTCAGCAGGATCTATGGCCTTTTTATTTTTGATGGACAGAAGCTGTAGGTTGCAGTCTGTAATAAGCTGCATCACTGTGGAAGTAAGCCAAAAAAACAACAAGCTATTTTCATCACAGTGGATCTTATGCAGATCTGTGAAAAACAAGGTAACAACTGTATTTTTCAGTAAATCTTAGTTCCGTTTGGCATATTCTGCTCAACCCTGTAATCACTCACCAGAGGATGTGTCAGTGTGATACTCAGGACAGGTGGTGGTATCATGTGTTGAAAGTGTCACTAAGGGGTAAAGCCTATTTGCATTTTCTGTCAGCAGTTCACTGACAGTTAAAGGGAGGAAAGGGCTAAATCACACAGGGCAGACATCTGACATCTGCCTCTGTAAGCCCGTCGTGAACAGATGCTTGATGCTCAGGGACTTGGCTGTTCATTTAAGGGAATACTGATGCAAAACTCTCATGCACTTCTCCAAACAAGGTAATCATTTGTTTGATCTAAATACATGGAAGTTTAGTTTCACATTGTAAGCAAGTAGTTTGTCTTCAGGATATTGCAGAATTATGCAACACTGGCTTATTTATGTTAGAAGAAAGTATTGTCTGGCTCAATTTTACCAGTTGTCAGAGTTGAAATGATCAAGTTCTTGTACATAAGTAATACTGAATGTTTAGAATATCTTTATCAGTAGTTGTTTTGTGCTTGTTTTGCTCATCTTTACCCTGAGCTTGCTTGTGATTTACCCTCAAGCAATTACAAGATAATCTGAAATAGGAGGAGTAAGGCAGGAGTTTATGAAAAGCAAGCACTGAATCCATTTTGCAACCATATCTCTCACAAAAGCTTAAACTCAGATAATAGGATAAGAGTCTACTGAAACAAAAGCTGGATTTCACATTAGAAATGCTGGAGAAACCGCTGAGATAATTCATCTTTATTTGATGGAATCTCATTGTACTCCAATAAAAAGCCCACAGAGTGACAATGAAAAAAAAAAAGTTTTTCACACTGCCTCGGAGGGTGAATGAATTCATGGCTTTAGCTGCGAATGTTTTCTGTCTGAGGTGGTGTTATCATTTAGTTAATGACAGTGCTCCTCTGTTGCTGCAGATACTGTTGCTTTGTTTGGGGAAAGTCTTATTACAGGTTTGTTTAATCTGTCAAGTCAGCAGACAGGAGCAAACATCTGTTTGATGTGATTTGGTGAGCCGTCCCATTTTGTGTTCTACCAAAGGCGTTCCCACAGAGTTAAATAGCATGCTAGTGTGACATCCTGAGTCATTGTCTTCTCTTGCCTCCGAGCAGGCAGTGGTTAAATTTAATGGTCTGTACCCGAGATCTGTTGCAGCACTAAAAGCTTTACCTGATATCTAATCAGAGTCAGGGCTCACAGGACTTTCAGCTCTCTTCTCCTTCAGGGGATCTGAGTTGTGTCTGCTGTCTTAGAGGGCGGGTCAGAGAGGTGGAGGTGGTGGGGACAGTTGAAAAGGAGCAGGGGGCAGAGAGGGATTATACCACTGGATGTGTTGCTTTTATCTTGGGAATGTAATCTGCCTTAATGCCCTGCACTCACCAGGGGCAAGGCCAGCAGCTGTGCTCGTTTTTCTCCAACTTGGCTGTCAGAGTGAGCCAGGCTACCTGTGGGAAAGCAGGCATGCTGGAAGCTCTCGTCCTCACCCCATGATCTGGACTGGGCTCCTGTGGTTTATTGGGGGCCAATCTCTTTAAGACTTTGGGAGATGGTGTGTGGTTAGGGTCAACACTGTCTCAAGCCAAGTAAACAGAGATGACTCAGTCACAACCTTAGTAGGCAACAGAGAAAGGGAAAGCCGGGGGTTGAAAGGGCATTATTTGGCAGCTGCTGTGTGGTCTTGATTTTACAAGAAATGCAGTCATAGGAAGTACTTAAGAATTGTAATGTGTAAACAGGACTGGTGCTGGTGAGAACAAAGTTTAGTGAGGACAGATATAAAGCAGCGTGGTGTTGTACTGACTCATTTTGAAGAATGTTTCCATGCTGCTAGAATAATATAAGAGAACCCTTGAAGGGGAAGGAAAGGAAGGAAGACTGAGCAATTTAATCTTAAAGCCAACTTGCACTATAGTTAACCTGGCTCGTGTTTCTGTTACTGAAGGCTTACAATGAATACAGAAAGGATTGAAGAACAACAAACGTCTTATTTCAATAGTGCCACTTCTGGACTAATTCTGGGCAAATTGCACTTTGACTGATGTTAGAAGAAAAATAATTACATTCAAACAGGACATCACAGATCAAACAGAACAGAAACAGTTCAGATAGTTCACAGTCTGCAGGCTGTATCAGGTTATATCAGAAGTTTTCACTTCATTATTTCCCATCATAGATGCAATTTTGCTTCATTTATCTTTCTGTCACTGCTGCAGTGGGTCATGGGGAGCTTTTCTTCTGGGGAAATAACTGTTGGGTTCAACTGGAATAGAAAATATGGTTTCCCAGAGTGTTTTACTTTCAGTGGAGCGTGCCTAAAAGTCTTTTGGCTAGTGTGGGGCCTCATGCATTTCAAATTGCTATGACCTTCCCTTGATTTAAGTCAGCTTGCTACATCTGGCCTGGCTCTCCACATCAGAGGTATATTAGATGCTGAATGTGGAAACAGTCATATGGCAGGCTCGCTCTGTCTGGTTAGAGAGAAGGTGAGGTGGACGAGATGGGGTAAATGAGGTGTGATTTGAGAAAAATCTTCTGTGTGATTTTTGCTCGGTTCTGTTTGCACCCTAAGGAGGCAAGTGGGAGAAATCATGCACATCTTTCTCCCGGTCCGCTCATCCCAAAGTAGTTACGGCTGAGGTTGTTTCCATCAGCCTCTGGGGATTGGCTGTCTGTGATGACACTCTCCATCAACCCAGAGAGACAGTCAGTTAGTTGGGCTGCTCTCTCTCCTGCTGCTACTGCCCTGGTTTTCATCACAGTTAGTGTTAGGGACAGAGACAAACTTAGGTCTCTAAGGGTTGTGAATGCTCATTCCACAGGCAGAGTTTTCTCTCCCCAGTGTGCTCAGCACACCTCCTTTCCATAATAAGGCCATAGCATCTGACTACATTTGTCCCCAGAGTTTAATAAAGATCAGTGCTGACAGGCAGTAAACCAGCACAACCACCCACAAGCCTCCAGGCAAGGGCCACAACCCCAGCCTACCTCCTCCCACCTTTCTGTCTCTCTCTGTTCTCTTTGCCTCACTCGTGCAGCTAGAGTATTTCCATGGACAGAGCTCGGCTCGAAAACCAAAACCATCTCCCACTTGCACTTAACAATGGCTGAGGAGTCAGAGACCTGAAGTAGCTCCACGCCTCTCTGCCAACGGGAATGCTTTGAGCATTCTGATTGTGTTGATGCCGTACATCACATACTTCTCTGAAGCACTGCTACTCTTCACATCCACTTGCACCTGTCAGTAATAGATCATATGGATAACATACAAAACAATATGGCTTCAGGGCTGAGTTCACTCATGATATGTTTCATGTTTTTCACTTTATACTTATGTCTGTCTTCTCAAACATGTAGCATGAACATGATAGCTCAAACATATAAGGCTGTTGAAGCTTGTGAGGGTGATTTTTCAGATTGCTGAAAGTTCAATTTCTATGTATTTATATTCAAACCTGCCTCCCCAGAAATATTGTAAGGAACATATCTGGATCTTGATGCCTATTTTTGCTATCCTCTGTCTCCACCTCTCATGAGTTGTGTACAGATGGTTTGTGTGGCCTTCAATTTCATCATACCCTCATCATTCTCCTCCACACCCCCAACATCACCATCACCCTTCTCATCATCAGTGCCATCATCCTCATAAGCCTTGTGGCCCTGACCCTTTATTCACTCCACTGGGTATAAAGCTCACAGACAACTTTACAGGAGAAGCCCGCTCTCTAACCTCCAGAAAGAAACTGAATAGCAGATGGGCTCAGCTTTGTGTGTCTTTTTATTAGCTGCCCTAAATCAACACCTAACAATGCATGGAGAGAGATAGAGGAATTGATTTCTTCCATCTACCAGTGCCCTGAGGTGGGTAAGGGCTGGTTGGAGGGTAAAAGGTGAGGGGTGATAGAAGGGTGGAGTTGATTGGTTATGATCTCGCTTAAATTTCCTGTCTAGGAAGCATGTATGAGGCCAGTCTGGATGGTGAAAATAGCACCCAATGTCACTCTAATTTGTCATAGACTATTTCATCTTATTTCAGCAAAACTGTCCTGTGTTGTCCATAAATATCCTGCCTAGTAGAAAATATCCTGATGTCAGGATCATGCAGCGTTAGGTACATATTTTTAAAGCTCTCCTAGCTTTATCATATGTCTATTGTAAGCTTCTTACATTTAAATCCATTCATCATTAGGATCTACACCAGCATCAATATTCACTTGATACCATATCACACTTGATCTACCATTATCTGCTGGTCATCAGCCCATCCAAGTCTTTCATTTGCAGTGAGATTTACAGTGTTTTCTACATCCTGTGTGTATTTCTTACTTGTACTTAGGTTCTGTCCCTGCCTGCTCAAGTGTGAAGTAGCCAATATAGTAAATCATTAACCGGGACTAGAAAGTAGTCCAGTCCAGTCTTGTGCATGGTTGTCCATTAAAGTCATAATATGGAAATTCTGCTTATCTGTAAATTGAGTATTATTCTGTGGAAACTGTAAGGTTGTAGAAAGGTTACGTGATAGTACTATTAATATAGTACGTGTTTGCATAGAAAGGTCATCTAAAAGTCTTTGTATTGAACTGCTTACATGGGGGGAGATTTAGAATGCCTCAGCCTGCTTCTATAGCCTCTGTGTCTATTGGGTTAGCTGTATTAAGTGGCACTGCATTAGGGCAGTGGATTGTTGTTTCCCCTCTGCTTCACTCCTCCTGATCACCTCCGAGGTTCCATGGAGCAAAGGCCTCATAAACATTTATGTATGGGCTGTGGGTTCCTATCTTAGGCCATGACTCCACTGGGCAGGAGCTCGGTGGCCCTTTATGCCTCTTAAGAGACTGTGTGTTGTCTGTGTGTTTGTGTGTGTGTGTGTTTGTTTCCCTAAAACACAGAGAAAGTTATGTTCCACCCTCACTTAGGATTTGAATAGTTAGCTGATGGCTCTGTGTGCTTCCAGTTTCCTGGAGGAGGTAGTTATTTTCGCATTTGGCAGCTTATCACATGTTTTCATGCTGGGACACTTAACATATGTAAATTGTATAGCTTTGGGCGCAAGAGTCCCCTCAGCTGTTGTTTTCTTTTGTCATTCCTCACAAGCAGAGATAAACACCCTAGGGAATAAAGCAAAGTGAAAGGACAAAACTCCACTGGAAACCAACTCTAAAAGCTGTTGTAAGCTGAAATCTGGAAATCTGCACAACCTTCTTATTTCTAAAGCTTAAAGAAATAAATAAAAAGCACATTTTTTTGTTTTTTTTCATGAGCCCTCTATGAGATCTACTAATCCCTCCAAGCCTTATTTCAGAGTTATCTCCTGACGTTTGGCTTGTCTGGTGTCCCCAGAAGAAGTGTAATGAGTGCATGTTTGTTGAATCTGATCAGCAGTCTTAAGTTGCATGTAGGAGAAAACAGCTCAGTCTAAATAAACAGCCACCCTGGAAAAGAGGAAGTGGTTAAGGCAAGAAGTGAGGGTCCCAGAGGGCATGCAAGAACCACACTGTTCACAGACCACTGGCACGCCTGGAAAATGTGAACAACGTACAGGATTTGTTTTTTAAAGAGCAGATCTTGAGATATGCTTCAGTGCTACATGTTGCATGCATATAGTTTGTGTGTGTCACTATTATGAATGGTGTTGAAACATATTTCTTGTGTGTGTCTACTCTGCAGGACCCAGGATATGCAACTTTTCTGTTTGACCAGCTCCAAATACCTGGGAGACACGAAGCTGGTGTCAGCTGTTGCCAGGTGTGCTTCACGCCTCTCCGCCAACTGAGGCAGGAGGCTCTACAGACGCTGCATGCTCCCATCCTGGCACTCAGCTCAGACATGCCTGCGCTGCCTGCCACATCATGTTTACCACAGCCCTCTAGATTCACCATGTCATCCTCCAGCACCAATGCTAAACTGTCCAAAGGCCAACCCATTGCCCACTCTGTCCTGCCCTTGGGGGAGCGTCACATTGTGCCAGGATGGTCGCAAAAACCCTCAGTCTCTTCAGGTCCTAAGACCAGTGTTCAGGTGACGGTGGCAGGAGGGCAGCTCACTGGAAACCTGAGCTCTGTCACCATCCAGGCACAGCAGTACCTTGAGGGCATGTGGAGCATATCTAGGGTCAACAACTTCCTCCCTCAGCCTAAACCGGTATGTCTTTAATATCTCCTTTATCACATTAATATTTCATTCCATTCTTTTAGCTGCCATGGCCACTTAGAGCAACCTTTTAAATAGTGCAGTAGTAGAATTATCTTAAATTCCTAGGGGGACAAATGGCTAACGATATTTGGTTAAGTGCCCTTTTGAAGTTATGTGCCATAACTCCATTATGTGTTGGGAATATAATAAAACTGAGAATTTTAAAGCATTTTTAAGAAGGAAGTGATGAGAAATATTCCCGAATAATCAAATTGAATTTTAAAAAAATGAAATGCTTAAAGGCTTTTTCCTTGAATTTCGTCAAACTGAGTTGTAGTGCTCATCAGGTCAAGTCTCATCACTACAAATGTCACATGTCAGACCTTTTGAAGAAATGAAGCCTTGCAGAGAATCTGTGAGTCAGAAGTCTAGGGGAGTGCTGACCTCTCATTCCTCAGTAGTCAAGCAGTGATCTGAGGTCAGAGGCCATCGCAACACTAATCTGCTGACCTCCTCCTCAAGGGCATTTCAAATGACCACCCCATAGCGTCACCATAACTCTTTTCTCATGTTGGATAGTGCTTTGTTTGAAGTCTGAGAGACTTGGAAAGGTCCTGCGTTTTGCCCTTTGTGTCATGGGAGGTAATGACTAATCATGCTGTACCTCTTTTATGACTTAAACTAATACATTTGAACGTTTTATCAGTTTTCATTGTAATGTAAACTTTACAATAAACACTGAAAGTGCTGACAGTGGCTTCTGGCATATTAGAGTGTACTTCTGGATGCTGATTAGTCTCTTCCTGCATTGATGGGGACATCTGGTCGCTGACCTGATTGGCAAACCTCTGTGACATTCTGCACCAGACAGACTCAGTGTACAGAACAAACACTAGTTATCTAGTCTTTAATATTTCCTGTCAGATTTATACAATGTAAAATTAGGCATTTCTGTTCAACCATGTTGGAAACTGCAGTCTGTTACAGGCCATGGCAATGTTATTCCCTCCTCCCTGTTTGAAAATTGAAGACAGATTCTTCACTCCTCCTTTTACTCCTTTAATGTCAACAATGCCTTTAGAGATGGTTTATGGGCGGCCATCAAAAGCTTTTAACTGCATGTATGCAATCTAGGCCAAATCAAACAGCCTGGTGCAGAAGGGAGAGGCTGACTTGTGTTCTCCATCTATGTGTCTAAAAGCAATTAGTGGCCCTTGGAGCTGGGATGAGTTGCTCAATGCCACATAGCTGAGGTTGGGGCCTCTTTGGACAGAGAGAAATGTCCCTTCAGGACATGAAGTTACAAACACAACAGAAATGGGTGTTATTTTCTCAAGCTTGTTTCTTTCATTAAAACCAGATCCCTCAGAATGACAAAAACCCACACCAGCTCTCGTGGATTGGGAGTTATGCCGTGCCGAAAGGCAAGAGCTTTATGATGATTCCCACTTGGTTACTTTGTGGGGAGAACATGCAATGTTGTTCAGACAAAGACGCAGAGACAGACTGTGTGTGTTAGACAGAAAGAGTGTGTCAACCAGGGAGCCTGGGGCACTCCCACACACAGCCCATTATAGGGCACCTTGAATCTCCCATTTGCGAAAAGGCTCTGGTTAACATCTGGAATGATGTTTGTGGGCTTTGGAATTGAAACTATCTGGCTCCCTCTTTAGTTTTGGCTGATATATGAGTGTAGCTGTCTTGAATTGAGCAAATGGCAAACAAATGCACTTTTCTGAGATAGCAGGTTTGTGGAGAAATTTAGTCTCCAGCATGTCTAGAACCTGATCCAAAGCTTGAAATCTGATAACCTTCAACTTCACTATTACTGTGTAATTTTTTCGAGATGTTTTCACTTTGAATTAAGATCTTACAGTTGAGGTAATCCAAAAAATCATATGCACTCAAAACGTCAAATTGACCCAAATTTGTGAGTCACCCTGTTCTCCATTAAAATCCACAACCGCTAGTGCACCCATCTACAAAGACCAAGTGCTCTTGACCCATGAGGGTTTCTGTTATTGGCCCTCTGGTTGCCTGGTGCCATGGCCTGCTCCACTGTCACCAATTTGAAGCCCAGCAGATGATGTTGGCTGCTGCTGCTCTAGTGCAGCTGGGCTTGCATGGCAGTGCACCACAGATAGCGACGATGACAAAAGAAGAAAATAATTCAGGAAGGAAAGAGAAGGATAATTCCCACTTTTGCCAAATTAGGAAACAATTTTAAAAAATGTGCAATTATGTTTTAGTATAAAAGCATTGCACATTTTCTGTTAAATTAGCTGTTTCAGTCCTTTTCCCACATAATGGGACTCCACCATCGTTAGTAGTCAATTTTCAGTCAGTTACTATTGGTAACAGAGGCCAGTTAAACGCGACAGCCCAGATTAACAGAGCCTATTTCACTTAAGCAGTAATTGTCTGTTGACCGCTGGGATCAAAGGTCACAGGAGAGTCCTGGTACACTCAGCTTCTGAGGGGAAGATGGTCAGCTGATTGGATGCTGGTGGCCTGCACTGCTTACTTGAGACTTCATAGGGAGAACTCTTTCTCTCTTCAGATCCTCATGTTCAGTCTTTCACACACCTTCTCTTTTCCTTTATGATCAAATCTCTCTGGGTTTGTCTCTTTCCTCCTCTTCCTTTTTGTCTTTCCTTTCCAGTGGCAAACCAAGGTAAATGGATCATGGAGGGCTGGGGGTTAAAGGGTTGAAGGCCAGCTCATTACTGGCTTGGTGCAAACGGCCGAGCACACATGGCTCCACTGACACAGCCTAATTACCTGACCGGGGGATAGATTGTACTTTTCAGCTAGAATCAGGGCCAGTCTAGGTCCAAGGCTGTGGAAAGAAGCTTGGCTGAACAGCTTAAGTCCCCAGTCTTAATACAAGGGGGAATACTCTTTGATATACGCTGTGATGTGCTAAAGTGTGTGCATGTGTGTGTGCACATATGTGTGTTTGAATCCATATTTTTTTATCCAGTTTGAGCTCACTCCCAAAACCCACCTGTGGCCAGCTGTCCCTATATGATCCTGAAATTGGCAGCTATTTGATTTTAAAACCGACTCTGCAGTTCCTCAATCAGTTACAGATTTGATGAGCTATACACATCAGCTTCCTGTACGGCTGCGTGTGAAGTGCTCTGGTCTTTCGTGCCAAAGTGTAATGGGTCTACTTCTCTGGAATGCGCAGAGTTCCCAACCTGTCACCGACACCAGCATGGTGCAAGGCTTTCCGCTCTGGAGGCAGCGTGAGGATCTGTATTTGGCTCATTTCAGTTTGCAGCCAGCTTTTCCATCGTGTCCTTTTCAAGTCATAACTTCACACTCTGCAGCTTGATATCTGACATAACCTTCGTGATGAAGTCCCAAGAGAGCGAAACCAGACCTCCAAAACAAGGCTGCTGATCCTAAGCTCTGATAACAAAAGGAAGAAATGGGAAACGCGGAATTCATGCAGAGCATGAACTGCTGGTCCACTGTTTGACAAATGGTCAGCAAAGGTTTCTGGTAAGAAATAATGCAACCAGGCTTTAATATAGCAATATATCATACTGCATGTAAAGCTAACAGTGGTGGCACTCTGCAGAGCAATAGTTAGGCCTCTCATGTGAATGTCAGAATGTAAGTATGTCCCCACATCCTGATGTATAGCATTCACATGTCAGACTTGGCATATAAATAGTTCAGCTGTCAGGCCTGTGATGACAAATGGCAGATAGTCGAAGGCCACACACTTTATAAAAAAGATTGTAAAGGATGTTATTTTAGTTGCCAAACATGAATGTAGGGCAAACACTGAGGTGGTAAATATGCAGAGGGCCTGAACTGTGTTTATAATACATATCCTGTCAAATGGTAGTGAGGCTGCAGTGCTGTGTTGTGCTCCATTCAAGGTCGTTGCTGATTACACAATGTTCATGTGTCACTGTAATAAATGTTTTTAGGTAAACTTTGGCCTTTATTTATTTAATTTCCAATGCTGAAAACCCAAAGAACCAGTTCTTGGTAGCTGCTATTGATCATTGTCCTGCAGGATAAACTAGCGGCTCCGGTGAGGTTTAACCTTTTGTCAGTATGGTGACTTCAGCTTAAGTGCAGTCCCTGAGTTGGTTCTTTGTTTGTATAATTAGCTCTCTATACTCCTTGTGTTGGAGTATGAGTAATCAGTGAAAAATGCAGGACCCAAAGCTCCAACTGAACTTAAATGCTTCATCTTCACCAAGCTGCAGCATTTGCTTCAACCCTAAAGATAAACGGAGGGCTTAATATAGTAGTGGCCTCTATTTTTACTATGTAGCTCTGTGTTAAAACCTTTTGAACCATATTAATACTTTAAACCTACTTCATGCTTCATCAAAAACTGCATCATGATCACAGGCATTATGGTAATCTGTATAAAACCTTTTGTAAATTTGTCTTCTATCAAGACGACATTATCAAAGAACAAATATAGAGCCAACTATATTCTCCAGTGTTTAACTTTAACCACAACCACAAAAACAAAGCTTTTAAAAAAATGATATAATAGTAGTTTATTGTCTTTTCATTATCCTGCTCTAAATCCACTGTGCTGATGAAACTGTTACAGCTGCAGCACAGATGTAACAAATATGAAGGCACACAGAGCCTCAGGGCTGACATAAGGGTATCTCACCTTTGTTTGCTGCTGTTCAACTGCAAAGCTTCCAGAGTAGAGTGTGCCTATGCAAGCACAGTTTAGCTACCTTATAAACATTTAAGCTATGAAACAGATCTCACCTCTCACATGATTGTTGATTTGTTTACTCCCCTTTAAACTTAGCGATTAGCCAAAATATGACTAAACCTGCAGGATGACATGTTCCTCACTCCTGATGAGTAAATGGCCAAATTAGCCATGGAGGTATAGATATGATCAGGAGCAGAGTGAAGTAAATTGCTAGTGATTTAATTACTAATTAAATGTAGGTTATCACTTAATTACAGTAAGCTTCAGCCAGAGCAACCTTAAGATCTTTGCCAGAATCAATGAATGGTGCAGCTCTTCTTGCTGCTCTGTAGGGAGCCCTGTGCTGTGGATACTGCTGACTCCCACAACTGTAGCTGGCTGCAGCAGCTGCCCATCCATCTGTGGCAGAGGAGAGCAGAGGGGGAGTAAATGGAGTGGAAGGAAAGTGGACAGGAATGGTAAAACCTGTACGTGGCAGTTGTGGTCTTATCTATGTATCTGTGTGTCAACAGGCCCAGGGTTTGATGGGGGAAGCAGACAGGGATGTCACAGCCTCGGAGGCCCCAGTCACCACCATGACCACCACCACCACAAGCAGCAGCAACAGCATTTTGACGCCCTACCAACTGAGGGGCTCCAGCCAACCGGGACTCCCAGCACCCATCACCAGTACATCCACCTCCCCCTCTCCTTCCTCATCTGCAGCAGCTTCCTTCTTCATTAGGTAAGCACCTCCCCCCCATCACATCAATTCACACCATGGCTGAGTCTGTCAAAACGTAGATAGATTAGATTTAGCTGTTGTGGTGTTTAAGGAATAATTTAGTTTTGGTGTGAGATTGAGTGATACACACCTGCATGCGTTCATGCTTTAGAGTGTGTAGGTGTACATTAGGAGATATGCACAGACTCGCCTTCAAATGTCTGCCGAGTTCATGGTTCATGGTGTTAACTTCGATGTGGGACACCTATTCCATGGAGTTGTTGTTCTTGCCATGGTTGAATTACAATGTACCTTGGGATATGCACCATCATGGAACTAAATGAACCTTGAGTTACAGGCACCAGTGCCCCTGAATGGATAATAGAATTACATAATTCAATATGAAGAGAGAGCGTCTCACGAAGGGAATTAGGTTAAAGCTGAGTATTGTCCTGAGGTATTTCATGTTTAGTTATTCATTTTCTTTGTTTTGCTTCTTTCATTCCAAATAGCTCTTCAGATATTTTGGCTGTGTGTTGAATGATTTTGCAGCCTCAGCTGGAGCGGGAGCGTGCTATTCTGTATTTTGGTGAAACCATTTGGTCCCTGTGTATCTCAGGCTAAAAGAGGATTTTTCAGTACTGTTTGGCTCCAGTGTTGTTGTTGCCCTGGAGAATACTTCACCCTCTCCAGGCGGGTGGATGGCTGGTGCAATGTGCTATATTGTCATTGACAGATTCCCTGGCAGCCTGGTCAGTGCATACATTCCCTGCCTCTACTCTCTGAGGGGTGCTATGCCATAATGAATGTTGGCGAAAGAGAAGCCACTAAGAATGATGCATAGGACCATTGAAGCTCTGCACCACAGGAGGCAGAGGAAACCGGTGAAGGGACTTTTGGAGTGTGACAGTAAGCCCATGGGGGATCACTGTGGGGCTTAGCATTTCTCCAAGCACCCCAAATGGAGTTTGTCTTGCCAGCTTTAACAGGGTCAGAGTACATACATATCAGTGGGACCATGAGGCCTCGTCTTTGGCTATAGGGACATTCCAGATCTTCCACTAAATATGCAACTTCCTATGCATCTCACTTCCTGTCACAAGAGTAGTAGACCTGAACAACAGTGAGGCGTGGCCCACAGCTAGACAGGGTTAATTCCCGACACAGATTTATTAGTTCTCATGTTTTCTTTGGACCTGAGCTCAAAAAGAGTAGGATACAGAGCCATGTCTAGCCAGACAGTGTGAGCTAAACGCAGGAAAAAAGAGGGAGGTGGACTTGTTTTTTCCCCTGTAGCATGTCCTGGTGGGGCAGAAGGGGGTGGAGATGGAAGTACAGTGAAAAGTTCCACCTTTCATTTCATCCCAAAGATAATTTGCTGCCAAGAATGTGGTGTTTTACTTGGCCTGGAGAAACACAATGAGGATGGGCCAGCTTTAAACAGCATCACATTCCACAGATATAGAAAGGGTGGTGGAGATGCACTGTGGTTGATTTGAAGCACACCCACTTCCTGATCCTCTGCAGCTGTTGCCTGCAACAGGAATATCATCATCACGGTCATCATCATCATCATGTTGTTATCTTTGTTTCATTTTTCATCTGTTTCATCTGCATCACTGCAGATTGAAATGTAACATCCCAAAAGTCAAAATTAATTGAATCAATCAACAGATTTTCTTGTTTTCTTGCTGTTCTGCTAGTGCTTGAATTTAAACAAGAAAATGTGATGAAATTAGTGTTTTAGACTTGATTGAAAACTCATATCTGATTAGTATTCCTTTTTGTACTTGAAAGATACAATTAGTCGGATGCATGTTTAAATCCAAAGAGCCCAGGATGTAGGAGCTGAATAACCAAACAGCACTTTCTACCCCAACGGAGTGGAGACGGCTCCTTAGACACTTGTCTGACATTCACTAACACTGTTCCACTCAGAGATGAAATTTTAATTAGAATGCAATTAACCAGAGTCTAGCTGGTCTAGCCAGTGTGGTGCTGAGAGAAAAGATGAGAGCAATGAACAATAGGAATCCACTGTTTAATTTTTCATTGGAAAATAAGCCAACCGTTCAACTGGATAAAAAAACCTTTAATTTGTTTCATTTATGATGTTTACTGAATTGAAAAATCATTTTAATATAAATGTTGATGTGATAACTACAGAGCCCCGCAGGTCAGAGTCACATTTTTGATAAATCTACCTCATGAATTAGGCTAGTAATGTGTCCCCACAGATAAATAATTTGTGCCCCCAAATTACTTAATTGTGCCT
Organism: Scomber japonicus; assembly: GCF_027409825.1. NCBI lineage: Eukaryota > Metazoa > Chordata > Actinopteri > Scombriformes > Scombridae > Scomber > Scomber japonicus. The sequence continues at coordinate 17,300,049 of NC_070593.1, read as the reverse complement.
TTTGTGTTTAGGGTAGTCATGCTGAGCCATTGGGGGAGCATCCAGAATGTTTTTTTCCACAGCACAGCAAGGTAAAATCAGTTATTCACCTGTTGGAGGTGTGCTGTTTGCTGAAAATTGAGCATAACTGAGCCATTGCACAAGTAGCTACAAATATCTCCACATCTTGTTGTCGTCTGCTGCGAGGCTGTAGTGGCAACGCATTTCATTTTGGGTTGGCAGACCACGGCTAAAGCGGACGAACCCAAGCTAATGGAAAAACTCTTTAAATACCTTCAAAATCTGATAATAGTGTTAAATGATAAAAACTGAACTTACAGGATGTTTTGGTTACTATAGTTACAAGTTAGCAAATTAATGAATTCTTTCTCTTAGATTTTGACTCTAAATTAATGCATTTATTACAGTAAATGAACTTTGAGGATTGTCTATTTAAAGCAACATCTTTTTATTCTGACATTCCTTAAGCATTTTTTTTTGGACAACAACAGACTGTTTGTGTTAGTTAGTATAGATACATTATTACAAGGAACTGGCTATTTGAGCACATGATACCCACCAGACTGTGTTGATAGAAGAGAAACTTAAAGTGCTTTTAGTGTCTGTGTTGATGCCTGTGGGGGGATTTTCCCATCGAAGACCAACAGCTGTGAATTATCTGGTGATGACTCTATTTTCAGAGAATACAAAACGCCTTTGATCACACAGTGAATGTATCTTTTAGAGCTTTTTTTTGTGTGGAAATTCCAGTTATAAAATTTTTCTTTCATCCTGCTTCCTGTCTCTGATTATTGAGGAAACAGAGACGACCCCAGGGTCAATAATGACCAATTGCCAATTAGACTGACTATACAGTTGCAGGGAGACAGAAAGAGTCAAGGGTCAAACTCTGACCGAATGGTGTGTGCGTGTGCATGTGTGCATATCATTATGTGTGTATGTGTATTACTTGGGGGGTGGGGATAATGAATTTAGAGCCATGTGTTCAGCTGACTTGCACGTTAAGCACTGATTGCCTTGTGACAGAGCATATGATTAGTGTATTGACACAGCGTTGTGTAATGAAACCAGGCAGACCTCGCAGCAGGGGCTAGACTGTGTGACTAACTGCTGCCTCACAGATTCTTCAACTCATCTTTCTGTTCCATTAACACCTACTGATTGTGACGGTGTGTTTATTACCCACAGGGCCTGTGGGATTTGTCATTGCACCCTACTGCGAGGAGTAGACTGCTCAGTTTGCAGTCTATTTTTCTCAGTGTGCTAATTTCTACATAGCAGCATGAGATAGTTTCTGTGGTCTATTATTGGTCCCTTGTTTATGTTTGTTTGCTGGGGGTTAGTCCCTCTGTCACTTTCCTCACACTAATCATATTCACTTTGAAGGTTCAAGGAGATAATGAATAGAAGGCATAGGAAAGACCTTGAGGGCACATGACGTCAGGTGAAGAGTCAGGGGCACCTTAGACTACAAAGGTGGCACATAGGCTGGTGGACGGGCTATTTCAGAGCTGGGACAGCTGTTTGCTGGAATGTGGCCCTGGAGGAGTGTCAGGAGGAAGTGGTTTTATGGTCGTCCATCGCCGCCCTGCAGCTGCTGCCCAGGTGAGTGTTTGCGCAGTAATGACTGTGATTGTGCAGAAGGAATCCTCCTGTAATTGTGGCAGCAGGGCCATTTAGCCTGTGTTCCTCCTGCACACACAAGACCCTGCTTTTGTGTCCACATCACTCACTCTGCCCTTCATCCCCCAGGCTCCTCTGAGTAACCATAGAAACAAGTCATTAGCTTGTGGGAATAAAATGTGACTGATTTTTCTTTCACAAGTGGAGAGTGGAAATCAGGAAGTTGAAATAGGCCTCTCTACTCCACTGTACTATAATTTAGTCAGAGGGAGGGACAAGCATCTCTTCAATAATGAGTCCTGCGTGTGGAAGTGGAAACACTGCGGGATCACAAGTGCTTGTTCTAAGCAACATATGTTGGGTGACTTACTAAAGTCCATTGTTCAATCAGTGTATAGTGTGATTGTTTATAAAGTTTTTATGAGGAGTTTGGCCACTGAGTGCTTCCTGTTTATTTGTAAGGAAGGCAGTGATGTCGCCATGCGTTGCTGGAGGAGATAGTTCAGTGAGGAAGAGCCAGCCTGCATTCATGCTAGTTCTTTCATGGTAGGGGTGATCCACAAAGAGATGCTAGAAGCAGACAAAGCAGGACAGTGCTGTGTTTGGTTGGTTTTGCTGGTGATTGACAGCAGGGATCTCTGTCAGTGAGAGGCTCGGCAGATTATGTGGAGCAGTGGGGTCTACTGAGCACAGAGAATCTGGCCCACATGACAGGGAGATAAAGATACAGAAGAGTGCAGTAGCTGCCTGGGACGAATGTGCTTGTAAATGTTGTCATTCAGAATGCGTGCTCAGGCTGATGCTCCATTCTGACAGCATCAGGAGCAAGAGGTCTGTTCATGTGGAGAAGAATATTGGATTCACTACCATGGGAGTCAAGTAAGTTGTGTTGTACACAGACAACAGTGAGCTCACTTGGGTGTGTGATACCCCAATGGTGTGTGTTTGTGTTGTATGTGCAGACAAATGTGTGTTTATGTGTGTTTTTTCTGCTTTTGCTCGCTGAGCTGCAGCGTCAATGGTTTTTCTTTTCTCCCCATCTTTCTCTTTCCTCTTTCTCTTTACCTTCCTCTCTTTCTGTGTTGCTCTCGCTCTTTTCCGCTCTGTGGAATGTGCAGTTTTGTGCAGTTGGAGTTGGACTGTCTGTTCCCTGGAGGTGAGAGGGTAATGGTTTTGTTGTCAAGCCACAGCGAGATGGATTCCTCTACCGGAGCGAGAGTGTGAGCAGAATGTATAGCATGGCAGAAAACACATCGCTGAAACACTGGCTCCATTTTGAGAAAACTACCACAGTGGTGCTGAATTGTTAATACTAGCTCTACCTCCACAGCCTGACAAATGAGAATTGATTCATATTAATCTGTTGAATCTGAGCAACACATGCCCGGGGCACCGAATGGCTCATCAGAAGTATTGAGTGGGTGGTAGCTGGGATGGTTGAGCTGCTCTGTGGTATTTGTCTTTGTTTACTGTGGGATAAAACACCAGCTGTTATTTTCCTGCCATAATCAGGCTGATGGGACTAATGGCTGCCTCTGTGCAGCGGCAGACATAGTGGCAGCACCAGCTGAGGCCATGAAGGGGCTGCTGCCTGTAGATAAGCCCAGGTGTGATTCCATCCATGGCCTGCTAGGCGCCGTCAAGGCTGAGGTGTTGATGGATATCCAGCCTCAGGGATCTACAGCAGGTACATACATCCTACTACCATCATGTACCTTCTTAACCATCCTTAAACAGTGATGGGTTGACTCCTTCTGATTCATAATCCCAGACATAATTGTTTTCTGACATAAAGATACAGATTCAATCTTTGTCATATCAAACATTGCCATAGAAAAGACCATGTTCAGACAGCGACTCTTATATATTGCTTACTGTAGGAGTATACACTGAATATTGCCTGAGAAATTTTAATTTGGATTCTGCATGTCACTCTTATAATTTGTGTTGAGAAGAATTTACTACACAGTTGAAGGACAGATCTTGAAGTATTGGATTCCCATATCTATTTCCGGGTCTCATCCCTGAGCTATACGATAACATGGTTTGATAGTGGTGCCCCCCCCCCCCCCGCAGCACCAGGGTGATGTCCACTGTTGTGATGGGCAGCGTGGAAACACTTGTGCCTGTCATCATGAATGGCCAACAGCTCCAGTGATTGGGTAAAAGAAAAGCAGAGGGTTTGTTGCAGCCTGCATGAGGGATAACCCTGTGCCCTCTTCCCTGTTCCCCCAAATAAACCCCTGAGTCAGGAAGTCTGTCTGGCCCACTCACACAGCCTCGAGGGGGACGCATAGGAGGGGAGCTGACAAACAAAGGACCGAAACGCTGACTCAAGTCTGTGCACTCACCCTGGGTCCACGTGTACTAAGCCCTGTGGGGAGAGGGGAAAGTGCTACCATCCTTTCCTGACAGATTCCTTTCACACGTAGAGAAATGAGAGGATGTGGAGCATATGTAGACTTCTGTCCTATGGGCCTGTCACTTAACACAAGGCTGCCTTTGTCTTAGTATGTTGGTAGTGGTGATCAAAAAGGCAAGGTTGTGTGTCCAGTTGTGTGTGGGCAGGAGAGGTCAAGCCCTCAGCATTAATCCATTTCCAGCTCTGTTTGCCTGCCCACATTAAGAATTCCCCATTCAGTTGGATAATGACTCTGATAGTTGCCCACAGGGCTCCATGATCTGTGCATTAGTGTTTAGTTATCGTGTGCAAATTCTTTACCCCTTAGCCTGTTGAATGGATATTATGCTTCATGCCTGTGGGGGCTGAGGGATGCCATCTAAACCTCTTTAGTGTCCCTTGTTGAAAGGTGTCATGCAAATGGAGTCTATTATGATTGTCATTACAGCCACAGTCACTTCTGCATTGTGGCAATGTGAGAGTGTGGTGGAATAAGAAAGGGTGAATTGCAGTAGCTGGTGGCAGGGAATATACGTTGAGGAAATTTATGACCTATTATGTGCAGACGCAGAATAGAGCTTCTGCTACCACGAGCGCACCCTGTCTTTATGTCTTACAATCCAGACAAACAAAGACGGCTCGTGGTCGGCCTCTAAGGCATCGCTGCTCCTCGGCGCTTAGGCTCACCAAGGCCTTCTATTCCACATGAATAACTAATAGCTACCTAATCAGTGGTAGTAGATTGATTTCCCCAAACACTAGTGCTTTATTTTTTCAGAAACACACACACACATAGCACCCCCATCCTTTTTGTCAACGGGAAGGGCCTAGCTTTTTTTTTTTACAGATGGAGATCAGATTACCATTGAGGATAAGACCATTGTCAGGACAGGTGATTTAGCTTTTACCTCATCACCCACAGTCGCATAATAGCTGGACCATTTCACCTTCATCAGGTCACAGTGTCTTTTTAAAAAATCTCCATCGAGTGGTAACTTGGCTGCCGGGAGTTTAAAATTGTTCAGTCAGCCAAAATGGCAACTGTGGGGAGTTAGAAACGAGGAATAATGGGATTGATGAGACTGATGAAACATACTGTGTACTGGCGACAAAATTTATTATGTGCAGAATTAACCTTTGGCTACACTAGACAGGCACAATAAACAGAGTAATCAGGCACATTACGACACAAGGGGAACATACAATAGTGGAGCCCCTAGTGCATTTTTCCACATCACATTTGTGTGCTTCATAGCAGAGTATTAGTCAGTATCATGCAGGATATTGTGCCCCAGTACACTTTTTTAGGATTATGTATTAAATAAGTAAACTCCTCGGACACGTGCAAAACTGCTGTATCAAACTAAAAGTAGCGACAAGGGTTTATCTCCTCTTTGTTTCTGTCGCTGCTTTCTGCATGTGCGTTGTCTTGAATGGAGAGGATTATAGCCTGTAATCGGTTCATGACCCAACACGTGAGAGCCAACTGTAGTGTGCTAAAAATCCCATTATCCCCATACGCTCTATGTGGCCGGGTGAGCGTTGCTGTGTGTGTTTCTGTGGTTGACTTTATGAGTTTGTGATACAGGATAAACTGCTTAACTTGAGTAATGCGGTTGAAGTCACTAAGTCTTTTTTTTTCCAGAGCTACATTTCTTCATGCCGTTAGACCAGTATTTCTCCTTCAGTGTTGACTGTAGTGTGTTTATTGATCTGCATGATCTAAATAATTAATTCTCTCTTTCATCCAAGGAGATTTTTGTACTTATTTATTATTGTAGTTCTATTTATATCCTGTTCTTTAAGGAAATTGCACCTTAAATCTCGTTGAAATTCTATTTGACTCTTTTCTATTAAAAGACATTTCACTCCATCCTCTGCTCCCAGATCTGCTATCATGGTCATCTTGCTGATAGCACAGCTCATTTCAGCTGACTTGGACCCCCTTCAGTTTTTGTTAGGTTGCCTATTAACTTGAATATAGATGAAAGATTAAAAAACACATGTTTGAACTCCTCTCCCCCCGCGTTATGTCTCCTTGGACGGCCCTCTGATTAATCACTCCCAAATGTCCTAAGCAGCCTGCGGGCCTGTTTGTTGTGATAGCTTCTGTGTGGTGAAGAGCAAATAAATAATCACTAGGTGTCTTGCCCTGGCAGCAAGTGATTAATAAAGCAGGGAAGTGGAACAGAAGTATGCTTGCTTTCTTTCCTCTCTGTCTGTCTCTCCCACACTCAACATGCTCTTTAGTTCTGACATGGTGTAATGTATTGATCTAACAGGACATTATTTTTGATTGGTGAGGCATCTCATGTTATTAATAGTCCAGATTTGGCCTCCACTAAGTGCTGCACTGATTTCCAAGATAGGAAATGTCATTCAGTCAGCAATGACATGCCAAGAGTTTTTGTCTGCATGCCCTGTAGCAGCTTTCCTGAGGTTTTCAAGGGAAGACGTGGGTGGGATGGTGGGTGAATCGGAGTTCAACGTGTGTATTGAGAGTGTGAAGTTATTCCAGATACTCTGCAGCCTTGGAGAAGAGCGTAGCAGAATACCTAGAGCAGTGTCTGAGGAGCAGAGTGAAAATGCAGTGCAAAAGATGAAAGCAGCTGTTAATCTTTGTCAGCAGTGCCAGGGGTGGGTAGGCTGCAGTCTGCAGAGCAAAGAGGAACATGTCTTCATTATCATGTGTCACCCATCAGCTGAAAAGGTGAATTTTCTTCCAAGACTTTTTATTTTTGCTGGCTTAACCAATTTTGACGTGATAGCTGTGCAATTTCACATCCAAAGGTGCAGTTTCTGGAAGCCTCTGGTAAACAAGTTAGGGTCAATTGCTAGAGATTTTCTTTTGAGGACCTTTTGACTCCCATTGCAGGTATTTCCAATTCTTTCCTCTGGGGGCCTTAAATTGGCCCCGTTATCTCATTGACTGACAAATGTGTCCTGCAGAGCTAAAACCCTGTGCTTTGTTCACCTCTCCATGGCCTAGTGTTCAAGCTAGTTAAGGACATATTAGCAAGATGTGAGCCTGAATGCCAAGAAGAACAATAAAATGAACAGTAAATAGATTTATAGCCCCTGACTTTTACCCCCAAATTTCCTTCCTTTGCTTGTCTTAAGCTCTCCTTAAGCCCCTAGTTTGGCAAGGGAGCTTTGTGGCCTCTCAGTGTGGGGAATGGGGGAATAGGTTGGGGTGTGACAAGCTGTGGGGTTTGTGGAGACGTAATGCTTAATGGGCAGAGCAGGAAATACAAAAGCAAAAGGTTGGTGTTACAGGAATGAATAAGGGTTTGTCACAAATGCCCGTGGTGTGTTTATGTGCTAAAAATATTCCCTCCTCCATCTTTAAGGGGCTAACCTTGGCATAGACACAGAGCACCTTCTTTACACAGTCCTTTGGGAAGTGAGGGTATGTTGGCAAGAGTGTTTTTCTCTTGATCTGATGTTTAAAGCCACACAAGATGAATCTGCTTAAGATTTTTCCCTTGAAAGTTAACGAAAAAATCAAAGTAAGATGGAGGGACATGTCCCTGTGTTGATATAAGCCAGTTGCTTTCCCTGATCTCCTGTAGCACCAAACCAGGCTTTCTTGAATATTGATGAGTTTTTTTTACTTTTTGGCACCAACTGTTCCATTTATTCTTGGCCGACTGGGGAATCCCATCTTTGGGAATAAAGCAATTCCAAGCTGGCTGTGGCATAGACCCAACGATCATTTTCCCCTGTTTCTTTCTCAGGCAGAAAATGATTTACCTCCTCATAAACAGAGCCTCACTGGCACAGAGCCAGACCCAGTGATCGAAGAGAGGTCTTGGCTGTACACCCTTATGCTCACTCTCTCGTTCTGTCTGTGTCTGTTGCTTTTTCCTCTTACTGTATTTGGAGATTCTTTCTCCTAGTCCATACCAGTGAGCCCTAATTTATTATTTTTTCATCACCATCCTTACCCCTGCACTGCTTTCCTCCCGGTTCCCACTTGCACTCCCTTTCTTTTTCTTTTTTTCAGATGTTTCAAATGATCCCCCGTTATTCAAGCTATTCTCCAGAGGATGCCCTAATCCCTCGTTTTCCACCTCAGTCCACAGACTGTTTCAAAAGGGTTCTGAGGAGGCCGTGGCAGAACGGGTTTACAAACCCGTAGAATTTGGGATTTATTTACGCATGTTTCTCTCTTGCACTCATAGGAGAGCTCTTTTGAATCTGCATTATGACATGAATATGAAAAGTCAGTTGTGAAAGGCACTATTAGTTTTTTGGAGAACATTTTCTTTTATATGACAACACATTGTATTCACAGATGTTACATGAATGCATTTGGCCTTACCTAATTGGCCAGGGATTGGTACAGTGAAGATGTGTGTGCAGCCTTGGGCTGTCAGCAGTCAGCACACAAATGATGCCCCATTTGGTATTCTGTGTCCAAGGCCAGACACTGTCCAGGAACAAAAGGCTTGTTGAACACCTTGTTGGAACAAAGAGCTTTTCTAAAAGGCCTTGGCCCAATGTGTTTGGAATGTGCCGGGCAGGATATTGCTCAGCTAACTGGACATCACATTCATTGCTGTCTGGTTAAGCTGAGATCCGTTTATCTATTTCTGAGGATTTATAGAAAGTCTATAAATCCTAGCCTGGAGGTGTTTGGCCACTTCCTGCAAACTGCTGCTGTGTAAACTACCACAGGAGAGAGGAGCTCTTCCTTCAGACTACTATTAAAACAGCCAAGCAGGAGGAAGCAGTCAGTTGAAAGCTTCAGAGCTTCGGATTGATAAGATTCAACTGACAGCCAGATAAGGCTGTTAGTTCTCTCTTCCATTTTAATGTATCTTGGACTGCCTAAGGAGAGAGGAAACACATTTTTCAAAATGACTGCAAAGATCTGGGTTTTAGTTGATGCTAATCTGAATAAGATAGCCTCACTGCATGGAGGGGATTGCCTGCTTCTGTATCTCCAGGTGGGAGCTTTTTTTAGCAGCTTCTGTGAAACTTGCACATTTTTGTCACAATTAACATTGTTGAACCACATTCCAAGATTAATCGTTGTATTCAGGATGTTGCAGTCTCAGGCCTTAGTTGTTTTGAGTGATTTAGAGTAAGGGAGAGGAAGTGAGAAAAACAAAATTAATGTTTATACCAGTGGTCTCTTAATTGCAGGGGGACCTTAGCAAGGAGACAGGCTCATTACCAGACTAAACCTCAGTGCCACACAGAAGGTTTGGATGCTTAGTCATATTTTTTCTCTCCAAGGTTTGTTAAGTACTTCCAACAGTCTGTTCATCTGTTATTGTCTCAAAGCGACATATTTCCTTTGTTATTTTAAGAGCTCCCTCAGAGTTTAGGGGTAATGCATATATTTATACAGATATGACACTCAAAGCAAAGTCGTCTCTTATCCACTGCGATTCAGCCACTATTGAGTGACTCTGAGAAAAAGCTTTTTATGGTGAGGAAACGTTTGCCTCGTACTTAATGATCAGCATCCTGACCTCGCTAGTAAATCTTGTCTGGGTGGGCCTCCTTGCTGCCAGGGCTGGTTGGCAGAGTATGACATCATCTACTCTTGTCTGTGCACCATATGTATGTGTGTGCACTCACGGGTTGATGTCATGGACTCTTAATCACCACTGAAGCTTAACAGAGGCTGGGTCAGGCTGCGAGTGACCTGGGAACATGGCCATTTAGGCCAGCACAGATATGCAGATTTGCTTTAATCCAATCCCAATTTGGCAAAGAGCAAACCGTGCAGCAATGACTGTTTGCACTGTTGAGTCCGAACATCAGTCTGGTCTGGTCTGCTCTGCTCTTGCCTTAACTAAACTAAGTCTGTTTTTCTCCTGTAGTTGAGCTCAGATGGTAGATTTATGTTATTCCCCCACACCTTTGGGGCGAAGGGCTGTTTGATCATGTCAAGGGCAGCCCATCAATAAGACAGTGTGTACTGATTTTAGCTCAGGGGAGGTTTCCTATTGATTATCTTTTGAGTCAAAAACATAGCACCTCACCTGATAGACCAACACACATCCACCCCAATCAATCATGACCATCTGCTGATCTGGCATTTTGGGCTTGACAGTCTGTCTAGCACACAATATGGCATCATGCATCCATATCCACTTTAAAACATTTAATACATGCCTTTACTCATTTATTGAGTGCAGGACAAATTCTGAAAGTCTCATACAGCAAGTTAGCCTAAATCATTGTGCTGTAGTCATTATTATTGCATAGTTTTGAGGCTGGCTGGAACCCAGTATTCCCATCACCATTCATGAAGAGCTATTCTGGCCAGCTAATCAGCAGCAGTGTGAGCCAGACTCACTGTGGGAGCAGTACAGCAGTCTGATATCAGACCAAGTGATCTGATTCCTGCATGAATGGCCAGAGCAGTCTTATCTTGTCTGCAGAGAAGAAAAAGGAGAATCAAAGAAAGGAAATGTCAAGGATAGTAAATGTGGCCAACATGGTAATTAGCTACAGAAAGGGGTTACCTCAAGATCTGTATAGCTGCATTGTAGAACAGAGACAAATTTGCACAAACAAGCTAATGGGTGTGCCAGCTAATGATTCTCTGGGGCTGAGGAATTTCTCTTGTTAATTTGACAAAGCTTAAAAAGAGGGCTTGAGTGATAACTGACCACAGACAAGAGTGTGGCTTTGAAAGTATCAGACAAACACAGCTTCTCCACTCTCTCTGTTTTACAGTCATTGACCTCCTCTCCTCGTTCCTCACTGTCACTCCCTCCATAGGCGAGGACGGAATCTAGATATCCTTTCTTGAACAAAGGCACCAGGAGACCTTTTATTTCAAATGGTCCTTGATTTTACATCTGTCTTCCTTTGGCTCATTTATATATATTAAAATCATTATCTGTCCCAAAGGTCTGTTCAGAAGGAGACAGTGATGGAGCTGAAAGGCTATCAGGACACTTCCAACTGTGACTGTTCCCACTTATTACATTATCTTGATATATAACACTTGAAACCACACACAAGGCAGCATTGGGAATGAGACTAATGACTGGTTGCACTGTCAAGGTGACCAAGGTCCACATTAGTATTGTCTTCTACTCATTGACTGTTCAGTAATCCTGATTCAAATGGATTCAGTGTTATGAAAGCAAAGCTTCAGAAGACAGTTCTTGCACTTTGAAATAAGCTAACCTCAGGCAAATTAATTTGACACATGGCAGAAAAGCCGAACTTCCTCCTTGTAAAGGTTATGTGATATATCAAACTGCTTCATTACTATACTGCGCTCTCCAAATAGGTAGGCAGCGCAGGATTTTATTTTTCTCTTTTGCCTCAAATTTAATCCAGCAGAGTTCATACAAGGGGCACTGTGTCAGAATGAGAGAGGCAGAGAGGGCTTGGTGTGTGTTTGTGCTGAATGTACTTTCATCTGGCAAGCCTCACACCCACTCTGTCTGCCGATATGTTGTAGTACGCACTCTACAGCCAAAGCAGCAGCCTTTCAAACGGGACTGGCTGGTCGGGGGCTGAGAGAGTTTACTGGTAAATTGGCAGCCCAGGGAATACAGGGCACTCTCACCCCAGCGCTCGCCCACTCAGATGCTTTCATTCCCCTTTTTACCCTTGACCATTGACTGACTGCACTCTCTCTCACTGGCCAGCATAAATCTGCCTTTCTAAGATGTCATCTGTTCATTGTCTGCCCTCTCCCTCTCTCTCCTTTCCTCTCACTCTTTTTTAATCTCTGTCAGCTTTCCTATTGAGTCAGAGCATCGCTCATTCAGGCAATCCATCTTTGTGCTCTTAAGTACTGTATATCCTTCCTTATCTGGGTGTCACGCCTTATGATTAATAACAGTCTCATTCATCTGGTTAATTACATCCTTCAACAAAGGCAAAAAATTACAAATGTGCACAAGTGTACTCTCACTACCCACATAAACACAGAAGCACACATACACACTCACACTCATGCATGCATGCACTGTAGGCATACTAACCAAATCTGTTTGAAGTGTGGGACCCTAAAAGAAGAGAGGGCTCCTGTACACATTAAGTATTCATCTGACGTGCGGTGGGGTGCAAACGCGCGCTCACATGTATGTGTGTGTGTGTGTGTGGGTGTGTGTGTGTGTGTGTGTGTGTGTGTGTGTGTGTGTGTGTGTGTGTGTGTGTGCATGTGTGTGTGTATGTGTGTGTGTGGAGAGTACTCGCAAATTGCGCCGCGAGCAGCCAGCAATCGAGCGCTGACACCTTGTCTGGCAGTCAGAGGGAAAATGGGCTGGGCTGAGAAAAGAAAGAGAGAGGGAGGGAGGGAGGCAGGGATAGAGGAGGGAGTGTGTGTGTGTGGAGAGAGGCAGGGAGAGAGAGCGAGAGAGAGAGAGGGAGAGAGAGACGCAGGACAGCTGCCAGCATTTCTCCGATAGCAGGAGAAGGACAGAGAAGCGGAACAGGAGTAGGAATTCTCCTCATTCTCAGCCACCCAAGGAAATCTCCCAGCCCAGTTTGGCGTGCTGGTTCTCTCCCCCTCCTCCTGCCTTTGAGCTGCAGAGACTCTGGGAAGGACCTGGGCGTCAGGACCTGCAGCCACTTGCAGCAGCCTCACCACGGTGGATTTACTGAATGAGAGAAAACCATGCAGCCTGTGGGATGAATGCAGAATTGGATGGGAAAGTAGTGAAGAACAGCAAAAACAAACTGGAGTGCAAGGTGTTGTTGCGTTTTTGTATCCTTGAACTGAAGTTGAACTTTTGCCGGTGAAGAGGAAGGAAAGAGTTAGAAGGGTTTCAGAAGCGTATGAACAGACAACGTGCTCCTTCTCGTCCTGACATCATTTTTTCCTCTTCCCAAGAAGCTTTGAGGACTGCCTGCACCTTCTCACTGTGAACTTACTGCTTCTCCTGCAGGGTACTCATCCTGTCTGCCCACCTCCAACCTGCCCCACCTGGCACTTGTTCCATTTAGTTACTATGACGCCTACGCCTCCTCCTCCTCCCCCTCCTCCTCATCCTCATCCTCCCTTCACCCCTCCAGCTCCTTACAAACCTCTGTGAAATCAAGTGGAACCTCGATGATTGTGATCAGAGCAAAGAGGACCCCCGTGCCCCAACTAGTGAGCAGCCCCGCCTCGCTCTGTTCCCGGCATATCAAATGTGCAAGTAATGGAGAACACTGACAACACAGACATGGATTGCAAAGTTGAACTCTATCAGTTGTTTTTTTTACTATGAGCATAAACTAGATGATGGATTGGAAAGAGCTGTAAGTATACCATTGCAGCATTTTCTTATGGTGCATGTTTTTGGCATTCAACAGAGTGTGACTATGTGAATATTTCTTACAAACTTAAAACTGAAACTGACTGATTTCAGAGCCTCTGCTATACTAGATGCTTTTTTTCCTCTAGACAAAGTTGTGTAGGAAAACAGCTTCATTAGCATAGGGGTTGGGAATGAACAGGTGGACAAGCTGTTATGGGCAAAGAAATCTGAGCCTCTCCTCACTGCCTATTTTACATTGACTGATCATATAGTTGAGAGAGACAGAGAGAGGAAAAGAGAAGGAGGGAGGGAGAGGTGGAGAGAGAAAATGACAAGCAATTAATTTCCCTTTGTATTTGTGGTTATGGTGAAAAAATAGCAGTATCGTCCCTTTTTTCACTTTTCATCCAAGAACATGTACATCAATTGTCATTGTGCAGCATGAATTAAACCTCAAGGTTACAATCCCAGCTTTGGGTTCGGTACACTCCTCATTGGTCAAGACAATTATAAATCACTATCGTGCTCTTACCAGCCTTTTTTCCCTTCCTGGGGTCTTATGGTGACACCCTGATGCCTGATTTATCTCTTTGCTGAAAGAGGAAAGAGACAGAATGAGGTGAGAGACAGACATGGAGACATGGTACATTTATCTTGAATGAATATTCTGCGGATACCTCTCATAAATGCGCATACATACTCACAAGCCCACATACACACACACATGCAGTCGTGTTCAGCCACGTGCACTCTAGTATAGTTTCCCCTTTCTTTTACTCCGTCTCACATTCATCAGTTCCATCTCTTTTTTTTTTTAAAGTCACACGATCCGGCTCACATGCTATCACACATAGGCAGCTCCCTGGGGAAAACCATCTCCTGTAGCCTTCTTGAATGCAATAATTATTCCATCAGTCGGCAGTGTGTTCTCTGATTGTGCTCTTGGGCTGTCGCTGCAGGGGGCGCACAGTGGAGAGGGGGGTGTTGGGGAGAGGAGGGGGGCCAGTTGTCACTCCAGGATGCAGGGTAAAGGAGATGGGAGGGGGTTGTGTTGCTGGCAGCAGCCCACCCAGTCCTGTCCGGAGGAGCCCAAAGCAGGACTAATGAGCTCAGGCTGGCCTCCTAGGAAACTGCTGCCCACCAAGACACACATGGATCTGCTCTTTACGCTCTCTCTCTCTCTCTCTCTCTCTCTCTCTCTCTCTCTTTTCCCCTTTTTTCATATGCTCTACTTCTTCTACTTCTCCTAAAATCTCTTGCTCGGCAGATTTTTCATCTTTTAATCTCTAACTCCAGTTTTCTTTCATTCTCTGTGTCACTCTTCCCATCCATGTTGACAAGCGTCTCTTTGTCTTCCCTGCATTTCTCTGAAATCTGACTGCTTGAGTGAAAACCATTTGAGTGCATTCGAATTTCCTTGGGGTATTACTTTTCTTCCTGACCTTGAATTTCCAGCTGAGGTGCGGTGTTAGCTGATCCAGGGCGATGCCATACCTGGAACCACTCTAAAAGTCTGGCTAGATTCCCTGCAGGCCAAGCAGAGATATTGGTGCTGCCCTTTGAGTTTAAACAGAATAAAGCACATGGACCTGACTGAGTTGTCTTTGTGAATCTATGTCTCCCCAGCACTGACTCTGGCAGACAAGAGGGCAGGATGACAGTGGATTTTAATCATAGGGCTGTCAAAAACCTGGCTTCTGTTATAGCAGAGAGTACTCTTAGGTACCAACACAGCAGAACTGTTCAGATAGCCATTTGTCTATCTAGATATGACTAAAGTAGAGGAGACAGATAATGTTTAATTACTGCCTTTCATCTACTGGTGCTGACCTGCTTACTCATCGTAAATGAGCCAGGCTGCTAACAAACAGAGCATGCTCCAGCTTTGACTGAAATCACATTGCATATAATCTGTCATAATTGCTTAGTCTTAGTAAAATGGACATGATTTGATCCCAGAGGGCAATATTCCAAACATCCTTGTCATGTCCAGTTGGTTTGTGTTTGATCAAGGTAAATACATGTATTTACTGGTAAACTATTGTCTACTGTATTGCCAACCCATATGGTCCCTGACATCTGGACACCCTGGATTTGTATTTTCTGTGAAAAGAAAGGACATAAGAGAACTCTACCAGCTTTAGATCAAGTGGGAGGTGATATCTTTTTTAGAAGGGTAGTATGAGCTGGGGGTTGGGAGAGAAGCCGTTCTAGAGTGGTGAATGTTTCAGATGTGTTGTCATAGAGTACCTCTCCTGCTGACTTTGTTTACTTTGAGGAACTAAAAGGAGCTTGTTGACCTTTGTGTTACAGCTTCATTGTGTGATTTCTGGCAGCATTCTGGCATCATGCCTTTCTAAGTTTAATTTCAACTTGGGGACATTTTTGTTTTCTTCTTCTAGGGCAGCACAGAAGCTGAACTTGTCCTCCAAGCGGAAGAAGCACCAGCCCTCACTGCTCCACCCACAGGAGCCCTCCATCTACCCCACCAACTTCAGTGGCATCCTGCAGGTCTCACCGCCTCCTGCCCCACCATGCCTACTCCGTGCTGTGTCCAAAGTGAAAGAGAACCCAGGGATGGGAAAGGTGAGAACAGACGCACATCAGCATATACACAAAAGACTAAAAGGTATATATTTGCCAATACAGCTTGAAAGTAAAGGTACAATAAATGTGCACTCTCTGTGGACACCTGTACACAACCACACACAAACCCTTATTTAAAGAGGAGAATGCAGAGTGGCGACACACTAGTCCAGAGGCAGCATGCTGTCTGGTCCACTCCATGCAGAGCAATCAGATAAGCCTGCTGGAATGTCATGAATTCACTCAGTTTGTGAGAGCAGCATTTTTCTCTCTGAATACAGAAAGACAATAAAAACTATAATTCACAAATCTGTGGTCACGTTAACAGCGGGACTTCTAATCCCGTTTTAGGTACAGTGTGTGATGATGAAAGTCAAGCTGGCAGCAATAAGACAGTCATTAAACAAAGCTGTATAAACACGTAGCTCTTCCTTTGTGGTTTATTGGGTATTGTTTGTCGGAGCTGGCGTCCTGTATTTATAAAGCAGAAGAAGTCCCCTAACAAGATTAGATCCCACCTGGATAGGAAGTGCTCGCTTCTGTTGCCAGGTATCCAGACGGTTGAGATTTTGCCACATATTGTAAATTTTCCCATTGACACACGGGCTTCATAAAAAACCTGTGTTATTAACAAGCTTATTCAAGCCCACACCCGAGGTATACTGTGCATCTGTGCAACTGAAGGGGCTGATTTCAAAGAGGGAATCGAGATTTATGACATGTTCCAAGCATATAAGGCCAGATTTTCAGATTTTAATAAAGAAAAAAGCAACCAAGAAAAGCAAAGAAAATACATCACTGTTCTACCTTTGTTTCTCTGTCCATGTCTCTCTTTTGCCTGTGGAATCGGAGTTACAATATTCGGTGGCCTTTTTTTGCCATCATCTGTTTTATATTAATTCACCCTAACGGTCTACTGTATGTGGGTCACTTCCACTTTTGACCTAGACAAGGTTCTTTCAGGCATAGACAGTTGAGTGGATGAAGGAATGCCGAGCTACACTAATGGATTTTGTGGGGGATCAAGGGACAGGGAAACAGGGGCCATTAGCACGGGATTGAAGGTGTGAAAATACTACAGCCAATCCTCTGTGGCCTCCAGTGTCTGATCTCTGCCAACATAAATAAAACTGAGACATTATCTAGCCTGGTAGCCTCTGTCTGGTAGACAGCAGACATATGTGGAAGCCCAGTTTAAATGTCATAGCAAATGTAATTTACTCAACATATGCACATGTCTGTCAGGATAACAGCCCCCCACTGAGTATAAAGAGAGTTTGCACTTGGCCTGCGGTATCCAAGATCAATTCACTCAGTGAAAGAAAGGGATTTCCAATCGTTTTGGAGTACTGGAGTCTGGATCTGTAGCAATATTTATATACTAGTCAGTGGAATAATGGGCCTTTTGTGTAGGCGTGAAGATGGTTGAGACTCCCAGGCTGAGAAAAATAGTATTCTGTCATAAAGGGAAGGGAGTTAGCTATATTTTAAGGTTTTTATTTCAATGCCTGAGAAGCATCACAAGTACTTTTTCAAGAAGCATTGAAATGGCTATGGATTGAGTTTCCTACTGCCTTCTGTAGAATATAGAAAGTGTTTAGTTGATGTAGGGCTAGGTGTAACACTAAACACTCAGGGGGTTGACAGGAACTCCAAAGACTGCTATACATATCCCAAGGGCCGTTTATGTGTCCTGTCAGTCAAAGATATATTTCCACAGTGCCTTTAGAGAAATAGTAGAGGCATGCTGTATTTCTGACCATCAGATTGTAAAGCAATATGGAGTTGTTGGAATTTCAAAAGAGGGTGATTGTAAACAGGGGTGTCATATAGCTGGACATGTACAAGCACAAGTAGGACCACACCCGTGCAAACCACACACAGTGCATCCGTTCAGGGTGGAAAAGGCAGGAAATGTTTTTGCTGTTGTTTGTAAAATATGCCACCATACACAACTGGCAGAATGACTTCACTCTTGTAACCATGGCAATAACATTAGACATGAACAGGCTTGTCAGACCAGTGGTGAATCAATACCCTTAGATAGAAGCTGTCATCCTAGTTAGCGTACCATGCAGGCATGATGATGAACTGTACCGTGACCTGTGGAATGTGTTAAGACTGTAAGCTCACTTTATGAATGTCAAATCTCAGAATGCAACAGGGTGGGTTTCGAGCCTCTTAATGTGGAGCTGCCATTTTACAGGCACAGAGCGCAATAAGGGTAGACAGACAAGAGAAAGAGGAAGAGTGAGTAGGTGGGATAAGAGGGGGGCCATATGCTTGTGCACTCCCGTGCTGGTGAGCTGCTCCTGGTCCAGAAAAACAACCCGCTAGAGGGATAATCTCCCAGCATGGTGCCTCACACACAGTAATCTCTACCATTTTCTGCTATGACTTTCAATACGCACCTTGCTGCCTTCCACTGACACCATTAGGCAATGTGTTGACCCATCAGGTTTGCCAGTCAATGTGAGACTTAGGGTTTCCATGGTAACCTTCGATGTCCATCAACTCTGACACAGTGGACGTGATGCCAATTCACAATGTTCTCAGTCGTTCTAACCTATATTTAGAACACCTACCATACATTTCTTCTCTTTTCCCTGCACTGTAAGTAAAATATGTTAAGCTTAGTTTGTATTTTTTTCCTTCTCTGTGCTGAACCTGAAAAATGTATCCTCATATCCCTCTGCTGGGTCTGTCTGCCCATGTTTTTCATGTTTTATAGTATCTCAGTTTCTAATACACCCTCGCTTTTTTGTCCCTCTGCTTATCTGGTGTACTCTGGGGTTTAGGTGAAAGTGATGATGCGTATCTGTCCATCTCTGGAGGCTGCAGACTCCTCAGAGTCTCAGTCCTTCTTGAAAGTGGACAGCAGGAAGAAGCAGCTGACCCTCTACGACCCCGCATCCAGCCCACACTCGAGTTCGGGACATAGAAGATCTGCTACTGTCGCTGTCCCAAAGATATTCGCCTTTGATGCTGTTTTTACCCAGGATGCCTCACAAGTAAGACCCACTGGAGATGTATACCATAAGTGTGTTTGCGTGTACATAGAGGTTTAGCTTGTCAAGGGCAAAGAAACGTCTTTATGCTGGCAGGGTGTGGCCAGGGGCTTAGAGCAAAAATGCCTGTCTTGGGTCAGGGGGCATTCATACCAGTGTAGGCCTAACAGCTGGGCCTTTTAAGCCCTCTGGGGAATGATTTGAATCCACTCCAGTTATATCTAACCTCTCCTTCCGTAGAACAGCTATATCTAATCTCAGCCCTTTGCAACCCACAGCAGGCATGCCTACTGAGATCAAAGACAAAGGTCAGATACATGTTTACTGTATGGTGACTTGAGAGCAGACCAGTTTTGCTCTCTCCACTGCTTAAAACAAACACCACAGTCTTTTAATGGAATGATTGGATCAATGTCACTCACTACAAAATATCCTAAATACCAATGTTGAAGTATTTTATGCTTTTCCCCTTGGTGAAGTAAACTCTAAATAGCTGTGAGAGCAGAGGAGATTGTCATCACTTGAGAAAGACAGTGTCTCGGTAGTGGAGAGTCCCTTAGATCTTATATCATACCTCCTACTTGGAGCAAGTATTTGCTTAAGTATGCTGCTGATAGCTAAAGCCTAAATGTTGCTGCTAGAGAGCTGAGACCAAGATTGTGCCGCTGGGACAGCACTGCTGGTGGCTAACAGAAACAGCAAGCTGTTCTGCTGTTACAGGCCTTGTTTGCAGTGTGATGTATGGAGAAAGGGCCTCTGCTGCAGAAGCCTTGTCCCAGAGGACCCATGCTGAAACAGATTGCAAAAATAAGCTACACATTGCAGCACACACAAACACATGTAAACACACACATGCAGGAGTGATGAAAAATACTGAAACCATAAATGTGACTTGGTGTAAGCAATGCCAAATAACAATTTAGTTTATAGGATTAATTATGGATTCATTGTTCTCAATTTGCCTTTTTTTATAGTAATTCTTGGATGTGACTGACTTGTAAATTGACTGCAAGAGGGGGTGTCTGCGTGTGTTTTTCACAGGCTGAGGTGTGCTCAGGGACAGTAGCTGAGGTCATCCAGTCTGTGGTGAACGGTGCAGACGGCTGCATCTTCTGCTTCGGTCAAGTCAAGCTCGGTAAGCTCCTCCACTGGCAAGAGATTAGACAGGAACCATTGTTAGCTGAAGAAAACTCTCATTGCCCTTTGTTAGCTACACTTGATGTCCACAATTGGCTTAGCAGTGCACTGGGGTGAGTCAAGGAATGGGAGATTGGAGGAAAGAAATGGGCAGTGTGGGGTGGGGGTGAGGGTCTAAAGTGCTGCATCCAGGCTTCAGGGCTCAGTCTGTAATTAAAATCTTAGTAATTGGCCTGGCCAGTGCTCTTAGGCTTGAAGGGCTTGCTCTCCTCATGCTGCTGTTTCCACCAGCTATAATTCTCCACAGAATGACTTCTTATGGAATGGGTCCTTGGATTAGCGTTTGATTTTTATTTGGCATGGACTTGATATTAATTCCAAACACCCCACCTCAGCTGTTATTAATTTTTTTTGTCAGCAGTTGTTAAACACAATAACCCTCAAGAAAATATCCAATGTCAGTGTATTCCTTTGTCCTGGTTATTCCAGACAGCTTGAAGAAAGAAGTAATTTTAGCTTGAACACATAGTATATGTAACTGGCTTCCAGACACAAGGCAATATTCCATTTCCAACGCCCCCCCCCCCCCCCCCCCCCCCCCCTCCTCTCTCTCTTTCACACATCTCCAGGCAAGACATACACCATGATTGGCAAAGACAGCTCCACTCAGAGCCTAGGCATTGTGCCCTGTGCCATTTCCTGGCTCTTCAAGCTTATCAATGAGCGAAAGGAGAAGACGGGAACGCGCTTCTCTGTCCGTGTGTCTGCGGTGGAAATCTTTGGGAAAGATGAGGAGCTGAAGGACTTGCTGTCTGAGGTGTCAACAGGCAGCTTACAGGAAGGCCAGTCCCCAGGCATCCACCTGAGAGAGGATCCCATCTGTGGCACTCAGGTGAGAAGCCTTCCAACTCTGCACTCTTTCTTTGTTGGCTGATCCTTTCATTCTCTCGGCGGGTTACAAAGTATTAGTCTGTCTGAGTATTGATCTCTTTCTCTCTATGATCTTGCTCATCCTCTCCCAAAGATGTTTGACTTTATATAGTGTGTATGTGCTTTTAAATCTCTCAGGTCTTCCTAGTCAGTCTTGTGCTATCCTGCCTGCCTCTGAAATCCTTGCTTTATATTTCCACCAAAACCATCTGTGGTATTGATGGCTTTCTTCTTACCTTTGTATTGACTCTCTTGTCAGCATCCATCAGCATCTATTACCTGTGCATAAGTGCCAGTCCTCTACAGCACAATAGAAGTATTATTGGGGGATGGTGGAAGGGTTTGAAGGTTTGAAAGCACTCACAGGTGTTGCTGTCAGATGTTGTTTTTTGGAGAACTGTATGGACTCTGACTTCAAAGGCTGTGCAGTTCTGTGAAGCACCTTCTTGCTCTTCCTCTCAGCAGCCACATGTGGGCTCCCTTCATATTGCCCCCTACCTTCTTTCTCTCTATCACCTCCTGCTTTCCCCTCCCCTTTTTCTGTATCCCACCACCACATCATCATCACATCCATGGTAAGGGAAGTGCTGCTGCCTCCTGCTCCACCGTTACCTCTCCTAATCCTCCTCCCCTCTGTGTGCATATCTGCTGTTTTAATTGCCCCTGAGACCTAATCTAATGGTTAAGAAATGTGTGCCAGGGTCCAATTAACTAGCTCCCCTCTCTTCCCCGGTATATTTTTCAGATCTGTCCTCCTTCTCAAGCACTATGTGGTCTCTTTTGCTCACCCTAACCCTGTTCTCTGCCCCCCACCTCGTAGCTTCAGAATCAGAGTGAGCTCCGTGCCCCAACGGCTGAGAAAGCGGCTTTCTTCCTGGATGCAGCCATATCTGCACGCAGCACCAGTAAGCCCAATGCAGATGAGGAAGAGCGACGTAACTCCCACATGCTGTTCACGCTGCACATCTACCAGTACCGCATGGAGAAGAGCGGCAAGGGAGGAAGTTAGTAATATTAGATTTCTACACCTAAAACTCTATGACAGTGTTTGTGACATGTTGTCGTCACCCATTTATGCACTAAATTAGTATGGCTGTTGGTCAATATCACTGCACTTTCACATGTATTCTCTCCAGTGTATCTGTGTGCAACCACATCAGTAAATGATGTCCATACTTTCTCTACTTTCTCTAAATACTAGTCTCTAGATAATATAACTGTTGTGTCTCTTTAAACATTCCTTTTCCTACTTATGTATGCAGAGGTGACCTACCTGTCACACTGAATAATCACAAGTTGTTTTTTTAGGCTAGATAGGAAATTGCACTATAAGGTATGAATGGAACATCAGACAAGTCACTTATTTGCAATGTTTATGGATGAATTGGTTCTGGCCTCAGCAAGAGATACATTTGTTTGTGTGCATGTGTTGTGCTTGGGGCAAGTGCGAATGAAGATTTGAAGTCTTACTGACAAGAGTTTAATGTTTTGCTGCTGCTCCTGCAATTACACCCACCCACAAAACAATGTCTAGCCCCGTGTTTTTTTTTTTTACAATGACAGACAATTCTTTCTTGCTGGATTTTAAATTATTAAAAGTGGACTGAATATGTGTCTTTGAATGTCAGTGGAATTTTTTCATTTTTATGTGTCTGTCCAATGGAGTCTCCTGCTTACTATGACTTGCACATCTGGTGGGAGTTAACCAGTCTGGGCACAATTTGAATCACCTCAGTGTGGGAATCTGGGCTTAGCTTTGCCACTCCTGTCATCATGGCATTGTGTGTGAGCTGACTTCAGAGAGGGAGTGTCTGCGCTGTGCTTACCTGGTTCTTCTTCTATCATTGACACAGTGTCAGGCGGACGGAGCAGGCTGCACCTCATTGACCTGGGGAGCTGTGAAAAAGTCCTGAGTAAAAGCAGAGATGGAGGAGGAGGCTTGTGTCTTTCTCTAAACGCACTGGGAAATGTCATTATGGCTTTAGCAAATGGAGCAAAACATGTACCTTACAGGTAAGGCAACAACTGTTAATTTTACAGTCTCTTTCACTTTCTCTTTGTTTTACCATCTACTGTATGAAGTGGTATCTGTACATAATTGTTTCAGGCAAGTCTCTGCATGCGTTGTCAGCTGTACAGGTTTGCTGTGTGTCAATTTAGTTTGTTTAGTTAGCCAGATATAATAGCTTTCATTGGTGTTGCACAAGATTATGTTATACTAAGTCAGGTATGAAACGAATAATGAATCATCATATGGGAGTATTTTTCACTTCAGAGAAATTGAGAGCCTACTAAACCTATGCCTAAACTAACTAGCCTATGTAAACTACTTTTACCTTTTGCTAATAACAATGTAAACCCAATAGGGACAGCAAACTGACAATGTTGTTGAGGGAGTCCCTTGGAAACATCAACTGCAGAACCACCATGATCGCCCATATCTCCGATTCTCCTGCCAACTATGCTGACTCACTCACCACTATCCAGCTGGCATCCCGCATCCACCGCATGAGGAAAAAGAAAACTAAGGTATACTGATAAACTGATACATTTGGATGAACGGTACTGAATGGATATACTGTATGAAATTCCAGTCAGTAGTAAAGGCACATTTTTACAATAACAAAATACGCACTTAGCAACTTAAATTATGATACTTCTAAATGATGACTCCTACAATAATTGGGCTTCATTTGATGTTATCAATTGTATAAAACTGATGAATGTAAAGTAATTGTTATTTAACATTATATTGAAGGTTTGCTATAACAGCAATTACATTCCTAATGTGCATGTGCATGTTTAATTATATTCATCATATTACATGCCATGACTTAAGTCCTTAAATTTGTCTTCCTCCTGTAATTTTGGAGCAATTAAGTAAATTAATGTGTGAATGCCTCTGCAAATGAAAGATTATTAGTGCAGTAACTCAGAGCTAGTTTTTCTCTGCTCCTCAACAGATAATCATGTAATCAATACCACTGCCTAAGGAACTGTGTAATGCATTCCCTCAGATTAGGGAAATATATGCTCCAGATAATTAGATGGAATGACAGCATGTATTTCTTTGGTATTGGTTTCAGGCATGATTATAATGCAGTCCACATACAGCAATTCATATTATTGACATTAATTTCTGTGTGACTATTGATGTGCACTTTTAACCTTTAGATAAATATTGACTTAATTTCATAGGAATTAATATTTGCCCCAAGATTGATTTCAGTCTGGAATTGTCATGAAATTAATGTGCTATAAATTAGGACAGTTAAATGGTTCTGGAGAAAGACAAGATTGTTACATTAACATTATAAGAAGACAGAATCATATTACTGTCATCACTTAATGAGATCATTTTTAATTTTTAAATCCCAAAAGACTCATGGATCTTTTGCCTGAACTCTACTTTGCAGTATGCATCCAGTTCATCTGGAGGGGAAAGTTCCTGTGAGGAAGGGAGGATCCGTCGGCCGCCCCACCTAAGGCCCTTCCACCCTCGGACAGTAGCCCTGGACCCAGACCTGCCCTCCCTACTCAGTGACCCAGACTACTCCTCCAGTAGTGAGCAGTCTTGTGATACTGTCATTTACGTGGGCCCTGGGGGAGCTGCAATCTCAGACAGAGAGCTTAGTGACAATGAAGGCCCACCTGCCTTTGTTCCAATCATCCCCTCCCTGAACAGGAAGAGGTCTACAAAAGAGGGCCCTCTGGACAGAGACCAGTTCTTTAAATGCAACACTTTTGCTGAGCTGCAGGAGAGGCTGGAGTGTATAGATGGCAGTGAAGAACCTACTGCCTTTGTTGGTGAGGGCAAGCGAAGCCAGGTTAGCCCCAAGATGGACAAATCTAAGGAGAGCCAAGGCTCTGTTTCACCAAAGACTGTAGAGAAATGTTCTTATACCCAGGAGGGCAACTCACCAAACCAATCTCCTAAATCTGTAGCTGCACATCCAACCTGCAGTCCCAACACTAAATCTAAACCAGAGAATGCCAAGAGGCAATGCATACCTACAGAAAGGGCACCATCAGAGAGTATTCAAAATGTTTGCCGAACCAGTGCTGATGGTGAGAAGGACTTGATTTCAGAAAGCAGAGCTAGTACACCTAAACTGGCAACAGCTGCAGCACCTAATTCTGAACCTGTGGTGAGGGAGAAGGTCTACTTAAACAAGAAAGCCTTGCCGAAGCCAGCCCCACCTCCTTCACAGCAGAAGAACTCCAGCAAGGAAAATACAGACAAAGAGGAAAGATCCAGCACCAGAATGCCTCCTGTGGGAATGAGCCACCAAGCTGTGAAAAGACGAGATCTTTGCACTTCCCCTATGCTCCGAGCTCCAGTGGAGGTGTGCCATATGCACTCCAGCTTGAGGGAAAGATGTCTGGATCGGGACATCCTTAGAGCTACTGTCACCTTGCAACAGCCTGTAGAGCTGAATGGAGAGGATGAGCTGGTGTTCACTGTGGTGGAAGAGCTGTCTATAGGCAGTATTGTTGATCAGGGTCGGCCATCCAGCATTATCAGCTTTAACAGTGACTGTTCCCTTCAGGCCCTGGCCTCTGGTTCCCGACCTGTCAGCATCATCAGTAGCATCAATGATGAATTTGACGCCTACACATCAGCTGTAGGAGGATCGGCGTTGAACATTGCGGCCACACCACTCCAGGAGGGAACAAATGAGTGTATAGATAGCAGGGGTTCATCTATAAGCTCTTGGCTTAGTGAGGTTAGTGTTTGCACCTTGGAGAGTGAAGGAGCCCATTCTACAGATGTCTTCCTTCCACAGGTCAAACACATGGGACCAGACGCCACCTTTTACTTTGATTCCCTAGATATGTTCCATTGCATTTCTTCTCCTAGAGATGCCAAGAACTCCTTAAATGACAGTGGATTTAGTTTTTCTGAACTAGACAGTGACAGTGCTGCCTCAAGTAAACTATCCCTGACAAAGTACCCCCCATCTCCAGAATCAGCCAAAGGCTCCCTCAGATTCACCTCTAAAATAACTAAAGCTCACTCACTCAGCTCCTCCCAAATTCCACAGGGCCCCTCCATAGTCCACTCCAGCCTTCCCAGGAAGATCAAACCTACCTCATCCATCTCTCATATTAGTAGCAGTAACAGCAACAACAGTAGAGAGCTACCAAGGCAAGAGGCTAAGCAGGAGGATCCTTGGCAGCGCTTGGACAACCACTCAGAACCTCAGTATTCTGACTCCAGCAACACCAGCAAGTTTCTCAGAAATCCCCCCAGTGGCATCCCTTCAAGCAAAACGTCCAACAACAGCAACAGTGTACCTCGCCCACCCAAGGTGCAGGGGTCTACCTCATCCCAAAGGGTGGTCGATGGCTGTGAGAAGTCAGCCTGTAAGAAATCCGATCCACCTAGCAAAATGCCTCAGCTGAGACGCGGTGCCACCACCCTGGGAACAGTACCTGTTATCCATTCCTCCACAGACTACAAGGGAACCCAAGACATTATTGCATCTACCACAAGCCTTAAATTCTCCTCTCTGGGGAAAAACAACAAGGCTAACTCACAGAAATCAAGCAATCTCCCTAAACCTGGTTGCACCTCACCTCCTCCCCCACCAGTGAGAAAGTCCAGTCTTGACCATAAAACTAAGACCCTGCTGCCCCAAAGTGCCTTAAAGTCAGCATATGGGGAGGCAGGGAGGGCCTTTGGAGCAAGGGCAACTGTATCAGAGGATGAGCTTGAGGTACGTCATAGGGCAGACTCCTACAGTTTCAAAAATTCCAGCATCAAATCCGACCTCAACACAGCCAAAGTTACCTCGAGTCTGAAGGCCAGAGGGCCTAGAGGTGAAACTGGGCAGCATTATGGCAGCCAAATGTCCCTGGAGAGATATGAAAGCTTGTCTTTATCAGGTTCCAGGGCTGTGCTTAGTAGGGAGAATAGTGGAGCAAGTTTGGGGAGCAGCAATGGCAAATCCAGCAAATCCATACCGAGATTTGGTATTCCTAATTCATCCAGCTCTCCTATTGCTACCTGTCCATCATCCCCAAGTGCAGGAAATATAACCAAACCTGGTCAAGTAAAAGCTTCTGTAAATCCCAGAGCATTAGGAGCAGTCAGTGGTAGTGGTAGTAAGGCACGCTCACTGTCAGCCAACAGCTCCAAGGGTCTAAGCTCCTCCACCAAATCACTGGCCACTGCTGTGACCAGAAATACCAATGCCAATCTTCCTCCATCAGGAAGGACATCAGCTCCTCGGTCCACTGCTGCTGTCAACAACAAGCCTGGGAGAGGAACTATCATGGGTACAAAGCAGGCCATGAGGGCTGCCAACAGCCGTGTGAGTGAACTGGCAACAGGCAACATATCAGGCAAACACATGAGAGGTTCTGGAGATTCAGACAGTGGGAATGACAGTGGGGTTAATGTGAGTGATGACAAATCTCCCGTAGCCATGCTGCCCTCTCCATACAGCAAAATTACAGCACCCAGGCGGCCTCAACGCTACAGCAGTGGCCACGGCAGTGACAATAGTAGTGTGTTGAGTGGGGAGCTGCCTCCAGCTATGGGCCGCACAGCTCTTTTCTACCACAGTGGTGGCAGCAGCGGATATGAGAGTATGATCCGTGACAGTGAAGCCACAGGCAGCGCTTCCTCTGCCCATGACTCGATGAGTGAGAGCGGCATGTCAACTTCAGGGAGAACAAGGAGCTCCAAGTATCCCAAGAAGAGAGCAAACGGTGAGAAACTCATTTGTGTTTTGGTGTTTTACACATAAAAGAATAGGTAATATTCGCAAATATTATGGATATATCATACTATGCGTATGATATAGCATCTATCAAACAGTGCCTGCCCATGGAAATTCACACATTGAAATAGCATCCAGAAATGAATGCTCTCTCTGAGGAAATTAACCATACAGGATTCCCAACTTTATGAATCCATTCTTATTATATTCACAAATTGGTATTTCATTGGATTTTCTGTCCCCCTGAATCAGAAGCATACATTATTCATACATATATGGGAAAATGATAATGAATGTTTCAAACAAGATGACTTAACTAATTGAATATGAGTGATAGTGACCTGGTTCAGGTTTTGGTAGCGCTGCACATATAAACATTTGAATTTATGTGTATCTCAGACCAACTATTTGAATTTATTTGAGCTGTGGATATAGGTCTAGAGAATAGTAACTCATGAAACCCTTATAAATATGCAATCACCACATCTCGGCTGGCCTGTGTAAAGTCCCACATCACTTTACATTTCAGAGTGAGACTCATACATATTTACTCACAGATCCTAGCAAATACTATTATATGTCACTAATGTAACTGGTGTCTGTCTGACCGTGTGCATAACCTTGTAGGCTTCCAGAGAAGACGGCTTATCCCGGCACCACTACCAGACACCTCTTCCCTGGGGAAGAAGGTGGGCACAGCAGGCCAGTGGGTGGATTTGCCACCTATGTCTGGACCACTGAAGGAGCCTTTTGAGATAAAGGTGTATGAGATCGATGATGTGGAACGGCTTCAGAGGCGGCGTCAGGAAGAAACCACAGAGGTGAGCAGAGGGTCACTACTGATGTGTTCTGCATGGTGGTTCATCTTGCTGAACTTTGGATCATGTATTGTCTGGGTCAAGGACTTAGTCTATGAATCAAATGTGCTAAGCCTTAGCAATATTTTGCATATGTGACATTGACCCTATACATTCTCAAGATGTGCCACATTGACTTGGTTTGTGGGAATGTCTTTGCTCACTTCTTCCCAGTTTCTTTTTAAAGAACAAGACAGGAATAATATGTCTCAGACATCTGACCTTCAGTCAGCTCAGTGGCAAATCCTGGAGTTAAAATGTCTGTGCCGAGGTTCCCAGAGCTTGGTATTTTGGCAGGGCTCCTCAGAAATGTCAAGAGTTCAGCAGGCAATTATTAACGAGGGTTAATTGGTTTGGATTTGAGTGATGACTCAACTTACACTGAAGATGGTTGGTGGTGGTGTGGGGGGAGTAAGAATGAAAAAGAAGATGTTATGAGGAGATTGGTTAGGGAATTTGTGATGAATGAAAGGAAGCCCAACACCATCCCAAATCAGCTCTATGCTAGGACTCATCACTGGCTGCCTGATTGCTTTTTATAGCTGACTTATCTTCTGTGGTTCGTTAACTGCTTCCACAAGTTCAGCACAGCCAGACAGGGATTTGTTAAAAGAAGATATTAAATCAGCTAGATGGTTTGATTTCTACTTTCTATGGGGATCTTTAATTTTTTATTGCCAGCCATCACTGCCAGAATGGCAAGTAATTAACTGCTTTTCCTTCTTTTTTTTTTACCATTTTGAAATTAGTAGTGGAATCTTGTGCATTTACATCAATATTGAGTCTACTATGTGTATAGTAACTCACTGTTAGTATGTATGGGTGTCTTGTTAAATATTCTAATTAGGTTTTGTGTTTTTCCCAAATCTTTCCTTCAGCAACCATTCCAGGATGTTGACAAGGTGAGTCACAAGGTGGTCACAACTTGTTGTTTTTAGTGATTTTAATTTGATTGTACATGGACACTGTATTCAATTATCTGTCTTTTTTCACAGGGCCTGCTATATTTTAACAGTAAGCTGAAGATGTTGGAAAGAAGGCAACAGCAAGTGAGGGAACTTAGGGCAAAGCATGAGGTGTTGTTGGAGGAGCTGGAAGACACCAAAACCCGGCTGATGATGGATCCAAGCAAGTGGACAGGAGAGTGTAAGCAACTTTTAATATCATGTGCAATTGTCTAAGAGGTTCTTAAGTGACAAACTATCTAACCAAACAATAATATCTTGTTTTCTACAGTTGATGTGGACCAGAATTTGGATAAAGAGTCTCCAGAATACCTGGAAGCCTTGGCACAGGTCACAGAGGAGCTGGAGTTTTGTGTCAACCTATGCAAGTCCCGTGTCATGATGGTGACGTGCTTTGACATCAGCATGACAACACCCAGCATGCAAGAGGGACTGCGTGAAGTCGAAGTCTGAGGACAAAAGAAAGTTGACGTGGAGAAATGAGGAAGTGAGAAGACGAAGGATGATGAAATGTAGCAGCCAGTTTATAGATATTACTGGAATGAAGAACAACAAGAGACAGAGATGAGCTGAGAGTGGATCTTTGCATGAAAACAGAGGAAATCTTAACCACTTAGCTACAGTGCCTCGTTATCCAGGACATGTTTTAGTGGCAGAGAAATGAAACGTGAGCACAAATGCTGTTACATAGATGTTACAGCAGTGGCCATCACTTACTCAAGAGTCAATGAACAACACCTGGAAGTGCCTTTTTTTATTGTTTTGAGTTATTATTTTTCATATGGTGTTGGTATCTTAAGCATACCTAACCAAACCCTGAACATATTGCTTTTAAGAAAAATATTTTATATTACATTGTAAAGTGTATTTATATGATTATGTGGTGTGTACAAATATCCTTTCAAGGGAAAAAATAAAGAGAAAAAAAGAAAAAGCAATAAGCTAATGTTATTGCGCTCCCAGACTTTGCCTTTTCTCTGTTTCAAACCTCAGTCACAGCATTTTATCCATGTTCATTCAGCCTCTTGCGCCTTATGTTAACTCTCTGGTTCTGTAGTTGTCTAGATTTTCAAACTGGACTATGTTATCTCATCAAGGACTGTATTTGCTGTTGTCACTCTTCGCCTGCCAGCTGGCCTGTGAAAGCTAGCAAGGTTGAGTGAATGTTTTTCCCTCCAGTTGCCTTGATCAAAATGGGTCTCAGTGGATGCACTAAGGTAGAGCAGCAGTTATGTTCGGGGACGGAGAGCTTATTCAAGTTGTGCTTGCCCATGTTTATCTCACTGAAAATGAGAGATTAAGCCAAACATATCAATCAGAGGGCCACTGTGATGGATAGTGAGTGATTATTCTTGATTCAGCCATTCTTTCTGGTGCTTCAGTATGTGGCCATGCAACACTGAGAGGCATAACCGTCCCTACACAAGCTTACGTGGATGGCATGATGAAGGGTTTCATTGATAGCAGTGCTCATCAGTGATTCCAATTTCTCTCTAAGTGGGCTTGGACTGGTGGCTATCTTAACACTGTAAAACAAAAGGGCACAGATGAGATACTGCAAGGCTACTTTTTTCAAGTGCTACCAAGCCTCAGCTCTATGCATTCCAATACAATTTACTGCAACTACTGCAAGAACCTCAATACTGACTTAAGGGCAGCAACGCAGTTTGACCTCTTTTGTCCCCTACTCCTTTTTTTCATATAGGCAAATTATCAGTCGGTCCAGTGTCAAGGACTCCCAAATTGTTGGTTTCCTGTGAAATGATGCAGCAAATAAGAGCAAATGATTGTGACATTATTTAGCAAATTCAATCATGATACCAGCTCTTTGTAGCTGCCAGAATGTGCTTGTTGGGAATCAAATGGCTGACAGAGAGAACAAAGATGATCAGTGAAAATGATAGAGAAAAACAAACTGGCTTTGTTATATTTTGGTGTGTTTGATTTCTATATCTATGACAAATATGAATTTGTTTACTTTCTTTTACAAAGATGTACTCTCTCAGGCCCTCTCTGAAGATGCTGCATGAGATTTTTTAATCATTTTTAAGAATGATTTCTACTCCATTTTTACCATTCAAATTTTTTACAATAACTTCAGTTTTCACTAATGTGGGGTTAGGCTCATAAATTAAATAACTATTACCAAACCAAGACCTTTTTCCAATAAATTATTATATGTAAGGTCATATTTCATATCAAAACCCATATTTTCGAATATCTTTGTTTTTGTATAGGATTTTCAAACCCTGTGTATAAATGTATGATATGGCAGCTTGTGTTTTACTTTTACAGTACCTGTGAATAAAATGTTTCTTCTTACTGCTGATTCAGCATTGAGTTTTTCCCCTGTTCACATATTCTATAATCAGGGAATATTTTTTATTATATATTATATTTTTTCCCCCATGCCATGGCAAAGTGGATAAAGCTGAATGAAATATTTGCATACATACACACTTCAGATAAGTCTATTTAAAATAGCTGGATTGGTGTTTAAAACAAAAATGATAAATCACTCTTAAATAAGGGCTACTTATCCAGCAAACCACATGTCCCTTGTGTTTGCTCATTAATGAAATGCTAACTAATACACAGTATGAGACACTGAAATAACTGTAGCTTACTGTACTTACCTTTGCACACTTCATTTTTTAGTTGTTGGTACTGTAAGTTTTAGTCTAATTTGAAAAAGGTGAAAACATCAAGACCTTATGATTGAATCTAAAGTCACTATGATACTATGATAAGTATATGGATATCTTCCCAATATTAAGAGCCGACACGCTAAATTTGGAGATCAACGAAGGAGTTTCCACTTAGTTTTTCTTGGCATGATTGAAGGCTACTTCCTTTCAGGACCCTGCCAGCGTTCTTTTTACAGTCTATGGTCTAACCGCTTCATTGACTATGCTGTACCTGGACACACGTTGCCAAGGTTAGCAGGACCTTTCTTTGGCATTTATTCACATAGTGTCCTGAGTATTAGCCGGAGTTACTGAAATATAATATCTGGGAAGATATTGCTCTCAGAGTTTTTACAATGTATTTCACTGTTGTAGGCACTAAGTCGCCACTCAATTCTCCTCCATGTTGCTATGACGGCAAAACTAGAATGGATTACTCAAAGCAAGCAAGCAAACAAACAAACAAACAAACAAACAAAAACAACTACCTACAGCAGCTAGATGCCACAAGAGGTAAGTCAGAAAAGGATTTGCTGCAATTTTTTTTAACACAGTTTACCACTACATTGAGCTTGGAGCTGCTCTCATTTGTAGCTTAGCTCTGCCCAACTTCAAACCTGAGTGGTGGCCTAATCAGCCAGGATAATTGAAAACACCTGCGTGTGTTAAGTGTGTGTCTGAGCTTTTAAATAATTCAATTAAGTCGAGCTCTTCTCCAAGGAGGTAAACTAGGGTTTGTCCAGCACAAATTGAGTGTCACATGAGCTTCACTACAATTGCACCATGCACATGTCATATCATGTTGTTGTGAAAAGGTTGCTCCTCTCCCTTTTTATTAAGCACTGGTTTCCAACATTACCAGTGTGTGTGGGTGTGTGTGTGTTTGTGTTTGTGTGTGTGTTAAATCATTCATTTCAATCCATTGAG
Source organism: Scomber japonicus (assembly GCF_027409825.1). Classification (NCBI taxonomy): domain Eukaryota; kingdom Metazoa; phylum Chordata; class Actinopteri; order Scombriformes; family Scombridae; genus Scomber; species Scomber japonicus. Next base: position 17,266,973 of record NC_070593.1, on the reverse strand, counting down.
TTTATCTTATCATGGTAGACAATGAATGAGATTTTTCATAATTCAGTTGTATGGGTTTAAGGACTTGTTGCTGTGATAGTTCCAAATTAATTTTAAAATAGCTTTAAAAAAAATAAAAAAAATAAGACTTGTGTTTTACTGTTAGCTTTATAATCTTGATAACCAGGATACCCACTTACCGAGAACATGGCCCTGCTGTGAAGTGTTTCTTTTTTGAGAGTGTTTTGTGATGGTTTTCCAGGTTGTCTGATAAATCAGTGATAGTGACCTATTAGGTGCACTAAGCAGTAAGCCACTGTCAGTTTGAGGTAGGAAGGATAAAATAGTTCTCTAGTAAATGACTTTGTGTCTGTGCGTGTGTGCTCATAGGAAACTGTGATTGTTGATGTTATTCTACTTGCTTTGAAAGCTTTGTATCAATCTAGCTCACACTGTCTAACCCGAGATGGAAAACAGTTAGGTGAGGCTGTGAAGGTAAAAGCCATTTAACAATCAATTGCAGTGAGCAAGGGAAGAGAGAATAGCAGCTTGCTGTGAGGCTGCAGATTTCATTTAGTTTTTATTCTACATTAATTATCTGTTGAATTTCCTTGGATTAATTTTTCGCTTCTGTTTCATTAATAGCTTTCCTATGCCATGCAACACCTTCTTCCCTTTATCGGAGGTGGCAAAGTTACAGTTAACATGACATCATTTTATTTCTTGGCCTAAATATATACTGAACAGTTGTTTTAAAATCTCAAATCAAGTGGTTATTGTCCACTTGGATACAGTGAGAAATGAGAGAAATTATTTGAAACCATGGCTGGTATAGATTTGAGGGTTGTTGTTTTTTTTAAGGAAACCCATAAATGATCTCCCAACAAATGTATATGTTGTGAATAAATGTTGCATCTTTTTGATCTTTTTGCAACATGTTGAGTGAAGATCACGAGCTCCCTGTGAGCATTGTCTCACATGAATGAACTGGCATCTGCAGAAGCAAATTGGAGAAATTGTTGAAATATTGATTTTTTAAAAAATAGAAAATATAAAAGAGCTGGTGCAGGTCCAGAGTGATTAATTACTCCTTGAATCAGGAAGGCCCTTTGCTCAGTGTGATACAAGACATCCTGTCGAGTTATATAGTGTAGATGTGTGGATGTGTTCAGCTTGAAAGTGCATCATGCTGGGCAATAATATCTCATCTCCTCCCTTTTAATTCTGTTTTGATCAAAAGCATAAGAGGTTAATTTGGCTGACTGACAAGAGCAGCCGGTCATCTCGTTTCAAATAAAATTTGTTGGTGATTTGTCTTTTTTTCTTTCAGGCTCACTAGTTTGTGTTGTTCTTTAACACAGCAAAGACTATTATTAGGCAGAATTCACCTACATAGGAAATCAAATTAATGACTAACCAGAAGAATGTGGAGAATGTAATAATTTTTATATCAATATTCAGTAATTCCTCAGCCTGCAGTGATTTGGCAGACAGTAAAAGCCTTAAACCTGGGAGTGATTTGTCAGGCAGCTCAGGTTGTACCTCGTTGCTCTTAGGAAGTCGGTGTCTGAGTGAAAACAGTTGGCTAGGTCTGCTGCAGATGCCTGATGGCTGCTGAGTCTGCTGAGCACAGGGAGCCCCATGCATCCGAGCCCTCTTTGCCTCAGGGCTCTCATCATTAGCAGGGAGTTGTGGGGTGTTGTATGGGAATAGAAATGAGTTCACTGAAAAGTCAGGGGTTTCCCCCTCCTCCCCTTAACCCAAACCCAGCTCTGACCCTGAGTTGGAACTATCCTCTCAGTCCTCTGTTGGATAGTTTTTACTCAAAAGAAATCCCAATCCACTTAAATTCTCGGTCCATTTGATATCTTCCCCTTTTTTCATGTCTTAAGTCTTTGTTTCCATTATCATCTTGTTACATTCCAGTGTGTGCACTGTTCAAAGTGGTTTCTCCTGTCAAACTGGCTCAGAGCTCTATCTCTTTGCCTCTTTGTCACTTAAAAGATGTCTAAATCCTACAAATGCCAATTCAAATCTCTCAGAAAAAAATGTGTATAAAATTGTTCAATTCCTTTGGTATTTTGTCATGTCACAATTTAATAATTTTAGATGACCTCAACCCTTATAGTAAGACTTAATGTCAATTGTTTGTTCAGATATATAAAAGGAAACGCGCCCCCCCTCACCCGCCCCTGTTAGGCTGCCTGCATCTGCCCTTGGCATTGTGAGTGGTAGTGGTTGCTCAGTTTTGGATTTACAGCTCTGCAGTCCCACAGATTGGTCTGTCTAAACCAAGCCTGCTCTTTGAAGAAGACCCATAAACCTGACCAAATGCTGCCACTTATTCTCAGTAATTAAAACAAGCTGGCGTGGAGAAATAGTCCTTAAATTATCAGAGGCTAGGCAAGATGTAAACCTCACACACAGCCTTCATGCTTCAGGGGGGTCGTAACTATTGACATCCCCTAAACACATTGCATGTGTGAGGAGTTTTGCACCAAGACAGAAACCTTTTTTAAGAAGTATAGTCCTGAAGGCTTTCTCCACGCCATATGTAGTGTAAATTCAGGGTGGGCTGCCATACAAATCCAACAACAAGCCACTAGGTTTAGATAACGCTACAGGCAGTAAATCAAACCAAAGCAATCCATAATGTGAACGTGAATTAATTAGCCTTTTAGAGACAAGTTAAAATGATCTATCACTGAAGATTTAACCTTGTTTACTGTGTGTAATTTAGCAAGTGTCAAGGGCAAGAGAGGCTAGGGAACTATAGTCAGCCTTGCCAATATGAGTTGTAATGATGTACATGATATAGGGCTTATAAATAACCATATTGGTACATATTGTAATGTGAATCATCTCCCTTGTATTATTATTGCTAAACTCCAATAGTCCTCCTGAGCCAGCCTATGTGGTTTGGACAGTAATGAGAAGCGGGATATGGGTCATGAGTTCAAATAGCCTGTTGTGTGTTGACCTGCGAGCTGGCAAGGTAATGAGTATCTAGATGATGAGGATGCATGTGTAGCTCACTCACACTCACACCCGCACACTCACACATGCACAGTTGTCTCTGATGCTGCCTGACAGTGAGCTGGCAGGGTTGTCCTATTTTATTATGCATCTGAAGCTGGCAGTGAAAGAATAACTCACAGGAGAAGTGGATGATTTTATTATTTGGGCCAAGATGAAGCGTTACACTTTTTTTATGCTTATGTCATTTTCTCCACTGTTGTGATTCAAAATGCTAGTTATTCATGCAGCAGTCAGTGGTTTGGTGATAACATGATGTACTGACCTTGTCAAGGAATGATGAGCAGAATTACTTTCTCCACCTCATGCACTGACCTTGTTTTATCTGTACTCTTGTAGTCCCTCGGTCCAGATTCCTTGTAGATAACACTGATTTACATAAAGGCTTTGTTTAGAAAGTCTGTTGTAAAATGCTTTTAGAATACTGATGTGAGGAGTTAATGCACAATGAATATTCATTATTTTTAAAAAAAAGCGTATATACAATTGAGCAAAAAAAAAAGAAAAAAAGAAATAGAGTGAAGTTCTTGATAACGTCAATTGTTGTGTAGGTTCCAGTACTATGGTCAGGTTAATTACTTGACTGTGTTTTTTTGTAAAGGTTTCAGCTCTTTTTAAAGATCTACAAATTGCACTCATGAGATCATTGGCCATAAAAAAAATGAATTATTCCCATAGAAGAAGCTAAATAATTTAATTCCAGAAAAAGTGCTCACTGAGATATTGCTGTTAATTGCACAGTGAAACTGAATAGCTAGCAATTCCATCAGGTTGTGCTCTCTTAACAGATGGGCAGGCGTGATGAAAAAGACCCTTTTAATTAGTCTGTCTGAAGAGGTTTCTTCATAACCAGCAGCCCCCTCTACATTTAAGTTTCAGTGGCCACCAGGCAGGCTCTTCGCTGGCTCCCAGCAGCAACCATCTGGTGGACAGCAGAACCGTGGCTACAGGGTGGCTCCCCTCTCCACTGAGCCGACACATAGCCCAAGGACGCAAGCAAAATGCCTGCGCTGAAAGGTCTTACACCATTTAATCTGGTACCTTTTGTGTTCTGCATGAGGATCAGGGGTCAAACTAAAAAACTACACACCAAAACATGTAACATTGCAGTGGTGACAGAACGTCATAGTAGCTGCTGTGTTAAATTGAATTAATTAACTGTGTTGGCATGTGCTAACCATGTAGCATATCTTACTAAAACCTTACCTGCAAGATTTAAATGATTGAATTATTTAAGTGAGATTTATAATATTCCTTTTTATGCATTTTTATTCTTCCAAATGGTTCTCCAATGGCCCTTTACTGGTAAAAGAATATGTTTTATGTCATTTGATAGCATATATTTTCAGAAGGATTACCACCTGGCAATTGCATTTTGAAAGGCTGTATGGGAGATATTTGCATCAGTAGATTGCAGGACACATTTTAGAGTGTAATTGTAAAGCATCTTATTTCAGCTTGGATGATTTCATGTTCAGTTCACTATGATTGGCAAGTCACTTATCTTCCATTCTGTCCCGTTTGGTGGTTAGATCATGCATGTTTAAACTGCAAAAGCATTGCACTTCTGAAGATGTCTTTTTCCGAACCTTTACTCATAAAATACAAAGGCTAATTTGGTTGCAGGTCTGTGTTATGGCGACTGATAAGATGAATTGGAGTTCTTAAACTTGCTGGATAGAAGAATTATATGTGTTATTCTCCCTTTCCATCAAAATGAACCATTTTCTTGTTGAGAGGGGTGTTTGATCTGATGCATGAGGGTTTCTGAGAAAGCAATCAAAGCACTGAGAAATCAAACTGTCCGGCCTCTGTGAAAACAGGCTTTTCTGTGCATAAACAACCTTCAAGTGTGAGAAATCCTTCCAAAGCAATATCTCAAACGAAATATACTCTTTTGATTTGTTTTTTTACTTTGGAATTGGAAAAATAACTTGTGTTGTTGTGTGCAGGTCCTGTAGCAATTTGGCAGAAAGAGAGCATGATAACTGTCTTTGTATCTGCATGATGATGTGAAATTACAACATTGAGGAGATTCATTACATACCACTTTTTTTTAAACAGCAAGTTGTACAGCAAAGCTTACACACTAAATCACATACCATCTGAACTTAATTGCAATCCATGTGTGAATGAAAACCTTTGCTTTGAGGACTCTGTAAGGATTGGTGCTATGTTCTCTTTTTCATTGGAAGAAATGGAAGAAATTGCAATGCAATTGGTATTTAGCAGTACTGCTACAAGATATTTCCGCCTACTCCTTTTTGTATTTGGTATTTACATTATCTTATTGTGATACCATTAGTGTCGCATTCACAGTTTGCATGTTTACTGTGACTAGAAAAGTATAATCAAACTGTCATGGTCGAGCCTCTGGGTTAATCCACCAATCAGACAAAGCCTTGTTCTATCTATCATGCTTTTGTGTGCTTTTCACTCACACATTTTTGATTAGGTGGGCTGTTTTCATTTACACATGTAGATGATGATGATTATAGCTGCAAGGTGTTTTTCCTCCTCGGGCGTTTCCATCGCCGCACTGAGGGGCCCCTTCATTGTCAACAGTGAGATACAGAGCATTGTCTCGTCAGACAGTTTCATATGCACCACAGTGGTGACAGCCCAAATGCTGCCTTTGTATTCCCCCTCAGTCTCCCAGATTAGAGCTTGATTGGTGCAGGTTGCTGACAGGAGGCTGTCAGTAGTTGTGATGTCTGAAGTGGAGTATGTGCAAGTGAAGAGGTTAATTACACAACATTTAAGACCCTTCTTTCCCTCACCATTCATACTGCAGCCAATCACATCCAAGATACTCGCTAATCAAACGTAGGCTGGCAGCTCCGCGCCGTGGCAACAGTTGCCGTGATGGCGGCTTGTCTGGCAGGGAGCGTGCGTCCTGCTGTTTGCCTATTTGAGTTGGTTGGCAGGCTGGTACAATCCCCCCTCTCTTTTACTGCTATTCATTCATAGCCAAAAAAGGTGGAGAATAAATTTGTTCTCTGAATTACCGATGGACTGGATCATTCATACTCGTGTCTGGTTTGTGCCTCATTAAAGCTGGCAATTATGTCAAAATAGAAACCATTTGTCTACTATTCAAATAAACAATGTAGCTATATATATTACCAGATGCCTTAGAAAAAGCTACGTAAGATATATTGCACTTTAAATATCTTAGATTCAATAATAAGTATTTGATCACCACTTGAAGCACCTTAACAATAGTTTTCTTTCTTTACTGCAGTCACTCAATTCTGATTTCAGTGTGCTACTGCATTAGACACATAGGAACAAAGCATACCAAGGTCTCGTTTCAGTTTTGAGTGACAAACTTTGAAAGTTGACCACGGCCACGATGAGGTATGGCATTCACACCCGGCACCCCTCATGTGCTGACACAGATCAAAACATATGGCTGCCACCAGTCGCTCCATGTCAACAATGTCGTCTTTGCTGCCAGAGCTCACAACTACAGCCCTCATCTAGTTCACTTTAAAGTATGACGCCTTTGACCTGTCAGAGGAAGACACATCTACTCCCCACACACCTCTCACCACTGTGGTAATGAGGAGGGCTTAGTTTTGTGGACAAGACTGACAGGGATTATAAGCAAATGAGGAAGAAACTGGAATTTATAGAGTTGTAGAGATCCATGTTATCTTCTTGAAATAGTATACATTGGTCTTTGGTCTCTGGGAAACTCAAAGTGGATTTAAAGGTCACATCTGGGAGGGAAAGATTGAAAATGACTGCACACTGGTCTGTGCTCTCAGTTTGTTGACGAGGTATCAGCTCTGCTTAGGAAAGTTTAAGGGTTGGGAGCTAATACTAGCTAGCACCAGTCAGCATATATCAGGCTGATGTTGTGTCTAGAAACACAAACAACGGCAGATCCATTAGTGAGCTGACTTTTCTGCTCTGTCTGTACTGAAATGTATTATAAAACTAGATGACCATGCCCTAGTTGAAGCATACTGACAGTCAATAGCTGTGTGGGATAACCTTTATTACCTGTATAATAATGACAACCGTACAGGTGGTGCAGGTCTTTCATTATTCTTGCACAATTGTCCAAACTAAATTTGAAAAAATGTGAAAATCAACTGAAATCCTGAATAGACCCCAACGTGTGAAACAATAAAGATTTCACTTTTTGGCCATATTGCCCAGCCCTACTTCCAGTGATGTAAACTCATTGCATCTATATGTTTGCAAAGTATCTGTATATCAAAAGATTCATGGCTGGTTCTTATATTACATGAGGCCAATGTTAATTATTTTCTTTTGTGCTTATATTGCTAAGTGGAGCCACATATGGAAAATGGGATAGCTATGCAGATTCCCTAAGGTATTAAAATCCCAGAGACTAGCAATCAACCTACTGTTTTATGATCAGTATCATAGAACAGGATCATTCTGTTTGGTTAGCTGTCCTATGGTAAGAGGTGGTTTACAACAAAGTGCATGCTTTACTGTGGTACAGAAAATAATTTGACTTTGGCCCTTGTTACAGTAATGAAACTGGATGAAAAATGTTGTGAGGATAGAACAAAACATTATGTCCTTGACTACGCTCGAAAGAAGCAACAAGACATTGTTCAAAATAGCAGCAGTGAGATTATTTCTGGTGCCAATTTCCCCAAGGTAACGTTCATTGTGTTTTTAGTATATGTTGTTCCATAGCAACAGAGATGAAATGGTTTTATTGATTTGCTCAGGAGCAAATTAGGCCTCACCCAGGAGTATCCATGCAATTCACTCTACTCTGCCTCCGTTGTGGTATGAACAACCTCTAACAGATATTTCTTCCTCCTCTTTAATTACCATTGGTTACCTGAATGGCGTGGCATACAGACAGAGATGCCCTTGTAATTAGCTGTCAGCTGTTTTAAGGCACAGCTCATTGATTAGGTCATGATCGCTAATGGGACATGAAATCCTGCTGGCTTCTTCCTATTGATATAGACTACAATGAATAGTGGTTTTAAATCGGTGTCAGACCTTTGAGTTATGTACCTAACCCTAAGCTAATATTACACATCACACATTTTTATTTAAACAACCTTCACTTTCATTGACTCTTTCAAAGCAGTTACTCTTTTAGTTTAAAAGGTCTCATGATTGATCTGATGACCCCATCAGATTATAATATATTTGCTTCAGGTTGTACTGCCATGCTATGTATGATTATGAAACTGCAATCCCTTTTTGTTTGCTAATTCGATTGCTTAACATGCAGTTTGTTTACATGACACTCTGAGGCTTTACATTGTGTCATACTGTGACTGCAAACTGCAGTGTTACATTTATCAGTCTGGCTTTGCATTTTGGAGGGATATGATGTGAGTGGATTAAGAGGGTGGTGGTAAAATGTTGTTGTTGTTGTTGTTGTTGTTGTTGTTGTTACTACGTCTTTGTAATTCCATAAATGTATAGCTCGATATTTTTTAAAAAAAAGTAGAATTTAGTTTCAGAAGAAACAGATCATTTTAAGTAGCTTTTCACACATTTTATATATATTGTATATATATATATATTTCCTATTACAAGGAGGCAATGCTCACTGCAATGTACAATAAACCAGATCCTCTTGTGATAAGGACAGCTCTTAAATGACTTCTAGTAATACAAAGTGTGGGTGAAAATGCAAATTAGCTGCTGATTAAGTGCACACTAATAATGAAAAAAATGTTAACCTAGAGTGTTGTTCTAAAAAACAATCATATTTTTGATTAAATAGAAAAAATAATGAGTTATACCACAACAGTTATTAGTCTGTAAACTAACATCCTCTGCTAGTAGCCACTAAGTGAGATTAGAGTTTGTTAGTTGCACATTGAATATCCAGATCTCAGCATGCTGTTTCTTTGTTCATTCATGATCATTGATCTTCTCTCTGGGAATGTGTCTAGTCTGGATGAACAGGTGGGCTCGTGCCTACAGGCATGTGAACTTAAGGCCTCAGTAGCTCCACTATCCAGACTTTGTGCTTGGGAGACTTTTGGCTGACGTGTGGCAGCCCCCCTCCCCCTTCCATTTCTGCAGCTCCCCAAACACAGTTGTTCATGAATATGGATGGCAGGCAAAGCTCCCTGGCATCATTAATGTGCCACAAGCCCATATAAATCACATCACCATAAAACCTCCAAATGCTCTGATAAAGAAGGTATAACACAATAACAAGTGACAGAAGTCAAGAAGACAAGTAGCATTTACGAAGAGAAACACACTATGTTGGTTAGTTGTGTGTCCTGTACTTTGATGGGGTCCATCGTAATGCTGCAGTTGTTGCGTTGTAGTGTTAACAGCCTAAAACGGCTCATGTGACAAGAGTAACTTGCAGACATGGTTTATCTTGGCTGGGATGTTGACAGGCACTCATGCACAGCTGCAACAGACTATAACCCTTAGAAGACTGTCCCTTCTCAGCATGGGGAAGAAAAGCTCTGACATCTTTTTGGATTGAAAGATGAGTCCACACACTGAACTCCTGGTATCCCCTTTTGTTACAATACTGTCGAACATGGTTTGCAGGGTTCACTGCAAGATGTTTGACAATGATGGGTCTACAGAACTACAATAACACTTGATGTAAAAAACAAATGCACCATGGGGACGAAAGGCTCTGACATCTTTTTGGACTGAAAGATGAATGTTAGAATGATGGGTCTACAAAAAACTACAATAAACTGGCTCTAACAAAGATGTAAAAGATTTATGGAGTATATTCCTAGTTAAATAGACAGTGGAGTTTTTAAAATGGTAATCTGAACATTTACAGTAGTTTGTTTAAGCTAATTTATTAGGAAAAACAAAAATGCATGTTTCCTCCTCCTGTGAGAAGAGGAAAAGAATAGCAGAGCCAAATACTTGTAAATGTGGCAACCAGCAGCTGGACATTTTTACAATTCTGTTGCGAGCCAGCTCCATCTCCTCTAGTCCTTTTTGACAAAGCCACACACAGCCACAAAACATACACAATTGCTCGTTGCCTGTTTAAAGACCTTCTGACTATGTGCAGCACAACAGGTGTGATACTTTGTAATATGTAGCATCATGCCAATACTACTCTTTATCTCAGAAGACATGGAGAATTGTAAAACTCAGAAGAGTATAAAGTGTTGTGCAGTGTCTCTGCATCTGACAAGCCTTCAAACCAAACTTTCTGATTTATAGATGATCTTCTCACCAGTACCTGGAGCAACACACTCAAACCAGCATAGCCCCTTAGCATTTTGTGATGCAGCACCATTGTTGATCAGAAAATGACTGGGATTTATAGAACTGACTGTGAACCCAAAGTGAAGTACATTTGAATGAAACCCAGGATGAACATACTTTTGGTTTAGATTTTAAGGTCTGAGGAATTAGTTAGTTAACTCACTGTAGGTTACTTGGACTAGGTGGTTCATAATGTGTCATGATGTGTCCCACATTTTGTCAAAATTCAGGAATTCAGGAACAATAAGAACTGTAAATAACAAACCTCAGTGCACTGTCAGCAATGGGAAATTGCATATACTGTAAGCATTAGGTCACAATGAAACATCATAGAAAAATATGTAGAGCTAATCCTTTAGGTATTGCAAGTGTTTTATGGACGTGGAACTTCAGGGGGACTAATTCTCTGCACAACAGAGAACACAGTGGTGTGCCACATTTATTTATTTATTTTTCATGACAATGCCCCCCTGCAAACATCAAACAGGTCCTCGTATACAAAGAGGAGGCTTTCTGACGCTTTGAGTTAGACTTTTTGCCGTGTTTGATGAGTGAATCTTCCCCCCGAAATCCACACATGAATATGTAGTAGCTGGGCCTCGATGAGGCAGGCAGGCATCTCCTCTCTTCAGAGTAACTTCAGACGAGGTTCCTTGCAGGGGGTCTGGAGTGGATTCTTGGGGGCACCACAATGCCAGCCTTCTTCACAAACCTGTTTTTTGTCTTTGAGAGAGGAACTAAGCTAAATTCATAAATATTTTGAAGCATATCTATCAGGAGAAGAGTGGAATGGTGTTTTAGCTTTGTGTTAGAAGCCACCAATAGCAATATATAGACTGCTGTGCTATGTGTTGATAGATGATTCAAATGCATAGTACTGGTCTGTCCTTCCTAATCAAAGAGCTATCAAGAATTATTCACTAAGATTATACATGATTGAGCATCCAACACTAATATTTCAAAAGATAAAATACTTACATACATACATACATACATACATACATACATACATACAAGTGGAATGGGTGTTTCCACAGCTATCCTTGCTTTGTATTTTTAAGATACAGTAGGCATTTTTCTGTCATACAAGTAGCAATTGTATTTTCTCTGAAACATCAGAGCTGCATAAAATTGAAAAGGAAATGCTGAATAGAATACCTTTTTTTGGTTAAATACTTTATTGCAATCCAAGTAAAAAGGTTATCAGAGCTGTGATGTAAAATTCATTACAGTGTCAAGTAACTACAAACTAGAATTCAAAAGCTTGTATTACAATATAAGAAATTAATTCTTTACATTTCTGATCAGTTGCTCCTCTGTAATGAAAAAAAGAATAGCTAATTATTTATGCTACATATTGTAAATCAGCTATAAAACCGATGATTAATGTTTTATTTTGAGGCAGCAATTCTTTTGTCCCTTTAGTTTCATGTCTGATCAGGCTCTGATTTCCTCAGGGGTTTTATACACCAGCAAATCAACCATTTAGAGCTGTGGAAATCTGGGTAAATTTGCTGAAAACGATAGCTTGTAACTCAATTAAGACAACTTAGAGCAATGCACACCCACTTCGAACTGAATTAGATTAACAGTAGCCGAATGCTGATATTAACCGAGTGATGTAATTACAACTACAGGTTGGGTGCTAAAGCAATTATAAAGCTGAGTGAATATTCCCAAATCAGATTATGATGGTGAACTCCAACCCCTCTGCATTGAATAAGACATAATTTATCCATAAAGAGCATGGCTACACCTCTCTTTGCCTTTGACTTTGTCTTTCACAGGAAGATTAAGATATAGAGGTCTTTCACAGACATCCAGTTAAAACTTTGTCATGCCTTTGTCATAACTTCACCTCTCAGGCTATATATCATTCAATAAATAATATTCCAGCTCTTTCTTTCAGTTTCATACCTATTCAGACATGGATCTGGTCTGCATCTATTTTCTATTGTAGCTATAACACAGATTTTAGCACAAAAAAACTAAGTTTAGGGAAAAACATGTCACGTAAGGCATTAAGTAGTTAATAATGAATTTCATGTTTTTCAGGTGTGAGCTATTTCTTTTAGAAAAGGTGAGCAAAGTCTTGTGTTGGCCTCTTGAACACAGGTCATTATTATTGCCCTAGGTCAGGATTATGGAAAAGCTAATGCAAAGATATGCAACGGGATGGAGATCTGGGTAGAGGAAGGTTGGGCTCAGATTGACTCCTTAATGTAATTACACCCACTCAGGGGAGAGAGAGACAGAAGTAGGCTGGGGATTTAAGAGCGGGATCTGACAGCCTCACAATAGACGGCAGAGGAGTGTCAGCAGACCTGTCTCTCAGGGTTAAGGGTTGGCCTCATGGCCTCAGGCCAGGCACAAGAGATTAAAACATCCTGGCCGTAGGGCCTCAAAACCTCACGCGCAAACACAGGCCACAGGGGCGGGAATTAAAATAATAGGAGAGGGATGATGCATATAATTCATTGTTATTCCAGTGCTCTACCTTTGCTTTACGGGCGACTGCTTGGTTTGACTACCATACAAATCCTACTGCCTGTTTTTGTTGCAATAAATTAAAGCCAAATCCATGAATGTGATAGTATATGGTGGATGAATAATGTTTTACAATACTTCGAGAAAAGCTTGTTATTTCTGTCAGGTGTGATTTCCAGCACAGACAATGTGGCTTTCACTTCTTGACATGCAATCACAGAATGGATTGCCCACTCTAGAGTTGGCACTCCCTCACACAGAGAAAGAAAGAGAAGGGGGGAAAGAAAGGCCCTTTGATGAAAGGACTGAACCCAGCCCCCCACTCGCACTCTCTCCCTCCCTCTTATTCTTCCTTGCCCTGTGGAGTTAATCTGGCAAAGAGGAGGCAGCATCAGCCAATTTACACAAGCAGCAGTAGCTTTTTTTTTTTTTTTTTTTTTTTTGTGCTGTGCTTTCCCTTACACTCGCCTTGCCTGTTTCCCCACCCATCCACATCTCTGTTCTTTGTGTGTACTCTTGTTTGCCCGTATTTGTGTGCATGTTGTCTGTGTTATTGTACATGCATCGGGCAGTGGAATAATATCAAGTACAGTAAGGTGGAAGACAGTCCAACCCCTGAGGCTGGCAACACCTGCCTCATACAAGCTGTGCAGCTGAGGTGTCATGGCACAGGTATCACCACCTACCTTCACCCATCCTCATGTGGCCACTTATTGTGCAGTCTGTCAGCTCTAGTTCCCGCCCACCTCTACTTTTTCTTTTGTTTATTTCCATTCTGTCGTCATTCCGATAAAGCCTGTGTAGGTGCCTTTGAACAAAAGAAAGACAACGTATTAAGAGTTTTCCATGATTGAGCCCTGCCCACCCGCCACCCTTCTCTCTCTCACTCTTTCTCACACACACACATATCCCTTTTGGGCACCTATGCATATCAGACTCAGCTGTGCCCCCAGCAATAGAGGAAAACAATGGACAAAACATGGTTTAATTACCTGCAAGACTTGGATGGCAGTAAAATGAATAGCTTAAATGCCACTGCGTGTTTTATCCACATCATGGTGAATGGATGTAAGTGTTAATCAACAGTGTTTACCCTGTCCATCACTGTGTCCGAACAGTAATTACCTAAAACACAAAGTATGGTTTTTGTTTGGTAACGGTATTAGTCATGCTGGTGTGAGATGCTTGTTTCTGCTTCCTGCTGTAATGTGTTCAATAAATCCTCCAGACATACTGATCCTCTCGCAGTTTGGAAGCGAATCCAAACATTGTGGCCCATCAATTCTTCTCCACCAGGCTTGCCCAGATCAATTAAATCAAAGTTCCTCTCGGCCGGACGTTAATTATTTAATGAATGGCATCTGGACCTGGTGTGACTATGCATGCAACAGAGCCGTGATGGGAATGGGAACTGGAGGGATGTAGGATGTTATTTGTCATGATTGCCTTCCATCTTCTTAATACTTCTTCCCGAAATGTCGGGATTTGTCTGCTGCTACTATGGTAGCAGCATAGCAACCAACCATCACTGGTTGCCCAGGAGGCTTGGAGGTGATATCCATTTCTAATTTTAATTCAGGTATCAGAAGTGTTTTATAAGCCTTTGTGCAGATTTATAAGGAGGAAATTGAATTATTTGTCATTGCCAGCAACAGCAAAAAAAAAAAAAAAAGCACGATTTGTTTCTGTTGGATGTCAACATCACCAGTCATTAGAAAATGTGTGTTTTACACTAGTGTCAATATACTGAATTCCTCTCTTTTGAATTTTTAGGCTTGCCTCTCCAAAGCCTTTGGTCAAAGGTGAAGGAGACTAGTCTCATCCTAATTTAAACAATGATGCATCAGCACTTTGTGTTCCCCAGGTCAATATACGTCTGCCAGCACCTCGTGCAGCCTGTCAGAGTCAATAGAGTGGCTGACATGACATGTCCTGCACCAGTAATTGAATTACTGGCCATTTGTCTGCCATGATTGTCTTGCTGTCATATCATTGTTAATCTTGTTGTGAGTGCTGTCTGTCATATCTTCATCAGATGTGACAAAGGACTAATAGAAATTTTGCAGTATTATTGTGATTTTCTTTTGTTAAAGGATCCCATATATCCTTTATCAAATTATTCAATTCAAATTCCTCCTTTTCATGACTTACCCAGACTTTCAATAAGGAACTGGAATTTCTGTCTATCCTGTATGCCTTCATATTTTTATCTTGTCTGTAAAATTTAATTCACACCCACAGTACAAACCACACAATTACACATTCAGCAATATTCAGTGAAAAAAGCAAATTCACTTTTCTAATTCGTTATGTTTTGTATTGTATTTGTTTCCCAAGACACATGTATGGTGCTACAAGTATGGGATTAAAATGCTGAACGTTTTGCGAGCGGATTCTGCGCATGCTCAAGCATGTTTTTCTCCTTGCAGGCTAAAATATTGCTTGAGGGAGCAGAGATACAGGATACAATATAGCTCGCGAGTGCTTGCAAAAACAATATGCGTGCATGCTCAGGGGTTCTCGTTTGCGTGTGCGGGTCCGATTCGCATACGCGATTTCTGTCATCGTTTTAATCCCATATACAAGTGTAGTAGAGTCAAATTAGACTTTTGTAAAATTAAGTCGGGTTAGTTGTTGTCCATATCGAACAGATCTGATAATGATGTTCTGATTTTAAAAAACAAAACAAACACTATTGCTCCACCCCTGCCCCGCAACATGTATAGAAACATGTTGGCAGAAGAGTTTCTGCAACTCTGCAACAAGGTGGGCTCGTCAAAAAAATCCATCCTCATACACAGTGTGTTGCATTATAACAGTATAGCATTGCATGCACACAGTTTATGTAATGTATACTGTAAGTTCATATGCTCGAGCTGCTGCACTGCATTTTCAGTAAATTAATTACCAGCAATGTGCAGTATGTAGTAATTACCATGGAGGAGCGGTGTGGACTGAATTACGATTAGTATGAGTCAATAAATAAGTAGTCACTGGGGATGTCAAGTGGAAAGAATGCTCCCAGAATAGCTGACATTCACTGTAAACCTGGGTGTTGGTTTAAGATAAACAAAAGTACTGATATATTCAAAATGTGTTCATCCCAAGCTGTCTACCAGTGTAGAAGAACTTGAAGTGCTGTAGAATATATCATAGCCGTTAGTTATTATAAAATGTATTTACATTTCAGAACAAATTTGTAGCATTTGTTGCTTAGTAATACCACTTGCTGAGACATTTGTGGTCAGTGAACAGTTAATATTTTGCACCTCTCACATTCATGGCATTATACTCCAAAAATACAGAGACAAACCATAGAATTGTTAATAATTCAGACACGGTGGAATATGCATGCTTTTTCTCTCATAGACTACTTAAAATGCACAGACTGAGACTCTTCAAATATTGATTTTCTCTTCCTGTCCAATTGTGGTTTTATGCAGAGAACCTCCGATTTAGCCCTTCCTGTAACATATGAAACAAAGGAGTGTGAAAAGGAAGAACGGCTACAATAGTAAGTATTTTTGCTCAGGGTTTGCATTGGTTCCAACACAACAAGATGGTCATTTTGTGGCAATATAAAACATAAATTCCTCCAAGCGGGATTAAGCAGCTCACTAATCTATCTACAGTAACTGCCTCACGTGTGTAAATTTCTTTTTAGAGCCTGTCAGGCCTTAGCAAGACGCTCGATGGCACAACTTCAGAGGAACTCCTCGATGGTTGTAATTCATCTGCTGCAGTTTTCAAAACCTCATAGTTCACCTTGCTCCTCTGATCTGGACCCAGCCTGGCACCTATTATTTAACAGGGAGATGAATGGCCGATTGGGCGTTGCTCATGTGTCATGGCGTAAGTCATGATAAATAATAGGAGTAGACTGACAGGACACAGGACAGTAAAGGGTAGAGATATCAACATCAACACAGGCTCAACCAACCGCAGTGTAATTTTGCAAGTCGTTAAATCACTGCCAGAGAAATATGAGTCCAAGGTTATTGAGCGCACTGTGAATGATGGAGACTTGGAGTGGTCCACAAGGCTCAAGTTGCTGCGGAAATGAGATTTAACACTGTGTCATCTCATAGACCTTAGCCAAGCACAGAGGGGAAAAAATTAGAGTGGAACTGGATTGTATCTGTTGATGCCATGCTTGAGATGTTTAGTGCACTATATTGGTACGAAATATGGACTGAAATGTTATCTTAAAATGAATCAACACAATAACGCTTTGCCAGCATTGCATATCCTCTATAGCAGGGCTTTTTTATTTACAAGTCAAGGATGTTGTGATTGTTCTGATCTACTACATAATGGAGGAGAGGTAAGGCAAGGAGAGCTGAGGGTGATATGGGTTGAAGATGTGAGACAGAGGGGGATATGCGGGGTACACCATCCAATTTGTGATGGACCAGATGCTGTACCCTCAAGCGAGATATTTTACCCCAAACGGTACCTGTTAAAAACTCCATCTGTTGAAATGGGCCCTGGAATATGTCAGCACTAGCTGAAGGCTCTCTTGCTGTGCTCGAGCTGGCTGTCTGGCTCTGAGGATCATGTGTTGTCAGCTGTACCCCATGGGCTGAGAGAGGGAGAGAGATGCTGCTATGGCAGTCTGACAGCAAGGCTATGGCAGCCACAGCCTGTGCTATCTCTCCAAGAACCCAAGAGGGAAAAAATAAGAGATTCTATCATAACACAGAGCACATGCTGTTGAATGTCAGTGTGGTCTAGAGATTGCAAATCATCTCTTCTTCTGAATGTCACAAAAGGTGCCATATGCATACAGCTGCAATACTAAGTCTCTTAGATGAAAAGAAAAATAATGGTCAGCCGGCATATGGACAGATGTTTCTCCAGCTGATCTGATGCTGAAGAAAGAAAAGGAAATTCAATAAGTTTACCATCATAAAAGATATACAGCTGAAAATAAAGTAAATATATGCCCGCACGTGTATGTATTCACATTTACGTTCAAATTTTGAATTGTTTTTTGGGCTTGCCTGTTTAATGTGGTTATGAGTTTACAGTAAATCTGAGAGCATAAGCCTTGCAGCTTCCTCAAAGGCAGCCTTAGGCATAGCCTCATATTATATGATGATGTGAGCACTTGTAAACTGTGTAGTAAATGGAAGTGAATTCCCACCTAAAATTACAACCATCTAATGCACATACTTTTTGTAAGTTTTGTGTGTCATCTTGATATTTGTTCTACTCTAAGCTTAACAGGGAGAATATTTGATGTATTGCGTTTAATCATTTCCCTTTTGAATTAAAATGTGGTTAAAGGCTAAGATATTAGTCAGCACATAATAATGCTTTGTTGTCTTGTGGATGACCTGAAGGTGAGGCTGAAACATGAATCAGTCTGTCCAGTAACTTCAGATTCAGAGGAAGCACTGCTGAATGATCACATTCACAGCACATGCTTCCAAGCATACTCCCCTCTGCACTGGGAGGCGAAACATTGCCTGCAATTTTCCATCCAGTCTTACTCAATTTAGCCTTGCAATTTCACTCTGGTTCAAAATGTCCATCTTTATAAAGGCCGATGGATGCAGCTTCACCAGCTAATGCCCTTCTCCTCACATGTGTCAAGTGAAATGGCTGCATAGGTGGGCTAAAAGTGGTTTTCTCCGCATAGCTGTGGGGCGTATAATCTGTAGCTGTGGACATGCTGGGGTTCAGTGTTGTTCTATAGTGATCCTAGGCTTAGACTGTCCACTAGGGATCTCCACAGGAGCCAGATATCTGTGTCCTCTATCTGCTCTTAGAGGACATTCATACCCCCTCTAGCAAAAACTAAAATATATTTCATTTGCAAATGAGGTTAAGAAGGAGCATGAAACCAAAAGACTTTCATTTTGTCAGAGTAAAGGTTTGGTTAAAAGTTCCATGATTTATTTTAAAGACTTCTTCTCATTAGTACAAGTTTTCCCACCTGCAGCTGTGTGTGTGTGTGTGTGTGTGTGTGTGTGTGTGTGTGTGTGTGTGTGTGTGTGTGTGTGTGTGTGTGTGTGTGTGTGTGTGTGTGTGTGTGTGTGTGTGTGTGTGTGTGTGTGTGTGTGTGTGTGGAAACAATCAATCCCCATAGCAGTAATCAATGGGGAGAGAAGTATGCAGTAATTTAGTTAATTAAAAGCTGGGGGGCATCAGACAAAACTGGGCGTTAGATCTCCATTTTAGAGGTGGCATAATTATGTGCTATACTTTGTAAAATGGCTGATAGGGATTTCCTGCCTGCTCAAGAGAACTCTGAATATTCATCAGGCATTGTTAAATGGTGTTTGTAGACATATTACCACTTCGGGAGATTTACCCTTGCTCTTCAGTTACTCATCCGAAGAAGCATTAGTGAAAAACCATTCCATGGGCCGCCGTGGTAAACGCAGCATTGTGTGTGCAAGTTAGAGACTGAGTGCTGTAGACATTCAAACAACAAGACATGAGAGATGCTCAAGCTAGGTGGAAACCATTCTGGCAAGAAAAAAAAGACCAATTAGCAGTAATCTGTTGAAGCTAAGTGGACTTAGAGTGAAAGCCCAAATCAAATAGGAACATGAGGGATGAATTCTCTCTAATTTGAAGTCATTTTGATGGGCAACCTGATCACGGTGGAGCATATGGCAGACAATTCAGCTGTGTTTTGATAGCGTTCATAAACAGAGACCATTGCCATGCTTCATTTCAACCCAAGTGCACATTGCTAAAGACAAATGCAGCATAGAAAGATGAGGGGGTGTAAATTGGTCCGTAATTACATTCTCAAGGGAAAAACCTGAACGCATATCTTGTCCCATATGCATTTGCAGTGTAACACCTACACATATTTACAAGTTATCTGCACAATTTGCATTTGAGCATTTTTATGCAAATGTATGTTCATCTTTCTCCAACGCAATTACATCAGAAATGCACATTTTGTTACATTTTGTCTCTTGATGGAATAGAGATTGTGACATGCCTACTAACAGACATTGTCTGCCTTTAAAGTGCATTCAAAATTCTCTTTATATCAATATGATGCCTGCGCTTAATATTTAATTTGCAGTGTTACATCTATTTACTCCTCATGATGACATCAGATTGCTCATGTGTGCATACAAACGGTTGTCCGTTGGTAGCCTTTATTGCTGAGATGGTTCCATGGCTTGTTTGTATTGTCCACTCGCATATGTTATTTTTTTGTTCTTTGATTGAGAAACCCGATGAATGTTGAAGGTCATGTCTAGGTCTATTTTCTTAACCCCTTAATGGAACCTTAATTTCAATTTGACCTGGTTAAGAAACAATTTCAGCTTAGCCAGGTTGTGGAATTGCTTGGACTTGACTAATGAGATCCTAATTACAGCCCTAATTTTAAACAGTTATGACAATTATGTGACAGTTTAACCACATGGATTGATAGTTATAAACATTTACACCAATGAGCATACAGATGTGCACTAAAAGCTATTTCTGTGGCTGAGTCAGGATGTTCCTTCTCAATAAGAGGAACTGGGAGCCGCAGGGCATGCTAGTGTGACTCCACATGTGGCTGTCACTCTCTATTTGAAATGTCTATAAAACATGATAGATATTGTATGGTTCCTCCTCCTGACAAGCTAACAGCACTAACAAGGTCTATTGGAATCTGTCGCCAAAACTAAGGTGAACTATAATTTCCTGCTATAATCAGGCATCTTGATTCTTTCAATGTAGGTTATTTTAATTATTTTTATATTCCCTGCTCATTTGCCTATGTAAAGACTTTAAAAAAATGTTTACATCCAGGGAGGGGCAACTGGACCACGGCCCTATCTCCATGTCCTCGCTCCTGCAGTGAGGTACTTATATTATGTCTACCCTTATAACATCTCTGCCCCAGCAGGCCCTATGCATCTATGCTGGGCTCAACCTGCTCCTCTAATGGAAGGAGGGGGTGTTACACACATGGCACAGTCCTGGTACAATGTTTTAATTAAAAGACCTGCTTCAGAGGAGGGAGGCTCAGAGGGTGAGAGGTGGACCATGGGGTGAGAGACATCTGCCCTCACAAGCACATGGACAGATGGACACCTTTGTGGAGTCTTTTAATGATAATTAATATGAAGATGACCATGTTTTATTAGTGTCCTGAAGTATTCAAGTGTATAATGGATAGGTTTAAAGGATGAGGCTAGAACTATTCTGTATTTTTGTTATTGTGAACAAAACCCAAGAAAGTCCATCTCTTGATACTTGAAACTTCCCTGACCTGTTTTTGGCCCCAAGCCCATTGATCTTGAAAATTAATGAAAAAAAGGATGAACTCCCAAAACAGCAGGGCAGTGGAGCATTTAGTGACAGTTTTCAACCAGTAGTAAATAATTTGTTGATGAGTATTTGCATTCCTTTTGTTCCTAGTATATTCATTGTAAACACATGCAATGGTGTGGCTCACTGATGTGTTTGTAATAATTTTAGGTAACAATGGAGATATATGACATTGTATCAACCTTATAATTCATTGTTAGTTATGGTCTTTTCATGGCATTTGTTGACAATGAGAAAAATATGAATATATTGTATGAGTAAATATTTGATCAATTAAATATAACTAGATTTATCTTTTTAAATGTATTATGATAGGTCATTCCTGATATATCTGCCTCTGAGGCCTGGACTTGTGTTGCAGTTTTGCTATTTTAAAATGGTGAAAAGCTCTTCCAGTCACCATCAATTCTTCAAATTAATCTGTTTCTCTTAGCAGATCTAATTATTTTAAATGGCTGACTTCATAGATCTGAGAAGATTATGCTGATTTTTTCCACTTATTTCAATTTCAATCAAATATTAATACTGCTTTTCATGGCTTTTCATATATAGCTGTCCATCTAAAATTATAATCATGCAAGGAAATAATATAAGACAATATTTAGCAATAACAGTTTTTTTCCTGTTTATGATGTAAAACATATATGGTGATATTATCTTATTGTTATTTCATGAGATCTTCAGATGAATTATTGATGATGTCCTCTGAGACCAGTGCCCTTGTGCCTACCCTTGTTATTAAAAGAATTTCAGATCATATCAGACCAGCATGCTTCCTTTGGTGTCCTACTGGAAAGTCTTTTTCAAAACCGACCACTGATCCATCATGTTGCCTTGGTATTGCACATATCATACATCATTATATAGAATATTGTATAATTTCTGCTTCTGTCCTCTGGATTTGTCTTCATAAGAGGAGTCTAAAATCACTATTTATGCTTTGTGCTAGCAAGCTGATATTAATTCAGAGTTTTCCTTGGTGTGTTGAATCATGAACTTGATAAACATTTCACTAGTTCTACATTTAGTTTACTAAGAAAATAATTACTCACAGCTTGTATGAAATGTGTGATTATCATACTCTGTAATATTAGAATGATACACTCTTCATTATGATTTACAGTGTTTAAAATAGCAATGATTAAACATCTGCTACATTTCAATAATTTCCATGTGTGGGTAAGAACGGCCCCAAGCAAATGGGATGCTGTGTCCTATGCATCTTGGGTATGAGATCTTGAATAATCGAGATAATTATCTCCCTCAGCAACAAGGTTTTTCAAAAGGAATTACCATAAAACATTGCTAATTTTAATGGCCGACCTAATGCAACTCAAATAATTATAGCAAGATGGGATGAGGGTGGAGATGTGGAGGTAGGCTTGAATCATTTGCCCCCATTTAGAAGAAGGGAAGGGGGAGGAGATAGGGGTTTGTATATCAAATGGTAGAGTCAGAGCTATTGTTACTAATTCTGCTAAAAACCTGTATTGCAGGTAATAAGGGTCATCAAGGTGATTGTTCATCCGGCAACTCTATTCTTACAGATGCCATTTTCCTATGTTTTATGATTAGAGATGTAGTAATGGTGCACTTTGCCAAATAAATATCCATTTTTTCTTTTTTTTTTTCTCTCTTCCCCACTCACAGACTCAGACTTATACTTACACACACTCCCCCACATGGCCAAAAAGGTCAAACAATTAATCTATAAACCACGATAAATTAGAAAGACCAATTTTACAGAATAATCCATAACAATATCAGTGCGCGTTGACGAGGCTGTAAATACAGAGCAGAGGTGAGATGCTGTGATGCATGGCTGCTGTGGACTGTGGTGAAATAAACTCTTACTGGTGTCGTCCTGTAAAGGAATGAAATCCAGGGTCAAGTTGTTCTCAATTTCCTGCTCTTTCTAACTCTCCATTGGTTTCTGTTGATTTGTTGAGTTAATGCTAAGTCCCTTTTGTTTTTCCCCTTCCTCTCTATTTTGAGTGAATAGCTCTTCAGGCAATGATAAACACACTGAGCTTGGCTACAAACAGGATCTTGTCATCCCGAGGAGAATTTGCACCAGAGCAACCATAGCAGGATAATGATTTTACATGTCGCCTTCTTTCAACATGCTTTATCTTCTCAAGATTTTACAATAGAAACCACTCATTAGGTTTTTATTTTTTTCAAAAGATCAAAAGTCATCAAAGAAGCACTTTAACCCAGTCACTCATCGCTGACAGACTTGATCTTCAATGAATGTGTAGGAAAAGAGCTCCCAAAGGCAGAAGCTCCTGAGCTGAGCGCACAGTATCAGTTCACCCCTTAATGAATCCCCCGTAATCACACTCGTGCAGGATGGTCTTCTCTCATTAGCACACTGGTTGGAGAAACGCTCTGAAACTCTTTGATGTTGTCAAAGATTCTCACCACTGTGTTCAGAACAAAGAGTGTCTTCCTCTAAGATAAGGGGAGGAGGATGCTTCCGTCTGTTATTCTGTTATTCCAGAGTTGTCAGGAAATGGTTTGAGTTGGGAAAGCCTTTGTTTTAGTGCCAAAACTAATTATAGAAAAAGAAAATACTATTACTCTGATTTGTTCTGGGGAACCTTATTTGAGAGGGTGAGTTCTAACTATGATAAATTGTGTAATAGAATAGTGATCTGTGCACTGTTTTCCTAGTTTTTTACCCAGTTATGCCCAGTTTCCTGCTGAGGTAGGCTGTATTGGGAGCAAGCGGTTATGGAAGATGAATGAATGGATGAGAAGATAGATGTCCCAAGCACTTGTAAGTCACTTTTTGATGTTTTTGAAGCTATTTGAGGTATCTGAGGTATACCTGGCACTTGATAAGACTCCCTTCCAAGGGTGTGTTTGAGACAGGATCTTGTGTTTTTCGCACCTTGGTTCCCTCACTGCCAGGGCTGCTGTCTGTAGATAACACTAAGGCTGGAGTTGCCAACTTAATGTCGCAGAGCCATTGGAGAAAGGTTAAGAAATTGGAGAAAGTGAGAGAAGGAAAGCAGAGCGATAGTAAAGGAGTGTGAGAGAAAGCGAGGGGCCAGCGCTTATTTTTCTTGACTCATTTTAGATTGTCTGGGGGGCTGTGGTCACACATGGGAGCTTCCTATGTTGGTGCTGATTAAAAGGCACCACCACTATCCTGCCCTCAGCAGTATGGCTGCAGGGAATTATACCAAACAGAGAGGCTTTTCCTAATTGTCTGCATACCTGTAGGGCTGTAGAAGTTAGTCAGCTAACCACACACTGTTTACTCACTGTGTCTTAACGGAAACAATTAAAGTAAGGAAAAAAAGACTAGACTTAATATTTTATATAAAAGATTAGCATGCGGCCTGTTAGTTTACTCATGAGAAGAAGGCAACCTTTATAAGTTGAAATTTAGTAGGATTACCATAAGTGTATTTCATTACTATAGCTCTATTCAGTCTTTGGAAAAAAGCAAAATTTCATGGAAAATTTTAACAGTTTATCAGATTTTGGCATTGTGATGCTCGCCACAATTAGACTCAATGTGCTGAACTTGTTCATTAATCATTGACATCTTCATATCTGCTTTACATCTTGTCAAAATGCCATTTAAACAGATAATAATTTGCTGTTGGTCACTTTTAATGTGTTAAATTATGGTCGTTTTCAATTGAAACACCTACAGTTTTAAAGACTATGTACAGTATAAAATAGACAAGATATTGTGATTTTGCTTAGCTAGCCAGAGAATTCCTTTTATATTATGTGTTTATTATAACACATTTCTGTATTAATGATTTTTTTGTTCATGTAATTTTGCTGCTGCTCTGAATCTATATGCTGTGAAGAAGGCAGCTGAACAATGTAAACATAAAAAATTCGAAAAATTATTCCAGTCATAGACTAGATACAACTCTTAATCATTAGCATCAATGCAAACACCTCTCCATGTATGAATGAAGCTTCATGACAGTGACGATGCATTGCAAAATTTGGTATGCTCTGATCTGATGTAAACAAAGGTGTAATGAGTGCTCTTGGTTACGACAGTCAGGGATCAATGCTCTCTGGATGGATCATCTGCCAGTGACCAAACACACCAGTGCACACATTAGGCCAGCATAATTATACCAGGAGGAAATCAACTCTCAGCTGAGGGAAATCAACGTTTTAATTTAATTAAAGATAAGACTGCACACAAAGGATTGCAATGTGTAGGTCTTTAGGTTTTACAAGCTAGTGGTGCAGGCATGGTTGCTCTCTGGAGGAAAATTTCATGCTGACTGCTCTACTGTTAACATGGAAATCTATGGCCTGTGTCACATAGTGGAGTTACAGTGTCACCATTGACGAGCATTATGGTGTTCGAAGGCATATCAATTTTTTTAAAATAATTAGATGCACTCAACAATCAAAATTTGGAGTGAGGTCACTGCAGGATTGTATGACTGTTAATCTGCCCCCAACCAAGTGGACGAGCTTCAGACTCACTCAAAATAGCTCTATTGACAGATGGTAGGCCTAAGACCTGCCGTGAACAGAAACAATCATTATGTCCCAGTGGAAAAAAGACTA
Source organism: Scomber japonicus (assembly GCF_027409825.1). Lineage (NCBI taxonomy): Eukaryota > Metazoa > Chordata > Actinopteri > Scombriformes > Scombridae > Scomber > Scomber japonicus. The sequence continues at coordinate 17,241,395 of NC_070593.1, read as the reverse complement.
CTTTAAATCTTTTTGCTCTCTCACTCTCTCCTGCTGTGCACTCAGGCAGAAATGCATTAGATCCACACACACACACACACACACACACACACACACACACATACACACACACACACACACACACACACACACACACACACACACTCTGTTACAAAGAAAGAAGCAAAAGACTGTCATATTTGAGTGACTTTCACAGCTATTTAAGTGTGTGAAATGACATGTTCTTTTGCAAAATGTGTAGCCTTTGACTAAAAGTGTGTCAATCAAATCTTTAATGATGCCATTGGATCAACTTTTTTGTTTTTATCTTCACTATCTGTTTAATAGTTTCCCATTTTGAGAAATTTGGAAAAATAACATTTGACTGAGGAAGAACACAGTTGTTGTTTTTTTTGCAGTGTTAAAAATGGTGATACCAGTATGAGAAGCTGAGCTTTCTGCTACTTAACCACACCTTTAGAAGCATAGTGCCGCTCTGGATTTTACAACTCTCAGTAGACAAGCAGGCTATCGACAGAGAGCAGGAGACTCCTCTGAATTCTGATTACAGCCACTTTGTGACACCTGGGGGACTGAGAAAGATGTCTTTAAACCTGTCATAAATATTCACAGCAACTTAATTGTGCGTGCTGAAGTGACATAAAGACCCACCAGCATCACACTTCTGGGGAATTGATGCAGCAAAATGGAGTACTGACACCTCACTTGGACTTGAGAAAGTCACAGGAACAGTGCGTCTTGGATCTTCCCAAAAATTCCCAGCGAGCAGTCTGTGTTGTGTCACACATTGAGCCCTGCTTTCCTACATCTCCTGCCTGCTGTAGCTGCCTGTGCAGTGGCAGCTTTCCTGAGACTCCACCTCTCACCTTCTGCCATTGTTCCTCCCTCATTGGTACCTCCCCCATTTTTTTATTGACTATCTCACTAATTGCAACCTGCATAAACAAAGCATGGAGGGGACTTGGCAGTATAAAATGCTCAGATAATTAGTTTTGCAGGGGGGAGGACTGTGTCTGTGGACATTGATCTGATGGTTTGCTGTATTGAATGGTTAAGGGAGGGACTCCTTTGATGGTGACAGGTAGCCTGTCTCATGGATCACAGCCTCTCGTCAATACTATTCCTCCTCTTCAGTGGTCTGCTGTGGAGCCTTTCTTAGAATGACACAGGTGCCAATTGATTCGGGATAGTGCAAGGGAGGCTTTTGTCGTAAATTAGCACATTATTCCAGTTTTTTATTTTAATTTTATTGCTTTTACTTTCTGTTGTTGTTTGCCAACTCTGCATCAAGTCTTCATTAGTGAAAACAGAACAGCAGTAATGACAGCTCTGTCAGCTATGACAGTAGAGATAGATACTGATCATGAAAAATATCTTCCAATGAAATGTTCTTTAACTTGAGTGGGTTTTTGCAGGTGGGGTGTAGGCCTCAATGTGGTGTGACACACACCAGCAGAATCTAAATGGTTCATTTTCTCCTCTGTTAGCATTGCAGGGATTGAGTTGGGGGAAGGGTTTGTGCAGTGCTAGGTGTAGCAGGAATAAAGATGATGATGATGGGAGTGTTGGGGTGCAGGTGCGCTAGAGCAAGGGAGGTGACCTTGGCCATGGTGGCAACTGCAGAGAGGAGCCAGCCATCTGTCTTGGGCCATGAAGAGGTGACCCAGCATCATTGTTTAGTCTGACTGGGTACACTGGGGTCAAAGGGAGGGCCAGACCTCCTGGGTGGAGACCAAAATGGGGTGTCTGAACCTTATAGCACTGGTGATTACGAGAATGAAGACGTAGAGCAAAAGTGTAGCATGAATTATGCCCTAAAAATATTGTTTTAATGTTAAAACAAGCCGTTATCTACTCTATTATTTTGGAAGAGTGCAATATAAAATATAATATGCTACACTGAGTGTCCACCTCAGTGGCCTTTCCTTTTTCAGATTCCTTTTTTTTTTAAAACCAATGAAATAGCCTTTGCCTTTATTATTCTGTCATTTTGATGTGGCACCCCTTAACCCTTAACAATTTGTGAGACATTTTATTGAAAGCACAAAGAGGAGAAGCGATTCGAACATAATTTGCCCCCTGACTCAATTCAAAATGGGCTTTTAATCTCCATTTTATTGGCACACTTTTTGTATCAGTGCACCCTCTATCATGTGGCCCAGAATGCTGGTAGAAAAACAATTGTGCTCCATTTGCCTCATCAAGAATACAGCTTCCATAATTGGTAGAAAAAAACAGTTGCTTAGAAACCTTTTTTGCCATCAGCAAACTAATTTATAGAAATAGAAACTTCTCATATTACTTATGTACACAGCATTTAAACTAGGTCCACTCTCAAAACATTCCCTTTTTTATTTATTTTAATGAAATCATGAACATCTGCATCAACAACCTGCAATTACAAATCATCAAGTAAGTCCATAACATATTCTAAGTTTCTTGAGAGCTCTATTAAATTAGCACAGGTATTGTAACAAGTACCATCACCTAAGGTCCCACAGTAGTGGAATAAGTCTGCAAGGCCTAGTAAAAACATGATATTTTTGGGACATTTTTTACTGACCAATCCTTTTCCTGTCCCCGGTGGTCTCCAGGGAAGGGTGTAGGACCAAATGGGGGTACTCTTACCAGACAAAGACCTTTGATGAAGCAGTCAGCCTGACAGGGACATGGCAGACAGGCAATCAAGGTGTTAAATGATAGAAGGGCCATAATGTCTGTCCTTTCAGTTTAATCACAACCCCATAGCTCAAGTTTTACTCCAGCAGTTTCAATCACTATCCCCGTTTCCCTTCACACAGGATTTGACCCTCTCAGCGTGCCGCTTTCAAATGCTTCATTCTAATGACAAGTTTCACTTCTCACCTCATGCTCATTAGTCACCTTTGTAAGCAATAACACCATTGCGGCAAGGTCTATAAATTCACAGGGCTATGGCCACATAAATGAGTGGCTTTTTTTCAGATCTGCTGTCACATAAAGCCAGCTTAGTCAGTTTTAATATGACCATAGTGCAGCTGTTTTATGTAGTTGAAAAATTTGGCCATTTTAAGTGTAATTAGTTAAAAGAAGAAATGTGTTATTATGTGTTAATCACATCCAACTTCAAAGGCTGAGCTTTCAACTTCCTGGACTCCAGCTGGACGTAGCATTCAAAGACACAAATACGAGTGAGATCAGAGGTCGTGGTGGAGCTGTGGTGTGTCTGCTGTTAAGCGGATAAAGAGTCGCAGAGTAGCAAGAGTCTCATGAAAGTCACCATAAAATGAGGTTTTACAGCTTTGCATAGTAAAACTGACCTCTTCACATCTCTCTGCTTTGTCTATAGTGTAATGACATCGAGTGCTACAATACCAACACATACCAGGACTAGATGAGACCAGATGACAGGAAGGCTGAGCAGCTACAGTCGGCTTATATGACTAAGCTTGCATGGCTGATTCCTGTCACTTCCTGTTTTCATGTGAAAACGCTGAGGTTAATTGGGGCTTTGAGTTAATTCAAATCAGAGCTTTGCTGAGTTTTCAATGATCTAACCTTTGTTTGACTCATAGAACACATTTAAAATACTCCTGTCCTTCTCTCTTTCTCTCATGTTCAACATGTTGCAATTTATTTTGACTAGAGAGTCAGAATGGGTACTCTGAAAGGAGGGGAAAAGGTGGATGAATTAAATTCTTGTTACCAATGTTGCTTAAAAATGTACAGTAGTATATGATTGCTATAGGTTAACTATACTTTTAGAAAATACACCTATCAGCAATACTCTTGATTGGCACCAGTTGCCATGCAACCAGTAGAGACTCCAGGAAATTACTGGTGTACACTTTGTTTTTACAAGTGAAATATAATGTGGTAATTACTGAGCTTTAGAGGTGCTAGTAGGTGAAATCTCTTACCTTTGTACAGCGTTTCCCATCTTTGTGCTAAGCTAAGCTAACTGGTTGCTGTCTACAGTGGCCCTATTCACACCTAACATTAACATACATCTATGGTGATCTGTTCACAAGTGGACGGCTCAAACCTGTGATGCATCTTTGTGCCAGGTATTAATAGGGTCGTTTTTACAGAACAGGCATGAGTGGTATCTTCTCAATCAATCAACTCTTGGTAAGAAAGTGAAGTGTCCATTTTCCTTCATAACCCAGATTTTTATCCATAATCATGGTTTTGTCCAGTGATGAGACTGTTCTAGACAAGTCTACAAGATGCAGGGTAGGGTTTGATCTTTGTTTGTTTGTTTGGTTTGTCCTAGACATCCCAAATCACCCTCCATTTTGTTAGGTGCACTATTTTTCAGGAGTCAATGAGAGATTGTTAGCATGTAGAATGAAAAGTGAAAATTCAATTATAGTGTGCCCTATTTGCTGTATCTACTGTGCAGTATATTTCACTGTTGCCATGTACTGTACAATGTGTTTACATTACGCTTTAACCCAACTGAATTTTTTTAGCCCTACAGGTGTGTGAAGCTGTATTGGTTTCTTTAAGCGAACACGTCTCTGAAATAGTTAATTTCATGGTTGGAACAGTGCACCATCCCCCTCTGTATTGAGTGAGGAGGGTTAAGCTGGTATAAATGCATAGGTTTCTTGAACAGCACATACCTTCGCCATTCTCCTGCTGCTCCGAGAAGCAGTATGTGTGAAATGGTGTGTGGTGAATCCTACTTCTTATTCTTTTAGCATGGCAAGCACCCTTTTTGATTTCATAGGCTCCATTACTCTTCAATCTGGACCATGCTTAAAGGCAAAATATATGTGAGGGGCTGCCACAGCATGTCAGAGAAAAATGATACTTTTACTACGTTTATGTTGCGTGAGGGCACGGTGCCTTTCGTGTAGTGGCTTAAATGCAGTGTGGAAAAAAAATATGTAAACCATCAGATAAACTATTTTTATTTTCATTAAAATGTAAATTTGACATATAATTATGGTGAAATCAAAAGCAGAAGCGAGTAAAAACACCTCTATACAGTACATGTGTGGTCTTCATTAGACAGTTTTATGTCTTGGATTGAAATTTATGGCTGCATGATCTACCACGCTGCAATCCAAGGCAAGTAGTTAAATATATGAAAGCTGCACACAGTGAAGCACTCAGATGCCATCAAATTAAATCTAAGCGTCTTGTCCATGACCCTCATGGCCAGTTCACAGATGGAGATTCATCCAAAATACACTGTGTCCTGTGACCGCAGTCTTGACTTTTGACCAGGCTCATTGAACTTGACAAGATCCCGACCTTGTGGAAGATGGAACATGGAAGACATAAGGTTCCTACTGACCTTGGCTTTTAGCACAAGTGATTATTATATGCACTTCCACCTGACACTGACAGATGAAGAGCTTTTTCATGCCAGCCATTTTTCTTTTCTTTTGGGAGAAACGGACAATAATGAGGTGATGAGGGCTAACACATATATAACATTAGTCCTAGCATTAACCATATCCTCTACAAATGTGATGTAATTGTATTATCTAATATTGGCACATACAACCGTACTGAAAATAGGCCACCTCACTGACTCTTGTTGTGTGCTCAGACAAAAATAACATTTGAGATGTGTTGGTGCCAAACACTGGCAAACACTGAGAGAGAGCACAATATGAAACAGATGCCACCACAGATGGAGGATAAACAGGCACATACATTTCTGTTACAAAGCAGAACTGTCACTCGCAGTGGTAACTGATTATTATGTTAGTGACAAATTAAGGATTCAGTGTCTGTTGTCTCGTGGGTTTCATGGCATAGAAATCTTCTCCACTGACTTTTGATGAAGTTTAACCCAGTCAGAAATACTCTTTTTGTTCTTTGATTTCTTCACACATCTAGATGACCCTTCAGCAGGTGTGAATCAAACCTGAGGTCGAATGATGCTACTACCCACTATTTGTGTCAGTGTGCTTCTACTATATAATTATCTACCATATGAAGAAATGATCTGCCATAAATAATCTGTAGAACAAATGAAGCGGTTGTATTCTAGAAAGCATTATTGTGTTGTAACTTCAGTCTTACCAATGCAGTTTTATGTGAAAGTGGGTTATCACTTCATTAACTACAGGTCAATCTTTTTTCTCTCATCAACACATTTACACATTCTTCTCCTAATTAGTTTTGTTTCCAGTTTTATCTCAGTCTTGTGTGTCATATTACTGTAGGTGGGAAGCCTAGAAGAATGACTGTATTAGGTTAATTTAAAACAACCTCCACTCCACAGCTGTGATGAGAAAGTCTTGATTAATTGCCAGCACAGATATGAGCCTAAAATCAAGATCAAGAAACAGATTTAAAACATTATAAGACAGGTTAGTTACAATAAGTATAAAACACAGGGGTGACATAAGCAGCACACAGTAAAAGCAAAGCAAACTACGACTGAACAAACATGACAAACAAACAGTTACAGAGCAGTTAGACAGCAGCAGACATAAGCAAGAACTAGTGTGAGCTAAAAAGGACGTAAGCAGGTAAAACACATATGAGCAACAATCAAACAAGAAGCAGGACAACAGTAACACAACAGGACAATTCAACTACATAAACAGAGACAGACATAAGAAAAACAAGTTCAAGAAACATGATAAAAATGAAACGGGTCAGGCAGCAAGACATTTTGGCAGCAAACACAAAGACAGACTAGCAGGAACGAGTAAAAACAGGTCAAACATATATGAGGGATAAGGCAGCATGCATGTATCTGTATGTATTATGCAGAGTGTGTATATTTTGTCCATCTTTAATGTTATTGTTAAATTTCAGTTTATTGATGTACATTATAATTCAGTTCCTCACATTTATTAGTTCTATTTGGTTATTCTTTAGTTTTTGTCATGAAAACTCTGTCTGTAAATATTTTTTCTTTGCACAAATAATAATATAATGTTTCAGCTGTTGATACCATACAGTAATTGTGGTATTGAAGGTAAAATGCTGTCTGTTGGCCTGTGTCAAACAATCTGTACCCTATTGCTATAGGTGGTTTGTGCCTCTGACTGTCATCTCTTCTCTACAGGTCACTCATCATAGTTGGTTGGATGGTTTGGCTCTGACTGTAACAGACAGCACTCAACCCTTCTTCTTTGATCTGCTGACTCACTCTGCAGATAGCGATCTACTCAGTCCAGGGGGGAGTGATACCGGGAAGAGGTATGCTTTGTTGCTGCAAGGCTCGTGGATGACAGGTACAGCACTACAGCAGTTTTGCTCTTTTTTCCAGCAAAGGGCAAGCACTCAGGGGTCACAAACACCCACGCACAAATATTTCAGCATCTAGACAAATATTTTTGTGTGTAGGAGTTTGTAACTGTAACACAAATACACCGAGACAGAGAAAGAGGGAGAGCACCAGAACATATTTTCTATTTTCCACGCCGTGGGCGTTAGACATACCAGGAGCGACAGAAATCTCGCCAAGTGGGATAAGATCATAAAACTGCAAGCCACTCTTCTCTCATTTTCAACTAAATGGATAAAATGGTGTCAGCATGTTACTGCGAGCCCCTCAGGATCCAAAATACTGGCAGGACTATAAACTAAAGCAGTTATTCCATGACAAGATACTGAATCCTCTCCCATCAAGGGATATTTCCCTTGAAACGTTGTAGCAGTTGCAAAACACATCTGAAAATAAAGCAGGGCTGTGAAATGTTGACAAAGCATGCTTTCATTTTGATACTTTAGACCAGATAGGCCAATATCAATTCAATTCAACTCCCATACAATGCTAATTTGATTTGGTATTGGTATAATTGCAACAACAGAGAAATAAATTATTATTACACTCACATACGTTATATAATTTGTCACACATACACAACAAGTCAGTATCAGTATAACTGGCGTAGGTTTCTATAGTCACATATATCACTATAATGTTTTTTAGATGATAAACATCTTGAGGACAGATTTGAGGATTAACATCTTTGTAAACAATATGAGAAACTAGACAGAGCTATTAACTACTATTAGTTAACATAACCTCAAAAAAGAAGTGAAGTCTATGCCATGATATGACCAAATATCTAACAATGTCTACTCTCAAGTTATGATAGTGGTCCTATATATCCAAATATCTAGAGTTATGTACAGTGTAGGCTATTTGAACACATTCTACTTTTAGCTTTATGCTAAAGGCTGCTTGTCTTGTTTTGGAGAAACTAACCAGTGAAGTTGGAAGCTGGCTCCTATGTGCTGGTTCCTTGGTAAATAGTGTGATACAGCAAGTTTGCAGAGGTGTTGATAGGGCCCCCTGGTCACATTGTAAACCCACATGCTGTGTTTAATTTCTTTTCTTCAGTTTTCCTGATCCTTTTCAGATTTAGAAATTTCAATTATTGTTGGTTCTCCTCTGTTTTTTATTGGCTGAAATGGTATTGTATTGTATTGTAGGTCAGTTTTCCAAGTCATTAGACTTTGTGTTAACCTCAGGGGAACCACCGGGTCTGGTGTCACTTTATGATCTAACCACTGATGAGAAACAAGACAAGTGAAAGAAATGAAAAAAGAGGAGTGATCATGATAAACTGGATTAAAGCACATCTAAAGGTGTTAGATTCTATCAGATCTGGAGGAGGGGTGTCAGATGTGCAATCTGGGTGGGGGTCACTGTTAGAAAACCCCCCTCAACAAAACAGTACAATTGCTACTGAAATTGGTATCTACTGAGGTGCAAAAACATTTTAAAATCTTGTAGGTCTCTTGTGTGTTATCCCATTAATGAAACTATTACAGAGCTTTACATCCAAAACTCAGAGGTGACATTCATGCAAAAACATTTCTTACTGTGTCCACTATTATAAAACATCTGTGCTGTTTGAAAAATCCCTCTAATACTTTTCAACAGGGACCTGTTAAGAATGCTCATATCGTTTTCCTTAAGGCAGCAAACTCTTCACTCCTTTCTCTGCTTTTCTGTCATTTTGGTTTTGACAGTGCTGTGAGGTGCTTATAGCTGAAGGCAAGTTAAAAATTGCATGTGTTGGCTCTCCATGAGGCCGCACAATTATCTGGAGCTTGATAGCAGAGTCTGACTGACACATACGGTGTCACCATATTGAGTGTGAGTCCAGGGTGGGAATGGAAGCTACCTCCTCTGAAGGCACAGTGCAACAGCAGCCTACAGATCAGCTGCTGGTGAATAGTGTATTACAGCGTAAGTTGTCATGTTAGCATGAATTGCTGATAAGACAGTCTCACACACACATCATTTCATGTGGACTCATTAAGTGTCATTATCAGCTAGAGCACTTGACTGTTTCACCAAGCTCTATGTCAGCTGTCTTCTTTATTAAATGAATTATTGTTTGTTTGTTTGAGGTTTGGAAGGATAACATCGCTGGAATCGTTATTCAGTCCAGCACCATCTGTGCTTTGAGCAAAGGAAGTGAATGGTGTTCACATGATTGAGTGGCACCTGCTTGTCAGAGGGTTGCTGCAAAATATTGCTGCATTCAGAGAAGGCAGTACTCCACCTGCATGTCAATCAGGATGTTGGGCTAATCCCCTCCACCTACATGCACTCACACACAAATGCTCCCTCTTTTTCAGTGTTTCTTTCACAGCGTATCCCCTGTAGGTATGGACACATATGCCTATCACAGCATCCATTCATGCAATGACAACGCTTGAAAACAGGCACTAATTAAATTTCTCAGCATTTACTTTGCACTCAGCACAGCAGATATCGGTCTGTTTTGTCAGACGGATTGTCTTACTTAAACATGTAAACTGACACTGAGGGTATTTAATGTCTGTTCACTCTAGCATGGCTGCCAGCATTGATTTACCCACTCTGACGGTGCTGGGTGAGTGAAAAGCAGCATTCTATTCTGTTATTTACAGTAGCTGACATCCATAGAAACACTTGTGTCAGTGGAGGGAAAATGAGTAGTTTTCTGTTCGCTGTTTTTAAAGCTATTGATTCACACCATAGAAGACGTGAAAAGGACCTTTGCCCAAGCTTATGATCATGAGTGGCGTGTGTGTGTGTTTGGGTGTACTTGCTGGAGGTGTGTGCACAGTATATGTGTGATTATACAAGCATACTCATGTGCATTAGAATGATGTTTTTTGGTGTGTGTGTGTATGTGTGTATGTGAGGAAACCGAAACCTAAAAAGTCGTTATGAGCAACCGTGTCAGTGATTGGAGCTCAGCTATCCACATACAAAGCCTATTCTCCTGAGAATCTTCTCTGATCTCTATTTTCTCTGTCATGTCAAGACAGTAACAGGTGTCTCACCTAAGGCAAAAACACAATATCACTGTATTCCTCTTCATCTCACTGTATTTATTGTTACAGCTTTGTGGGATAGTGCTGGAACATTGTAGTGAATTTGGCACCCAGGCTATGTCTCTGTCAGGCTCCTCCACAGTGCCAACCTTGTAGGTATCTTTGGCAGAATAGTTTCATCAAGGGATTAACCACATGGTGCTGCCTGGCTTTGACACATTCCCTGCAGAACGGAAGGTCAGGACATGCCATAATGCTGTGTAATGCTGGACTGGTGACATTGTCCAGGCAGTGCCAGGCATTGGAGACCATATCAGGCACCAATATCCACGCATTTTTGACTCATCCAAGTGCATAGTGACTTTTTTTAAATCAGAATTCATTTATCAAGGTATCACACAGTAAGCCTGCTTTATTGCAAATTGGATTTGATCTCTAAAATCATATTCCATGTCTAATGGTAGATGCAATGTCTCACAATGACTGCAAATTACAGTGTGGAGTGTAATGTTAACAGGAAAATGAGAAGCTCAATCTTGAATTATTTTAAAAAATATTGTAAAAAGGAATGCATCTCTTCCCTCATCTGTTTATCATCATGCTATGTGTGTCTGCCTGTTATTTTACTTCAGTAAACCCTTTTCCCTACTCCACATCCTCTGCTATCTGAAGCAGGTAGTCAGACTGTAAAACAATAGAGCCTTGCTCTCTTGATTAAACACTGAGATTAATTTGCATCTCAGTGCTGTTCGACAGTAGCATGTGTCTGTCACAGGATGGTGACATTATCTGTCTGACTCCAGAAACCTCATCCATGTGTACTCAAAATGTAATTTGAGTGAACAGTTTTTGAGAATATCATTATGAACATGGTGGAGAAAATAATACCCTCACCAAGTATGTAGCATTATGCAGTCTGGACATTTAAATACTCCTGAATTCATTAGTTTTAATTGGTATTTGCGTATCCTTACATTAATATAAACCAAAGCACAGCTTATGGGATCATTAATTTAAGATTTGTATTAATTTGTGACCGTAAGTAGACTTTTGTATAATACATTACATATCCCAATGCATCCATCCATCAGCTACTTGGAGGGTCAGTGTTTCCAGACACCAGATTAGTCCAGACATTCTTTTCCAAAGCAACCTTCTCCAGCTTCCCACTTTCATATCTCAACACAATATCCATCATTTCTATCTGCCCTGGATTTTCCTACAGCTTTACAGATGCTGGTTAATTTAATATCTACAAATTGGTCATTAATACCCCTTCATTAGAGGAGATAAAGCCCTGACAATCAGACAGAAGAAAGACAGCGTAGCTCTGCTCAAGATCAGTTAACAGCCTGAGTGGATGAAGTTAACGATGCAGTCAAAACCCTTTGAAAACAGGTTAGATAGTGAAATAATGATCCATAAATACACTAATGTTAGTAGCCATCAATGACAGCATATGGTTAACATTTAGAGGCTCAAAACTAACAGTCAATATTTGTAGTCCTACACTTTGTGATAAAGTGAAAAAGTAGAATCATCAGCATGTGACAGGTGTTAGCTTGTCACCAATAGCATGTGAAAAGAAATGTCAACATTGTGGGATTCCTTTGAGAGATAAAATAAATCACTTCTTATTTTGTGCTGACTTGCATTCATTTTATAGAAGATAATCCCATAGTCCCTGATGCTTATTTTTTCTCTTATACCTAAACAGCACCCCTTAAAATGTATCCTGTACTAGGCCATACCTCAGCACTTAGCAGGGAGATTTGAACATAAAGCAGACTGAGGGCTGTGCTGTATGTGTTATTTATTTACTTGTGAAACACTTTCCATGAATCAAATCAAATTAAGATGCTTACTAACTCTGGTGACTGTTTGTAGGTGCAGCATTCTTCTATCCTAATTGCCTCCAGTCAGATAAACAGGATGCTTCTAGGGCATTAGACTAATAATAGCGTAAGCATGGTGAAGGCAAACACCACCTGGCAAATGTCACAGCCAAGTCAAGTGACAGTGGGGAGGGTTGTGTTTACATTGAATCAGCTGTAATTGTGTATGATTGAGGTATTACAGACTAATTGTGTCGACATCCATGGGATCCATTTTGTGCAAACTGAAGCATGTTTCAGAGAAGCACTTAAGCAACACAGCATTTTTGTTATTATTATTATTACTGCCCTGATTATTTTCACAATTGCTTGTTTGTTTCTGGAATTACATCCTGACTGTGGTGAAAAGGAAGTACATTTTAACATTATTCAGAAATTAAACGACTTACACTATAAATGAGTGAGTTGGCCAGATGGGCGTGATTTTCTCTTTCTACGTCCCTCCCCCATTTCTTCTCTGAAGCCGGTCAATAAACAATCTGCATAACTTTACCGCATCAATATTTAATGTGCCACCTAAAGGTCTCCTCTTCTACAGGTCGCAGTCAGTCTGGTTTTGATGTTTACTACTTTGAAATCCGCCTCAGACACAAACAGTCCCAAGGGGTATCACTGCTCTGTGTGAGTGTGTGTGTGTGTGTAGTCTGTGTTTGTATGCATATTAAAGAATGTTTATGTATTTTAATATTTTTTATTCTACTTTGCAAGTCTGCCTTTGTTTGTGTGTCTGTGGGTGTTTCCATACATCAGAGAGCGAGGCCTCAAAGCCCTCCCAAGCCAATAGAAACGATCTGCTCCTCCAAATTGCTTACAGCCGGTCTATCAGTGGGGAGGGGAAAATATGGGGGTAAAATTTTTTTAACGACAAAAAACAAATGAGCCAACACAGGCACACAATTAGGGGGAAGTCATGGCTATATGTCGTCTTTAGATGAGCAACATGATGGCCTCTTTACCCCTAGCGGGGGTAAAGCCCTGCCCCAGGAGATGGCTCATTAGGGCTGAAGAGGGGTGGAGAGGAGGGGCTGCTGACAGTCGAAACAGTGGGCGTGGAGAGAGGGGGTCGCTGCCACTCAGGGAGAAGAGGGGCTCGGCTAAAGTCCTTTCACAACAAGGGCTATTCTGAATCTGTGGAAGACATTAGCTCATGGTGTGACTTACTGCTGAGAAATCATCATGTCACACAAAGGACAGCTGCCTTAAGGGCCACATTAACTCTAGTGCCAAAATATTGCCTCATCAGTTTGGCTGCTTTGTAATATTGTCTTCTCTAGATTTTCGTTCACTGTTGAATCTTGCTTCCTACGAATATTGAATAATTTTATGCATTTTTACAGATAATGACTAAAAAACAGGTTTTCTGATCACATACAGTATGTATGTCCCTCATGTAAAAACTAGCATTCTAAACAGCTTCTCCAGAAAGAGATATTATTTAAGTGAAATTAAGAAGGATTGTAATATCTTAACTGATCTGACAATAATAAAACCTCTCACCAATTACACTTAATGAATTGTAATGTGGAACTGTCATTTACAGAGTTGATATTCATCACTGATGCAATCAGAGGATGTATCTCATTAATCATGATTTGTCTTGTGGTTGTCACAGATTGTGCATTTTTGTATTTGTCTGAACTTGTTTAAAATGATTTCCCAATCACAGTTCAAACACTTTAGGATTCAGCAGAACAAAGAGAGATCAGTGTAAACAGGACCTGTACATAGATGCTTTATCTGATCGTGAGAACATGTTACTGTAAGAAATGAGTGAATGTGATCGCCATCACAAAAGCCTTTGTTCAGCGGGCATGGTAGCTTTTGGTCCCATTATGGGACTGCACATGTGGCACACTCCTGGGTCTTTAAAAGCTGGAAGAGTGCCACCAGATGGTTAAGAGCAGAAGTGAAGATGTCATTTTCCACCCTGCGTCTCTTAATGATCCATTACAGCATACTGTATCTCATTACATACTCCCACATGCTGCACACTGCATAGACATTATTTAATTAAAAGAAAAGTAAGAGGTAACTCCCTAAACAGTGGTTTAAATTCCAATGTCTGTGTATTAATAAAGACAGATTTGCTTTCAACTGCACATGCAGACTGACACCTTCTGAATTCGACTTTTTAGGCTAAGCTGTAGCATAACAGATCTCCCCATGGAAAGCAAACCCCTGATTTCCTGATACAACACTAACAATTTGTCAAACTTTCTCTTTGACCGCCATGCTTTGATTCTCTGTTGATCAAAGGAACTAAACCCAGACTGATTCATTTGTTCTCTGTCTCTCTTGTTGAAATACCCTGTGCTGCTGTATTCAACAGAATTTGCATACTGAGTATTAGCTTTGGAACAAACCGGGCTTCACACAAACAAGTGCATACAGCTTTATTTAAGCAGCTAATTGAGAATCGAGTAAGCATCTCTAATCTGTTTAACAGAAAGAAATAGTATTTTCTCATCTAATTAATATTCTCGGTTTAGCTAATTAAAAGAGTATTGAGTTTAGCGTGAAGTAAGACTGACAGGAGTTTAGTACCCGCATAATCACACCGCACAGAGCCCTGTGGAAAATAACAATCAGAATAGTTTTCTTTTGTTTTTAGATTCTCATTTGAAGCATGTTTTAGACTTCCATGGGGAAAAAATCACACCCATGAGGATATTACCAAGAGCCATAATAACCATTGTGGGGTTTTGAATAAAACTAAATTTATACCATTCAACTTCAGTGCCTTCTGTTTTCTTTTCTCACCTGAATCATTCTAACCATATTAGCTCATCATGAAATAGAAGTGGTATTATCTAAAGTGTTCGGAAAGGCTTTTTTTGTTAAGTTAATGTAATGTGTCTTTGTGACTCACATCCTGATGCACACTGCATCTACTGTGAATCAAAGCTAAGTGCTCTCCACACAGCTTTTAATGAGCATGGATCTGTAAAACCATTTATGATTTTAATTCCAGTTTTTTCTTAATTCATCTCTTGGCTTTTCACAGATAAAGGTGGAATGCTTTTAACATTACTGATGTGTCAGTACAATATGATGATCTCACAGGAATAACTAGTTGATTCTCACATCTCTCACATCATTTCTCAGCATTGACATGCAAAAGAGAAAATGAAAAATTGTCATGAAAACGACTGATTTCAAGAATGATTTTCCAACTGATGTGTCAGCAACCTAGTAGTGCTTTTTGCTCTTTTCTTGTGGTGCATCTCCAAGGACACGGATCGCACAGCAAGTTTATGTCTCACACTCTCGGTTCTTGACCTTGGAAAAATAGCTAGCACCTCCTCTATCAATCACCAGCTCAACCAAGAACAGGAGAAAATGATGCCACTAACAACATTATCACAGCACTTGTTCACATCTCATTGATTTGACAAAAGCCATCAATCAGTACTATCAGTCACATGGTTCAGCGCTCTATTAAAAGCAGGGTGGGCAGCACAAAAAGATCAGATTCTATAAAACCCCACTGATAGGGTTTTTAACCTACAATTTCTTTTTAACCTCTGAAATTAAATGTACCATGTGGAGTTTTCTTTCTAACCTCTAGTATGCATATGCACATTCTTGCCAATCACACTATTTCACTGATCGACAGGTGCCAGAAATGTATGCAAATACACTGTCAAAGGCAGTAAAGAGGAATTTTCCTTGCCAGTAAACATGGATGTGAACGATGCAGGTTTTCAAAATGTAAAAAAAAAAAAAAAAAAAAAAAAAAAAGGAACTACACACCTTTGTTACACCTCAAGCGTACTGTATTTTGGGGAATATATTGAATGTAACAAGAAAAGGCACAAAGCACCTTTGAGCCCAAAGAACTTGTAAAACATGTCCATGATCCAAAACACCTTACACAATCATGCCATTCAAAATATTACATACTATTTTACTGTATCACATTACACTCAGTTATTTTGTTCATCCCCCTGTACAATATTTGTGTATTCATGACTGAGTTTAGCAGGCTTGTCTGTATCTCTCAGATATTGTGATACTACAGGTCCATTGGTTATATAAATAAAATATATCTGAGATGATTAAAGGAGTACTCCATTGATTTTTGTATTTCCACTTCCATTAAGTTGGAGGACTTTATTGAAAGTGGCAGAACAGACTCCCTGAAATGCAGATCTTTAGTCTTATTGAATTTCAAAGTCTTTCAAATTTTAGTTCCCAAGTTTGTAACTTTACATGTTGAATGGTACGCCTTGTTTATTGTGTGGGGGACATAACAGTTCAATACCAAGATGTGTCCCAACAGGGTCCAGTTAGGCCATACGGGAGAAAGTACACCTCATTGCTGAAACTACAGAACTCCCTCTTTATAAGACCAATACTGCAATTAGCCTGTCAAAAAAGAAATGCTTTTAATGTTTTGATTAATTATTGATTGAACTAGAACCACCACCCCTGTGCTCCATCTCTGACATAAAGGCTGCATAGCGCTTCATTTTCAAGCAGACAGTGGCACACCCCTGTCCCCTCTGGGCTACTGATGTCACACTATTCATCATCTCCTATTGAGAGGGGATGAGGGAATGGATTCACCTATGATGGTCCCCAGTGGTAACTCCCTAGACATCCTTGCCGCCCTCTCGTCCCCTCCGCGTTGTCCCAGGGGAGGTTTCAATTAAACAGCCTGAATGTTTGGGACTTTTTAATCCCCCTTCCACCTCGTTTATCTCTGCACCCACACCTCTGGAAGCCAGACAGTGGAAGAGTGCATCCATGGATAAAACCATCTCTCTGTTCACTTCTCCTCTATATGGAGATTAGAGGCACAGTGTGTGCGGGATTAGCCTTCTTGTGCCTGTTTAGATGCCATACAGAGAGTGTCTTATTAGATTCTGTTTTGACACCACTGGTTAGCTTTGACTGTTTAGCATAAAACCTCAGTAGATTGAAACAGGACTGAAGTAAAACTTGTTTACCAGAAAATTAATTGGTTATGAATGGCAAAATAACTGGATAAATATGTGATTTTCGTCTACTTCCTGTCATCCTGTACTTCCTTTAGTGAGAAGTACTGTCAGGGAGCAGCTACTTAATTTAACTTTTCACTAGACGTTTTGTGCTTCTTCACTTACCTGTACTAGCAAAAGTCTTGTACAAGCTATTTTTGTGCAGTACATGACTTCAGAGAGTTTGAGGGGTAATAACAAGATGTCTATACTGTCAACATATGTAAAGGCTGTTTCAGACCTCTTCTCGGGGTGATTAAATGTTAAGATTGGTATATTTGTGAGAGGGGGAAAAAATGGATGTGATGACCTCTAACAGTCAAAGTGAATAGCCGTCATTCTCTTTTCAAAACGTATGCTAAGCTTGGCTTTGATTTGTGTCCCATTTAATTGACTTTGTGGTTTTACAGTGCGTGTGCTTGCACGGCATAACCAGTCCCAGACAATCTTTGGCCAGTAATTTGCGGAGAAACAGCTTGTTAATTGTCAATTGATTAGGGCGTAATGGGAGTATTGATCTAGGTGATTTAGAATGTAAATTCTTCATCCAGTGTTCTGAACTCAAACAGGATAGCTGGCACGTCTCTGCAGGTCACGTGTTCAGTGTACATCATTAGTGTTCTACTTTCAGCTCCTCACTCAGCTGCCAGCCCAAGCATTTGGAGATTAGGGCAGAAGAAAATTAACCTGAGCAATCTTCTCCATAATCATTTAGTTCCACAACTATCAGCGCAGTTTTGCGTGATGCTCATTATAAACGATGTGCACTGCAGTACTATCCTGTCACTGTATATTTGAGAAAAGTTGAATCAATTTTGATGGAAGAGTTCGTTCATTTCTTTCAGAGTCCAATCAGAGAGACATATACATTTTCTCTGCTTTTCTGTGCAAATCAATATATCTGTTCTGTTCATTTGCACTTTCCAATTCACAGTCTAATGCATTCTTCATTAATGGGAGCTGTCTGGCTTAATGTCTTCAGATATGTGAACAGCTGCAGCATTAAAAGTGTTTCAATTTATTCAGCTCACACACACACCACTGTTTGGCCACTCTAATATGCTGTTAATACCCTTTTAAGTCATAGGAACATTTTGTGTTGTACTTGGATAAATATTTCAGTTTTGTCATTTTAATCTGTTCTGTTCTGTCTGTCGTTACGTATCCATGTATACAATATTGTCTATCAATCTGTGTGTCAGACGGAGAACCATCTAAAGACAATCAACATGTCTTTGGTAAAGGATGTGAGAGTGCTGGGAGCCAGAGATTCATCACTCATCAGACACTGTTAGGGAAATTTAGGAGCTTAATTTTGCCGTTCCGGGCGGTTGATACAGCCAGCGATTCAACATTGTTATACTAGAGACTGATGTCTCCTCTATAACTGATGTGCAGTTGGGCAGCAATTCCTCAAGGAGAGGGATGGTCTCCCCTGCTGGAGTTAATGATGTCATGCTGGTGGTTGATCAGACATGGTTTTTTTTCTTTTTGTCTTTTTTAGTATTGGTTTGGTTTAGTAGTGGTTGTATTGTCAAAGTATATCAGGTAGTGCTGAAACAATTTTATTTTTATTCTGTTTATTAACATCAATTAATCAACAGAAAATTATAAGTTATTCAAGTATTCCATAAAAAATATTTCATGATGACTTTGTTTTAAAAGTTCTTTCTTGCTCATATTTCTCAGATCGTGTTCTGCTGGATATGATTTTTGGAAATGAATGTGCTCTTATGTAACATTGTGACACTTATTGTACGCTGCCATTTTGATAAGAGCTCTCTCAGAAATAGATAATGATTCTCTAGATACTTCTTCGTTACATGAAAGTTAAATAAAAAACGTAATTCACAACAATCCTAGAATCACTTGATTTTTTTTTCTCAAGCATGCATGCAGCAAAAATACCAAACTTGCTGACTACAGCTCCTCAATGTGAGGATTTGCGGCATTTATTTGTTTTTATAACATTATACATTTAATATGGGTTTCAGGACAAACAACTTGAAGGCATCCCATTGGGCTCTGGTAAAATAATGAATGAATGAATGAATGAATGAATGAATGAATGAATGAATGAATGAATGAAAGAAAAAAAAATACTCATGATTGTTGTTTTGCATTATTTTTCATTATTTCTGTTTATTCTTAAAAAAAACTGTATTTTTAAAAAGCTATCCTAAAAATGTCTTCTGTAACTTTACGGTTAGGGTTAGGGTTAGTTCTGTGATACAATCAACTGAAATTTTACAAAGGCTGAAAGCCCAAATCATTCGGTCACTGTGACTTCAGTCTCCAGCTGAAAAAGAAAATGTGCCGTACAAATCCATTTTGACATTGCTAGGGGCCTAAGATATGAAGGTGGTTGATCTTCATATTGCTGCTCTACTTGTACCTGGATCTCCATTTTAATAGGCTAATTACTGGGCAGCTGGCTTGGCGGCCTGCGCCGGCCCCAGTCAGAGGTCTGGTTTTGAATGGGTTGTAGCCTCTGCCAGGAGACTGCAGACAGCTGGCTGTGTAGTGTGATTTCCAGTGGTGTCAAAGGAATCCTTTTCTAATCCTCTGGTCCCCTGCTGAGACCCTGTTGTTGGAGAGGCATCACACAGAACATATGACACCACTGATAAGAGTGGCTCCATAAGAGTCAGTCAAATTAAAAAATACTTTGTGTTATTAGCTAACTGTTAGAATATTATCTCTCTCCATACGGTACTTATTCAAGGATCATTTTAGCTGTCAGGTTTTTTTATGAACCAAGTGCAGCATTTCAAGATGTGAAGAGGATATACAGCGCCTGGATTTAATCATTTATTCTCTTCATCCCTGTCTGTACCAAGTGTGTGTCATTCAGAGGTGTGAATGGAGTTAGATCTCAGTGGGATTTAACATGGATTTCTTCTGGTAGACCTAAAGAAAGAAACAACATGATTTGCCAAGGAGCAGCTTCAGACCACATTGAAAAAGTACTCAGCTTCCACTAATTTAAACCATCCATTGTACATCTGCAAGATAGTCACGTAAAGTTTTGTGCTCTTTAAATTAGATATCCATGTGCAGTATGTGAAAGAAAAATGTGTCTGTTTTGCTTTTCTTTTAAATAGGTTACATCTTATTACATTTGAAAATGTATTACAGTGAAAACAGAATGGTAGCGCTGTGCTAATTGCTCTGCGGTTAGATAAGCATCTTGGAAAAGCTCCAGACTTGTGAATTATGAGCACACTCAGAGTTAACTACCCTGCACACTGATACAACTTTGAACACATAGAGGTCTAACCTGGGAAATACTGTTTTTATATTTGGGGTAATCAGAGTCCTTCCTACTGGTGGAAATGGCTGTGTGCAATGTATTTTTCAAGATGAGGGAGGAGCACAGGGTATAAGAGTGGAGGAAGGTGCACACAGATGGACTATGCTTTATACAGGAGGTGTGATCTGAGAGAGAAGTAGACGGTGAAAGAGTACAGGCAGGGTGGAGTAGGTCAAAAAGAGTGTCAGGGGTGATCTGCAACAGAAGGGTTCCAGCAAGAGGGAAAGGGATGGATTACAAGAAGTTAATGAGATCAGCTACAGTGTGTTTGGAGGTGATGACACTGACGAAAAGACAGGAGGTGTAGCTGGAGTTGGCAGAGTTGAAGAGGCTAAGTAATCGTGACTAGGATGTACAGAATTGGGAATTAGTATCTTAAAGGGACAGCTCAGGTTGGTCGGTGTGGACGGAGGAGATATGCTGGTTTTATTATTATGTATATTGGCAGAAGGATGCAGAAGATGAAACTGCCAGGCACGAGGAGGCCAAAGAGGAGGTTTATGGATATGGTGAGAGAAGACATGCAGGTGGTTGGCAAGAGGAAGATATGGAATAGATGGAAATGGTTGAGCTGTGGTGAACCCTAACCAGAGCAGCCAAAACAGGAAGAAGAATAATCCTGCAGAACCTTGTGTTGTAAGGACCTGTGGGGGCACAAAGTGGGTGGTAGAATATGACGTTCACCTGGTGAATGGTAACATCAATCCTCCTGGAAAAAGAAGAATAAAACCCATCAAGATTAGAGCGATGAGTTTAATTCACTGGCAGGCTTGTGGAAAAGGATATAACATGTTTGATATTTCAATAATAAGAAAAATATCACTAAGCCTTTTACTCAGAAATGCCAGGGGGGACAGAGGAAGCTGCTCACTCTATAACTCATAGTACATGATACAAAAAACCCTCTTTTCAGGTTAAGAAAGGGGGATTCACAAAAAGAGTGCATAAATGTCAAGTACAGAATTATGTCATATATACTTTAATTTCATCACTGATAATGCCACATCAAGTTTGAATTAAAATGTAGGATATGCATGTATTGTTTTTAATATAACCCATGTGTAAAGAGACCCTGTCAAAACAACAGAAAAGCCTTTTGTTGTGTGTGTGTCACAGAGATACCTACAAATCAGGAGAATAAAAATGGTGTGTGTGTTTGAGGAAGGGGCTCAGCAGAGGCTGATTGATTTGGCTGTAACAGTGACAACAGGCCTCCCCTGTGTTTCACTCCACATACTTCTTTGATTAATGCCATGCATCCCAAAATCGCTCCACTGCAACACGAAATCGAATTAAATCACCTGGATACAATCTGTAATTGATTGGAAATGTCAAAGAAGAGGGGCAATATCATTAATAATTTGAAGGATTTTTCAAAACTGTGGATTAAGTTCAAGATTTCTTTTTGTAATGTGTTTATTTGGTGCATGATACATTTCATCATGCTGGTTGGCAGTATCAGGATGTCACATGTGAAGTGCTAAATATGATCTTTCTTTTTTCAATCCCTGTTTCACCTTGACAGATGCCTGTGTCACTACAACTCCCTATAGGCTGAGCAAATTCAGATGTATGTTGCATTGTTGTTGGTTGTTGTATACAAAATCAGAAGCCACAGATCACTAAACCATTAAATGAAAGCACTGTAGTCTTCTATCCACTTCACAGTGTATGACTTTGTTTCAGATCAATACTGTAAATTATTGAAGGCGCAAGATGGGGATATGCCAAATGATATTCATTGAAGGGAATGATGTTCCCCTGGGCTGTCAATAAAGCAGCACATGTACTTTTACTTCACCTCTTGGCAAGCCTATTGTAGCCAAGAAATTCCTACTTTGTCAGATTGTATTTTCAATTATAGACTTTCATAATTCCTTTCATACAAGAGTGTGCTGCTTCAGTGATTGATCTTCTTAATCTGCCTATTCCTACCTATCCCTGTGATAAGCTGACAATGTGCTGTAACACATAATACATAAGGAGCCTAAAGGTGTTTCTGGTTGGCCTATTTTAAGCTCTGTGTTGTGCAGCTATATTTTTGTAGTTAATATCTGTACCTGTGGTGGAGAGTGACAAAAGAGTGCAGTAGGGAGCAGGAAGGCGTGAATGTAACATTATCAGCCAAATGCAAATATAAAATTGAGTAGAGTATATCAAAAATAGAGAAAAGCATATTTTGTAAGAAGGTATTTTGAATTGAAACCTTTAAAAAAACTGGTTTTGCAGGAGAGGATCAAAATGATATAGAAATAAAACAGTGGTTACATTATAAACCATAGCCAAGAGTTAAGAAAACATATCAAAAAAGATGGCCAATATATGACACCATAGACAAAGATTTCAGTGGTTGAGAGAAACTGAGAATACTGTTGGGCTAAAGGTATCAAACAATACTAATATGAGGAAGACATTCATTTTCAATATATACAATATATATATGGATATAATAACATGGACATATAATGGTTTCCTTCTGATTTTACATGAATACATGTTTAGCTGCCTTCACCTAAATCAGTGATAGCAACATCTTAGTTTTGCTAAAGACATATGAAGAGTTAATTTTAACAGTGTCTTTTTTTAATGCAAGAAGATACTAAATGAATCTTTTATGACATGCTTTCAGGTCCTTAAATCCTCATAAAACCACAAACTTACTTTTTTTTTTTTTTTTTAGATTTTTTTCAAGTATAAGATCCAGCACACCACTTTCATGTTTTACAATGTATGTTTTGCATCCCACTTCTTTGAAATTCAACCAATACATACAAGTGCTCTGAATGACCAATATCACCATTTTACAGCGCCATGCTCTTATCTCATTATGAAACTCTTCTTTTGAAATCTCTTCACACAGTATTAATAAATCAGTTTTGATTCAGGTGTCTCATGACCATCAGCCATGGAGTCCTCAGTGAATTGTGTTTACTACCATATATCAGTAACCCAGATATTTTATCACAGAGCTTTGAGCAGTGAAATGTGGGCAAATGTGGAATCATTAGTAGTTATCACATCAGAGTTATCAGTGACTACATATCACCTTCCCCCAAGCTCTGCTGATCCACCATTTTTAAGAAAATATGCAAGGCAAATAAGCACAATTCATCCTGAGCTGTGAAGGTCCAGTAGTTTCTGATGTGTGATACACACTGATGTGTTACAGCCATTATTATTCTAGCTGTCAGTATTACACACACAAGTGAGCAGATGATGTCTTATGAGTAGTAGTATCCTGATAGAACCATCAATATCCACATCCTTGGCCCTCCCTGAGTCAGTCCGTCACACCTTGTTCCACTATGTGTGTGTGTGTGTGTGTGTGTGTGTGTGTGTGTGTGTGTGTGTGTTCTGGTGAGTCGGAGGTTTATGAATAAATCGACAGTGTGTGAGATCTTTGAGCATTTTTACAGCAAATGGGTGACAATGCATTACATCCTCCACACAGCTACAATTTTGGCCATCAAAAGGGATTTGGGAAACATTATTTACTCAAGTATTTTTCTTGAGACCTCTGATGCACAGCAGTAAAACTCAAATCATGGGTACTCAACTCCAAAACCATTTTCCATTTGGTGCCATCATTCTGTTGTTGTCTAGAGATTTTTTTCTGGTTTGTAATTGAATTCAAATTACCAAAGAATAACCCCCCCCCCCCAAAAAAGGCGTTTAAATAAAAAAGAAAATCAAAGTTAATATGGTGTTATGTATTAATGGCAAGAGCAATAACAAGCTATCATCTCTCTTTCTTCATTTTCTTTTCATTCTCCATGTAACTGAATTACCTTCTGTAATCATCATCTCCTACTGTGAGCTTGGCCATCAAGAGGCACTTGTCACGTGCTACAATATACATTATTTACTCTAAGGCATTTTTCCTCACACTCATGCCTCCATCTTGCTCCTTTTTTTTTTCTCCCGCTCTTTGTCCCCTTACATGTGCAGGAGGAGATAATTTCTTGGCTTTTCTCTCCACCCATCTTGAGTAAATCCTGGCTGACAGTTTAATGGCCCAAAGACACGTGGGTATAGAGTTATAGAGAAATGCCTGATATCTATACCCAGCTGACCGACAGATCATCAGTGAAAAAGGGTTGAAAAGAATAAGAGATTTGTCTGAAATGTGTGAGGCGTGTTACTCTTTTCAGCAAGCCTGCAACTAAGTTCAATGCAGGACACAGCAGTGAGGAAAAGAGCAGGAAATAAAGTGGACCAGTTTTTCCATCTTCCTTAACAATATGGCAGCAACATTTAGTCATAACATGGACA
This sequence comes from Scomber japonicus, assembly GCF_027409825.1. NCBI lineage: Eukaryota > Metazoa > Chordata > Actinopteri > Scombriformes > Scombridae > Scomber > Scomber japonicus. Next base: position 17,216,694 of record NC_070593.1, on the reverse strand, counting down.
AGTTTTAGAAAGATGTGACAAACAGTGACTTGGATATCAGTGCTACAACGCAGCTCAAACTATTCATGAATAAGAATTAACATAGAAATCCAAATGTGATTTTACAACACAGGGTTTTAAGAGGGATTTGCATAGTTTAAGATCCTCACTCAGCATCTCACTTTGGCCTAACGTATGCTGAGTGGCAGCTTTGGCCTGACATATGCATCTAATCTCAATTATGCTGCGTGTGCATCTCACAGCAAGATAAGGAGAGAAAACTCCACCAAATCATGGAGATCATGGATTGGATGATCCCAGCTTCTGCCCTGCTATTCAGACATCCTCCATACACACTAGTGTGTGTGTGTGTGTGTGTGTGTGTGTGTGTGTGTGTGTGTGTGTGTGTGTGTGTGTGGGGTCATGTGATTATTTTTGTATCTACAGTACTTTTTTTGTATTTTTGTATTTTATACGGTAAAACAAAACTGTCATAATACTTGCATGTTTTTTGCCTTTGAGGGATTTGATCCTCAGCAAATCTGTAACTAATTTAAAGGCATGTCCTCTTCAACGAGCTCTGCTGGAGGCCCTTATTGTTTACATAAAGAATTCCTTTTGAAGTTTATTAGCTATTTAACTGGCTCTATGTCTTTCATCCCTCATGGGAGAGAGTACAGTAAGTTTTATTGTAAGGCAAACTAGCATAACTGCTTGCCCCATAGCCCCTGTTATTAAGCTTCCTTGCTTAAGAAGACTTTATTTCACCTTTGTATTTAAAAGCAAGTGTTTCTAGGAGTTCTGATTTTGGAGATATATTGTATATATATTATATATTATAGTTTTTAAGTTAGTGTGTTTGTTCCTGGTCAGTGATTTTGTATTCTGATATGAAATTAAGACCAAGAAGATTTGGTCCATTGAGACAATCAGTTGCTTTTGTGCTCAGTTAACCCCTTTTTATATCTGCTAGACTAGTTCTTGTGTAGGAAGAGTTTATCTGCAGCTGTGACAGAAACATCATGGAACTTAGTGTGCAGGCCTAAAGAGGATGACTGTGTGCCTCTAATCTCTTGGGATGCTATCCAAAACAACAATGAACTGTAGTAGGGATTGACAGTCAAGCTTGTACTTTCATTGAGAAATTGAAGTGTTGCACACCTAATTACAGTCGAAGCTAGATGAAAAAACATAGTAATTATAATGATCTTTCACTGGCTTTGTCAGTCAGTCCACTTAATTGTGGAACATAGTGGAAAACCCTTGTTATGTGTGTATATATACCAAATGAGCACGGAGACATGCAGACATGTACCTCTTTTAATAATTTACTAGCCTAATCAATAGAAGTGTAATGTCTAGTTTCGCCAGGACTCCAGGAAATTGAGTTTACATCACATATAGAATATTTAATCGTTTGACAGAACAATAATGGCATTTAAAGATTAGCATCAACAGTTGGCTCATGTCCAGATATGTAGCAATGTGACTCCACCAATGTGTTCTTTGGTCTTAATGTCAGACAGGACATCCATAGTCCCACCTCAGACCCCCCGCTGATTTCACACGGTAAAGTCATTAGATTCAATTTGGTTTTGTAAATGATGCACTGGTACCGTGGCACCCATTCAAGGCAGCCTGGATTTTAATTACCGTTAATTACAATTTGCATAAAGCTTTTTAGCAAACGGCTCCTGAAGCGGCTGTAATAATTATACATGTAAATGAATGGTAAGCTGATAAAGGCTTGGGAGTGTGTGTGGGTACTCAAAAAAGGGTCCGCCTTTAAAAAACCATCTGATAAGTGATAGTCAAACGGAAAAGTGCAAAATGAATGTGCCATAGCTGGGGAATGTTTCACAACAATAAGAGTATCTGTTTGCTCAGATGTGAAAAGAGAACATGAAAGAGATCATGACACCCAATATATTTATTTTGGAAATGACACCCAAAAAAGCAGGGATAGTGAAGTATCTGTTTTTCTTTTTATGTTTAATATGAAGTGGTGTTGACAGCCTGCATTAGACCATTGAAAAAGGTAACAAGAACATATGATATAATAGAGCTGTTTCAAATTTACAGTGAAGAACTCCCCAATCACATCTAAACCCTTCATAATCAAACAAAACCAAATTGTTTATATTGTGTTTCATTGGTTCTAGACCCTAACCACTTCTATTCATCACCTCCTCCTTTGGCAAGCAGCACCGTTAGGCTTCATATTGTAAATTGGAAATGAACTTGAGATGTCTCCATCACCAGCCAATCAGCACCGCTAATAGGAGATAGCCTTCACTCATGTTTTCATTGGCCATGTGTCTATGCCAAATGCTGTAGTTAAAAGGTGACACTAAATAAATTGGGCTCCTCTGAGATAACCATGGCTGAAAACTGAAATCACATTTGATGGCAGTCATTAGTTTGGCTCGTTGGCCAAATACATCATGCTGTCACAATTTTGGCCCACAGAACCTATTAAATGCCATTAGTGAGGAGCATTTGAAGGCAGCAAATTACCCATGTGCTACACAGGTTTCTGCATTAAAATTTTCAAAATGTTTTCTTTGACGTTGTTTATGGTGAGTGTGTAGTGTCCACGGTGTGTATACTAAAAATGCATGCTGGTATTACAATTCAAACTCAGAAGGTATACTTAAAATCACAGAGGACACCTGCTACCGTTAACTGTATTTCATTTTGAAACAGAACATAAGATTACTACACTACTCTGAATACAATGCTTACAGGTTACCCTTAATGCATTCCAATGAACTGACATTTAAATGCATCTCAGTTTCTGAATCTTAACAACAATGTCTGACATTCATGAGCATCCTCAGGGGGTCTCCTTCTAGGTCATTCGCTTATATTCACCCAATAGGTATGTTCTCTCTGACATGGCTGATAAACAAGACAGCTGTGACAGAGAGGAAACTCTGTGGAGCTGATGTCCCTCTATGACCCTCTTTGGCCCCTTGTCCCTTGTCACTGTTTGAGATGCCATGGTGACAGCCACTGTCAGGGGAGGAGTCTGCGACCTTTGCCTAACTAATGGATCCTTCATCATCCCCCGTGCCACTAGCATGAGCCCTGTGTTTATTGCTCTTTATTTTAAATTAAATCCACAGCAGCACCCATCCATCATGGTCGCTCATGACCTTTACTGGAGGTGATGACTTGGCCCTGGAGAAGTCAGTGTGCAGGTTTAAAGCACTCTACCACACCAGAGGACACTGTTGCTTTGAACTGTGTGGGCTGTCTCAGATATCTGAAATGTAAAATGGTTAGTTACCTTTCCAGAAAGCCCATGATTATGGCCATAATCAGTTAGCAGTTTCTTAAAGCTTGTGCCTTTTATGTGTTTATTATTTACTATGGATTGTATCAACAAACATAGTAGAGTATTGCAACCACTGGCACACCATGGTTGAAATGTTTTATGTTCTCAGCTTTAGAAAAATATTGATCAGGTCAAACATGTCTTTGTTGGCAGGGCCAATAAAGTTAATTCAAACAAGAATCAGTTGTGCATCACATGCCATGTTTGCATCTTTATGCATCAAAATGAATTTAAATTCAGACTTTAAATGACCATCCACAGCATTTCTCTAGACGTCTTTGCACTGTAGAGAGCAAGAGCATTAAAGTGTTAAATTTAAGAGCAAAATTGATTTTACTGTTGCCGGTTTTATTTATTGCACACAAGTGCAGCAGGAAACCCACCCAGTGGATGCATTGTTTGCTTTTTTGCCCTTGAGTGATGTCCTAAATAGTCAGGAATGCTGATCATTGCTGTACTTTGCTTCCCTGCTGAATAAGAGAGTGCCACAGTACCCTGTAGAGATTACTCTCCCTGTTCCCCTGGCTCAATGTGATAAAACAACATCAGCTATGAGGGAAGAGTTCCCTAGGGGCTGATAGGATCTGCCCTACAGGCTTTCTCTGTAAAATTGAGAGGCTAGAAGAGAGTGCTCCTTTACTCTCCTTGTTATACTTCTTCCCAGGAAGACTCGGCTAATTTTCTTCCATAGATCAGCACCTCTAATACTTTGTCATGCGGTGTATAGTGATTCAATGATCAACTCAGAGCAGTGAGTTTCCTCAAATCAAACACAACTAAGGAGGATCTGACATAGTGATGTAATTGGGTGAAATAGTGAGCAGTGCATATGATTTGACGGGCACTGCATGATGTTTTTAACTTTGCTTTTCATCTTTTTTAAGCAGAGTTTAGACTTTCATTGTATCTGTTTATCAGAGTCACACATTTGAATAAGATTCATTTGTGTAAATTGTTAGAGTTGGAATCTTTTGACTTTTTTTAACTGAAGGGATTTTTAAAATGTTATTTTCAGCCTTTCCATGTGCACAATGTAAAAGCTCAGCATTCTCTGAAATTATGGAAGCAGGGCTTTTTTTCAAATGGATCTCAAAGAAAATGGTGAAAAAAACATTATATATTTTGAGTGGGTTAATGTTGGATTAGGGCTTGCAATTACATCTGTGTAGTGCAGATATTTCATCCATGCAGCCCACTTTACAGTGCTTTTGGAGGTAGAGAGATATCATTAACTCTGTAAATGGAAAATGTACAATGGAAAGCAAGATAATGATTGACAGAAAGCTGTGCATTTATCCCTGTCATCAGCTTTGTTGTGGAGAATCCTGTGTTTTTAATAAAATCTCCCCAAGCTCTACTGAATGCCAGTTTGCAAATCTATGTAACACAAATGGGAACTGTCTCTTTTACCATCTTATGAATGGCAGCATAAAGATGGAGAGAAAAAAGAAGAAAAGATTTTAATAATGTCATCTGACACGTGCCACAGTGTGCACGTGTGTGAGTGAAGTGGCTGGCTGCTCACATAGTTGTGTGTTCACTGGACCAAAAATTTTGAAGAAAGGAGCTGCCAGGCTTTCCTCAAAGTACGGAAGCTTCGGTCAGTCACATTTTGTAGAGCCATCAGGACAATGAGCTAACAAATCAATGGCCTATATCATCTGCACTATCAGGGAGCTGAAGCTATCACACCCTCTTTCCATACGCAGTCCAGTCTGACTGATAGTAAACCAAAGGACAACAGCGCCTTCCTTAGAAAGTGTTTGGCCCACTGTTATGAATAAAAATGAATTATACTGTCAGACTCTGTATTTTATGTTGTATTGTACACTTCCTGTTTTATTTTGAAAGTCTAGTCTTCCCCTGTGTTGACAGTGTTACTTCCCCTCTTTGTTCTTTTTCCCGCCTTAGTTGATAACCTATTTGTTTCACCTGTGGCTTGCCTCCCTATGTATATAACCCCGCCCCACCATGTCTTCCCTGCCAGATTGACTTTGTAACTCAGTGTACTTGCTTTCTCGCGTTGTTCCTGTTTGTTCTTTGTGTAAGACCGGTTCGTTTTTGACCTTGAATTTTCTTCCTGCTCCTTGTCTGTTTTGTGTGCCTGACAATAAGGGGTTAAAAGTATCCAGAAGAGTATATATTCTGACTACAGTATATACCCACAGTTCTCTTTACTGCAAGAGCACACTACCAAAGGTCTGCTGGTTTCTTCACACAGTACCCTGTGATGCTCCCCTGTGAAGTTCATGCTTGTTGCTGTTTTATTACTCAGCTAATATTTTGATTTAGATACTATAGGAAATCTGCAATATCAATGTTCCTTTATTACTATCTATTAGAAACTTTAATATAGCCTGCTGTGCCTCAGTCCGATATGAAACAACTTCTAGCCACTGCCTCAGAAATTATAAATCAATTACTATTACTGTACAAAAATGTTATTGTAGGGCTGTTGTATTGGATTACATTAAATTGCTGAAGTACAGCCAGTATACTGGTAACTGTTAAGTGTGAGTGGTAATTTTGGGACATTGTGCAGTATATGAGGAATACAGCATTAAAGTTATTTCTGGTTTTATTTTGTATGTTTTTAATTGTCTTTCTCTAGATGATGCATGCTCCAGAAAATGTACGAGACCTCCTTGCATCAGTGTTTTCAAATTGCACTGCTAAAGGCTAAATATGGACATTTTCCTTTACCTTGTGTGCCTTTTACTACTAATTTGCAATTCATTTTAAGAGCATGTTGGAAATTGCTTTATGTTTACAAGCCCATAGGTCAGTGGCTCCAAGGTCAGATTTATTGTTGAAAACTGAAACTAATGAATATGCGAAACAGAGCAAAAAGCTTGTGCACTATATGAGCCCCAGCAACCGCAGAGTTAATGAGGGTGAATACAAGGCTTTAATTCATTATTTAAATGGACAGATATCTGCTTGATCTAACTAGTAACATAAAGTACAATCCGATGATGGGTTTCTTGTTTTTGAGAGCTTTTTTGCTTCATGCTGACTTTGTAAAAATATTTTCAGCTGTGTTGGATGTAGAATATATTGTTTTTTCATTAAGTTGTGACAAATATGTAAGGTATTGATCTGATACAAATTCACGAGACATGTTTTCAAGAGGGATCATCTTAAAATATAGTGACTTAAAAGGTCATAGTGATTATCATTTATTGCTGCAAGCTTGACAATTTATCTGAAATGTGCTAAAGTCTCTTGTTGATGCCCAAGAACTTCAAATACACTTAATATATGATTCTCCCAGTCATCGGTATTGTCATTGTTAATGCATTGGTAAAGAGACATCAGAGCAGGTCTGATAAGCCAGACGCTGCCACAAAGATCCCCAAAGCCTAGAGATAGGGCTGTCATCCTCTACTTTGGCGTAATCTCCCCCACCGTGGAGCTGGCATGTCTGTGTGGATGAAATGGAGCGATAGCTGTCCACTCTTATCTGTCAGGATTTGGTCCACTGGGAGAGATTTGGCTGTATTGGGAAATGGAGGCAGCACCATGTAGCTGACCATAACTCTCTATGTGGTATATTCTGGTGACCCCATGGGTCAGAGAGCACAGTAAAATCGCATGAACGCACACGCGCGCCCACACACATAGCTGTGCTACATACACACAAACAGTACACAATAACAAAGATAGTCCTACTGGACCGTAAAGCCAGGTGGCCATGTATATCCTTTGTCCTCTATGCTGTATCTCTCTTCCTCTATCAGCACTTGGTCCTGTCTTACCATAATGGACTCGCCTGGGATTTAAACGTCAGGTCAACACCCCGTCCCCAGACTCATCAGGATACAGGATATTGAAACAGATAAATGAAAAAGAGCTGAAGGATAGAGAGATGTGTAGGCTTAGAAACGAGGCCCAGGCATAAAAACACAATATTCCAGCAGGAGATAGATTGTCCTTTGACTGATTGGGATGCTTAGCTTTAAAGTAGAGAATGCCCGATCGTATCTGGCACATTGGTTCTGCGGCACAGTCTAGTCAGGAAAGTAATGCAACATAAATAATGTTAGACTTACAGGGCATGTTTGTAACAAAAAAAATGGACATTGTTGATAGTGTTGGGAAAAACATTTCTAAATTATTAAGCATGAAGGTTTTATCACTATTTTCAGTTGTATTAGAAATTAGCTGCCATATTCTAATAAGTGGTAGAAAGGTCTGTCTTACACTAATACTATGTTCTGGGTTATAGCATGGCTATAAACAATTGTTTTTTGATAGACTGCATGATAAGCAAAAATTAAATACTCATGAAAATTAACATGACATCAGACTTAATGTTTATCATTAATCTCTGGAAGAAACACTGTGATACTTCATTTTTCATTGCTGCTGTACAATTCTTCATCCTTTAACTATGTGCTGCCTCACACCAAAAGCAAAACAGATAAGTGTTATATGATATGCTATTTCACCAGCCACAGTTAATGAAACTAGAAAGGTAAAATGGGAAATGCAGTAATGGTGTGCACCACTACACAGCAGCCCAGCTACTGAGAGAATCCAGGCATATGAGCTTCAGGACTGAATTACGTATTGTTTGTGTCTTACCACATTACAAGTTAGCTGTATAAACCTCACAATAACAGCAGTATAATTTGTGTTTTTCTAAGAGTTATATGGATTAAGATTTCAAACAGTACTGTGTGCAGAAAAAGAATAGAGTTGTTTACATGACAGCAATCATGAAGGGCAAGTCTGTCCTATTGTTCTTGGTCCATGTTGGTTCCCAAGACTGTACTTGTTCTCGACTTGGCTTATTATTTTTATCCATGCCCTGCAGCTTGGTGATCCATCTGACAAAGGACTTTGGGATGGGTTGGTAGGGGGACAAGAGTGCTGAATAATTTGTACATTGAGCGTGTCTTCAGGAGAAACATGAGAACTGCTCACACCTATCTGATCTGGCATGGGGCCCAAACTTTAAGCAGTTAGGAGAGAGAGACTGAGATAGTGGAAAAAAACAGAAAGAGGCTAAATGTCTAAATGTTTTCTCCTTGGATCACTCTTTCCAGTTATAATGGCAGTATTCTCTGCTGTCCTCTCTTGTTACCCTGATTGACCTGTTATTGTTGCTTCACAATAAAGGGGATATATACTCACATAGAGATACAATATATTGTGCCATAGACCTCCATTTAACCTCAGGTTAGCCATCTCTACTCTAGAGACAAATAAATTAGAGCCTACCTTTCATTTCACCTTGCTGCTGACTGTAATGTATAATCTTTGAGTATCACTTGTGATATTTCCTCCATCTCCTCTCCTCCCTCTGTCTGTCTGTCTAGCCAGCTGAACCTGTGGAGTCAGGAGTGAGTAAAGTGTTTATTTAGGGATCATAGCACTGAAATATCCTACCCTGCTGAGCCTTTAAAGCCAGAATACCATTGTGCTGCTGCAGGCTTTTACACTTTGGGGTACTTTGGCTGAAAATAAATGTACATTTTACTCCTTTACACTAAAGGAGTGCTGCTGTCAACTTTACAGTCAATAAATGTGTCTAAATGTGTCCTCTTACATAAACCCCTCATAAATACATATGTGTAGGCTGACATATATATATTTTATATATAAAATATGTATGTATTATTAGGATGTACAATGTGAGTGCAATGTATTATATGTATAAAAGCAACCTTATATGAACTGATTCATTCAAGGTTTATTCTCTGCAATTTATTTGTCTGTGAGTTTGGGAGTATTGTGAAAATTCAAACACTTGCATGCTGAAAGTCTGACTGCAATAGTGAGTAGAGAGTTGCAGAAAAGCAGAAAATGCCCTTTGGTTAAAATATAACAAGACACTGCCATGTTAATCTGAAAATAACCATGGCAATAATGTAACAGAACAAATCAACCTAAATGATAGAAATGTCTCAGTTGAAATATGCAAGTAAAAGAGAAGAAGAAATGGCAAAAAAATATAAATTGTCATTTAGTTTGCTAGGATGAAGCATGGTGATATGACTAATATAATTATAATGACATTCATTTATATTTTTCCTGATATCAATATGTCAAATTATGCCAAATAGCTTCATTATGTGTAAAGCAGTAACATTCATTTCTGTTGATCCTGTGGTAGTTTAAATGCCTTGTATACCCATAGTATGCACCTACACAGGTGAGTTAATTGATTAACTAATTGGACCTCTCCTGGCTAATGCTAGGGCAGGACAACTTCCTACTTCATAATGGAGTGCCTTTTCATGTGCACTAGTATCCCTGTTTTGGATCATATTTGTGATAGTGATTTTATATGGAACATAAAGTTATTTATGTAAGAGTTATATTTATATAAGAGGTTATTTATATCCCTACAATACACAACCTGGATATATTGTTTTCTTTAAAAATCCTGGATAAGGGGTTCATGTGCAACAGTATCCTGGTTTTAGGTTCTGGTTACAAGGCTATCAGTGTACATGTGAACACACTAATTTAGAGCATGGACTGTGTCCAGAATTACTCCATATTTACTATATAGTGTACAACATTTACTTGAAATGTCTAAATTCTGAGTGTGGAATATAAAATGGAACAAAAGAAAGAGTGTCAATGGCATGTTCATTACTCTTTGCTCGATGTAAAGATTTGATATAGATGAGAAAATGATCAAAACTATGCCTGTTGGTGATCATATTGTTTAGTAGCATCATGCTTCACAATACTTTTAAAATCTGAAATCTAAATTTGCTGTTCACCACAGTATTTAGTGTGTATTATAGGGAGAAGTGAGTAGTGAGTACAGCATGTGAACAAAGGAGGCCTAATCAGCCAGAAGTACTGATAACACCCACATACTGTAGGTGCACAAACCTTTCATCAACTCATTCTGTTTTTAGTTACAATTGGTCTGGAACAGAATATGTAAAATTGTAACATTATAATATCATTTCAAAGTCTAGGTGGTGATAATGAATCATCACCAACCCCACAGAAGGACTCTGGCGTCCCAGTGGTTAGGCAGGGTGAAACCAAAATGTATTCAGCAAACTACACTCATATCACTGGATCATATCATACCCTCATCCTTACCACTGCTTGACAGTTGCTCTCTCGCTGCAGTTTCACAAGTCTGCATGAAGAACAGACAGTCATCTGTTGCCAACTTAACTGTTAGCTGACAGTAGTATTAACCTGGCTGCTGGGAGTACATGTTGCCACTATAGCAGTGGCTATAATAATTGGGCAGGGATTTCTTCCTCCCTTGCTAGGGCATAAGGGTTGCTATTTATGCTAATAACCTGGGCAATTAGCCTGTGGAGAGACAACTAAAAAGACCTGATCTGCATTAGTCCCAAAGATTCCCCAACAGCAGACATGAAGTGACAAACACACTGTAAATCTCCTAAGAAGCCCAGTACTCCCAAGTAAAACTTCTTCAGTGCCTTATTAAGTGTGTCTCCAAGCTCTAGTAGAGCTTATCATGTATTTTGTAGGCAGCAGCAGCCACATATCCACCTGGCAACCAGACATGAGATCCCCTGTTGGACAGCACTGATCCGAACTGCTCTCTCGTGATTGGCTCTCACCACGTCCTGAGGGTGTAATTAGGAGACAGGTCAGAAAAGGTCCAGCAGCGCCTGTTGCACCAGTGAGTCACAAACGACCCATCATCTGGTGAGACAATAATGACATGTGTGCTGGTGGAGTGGTGACGACAGGCAGGCAGTAGACATCATCATCATCATCATCATCATCATCATCATCATCATCATCATCAACTCATGAGAAGAAAGAGGAAATACAGGGTAGTTGAACTCTGCTGCTTGCGGCTGTCACAAATGGGGCTTTCATCTTTCTCAGTTTTACCAACTAAATCAACAGATATACATTGAAAACATTTTTTAAAATATTTTTTCTGTGTGATAGTGATATTTCAAAGTCTAACCATTGTCATATTTTATATTTCATCATATCATATTTTTAATTGTTGCAGTAGATGTGACTTTATTCTGTAATGTGTTTGTGAATTCTGTGTATGTGTGTGGTGTGATCAAACCCCAATGGGGATTGAAGGCTTGACAAAGCATGTGTGACCCCCGTCCCCCAGCTGCTGCTTGCATAGAGAATAATTGGAAAGTGTTTATGCGCAGTTGACATTTAGATATTTGAACAGGCTTTCCTATAATCCTGGAGGGGAAATGGTGAAGATCCTTTATTTGCTTGTGACATTTATGTACACGGTGCCATAGCACTAGGCACTATGTGGTTAAATGTTATATGGCTATATTACTATATAGTAATATACATATAGTATATATTTCTATATATACTGTTACTACTTGGTATGGATTGTGCTAATTGTAATTGTAGTTATTTCGACTAAAGCAGAAATCATTTCCCCAGAATATTTGGAATGAGTGTTGATGGGGATGCTTTAGATTGTTTAAAATAGTTTAGATTGTTTAGATTAAAGTTTAAAGGGGTTTAAGTTTATTAGTTTTAAAGTTTTGTAGTTGTGCCAAATACCTGCAGCCTGATGATAGACTATGTGTCAGGGTTTTTGCATAATTTAAAATTAATACAGTTTTTCAAATGCTTTCACAAAATCTACTTCTGCAGTTTGTACTCCAGGCTCTCAGCTTTCCACAAAATGTCTTCAGATTTAGAGGTGAGAGGGGTGAACAGACGGATCATGAATGCATAGGTCAGGCAGAGGGCATGCTGCATTGACCCATTGGCTAGTAAGCTAATCATATGATACTGGCCACACTGTGAGCTGTTCATTTGAACTTTTGCTCCTCCAGTCCACAAGAAACTATAATAATCTTAATGGTGCAAACTTTGTTTTCTGAGGTCAACATTATTCTCATTTATCTTGAACTAAATGAAATATATTTTTGTGCTCTTGGCAGGGAAGAATTACCAATCTACCATTCTAATTTGAATTCACCCTGAAAACAAGACTCTTTCTACTAGAGGAGGATGTTAAAATACTAAGATAATTAAATATTTTTAAAGCTGTAACATAATGCACCTGCTTTGAGGTACACCTGACATTGCAGATGTTTTATCTTTTGTCTTAATTTATTATTCCTTCATCTTGCCCTCACTAAATTCTCAGACAATTGTCAAAATGGAAATATTTTCTCAATAAAATGATAATAGTATACAGCAAAATGTCCAAAAAAGCAAGAGGAAAGAATAAGAGAAAATAATCCCTTGACTTGAAGGTCTAATGATCCATATGACTCGGACATCACGAGTTTCAACATGGCTCACGTCTTTCATCACTTGTCGTACCTCCATGTTTCTCCTGTCTCTGCCCACTTTCAACTCTGTTTCATTGCTGTATTAGTGACAGATTGGTCAAGCTCAAGTCCATAAGAGTCCTCCTGTTCTGCTCATGTTGGTTACATGAGATGTTTCTTGTCCTTAGTAATTGGGATTTAATACATTTACTGTAGAAAGAAACAACAGATGCTACTCTCAGACTTATGCACTTATACATTTTGTGATCACAGAATTCCTTCAAAAAAAACCATGATTTAGCTTCTCCTATTTTTTTTTCTGATGATCATGATAAGGACCTGACCATTTATCAATCAGCTGGCCAGTTCTAAGGAGATAAAAGAAGGAAATTGTTGCAGGCGGTTTTGGAAAAGACAGTTGCCAGGCTGTAAATCATAGTGAAAGTAAATAAAAGCAGCTTCTTTGTCTCATTATGAGTGCATGCCCTCTAATAAATCTGTCGGAGGGAAGATGAGCTATATGCACCCAGTGCCCCGTCTTAGAGGCGTTTTGTTCATGATAATCGTAATATTTTGGCAGAGAGGTGCAAGATGCCTCAACATGAATTATCCCCTCTTTACCTTTTTAATGAATCTGTTTTATTCATAGTTATTTGGCTCAGTTTCCACTCTGTTTTCTGGGTCACCTGTTTTTTTTTTTGCTTGGTGTTCAAAGACAGGCTACATAGAAGCCACAACTCATTTATGACTCAGGTGCCACTGCTTGAAAATATGCTTTATAACCCTTAAAATGCAGCTCATCCAACCCTTTGATATACAATTAACTTCCAGTGTTTTCCTTTGGGTTTTTCTTCAACATGACTATGGTCCAGGTTTGTACTGGTAGCTTTATCTTTCTCCAACCCCCACCTCATCACAGCACAGCAGCCAAGTCACAGCACATAACAAAGAAAGATGATTACATAGCGATCCATAGCTATTACCCGAGAGGTGAAAAACATGAGCCATTCCAAACAGCAGCCCTTCACTTCACCACCACCACCGTGCCTGCATTCCCTCGCTGCTTGGGTTGTTCTTCCCAGAAACACTGACCACTAATGATAGAGAAGCAACACCTTCGCATCCTGAATGACAGTGTGCACCAGCCTCTCATGGGAAGGACACTTCCATAATAAGATTCAGATGAATGTCTTGGCAGGATTACTTTCCTGAATCTTAAACCACAGTATCCTGATCAGACAGTTGTCATGCTGCATTTGGGCTTGTAGCCAAACAATGACACCCCCCGCACCTGAAAGACAGATTTAATATTCAATAGGGCATACACAGAGCAATAAAATGGATGACTATGGAAATACAGTAAATATATCATTTTGGTAAAGTGTATTGACACCCCTGTAAATTTGTGATAGCTGGTACTGTTGTTGTATGATGACTTATCGCCAATTGGTCAGAAATCACATCGATTAGATGCTGGGTCTAATTAAGGAGATGGCCTCCACATAACAAATAGTTTGTAATAGATAGAAGCAAATAGTTTTATTGTTCAGAGACGCCCATAGCTTAGCTGTAAAATATCCTCTATTATTGACAGATTATTGTGCTTGTTTTCTCCCAGCTGATTTCCCTTGAGAATAGAACAGGCTGCACAGAAAAATAATGCTATGCAGCCATTTCAGGCTCAATTCAAATGTATTCTGTTTGGCTGTGATGTGTATAATCAAATGGTCCGCAATATGGGACTAAATGCAAATCAAGACCAATTTAACTTTCAAGAAGCCCATGTTACATCAGAGAAAGGTAGATGAACATTATTTTTGTGATTCAGGAATTGATGTCAAAAGCACTTTATTTTACAAGTGTGTAATTTCCTTTTAATTTATCAGGATGTTGCCTAAAAAGAAATGTGTAATATTGGCTCTGTTTCTTATGATTAAGTCAATTACATTTAGTAAGTTATGTTCAGTTTATCAGCAGTTGTTGATTTCTTTAAAGAAAAACTCAATTTAAACCAATTTTTTTCTTTATTTTTTATCCTTTATAAATGTTCAAATGCATTACAAATTGCACATTTGTAATGCTTTGATGGATGGCCTGCAGTGTAATAATAAAAATACTCTCTGGGTTAAAATAGAAATTGAATGTTCATTTTTTATTCTTAATAAGAAATTACCAGGATATATTTTGAAAATTATGGATAATGGACAGTAAACCATCCTCAACAATGAATATGCCCTCAATGCAAGAAATGATAATCTACAGTATAGATTTTTTGATACAATATCTGCTTTGTCTCATCAAATTACACAGATGTAAACCGTTTGTCTCAACTGGCAGTTTATATTTATGCACAAATACTGTTTATTATGATCTCAAAGAATCTCATTGGGTCTCTGAGCACTTCTGCCAGGATGCTCTGTTGTCTAGAAATTGAATTCTGGAGCAATTACGTTAGATGACATGAGGTTAAAGACATCCAAGGGTCATGGGAAAAGGAAATGGCTTAACTACTGAATAATATCAGGTAAATGAGAAATGGAGAGGACTGGTTCTCCTTCAAGAGGAGCATGCACCCACCCTGCAGAAAATTAGACACATTGGAGACTAAATTGTTTACAGCTGGACATCCATAGCAGATATGTAGAGAGGAAAGGACAAGGAGCACTCCTGTTGCAGAAGTGATTGACAAAGGCTTATACCATGTATGTGTCTGAAATGGTGCTCATTAGGATTCTTTAGTTGACTGCATCATACCTCTGTGACCTGCCGTTGCTCCAAGATCCATAATGGGCAGTTTAAGAATTTGAGTATCTAATTACATGCACATACTGTATACACAGAAATAGTTATGTTGGACATGCACATAATCTACAGTATATACCTTCTGCAGCATCATTCACTGTATTCACCTGCACTCTGAGGAAACATGCACATGCAAGAACAGAACAAAAATAGCCAGAAATAATTGAAAAACCTGAGATTTTGAGTTATTGCTTCACATTTAGAACTATTTAATTGCTTTTTTGCATTGCCCAAAAAAATGTTTACATGTTAGGATTTCTGTCTATATTATTAATCATTTGATTCATTTAGGCACATTGAATTCAGCTCACATTCATTCCCTCATAGCAGGAAAATTCAGAAATTGTTTGTTCTGCTTCTTTGGATCCCCATTTTCTCAGGTGATACACACTGCAGGGAATTAAATTAAACTTCCAGATAGGCAGTCATTATGCAGGGCAGGATTTCTATTACATGGCTTGGAGCAAGTGTAAACATTGACATATTGTGGCTCAGTGAGAGTCTCTGTACGTTGAATTCCATGTTTATCAGCTCCTCTGAGCTGCAGCACTTGGCGTCTGGGAGACGCCCGCCGCTGTCATTTGCTGGGATCAGCCGAGCCCAGATTAATCTAGGAGACATGGTATGCATCTCTCTATGCCTCTTTGCTCTGTTGAAAACTTGATAAGAAATTCACAATCCCTCCAATCACAATTTAGAACCACAGAGGAATTCCACAGTAATGAGTTTCTTCCAAGACCATTGCTGTTTTCCAGGTGGAAGATGGATATGGCGAGGATGCGGTCCCTTAAGGCCCCCAGGCTACAGTCACTCCACAGTCTGATTTAAAAGGAGACTTCTACAGACTAGGAAGAAGGCAGAGTGACTAATGGTAAGAACCCATGGAGACTTAAGGCCTAGATAAAGAGAGAAGGGGAAGAGAAAAGAGAAGATGGCAAAAATAGTGGGAAGACCAAGGAAAGTGCTTTCAACTCCCTCATGACACACAGAATGAGCATCTATCAGTAAAAGTGCCTATTAGTGTCCACTACTTCTGAGCAGAGTCGCACTAGTGAATAGTGTGAACATCAACCAGCCAAAATGCACCATGTGGGACTGCTCTCATAACAGGTGGCAAGAAGTCTGCTGTCTACTGCTTGAGGATGCTATGGCTTCGAGTACCAAGTTGAGACTAAAATAAACCCTGTGCTCTGCCTCCGAAGTTAAATATTTGCTCAATTATTGGTAAAATTATGGATTTGGCAGTGCAGCAATCAGGTTAGGTATGATGGTGCTGTTAGCAAAATCCATCCATCACTGAGGCTTGCTTCAGCTGTCATTAGCAGGAGGTTGTGTCTGTTCTTGTCAGGAAGATGCTGGAAACAGGCCTCAGAGGCCCATGGGTAAATCTGTCCATGCTCCTGATTCACTGGGCCATAAACATTGCAGGGCTTTGTGATTACAGGGCCTCTGTTTGAGCTCTCTGGTTTTGGGTTGAGTGCAGGTTTGGAGGGAAAAGCACAGCATGCTGTGAAAGACTCATCTCATACAGGACAGGTACCAACACTGTGGAGGGAGAGGCCCGGCATGACAGAACAGGACCTGAGGTTACAAGCTGCACAGGCAATGACAACTTAACGAGGTGGCACATTTGTAATTATCATTCATGACTATCATTATGTATTGCATGAACTGGCTTTTCTTCCAAACCATCACATGTTTTCCTGTAATCCTGCAGGTATTTTTTATATAGTATAGTTTTTACAAAGGGTGAAATTTATCCCTCAGGGCATGGAGGGAAAACTATACTGCAGATCTCCTGCAAGTGAACTTACTGACCTACGATTGTATCGGAAGCTACCTGGAATCGAGTGACAATTTACATATTAGTATCATGCATTGTTTATTTGATGACCTGGGGCTGTTTCTATTGTATCAATAAACCTATCTGGGGGTTTTTTGGCTTGCGACTGCAAAAGTAAGTTTTTGCTTTTACAGAAAGACCATGTAATACTAACGAAAGCTCCACAACAGCCACTGGACCTTGAGGTCAGATTCTTTCATCTGGTGCTGTTAACAAAGAATGAAGGTTGAAAGTTTGAAACTAAACATGAACATGAGAAGTTCTTGAAATGCTCAGAGGAAAAAATGATTAATATATACAACTAAAAAAATCTGCTGTTTGCATTGTGGAATGTGTCCTTGGCATTAGGGGATATTATTGCAAACCTGTCTTCTGGTTTGCTGTGGTCTGCTGTGATACATTATTAAATACCTGTCTGACAATTAATAACTTTGCCACTTTGTTGTTATTTGGCATTTGACTGATGGCGCATGCTGGCATGTTGTCAATTTCTCTTCATATACTTCTCATTATATACTATTAGAAAGGAGCTCTATGAAACTAAAAGCAGCTGCATAATGTAGTAAATTCATATATGTATAGTATATTTAAAAAAAGGTCCCAAATTTAACAAGAGAAAAACCCACATGCTTTTGCATAAATGCCTCAGGGGATCCTGACAATTGCAATTGAGTAAAAGCATTGTATTATTGTTTACATCCCATTACACCCCTTATCACATATCACAGAGCCCTCTGTGTCTGAATACCATCATTATGGAGGGCATAACATGGTCCTCCACAATACAAGTTTTCCTGTGATTACCAGCATAACGGCTGGTATAGCACAATATGTGAAAATCAAGTGGAAAAGGCAGTCAGAAACTGCATCATTTATTGTGAGGTCACCATACAGAATGGGAAACAAATTGAAAATCAATTCAAGGTTTATGGCCATTGAGCCAGGAAATATGCTTTCTCCAGGAGTCCCCATATTCCCCAGTTTATCTCCTGCTGGTCATGATTGTCAATTGACATTAACACTATGGCAGCTGCAGTAGCAAAACTTCTTTTCTAGAGGTTTGCGATCTCTCCATCTTTGGCTTGTTTGTATTGGGAACATTTAGCAGCATTTTTGTGGATTGCAGCTGAACATCCTGTAATTGTCATTGATAAAGGGAGAGAAAGCTGCTTCAAGTGCTGGAGATCAGCATTGTGCTGGTCATATCATTCAAGTGGGTCAGTCCAACCAGGCTGAAATAGATCAGGCGTGACATGGTCAGAACAAAGTAATTCTACTGTAATGCTGTGTTGCCAGATCATTTTCTAGGTGACACTTCAGACTTGTCAAGATTGGCAAAGGCTCATCTGTTTATGGCTTGTTGATTGTTTGTGGTATACAAGCTATATCTTGTTGTTTTCATATAAAATTTCCAGATTTTCTGTTTTTTCAGATTCCAATGCTCTGTACGTTTACTTTTTCTATGTTCTATCAATATGGATGGAAATATTAGTCAGTTAGTCAACTGGTCATTCAGTCAGAGTAGTCAAAGTTTCAAAGTGTGACGTGAACATACGTATGAACTTGCTGCCTGCAAGTAAAAACGCCAGGCTGCTTCTGACAGTTTTTTCTATACTCACAACCTGATGTCAGATCACTGTATATGCCCATAAACAGCTGTATATTTTGTAACCTTGGTTGCAAAGGCTGTTGGTAAGGTTTTTCCATGTGTTGTTTGAGTTGTCCACTCTCATATTTTGGATCATATTTTGACTCAAACATATATTATTGTATATATACTATATACATAATTATATTTTGAGTAAAGAATGAGAAAAAGTAGTGAAAATCCTACTACACGGTGAGAGCAGCAGGAAATATGCCTTAGATGCATCTTTCATGGGTTAGTCAGTCAGAAGAAAGTGGGTGCTTTGAGGGGGATCTTACAAAGATTTCAGAAAGAGACTGAACTAGGGGGTAGTATAGGTTTTTGTGTTTTTTTAAAACTGTAAATTCTGCAAAGATATTCCAGTAGAGCCCAAGATTAAAACTATAGATCTGGAAATGAGAATAATATGTGCCCTTTAAATTTCTGTCTAGTGTCATCATCAGGTCATAATTATTATGTAAAACTTTGCCTTGTGACCCAAAACCTGCCGAACAAATGATATTCCCATCAGCCTGTAGCTGTAATTATGTTCTGTGCTAATTAGCAAATGTTAGCATGCTAACTCACTAAAATAAGATGGAAAACATGATGTACATTATACATTCTTCACATCAACATGTCCGCATTGTGAGTATGTAATCTGGACCATGTAGAACCTTACAGGGCTTCTGGTATGGTCTGGTAACAATATCTGTTTTTTGTGTGCATTGGAATAATAGCTCAGATAATTTAATTTAATGTCTTTAGCATCAGCCTGCACAATGACATCTCAAGGCAGTAGGTAAAGAGGTTGTTGGGAATGATGATTGAATCATAAAAAATCACATAGAGAAATTCCATAACTCCATTTACCCTGTCCTTTGTTTTACTACCATAATCCTATTTTCTCCACCATTCATCTTATGCTTGCATTGAACCTAAATAATGTTGTGTTTTTACAGCACTTTAGATATAGGAGTGCAAGTCATGGATATGTCAGCTTTATCTTCTTTATGCGCCCATTTCTCTCTTTAGGATATCATTACTGGGGCGGAGGCACAGAGAGGCATCAGTGTGTGGGTGCAGGTGACCTCCTCTCCTCTGGTTTGATTGTTTGTTGACAGGTCCTTTTTGAGGGAAGAATGAGCAGTGATAAGAGTCAGTGATAGTGAACAGGCGCTGCAGATAGACGGACCTGCCACAGAGAAACCTGGTGAGGGGTGAGAAATCCTAAACGATACACTTTTTAATAATGTTTATAGATGTAAACAAGGAGATGTTTTCATTCATCTAAAAACCACCAACAGAGACACTCAACACTGACGTTCACTATGCTATTACTGTCTTATCTTGAGCCAATGAGGACACAATATGGCAAAATTACATAGTGACGTGTGTTGGTAGAGACAAAGGCTGCTTGTGTACTGTTCCCTAGTGCAGGTAAGAGGATTCAGTTACAGTCATGCTCTTGCCACCATGAGGACACACACATCCTCTGTGGCACTGTCTCCTTTGGCAGTCGGTGAAGTGAGAGATCACAACATAATTTTCAGGCAGGAAGGAACATGCTGGTCGAACATGCGTGAAGCAGAAGGCCACTGAACAGGCGTGAACATTAACACAAACACTGCCAGTCAAAATGACTGATTACCTCGGAGAGCGTGCTGTGAAAAGTCAATTCAGCACTCAAACCCCCTCTATCCTCCAGCCTTTACATGCAGGCCCCCAAGCCTACATCCACATCTCCCTAGGGTGTTCAAAATGTATAATCATTAAAATACTACCAGTGAGTGGCCTTCATTGTAATTTCTAAGTCGTGTGGTTGGAAACTCCTTTCCACCTAAGCTGTTGCCATTAGTCTCCCACAGCCACACCTACAAGTGTGAATGCATGTTTTTTAAATGTCCTGAATCTATTCCAGTGTAAATTGATTTTTACTGTGCCTCCCCAAAGCAAGGAAATGTGGCATAAAAAAAGAACCCTGACTAGAATATAACATCAGTCAAGTCTATGAATAATGTAAAAAGTGCAGGATATGACATCATGCACGGTGTAATTTAACAAACATTTTTTTCTTTACCTCAGTGCTTTAGCCCTGTCTCTTCAACTGTAATTGCTCACATACAAGTTGAGTCTCACTCCCGTTGGACCTGGCTCGGGCTGTTTGCTCTCTCTGTATTTATAGCCTGTTTTCTACTGGAGGACTATCTGTCCTCAAACTGCCCTTCTCATATACAGAAACACTAGCCAGTCCCACAGTGCCACCACACAGCCAGAGCCTGATATATCACGTTCTACTTTTTGAACTCTCTGACATTTGGAGACCCTTGCATAAATATTGGAAGAATACTCTTTTTTTTAAATCTGTGATATGAACGATCAATAATCAACTGGTTAATAAAAATACCTATAGAATTTGTTTTTTAAATTAATTTTTTCCATCATAACCTGAAACTCATTTGCATTTAACAAGAGCTTTTTATGTGCCTGGAGTAGTAGCAGGGGTTAGGAGATTGGTGTAAACCATTTGTCCAATATTTATTGTGTTGTTACAGTTAAAATTACTTCCTGCTCATTTTTAATCCTGAGACACACGCGCCTTTAAAGAATAGACAGCTTATTTGAGTTTAAATTTCATTATCATTGTGCCCCTCACTTGCACATATTGTAGCAGTGTTAAACTCAGCAGTTGCTTGCCTAAAGCCCTTTCCCAGTGACCGTGTCAAACTGCCTTCTGCGGATCATGGGCCTTTGACAGGAGAATAGATTGCATGTATTTATATTTCAGAGAAAAAAATCTGCAGTCTATCGCCTAAGGCTTTGGTTGCCTATCAACGTCCTTCATGATTGTTGGAGAGGGAACAAGTCACACTTTCATCTGTCAACATGGACAAGAAGAATGTTGTTCCAGGTTTCAAATGGATGCATACAGTAAATAAAGTCTGCAGGCCAGGGCAGCTGTTATAGGCAACATAGCCATCTATCCACTGCCTCCACATATTGGATATTGGATGAGCGGAATAGTGTTAATACTACCTTAAATCTTGTTTAGATATCTGCCACTTATATGAATTATTGTCTGCACTCAAATCACACATTTTTCTTAAACTATTACTTTGCCCCCATTGAGGGGATGTCCTCAGAGAAAAAAATCACCTTTTATCTGTAAGATGTCCCTCTGCATCTCCTCCCCCATGCATTCTCGCTCTTACAGCCTGACAGTGTAATCATGGACCAGAACAGCATTTTATGGGGGCTTCTTTAATAACCACCAGTACTGCTTGACCTCTGTGAGTCCCCCAAAGGCGCCACCTCCTCCAGCCATCCCCCACAGCAGTGTCAGTCCCAGGCTGACTGTCCCTCCACATCACCCTCCCTCTTTTCTCCCCAAAGATTCCCCTAGCCTCCACCCTCCAATGCTGACATGCTCAGATGCTCCAGTAATGCCTTGTAGGTCTAAAGGTCATGCCTGACCTGTCATTGTGGATTGGGTCTCAGACATAACAGCACTCTTTGGGTACCACAGCAAGGCGTGCCTGTCATTTCTCACTGCTAAAAGATTGAGCAACTGCATGTCATATAGGGAATTTAGACTTATTACTATTTTGCATTTGACACTTGTAAGTGATAGTTTACTACTCGATGTTATCCATGCAGACTAATTAAACTTCAAAACAACTACAATATATTATGAGGTGACACATTTCCTCCATGACAGATGTTATTAGTTTGATTGATTTCTTTTACAAATCTGAAGGGATTTTAACAGAACAAAGACCCAGTGGATGATGGAAACTTGCTGCATGGGGGATATTTGGAGAAAAAAAAAGATCAATTACAGTTTGGAGACATGCTGTGACATTGTGCTGTGTTGTGTAGCCTTTGGAAAGGAAGTTGAGATCAAAGCTTGGTAGGGAGGGAACCCTTTCTGTAGCCTCTTTACTATCCCTCAGGTTGACCATTACATACGCACATACAAATACACAGCATGCAGCAGACAGTTGCATGCTGTGTATTTGTATAGTTGTGTTTGTTGGCTATTACTTGTCTTTATTCTTTGCAAGAAAAACGTTGTGGCTGTGTTATTATCAGAAGTTGTAATGATATCTCTTCTTAGTTTGTTAATAGCATACAAAACTCTTTGAACTCCCATTACAAACTATCTTCATAACATCTTAATCACATGCAGAATTTTGTGGGTACTCTGCAGCTCTTACTATTAATAATTGATATTATTGTTTCATAATAGCAGCTCTTTGCAGAGTCTCAGACAAATCTCTATTTCTTCTCCACAAGAAATGCTATTTGTCTAACAGGCTCATTCATTATTACTATGAATTGTTTGTCTAATCACTGCACAAGAGGTGGTAGGGCCTTGGCACAAATGCCCAGGATGCCCCTGTGGAGAGTTATACGAGACCAGGCTTCTGTTACTCAATACTATGAATACAGAGCCAGGTCCTGGCAGATTGGTCAGGGCCTGAGAATCTCAGCAGGCACAGTGATGCTAGATGTACCCAAGAGGCATGTCTGAATGTATGTGATCTCTTTGGGTATATGCTCCATTTGTGTTTCTTGTGTGTGTGTGTGTGTGTGTGTGTGTGTGTGTGTGTGTGTGTGTGTGTGTGTGTGTGTGTGTGTGTGTGTGTGTGTGTGTGTGTGTGTGTGTGTGTGTGTGTGTGTGTGTGTGTGTGCGTGTGCGTGCGTGTGTGTGCGTCAGGTGATAGAGAGGGATGTGCGTATTTCCTCTGGACCCCCCTGACAGATCATCCATCCTTAAACAATTTGGCAGTGCCCTCAGAGCCTGAGAAGGCTGAGAGAAAAGATGGGCCACACAACTGACAGTAGCCTTAATGAAAGACTCATCTGAAGCTCCAGGCAACCAGTAGGCGAATGATCTCACTTCCTGGGATAGATGGAAGAATAACATGCTGTCAGGTATGGGTGGCCATTGAATCAGGGGGACATTATGAGATTCTGTAGGCAACAAGTATAGGGGTGGTAGAGCTTTGTCTGACAATGACTGGGAATGGAGGGGGCTCATTTGAGATGGTCAGGAAGGGAGATGATGGATGCCTGGGTGCATTTTTGGAGATCATACAGCAGATTTAAAGCTCCAGTCAAAAATGTGGACACACTTTGGCATTCAAGGGAAAGAGAAGGAGTGTTCAAACTTTTGACTGGTACTATAAATTGTGTCAGAGCAAATTTGACATAGAAAATGAAATTGTTGTTGTCCAGTATAAGTTGTATTTTGGTTAAATTCAGTAAGCAGAAGTGGGATTCAATCTTAAATGGCTCATATCCAGTTTCAATGAGATATATACAAGATATATTGCAATAACTTAGTGTCTCTAGTACCACACTGTGCAGTTTATGTACATACCAAGCAAAAACAATGAGAAAAAGCTTTGGGCTGCTGTCAGGCATGGAGACTTATAGGGCACAGCTGCACAGGGTTGTCTTTGGTCTCAGTGTCAGCCCTGTAACTGCAAACTAACCTCTTAGCAGTGACTGGACCTCTGTGATGGATGGATGTGTTTAAATCAGGTTAAAAGTCTACTTCCAGTCACTCGGCGGGGCAACCAGACTTTAATCTTGAACCCTGTGAGGCTGCCTATAATGTAGCTATTCCTGGACCTGATGAACAAAGTGAGGAGACTTGCTCCACTGAGTCGACACTGTATGGATGAAACCTTGGCTCCCATCCCACTCCTCAGATTACCCACCTGCTCTGATCAAGGGGCAGTGTGCACAGTTACATTAGCTGTCCCTCTCCACTAAAAAGGTTTGCAAATGCATGTGAACGATGGAGCAGAGTCACCGTAACACAATTCCCAATTTGTTTTGACCCTCCGCACTGTCATCTCCTCGTTGTAAATGATTGCTTTGGTTTTCGGAGTACTGGCTGTGTGTTTCCTGGGAGCAGGCCAAAGACAAAGCCAGGTAATAAAGACAGCATTAGCAGGCTAATTAAGCTACAGATCTGCTTTGGCAGAACAAATCATTTCATCACATCTTACGCAATGGGGTATCATGCTTCCTCCGAGTAGCAATATTTCATAGCCAATTTCCTACTGCTCAGCTTTATTCACCAACTTTTGTCAATAAATCTCCGCTCATATCCATATTTATTGAGCTGAGAGTTGGAGGCCAAGAGTGCCTCGGCTCAGATAATGAAGACAATGTTTCAGCGTGGATTCAAATCCCTCTGAGTTTAAACATATCCCACTGATACTCATTCTTTATTCTGATGCACAAGGCTTGTAAAACTGACTTGATGTCAGCTCCATGTCTTGACTGTCAGATACACAATAAATTATTTTGACTTATGCGGTCCTGCATGTGTATATTTTGTTCATTCTCATGGCTTCTCTCCTCTGGAAAGTAGTGTATTTAGTGAGGAATGTATTCTTCTTCAAATATTTTCTGCCCATGTGTGTGTTGGTGCTTTTGCAAGTGTCAAATAATGCCCTTCTTTATGAAACCCACTCTTCCATAGTATGATACATGCCTGAGAACTGCTGTGTCCTTCCACAATTTTTAAAAGTGTGAGATCACCAATCCTGCTCTGATTGAATCTGGCTGAATTCAATCCTACAGTATATTTGAGTGTAGATAACAGGTATAGTTCTGTAGTGAGTATGCCCTCAACATCCGTTTCCATCTTTGGATAGTCCTGCTCTCACTATAAGAGAAAGAAGGATTATGTGTCTTAGCCTTTCAGAGTCTTTTCTCCTCCTTTCTCTTTTTTTTCTCTCTCTCTGCCTCTGTGGAAGGTCACCTGAAGGAGGTAATCCCTATTCCTCTCTGTTTTTGTTCTCTTTTATCTGAGGGGCTTTGTGGCCTGAGCTGGAGCCCATCCACTGATCAGCAAAGCAAGAGCCAGTGCACAAACAGAGAAGCAGAGGGAAACAGCTCGGTGCATGAGATTGCTGCCTTTTATCCCCCTGGTATGAATAGCAAAATAAGTGCCTTTACTATAAAGCATAAGGCACTATTGAGATTCAAAATATGTATGAGTTCTGGTTTTCTAAGACATTGTGCAAACTTACATATAGGATATGACCAGCAGGCCCTTCTGTGATTCTAAGTGTGTGTGTGTGTGTGTGTGTGTGTGTGTGTGTGTGTGTGTGTGTGTGTGTATGTGTGTGTGTGTGTGTGTGTGTGTGTGTGTGTGTGTGTGTGTGTGTGTGTGTGTGTGTGTGTGTGTTTGTGGTGGGGGTTCTTGCTGCATTTTAAAAGGAAACCCAAGGGATCAGAATATGTATTTACATTCAGCTGTTCTTTGGTAGATTTATGCCTTGGTGTCATTTGTTTACATGTGCCTCTTCAGTATATGTCTGTAGAGGATACAGCCGGAAAGCTCCACAGGGAAAGACCGCCTGCTGTTGTGTATGACTGCTATGTGGCTGGGTGTAGCTGTTTGACCATGCAAGGGGATTTCTTGTTTAGCTATAGTCAACATTTAAAGGGGAAATATCATGCTTTTTTATTTTTATTTTTTTTGTTATTTTTATATCATTATGAGGACAAATGTCTGTGTTAAACATGGTAAAGTTCCAAACAAATCAAAAACCATGGCTTCAGCCTGCTCTGAAAGATTCATTTGCAATATTACCTCTACTTCTTCCTGGTGATGATGTCAGAGTGTCACAGAAAGGCTGTCCTTTCTGTAATTTGCCACTGTCTACAAGTACTTGATCATGGGGAATGTTGGGTAAAATAAAGAGTACAGTCTAGATCTGCTCTATGTGAAAAGTTCCCCAAGATAGCAACTTTGCAAAGTTGCTCTATGGATTATTTGCATTGTCCTCCCACATATTTCAGATCAGATTTCAGCTTAAAGTACAAATGTATTTGAGAAGTTTCTATTTTGAGTAAAAAACAGAAAAAGAAGTGAAGTTCTGCTTATACTATTTGTTTATGTAGCCTCTGGAGCCACTGAAAGTCTGCTGAGGGGCAGCCTCCAGAAGGTAGGCAATAAGAACATTGGGAGAGGGGCCTTAAAAAGAGGAGCAGAAATGGCCTGTTTCAAACAAAGGCTGGACTTAGGGCCAGTATTAGTTAATTTTGAATCATGTAGTTATACAACCCGGAGTATAAATGTAGACCAGGAAATGTGCATGATGCATCAGAGTGTGTGCATTGAGCTAAGTCTGAGGCAGTAATGTAATCACCACAAGCTCAGCACTGGTTGTTTTTGCCAATCCGATGTCAGAGCCATTTGGCGATAATGATGTGTGCCTCCACTCAGCACAATGACTGATGGGATAGTAAAAAATGAATCACCTCTGCGGGGGAGGAAGGGTTAGCCATCAGAGTTATGCTTCTGAGGAACATTACCCTCCTCTGTATATAATGAGACATATTTAAAACAGCAATCATCCCCTCCTTTGAACTCCAGGTCACAGTGCGGAATCAATCCCTCACGTGATTGAAAAGAAAGGCCATATGTGTGTGAGACTGAGCATATTAACCAAGGTCACACATACTGCATGCCTGGTCTGCATGTGGAATGGATGTTCTCTTAGAATTGCTGAGCGCAATTAAATCTACAGCTTAGAATCACATTCAGACTCTAAATCATCGGCCAGGTCATTAAGTGAACTAGGGGTCCTCTCTGAACTGTTTCTTTCAATTGAATTAAAGCATTATTCTGGATAATTCGGTTTGGAGATTAGCACTTCGTACAGTCTACAGTACCCATAATTGCTTTTCTATGAACAAGAAAGAAAGACACTGGATAGAGACATTTAGCTAGGTAATTTATAAATGTCCATAAGGAATTAGCTAAAAAAATATGTATTTTTTTACATTTACAACACTTTTGCTTCCTATTATTAGGTTGTGTTTCACCATTTCCGTTATAGTATATTGTTTCATCAGGGTTATTAATCAGAGCAAGTATGCTAATATATGTCCTGCCAGTTTCCTTTCCATTTGAGCCTATACGGCTATATCAGTTGTGGTTTAACACATCCTAAAGTATATACACACTTAATGTGAATTCATAAATACTTCTATGTGTGGTACTCACACTTCACTGTTTCCTCATACTTAGATTTACAGCCATAAATAATTGAGCTGTTTTCCATTGTCAGTTTCATATGTCTGTATGGAGGGCAACACTTGACAAACACAAGGCAATCACTATCACTAATATTGGCAAGGGAACTTTGCTTCTTCATAATTGCATCAGTGAGCCTTGAGATGTGTGAATTCTTAAATGTTGCTTTGATCTGTGTTTCATGTGAGGTAATTTTTTTTCTCTCATTGTGTGTTTGTTTTTTTGGTTGTTTGTTTTGTTTTTTTAGCCACAAAAAGTGTCAACCTGTCCAAATCAACAGTCAGGCCAAATAACTGAGCTAACAGTATTCTCTGCTGACTATGTGACTAATTAGGCAATGCTGAATTGGATTGTAAGGCATACACCTTTTTTAACTCCTTCACATTTTGCATGCTTTATGGAGATACTACAGAGTCAAGCAGTATTATAGTCCCTGTTTTAAGGAAAAAACACTTTCAGGCTATCCCAGTAGTGCATATATGTCCGCTATTGGACAGTAATGAAAATTAAGAAAGATATTAAGCCCCTGGAATGTCTGATAACAAGACAATAATGATGCAAACATCATTATAGTCTTGTAAAGGTGTTACAGCATGGATAACTAATTAAGCTAGAGGGAGATAAAAGGCTTTTTTTCAATAGCATCTAATACTAGCTGAATGCAAGCATTGTGAGGACAAGGACAGAAAACAAATGGCATACACAGACGGTTGCACCACAACCACAATAATGACTGTCTGTGTGGTTAAAGCTGGTTTGTATGAATCATTTCACTGCTTAGCATAAGCTGATGATTGAAACAATTTTGTGATTGAGCTCTGTTAGATAGAAAAGGAGCTGTGACATATACATATCCACAGCGCTGGAGATAAATCCTTGGTGAGCGAGCAGACATCATGAAAACAGAAAGCTATACTACTGTGATAATGAACTGACAAGACCTGCTCTGCTACCGCACTACCATAAACCCTCACTGCAATTTATGAGTGCAGAGTGACCAATTCACCTCCCCCCCTTTCCATAGACAACCACCACAACCTTGCAGATCACGGTTGTAGTGTCAGCTAACATGAGATGAGAAGGTGTGACAGCAAGGAGCGCAAAGGTAACTGGACTCATTACAGTTCATACTGGACCAAGCTGGCATCATCATCTCTTGACTGCGCTGCTGAGGCCTCCATACTGAGTCACCTGTGACATTTAAAGTATCTTCCGTAACGACTGTCAGAGAGACAGCATGCAAAATATATGATATATAAAATAATGTAATATTGAACATTCAGTTAGATGAACTTATAGCCGGAGGACAGTGATTTCAATTATTCAAGGGAATGTAATTACAAACCTCAGTATCCAGTGCTGTGCAGCAGAGCAGTTTTGCCACAAGCAAAGATCATCCAGGGTCTGTTTTTATTGATATTCTCATTTCTGCCCCGGTCAGGGATTTCAGCAATTCTACACCACAGATCTGCTGAACACAATTAGGGCAGTGCCTCCCAGGAGTAGCAGGCCACATAGAGGCCTGGATAACAAGGCCATACTGAATTAGTAATATGGTAAATAAAACACTGGTTGGATGGAAATCACTCCAGGCCCTTCAGTCACAGAAACTTAGGTTTAGAGGATCTGAGCGGTCTAAAAAACATGTTGTGAATGTTATTGATCCAGAATTGCCTCTATAACCAGGGGATTGGTGGTATTAGAGGATCTCTCACTCTCTTTTATATGTTTGGAAGGATATGTGATGGTTTTCAGAAATCACCTGTTACAGAATTTAGTTTGAGGTAAGAAGTGCTAAACTCTGGATAGCATCCTGTTTCAAATTTAAAATCTTTTGTCTGTAAATCTGTATAGTATTTGCAGCCGTGTCATTTATTTTCTGCAAAGCAAAATAATGGGCAGCCAATTCTTCAAGCCAAGTAAGGGCGTAAACCAATTTTAATGTAAAACCTTCACTCTTAGCCTTCTCTGATTAGCTCTTGAGAGTAACACATTTGTCTGTGTGAGGGTGATTACAGAAGAAGGCTTAAATCTGTAAATTGCCTTTGCCACTGTTGGCTCCCTCTTGTTATTGTTATTTAAAAGTAGCAATTGAATTTGATGCAGAGAAAGGAGGTGAAACAATGAGTGGCCATTATTGTCAGCAGCCTTTTCCTTGGGTGCATTGCGCATATATTCTGTGAAGTGCAGGGCATCCTTGCTGTATTTGTATGCTTTTATGTCAGTACACATGAGTGTTTTTCCCTTGTATTTCCTCCATTAGCGCACAGCCTTGCATGAAATGTAATCTTACTTCAGTATTGTCAGGGAACGCTTTGGTTGATACAGGATGTCATCAACATAGATGTTATCCAAGTAATTTGGGTGATAGACCCTGAGAGCCCCAGTACCGTAACAAGTATCAGGCCTATGTTTTTAAGGCAATAAAATCGCTCCAATATGCAGCTTATGTCTGCACTCACCTTTCAGACGCCTATGCTTCTCTTTCCACTTTACTTGCAGTGGCAGTGGAGATGAAATACTGGCCCCCAGAAAGCCATTTGGCACCTAATTGAGCAATCCTATTACTGTTCTCTCCCTTTAGACTGTGACTTTCATTGCTTCAAAGCGATGGTTGGAAGCTGGTGTAAATGATTGTGTTACAGGTGTGAGTATAAGTGTATTTAAGTAACTTTGTTGTGCTAGCATGTGTGTGTGCGTGTGTGTCTGAGTGCACTCTTGTTGCCTCTCCTCACCTGAGCTCCTTCAAATATGAAACATTGATTGGGTTCAGAGATGGACCACATTCACCAGAAAAGACTTATTTTTAACTCCTCGTGTGGTGGCTCACAGAGGACCAATACACTATTTATGACCATTGACACAACTCATAGACCCAGACAAAAAACAGCTTCTGTTTACTTTTTTCCCTTAAAATCCCAATGCCTCTCTAGAGCTAAAGAAGAAGAGATTCTGGTTTTAAGGTGAGACTAATGGTTTCCTCAGGCTATGTCTGCACAACTGGCAATCCTATAAAATATTCCTGAATTATGTTAATTTCTCTGTGTTTCATCCTGCCAACGAGTCTGCTAGCCATTCATGGATATTAGCTTCAAAACCACGGATTGCATTCAAGCTTTTGAAAGTTCAATTAAAAAGTGTTAAAATTTCTTATTACATTATATTACAATCATTTGTAGACACTTTGTCCCAAATTAAGTGCATTTTGTCCCGTACACATTGGGGGAAATTCTAGGTTTATTGTCTTGTTAATGGATGCTTTGACCTGTGGGCAGGAACCACAAGTCAGGTCAAATCCAATGTATTTATACACCCCAAAATTCCAAATTTGACTTTACAATCGGTACTGAATATGACACACTCTGTCATTAGACCTAACTACAAACAGTCACCTGAGTAACAGCTGCCCAATTATTAGTTAATTATTAGTACAATATCTGCACATGACAGTTACAGTGTGGTTAAGCTATAGTTCATAGTAGCCAACAACAACAGGGTACCACTGTCACGGTTAATGAAAAGATGTTGTTGTAGTTAAATAGTTTCAAATATTAACATGATCATGGGTTTTTGGTTGTCATCTCACTGTCGTGGGTACACTGGATCTTTAATAAATAAACTGCATATCTGTCTCTTATACTCCTCCGTATGTCTAATATACAGAGACAATATACAGCTCAGGAATAATTAAAGCAGCATATTTACATATATGGCAGCCATTTCATTCCAGTGAGTGTTGAATTCCAATGCAAGCACACCTCATTCTTCTTAATGAGGTACTGATTAGTTGATCACCTAAACCAAATCTTATTTTATGATACAAAAAACACTGCTGCAGTCATCACTATCCTCTTGCAAAAGAACCATCTGGATGGCAAAAACAGTGCTAGTAGTACCTAAAAAGTAATTGGAATCAAAAAATAACTATTGACCATAGTTCATAAGAACAAAGTCATGCAGCAGACATTGGACACAACAAAGCTACAGATCGGCAGAGGGTGAAAACGAATCTCCACTTACCAGGATGAACAGCCACAGTGTCTCACACCCACCATGAAATGTAGTGGAGGATCAGTGATGGTCTGGGGTGCTTCAGCAAGGCTGGAATCAGGCAGAGTTGGCTTTGTGAAGGACACATAGATTAAGCCACATACAAGGTTATCCTGGAAGAAAACTTGTGTCCTTCTGCTCTGACAATGTTCCACATCTCTTAGAATTATCTTTTCCCAGCAGGACAGTGCTCAATGCCACACAGCCAGGCCAATGAAGGTGTACATTAAGGACCACCAGATCAAGACCCTGTCATGGTTAGCCCAAAATTCATACCCAAATCCCATTGAAAACCTCTAGAATGTGATCAAAGATGGATGGCCAAAAGCCATCATACAATGCAGAGCTGCTTATTTAGTACCAGGAGTTCACCCAACAGCAATGTGAAAGACTGGTGGAGAACATGCCAAGATGCATGAAAGCTGTAAATGAAAATCAGTGTTATTCCACCAATGATTCCTAAACTCTTCCTGAAGTTAAAACATTAGTATTGTGTTATTTAAAAAATTAACATAAACTTGTTTTACTTGGTATGAAAACACTGCATCTTTATCATTATTTTGACCAGTTGTTATTTTCTGCAAATAAATGCCAATATAACATTTGTATATGGAATTTAGGAGAAATGTTGTCAGTAGTTTATAGAATAGGCCAAAAATGTTGATTTTGTTCAAACACACACCTATAAATAGTAAAACTGGAGAAACTGATCATTTTGCAGTGGTCTCTGGATTGTTTCCAGAGTTGTACATGTTTCAGACTAAGGCCTAAAGGCAGCTGCAGATTGTGTACGTGCTTTTTGCGACGGAGAACTGTAATAATTACAAATATCACAGAAATTGTCCAGAGTCATCTGCACTCTCATTGCTGTTTATAAACAACATTCATTTCATACACATTCAAAAGATGTCACATTTTACATTGTGTATGTGTGTAATTTCATAAGACTGCCTACACAAAAGATGTATATGTTGATAGCAATGTGTCTATTGTTTTGATTGATACATTGCAACAGTTGAATGTAAAACCAGCAGCAGATTTGTTTATATGGAGCTAAAACAGGACAGGATTTTGAGCTGTGACGTGCTAAAGTTTCAATAAGAAAGTTTCAATTTCAAGCTACCAAACAAAGGCTGCCAAAATTGCTGTGTGTAAACCTGCTGTGTGAAGTGGTTAATAAGTTGTATCTTTGAACTTATGGCATCTAAATGTCGTCCATTATATTTACAGAGTTCTTTACATGTATATCAGGAGTTATTGATGCATAGATATGAAAGAAGAAACACCCTAGTTTGACAGCAAAACATACACATACAAAATGCAAAAATATGAAGGAATGTGCAACTCATATTGCTTAAGTGTTGTGGCAAACTAACAAGACTATTATCATGGAGCATCTAGCACCTGCTCATTTAGTCATCAACAAGTTCTGGACTTTTATCATAAAAAAACGATGCCACAGCGTTTGAGATTCATGCCTACCGACAGGCTTAGATGTTGAGCCTTCTTCTGTTATCTTTTAAAATACTCTTCACTACCTTTGGAAAAATGTATTGGCTTTGATACATGGCAGTTAATAAATTCCTAATAGTTATGCAGCTGAATCAAGTGGATGTAACGTGTAATTTCCTTTGAAGATGTAAATGACTAGTGATTAGTTCAATATTTCTTCTCAGGATTTCCATAATTAGAGGCCCGGACCAGAATCTTATTTCAATCTTTGCTGGTCTAAGATATGCACAGACATTCTCTTGGAGATGATTAAATAATCTTCAATCAGCTTTCAACCAGTGGGGCTGTAATCTGGGAATTGGAAATGGAATCTCTTGGGGAGATGTCTTGCCTTTGTTGCATGACGTACATGTTCAACTCTGTGCTTGTATGTGTGTGCATACTTATGTGGCTGTGTTCCTGTCTTGCTACATGTACGTGTTTCATTCGTCTTTTGATCAGTTGTTGGCTTTTCTATTTTCTGGACAGTTTCTGGTAGAAGAAGATGAAACGTTAGTGTGCTGTGTAGAGTTGGATATGCACTTCAGTTTTAAACATTAGCCTTTCAAATCCCATGGCAGCAATTTGAATAGATGGAAAACTATTGCATGCTGAACACATTAAAAGGGACACACTACAGCATTGAAGAAGGAACATTAGAAAACAATATATCATATAAATTTGGGGGAAATAATGCAACATTATATCCTAAAAGATTTACTGTATTGGAGTAAGGTATTACAGAACTGAGCACCTTCAAGCCATGTGACTACCATATGACTAATGTTGCATTCTCATGCCTGCTCTGGTTTTTTATCTCTGTCTCCATAGGGGACCATCAGAGGTTTAGATCTGTGGCTACCGTACAGCAGCTGCACATGCCTGTTCCCCCTTTGTCCTCCATTTTATATAATCAAATAAATCAAAGATAATGGAGAAATTGCCTGACTTTTTTTCTTTTGGAATAACTGGTCATGTCAGTGGCACCACACACCTTACTGCATAATTCAACAGGCTTGATTAGTTTTAAATTGTCCAGGATTATTTATTCCATTTAAATGTGCCATGAAAATCCCAGTAATTGTGGATTGTTCTGAAATGCAGTGCAGGTCTTTGCTCATTTGACTGTGTAAACAGTGCAGAGCCGCACCATGGACGACCGCTTTCAACTTCAATTTGTTTGAACAATATAAATGATTTTGACTCAGCTCATTTCCTGTGCCTGTGGCTGCTAATGTCTTGATCCATCTAACGATAGCCTAGAACCTCTAATTACTCACCGTGCTATTGATGTATTAGCTCTCATTCAATGATAGAAAAAAGACTGGATTCCTAAATTGAATAGTCCCTTTCCTCTTTTTGAAACATTAATGCTAATACCACAGCAAAAATATCCCTCAGTCTTCTCTTTAATAACTCACTTCATTAAATCCAATCCTCCTAAGGGGTGATGCCTGTGATTTATTGTTGACAGAGTTTCCTAGAAAAGCTGTTGCGAAGTGTGCACCCCACAGTGTCCTTTGTGTTTTGACTGCAGGTCAACGCTGTTGAGGGCCAGCTCTAGCTCCAGGGGGGCCACCAGATTTGGTTCTTATCAGACACAGCAGCCCTCTTCATGGGCAACAGAGCCTCTGTAGGCCTGGATCTGCCTGCATACTGGGACTGCTGCTGGGCCTGATGTACAAGTACACTGTCTGCCCAAGAGCACAACATCCCACAGGTCTGCAGCAGTAGAGCGTGGTTATATAAATTCAAACTGTGGCAAAGTTTATCGCTTCTGTCTGGGCACTCAAAACTTCCCTCACTATTGCCTACTGATGTAAACAAATACTTAATCACACGCTAGACATGGATGAAAAAAATACTGCTTCATACACAGCCAACCACCATTATGGATGAAAGCCAAATAGAGCAGACTAGCAAGGGGGGAGGAAATGCTCAGTGGTCAAGCCATCACTAACTATCATGTAGGGGAAACCCAATTTGCAGTTTGGTTCAGTGGCTCAGAGATCATTTTGGGGCGTCAATTACTTCAACCACTTGCTCGCAGGCCGTAATTGCAGCAGGACAGAAAATAATGTTTATTCATGCAGTCATGCAATGCTGGCCTTTCACCTGTGTGCATCTCTGCTGAATATTTATCTCTGCATATCCCCCAGTGCCAGATAGAGAACCTGCACCAAGACCCCCTGCCAGACAGAATCCATAGATGCAATGCCTTTAAATTCTCAGCTTTACTCTTACTAACAATATATGTCAAGTCAGGTGAATCTAGCAATTGAAAAAAAAAAACGGAATGGATTTTACGGTTGGGATTTCTAAAAAAAAAAAAAAAAAAAAGGACAGGTACAATCAAACAAAAGCACTCTGTTAAATGAGTGTTATAATCCATTTTTCAATTTGTAATTATAATGATTTTAACAATTAATCCCTTATGGACACGTGATTGTTTTCTCCTGGTGAATGAGGAAGGGCAGGAAAACACAAAGGACTTTTAACAGATAAACACATGCCTGGAGTTCCCCCTGTCTGAGTACGCCCTGTCTGTCTGCATCTGGCCCCATGCTGGGAGTGATAATAGCTGGACATGGCCCTCTCTCTGGCAGTCAGCTGCTCTCTGTCCTGAGCCAGGGAAATGGAGGGTGCCAGGGGAAAAGTGTAGGGTGTGTTGCTGTGTGGACAGCAGTCAATGGCCTGGTGTTGACAGCTGAGTGCTCGCTGTCCAGGAGCAAAACCCTGGGTCAGACACCCTTTATGGTTTACCTTGTGTAACCTGACCCAGTACATTGTCCACTGCTAGGGCTGCATATGGTGGAAAGAGGAGATGGTGAAGAATAAATGTCACACATTCAATAAAAATTGCTCTGAATTCAATCATGAGCAATATAGCATACTTTGGAGTGAACAAATTGACCATTAGCTAAACCACCCCCCCGGACAGTGATTGTCCAATCATATCTTAGCAACCGTAACTAGGCCTGGCAATCAAGCTCAGGATTTCTGCACATATTGAATCAGTCTACACAGGGCTGTATGATTTGTTGAAGTGTAATGTTTGGATTACAGCGTGTTTATCTGCTATTCTGATGTGAGCTGCAAACATTAGCATGTCCAGCTGTCTAGCTTATTGCATACCAATAGTGTAAGCTAATAGAGCGATACTTTCAAGGCAATTGCCATTTTTGTACTACATTTTGTTGGGTTACAGGTTATGTTTACAAAAACTAAAAGAGAGAAAATTTGCACCCACATCCATGTGTGAGAGCCAGTCCTGAATGCTATTATATTAGCGTGCATTACCAACTCTGTCCTGTTGTATTGGATTTGGGGAAATGTATGTTCCCGCAACCCAGCCAAATGCCTTATCTTTGACTATGGTTATGTCAAGATTAAATAACCCTGTTATGTTTTCCTTGGTTTGCGTCTGAACTGCAATACATGAACAATACTGTTTATTTATTCACATGTTTTGGATTGTCAACTAGGATGGTGACCTTTTGCCTAAGACAAGCACTTATATAGCCTCATTGTTTAGCAAAATATATGAACTGTATTTACCCATCAAATGCATATTTAAGATGCCTTTGTTGGAATCTCATTTCAAAATGAGTCCAACTGATGACCCCAACATTAGTTTGGTCATCTTGCTAGCTACAGCTAATAAAATCTGCAAGCCACAGTTCATTTCAGTCACCAAAACTGGTAGTTGCCACATTACAGGAGTCTCCATTTGTTCAAACTGTCTGAAATCAAAGGCCTATTGATTCAAAAGTTACTAAATATTCAGTTGCACTTACATTTTAGTGCAACTGAAAGCTGAAGCATATATTTTATTTAACTATAAAATGTAGCCGTGAAATGTTATATGGTAATTTTCTTCCCTCCTGTGTCGACTATGACTCACATCTGTTGTTTGTAATTGGAGCGAGATGGTTACTAGCCAACTGTTTATTTTGCTCTATTTCTCTTTTCCTGTGAGCATGGCATGTGATGTGTAACTCCTGGGAGAGGCCAAACTGGTTAAGGATCACTGCCGGGGGACTTGCTTTGCTCAGGATGCCAGAAAAACAGCCGTTTCATCTCTTGCACAGTCAAGCAGCACGAGTTAGCATGGAAAGTAGATCAAAAGCTGGGCAACAGCTAAGGTGACAATGACAGAGACTTGTTCATATCAACATTGACATATGAACCTCCAGTAAGTTTGACTGAGGGAGATATGGAGACACTCAGAGGCAAGAAACATGTCAGATAATCAATGGTGCTCGCTCTGGTTTTGGATAGAAAGATGGATAAAGAAATTAAAAGCAGGGAAGTATATGAAGGGAATGGGAAACCAAGAGTGAGCCAAATTTAAGAAGGGATGAGGGCGCTCCCACCAGATGTGAGAGCATTAATTACTTCTAATCAAAGACTGTGCCAGCCTGGTGACAGTGGCAAGCATGCAGGAGACACCCAAGGTCATTAGTGGTAGGCACACAAACACACACACACACACACCCACATCCACACACACCCACACACACAGAGAGAGAGAGAGAGAGAGCCATGAATAGGCTCTGTCCCACGAGTCTGTGAGAGAGCTTTTTGAAGATATTGTTTCACACCATGAAATTAACACAAAATTTAGAGCAAACAGGTCCTAAAAAATGTATCATCCCTTCGTAAGTGATGGGTCTGTTGCTTAAAATATTCCTCAATATCCACGGATTCTTATTCCCATTGATCCAGTGTCCACCAGCCAAAAAAACAACCTTAAAAAAAACCAAACAAATGAACTGATAACAAGACAAATAAATACTGTGTTTAACTGTGAGAGAGTTCTTGTCTCACTCTGTTAATGGTGATATGCGTCTGTGCAGCCAGTGTTTTTCTGCAGCTCTAAGAGGATTACAGGCTGTTTGTTACGGCTGGTGTCTGGGTAATGGTGATAAGGCAAAGGGAGCATGTTGCAGGTGTACCAGACACTGCCAGGCAAGGTGAGATGGCTTCTGGTGCACAGCAGCCAAGGGTGGGTGTGAGTAACATATTGTTCCACAGGTTGTTTTCAGTCAATAATTTCCAAAAAACAAATTGACTTTTTTTTTGTAGCGTGTCCTGTTTTTTGTCTGTATTTTAGGGAGACTGTAATACAACCTTAGACAAAGGACAAAAGACAAAATTGTCTACTTGGCTGTAGAAAAAAGTCATACGTTCAACACTGCCATATTATCACCTTAGCAATGAGTTGCTAATGTACACAACCATCTAACACAAAGTAAAATTAGCATTCATTTAGATTTCTGGCTCTTTAGCTATAT
The DNA here is from genome assembly GCF_027409825.1 of Scomber japonicus. Taxonomy (NCBI): domain Eukaryota; kingdom Metazoa; phylum Chordata; class Actinopteri; order Scombriformes; family Scombridae; genus Scomber; species Scomber japonicus. Next base: position 17,177,962 of record NC_070593.1, on the reverse strand, counting down.
GTCTGCAAAATGCTCGACTATGTTCACTAACTAATTGTTGACTCTGCCATTTAGTGCTACAATGTTGAGCTGGATAACAGAGTGAGGTGATGATTCTCTGTGGGTTCGTCACTACGAGCAACACCTTTCATATACATAATATATGGGCTGTACTTATATAGCGCTTTTTAGTCTTCCAACTACTCAAAGAGCTTTTACATTTCAAGTCATATTCCGTTAATCACACTCACATTCATACACCATTGGTGCAGCTATCAGGAGCAATTTGGGATTAAGTATCTTGCCCATGGACATACCAATCCGCGGACCGGATGAGCCGGGAATTGAACCGACCTTCTTACGATTATTAGATGACAGACTGTACCTCCTGTCACAGCCGCCCCCATACATACATGTTTCCATTTAATCAATTGTCAATAAAAAAATACTTCAAGTGACAATTTTCACATTTATGCTATATACCTTGTGGTCTATTAATGATGTGATGATCATCTGTTGTGAGTGAAAGTAGCATGTTTCTCTGATGTCATACTCACCTACTATAAAATCACCAGCTGTTGCAAGTTGAGGTAAAGAAAGTACATGCAAAATTTAGTTTGATTGGTGTCTTACATTTACCAGCTCAGTTAAGCAGAAGCACAAATAGATGGAGAGTGGTGGTGACTGTCATCATTACAGCCTCTCCTTTCGTCTGCTCCCTGGGGGCCGCCGTATCATTGGGCTCACTCCAGTGCTAATAGCCCTGTCTAAGAACTGGCAAGGCACCTTTCGGAGGTAATGCTCCCTGCTGCAATTTAGTTTGCCATTCAACTGTGGCATGTCCCAAACGTTGCAGGAAATTACTACAGAGTGCTGATGTGGGGAATTTCCCACAAAGAATATATCTTTTGCAGACAGTCAGAATTATGAATGATGCATGCAGAACAAGTCAATCAGTCTGCCATATGCCTCGAAAATAAGGAGGTGTATGTTTGTATGCATCACACGTACATGCACCCAGTGTGGCCTCCAGTGTTTTCTGCTGATCATACAACTAATGCCAACCAATCAAAATTCCTACAGTGTCTTACTGAAACCTTTCTCCATGTCCCTGAAATCTGACATTGTGCTTTACATGTGTGGGATTTTTAACCAGTTGTAGGCATCATGAATGCTCTGGTCTATTTTCACCTCTCATTGACCCTGCTGACAGAGCAGAGAGAGCGCTGTAAAATCCCCTCAGCCACCTCAGTTAGGCTTGGCTGAGTAAAGAAGGAGAGCTCTCTTTGACTGCTCAGCCTGTGGATTACTCCTCAATATGGGATTACGCTCCAATGAATGAGTCCAGACACAATACTGGCAGCTCAGCTCTGAACTATACGACCGAGATTTAGATACAGAGCTGCAAAGGAATACTGGCTGATCTATTGTCAGTTAGCGTACACCTGCACTTCTTACTGTCATTCATATTTAGCCTTAATCGGGGTCTCTTAAAATTATGATCTCCTTAAAATGTATAATCATGATGGACAGTTTTTTCACAGTTTTAATCCCTATTTAAATTGTGTGTATGAGTGCTTCAAATAACAATGATCAGGGATTTTATCCTTAATAGTGGAGGATCTAGTTTCAAGATCCTCTGTAGCTAAAGTACTTTTTATCAAAAGTGAATCCTTATACTCTATCTATATATATATGTATGTGCTGTTTTTTTGTTTCACACAATCTGCACTGTGATCGCCTTGTGGAGAATGTGCGTTCAATACAGTAATCAATAATCCATCAACATTATCACTATGTCCAGGTTAGGTTGGCTATTAGCTGTACTTTTATTTGATTCAAACGACTGATAATAAAAATTTCCACTGACCCATAGCACTAAATGACTATAATATACTGTATCTGTAGTCTTTTGACAGGATTGAAATGATATAATACCTCTTCACGGACATTTATATTGGATCTTTGCCTCAGTTCATTAAATAAAAAAGTGACAATTTCAAGCCAGTAGTAGAGAACTGTCACTTGTATTGCAATTCACTGGTCGCCTAAAGACCAGCTGATTGCAGCATCTTTCGTTCATTTTTGTTTACAAAGAATTGAAACAGTCCCAGTGAAAACTGTTGTGGTGTGTGCACTGGCACACTGGATCTGTTGCATGCCCCAGCAGTAGTATCAAACGTATTTCAACACACAGTGACTTTGAACCGCTTAGAACAGACTTGTGAAGTGGTAGAGTGGGCCACAAGTCAAAATGTGAACTGTGCTGGAGCTATTGCTTTTCACAGGGAATCGATAGTAATAACTTTAAGTGCTACCGCTTTAGAATATGTGTAGATGGCCAACTAGATCTTAACCAGGTTCAAAACATGCATGTAAATGTAGCTACTGTATAATCTGACACTAACACGGTCATAGTTGTTTTTGAGAGCAGGGTGACTTTACTGTGTTAGTTGTGCTGTAGTAGTATGTGTCAACATATACATACAGTACAGATATAAACATCTTTTGCCAAAGAAAGATGGCTGCTTCTGAAGCCATCTCGAAGAAAGGGGGAACCATGACATTTTTGAAATAATATAAGACAGGTCCAATCATTGGAACAACCATGCATAAAACATATGTTTTTCTCAAAGGATAAAAGTCTACATATTAACAATTCTCTTTTACAAGATGGACAGTGTTATTGATATTTATAATTAATACGTCTGTGAGGTTGAGTTTAGGTATTTAAAATGTGTTTGATGCAAGCTCTGACACTTTTTGAATTCCTAAGAAGGAAGGAACATTAACCTTCCCCTAAGATCAGTAACATGACAAACTGTTGGATTTGCTTATAATGATGCTTGACAACAAATGCAATGCTGTATACTGCATGGTGCATGGTTTATATAGTATGGACACATATGGAAAATGTGCTAAGTTTTCAGTCACCAGCTCTCAAACCCCAAATAAACCCAATTTCTGACAGTATTTTCTATCACCATTTACAAAATGCTGAAATTCCTCATGATGGATGGTGTCATATTTCATTCAGCAGACCGACAAATATGTGTTAAAACTACAATATGTCATGTGGTGTATAGTACACTGAAGCTATTCTATTACGACCTGTTTTATATTGTACATAACATGCATTATATATACTTGCTAAAAGGGGCCAGGGGGTGGGCTGAATGAAAAATGAGCTAAATTAAGCACAGTGGGGCGTTGTGAAGGATTTTCCAAAACTGGCAAAAAACGACAGGGCCAGCGCTGTCAAAAAAGTCCAAAATGACAAAGGGTGGCGGATTGTTTACTTGCCAAAAGACACACGCTCATAGATTAAAGCAGCAAGAAGAATGTATATTTGTATATGAAGGTCACCCTAAGTACGTGGTTGGTCGCCGCCCCCCCCCCCCCCCCCCCCCCCCCACACACACACACACACACAGAGATAAAGTGAAGGATAGAAATTTATGTGACTACATAAAGGTAAAGAGTAAAAAAGAAACCAAAAGGAGAACTTGCCATACAAAGGTATAGGGATTGTTGACAGAAGATATGTACATCTTTATATAGAGTTTATATAATATATGCATTATATGTCTCCCAAGGGACCATGTATCAAATGGAACTGCATGTGTGACTTGGTGTGTAGCTGTCCATGCTCTTCTGAAGTTTTGATTCCTCTTTCTGGTTTTGCCTGTTGTTTTCTACTGCTGAGCTTCCATTCATCGTTGACCTTAAAAGTCAGAATGTTGTCTGAAATTAGATATACATAACCAGGGGTTACATGTTGGTTATGGGCAAATGTCTTAAAGGGTTAATTGGAAAGTATGAGTACCTGTAGCTGCAGGTGTCTCCAATGATCTTCAGTCTCATTTGCTGCTGACTGTCCTCACTGTGCTCAGCTGAAAAGTAAATATTTCAAATGTGGATTTTATGCAGTTGACTAAATGATAATTTATAAGTGTAGTGGAGTCAGTTCGTAGTTTGAAATGAGATCCACACAACCAAGGTTAATTAGGCCAGTACCTGTAACCTGAGGTGGCTCCAATGACCTCTTTTGTCTCTTTCGCTGGCGATCGTTCTCACATCGGTCAGCTGAAAAGTTAATATTTCAAATGCGTTTTTTATGCTGTTGAGTAAATTATAATCCATGAGTGTAGTTGCATCAGATAGTTGTTTGAAATCACATAACCAAGGACATGTTAGGCTATCTGTGAATGAGATGGTGTATATAAATGAGAATTGCCATTGAGTTGCTGTGATATGAATTAGTTAGATAGGTAGGTATTTTATTATTATGGTAATGCTAGCAGGTAGGTAAGAAAGTCAAGCAGCAATATGTTTATGTTTATTTGTACATTAATTGAAATATATGCATATATAGGCATGAAAGGGTTCATCAAAAAGTAGAGAGTACCTGTAGCCTCAGGCTACTCCAATGGCCTCTGCTGTCTCATTGTGTGGCAATTGTCCTCGCAGCACACTGCTGAAAAATCAAGACAGTTTGTTTGTAAATGAGATAATGCATGATGACACACCACTGGTTAACAAAGTCAATAAATATTGATATATCTGAAAAATGTATATATAGGCTATGACACACAGACTAAATTGTAATATAGTGGACACAATGCATGAAAAGGTTAGGCTTTACATGCATAATCACATTGTGAAATATGATCTAGTTGCTAATGACTAATTATGACTAATTATAATCAAATACCTTTAACTCCAAAAATGTCTATGTTGGCAGCAAGCGTTGCCTTGACTTTGTTCAGATTTATGCAGAGCTGGGGCTAGGACCTCTGCAATGCTCTGCACCCAGCAGTTGTTCAGAAAATAGCTACAATGTACTGTTGGTTTTATTTGTTTATTTTGTTTTGTTTTGTTTTTTCCCTACACATTACACAACACGCATGCAAATATGACAGCTTTAAAATCACAGTATGGCATCTTTGATCAAGCTGCTAGCTGTTTGTCCCTGGATCCAGTCTTTGTGCTAAAATAGGCTAAAACAACCCAGACCAAATACAACTACTCCTCTTAGATGGATTCAAGGTTGCCGTGGGTCAACTGATTGGCTCTTTGACCATGAGCTTTAGGGTAATTAAACCATCATAGGATTGCTACAAGAGTAAAAAAAATACATATAGATTTAATAGATGGATATTGGCACTGACTTCAGGGCAAATAGAGATAAGAGCTCCATGTAAAATGACACCACCTGCTTGCACTGTGGTGAATCTCCAGTGTAAACATTGTAATGGACACTTTTAATGAAACTGAATGCAACAACTCTTTTTTTCTTTTTTTAATTTCTTTTTTTAAATTTGTAAATACAGTCAGGTTTGGTAAAATTCTCTAATGTAGCAGTTCATGCAGTTTTAGTTGCAGACACAGGTTTACACAAATCAAATACAGACCTTGTGGTTGAAAGTGGTCCCATCAGAGAGCTTCCCCTCTTTCTTTTCTCCTTCCTTTGATGTCTCTATTTCTCACTCACACTAGCTGTCTTCATTTCACATCCAAATTTTGTTCTCTGCACAGTTTATGACCCCCACCCCCCAACCCACCCTCCTCCTCCTCCTCGCTCCTTCATGCCTCAAACCACTTCAGCAGATTTCCAAACCGTTTTGCATCTGGAGTTTATCACTCGTAAGATGCCCTTTAAGAAGAAAGGAGAGGAAAGACCCTTCATTAATTGCTTGTATAAAGAATAATGAAGAGGTGCAGAGTTATCCTTTGAAGGTGTCCTAAGCCCTCCTTTTTGTCATACAAAGGATCTATCTGGAAAGCAAAAGGCGAACCGGACACTTGGCTTTTTGGACATTTATGTATCTGTTAGTCCTGTACACCAAATATTCAAAGACACCATTAAGTAAAAGTGTAATTTCACAAAAAGCACGCATCATGCATCATATATTTTTTGGCCAAGCATGAGTCAAGAACAGCCATATAGTGCAAAGCCTGTCACAAAGTCTGCTGTTTAAACCGTTTTACTGCTTTTGTATCATAATCCTTTGCAACACTTAATGCTTTCAGGATCTCTGCTTCCTTTACTTGCTCCACATTAATTCCTCTACCATCATCTCATATGAATGAGTCTAACTCCTCATTATCACATAATTGATACATAATTTAGATGAAGTCATGGGACACTAATTGCCTGTCATTCTGTTTGCTTAACACTCCTCCAAATTGAATCAACTGAGGCAGATAAAGCCAATGAAAATGTTGTATAATGAGGTAAAATATCACCTGGCCAGTGTGTATCAGGATGTTAAACATTTCAGACCTAACCTCATCAGGGATTCATCCTTGAAGATCCTGAAAAGCTTAGAAAGGACTTTATGGGCTTTCACTTTTTATTTCTTATTTAAGACAACAAAATGTGCAGAATGCAACAGTGACTGACAGCAAAAGCCAGTGTGTTATTGTTGAGTGAAATCTAACCTCATCTGTAAAACACTAATAAACTGCAAAACCTATAACCCAGAGGAATTAGCAGATGGGTTTAATAACATGGAAACTGCTGAAAATGCTTCTTTCAAGAGCAGGTTCAACTATTATGATGGTATCTAAAATCAGCTGGATAAGTGTACAGAAGAAGAAATTAATCTGCAGGGTTGCACATGCAAACTCAAGTCTGGTCATAAATGCATCTGGAAATATTATGCAGACTGTTATTGCTATTGATATATTTTTAATTGTTTTGGATCCTATGTCGTCTTGTGGTGTTTTTCTTATATATTCCCCTTGGTCTCCCTAGAAACCAGTATACTGTAGATGCAGAATGGATTATCCTGGAGAAATAAAGTGAAATTGAATTGCAGTGGCAATGAATTGAATATATATGGAAGAGTCTTCTATGAGCACAGCATTTTAAAATAACAGTCCAAAGCACAGATTCTCCATTTGCTGCTGTCTGTCCATTTAATTTCTGCACAACAGATTTGGAAATTATATTCATATCTGCAGAATTGAATCTCAGGTGTCGTAGAAAACTTCTTGTGGCATATGGTTCTCTCTCCATATTTTTCTGCAAAGCTGTAGGCGGACAGCATACCAAATCAATTTGTACACTACCGCTGCAAACACAAGAGACAGATTGTTATTTGGCATTGCTTCCTGCTGGCAGTCATTGAAAATCTGCCTCTGAACCCCATTAAGCTATTGTAGCTTAAGTTTCCTGTACAATAATGACGTGTATGCTATACACAAACATCTGTGACCAAGCCTCAATATGACATAGACAGAGGAAGCAGAGTTTAACCTCATAATACACTTGTAGATATTAATGAGTGAAGGATGAGTTCATCTGTCATTCTCCATTTTGTGTGTGTCAGCCTTCATCCGTAAAACAATCAGTCAGGTGGACCTGTAGTTGATTTTGCCCAAAGGCTGTCTGTGTATTTAATGGCTGTTCATTATTCATCTCCTCAGATTAACACATAATTCCATGCGCTGGCATACTGTCCCATTTATTTTACATTAATGCTGAAAATGCTACAGGTCAAGGTAATCTTTGGACTCATGCTGTGAATGAAGCGCTGAACAGAGGGAGGCTTGACTCATAATACAGCTGTCTCCACCCAGTGGCCACTCTGGAAATTGAATAGGAATTCAGTGCAAAGATGCATAGGAAATGGTGGTCAACTATAAATATATATTTCCATATTATTGCATTATACTCATCTCACCCTTCAATACCACATATTTTTCTCTCCCTTCCTCTTTATCTTTCTTACTTTGCATCCTTCTCTTGATGTCTCTAAGTCCTCTTTCTTAAAACCACTCGGGCGTTCCTAATGAACAGCATTCATCAAAGTCCTATTCCTTTGATCAGAGCAAATCCACTGTGCCATGCCTTGCTCTCTACTCCCCACTGTACTGTAGCTTTGGACACTCCCTATAAGCAACCACACTCATAAGTCTTCATGTTCAAACAAAAACCAGGGTTCGCCTCAACACAAGTCATTAGAAGACTGGCCTCAGCTTGTAATGATACGTCCACAATGCGTAACTTGTTACTGGGTGATGGACTGCATCCCCAGTACTGCCGCTGGTTATGTCAGAACTGAGGCAACATGCATCAAGGTCCTAAATCAAATATCCATGGAATATCCCAAGATATTTTCTTACTCATTTGTGAGCTTGCTGTACTGTAGGCTTTGGCCATGGATGGACACTTAATGAGGTCTGCATCTCAAACCAGCTGTGCAGCCATTATGCTCTATTTTGTTGTCCACTGAGCAAATTAGACTATACAGAAAGGAAAGAGGTGTGTGACAAATTGTCAAGTGGTCTTGGGGCTCAGGACAGGTGTAAGGGGGAGGAGACATAGGGTCCTTTTGGCAGGCTAAATCTATTAACTAGTTTAACAGTTACCCTTCATTGCACTCTAACCCCCCAGCCCAACCACCAGCACCACCACCATATCTGACTCCACTCCAGCGTACAAGCTCTACACCCACCATTAGCATTCATCAAGCTGTAAAGAGGAAGTGTGGTGGGGGATGTGGGGTAATGTCATGTCTGGGTGGGAGAGCCATTGCTTGTCCAGCCAAAAAGCCCTAACAAGGGTGGAGATGCATTACATCAAGTGTAGCAGTGATGAGGCGAAACCCAGTGGGTTGGAACACACTTGAGATGGGGCAAGAAAGTTGTGAACATTATAGATGAAAGTGTAAATTGACATGTTCTGTGTTGTGACTGAGAATATATACTGAAATAAAATGTGCTGCATTTAGCACATCATGTACATGGATGTCTGAGTGCGTGCACTTGAAGGACAGGGACATCTAGACCTGTTTAATGACTCCATGTTCTTGTAAACCAGTATCCAAAGGGTAAAAGCATAAATTCCGGCTTTTTTATTAGATCTTGTCCCAACCACATTGAAGCTATATATCCACTAGGAACCTCTGGCTAGTACTGCTAACAGCCTTGCCTTCTACCGTGATAGGACAAGCCATTAAAATCATAAATAGAAAGGTTCTAATGAAATATCAATTAGGCTGTAAGAGAAGGCCAATGCTACATTTATGAGGACAGAGCTCATTAAGGAGACTACTGGCAAAGCCGTTGAGATCATTCTCTAATTTTCTACTGATAATCCAATTAGTCCACAATGGATTTCTCCTGGTTGAGAAATCTTTGTTATTGGAGTAAAGTTTCACTGCACGGGGGTGTATAAATCTCAGAACCTCCTTAAAGATCAATTATGATGTGCTAATGCAGACTGTAATCATATTATTACTTAATAATCATAGCTTTTTACTGAGTAATATAGTCTTGTCATGTCTTTTTCAGATATACATCCATTTTGTCTGAAGCTATCTTAGTTTATTCTGTCATGGCAGAGGATTTTGATAATGTTGATAATGGGAATAATCATCCCTGCAAGTTTTGATATTTCAGCACTTGGCATGGCACACAATAAGGAAACATCAATTTTTAATCCGACATGTTTTTTTTGTCTCGCTCACTGACCTTCAGTCCATGAAAATTCAACTCAATAATTCAGTATGCTCTGCATTTCCCCCCACTTTCTACACACACACACATGCACACACACACACACACACACACACACACACACACACACACACACACACACACGCACACACTAACACACAGACACACACAATGATATATGGATTGTGATTGCTGCTTGTGGGGAATGTGTTTCCTACTGACAGCTGACTTGTATCTTTGCCTACATTTTGTTTTAGATTACATTTATTTTCCTCTCTATGATTTTTCCCTCCTTATCGCCCTCAGCTATGGTGCTGGCTACCAGTGACTATAAGCACATAAATCCTATTTTCCCATTTTTCTCATTTTCCAATGCAGGGATCAGAGAGTTGATCTAATTGACTTGAATATGGAAACATGTTGTTCAAGGGCAACAATCTATGTTTTGTCTTTGTGTTTCAAGCAATGTCAGCCAATATGTGTATATATATTGTTCTTTAAATGTAGGCTATTGGATCAAATACTTCACTTTATAATTCACTGATTCATCATATTCAGTTGAAGATGATGCACTACACACTTGAAATGTTTTCATCAATTATACATGCTGCAGGGCCTATCCATTTTTGTATTGCCTGATTCTTGGACATGTCTGTTTCCCGTTTAATTTCACACCTGACCGTCCCAGACTTGAACACAAGTGCAGCAGTCTGCCTCCACTTTCTGTTAATCTATCACAGACAGCAATGTAATCCACCTCCATTTCATTTCATACCTACAGTGAGATCTCACACTGTCAATCAAATCCAATACAGAAATAGTACCCATTACTGCATCTGCTGAGACAACAATGTGTCTGAGATTTAGTATAAAATAGTTGACAATATTGTGAGGATTTACACTGTGTACTGGGAAATATAAAGCTCAGATAGTACAGTAACGTTCCATATTTGTGAGCACTGTGTGTAGATTGACAGCCATTTTTCATTCCAGGGTTTTGTTTTTTTACAGTACATGGTGGCAGCAGCTGAATGAAAATGAAGGTTGGCTCTTTTGAGTTTTTCCAGAAGAACTTTTCATTGTCTGTAAGTTTGTTCCTCTGAAGTGAAAAGCTGCCATGTGTTTCTGTATGTCTCTGCACTTGTTTTGAATGCCTGGCTAATGCACGTTTGAAGTTGCATATTGAAATACTGAATTTATCTGAGGCTTTATCCAAGTTTGTTTAGCTTATTTATATATATTTAGAGTTCAAGGTGAAATGCACATTTACATTTCCCCAGAAAAAAAAACATCTTAGAAAATGCACTGTATGTTTGTGGTTATTAAAATGTAAAAAATAAGGTTATAATCCTAACACTGAATAGAAAGAATAGATTAACTCAATCACAAAGTGTTACATGAGCACATTCACATGCCCACCGCCACTCACCTGAAGCAAATTCTGGTGTTTTGAGTTGGTATCAGGAGGGCCAACTTTGTTGCATAATTGATAGTGTAGGATGAGCTTCCTGTTTATGTGGAGGGCATGCCTGTTTCATTTCATTAGGAGACAGAAGCATGGCGGTAAGTTTATCTTACACTTACTGCTTTCAAAGATGCTTCATCATCATCTCGTCAGCATCATCAGAAGTTCACTCCTATTTTAGGAACATCAAGAGCTATATTCACAAAGTGTTTTACGACTTCTACTAAATGGTGCTAATAGTTGTTGCAGAGGTTTCCTCACAAGAGCTTCTCATGAAGCTACTGGGAGCTACTGAGGGTGGTAAGAGAGGGTTGTTGTGATTTATTTCACTTGTGACTTGTTTTCGGTATCTTGGTCGATGGAGCTTTTAGGTGTGTGTGCTTTATTGTACATTGAGCCCATAGTATTTATTCATCTGGGTAATTTCTTTCCAGGGGGAACTGGCTTTTTTGACTTCATGTGCCACTGAGCAACAGAAATGAACAGAGACCTACCTCCAAAGCTGTATCCACTTATCTTCATACATCCATTGACTGGATCAGCCAAACGGATGATTTGCAAAACTCTCACGAATAAACCCTAACATTTACCTAACCCTAACCCTCATCTTAACCCTCAATATACTCACAAATGTTTGCCCCCCGCCTGATCTAACCTAGCATTTACCCTCTTCATCTCAGTTTGTGTGAAGTGTACTGTTTTTTCCGGTCCCTTCTAGCAATGCATCTCAGGTGCTAACTGCCAACTGAATGATTTCACACAGGTGATACTGTTTGGATCTCTGAGAAGTGAGGTTTAAAAAAACACCTGCAATTACAGCTTATTGCCATAGATGCTGGCAAAGAGAACAAAATGGAGATCTTCAAGATTGTTACTTAAAATTCAGCTGTGTGTCTTTCAGAATGGATTTAAATTGGACTTTTATTGCTAGTTTGTCACATTTTTACAGCAATCCCTTTTCCCAATATAAATCTTTGAGGGGATCTTGAACCCTCTGAGTTCATAAGACTTGATTACCTGCCTCCTATGGTGTAACAGGTTTTTTAAAGGTCCATGAATATATATTGCAGCTTAGGAGAAAATTACAATGCAGGTCATGATTCTGAAACTTGTAGGTTACTGCTCATGAAACGCATGTCAATATATTGCCTACCTACTGTACATTATCTTAAAGATGTCCATCGCTAAAGGCCTTAATTGAATAGTTGCATCCCAGGTTTTTATTCTAAGCTTATTTTAATATTACCATGAAACAGCCCTTATATAACTCCAAATGTGTCAGCTATCTGCTAACATTGGCTGATTTACTGTGCTGCATCTCTCTAGTCTTCATTATATATTTCCTGCTCAATCCATGACATTTAGAGAGCCATGGAGGCTCATATGGCCTGGGATATATCCTAACTCCCTTCTGCAACTTCCCCACAGACCTCCACAAAGTCTCCAGCTCCGGGGAGAAACAGTGAAATATCAGTAGACATTTGGGAACTGAGAGGAAATCTGATTGTTCATGCTTCAGAAGATGACTGGAAATACATTTGCTGTGATTGGGACACTTCTTGATGGTGTGTAAAGGACCTGTCACCCTCATTTTCCTCATTTCTGGACTCAATCAATACCAATTAAGGTCTTATCTATAATTCACTCTTGGCTTATATTGTTCCTAATTAGGACCACTCCTCACAAAAAGACGGTTTGGGAGAAGATAGATTCCATTTGCTCAGAGCATCATTTTACTTTAGGCTGTTGTAAACATTTTTTTTAAAGTCCATTTACCTCCAGACCAGAAACTTTTGTGCCTTGCTGTGAAGTGTTTCCAGAGGCAGTGCAGTTTTTGAAGATCTTACTGTAAGGTCTATCTCTTTTTTTTTGTAAAAAAATAATAAGTCATACAATAAAGATATTACATTCTATCCATCTGTTACATCATTTACCAAGTCAGTATTAAAGCTTCATTCTCAACTTCAGCATCACAACAACTGCTTTACTTTCCCTGTCAGTATACTATATTATTGAGAATTTGAATTTTGTGTAGAAACAAAGTACGATATGATGTTTGCAGTGAGCGTGAATGTGTAATAATTTATTCAAACTATAGGTGATGCACATGTACAGTATCATACAGCAAAAACAGTAATTGGGCTTTACACCAGCAAGAAATTAATCTGGAAGAAATCATTCCTTTTTTTCAGATTTTTTTGGCATAGACACCTTTATTTAACAGTACACAGACAGGAAACATGGGAGAGAGAGGGGGGTGTGACATGCAGCAAAGGACCTCCAGCCGGCATTCGAACCGGGGTCGGCTGCGTATATGGCATGCGCTCTAACCACTCGACCACCTGCGCGCCAAGAAATCATTTCTGAAGGCGTGATGACATTGCTGTGCTCTCTTGATCTCCCTTCAGGAGGTTAACCTGACTGATACTGTAAAACCTCTCCATCATCTAGGACATTATTTTTAGGTTCATAGCAATACACATCTACAGGGGGTGGGTTGTTGAATGAAATGGTGGAGACAATGTTATCTGAAATTGAACTGAGGTTTGGTGCACGGTAGTTCTTACTATCATCAGGTAGAAATGGGATTGACCCTGAGAGATAAATGGAACTATGTAATTATGGGTCTTTATCAGGTCCAGGCAGCCTGGGCATTGGAAGAAGTCATCTGGGCTGTGTCCTTGTCATCTCTCCATGAACGGCACATTGGCCAGGAAGCACAGTGCCAGTGTGGCCCCATGGCACTGCAGCAGAAAAGGTGCCTTTTAGAGTAGATATCCTTTTTATTCGACATCAAATCACTGATGTATGCTAGATGGTACCAACTAATGTTACAAGAGGTTACACTGGCTTCTTTCACATCACCACCCACATCAGGACATCTTTTTAAAGGCATGTTGCACTACATATTTTTTTCCACAAAAAGAATTGAAAATGCATACATTTGACAAAAGTGTTTTTTCTTTCTTTTCATGGTGATGACTTTTAAAAGTATAAAGGAAATGGTTTCTTTTCCACTGCTGTCTGTGAACTGCGGGCACTCACATGTAAACATAGACATCTCACTGTTATACCTGTGCTTCTTAATGGAGCCTCTGTCTGCCCAAGCCGGTATTTCAGCTGATTTAACCCATTACCACCTGCCTCTAGTGTACACATACACACAGGAAGCAGCCATCATGTTTGATGCATGTGATGTGAGCTGACAGCAAAACACTTAGTGTTCGCAGGAATATTCAGGCCAATGAGCAGCTCTGACTGTCAGCAGGGTTGTGGCACAGTGGCAAAAGGATGCTCCTTCTATGCTGTGTTAGAGCACTGTCCTGGAAAAAAAAGGAGCTTGGAAATGCAACTGGCTCCCAGAGTACAGCAGGATGTGCTGCTGGAAAAAAATGACATCATTCAGATCTCTGTGTGGGTGTAGACGCGCACACACACACACACACACACACAGACACACACAGACACACACACACACACACACACACACACACACACTGTTTCAAATATTAAATCCATAATAGATAAGAACTGCAAATAGTGTGAAAGAACCCCTGTAGTAAAGACTAGGTTTTCTCTGTATTCCAGTGTTCAAGTAGATTTGAGCTGCAAGATCTCATTCACACACTGTGTATTACTTTTTACTGAATAACACTTGTTTTTGTTCACCTCTAATCTATTTTGCCACAGGTATTTCTTGTCTCTTTCTTCCTCACTATTTGCCCTTATCTTGACCTGAGTAAAGGTGACAGGCTATTTTTCCTGAGGCTGAGGCACCATTTACTCAATGAAGTATGAGTATGGCTTCAAAATATTGCATGATGAAACAATGATACTGTGCAAAGAGGAAAACCATTTGAAGTGCTGAAAACAAAGGCCTATTTAGACCACACTTGTGTTCCATCAAATGGCCAAAACCACATGGGCTTTACCCTCTGCAAAGTAGCACTTCTCAAATCACCAATAGATTTGGAAAAGCATTACCATTCTCTTGGATAGATTAGCTGTGTAATAACCCTGCTTTATTCCTGAGTATCAGCTGAGTGGGAAGACACCATTGAGATCAACATAAGCATGATTAGGCTATGAGCAGTTAGTCTTTTTCATAACTCGTTTGAGGGCCTCATTCCACTCCAGCTTGTCTTTGAGATAATGTCCTATTTAATTAGAAATTGGAGATATCACATTGTTTTTTAATGAGAGGAGCACTTTACCGGGGCATATGAGGCATCAGAGAATCATACACAAGAAGGATAATGGCTGCATGCGAGGGCTTGAGGGATTCAGACGAGATGCATTTTCACTCAACTGCTCTTTATTCCCTATTCTCTATTCTCAAAATGCTTTCCTCTAATATACCTTAACATGGAGAGAGGGGGCACTTAGGTGTAATTCCATTCAGTGGTTGTGTAAAAGTCTCCGATTCACCCAATACCAGACCTATTTTAGTGTTTTTCCAATATTTTTTTTGTATTAACTGTACTCATGCACATGCACACACGCACACACACAAGATAATGGATGTATTTCACCCTTGTATAATCTCTTTTGTTCTGGGATTTCTGTCTAGGGCCCCTCTGCAGGGTGGGAATGAAATGCAAATGTATTTGTTTGCTTGGGGAGAACATGGGAAGGGAGCATTGAGCCATGAAAGCCGATGGTGCAGGTTTTCAGTCGGCCTCTTAATTTCTTTGCCTGCTCAGTGGCACAATCAGGGGGTTTGACCTTTTACTGTGTCACTGTCACGCAGTGAAGAGATGCAGAGATATACTGTATGCCTCTCTTAGAACAGGAGCCACTGAAAGCTCTAAAAATCCCCAAACTATTTAGATTTTTTTTTACATGTTCCGCCTCTGGTGGAACTAGTGAAATATGCCTTGACGAGTTGAAGTTATGTTGGGATATAAAGGCAGATAAATACACCTCTGACTTCTGGTGTATCTCATTTAACAAGGCCAGTTAATGACGTGTCAACTGGCAAAGGTTAATGTATGATGTATAAGCGGAGCAAAAGGGTAATTCATAATAGATATACCTTCTTAAGGGAAATGCATGCACAGTTAGATTTCTTATTCGATTAGCAGCATCAGACAAGTGTTCCAGGAGGTTGGTCATTTTAAGGAAGGATTTTAGAAAATACTGAGGGTTATGTTTGACAACCTGAGATTAACTGTAACATATTTTGGAACTATTAAATTATGCAGTCATACCAAAATTTTAATTTATCCACTTAACCCTTATTGTTGCCTAAAGTTAAATGAGAAGATCTATACCAACTTTGAATTGGATGTAAGGCTAAAGGGATGGGGGGGTAGAGGGGGGTTCTGCCAGAAGGAAACAAAATCTACCTATCAGCACCTCTAAAGCTCACTAATTAACATGTTGTATCTTGTTTGTTTAAGTCATACAAAATCCAAAGGGTAAGAACAACAATGTGTGCTTTTCTTAATGGGAGTTATGCACCAAACAACTTTTTGGCTGGGGGCAATGACGTCTTGTCATCACCATAGGGTTGCCAGGCAACCAGCAGAGACTCTATTGAGCCTTAGAAGTGTTGTTGCAGGATTTGACAGAGCTTTTATCAATTGTTATGCTAAGCTACATAAGCTCACTGTCTGATGACAAATTGAACGACCACAGAGTTAAAACAAATAATTGCATTCCCTAACATGTCAAACTGTTACTTTAAAATATAGCAAATTTAGTCTAAGACTATTTCTTTTTTAAAACACAAAATACAGAAGCCATGGCCTTGGTGACCCCTAAGCTTGACTTTCCTTAGAGTATCACATGTGAAGTATTGAGAGGTAAGGCTGTGGAGATGAGAGCAGGAGAGAATAGTATATTCCTATTATAGGTGGTTCCTCACTTATGATTTGTATTTGGAAGTGTGAGATATTGAAGCTGTCGACATAATGATAAGAATTCTGTCAGCGTGTCAGAATGCTTGCTGCTAATAGGAACTGTGCTATCATCACCGTGGCGCCCCATAGGCTCTAAAACGTCAATGACAGCATTGTGACTTGAATAAGAAATGTCCCCGTGAAGAGCGTGGCTTGAGCCATCAAACTGTGATCACTTGTAGTCACAGGCAGAGGATAGATAAACCAGACCAGGAGCCTCTGACAAGGGGCTGACAGATACCCTGCGTGGCTTTGCCCACACCACATTCCTGTGATTTGTCACCTTACTGACACCATTGTGTCACCACATCATGGAGAAAATGTAATATGACTGACAAATGTCCTGGACAAAGAAACAAGAAATAGTAATCAAACTGTCTGTAATGACCATTACTAAGCATCCTCCATCCCAGTTATTACTTATTTATTATTGTCTCTTTCTCTGGTTGTCTCTGTGTTTCTTTCACCAGTTTATTCTTGTTTTAATTATTTAATTCATTTTCTGGAAACAAGGGAGTCCAGATATGCAAAAAAAAACAAATCAAATCAGTAGAAACTCATTATTGATTCCCAAAAATCAAATTCCTGATTTGCATTTCATTTGAATTGGTGTATTTAAACTGGAAACAAGTAAAGCTATTCCATCCTATTGGCAGGTTATTAATTTAAGCTAATCTACATATTTACCATTTAGACATGAGAATAATTTTTTTATCTATTTCTAGTATATGTCTCTTCATGTCAAACAATTCCTTTAAGTAGTTCCTTTAAGTAAGTTTAGCTCCCCTTTCTTTTGGCTTGAGAGCTCTGCTAAGTAGCATGAGCGCTGGGCATTGTCTCCTCTGGCCGTTTCTCCCTTAGTAAAGTCCTTCTCCACTGGCTCTGACACTGTTGGCTCTGTTAAGATTAGATTTGAATTTATGAAGATTGCCTCACCTGGCGCACTGCTGTAATCTATGCTGGTGTAGTAATTCACGTTTAGGCCCTCATTTCCAATGCGATCAAGAAGACCCATATTTCACCATGACAATGTAATCACAAGTCCACATTAAAAAGTCATTATTGTTTAAAATCAGGGGCCTGGCTGAGAAAACACTGTCTATACTATAGCTGTCTCTCCCATTCACGTGGATGTTTACCCAAGAACAGAGGGCGTCGTGATTTAAACACACGCTTACAACCTTATTGATCACACAGGGGGCTTGAACACACACACACCGCACACACCCACTGAGTAATATCATTGTCCGTTGGATCCACTTGCGCTTTTTGTGCTGATTAGCAGGTAATCTCAGTAACAAGCTTTGATCCCTGCAGATTAGCAGAAGGATAAGTACACAACATGTTTGTTCGGATAGTTTAGTCAAGCTATAATCCGTCTCTGCTCTGTTGCCCAGTGGTCTTTATGTATTTTTCTCCATTGAGCTGTAATAAAACCCAGCTTTTCTTGATGCTAGAGGTCAGGCTATGTGGTTTATAATGTAATTGATGTGATTAGGTATGCTTAAAAAAACATACTGCTTTTTAAAACAGGCTTTTAGTGGAATCTATTGTAATATTTCTGCAGCAGGTTGCTTATTAATGGTCCTTGTTTTCCAGTTAGTAACTCTCACCAGATCTTGCCTGTAACTCCTGAATCTCATTTCATAACTTACTATCGTGTTAAGCTTTTTATCTTGATTTCATTGCATGGCATATAGTAGAGGAAGTCATTTCTTCACTATAAGCCTGGATAAGCCCTCAGGCATAGTGTTTTACAGTTGACTGCTCAGCACATGAGACTAGCTTTGATCTTGACCCTGGAGGTCCTTGTCCCTGACTTTCTTTCAGCAACAAGGTAAAATTAAAGAACAAAGAGGCTGTAGGCTCATCTCATGTGATCTTGATATCATCTTTCATGTTTTGAAATCATGTCTTGGGGGTGGTAACGTATAAAGAGACATTCTGTTTTTGTGCATGGGAAAGGAAGTGTAGTGCATGTTTCGCTGGTTGGAACACAAGCAACTTAAATCAATTCTGTGGTTGTACTGTAGTTTCTTTGTTTTTGCACATAAAGTGTATCACTGTACCTTACCCTGGCCTTATCAGGATGCATTCATTGGTGAACCATTATTGACCTCCCTTGCCACCCAGCCTTTAATCAGCATGATTTCAGTAAGGATCAATAACTTCTTTTCATGTCTCACACTTTTCACATTTTTTTTCTACAAATCAATACTATGCGTGATGTGTTGTTCTGCTGCTACCACCCTTTCCCCACACCAATACAAGACTAACATCGACTCCATTCAGTTTTTACTTGTTCCTGTCAAAATGCCAGTTACAAGTGGCATCATCTCCTTTTTTATTTAACCCTTGTAAAGGTTGTCTTCCATGCCAAAGAGGTCAAGGAGATCGAGAAAGCATGAGTAACATTAAAACTAAAATAGCTCTACATCTGTAATGTTGTAAAAGAACATCAACTTGAATGAAAAACTCATGTATGAAGTCATCCTTGGTAGCGCCGTTACTGCTCCTTGATCCACTTAAATCGATTTAAACATAAAACCATGTCCTCGGTATTACAGATGTATTATTTCAACAATGGAAGGGCAATGTGGTTTCTGTGAAATGCATATCCAACCTCAGATCAGTGGGAATTGCAGAGCCTTTGTTGTTAGTGCTAAGCTTTGTTTTCCTCTAGATTTATGATCGTTGCAGGGAGTTGGCAGGAGCTTGTGTGATTACTGCTTACACACTGATTTATACCTCACTTTTAATTATCTGAGGGGGTCCGCAGCTTGGCGGTGCCAATACATCCCTTCTTTTGGGACCAGGAGGGGGGAGAAGAAGCCCTCTCTGGTTTCCACCCCACCCATTCTCTCCCTGTCTGTGGTACAGGACTTAAACAGGGATCCACTGTGTTCCTGGCAGCATCCCAGTCCTCCCTAGAGCAGCGCAGACGGATGTCTATGACATTCATGCTCAGTGTGGGATCTGAAAGGAGGCTTATGGAAATATGAAGCTGCTGTCCACTGGACATGTAACTCTAACTAACACTCCCCATCGGCCTATAAATTATATGGTTGTGAGAACCACAGAAATCACTTCCTTAAACCCAGATTTTCTCATTACTCTCTACTTTTTCTTTTTTATGGAGTGTTCTACTGTGAAATAACAATAGGCAGGTCTCATTTTAGCAACAAGCTACGGATTTTTCCATCTCATTTAGTATTCAGTATTCATATTGGATTCAAAAAGTGCTTTTACTCTTATCTTAATTCCAAAAGTTAATTGGATAAGAAAGCAACAAGTGAATACTTATGTCATTTCAAACATCGTTCCCATGATTCATTGCCTAATTGTCATGTCATTTTATTGCATGTTTCTGTTTATTACAGTGGAGAGACACATGCCATTAAATCTTGGTAAAGAGATGCACATTATGAAACTAAAGTAATTTAATCCATAAACTCATATTGGTCAAAGATTTTTTTTAAATACCCTCCAGATTAAATACACATGGAATTTAATAAATATGCAAAATACTAAGCATAGTACTTATTGTACTTACTGCCTTAAGCAAATCAAAGCTTCCTTAACTCAGTGATTAAAGTTGAATAATTAATACAGGATATATCTGTACTAACATGGTTTAAGATGGTTAATGTGTATGGTATTCTGCTGTTCTCTTATTAAGCCCTAATTACAGTTTCTCATCTTTATAAGTTTGTAAATCCTCACAATAGCCTCACATCCATTATCACTGATTTGTGGTATATTTAAAGGCAGAGAGGGAAAAACAAAATGCAATGATTTGATTTAGTAAGAACTGAATCAAATCATACATTTTGACTGATATCCATTCTAAAGTGGTACCGGTCAGTAACAAGACATTTTTAACAGTATTTGAAGTAACATGTCTGTTATAAATATGATAATCATAATTGAACAGCCTGAATGCTGCTCACAGAGGGACATGTCTTGGATTTAAGGAGGATTAATTTCAAGCAGGACTGTTTTGTCTTTCCTAATTATTTTTAATGTCTGTCATTAAGCTGTCCCCTGGGAGAGGGATCCAGTCTTCTGTCTGTTTGGACCTCATATCAGCAGCCAGGCTGACTCCCCATTAATCCTCCTATTGTCCCATAGACCTGCTATGTGTCTACCCCTCCAATCAACAATACAAGAGCAGCAACAGTGAGTGGGCATTAATGAGCTGGAGTTGAAGATACAGCAAACAATATAACCAGTGCTTATCATTCCTCTATATGCCATTATCCACAATTTGTGTCTTTATGGATAAGCCAAGAGGACTGTTGTTGTTGTTGTTGTTGTTGTATAAACTTCTTCCATAATAATATAATTTTAATTTAAATGCAGTTTAACTCACAAAAGGAAAAAAAAGGTATTCAACTTGAGGTGAAAAACTGAAAAAATACATTTCACCTCACTTATTTCAGGAATATATGGTGCAAGAAAAATAGCTGATTTGCCTTGGATACAATGGAGTTATTACAATCTGTTCTGCAGATATTGAGACTCAGTATTAGATTAGAAGATTTGTTCAGAGCTTAATACTTTCCATTGTTTTAAGCAACCTCTCCATAGTGATTTGTACCATCTGGGCCCTGTAGATATGGAGATGATAGCAGTCGTGGATCCTGCATCGTCACGCACATCATTTCCTTGTTGATGGTCTCTTCATCTCATCTCTTTTTTTCTTGTCATTTCCCCTGCCTCCTCGCCTCAGTTCACTTCTTTCCTATTCAAATTTTTATAGCTGGAAATCAATGATGGGCATATCACCTGATTGGATGAGTGTGTGCAGCTCTGTGTGTTGTATGAGCAGGTGCAGCGTCCGAGAGGTTCCTCAGCAGCTCCTCCACATGGGGGTTTGTAATGAGATTAGTGTAGCCCACAGGACCTCACACAGGAGACGAGGGGATTTGATTAGGGGGGGAAAGACTTTTTTTGGAAGCTTATGACGGTGAAAACTCCCAAGACCACCACTCTAATAATACACAGCCTAACCAGAAATCTGAAATGACTGACCCAGGTGTCACATTCTGGGTGTCCCTCTGCCTCGCTGTCCACACCCACAATGGCTGACTGATTAGTCTAGCAAAGTGTAGCAGTGCTGTGGCCAGGTTTCAAAATAGAGGTGTGTGGTGTAGGTGGAGGGCACGGTGGTGGGCTTGGCGGTGTCATATTGATGGATTAGTCCGCTCATTGCTAGCTCCAGCGATTAGGTCAGCGGCCCAAGAGACAGCAGCATGTCTGCTACGAAATGCTGATGCTAGACTTACTTACCGATTATAAGTCACTGCATCACTGTCACAGAGCTGCAAACACTCACCGAGCTGCAGTGAATAATACAACAGTCCCCCCTCAGAGAGATGGGTACCCGACTTCAGAGAGTCAGGGCGGTTTACTCAGTCAAATCTGCCTTCTCTGAGGATGGTCTGAAGCTGACATCTCCTCTGTTTTCAAAGCCCATATCCTCTGAACACATGCATGCCTTCTCTCTTCTTCTCTCAGGAAGTGAGAAAGTGCAACAAAGGCACATGCACACATTCAACTGCTCAGCTCCCGCAATGCCGTCCTCTTTCACAATAATGCTATTACCCTCTTCCCAGCAGCCCACTTTCATTTGTTCAGTAGTGAATTCTCTGGCTGTTAAACTGAAGGATTGACTGCGGTGCTTGTCAAGCTTTTATCTTTTGCCCTGATTCATTTTCATTTCCACTATGAAAGGGAGGAACAGAGCGGCAAGCCGCTACAGAATGCAAAGACATATCATCTTATGTGAGTCATCCCATTGTTTCTCAAAGACATTGCAACATTACTGTACTTAGAGAGATGATTGCGCTAGAATTTTATGGACTATTACAGTGAGAGCGATGGCTCTGGTGACCACACATCTACCACAGAGTAATCACATTCATCTACCCGAACACGCACTGGGTTTAACAATATATACATGTGATTACAGAGGAAAAAACAATTTATTTCTGTTTTATTGCAGCATCAGATATTATACTATATTGTTTTCCACAATAACTTCATTTTATATAAAAAGGGTCATTTTGTAAGTTAAGTAGCTTGTTGCCTTCAGTTAAAGAGACAATCCTTTTCTGATGGCCATTTTCTGTTTTCTTTTTTTTGCTGTTTCAAGCATGTTCTTAATGAAAGAGCCAATATGATTTCCGTGAATGTCCATTTGCCTTATTAGACTCTTTGACATTAACTAAATCTGTAGTTTATGAGTTTCAGATCTTTGCAGTTCATTGCTCCCATTGGTGCATAGATGGCTCCAACCATCACAATGAAAATGTGACTTTTTGTATTTCATGGCATGAAAATGATCATGGATCCAACTAGGGATCACATTTTATTGTTCTGGATATTCTATTAACATAATTGTGTGAAGAGGATTTGTTTTCCTGCATATTCAAAAGTGAAGTTTTACATTCCCATTTTTATGTGCCCATAAATGGTAACTACACAGAAGCTGACATTAACTCTCCTGGACAGAAAACGAAAGGATGTGAATGGAGGGAACTCCTGCTGTAGTAAAAGCCTAGCCACAGGAAGCACCACTGCTGCAGCATCATAAAGATTAGAAGACAGGTGTTTTCTCTGCTCTCCTGCCATGTGCCACTGTGTTGGCTTTTGTCTCTACACACACACACTTCTTTGGATGGGTGCTCTTTATGGCTCTCGCCACAGAGAAATACTCTTCTATTTTGCCTGATTGTTGTTGCCTGCTGGGCAGTTATCATGCTATTGTCACTGTTATGTTGGTGGAACTAATGTATCTGATAGGAGTGTGTTTGCCAAGCGCCACACATTTGACTATGAGGCTGTTTATGTGGCTTTCTTGTAGAGCTGCATGTCCTTAAAATTCGAAATAATTTATGATCAATTTGATGTCTGTTGTAATGGAAAAATGAAATTGGGTTTTCAAAATAAGCTGAGGTATTTTAATTTGCCTTGTATGACATTAGCAGACTGTGTTACTATTGTATAAATACTGTGCAAATTAATAAATGTCTCTGGTCTATTTGGGGAAAGCACTATGGAGAGGTGAAATATTTGATTGCCTCCCTACATGTTTAAAAAGAGGCTTGTCTGCCCTCTTCAGGCCTGTAAAATAATTTGGAATTTTTAAAATAGTAGTGTACTGTAGATGATCAGATTCAACAATGTGTTCTCTGAATGTTAAAAAATCTAATTAACCTAACTGGTGTGGCAGGTGCAGCATTGGTTGTCCCCCCTCCTTCTCTTATTTTTTCCTTCCTCAGAGGCCCTGAAGGAGAATATCTAACTGAACTCACCAGGTAACTTATTTGCAATTAGATTTGTTTTATTTGCCCCATTTCTCCCCACCAGCATCTGTAGCTGCTGCTGGAGCCAATTACTCCCTCTGTGGAAAAAAAGAAAGAAAGAAGAACCACAAAAGCAGAGATCTGGTTCTGTGTGTGTCTGTGTCTGTGTGTCTGTGTGTCTGTGTGTGTGTGTGTGTGTGTGTGTGTGTGTGTGTGTGTGTGTGTGTGTGTGTGTGTGTGTGTGTGTGTGTGTGTGTGTGTGTGTGTGTGTGTCAGTGCATCTGCAATATGTGACAATTCCCATCCAGGGATTCTCTGGGGGACACCCAGGAAATTACACCTTGCTCTCATATCACTCCATCTTCCCTGAGCCTGTTGAGCTGCCCACTTCCTCACCAACTCCCCCTGCTTCAACTGACACAGTTACTCTACCACTATATGGCAGCAAAATGTTACAGTAGCCCAGTTTTTGAAAAGCCATTTCATTTTTCACTCCTGTCTGGGACTTGCAATAATGGGCTCCTCTCATTCCACAAGGTTCCATCAGTGATACACATTCAGCCCAATTCTCACTGGCCTCCTATGACCTCAGATAGTGGATGCAATTATGACAGGCCTAATGCCCCACTGAACTGCACTAGCTGCCAGACTGCTTTTAGCCAGACAGAACCCCATACTGTGCTGCATACACTGTAGAGTTTGCCCTGACCGATACCTTCAGGTTTGAATTTAAAATATGACATCATTGCAATTCAGCAGGCAAAAATGGAATACCTCAATGGTTGTCAAATCAGAAAGCAAGCCTCACACATATAAATGCTCAGTGCCTCTATGATCTCTGAAAATGTTTTATTCTGCTATTAACAGGCGTTCTAGTTTAAAATAGATGAAAACAGAATGGGAGGAGGTTAGTAACAGTGCTTCATACCAGTTCTTTCAGGATTATACGCAGACACCTTCAATCTTTAGAGCAGGACCGTGGAGTGACTGACAGTAAGCGGTGCAACTGTATACAGATATCTTTACGTGTATTACAGTTGAATGGGTTCAGGAGGAGGGAAGCCAGGGATCAGCTATTGAGTCTTACAATATATTGCTCCTCACAGAGGGTTAGGTGCAGGTCATGGTGAGGGTTCCCTCCTTTTGGGTTCATTCCCCCCTGACAAGAAGGTAATCAGGCAAGAGGCATGCTAAACCCCCATATATATTGGCAGTTAGGAAAAAGTGACTTGAGAGATGAATGTTTGGCTTTGGTGAACTTCACGCTGCCTCAGAGTTGATGCCCACCCATGATGCACCAACAGAACAATGCAAAGATAAATCAAGCAGGAGACACTTAAAATTGTGCACAAGGTATTTCCATTTAAAGCAATCGTGGGTAAAGTACAGTTAGATCCCTGGTTGGATCAATGTATGGTATTTGAAGAGGGGTTTTCCACTACATTCTGATTTTGGGCCTGCCAAACACATGTGTTTCAAAACCAAGAATTTGATTTTATTCAAGAGGAGATTTTCAAACTAAGCTAAGAGTTGACAGTGGTGTTAGTGGCTCTGTAAGACTGCACTTCAGCTAAATGCTCAGAATAATTGCAGGTAAACCATGAAGTATTGGACATACTGGAAGTTTGACCTAATGATGGTGCTAGATGAGAAGTCAGGGGATAACCAAAGTTATTATAATGAATCCTGAGGGGGGCATGGATTAGTATTCCATTTTTCATGGCAGCTTACAGTACATTCAATAGTTGTTCAGATATTTTACTCAAAACTCCAAATGTCAGCTGTATGGTGGCACTAGAGAAAAAGTCAGACGATCCCTGAAGTCATTAGGATTCATCCTAAGGGAAACATAAATGTCTGTACAGAATTCCATGGCAATCCATCCAATAGTTATTAATGAGATATTTTAGTCTGGCCTAAGTATTGGGCCATCAGACATTGCCATCCACTATAGAGTATATCTGTTCATATCTGTTAATATATCTGTTAATTTGCTTCCAAAGATGGCAAATATGTCAGGTTGAATTTTAGGCAAATGAGTCTGAGTGATGAGATGTAGATTAATTGTATTTGTGCTGCCAAAAATGTATGTGTCTTTGGTTTCAATATTTCAATCAGCTTCATATTATATACATTTAATTTAATGTTGGAACATATAAAGAATAGTATATGATACAGTCCTATAGCATGCAAATACATGCTTATAATTTTAAGGAGGACATTTTTATTTTTATTTTTTTTGCAGTGCTTTGTTGAATTTACAGCATTTCTTCAATGCACTTATCGAGTATAGTACGTCCTTTTCCTGCTACAGAATTAGCAGGAAAAACAAATATGCAATTGTTATAATACATAATACACCATCTCAAATCACAAGGACACTGAAGTTATTTTTTACTTTGTTAACTTTGAGTTCATGATTTTCTGTATTGTATAGCGTGTATGTGGAGATTGGTATTTTGTCTTTTTGCTTCTTGGATATAATCCTCCCCTCCTGGTATGGCAGTGAAGCACTGAAGTTATAAAAGAAAACAGCATGTGGTAGGGATACATCCTCCAGTAATAAAACCAATATTGCAAGATAATTATCCTGGATTTTTACAATATGCCCAGTGCATTTCTCCCAGAGGGGAAACTGTCAAGCATTTGCAGATGAATGTTGGTTTTTATTAGCTCACAGTAAAACACCACCTCACTATCTTAGACGTAATACAATGGGCTAGTTTTATAGTCAAAGGAACCTGCAATAAAAAAATAAATGCATCAGTGCTTGCATACCAATGTAATGTACAACATAATGCATATTATACAGTATGTAGCCACATTGTTTGATGTTTTGTTTTATAGGTGAGATATACTGTAACTAATGTCCAGAAGATTATGTCCCACAGTGTAGCAGATTATGACCTTTCTAACATGGGCTGCAGCAGTCGGAAATAAACTGTTTTTTTCAATACCAGCTTTGACTTTGATGATCCATCAAAGTTAGGTACTGTACCCAGATAGCAAAATTCTTTTGGCCCATATCTGGCCCACACCTGACATGTTCATCCGGCCCACATACAGCATGGAATGATGGCACTTGGGCGGTCCGCTCATGTTTGCCAAAAGTGGGCCATAACCAAGCCATCACAATGCCAGATGTCAACCAAAAACACACCAAATAAACCAGTTCGGCCAAGACTGGCCCAGATATGTTTCAACAAAGGTGGGCCAAGTATGTTTCCTTATATGTGGGCCTCTTTAGGCTCACATCCGGATTAGTCATTGCCATACTTGCCATATTTCGGCCAAAGATGGGCCATATTCGTTTTGTGATATTTGGCCCAAATGTAGCATTTACTACATGGGCCAGTTTAGGTTCACGTCTGTTTTGTCCGGGCCAGAAGAATGCCTACAGTGCCGGATCATTGCCTCAAGTGGCCCACATTCGCATGCTATCTGGGTATGTACTTGTTGTGACATGAATGATGAGATATGGTCAACATGGCAAGGTTCCTGCTGCATTAAAACCCCAAATTGCTGCTATTCACAGGGGCCAACCAAACAAAGAAACTGGCTTAAGTTTTATTTTAAAGAACGTCCCCAAAAATATATATGTTAAACCAGCTAAAGGATAGTCCTGGCTCTTGACTTGAACCTTTACAGCAAACACAACCGCACTTCTAGTTGTTTTCAGCCAGCCACACACCTTGCCTCAGTGTAATTTACTGCATGGAAGGTAATTCATCAGTTTCAGTACATTTTACCTTAGTATTGTACAACAGACAAGCAGTAGTACATTCTAACACTCACAAGAACAGCAGGTTAGTTTCTCTGACTGCCTCTTTTGCAGCCTGTCAGAATGAGCCATGGCTGAGTAGGTGGGATTGTTCCACCACTGAGATGTATGCATCAGGAAGCTGTAAATCCTCCACTGCCTTCCATTTGTTTACGCCTCCTGTTTCCCGCCAAACAAACTACTAGATTTCCCATGAGAGCTCCCAGGCCACCACACAGCATCCTCAGTGGACATGCTTTATGGGCATCACAGCCAGATGAGAACAGTTAAAACACAATTTTTTTAAAAGGTGTGTTTTGTGCGGAGGGGAGTGTGAGGTTGGGATACAAATCCAGCTGAAATAATAGTATGAAAGCAGAGGATGTACTATAAATCATCCTGCCAATCATGCCCGTCATTCTTTTGAATAAACGGTGTGATTCATTTCACAAACAAGCAATTAAGCTCAAATTGTATTTTAATCCATCTTCTGATTCATGCATCAAAACCTGTATCACTAGGGGCAGGTTGTGTGGAGGTGGGAGCTACAGTGGGAGAAAAAAATGGTGAAACCAGTATAACAATGCAACAACATTTACAGTATGTAGCCAGTGCTTATCCCATAACAGCACTTATAAATAGCTCTTTTTTTCACTTTTCGCTTTGTATCATTTAATTATATGGATCAAATGTGTAATGCTTTTAAGATTTCAGATAATTTATTGTTTGCTCTTCTTTACTTTT
The DNA here is from genome assembly GCF_027409825.1 of Scomber japonicus. Lineage (NCBI taxonomy): Eukaryota > Metazoa > Chordata > Actinopteri > Scombriformes > Scombridae > Scomber > Scomber japonicus. The sequence goes on along the minus strand of NC_070593.1, from coordinate 17,149,333 downwards.
GGATTATGTTTCAGGTTTTTATTTTATTTAAAAAGATACTATTCTTTTTTTGTCAGGCTCAAGCTCATTATGCTCACTCTGAGATTTCTGTCTCCTTCTCACTTAACAAAAAATCCAGATTATGTCAAAGCTGCCATCCAGGCTGTATCTTAGGTTAATTAGGTGCACTGTAATGCCAGAACCTGCTTCTCATTTCATTTCATACTGATTTGAGATGGTTAAACTGGGTCTAAATCTAGTCTAAACCCTGTTTGAGTGTCTGTGTGAGTGTGTGCCCACTATTTGAGTTTTATGTCTCTGTGCCAGAATGTTTTATTAACGTGGTGCCTCACAGATGAATTGACATATTTCACTAGTGAAGGACGTGACCCCGGTTGTTTATTTCCCATGATGAAATTGTCCAGAGGTTGATGATGACTCCGTAAATAAACAGTTCATGGAGCAATAGCTCTTGGCTTCTGGTGACCAATGTAATTATTATTGCGTAATCATCACGGGGCAGATGTGGGTGTCCAGGTGTAGTGCCCCAACAGCTTTACTATTGTAACAACTCAAAGAGACAACCCCACCTGCATCCAATCAATGACCTAAGGGATCATGTATGTTAGTCTCAGAGTGTAATTTCCACTGGGAATGGGTGGTACACACCCCACTCACTTAAAAATATCAAGCACCCTGTGCATTTCTGTTGTTGAATAAAATAGTCATATTAAGATTTAAAGATGACATTGTGTAATATGATAATGCTAATTGAACACCAATAGTAACAGCAAAGGACAGTTTCAGGAGTTCCTGAGACAAGATCTGAGTTTTGTTGACTAAAATTATTTTTCATTCAAAATCTCTCTGCAGGTTTTATTTTATTTCTTAAATCGTTTTCCATTTTTTTTAAATAAATATAAATTTCAGGGTTAGGGCATAAAAAGATTACATTTTTCTGTTATAGCCTTCTTATGGAAGGCACAAAGACCAATTTAATCAGACTGTGTTGTTTGCAAGGTTCTTACACAGTAAGTATATGTAAATCAATAGTCCAGTTGAGAAACCTCAGACTTAATTGTGTCACCTCCACTTTTGAAATCAAAGCTTACGCCCCAGCTTCTGCTCTTCTGGTGAAAGGTTGTGTTATTGAGGCTTATTCTGGTTCTGCACACAACTTGACAGTTTCATATTATCCGAACACAAAAGCTACATGTCTTTTCTCGGAGTACATCATCAGGGCCTCACAAACCCAATTACACTCAATAAGCAGACCTGGTCATACAGAATTTAATTTGATTTTCTGTGAATTAATGGACATCATGTGGCAGGAGCTGTCTGGTAACACCAGAACAGCTGACAACTGGCCTATAACACAGAAACAGGAAGTCTGCTAACTGCTGCAGTAGCTTTCATCAGTGATTTACTTCTTCTCCAGAATTAGACAATCTATTTTTTTTTACAATGTCCTCATGGTGCCATTATCATTATCTGAAAATGCATTCATTAACACACTAAATATAGAGTTCAAGAGTACAGTAGAATAATTAATGTATTATCTACAGTGTACTTTTTAAAATAACTAGTATCCTGTGCAGCATACTTATTGTACTGTCTTAATTAAGCACTGCATGTTCTTTAAGTCACCATGAGATGTAGTTTTCTACATCAGTCACCTTACCATGCTTTGTCAGCACAATTTACTGCTTATAGATCCACTATATGGACAATCTATAAAGTCCTCCCTCCTTACACCCATGCAGCTGTTAGAAACTGTGTTGCAGAGGGAGAAATTAAGGGGGCAAGCAAACAGGGATCTATAAACATATTATGTTCTGTTGTTAATGGAAATGTCATCAGCAAAAAACTCACAGCTCTATTGAGCGATGAGCCAATTTCCCTGACTCTCTCTAAACCACTCACATGTAAAATGGCTGGAAATTCCCAGGATTAAGTACATACAGTAGCACCGGTTCGCCACCAAAACCAAAACGACCAAGTTTTCCAACCAATTAAATTTAAAGGCCTCTCATCCTGGTTGTAAATGGACTATAATAAAAAGGAATTTGAGAGTAGAAGTGGAGAGCTTCTCTCGGAGGATGAATAATGACACATAAACATTTACTGTGTGGCCAGTCCCTGCTGGCCACAGGCTTTCTCTGCCCTTCCATAATAATCGCCCCTCCCTATTGAGTTATCATAAAGTGTATGTCTCTGAAGTCTGTATCAGTGGTTGATTGACCGTAACACTGACCGTCACGAATCCTCCTGAGTCATCAGCACAACACAGTCATGGTCACATCCATGGGTCACTGAATATGGGAAGTGAAACACTTAACCTTTAATTTTATCATTGGTATTCCTTTTAAATCCATGAGATGTGTTTGCCTGTTTCCTTTTATATGAAGTCATGCAGGAGGAACAGATTAAATTAAGTTTTTCTCAGTGTTACATTAAAGACAGGACGTGTTATCAGAGTTCTGCTTTTCCTGATAGTGCTGGTTGAGTTAACACTGCTAGTCTGATCAATGGCATAATATCCAACAAATCACCATTTTACCAAGCATGGAATACAAATAAGGATGAAATGTATTCTGCAAGAAGTTTCAGTTTATCAGATTAGGAAAATGCAATAGTTACTGAATTGTTTCCGGATATCTGTCACAACAAAGACAAAAAAGTGCACAAATGAGTCTACACAACTAGACTCAAATCCCATGTTAGCATCTCTGTTAGGTTGTGACAGGGCACACTTGAGATAAATGTTATCAGCATTGTCACAAAGCTAAAATGCTGATGTTCTGAGCAGGTATAATATTCACCATGTTCACCATCTTAGTGTAAAGATTTGCTCATTAGCACATGACATAAAGTATACCTGAAGATGAAAGGAATGACATTTATTTGCAATTTTGACCAAATCACAACCATCACAGTACATCATGTGGAAAATGTCTGTACAGAATTTCATAGCAACTCATTTAACAGATGTTGAGATATTTCAGTCTGGACCAAAGATGCAATCTCGGTAGAGCCATATTCATAGTATGATGAAAAAATGAGAGAAATAGCTACAGTAGGCTAATGCATATGTTTTAAAGGTTGAAAGGTTTTGAAAACAAGAATTTGATAGCTTGAAGATACATTTAATTAGATTGTTGTTATACTACATGTGCAGGAATTTCCATTAGAAACATTACCACATGTTTGCAGTTGCTTTAAGGTGTATTTCCTATTGCAGTTGACTTTCTATAATATATAAAGAAAGATGTCATGTATCAGATTTGTATTACTTGGTAATTGCCATCAAATTGTATTCACTATTTGTACTTAGACTGGAAACTAGCTTAAGTGTGAGCAGCTTTATAATGACAAAATGACTCCTTTAAATGTAATATCCCGCAGTGGCTTAGTGACTTTATTGTAACACTCTGTGGTTCAATTTAGAGTCCTAGTTGTGAAAACAGAAAACACTTGATGTGTCCGTAGTCTCACTTTTCCCCCTCCCTCCTCTCTTTAATTTGTTTTCAGTCTCTGGTTTGCACACCTTTCTGTCCTTGAGTGCTCTGCTGACTGAAGTTATCTAGTTGTCCTCAGCATATATAGGAGAAATTGCTTGGCTTTAGTGTTGTCATGAAAACCTCCCAGATCTCATCATTGTCTTTCCACTCAGTCACCCTAAAGGGGAGAAAGCATCCAAATGCAACAGATTGATGGGGTGGCCCGCAACTGCATGATAATGCAGGAAAAAGGGGGAAGATGGGAGAAAGAAAATGAAATGATGAGCAGCAGCAAGGGCAGCGAGGCTGCAGGTGTCCTATTAACATTTGAGCCGTATTGACGTGTGGCATGTGGTCTAATTTGAATTCCTCTCAGACATTAGCCCAATGACCTGCTCCATAACTAGAAAGACCCTTGACTAGACAGATACCGGTTGGCATGGCAACCTCATGTGAGTTGATGCTGAGTGGACAACATTTTTACATCATGAAAATCGAATAATTTATGCAGCTACTACAACTGCCCTCACAGGCGATCTGCTGTAAATCGATTGAGAACATTTTTGCCTTTATTCTTGCATTAATGTGTGTGTATTTAGTCTTTATTATTTTTTGTTTGTGTGCTTGTTTGTTTGTTTTGGAATGTAGCTGGAATGCAGCAATAGGGGGGTTTTAGTTGAATAGTGACTGACATGACTCTGGGTTATTTTTCTGTAGCAAATCTTGTGTGACAATAGCAACAAAAGATGTCCAGGTGCCTGCTGGTAATGGTGCTGTGCGCTGTACTGTATGACCATGCAGTGGGCATCATAAAGTGTTATGCCTGGCAGAGATCCTGTGACTGTAAGCATCATGATATCTCAGTTAGAAATGAGTAAGCAGCTGTGAGTGTCACTGTTGCCAACTCACGTTTTGACATCGTGTCTCATGACTCTGCTCAGCTGGCAACTCGCATGCTTGAGCCTCCTAAAATAATGATTGTTGGAACACGGGATGCAATATCTCTTATCTTTCCAATGGCTGAGACAAAAGCAGGAATGGAAGAGAAAGGGATAGAAAGAGATAAATATGATGAGTGGGAGTAAGTGACAGTCAAATAGCTGGTAGTCAGATGTGATTGACTGTCACTGCTGACTTACTGTATGTAATTGGCAGATTCATTTTACAGTAAGAAGTAAATTCTGTCCTCTGACACTTGATGTCGTCTCTCAGTCAGCCTCCCACAGAGAGACACTGAGCTCCTACACTCTCTTTGCCAACAGATGGCTCTGTACACTCAGAATGATTGTCAGAGTGAATGAGCATTCAGGGCCACAAGATGTGTGGATCTGTAAGGTTTTAAGACCATCAATCACTTCTTACAGGTGATTAAAGTTTTAGCTGTTTCATTCAGATGTATTGATCCATATTATGGCAGGTTCTTGTGGTATCTTGACTGAAACCAGTAATAAAGAAAGGTACAGTATTTCTCCCTTACATCAGCATTGATCCACATAGTCTTGACTGAAATGTTCAAATGTTTCGGGGTTGTTGTTTTTTCTTTTAGCAGTTTTTTTTAATGAACTATATCACAGAAAAAAATATTTCACCAGTGATGACTGACTTTAATGTCTTCAAAAAATGTATGTAGTGCTTTTCTTTAACCATTAAAATGGCCTCATCCTGTTTTGCATAGGTTTGTTGAAACAAGTGCCCACAGTATGTTAGCCTGTGTATCATTCATGAACTGTCCACTAGGGGGTGCAAGAATGGAGCAAAAGATAATGAACCCAGCAGAGGTACTGTATGAACCATTCCTTTTCATCAATGATTATGAATGGATTAATTTTAATATAGTGTGACGGTGATGAGTCCTTATTAACCCAGTTAAGTTGCTGTTTTAATCAAGAACTTTAAAATAAAGTTCTAGCTCTGTAGTGTTAGACATGCTGAGTGTGTGGTGTATACTGTAGGCCTATTTGAGCCTTTCACAGTGGAATAGTAACGAGAATCAAAGTAACAACGCCCCCACAGCTGTAATTGTACAGTCTTTGATGATTCATACTTTTCAGCTCATAACTGAAGGACAGTGGTTACTTCCTGAGCAGAGCTGTAATGAGAACTGACCAAAGAGAGAGCATATAGAATGCAGGATGATGTATAGATGTGTCATAATCTTAGCTGGGGGATTTGTGTTACTGTGTTTACCTGGACAGTGTTTGTCAGTAAAAGTCACTGGGTCAGATAATTGAGTAAAAAGAGACAGATGGTGGCAGCATTTACTGCTGATTATATGGAGGTCATAAACTGCCTTTCAGTAGCTGGGGGTGTCGGGCCCAAGCCTATTAAACTGCCAGAGCCTGAATCTTAGAGGGATGTGGCTGCCTGGGCAAGAGAATGGAGGTGTAAAGAGTGGGCCATGATGGGTTCCAACATCCAGAGTTGAAGACCGTGTGTTCATGTTCAAGGTTTCATGCTTATAATAGTGCATGTGCTGTTTTTTGCAGATTTCTATATGATTATACACAGTGCTGCTCTATCGTGCCTTGTCTCAAATAGAATACTTGATTTTCTTCTCACATCATTGGAGTTGAGATACTGTAGCTGGGGATGTAGTTGCTGTCACTCACATAGAGTAAAATATTCCAGCCTCTAGGCTACAGAAAAATTGCATGCAGTGGATTTACTGTATGTGCACAATGCAGGAAATATAAATAGTATATGCTGATGTAGGGCCCTGCAGTGTTGTGAAATGACACCAGGACACAAGAGAAGCAATGTTCCCTTGCAATCCTGCTGGACAATGCAAAATGTTTTATTCTAACAAATGGTGTATCAAATCATCTAAGATTAATGACCTTGTGGTAAGTGTTTAGAAGAGGAACGTGCAGATATCCACAGCATAACAAAGGGCCACATTTGATTTTAACACCCTGATAAGTTTTATAGTTACTTCGTATGTAGTTACAAACTTTATTGGGGATTTAGTGTGATACTTATACCAGTACCAGATGTACTCATGGTAGAACAGTGTAAAAATGGATTACACAAAGCATTTACTCTAATTGAATATAGTGATGTTTAGATGCACTGCAGCAAACTGCTGATGCTAGATCTACATCTGTGAAAGACACGGTTTCATTCTACTCTGCATTCTGTTGCAGGGTACTATTCATTCACATTAGTCTGGTGTATTGGCTTCTGTGAGAATGGGCACTGTGGACAGTGTTCACTGATCACACTGATGTATTTGTCTACCAAGTCCATGAGACAGGCAATCAATATTCCAATTACAGGTAGATTTCCATTCTTGCACCATAGAATAGTGAACATCAACCAATATCTTTGTCAAAATGATTGCCAGCATATGTACACAGATGTGTTTGGTGTAGTATGTGAGTCAATGATCTACAGCTTTGTGGCACTGGGTTAGAGTTAGATAAGTCAATCTTAAAGGCAACAATTTTATAATAAAATGTTAGAAACCCAGATGGCATTTGGCTGAACACTTGTCCAGTGTCCAATATGCAAAGCTGCAGCCAATGTAAAGTGTTTTTGGATAATTCCCAGCAACATTAAAAAGCAGCATGATAGTTATAGCAATACATCAATATTAAATTAACTATAAAACCACCAAAATTCAAAATTATCTCTTTGAAGTGACAATTACAGTAAGAGACATAATGTGGGATGGGCAAAAGAAAGTGGACAACTATGAACTTCTTCTGACATACATTTGTTTATGTATTTCTGTATTCGTGCCTATATACAGTACACTGGTGTAGTTTTTTTGTATTGTCTATGTTACTCTTGCATTAATTTTAGAATAGTTGAAACTACTTCAGCCAGTAAATCTTTGCATTATCAAGTTCTCTTTCTGTTAAAAATCAACAAAATATTTGCCATAAATGTAAAAACTAAGGATTATGGAAAAATAGGGACTAATCCATAGACTCCCTAAAAAAATAACAATGTCGGGGATTCAATTTACTTTTAATGTACAGTACTTGTACATCATCCTCACACTCTGCTTGATAACTTTTTTTCACAATTTCCTGTACATAACTGGATAAATGCATTAGTTTATGGTCCCCTCCAGGCATGTTTTAAGAAGTATTTTTTTAAATTGATTTGAATAATAATTTGTATATGAAATGGTTTTTCCAGTTCAAGTTGTATCTTGTTTTATCTGCTCGTTCTCCCTCATTGAAAAATCCAAATCCATGAATATGCAAATATTCATTTCCATATTTCATTTCCAAAGTTTAACTGCAGGAAACAAGATGTCCCCCTCTGCACTGAACTGTCTGTCAGTGTATGTGCACTGGATCCTTGAAATGTCAACATGACACTGTAAGTTGCATACTAGAGCTCAACTGACTTCCTAACTAGCTGTGATGCCATAAATAATGTCTTTACATCCACGTGGTAAACTGGACTTTAAATCAAGCACAGGGAAACTTTCTATCTTTCATCAAATGAATGTGAAAACTGCCTCACAGTACATTGTTCTACACAGTGAAGCTCCAACATCAAAATGAGGGAACAATGAGCAAAACATATCATCAATATCAACACTACACCTTTATGTTAACAGCAAGCAAAGGCTTTTTCATGTAATCTCCTCACCAACACTACCAAACAAGCTGTAATTCCTGAGAATAACACATATTGCTGTGTCATCATATCCAATATTGCATTATGCCTCATCATATGATACATATAACACTTTTTCAGTTTGAAAGTGTTACAGTCCTGCTTGGATGGGTTTCTTGTTGCATGGTTGTTGTCACATGTTGTTAACACGAAGAGAAGAACACCCAGTGCTGCCTCCTCACAGGCTGATGTGTGTTTGTTCAGCTTGACTGGTCTGTAATGAGGAGATGGCGCCCACTCTCTTTCAATTATGACTGAACACTGAGGAGTCAGCCCGTGACCCTCCAGCTCAATCACATCAGAAGCTTTGCTTACTTTCTCACTGCATTCTAACTCAACTGTACTGACAGCACAGTAAAGTGAGCAGAATCACTTGTCTGCACGCTGGAACTGAAGTGGCCTGCATCAGCATAATCAAGTTCCATGGCTGCTCTAGATGCTGTTAGTCCAAAATGAGCACTGTTCACAGTTCACTGAGTCTGACCTGCCAGTCCAAGTTTAATGCTCTCTGATCTTCTGTCCTCTGGCATTCACAACCATTAAAATCCCATCTTTCTTAGCTGGGTGCATCAGACACTAATGGAGACTGACTCTGCCCATTTGCTTTGTGTTACCACATTCATTTCCTCCAGCTACCACACTTGTGTCCAAATGGAGCAGGAGTGGGGGGCAGCACTGCCCTCAAAGTCAAGACCTATTCATGATCCTCTGGATCATCAGTAGATTAAGTGTTGTGGCCGTATTTCCTCTTTTCCCTCCCCTCCCTCTCTCCACAGGCACAGATTGGCCTCATATTAATGTTGATTAGCCGAGTGTGAAGGGAAGTGTGCAAACATCCACAGGAGGCACTCCTCGTGAATAAATATTTGTTGTTCTTGTTTGTATAGTGAGGAGTGCCTTTCTCTCACACTCACACAGTGCAGTGACTGCTCCTAATGACCCTGTGTTTGCATCCACCGTCTGGTTTGCATTGGAGAATTTACAAATGCTGGGTTTCTCTGTGGTAATGTGAAACATGCTCACACAGCATTTATTCTGGTTTGCTTGTTGGTGCATAATTCCAATGCACTTCTCATCTATAAATCATAAGTGGGGCACTAAAACTTAAAATGATGCTCTCACACACTGTAAAACATAATGTGCAAGACAATCTGGTGCAAAATGTAAATTTTATTGTATACTACCTTTTAGATATACATCCCAGAGCAGGTACTTATTATATTTGCTTTCATCATCAAAACATACCACATTGCAATGTCCCTTCTCAGGGATTGGAGAAAGACCCAGTGTGCTTAACACATGCTGGCGGAGCTACTGTGCCTGAGCAGAGCAGCAATTGGTCCAAAGCTCTGCCACTCAAGCAGCAAATACTCTTTGACTTCCTCTGTCCTCCTTTCCTGGTGCAGCCTGGGAGGAGGGAGGGGAATGGATCTTTTCTGTGTGAGTCGCCGGAGCTCCCTCAGCCTACTCCTTACCACCTGTCCTTGACTTACAGTGCACAGACGAGACTGAGAGAAAGCTGTGCTGCTCACTCCTCCTCTGGCACCTTTTTGTCTCTGTTTATGTGAGCAGCTGCGTTTAAAAAAATAATAATCTTTCACTCTGTGTGTGGCTGTCTCTTTCTACCTGTGGTGCTTCAGTGGAGTGGTGAAGAGAGGAGCGTCTGTCCTCGGCCGGTGGAGCTCTGATGGGAGGCAGTGCTGGCTCTGGCTGGGACTGGGGATGCTGAACGGGGGGAGGGAGGGCCTGTTTGAGCTGGGACAGCAGCTCCAGCAGCAGGGGGAGTACCAGGCCGCCCTCCACTGCTTCCTCAGCTGCCTGTTGGGACTGACCCATGTGCAGAGCTTCACCTCTTTGCCCAACTGCCTACACCAGGTGAGAAAGCTGACTGAAGAGCACACACAAACGCGCACACACAACCAGTGCTTTTCTTCCCCTTTTTTCTTTGTCTCACACACATGCATGTACATATTCATTACATGCATCCACAAACTCTGCTGCATCGTGTATTTACATAGCTGTGTAGACACATTTGTATCACTTATCCTTTAGAGCATCATAAATAATTATACACCACAGCACAGAGGACACATTCAACCTTGATATCACTAACACCAATGTCAAATTTAACAGCACACTCCATCATGTGTGCCTTTGTTGACAATGCAGGATAATTTCCATCTCAGTAGGACAGATAGTGTGCATGCTGCTAGATGAGGTGTCGGCTGCAGCAGTAATATACACTAAGAGTATTATTAGACACCTCATAGTGTTTAAAACAGTACTCAGTGAATGTCTCTTCCATTGTGTGTGGGCTATGTTTTACCATTTAATGTTTTGGCAATGTTATGCCAGTATTAACAGATTACATGCACAAGGCCTTCCTACAAAGGCAGAGTTACAATTTTAATTTGGTTTAGTAGCGCCTGAAGGAATGTCCCTAGTGTCAAAACATAGCCTTTACCCCAGAACTTTGGAATGTGTGGCATGATGTTGACCAGACCAGCGGTGCTGCAAGGGGAGCAGGATTACTTGTTTTGACAACTCATGACATCATGCATACACACACAACTGGGAATGATGTTGGAAATGAAACACTTAACCATGTCCCTTGGTTGTTTTTTCTGTGCTTTAACAGATTGCAGAACTCTTCATCACTGAAAAGAATTGTATCCTTTATTAGCAAAATCGGGAGCAAGTTGGTCTCTAACATCTGGCACTTTTACTTTCACTGTCCCGTAAGTGTTAGTAAGCAGCCTAAGTGGAGTACTAGCATTCTATTTCTGTAACGTGAACATGTCCATGGAGGCAAGCATGGCGAATTCCTGCACAATGGAGGATGTAGATCCTTTATAGAGAACATTGTAAACCGAGGGGGGATGAGCGGATGTCTTTTGGGCGAGTTCATAATAACACATTTGTCCTAGAATGCCATACGTTTTGTGTGTAGCTCTGGCTGTGTGTCTGTCTCTTAAGAGGATTTGTAGGCTCTTATCTCAGCACAACAGAGTGGGAGAGCACTAATTAACCTGTATCTGCACTGACTAGACTGTGCATCACCACTTCACTGCTTCTATAAACTATAGCCGTATAGGACATAGAGATAATAGAGAGGTGTTGCTTTTCAGGATATATTACCTCCATGGCTCCTCTCCCTGTTACTGAGACAATCCTACACTTAGCTTGCCAGCTCAGGTTATCTACCTCAGCAAGGCTGTACCCCTCACAGTCCATTTTCCAAAATAGGTCGATTTGCTGAGCTTCACTTCATCAATAGCCATCAGCAGGCCCCTCTTAGCATGAAAAGATATCTATTCAAGAGTCATCTTGCATGACAGGGTTAAATCTTTTGACATACAGCAACTATGGCATTTAATGTATGATAGAGTTACATGTTACAGTGTTTTACTTTTAGTGTAACATTCAACTGTAAAAGTTTAACTCTATCATACATGCTTTGGTAGGTCAGGTGAAATAATGACTTATATTGTTGGTATTCATAATGTAAAGGGATATTACTTATTAACTTACTTATTATTTACTTTATTGAATATGATCAAAAAATGGCGATCACTTTCCCAGAGTTGGAGGTGACGTCCTGAAATGCTAAAAGCTAGAGTGAAGATTCATTCTGTTATCATATGAAACTAGAAGACCTCCGTTGGTACCAACATGCCATACTAGCTTGTCAGGACGGGGGCTAAATAACATTCCAGAGTTAAGCTACATTTTGGCGATGAACTGGCAGTTTTGTAACTGAGTAAACTGTATATGACTGGAAAGCTGAAACTATTTTGCATTCAATGAGCCCAGGTGTATTATGTGTGATGATGTTAGTCCCCACAGTAGCAATTTCATTGTAATGACAATTTTTTTTGAAACTAGACCTCAGTGTACAAATAAAATGACCTATGATGATCTCTAGGATAATCACAGCCTAATGAAACTTTACAACCACGTATGAAATCACTGTATGTGTGGTGTTTTGCAAGGTTTTGGTGTCTTGAATATGGTATTTTGGACAGATTTTTGATCATTTTTATCAAATCTCAAATGGTCCAAAATTGTCAAATTTGTGTAACAAATGGTATCAACCAAACTTATGAGACATAATTGAACACAGGAAGGCCATCATATACTTCCATTATAATGTTGTAAGCCTTTATACACTTTCAAAACAAAACACTCAACCAAAACATGATATTTATTACAGATTTATGAGAAAAAAAACTTGACACACAGTGCTGAGCTGTGCATCTCAAATTAATCTTCAGGTCCCCAGCTTTATACCACTTCTATGTGGCATATAATTTGGACCTGTGATCTGCCCCTAAAGATCCCCTTTAACCCCCCCCCCCCCCCAAAAAAAAGACAAAAATGGGTCCATTGTAGGCTAAGAGGAGTGGAAGAGATTAGTTTGAAAGAATCTGATTAAATGCTTGAGCATCATAACAGCATGCTCAAACTGGGAGCAGATTATGGGAACGGAAACTTTGTTCCCCTGTGTCCCCATGTGTTGTTTCATGGGTCTAATAAAATCCATAATCAGGGAAAAAAAAGCTGAATATACATATTCAAAGTATCCTGATTCCATGCTGCTGAGCTGGCTTTACTCCAGACAAATACAATATATTAGGTGCAGTTGATAGTGACAGCGCCGTTTAAGGCTTGATGTATTGTTATCAGAGCTGGCAGTAACCACAAGTGACCTTTGTCTAGAGCCAAAAGCTCTTTTGGCTGCTGAGTGTTTACTGATACATGTTTCTTGGAAAGTATGCTGACCCAGACAAATTAACTTTTATCTTAAATAAAGGTGGACATAAAAGTAAACAAAGACAAGCTAATCGATATGGCTTTCTCAAATTTAATCTTCTTATATGACATGATGTCTAATTCTAGAAGAAATCCTATATTCCTGCGTTGTTTGTCTACCTCACAAGGTTATTTTAGTGCACTCCTTCACAGAGCTGTGTGACACGTGCAGTCAGACGTGCCTGTGAAAGGGCCTGTGTTATTGCAAGTTCTTGTCGAGTTTTGGAGTATGGCCCAATGACCAGTTCAGGAGAGGCTGTGTGTGTTGACTTGGGTCCTTTGGCAGATTATTTCAAGCCAACAGTCTCAAACTTGGGTTTTAAGATGGACAGTAATTTTAAATTGGATCGGCAATTTCCAAAAAGGCAAAAGTCCAGCTTTTTTCACATTAGACAGCTGGCAAAGGTGAAGCCTTTCCTCGCACTACAGCACTTTGAAACAGTAATCCATGCCTTCATCACATCCTGGCTGGATTACTGTAATGCACTTTATTTTGGAGTCAGTCAGTCCTCCATCGCTGCACATAACTCCCATCCTGGCCTCCCTCCACTGGCTACCTGTGCACTTTAGAGTCCATTTTAAGATTCTTTTATTTGTTTTTAAATCTTTAAATGGTCTGGCCCCGCTCTACCTCTCTGAGCTCCTTCACCCCCACGCTCCTGCTGGGTGCCTCAGGTCAGCTGATCTGCTGCTCCTGGAGGTACCGAGGTCAAAGCGGAAGCTCAGAGGGGATAGAGCATTTTCTGTTCCTGCTCCTAAATTATGGAACGAGCTTCCTTTAAATATTAGACAAGCCTCCTCACTGTCCATTTTTAAAACTCAGTTTAAAACCCATTTTTATTCCTTGGCTTTCAACCGTGCATGAGACTCTGCTCCTGTTTTAGTGTTTTTTTTAGTTATTGTTGTATTGTTTTTATTTTTTTGTTATTTATTATTTCCTGTTAATTGTTTTATGTTCCTGTGTTGTTTTATCTATTTATGTCCAGCACTTTGTTTCATCTGTTTTAAAGTGCTATATAAATAAAGTTGAAGTTGAAGTTGAAGTTTGTGGGTGGTTAGACGGAGATAGTGGAGCACATTCCCCAGGGAGAGAGGATTGTGTGAGGTTCCTGTTGTGGCGTTATTGTGGTCCAGCCAGGCTAAAAATAGCTGGCAGAAGTAGTGCTATGACCTTTGATGATGGCCGTTCCCCTAATCCTCCCTTCCAGATGGTCCACCTCATACTCACCTCATTCTCCTGCTGCCAGGTGACTCCCAGGAGCTGAGACAAGTACAGTATAATGCATTTCTAACCATCCTGTGTTATCTCTCTTAATATCAACCCACAATAAATTATTATTAGTGGTAGTAGTAATAGTAGTAGTAGTAGTAGTAGTAGTACTTGAGTTTGTTCCATGCTAGTTTGCCATACAGTATGTTATCTCTTCCATGTTATGCAAAGTATATTGAATTATTTAGATGTACATATTTCACAGCCCTTAAGACAGGAACTATAATGGTATAAACAGCTTTCAACATTCATCCCTTACCATCAGTGATCTTTTCTGCTATCTTTTGGTACTCATCAGTTGTAAACATTTTAAAGGATGTTTTATCTATAAAACTGCCTCTTCCTTTAGTTGATGATCATATGTAGACAAAATATGCCTTGGGTCTCCCAGCAAATCTGTGGCTCACGTGATGAATTCTTCCAATACTGTGCAATGCAAACATTATTATCCTGTAGACAAAATAAAGGAAACCAGCTGTTGTGATTTTCAGCACCAAGCTTAACTGTTCTATAAAAGTGGAAATCTACTGTTAATCTTTCCAACCTCAATGTGAAAGTTATAGGTTGTGTATAATAGGCATGTGGTGTGGCCAGCTGTGACAAAAACATAGGATGGAATTTATAGTTTTACACATGAGGGTTCTGTCATTAAGTAGGTCATTTAGACGGGTAGGGCTGTGTTTATTTTAAGCACTCTCCATCCCTTTGGTCTTTAAATTTACCTGACAAGCATCAGTGGTGTCATTTTACAGTGGGACTGACTCTCAGTACGAAGAATACTTTTGACAAAGTGAGCAAGCTCTATATTTAGGGAGGCTTTTAATAGAGAGTACCTCCATGGAAACAAACTGGCATGCAGATCAATCAGAAGGAGTCTGTACAAAAGATGAAAACATGAGATAATAAAACAAACATTAGAATAGGAATATGACACACTGCGATGACGTGTTATCAGATACTGTACAGTAAGACTCAGCATCGGAAATTTGTTTTGCATCACTGTTGCTCTGTTTTCAACAAGCACAAATACAATGACTCAGACACCAGTTCTGGCAATCCGTACTCCAAAATCCAAACTTTAGTATCATCAGTCCACTTTGGACACATTCTGTTTGGCTGTGGTGGTCATTTTCAAGAGGGGTGGGGGGAAAAACAGCAAAAACACAATGTTGAGATGAGGAGCAAGGCTGTTTTTAACTTCAACAAATGTTTAATCCTGTTGACAACTGAGACTGATCCTTCACCCATATAAACAGATGGGAAGGCCCTCCAGTTCATCCAGGCTGAAAAAATGTTCTATGAGGTGGCACTGATCGAGCTCACGGCTCTTCAGGGGAGCACAGGCAAGTACATTTTACATTATGAATACTTCCCGGAAGAAGTGCATATTTTGCTTGTACTCGTGGTATCTCAATTTGAAGATTTTGTTTATTTTATTCAGTTTTGAGGCTGAAGCACCAAATAGCCAGTCGATCCAGTGAAACGTTATTAGCTGATACCGGAGTATATTTGTAGTTGGCAGTTGTCCAAAATGACGTACATCTACAAACTAACCTGAAAATGAAACATATAGATTTTGACACTATATGTTTTTATGACAGTCTGAAGATCTTTTCCTTTCTTTTTTTGTTTTGTTTGTTTTTTGTTTTTTGTTAATATGAAATGACAACACATTTTACCTTGCTCCATCGTTTGTTATATACCTGGTGTAGCTTTAAGCCAGCATTCACAGCAAGGCCGGTCATTCATCACCTGCTGCTCCAGATGTCTGCCTCTTCCTCTCTGTCTGCTGCTGAGGCAGCAGCCCAGCAAAGCGTGGGCATGGTGGAGGAGATCGGGGACAGACATAGTAGAAGACAAATGGCCACGATTTGCACTATTTCATTAGGAGCTGTGTGTCACTATAGTCCCTCCAGGATTTTACAGGTTTTTTGTTTTTTTGTGTGAATGTTTTGATCAAAAATGCTGTATTTTGCAGAGGCTTTTCTCAAAAATTGCAAAGCAATATGCAAAGTGTCTTTCATAAGGCAAGGGGCACTACTACATAGCTAGTTGCCATTGTTTCCTGACCACGCTTCAAGCATGTGCGGGACACCGAAGCGAAGCGGCAAAGTCACTAATGACTACAACAAATAATATTTTTTTATGACAACATAAAAGATCATGGTTTGGGTTACAATGAAAATTAAATGTGACAATAAAATTTGGTTAATACTTCATTAAAGTTAAGCAATCTTCACTGTCATGGCAACTGTAAACACAATGACAGTTTTTATAAACATCCATAATTTGCGTATGGAAATGAGACGCAAGGGGTGGTCTCCTGCAGCCAAGTCCACTTTTTGCCAGGGTGATAAGACTTGCATGAGAGGGGCCTGAGGAGGGAGGTCTGAAGTCCTGCAGTTACACCCTGTAGATTAGATCAGTCAGAGAGACAATTCGCGAAAGTCTCAAGAGATTTGTACACATTGTGTTTCTTCATTGTGCATGTAACCCTAATCCTTATCTAGCTAGCCCTAATCCTAACCTTAACCACACTTGAGAGTTAGTCTCTCCAGCTGATCCAACCTAGTATTTATCCATGTGATTTGTTTTGATAATGAGAAGAAAGATTAAAGAGGTTTTGTTGACAAAGCAAGTTTTATTTTGAAAGGCTTACTTTATACCATAATGCCTAGAGGTTATCAAAAGGTTAGTCGCAATTGTTTTTCATTCTCATTGCAAAGTATGGACTTTAAATTTCCAAAGATATATTGATGTCAAAATCTTTCCAGTAGCACCTTTAATGTGGAGAAATTGTGGGAACTTTGCAAGATTGCAAGCCCTGCAAGTAGGTGGAATTATTATTATCATTATCATTATTATTATTATTGCAAACACAAGATCGTGTTATCCTAGAGGGACTATACTGAAGCCTCTGATTAAGTATTCACTTGGACTTCTCCAGGGGCAGAGCTGGCACTCTGTCTACAGCTGACAGGCTTTCTTTCTTTCCCCCATGTCAAATTCACCCTCCTCTCTATCTCCCTACTAACAGCTGAAATAATGGTCATTATGTTGTTTTTGTAATGCAAACAAAAGTCATTACCTGCTCGTGGCATAGATTACAAGCCAAATTCATTTCCACTTCCACTTGTTATACGTGTGTTCATTGTGTACAGTATACACTGTTTGTGGTTTGTCACCATGTGCATACGTGTCAGTGGGCGTGGTGAGTATGTTGTTTGACTCCCTTATCCGCTGTCACCTGTCCTTATCTCTGCTCTCTTGTCTCCGGTCCTCAATTGGCTCCACTCTGTTGTTCAGGCTTAAAGTCCGCAGCACTGCCAGACAGGCTGGTAGTGAGATACTCAGGCTATTTGGGTCTTATTTTTCTAACCCGCTGCAGCAGTAGTAGAGGTATAGAGAACAAGGGGTAGTAAGGAAAGAGGGATAGATTGCCAAGCAGAGGGAAAGTAGAGTGGTTTATTGGCGGGCTGACTGTGATTCTATGCCCTGTGTTTGTGTATCAGGGCCTCAGGAGGAGGCTACACTGGGCTCCGCAGGATGGACAACCCCAGAGGAGCTCTCGGAGCAGGCCTCCCAGGCACAGCACCTCGAACGGCTGGCCCAGCTCTGCATCATGAGCAAAAGGTAAAACTGTGTCCTGCTGTAGCTTCCTTTGTGGTGTAATTAATGGGGCGTTACATGTTCTGTGAGTTTAAGGGCTCAGTGGGCTCATTATGAGTGAATTTATTGTTATATAAATTCACTTTTACAACAGTTTTATCACCAGTTTTCTACACAAATATTGAACTGTATGCATGTACTGTATCTTCATCATTCCACAGCAGTGATCAGCCCTGAAGTGAACATTTAATGCTACTTGCATTTGTGTCAATTTTGTATCAGTTTTATTACACAAGCATTTAGTGGGACAAACAGCTAATTTGCTTATAAAGTAAAACCCTCAACAACTATTTAAATTAGAAGTTATTTAATGAAAGTGAATGGTAGTGACGTTCAAAACTCCACCTTAAGTATTCATTTAATTTTGTCTTTGCTGTCATCAACATGTCAGAGTTACGAGTCATGTTTAAAATATTTTGAACACAGATTAAGATAGACAAGATAGACAAGATAGACAAGATAGATAGATAGATAGATAGATAGATAGATAGATAGATAGATAGATAGATAGATAGATAGATAGATAGATAGATAGATAGATAGATAGACTCCAGTTTCTAGCCTTTTTGGCCAGAGTTGAATTTCCCTGTAGATGTGGAGAAAAGAGACACCACACTCTATGTGAGTAGAGAGGAACACTTTAACTGGATCTGCTGTCTCTTGTTGCAGGGGTACTTTGTTAGGCCTTAGCATACACCCATGTTTTGTGCCTGTGTTGTCATTGTTTGGATCAAGTCATTTAACCTGATTGCCAGAGAGGGTGACGGAGGGTGGAAGGTTGGCTCGGTGGGGAGTTGGTCACGGTGCTTTATTAATGTAAGGAGCATACAGTAGTTTAACTTAAATGAGATGGTACTGATTGTGTATGACGGTACCGAGAGGCTCGGGTTTCAGGATGAATAAGGACAAGCAGGAATTTGATTCTGCTCTTTGAGCATACTTCAAACACTTTAGAAACCCTTTGAAGACAATAAAAGTTGTACAAAATGATGAACACAAAAAACATAATTTGGTGTTGGTTATTTTAAATAAAGAAATAGTCTTAAGATCCCAAAGCCCTTACTGCCTCCACCATATGTCTCAGTGCCAGTCTTTCTATCTTGTTTACTGGAAGTTGTAATACTTCCTGACTCTTTCAGCAAAGTCTAGGAAGTCATTTGGGACAGTGAAGGGCTTTTTCTGTCTTTGCTGATCAGATGTCCCCTAAGACGGACCTTCTAAAGCATTGCAAACTGACACCTGGCCATTACTAATTGAAGAGAAGTGTGGGTTTGGAACAACGAAGCTGACATCTGTCACACTAAACAGAGCTTGCTCTACATCTAAAGGCACATGTGAGGGTGTTAGGGTGATGAATGTCCTTGGCTGACTTACTGGGGCAGATATGAGCTGAACAGCTGGTGGATCCTCAGCGTACCGCATCTTGTTCACCTAGCTTAGCACTAAGTAGAAGAGTGGTGGAAGGACATGGATTGGTAAACCAACCTGTAAGCGCCATGCCTTGTGTAATTCACGCTAGAGAAAAGACAGGTGCAGCCAGTGCTGGCAGGACTAGAAGGTTTCCACTTCCTCCATCAGGCGCCAGAGCCCCCACAGCCCTGCTGTCCGTGTCTAATCACAGCACATGCATGTTTAGATTTGTCATGCTGCTGTGCTCCAAATACTGAAACAGATATGCTCACTTGACAATCCAGCAGGAGTCACGAAACTTAAGGTCAGGCATTGTTGTTATGTTTGAAAAACATATTTATTTGTTTATTTATTTATAGATTTTGCCTGATAAATATGAATTATTCTGCTTTAGTTTTCGGCAGGTATATAATATTTCCTATCACACAGTGTGTATCACGTTTGTTTAATGGTGCTGTTTACCTTTCCTTTTCTTTCCAGACCTCATCTTGCTCTAGAATACAGCGGTAAGGTATGTAGATTTCTTTTTTTCTTTTTCTTTTTTTGAACAAATAAAACATTTTAATGGCACACCTGTGTTCACTTTAACTTCCCATCTCACTGCATCTTTCAGGCTACAAAGATCCACCAGAGAGCCTTTGGTAACGACCACCCAATTACAGCCAGAAGCCTGGAGCTCATGGCTACTGTCTATGCTGAGATTGGCAAGACTGAATATTCAGGTAAAGACTCACCTGTGCCACTTTGTGTCATCCTGGCTGCCAGGTGATGTTACTTGGATGACATACAGTACAGATGAACTGAAAACACATTAGTAGACAGTGAATAACATGGTGCACCTCTCTCAGCAGTAACGCCACTATGACTCAGTCTGAAACATGAGGGTGGAGACATGGCTGTCTCATGAGGCTTGACAATACCATAACTGTCTTGTTAATCTGATGAACAAGCAAGTTATTTCCTCTGCGTTAGAGAGCACACAGCACAGCGTGCCTGTGGTTTAAAGCACTTCAGTTAGCTTTTAAAACACGTCAGCCCATAAAAAATGTTAAATTAATAAACACTCCTAGTCATGTTGGACACAAGAGCAAAAAAAGGGGAGAAAAGGAAAAGGAAGTTTGAGGCCACTGTTTTGTTGCATATACTGTATGCTTGGCTTGCATTAAGCGGGAGCAACTCTCTGCCCAATTCTGAACTCTGCGTTTTTGTGAAGACTGCTGTGCTGTGGTGTTAAAAGCAATACAAAGCATTGTAGTTGAGTCAGCTTTCAGAGGCAGTGGTGCTGAACAGGACCAGCTACAGTACATGAAATCAGGAGTATAGATAAAGGCAAAGCTTCAGAACATTCCTTGTTATACAGCTTGGATGGTCATAAGCTTTAAAAGTTAAAAAGAAGAGAGAGAGAGAGCGAGAGAGAGAGCGAGAGAGAGAGAGAGAGAAAGAGGAGAGAGCATCTGCAATTACACAACACACGATAGTCCCTCTGCACTTTATGTGACCTTTTTATGTTGTATTGTAAACAGAGGGATTCTCTTTGACCCACAGTAAGACGCTTCATCAGAGGCAAGTTCAAGTGTTTACAGCTCTTGTCCTCTAGATAACCTTCACTGCAAACTGGGCCAGTCACAACCCTCAGCTAATAAGCTATTTTGATTATCTGCTAGCTCAATTTGAATATATTAATTGTAGTTTGAACAGTATGAACTGTAGCAGTATGTGGTGGTATTTTTATTTTATTATGTTATTATTTTTTTAATTAGCTAAACTACTAAGCTGTGATTTTCAACTCTCCCAAACTAGCAATACAATTTTAAAAGTGTGTCCAAAAAGCTACAAAAGTTTTCTTGGCCTTAGCCCATGTAGCTTCCTCCTGTCTGATAAAAGTGAAAATAGACTAAATGAAAAAAGGGTTTGTTTTTTTTACCACTGGCCTCATTGGGAAAATAATTCATCAAGCATTGGTTATAAAATTCAGTTAGTTTTATAAAGATGCAAAAAGGTTGTTTCATTTAAATCCTTTCATTGTTTTTAACAGATAAAACTATTTGCTCTTGGTTACTCAGTCAGTGATGTTTTAAATCCCCCAGAACAGATTGAATTATCAGATGATTACATCACTGATCTGTCAGCATGTGACTAATTCATCAGCAATTGTTAACAGGCAGTGTTGGCAAGACACCTACAGTATTTAGTTTGGGGAATCCACAACTTTTAGACAATACAAATGAAAGAGCTGAGACAGAATTTTAATGGTCATACACTTTTTTTTTTTTTTTTTTTAGAAACTATGACATCAATTAGAAATGCATTTGGTCAGTATCACTAGAAGGCTATTGATGTCTTGACTTTATAGTGAAAACATGGAATTGGATGGTTTTTGACCGTCTTTGCATCAGTGTTTCTAACTAAGCTCGACCTGGAACTGACAGAGTTAACACTGGCGTCTTCTCTCAGACACATTTGCATATTTAACTTTGTATGTTTAACTGTGTCTTCAGAGCAGACTGCAGTCTCCAGTGTGAAGCAACACAGGATTGATACACAAGTTTGGTCATGGTTCTCTTCTTAGACTCCCTGGGTGAGTGTGTGTCTGCACTGTCCAAACGGTTTGCTGCTGCAGAGTCCATCAGAGATACCGTCAACTGTCTTCCTCATTCCCACCGGGAGAAACACTCAGAGGTCCGCCACAGAAAGGACACCCACCACCAACAAGAGGACACACCAAAACCTATGGTAGAGAGAGCAACACCTGCAGCCATCTTTATCATTGTTAATGAAGTTATGAGTTGCTTGTTTGTAAAAGATCTGTGCCCTTTTTTACTGCTGATTCTTTGAAAATGTCTTGTAATGAGTCCTACTCGTCCTGAATTGTATCTGATTCAGGTAACCAATGGCAAAGTTCCCACCTCCATTCTAAAGAGGCCAAGCCCCAGCTACGGGTCAGACACAGAACCTACCCACAGACGGAAAGGCGAGCGGAGGGTTCGATTCAGGGAGCCAGAGACCACAGTACATGGTGAGAAAATGTAAACAAGTAAAACATTTGTACAGTTTACACCCTGCTCAGTCACAGTCAGTCCAGACAAAAGAGGATTTGTATGTGTTTGTACAAACCTGAGAGACCATGCTGCCCTCTGGTGCTTTAACACCTTTACCAGAGTACAGTGACTGGCTGCGAACCATCAATATTTTCTGCAGCCTGTCTATGTCAGCCCTGCATTTACAGAAACATGAATATGTAAATGAAATCATACAGCAACCACATGACTTTAATTCTGGTTGTTTGTAGAATTTTCCACATAATCTGTGCTATAACCGCTGCAGCTGGGCTCCTTAACCCACATGTAACAGCAGTATACAGAATGAACAAAATGCATTAAAACATCCAGAGATTGCATCGTAAACTATTTTCCTTCGGGGATTTCGCACTATTTAAAAATACTGTAAGAGATGTCCAAACATGAGCAAGTGATTTACTCCTCATAATTAATTATGCATGCAAATGAGGCACCATGGAGTCTGTCCCAGAGAGATAATAGAGTCTATAGGGGAACAGCAGCCCCTTGAAGCTGCTCTTGTTGACTGACTGGCCTCTTTTCTGTTGGCTTCACAGAAATTCCTTACTGTGACTGTTTAGGTGGTAAGTCTATCTGGAAGAGTCACAATATGCATGAGGAAACAGCACTGCACTTTGTCATTGAGAAAGAGCACTTGATCTAGTTATGTATGGAGGAAAAAGGCATCAAAACAAAGCTTTTAAATGTATTGGTAAAACACAGGTTAACTTTTACTTTTGCTTAACTTTGTTGCCATGCGATATGGAGTGTAGCATCTCACTATCACACCCTTTTAAAGAATGTCTGAGGCACAGAAAACACAGTTTGTGTGACAAGTCACAATCACATGAAATCCTCCATCAAAGATTTGCCTCTCACTTTTAGGTGAGAGATCTAAGCATGTGGCAATTCAAAAGCTAATAATTAGCTAAAATGCTAATCTTGATTGTGTGTGTGTGTGTGTGTGTGTGTGTGTGTGTGTATGTGTGTGTGTGTGTGTGTGTGTGTGTGTGTGTGTGTGTAGCCTATGAGACAACACCGTCCCGCCCCCACCTCGCCCTGTTCACTTGCCTCTTCCTGCTGATGTCATTCCTGGGTGTGGCCATGTACTGCACAGACCGCCAGCGCCCACAGAGGGTATGCAAGGAGCTGGAGGCCGCTCTGGCTGTCTACCTGCTGCATATGAAACAGCTTCTGTGGGGCTGTTGGATATGGCTGACCATGCAGTGACTGAGACTGACCACAGGTGGAGACATGGAACCTCCTCCTTTCTTTTTTTTTTTTCAGACCCCTCTTTTTTCCTATCTTTGAAGGTGCCCAGGCCTATAAACACCTCAGCCATTTGGCAAGGCTCCGTAAGTTACACTGTCTGTGGTCTCTGTACACTGTCACAGTGAAAAAGGGAAAAATGTGTAATCCCAGAAATATGTAGCTTCCATGTCCATGTATGTATATACAGTATGTACTTAAGTGGTGGGAACGCCACTCCTTATTTAAGTTGTACTGACATTTTCAACATTTGCAATGTTATTGTTCACATATAACGCTCACTCAATCACCACAACGTTTTCAGTTCATGTCACAGTCTATTTTATGTGAGTGAATGTTTCCATGGAATCCATATTTATTTTGTTACGGTACATGGTTTCTGTATATCAGATATTACACAGAACTGAATGTGTATATGTGGTTCAATATACTAAGGACTATCACAATATTCAGCCTTGTAATTGCACATAAATGAATGTAGATATATTTGGGAGCAGCTTTGACCGGCACATGCAAGAGGAGGAAGAAGAGGAAGATGGAAGAACAAATGTGTAAACTGTCCGATAGTGATCCGTGAGAAAGACAACACTAGGCTGCATCACGTCCCAGTCGAATGAGATGAAAAAACACCTCTTTCTTTACAGACTTTATTTTGTGTGCTCTTCTGTATGGCTGGCTGTCTTCAGCTGATTCCTAGTCTCACTGATGAGAAGATCTGCAGCACAATATTACAAATCCTCTCTCTTTAACTATCCTCGAAGAGAATATACTCAAACTGAATGAATGCTAATGCTTTTGAAAGTGTTTCTCTTTATAACCGCTTGAATCCCACCAAAATATCCTCCTCTCTTCTAAATGTTATTTATTCTTCTATACTGTATATCTGCATCTACGCAAATATCCAACTTTAGATTCTTTTAAATTTTTTAACTTTTTGTTACATTTCTATTTCAGAACAATATTCAGGTTTTAACCGTGATGTCAAATGCTAATCAAGCTTTGGACAAATGTATGGATTGTGTGCTGGCTGGAGGACTTACGCCTTATATCAAGTTCATTACTATTATTTTGAGGCCAAACATCAAAATACAACAGAACAGGATACTATATGTCCATGATGTGGGTCCCTTTATCACATGAAGTGAATAAAATATTCAATAAGCCAAACCGCCACACAAATGGATTAGGAGTCAAAGGGCACAGTGATGCACATCCCACAGACCTCTCATTATGAGCAATAACACACATCACATAGATTCCAGTAAAACATTATTCTTTATATAACAGGTTTCAGGGAACTCAAAGGAAAGCATAGGATTTTTTGAGGTTTCACATTTGAATGTCAAAGCAATATGAGGCTAATAACGCCTGTGTAGAAGAAAGAAATATCCTTGACTACTGTCAAACTAAATTGTCATTAGCAATAAAATAATACCCAGTGAGCTCATGTCCTATATATGCACATTTAGCTCAGTAGCTGCATCTCACAGCTGTCCAAAAAACATTTATGGTCACTTTGAAAGAAGTGCCTTTATGGAGGGTTTTCTTAGTTCCTACCGTTTTATGATTTCAATTGTTTTGAATAAAACTGTCATTGCCTATCAAAGTCAAGCAGGTCACTTGCTTTCTTCCTGTAATCTCTGTCAATAACTGAGTGTGTGTTATGTGTACATAACAGGGAGAGAGATGCATGCAGGCATATTTGTGCGTCTATTCACAGTAATACAGTATATATATATAGGTTTGTAGCCTATAGAGTGTGAAGGAGAAAGAAGCCTGAGTTACTATATGGCACAAGATAAGATTTGTTATTTATATCTCACACAGTTGCTAAAAGCATTTTTGGACTGGCTGCCTGATACATAAATGCTCTGATTTTTTTCTTTTTTTAAAAAATATAAAACAATTTTTTGTAACTGTTGATAAAATTGTGAATACACTGCAAAAGCACACATCACTTTACTTTGCTGCAGCATGCAAAGAGTTTTTTCCCTTCACCAAGACACAGTGTGCATCCTACCAAAAAGAAAATGAACACATTTATTGGTGTATAAAACAAAATAACATCTCTTTACATCTAAAAACCACCGTATTAATTTGTCATGCATTAGGTCCATGCAGAAGTTTCACAAAGACAACATGATCCATCAGACAATCTGTCCAAGCCATTAATACTGTGTAACTGAATATTAATTCATGAAGTAAGAAAAACTGGATTTCCTTTAAATGGTTTTAATACTATCAGAACTTAACTAGCCTATTGTTATATGTCATGAAGAGGAAAGCGCGCACAGTGGATGAATCAACTCAATAAAGCAGGACTCTTCAAGGATTGATAACCATTGATGGATGTTTTTGAAAGGAAATCAATTACCTTTGGAGAACAAAGCAAAACCCTTCAGTTTGATTCAATTCACGGTCAATGAGAGCAGAAGCCAATAGATTTTGATTGTCTACATAGGCAAACATTGGTGTTTCTCATGGCAGATGAGGGAACTGTACGGTTGTTTGGGAATGTATGTCTTTGTATGTGTGTGTGTGTTTGTGCGTCCTCTGGTTTTCTAGATGAGCCCAGTCTTGAGGTCAGAGGTGCGGCGTGAGGAGCGGCCGAGCAGCAGGTCCTTCTCGTGGATCAGGCTGTCCAGCAGATCCTCTTGTCTGTAGTTGTGGTACACCTTCAGGAAGGCCATCACTGCAATCCCAAGCCAGGTGAGCCAGGCAGCCCAAAGGCCAAACTGCAAAGAGGAAATCATTGTAAAAATGAAAGAGATTTAGGGATTTATTTGGATGAATTGATGGATGGATGGATGGATGGATGGACGGACCCAGTCTTACCTGAGCTATAGCAAACTGGTCATAGAAAGCAGAGTTGTCCACACCAAGTTCTAGATCAGTGTCCTGCAGATCCTCACAGCTAAAATACAATGCACATAAACAATAGCTTAGGATGGAACACTCCACTTTGTAATGAGATTCTCTGAAATGGGTGCTGTTCCCTCACCTGCTGGGCATGGTCCCACCCTCGGTGATGGAGTCGCACCACAGATTGAACCCCACACTAACGATGGTGCTAGACAGGAAGACTGTGAACACGACCAGTGAGCTGATCAGCAGGTTGAGAAAGGCATTGAAGACTGAGCTGCAGGTAGGAGAGAACAGAAACATATATATATATACCAACATATTATTAAGGTTTAATGACATGCTTGTCCTCTTTTTCTGTCATTTGTAGGCCCATCACTGAGACATAGTTAGGCCTGTTATAGGCTGCAGCACTGATTTGGTGATGAGTGATTCCTTTCATTCACACATGAAAATACACTGTTGCAGGATGGATACATATCAGAAAATATGTTTTAAAAAGAGCCGTCCTGTCAGGCTATGGTATGTGAATTATTCAAAGGCAACACAACACTCTATTTTCCTTCATGTTTCTAAAGGAGGACGACAGAGACTAGTCGTTTTTATAGGTTAATTGATAAGCCGATCATCTTTCATAGTCTAAAACACACAGTTAAAGATGATGCTGTGATTCTGACAGGGCAGCATGCAGACAAGGGCGTGGGAGAAGGACAGAAAACGCACATTTTCACTGAGCCATTAAAGCTTTATATAGCGGGTCATATAGAGCTGTCTATGGTGGTTGAATTGTGTTGAACGAGCACAAGTGAAGGGTCACTCACTCGTCGTGTCCTTTGCACAGGAAGAACAGCAGCCTCCAAGCCTGCACTGCGGACAGTATGAGGGACGCTATCCCGACAAAAGTGATGAAGCTGCAGGAGGACTCGGGTCCCCACTCCTCCACGATGAAGCGCTGCTTCGACACAGTAATGTTCTCATTTTGCCACATCCCCCGCGTGAAGAGCAGACATTTCCCCCCGAAATCCTCCGTGTTCTCCGACAGAGGCACCACGGCGATGAAACCGAATACGAAGGCTAAAAAGTAAAGGATGCACTGGGCGAAAATTAAATTATCGAGGGCCATTTTTCTGTCTTCCTCTTCGGCTCTGCGTCCTGGAGAAAGTGCGCCTGCGCAGTGGAGGCAGCGATGAGCGGAGGCGCAGCATCCGACGACGCGCTCTGCTGCAAATTAATGAGCAGACTGAGGCCTTCAGGGCTCTCCATGTTATCTACAGGCTGTGGAGATTCCTCTTTTCCAAGTATTTAACAAATAATTATGACATTTTACCTTTTAACACAGTTTCCCCGTGTCCCCCTTAGGTAGGCGACAGTACAGCAGACATAAAAAAACAACTTCAGTATCGTGTACCTGTGCATTTCTTTATCCATCTTCTTTCAGCTCTATCCGTTTATGGCTGCATTATTCCATCTAATACACTACAAATATAAATAGCTTGTGCATCATTTTATGCATCATGTCACTCCAAAATTAAGCCTGACGTGTTTGCTGCTTTTTTTAGAAAATGTAAATCTCCACTAGAATTTAAAATAAAGATCTGTAGATTTGAACTAAATGTGGCTGTAAATCATGAGTTTGCACTGACTGGTGGTTAAGAGGTTAATACAAATAAAGAATTCATTGGGTATAATGCAACTGTGCCCTTGCACACACACATACACACACACACACGGATCACACATTACTCACAAATTAGAGTAATGGTTTGTTTATACACAGTGTGATGGGAAGGGCAGGTAGCTGTCACATCCATCTAACGTGCTAAGCCCATCTGGTGAGTCAGCCCAGGTGTCTCTCCCCTTCTTCAGCCACCAACTTTCTGCACCACTCACACTGCCCTCCAGTGGGCAAGGTGCCTGCTGCCTGCCACCTCACTACATAGTCTAAACCGCCCATTTTATGTTTGAAGTATGATTATTGCCTAGCACAGCCTCCACATGCAGCCTGCTGAAGAATGGAAGGATGGAAAAATATAAAATGTAAAAGCATTAATTTTGAGATGATGAGGACAAAGTTGTGAACAGCACCAGTGACTCATTTTGCTTCAGAAAATATTAATAGTCCTGCAGTTTCCTGGGGGGAAAAGCCCATGGAACACAAAGACAAGTATTTATACGAGAGCTTTACAGACATCAGACAGCTATTTGTATCCATCAAACCAACTGCAGTATTTTGCATTCCCTCCCCTGCACATGATTTATGTGCCATTTTGCTGCACCACAGCACTCTGATTTCCATGATGTTATCACTTCTTAGATTAGCTTAAGTTATTGTGTTTGTGTTTGTGTGTGTGTGTGTGTGTGTGTGTGTGTGTGTGTGTGTGTGTGTGTGTGTGTGTGTGTTTGTGTGTGTGTGTGTATGTGGACGGGTGGGTGGGTGGTCTTGACCAGAAAGTCACTTCCATTTCAACACTCTGAGCTGGTTTGCTTTTAAACATCATTAGGTTTTTCTACTTATGCTCAGTGAGCATTTTTGCTGACAGATCATTTTTCTTGATAAATTGCCCAGATTATTATTTCCTGTAATTCATCACTTTGCTGTTTTTATGATGTATGATATACCAGGAGAACTATACTGCTTATAAAACAGTGTTTTCTCCAATTCATAATAGAAAGATCAGAGCACAAACCTGCAAAAAGTAGTAAGTAAGTAAGTAAGTAAAGCTTAATTCTTTACTGTGCTGACATACTCATCTTGACGCTGGTTAGACCCAGACATTATTTGGTATCAGATGTGCTGCTACACCTGCAAGGTCACAGGGAAAAGCCCAACAACTCCATAAGGTATTCACAATACACAAACAGAACATACATGCACATCCACACACGAGAACTCCAAACCCCACTTTTAAATAATACAGCATGTGTGGGCTTGTGAACTGGACACCCTGGGGAAACCCAGAGTAGAAGTGTGTCAGGCTGAAATATGTGTTAAGTTATTCACCCCCAGAACAAGCCACAGAGGGAGGAAGGGAGGAAGGGAGGGATGGAAGGAGGGAGGTGGAGGATGCTAACCAAAATGCAGTCCCTGGGCTCTGTGCAAATATGGGGAGCGATGGGCAGCAGAAAGCACTGGGAGGTCATCAATTTTTCATGAGGTGCAATGGCAGCAAAGCAAACATCCTTTTTCAAGAGCAGGAAACCAGTGAAGAATCTAAAGTGCAGAATCATTTTCAAGGACACCATCAGTGCATTGTAAATGTATGCTTCAGGTTGCCCACCATGCATCCTTGCAGTGTTGGCCACAACATTATAAAAATGCACAATGTACCCCAAAATGCTCTGTTTTATTGGAGTTTAAATTAGCAAAATATTCAATAATTTATGTTTCATCAATAATTCCTGAGAGATTTATTATTGAGTGAGCATTTTTTGAGAAGTGTGGTGTTTTACAGTAGGAGAGAAAGGGTGTGGCAGGACAACACTGGCTTACTTATAATAATTAGCAGGAGCTGTCAGAATCTGAACAGATGTTTGATGTAGAGTGGATACCTCACATCAAAGTGAAAAGTCTTCTTGCTGATGATCATGTCTGTATTATGACCGGTAAGTTCATTATGAGATTATGAGTTAAACCAAATCAAAAACCAAACATATCTCTGGATCATCGCTGATAGAAAGTTATGTTTCTCATTCATTTCAGTCCGGCCTTTGTATTATGTTCTCTTCACTCGTTTTCCTTTCCTTCTTCCACTCCTTATGGCACCCTGTGAAACCGTCCAACCTGCGAGCTCCACTTTGTCTGCCTGGAAGACAAAACAACAGCAAAAACAGACACAATTACAGCTTCATATCCTGGGCATTGATACAGAGGGTCTGATGAAATATCCTGTACCCATTAATTTTCCCCAGGGGGTTTAGGAGACTGGGAGCACTGGACCAGCTACTGATTAAATGCTCATAATAGAGGCCATTCATCTCCCCTTGAGTCTTGAATGTTTCAACATGTATCACCCAGTACTACGCTCCCCCACTGCTCTCTGTACAAATATTAGCATTCTGTATTCATAAAGACAGTAAAGTTGATATTTCATTTGGTGGTATCTTTTTTAAGTGGATACAATATCTTAGTGAGCATCCACGATTTTATCAGTGACTTTATTTTCACCACTGAGACAAAACTGTGCCACAATAATTACCATAAACAGTCATGCGTAAGGTCATATAGGACATGAACAAAATTTATACTAATAACTGTTTCATATCCTGATTTTCTTATCTTTATCTTTTCTCCCTTGGCATTAATAGATGACCATTTGATCATGCATTTAGTCTTAAACTAATTTTCACACATTACTCATTACTATCTCTCAATCTGCCAATTAAGAAAATCCTCTGGCCTTAGATAATACTAACAGCACTTCTTTCTGCACTCAGTGTAGAGTCACACTGAGATTGAGAGGTAATGAATATAATGCCATCACTGCAAACATGTACGTACAACCAAAATAGATAAGCCGTGAGAGACATACACTGTTTGTACAGTATGGACTAGTCAGGCCGAAGGTATAATCATCATAAATTAACACAGGCTAATTATGTTTCACCTGCCAAGCTCCATATGGTCCCCAATTTTGAACAAAATAATTAGGTGACTGCATCCCAATCAAACAATTATCCAATCAAACCACTGTAAAACAATTACCTGGTCATATCTGTGCTATGCTCAGGCACTAGCACTAATTTGCAAGAGAGCTGTCAAATCTGGCTTTATAAAATTGACAAATAAATAATAATTGTATACATGTGTAGTATTTCATTGACATTTTGCTCTGCATTTTACAGATGATACAACTGACTCATGTCCCCTGAAATACTAACCTCATATTAAAAAAATGACATCATTGTAGGAAGAGAAGCAATGATGTTTATGCTTGAGGACAGAAGAAAGGGGGGATGAAGGGTAGTAAAGAGGGCACCTGCTGGGTTGTGATGAGGCAAAATCCTCAGGGATCAAAAATGAGATCATCCAAGAGGAGACAGTGACAAGCTTCTTAACTGGAACAATAGTGACCCCTGTTGACTGGTCTGGTTTTTACTGTATCTTATGATTAATACACCACAGTTTGTGTGTACTGTATGTGTTGTATGATGAGAGGGCCTTAC
This sequence comes from Scomber japonicus, assembly GCF_027409825.1. NCBI lineage: Eukaryota > Metazoa > Chordata > Actinopteri > Scombriformes > Scombridae > Scomber > Scomber japonicus. The sequence continues at coordinate 17,117,708 of NC_070593.1, read as the reverse complement.
CTGTGTGCCATCTCTGCTGTCTGCTTTTTGCTTGGCAGTGACCAGACTATAGGAATATGGTTGATTTAGTATAAGAGAAGGCCTCTTATCTGAGAATGGACAGAACACATGAATTAAAAGAATGAAGATTGTCAGCACTGCTTTCTGTTTAAAAGTCACAAGTTACAATGATCGCACTCAGCACTTTGAAAGAGAACAATCATATAAATGGGTGTGTGGCTAACCACCTAACTGAGACTATTCGTTTAATTTTATGCAACATTGCTCCGCTGTTATGTCTTTAACCCTTGTCCCAGTGACAAGGTTGGGGCATCAGTGTGGGGCAATAGGCTGTTGATCCCAGAGGCCCAGTGGTGATCAGTACAGCCTGGCAGATGGAGGGAGGTCTGCTTGAAGTGGTAGACAGTAAACCCCCCACAGAAAGCATGGAGGGGGGAAGAGGGTGTTGTTTTACGGATGAGTGACTGCATCAAGGTTAAGGGAACCAATCTCTGACACCTCACTTACTTCTGAATGTCCCCCTCTTAACAGCCAAGGCCCCCTGCTTTTAATACACGTACCTGCATCCTGCACCCTGCAGGGCACAGCAGCACCTCTGACATACAATTATGTCTGACCAAAGCTCTCTGACCATTTGCTGGCAATAACATGAATTGATTTTTTTCAATTAGAACATTGCTAATGACTATTTACTATATTTTAGGGGCTTTAAATGTCAGGAGTATCTGCGATGACCAATGTACACTGTATGGTTGTAAATGCGTAACACTAATTTGTTTATTTGCATACTAAGAAATATCTCCCCAAAAATCACCTGATTTGATAGCTGCTCCAGGCTCTGTGGAAGCTGAGAGTCTAAAGGATGCTCTGCGGGTTTCCATATCCTGCTTCCACCAGCTGCCCATTTTGCAATGATATGAGGTGTTCTGATCGCAGGCTTCATCTGTCTTTGAATGGGCTTTGAGGAAGCTTTCTTGGTTAGTATCACAAGGAGCAGAGCTGGTCTGTGTGTTGCAAGATGTGCTGGAGGTACACAATTTACCAAGGATCAGAAGTTGTGTGGAGCTGCACACAGGGGTGAGGAGGGAGCTGCCTGGCTCACCCATCCTTGCTGAGGCCCCTGAGCCACATGCTGCATTCTCCTCTAACTGAAGGCTCTGGTAAAGGTCAGACAGCAGATCCTGAGTGGTTTCAAACAGGGCACAGGAGATTAGTACCTCAAAGTGGTGCGGTACATAGTGGAATCCTAGAGTAAAGCATCCCCCTGCTGGTGATACTCGCATGCTTCCAGGGCATAGAAGGTGAAAATCACAAGACATGAAGAGCCCGATTTTTGAAAACAGATACTGTAACAATCAACCTACAGTATGTACTGTTTAGGTAAAGAGAGATATCGCTTACCTGATGAGGTTCCTCTTCCAGGAAACAGTCAGATGTGGCTGCTCCACTGAAGCTGAAAATCTGAGGAGGGATGCTATCTGATTGGTCGTATCGGTTGAGTGACACTGCAGAGCTCCATAGAGTGCTGATATTTGAGAGAACCTTAACATTTTCTTCAGACATGCTTTTACAGCAGGCCATATTCTCTGCAAATAAAAGTTCATGCAGTGATGTAAACATTCAGTAGATCACAATCTGTCACTCGAGCTGAATGTACCTGCGTACCATATTCAGAGGGGAAACTGTGACTGTCCGCCTGGGCTTCAGAGAGGTAAGGTACCAATTGGTTGTCATCATCACTGTTAAACTGAGGGGGAAGATTCATCCTGAAATTCAGAAAGAAATTATTTTTTGTTTATTGTGCATGAAAAAGGTTTCTGCAAGGTAAAATGAACTCTGACCTCTCATTTAAAAGAAGGACTTCATCCATGAAAGATCCGGTAGTAACACGGTTCTCTCTTGGGAACACACAGGTTTTGAAATCTTCATCTCCCCCTAGTAAAAACAAGTTTGTCTTTATCTTTGTATCTTTTCTTACTGTGAATGATGTGTAAGAAAAATGCAACTCAGCACTTACCCTCCCCAGAAAGCATCAGCTCAAGCAGAATGTCTTTGTTCAAGTCACTGAGGGAAATGGAGTCTGTGGTGCCATCTAGTGTCACTGCCAGCTCAGAACAATCTAGCAAGACACCCACTGATGAAGAGGTTGTGCTTTCTGCTTCTTCCTCTTCCTCTTCCTCTTCTTCTTCTCTGCTTTCATTCTCTCCATCAGTGAGGAGAGACGAGATCCTCTGCAGAGTTAAAGTTCTCTGATACACATAAGGATGCTCCTGTCTCAACAGAGGCAGGGAGGAGGCTGAGGTAATAGAGGAGACAGACTCAGAGATCAGATCCTCTACACATGGGGACTCGGAGGAGGAAACATGCTCTGGTGTCTCAGGTTGCTGTTGGAGACAAGAACACTTTTTTAAAAAATCAGAATCACATATTGTAAATCATTTACCAGCAGGGACACTGAATCTGTATACATTATGAATGATGGGTTTTACCTCCTCTGGTTTATCTGCTTGTGCTGTGTGCTCTACTTCCCCAGCCATGTCCATTGGGGAGGGGCTGGGTGTGAGGCAACGCAGAGCCTGGGTTGACAGAAACATCTCTCTGCTGTTTGATTTTCTCAATGTGTGCTCTGGCCACACCACCTCACTAGAATAAAGAGAGACACCCAGAAATTATTCACTACGATCTCTGGAGCAACACTTTTGAATGTTTTTAATATTTTTTCTATCTTCTACAAGCTCAGTACCTTATCTTGGGATGTAGTTCTCTCACTTCCATCACAGCCTCTCTTACTAGTTTGACAAGCTCCTCCCGGGACACAGAGTTGACTTTCTGAGCCTGATACAGTTTGGCAGATAGCGGACAGGCTGGGCTCCCTGCTGAACAGTCTGGTGAAATATATTCTCATTGTGAGATATAATGCACTTTCTGTCCTCATGTCATTCAATATCCTCTGCATTACCTTTCTGTATCTTTAGCTGCAGTGAGCCTGCAGTCTCAATCCCACCATTGTCTCCTTCACACTGAAAAAAAGTGTTTGACAAGAAAAAGTCATTTCTAAGCTGTGTATCTTCGGTATGTACAATATGTTTTTGTGTTTATGTGTATTACAAAAGAGTCACTCACTTTGTATCCTACAGGAATGACACAACTGTCAGCAACACACAAAAAGCCAGTCAACCAAATGTGACTTTATAATGTTTGATTATCAAACACGCAGTATGAGTAGGAAGCCATTAGAGTACCTGTTTTGTAGTAGCACATCTGTATAGAGCTTGGCATCCTCAACACTCTCCATTGCAGGCATAGTCCAATGCAGGTACCTCAACGCCAACCGAGGCTGCTTCCTCGCCAGCAGGCAGTGGATGACACAACGATGTTGCCAGGAGAGCCAGGGGACAGTGGCCCTGGGGCTCAGCAGAAGCTCCATAGAGGCCTGTGTAGGATGTAACATAACATACAATAGTTTCATGAGAAGAAGTGTAAAGCACATGCACAAAAATGACAGGACGTCTGTTCATTTCTTATTATCCATGAAAGCAGTATACTGAGTAAGAAGCAGAATCACTAACGAGCTGCAAAGTGGAGCATTATTACATAAATCATATTTACTACTCAAGTGCCCCATTAGTGTCACCTGAAGACAATTAAAGCTGCTTCAACAAGGACACTAATGTGATCAACAGGATGGTTAACTGGTCCTTGAATATCACTATTTTAGTTTGAACATGTTCTTCATCAAGGTTAGATTAATAATCTGTCACCTGTGTGATGCCTAAAAGCTGTTTTGCTTCTTGAGTGTCTTATACCTTGATGTGTCCATGATCAAGCATCCACAGGGCCCTAATTTGTTGGGAAAAGCTGGAAGGAATTGTGAAGGCATGGCAGAAAGATTGTAGGAGGTCATCTTTGCACTGCAGGAAATTCGCCATGTCCAAGATAAAATACATGAGCTGTGACATACATAGATTAAGGATTATACAGTTTATATCAATTATACTGTGTATCTACAATAAATCACAAAAGTAGACAAAATAACAAACACAGAAAGCTGTACTTGGATGGATACAATTGCCTGGACTGACATGTGGTCCATATGAGGCACCAGTACAAGCTTCAGTAGGGCTTGCAGATTAGGGGGAGGGTAGACCTGATCTGTGCAGTCCTCAGAAGTCCAAATGCAGCCATGCTGTTTTTCCAGTTCAGTCACCATACCTTGAATGAAAGATGACTTCCATCTTTCCCCTCCTACCTCCTCCCATCTGGTCAATTGTAAAAACAAAAAAAAAAACAAACAAAAAACAAAAAAAGAAAAGAAAATTGAAAAGGGCTTTCAGAAAGGAAATAAAGAGAGAATGTTCGAACTTAGAAAAAATTGGAAGAATGTTGTAAGTGTTGTTGTATCTGTATTAAGATAATAATTTCATGTAGTTAAATAATTTAGATAAAAATGTTAAATAAGTAAAGTCATGGGTTCATTTCATAATTTACTTTATAAGTTGAGTAAAGTAAAATTGGTGCTGTTGTATTTCGGCCCGGAACCAATGTTTATTACTTGAGTGACGGAAGACTTAATTGATGCTGCACTGTGAAGCTAGACTGCTAAGCATGGTCTAAAGCACGTCAAGAACCTCTCTTCATGACTAGCGGCTAACGAGGTATTTTTTCTTTGTTTAGTGATGCATTTTGTTTATGTTTACACAACGCGACATTTGTTTTATTTACTTCATGTACGATCTTTGTTGTGAGCTGATATATTTGTATGTTTGTCTGAACAGTTCTCACGGCATAATGGCATAAATGCAGAAAGGCATGACAGCATGAATCTTGAAGAAGAAACAAAATAAATGCCAGTAAGAACATAACCGTGTGTGTGTCGTGACGAGAGCTACAGTGAGAACTCGCCTGCTCAACACGGGTAGGAGAGATGAAAGGAACAACACCGCGACGAGCGTCCAGACCGTCCAGCGCATCCGGCGCATCAGAGAAGTGAAGCCCATAAACATTGTCGGCGTAGCAACAAGAAGCAACGGAGATTAGACTGTGTCGAAAGTGCAACTTTTCAAGGTAAAGCCAGAAAGTACTCCGCCAGTCTTCAAGTCAAAGTGGTGTGAGAAGTGGCTCAACATTAAAGCTGCAATCAAGGACTCAGGTCTATTAACCTTGCAAACTATATTCAGCCTACATGTTTTTGGATTAATCTGATGTGAAGTTATTGTTGATGATTGTCAAAAGGGTTGAAGGTAGAAAGTGATATCATTTAAGTGAAGATTAAGAATTGTGAATTTTGTGTTTTATTATCACAAAGATCAAAGGGACATTATAAGTTGAAACTAAAAGTGTGAAAATCTATATGTTTATGTAAAGTAATCAAATTTAAAGGGATCTGCTTCATATTACCCGATGCATTAGTGGTATAATCCATTTTTTGATATATTCCCTCTTTAATCAAGGTTTATACCTAGAAATTTGTGTTTGAATATTTGTCAAAATATTTTCACTTGTTCTATCTGAAGCAAGCTATAGGTTTGATAAGTTGCTAATGCTAAAACAGTTCTTTGATGCCATTTGTATTTAGAAAAATTGAGTTAAGCAGACTCACATGGTTTGCATACAGTGATTAAGAATGTGTAGCTATTGACATTTAAACTTACCATACCTTGCATGAAAACATAGTTGCACAAAAATCCAAGTCAATACATATCACATAGTCATTCAAGCTATCCCAAAATGTCTGACACAAGCACTAAGTCCTGCCATAAAAATACAGGATCACCTGCTGAACATAAAGCCACAAATGAATCAGCAGAAGTAGAAGAGCCACGAAGAAGTGAAAGAGTTCGAACCCTGACAGAAAAGGGAAAGGAACTTGAAGAAGAAAAGCTAAAGACCTTACAGCGTCGTTTCAAAATCATCTATGAGAAGTGGAGGTATCATGCAAGAGTAGGCAAGGAAACATTGTCTTACACAGTCTCAGAAGATGACTTAAAGGAACTCATTGACAGTATTAAAGGTACATGTTCTGAAGTTAAAGCTATCTATGAAGAGTTACGTAGAGTGCAATCACCTGAACCAGATGTGCGACGAAAGGTTGACACATGTGTATCACTCTCAGATCACATTATTCTAAGAGCGCAAAGACAACTGTCAGGACATCCAGAGGAGGAAGAGAAAGAACCTTGGCCTGATTTTGGATCAGTTCTAAATTCCACAAGTTCTCGATCAAGGTCTCATCAATCAAAGCATAGTCTTGCTAGCTCTAGTATCCTCTCAGTTAAAAGAAATGAAGCCATAGCTGAAGCTGCAGCTGCTCAAGAAGTTCTGGCGGTGTTAGATGAACAAGAAAAAGAAACAACAGAACTACAAAGATTAGAGGCTGAAGATAAAGAACGACTGGCACAGTTTGAATTTGAGAAGCTAGCCAGACAACAAGCAATTCAAGAAAGGCGCAGAAAGCTTGATCGCCTAGAAGAAGTAAAGAAGCTAAATGCTGCAAGAGCCCGAGCAAAAGTCTATGATCAAGCAGGAAACTGTGGAACACTTGACCTACTGAATGATGTTGAACAAGCAGTAGAATTCCAAGTTTCTCACCCCAAAGATCCATTATTCATTCCACAATCTCAACCAATCATAACCCAAGCCCTACATGCCTCAAGTCCCCCATTTGTTCCCCAGTTCCCACCAAACACAACTCAAGCTCGCTCCTCAGCCCTGCAGCCTGCATCACAGGTTCTAGTGACTCACCCACACATGGTACAGGTGCAGAATAGCTCAGATGTTACTTTGGTCAGTGCACTAGCGGAAGCTATCAGTGCCAGTCGTCTCCCAACACCAGAGCCTGCAGTATTTACTGGAGATCCTTTGAAGTTTAACGATTGGCGACTGTCATTTGTAACATTAATTGACAGGAAAAACATTCCCAAGAATGAAAAATTGTATTACCTAAGACAGTATCTAGGTGGCACTGCAAAGAAGGCTGTGGAAGGATTTTTCCTGCTAGGCACAGAGGCAGCATATGACTCAGCCTGGCAACTTTTGGAAAAACGCTTTGGAGACCCATTCATGATAGGGAAGTCCTTCAGAGATAAGTTGCATGAATGGCCAAAAATAAGCTCCAAAGATGGCTCTGAGTTAAGAGAATTTGCAGACTTCCTTCAGAGTTGCGAAGCTGCAATGCCCCACATCAAAACATTAGAAGTCCTAAACGACTGCAACGAAAGTCAAAAAATTCTATTGAAACTGCCAGACTGGTTGGTGTCTAGTTGGAACCGCAAGGTGATGGAAAGCAGACTAACAAATGCTAGATACCCATCATTCAAAGAGTTGGTTGACTTCTTGTCAAAGGAAGCAGACCTCGCTTGCGATCCCATCTCATCCATTCAAGCAGTCAAGAGGATAGAATGTGAAAGACAAAGGCAACACCGTGGTCAAACTATTCAAGCAAAGGCACTGTCCACAAACACAGCACAACACAATATTCCATCGTGTGACTTCTGCAAAAGAACAGGACATGTCCTTAACAACTGTAGGAAGTTCTGTGAAAAGACAGTTCAAGATCGTGTCAAGTTTGTGCAGACAGAAAAGCTTTGCTTCGGGTGCTTGAAGACAGGTCATCACTCAAGAAGCTGTGATAACAGAAGTACATGTGAAAGATGTCAGAAAAAACATCCAACATGTTTACATGTTGACAAGTTTTCAGAACGTCAAACATTCGTATCTTCAAAGGGAGACAACAACTTAAAGGACAAAGCAGTCACCAAAGAAACAGTTTCGACAGGAACTACTAATAGAGTCATGCAAAGAGGCCTGAGCACACAGACATCCTCAATCGTGCCGGTCTGGGTCTCATCCACAACTCAGCCTAATCAAGAAATTCTGGTCTATGCCCTACTAGACACGCAGAGCGATACCACTTTCATTCTGGATGAAGTGGCTCGTGACCTCGACACAAGGAAGGAGAATGTTTGTTTGCGGCTGTCTACAATGTCTAATAGGTCAACAGACATACCTTGTCAGAAATTGACAAATTTGCAGGTTAGGGGATATAGCCTAGACAAAAGAATTCCATTGCCACCACTTTTCACAAGAGAGTTCATTCCAGCAGACAGAGAGCATATTCCAACTTCCCAGACAGCTCAAAGGTGGCCTCACTTAGAACAACTAGTTGACAAGATCCCTCCACCATTAGACTGTGAAGTAGGCCTTCTAATTGGTTATAATTGTCAGCAAGCCCTCCTTCCTAGGGAGATCCTGTCTGGCGAAGAAAACTATCCCTATGCTCAGCGCACAGATCTTGGCTGGAGCATCATTGGTTGCTTTAGTGCAACAAGTGATTGCAGTGATGCAATAGGAACAAGCCATAGAGTCATAGTGCATCAAGTGACACCAATCATGCAACCTTCATTAGCATTAAGAAGAGAAGTGCACTTTGTATGTAAAACTCATGTCAAGGAAATCAATCCAACAGATATAATCAAGGCTCTTGAATCTGATTTCACAGAACACATCACAGATGACATACTGGTTTCACAGGAAGACCTTCTCTTTTTGTCTAAAGTGAAGGAAGGTATCAGGCAGAAGGAAGATGGTCACTTTGAACTCCCACTTCCTTTCAAGACAGACAAACCTGATCTTCCAGACAACAAACTATGTGCAGTTCACAGACTCTCCGCTTTGGAACGACGTCTAAGGAAGAATGAGCAGTATTACAAAGATTATGTCCACTTCATGAATGATATAATCACTCGAGGAGATGCTGAGAAAGTTCCACAAGCTGAACTTGAGAACAAAGCAGCCTGGTACATTCCGCACCACGGAGTCTATCATCCCCATAAACCTGGGAAAATCCGTGTGGTTTTTGACTGTTCAGCTCGCTTTAAAGACACCTCTCTGAATGATAATCTCTTAACTGGACCAGATCTAACTAACACATTAGTTGGAGTCCTATGCAGATTCAGAAAGGAGCCAATAGCCATAATGTGCGACGTAGAGAGGATGTTTCACCAGTTTCATGTGGCAAAGGAACATCAAGACTACCTAAGGTTCCTCTGGTGGGACAACGGCGATCTGAATTCCAAACCCTCAGTGTACCGGATGAAAGTGCACCTTTTCGGGGCAGCTTCATCCCCTGGTTGCTCCAACTTTGGATTTAAACATCTGGCATCTCAGGGTCTTGGAAAGTTTAGCGAAGAGTCCATCAAGTTCATAAAACGAAGCTTTTATGTAGATGATGGCTTAATAAGTGTAAACACACCAGGTGAAGCCGCACACCTGATTGAGGAATCAAGAGCTTTGTGCAGAACAGGAAATCTTCGGCTGCACAAGTTCGTATCCAATAACAAAGAAGTACTTGCCACAATACCACCTGAAGAATGTGTGCAAACCAAAGATCTAGACATGGCCCTCGGAGAACCTCAGATTGAGCGAGCTCTTGGGGTTCAGTGGTGTGTTGAAGCAGATGAATTTCAGTTCAGGGTTGTGGTTAAGGAGAACCCACTGACAAGAAGAGGAGTGCTCTCGACTGTTGCATCTGTTTATGACCCTTTAGGGTTTGTAGCTCCTTTCATATTAGTTGGAAAACAGATCCTTCAGGAGCTATGCAGGGTCAAAGTAAGCTGGGATGAAGATCTCCCTGAACACATTCTGCCAAGATGGGAGTCATGGCTTAAGGATCTGTCTCATTTAGCTGCCCTGAAGATCCCAAGAAGCTATTGTCCATCAAACTTTGGAAGCGTCAAGCAATATGAGCTTCACAATTTCTCAGACGCAAGCTTCAATGGATATGGTGCATGCTCGTACCTCCGGGCAACAAGTGAAACAGGACAGATCAGTTGCTCACTTGTCTTGGGGAAGGCGAGGGTTGCCCCAACCAAATTAATGACCATCCCGAGGCTTGAGCTGTCATCAGCTGTCACTTCAGTCCGTAATGGCGAGGTCATCAAGAAGGAGCTTGAGATAAAAAATCTGCAAGAGTATTACTGGACTGACTCAAAGGTGGTTCTTGGTTATGTGAACAACAACGCCAAGAGATTTCACACATTTGTTGCTAACCGGATTCAGCGCATAAGATCTAACACTAACCCTGAACAGTGGCGACATGTTAGCTCTGAAAACAACCCGGCCGACTGCGCCTCAAGAGGGCTAAGTGGGATTCAGCTGAAAGAGTCTAATTGGCTGCGAGGACCAGACTTTCTGTGGCAGCAGCATCTTCCACCTCAAGAAGAGATGGTGGGAGAAATCGAAACAACTGACCCTGAGCTTCGCAAATCTTACGTTCAGGCAGTAAAAACGACAGAAGAAAGATCAGTGGTGAATCGTCTCATTAAATTCTCTGACTGGTCTAGAGCAGTGAAAGCTGTCGCTAGGCTTAAGAGATTCGTCAGAGAGTTTAAAGGCTTTCAGCCAAGAACAAATGAAGCAACAAATCTTGAAGAACGAAGAGAAGCAGAAATCTTTATTATCAGGTTGGTGCAAGAAGAAGCTTTCGCTGAAGATGTACAAAGGTTAAAGCTCCAGAAAGAATACCCCCTGAGCAAACACAACAAGTTACATCAGTTGAATGCTTTCTTAGACGAAAACAACATTCTCAGGGTGGGAGGACGCCTATCCAAAGCAGCTTTACACCGTGATGTGAAGCACCCTGCAATACTTCCAAAGAAATCTCATGTGTCATCCTTGCTTGTTAAACATCATCACGAGCTGGTCTTTCACCAAGGAAGAGGTATGACAATGAACAAGTTGCGTGCAAATGGAATATGGATCATAGGATGTGGAAATGTGGTCTCCTCACACATTTATAGATGTGTAACATGTAGGAGATACAGAAGAACAACTGAAGTTCAGCAAATGGCAGATCTGCCAGAAGAGAGAACTGAGACATCTCCTCCCTTCACTTATTGTGGTCTTGATTGTTTTGGCCCTTTCATTGTAAAGGAAGGAAGAAAAGAGTTAAAACGATATGGATTGTTATTTACCTGTTTGTGCTGCAGAGCAGTGCATATAGAGTTACTAGATGACTTAACGACAGATGCTTTCATGAATGCACTAAGAACATTCATATCCATCAGAGGACCTGTGCGCCAACTGAGATGCGATCAGGGAACAAATTTTGTAGGTGCCAGGAGAGTGTTTTCTGAGCTATTAAAGGGACTGGATCAAGAACAGCAAAGAAAGATTGGCTGTGAATTTGTAATGAATGTTCCATCAGCTAGTCATATGGGCGGCATTTGGGAACGTCAAATCCGAACGATCAGAAGCATCCTGACAGTCATGCTCGACAAATCTGCAAGCAGACTCGACACTACAACTTTGAGAACGTTTCTATATGAAACAATGGCTATTATCAACAGTAGGCCACTGAGTGTCGAACATCTTCATGATCCAACCGGTCCAGAACCTCTCACACCTAATCATATATTGACTATGAAGTCATCAGTTATTCTGCCTCCACCTGGAAGGTTCTGTGCAGAAGATCTCTATCTGAGTAAAAGGTGGAGAAGAGTACAGTTTCTGGCCAATGAATTTTGGCAAAGATGGAAACGTGAATACCTGCTGAATCTCCAACAAAGGCAGAAGTGGCAAAGGAAATCACGAAACTCACAAGTAAATGACATAGTGATCCTACAAGATGACAACTCACCAAGAAACGAATGGAAGCTTGGCAAGGTTGTGGAAGTCCAGCCCAGCAAAGATGGCATGGTGAGAAAGCTGAAGCTCCTTGTCAGTGACACTACATTTGAGAAAGGAAAACTACATACCAGAGCTACTCACCTTGAACGGCCCATCCATAAAGTAGTTACCTTAATAGAGGCCAATTAAGTCATACACATAACTTCACATTCATTCAGACTCATTCGCTCATTTACACACTCTCACTCTTTCTAATTTTTGTTTTGGAAATCCCTCATTTCAAGTTAATAAGTGATTTGGTGGGAGTGTAAGTGTTGTTGTATCTGTATTAAGATAATAATTTCATGTAGTTAAATAATTTAGATAAAAATGTTAAATAAGTAAAGTCATGGGTTCATTTCATAATTTACTTTATAAGTTGAGTAAAGTAAAATTGGTGCTGTTGTATTTCGGCCCGGAACCAATGTTTATTACTTGAGTGACGGAAGACTTAATTGATGCTGCACTGTGAAGCTAGACTGCTAAGCATGGTCTAAAGCACGTCAAGAACCTCTCTTCATGACTAGCGGCTAACGAGGTATTTTTTCTTTGTTTAGTGATGCATTTTGTTTATGTTTACACAACGCGACATTTGTTTTATTTACTTCATGTACGATCTTTGTTGTGAGCTGATATATTTGTATGTTTGTCTGAACAGTTCTCACGGCATAATGGCATAAATGCAGAAAGGCATGACAGCATGAATCTTGAAGAAGAAACAAAATAAATGCCAGTAAGAACATAACCGTGTGTGTGTCGTGACGAGAGCTACAAATGTCTTACCCAGATGTCTCAAGACAAGTTTTCCGATGACTATGATCCATTTCCTTCCACATCTGAGAAATGCGCTTCACCTCGTGAGCCTCTGACAGCAACAGCAGAGAACAAACAAACATTTAGACGTGTGATAACAGTTCATCACATCAATATAATGGTGTGAGATAATATCTGTACCGGGGTATTTGGGCAAGAGCCCCATCATGCCCCACCACTGAACCAACTGTCCAAGCAAGATGTGTTGCTTTAGAGCCTTGTGCGCTCGTTTCCAGCAGCCATGTCTGACTTCTGAGGAGCCACATGTATCCCTGCACACCACACACGGGATGCCCACACCTACATGTAAGACATATAAGTTCTATTTAGAATTACAACTGCAAACCATCATGTTGTTCCATAAGGTGTATGCTGTGTGTTCTCTGAAGTGTATACCGTGCCAGAGGTGGGCTGAACTGAGCTGCCTCCTCGCCCACTGGGCCAGGGTGACCAGGTTCTCCAGTCTCTGGAGCAGCATGTGCACCCTTGTGAAAGAATTTTTGTCCAGAAACATCCACAGTCCCTGACAGCGGCTGAAGCCTGCGCAAATAAACAATATACAACAGATATTAATGTCTCATATGTGCACTTGAAATTACAGTATATTTCCCATTTTGATTGATGGCACTGATCAGCTGTGATGTACTTGCATAAGGTTAGTAACTCCTTTTTGGCAAACTCTGACATCCTCTGTACCCAGCAGCTGAAAGTCAGAAGGGTTTCTTCCACATTGATGTCACCTTATTGGAGATAAAATGTCAAATCAACCAACATAATTTCAAGTATTTCAGTTTTTACAATACACATACACAAAAATGCCCCTGATCTACCTTCAGCTGTAAGTTTCCGTAGCCAGCGGATAATGGCTCTGATGTTGTTGCTGGCCAATGCCTCGGACCACTGACTTTCCAGCATGATGCCTCCGCCTCTATTATCAGGTTATGAGGTCACATGTAGGATCATGGTACTGTTACTGAAAAAATACATAAAGTACCATACATGTGGTTCATTACAGCAAAATAAAACAAGACTATATTTCTTATTTTCACATTTATACTGTATGTATACTATACATGTATACTAACATGACAGTTTCACACTGTGTATACTAGTGATATTAAATAATAGAGTATACTAGTGCAGTTAAATAACTTGTGTATTTAAGCCTAGAAAACGAATGTCAATCATGTTCCCATAATTAGGCTGGTTCATACAATAACAGACTAGAGCATGACATGGTAGACATTATTTTGAGGCTCAAAAAAATCTAGTAGTAGTAGTCTCAAAACTTACTTGAAGCAGTGGTGTAGTTGTCCAGCAGGTCTCTTGTTCTGTACTGCATGTGGACCTGGTGGCCACAATAACGTTCTCTTCTTACACAAGCTACTTTGGTACACGTTAATCCACTTATCTCAGTTAACATTTCATTGGCTGATTTGCAGCGTGGCGAGTCTTTCTGTCCGTGTGCGTTTGTGTTTTGAGAGAAGAAACAAAATAGGTGTGACCTATAGGGGTGAGATGACAGGAAAAAGTACAGAGGTTGAGAAGGAACTATTGTAAATTGCTGAAGGCAGAAAACTATTTCTGAGCTTGAATCTTTCAGATAAGTGACACTTTTGGTCAGAAAAAGGTTTTCATCAGTTGAAAAAGGCAAAACACATGCTGTAACAACACTGACTGGTACGTGGCCAAAAGCACCAAAGCCTAGAAGGTTCCCACCATTAGTAGTTTTTTTTAATATTTGTTTAATTTGTTTATATTTGTTTAATTTGTTTCAGTGAGTATTTACCATTAGTTTTCCCTTCATGACTTAAACACACTGTCTGGGTGCGTTCATAAAAAGCACTGAAAGGCAGCATATGTTTGCATGAATATAATTTTTTTTTTTTTTATGTATCAAAAAATGCATTTTATTTGTCAACACAAACTGTCTTAAACTGTGTACTCATGGTAATACTGTAGTAGATAATATATAATCATTTTCAGAAAGTCTACTAGATGTAAGCCTTTTGATTTCTTTTACTTTTGACTCAATGGAAAACACACACACTAAGACACACACACACACACACACACAATGGCTGTCAGCCATTACTTTCACAGTGCTCGGACGGTCAGATTTGCGTAGGTGGCAGAAGGTGGGTCCAAATCCCTCGTGGGGCCCAGGGCTGATTAATGGTTAAAGGGGATTAGAAACAGGGTCAGGACTTTTCTACGAGTCTTACACTGATGCTGCTCTGGCTGCCTTCATACTATCTGTGTCACTACGACTACTCGCCTCTCTTGAGGACTAAATTTGAGGATGTCAGCAAGAAAACCAAGGAAAAATGGAAGGAGAGTGATGTCCAATTTCCCGGGTAAATGCTAACCAGTTTAAGGTAGGTACAGGTGACTTGTACTTTTGTTGTGTCAGCTTTTTGTTTTATTCTGTCCAGACAAATATGCCAGACACTGAATTTTTAAGGAAATTGATGTGGGGGGTTTTTCAACACCAAATTACAGATCTGATCTTGTTTCTCAGTTTGCATCAGATATTGCTTGTTTCCTGCTCTTGTAGAAAAACTGATGACACTTCATTGCATTTTGTTCTGATAGTGTTTTCCTTTGCAAGAGATTGTGCTGTTCAGCAAGTAATGTAAATATGTGTATTTTTTTCATATTGTCAGGTTTGTAGTTGCCAGCACTGACAGTATAACCATAATGCAGCGTCTACAAAATATCGATCACAACTACCTGGCTAAGCTGCTTATAAGAGGACCTACAGAGAACTGCACAACCAATAGCCCTCCCCGTGGTCCCCCACATCCCCCACAGGATAGTTGGTTCCTCTCCCCTGCTCTACCTGTATCCCACCTTTAATCCCCTGCTGGACTTAAAAGAAATAACAGAGAGAAAAAATACAGGATGGCAGTCTTGCGAGTGACGTTCACCAAGACCAAGAGGGACAAGCTGGCCCAGGTGCTGTGGATCCTCAACTGGATTTCAGTGGTGACAGGGGCTATACTGTTCAGCCTGGGGTTGTTCCTCAAGGTGGAGATAAACAAGCGAGGGGAGCTGATGGCCGAGAGGGACATCCAGTATGTGCCCAACATGCTGATAGCTGTGGGTCTCATGGCTTGTGCCATCAACTTCCTGGGGGGCAAGATCTGCTACGACTGCGTGGATACCACCAAGTTCTTACGCTGGAAGTTGATCATGCTGCCCTACATTATATTTACCTTCTTTTTCACTTTCTGCGTGCTGGTGGGGGCTCTCATGTGTTACACCATGCGCGGGGAGCTAGATGAGTCTCTAAACCTGGGGCTGACTGAGGCCATGAGGTACTATAAGGACACGGACACACCAGGACGATGCTTCCTGAAGCGCACTGTGGACATGTTGCAGATAGATTTCCAATGCTGTGGCAACAACGGTTATAAAGACTGGTTTCAAATACAGTGGATCAGCAGCCGCTACCTGGATATGTCCCAAAAAGAGGTGATGGAGTAAGTACAAAGTGCAGAATAAAAACACTGACGTCAAATCAAATACACACAAGACAGGCCCTGAACTCTTTCTTTTTCTCCCTCTCTAGCCGATTGAGGAGTAACGTGGAGGGGAAGTACCTGATGGATGGCGTCCCCTTCAGCTGCTGCAACAGCAACTCCCCGCGGCCGTGCATCCAGCGGCATATAACTAATAACTCTGCTCACTTCAACTATGAACACCAGACAGAGGAGCTGAACCTGTGGATGAAAGGGTGTCGCCAGGCACTGCTGGAGTACTACACCCATATCATGCAGTCCATTGGCCTCACAGTCCTCATCACCTGGCTGTTTGAGGTCAGGAAATATAAATTGTTGACAACAGAAGGCCTTAAATCCTTAAGTTAAAGTAAAGAGTTTGCATTACTTCAACAATTATAAGAAATGATTGGATATTGTCTTTTCTTTTCTCCCGCACTGTATTAAAAAAAGATTTAGAGACAATACTGGAGAACATGATCAGTGTCACCTCAGTCTAAGAGTGGACATTCACTTCACTCACTTGCAATACTAATCCTTGAGTAATCTCTGTCATATTATCTCTGGGTCATCCATGCAGCACTTGCATGCATGCATGCAACAGTCTCCTGTTGTCCTCAACTTACCTTTATGTTATTTTCCCAGATATGTGTCAAAAAAGATGCACATACTGCTTGTCACTAATTAATTACAGATACAAAATACACTACATCATATGGATGAATAATATCACTTAACTTATTTGACTTTTTGTAATATAGTTTGTATTCATGGTGTGTGATCCTGTCAGTGATTAGTGCCTGTGTGTCTTGTTTTAGCTGTCGGTGTTGACGGGGGTTCGTTACCTCCAGACCTCCCTGGAAAATGTGCTGAGGCAAGGAGACCCTGAGTCTGAGTCTGACGGCTGGCTGCTGGAGAACAGCTTCATGGAGACGGCCCGCACCAACCTGAACATCATCAAAAGCCTCAGCAAGAACAACCACATAGACACATCCGACAATGGAGACCCCAACATTAATGTTCCCTCCACTTCCAAAGCACACTATGGGCCAGACAACGTACCGCCCAAGCAAATGCCTGTAACCAGCTGACCCTTCTCCGGCCTCTGTGAACAACACTAATAGGTCAAAGGGGCTTTCAGTGATTACCAAGGCAACTTTATGAAAGCCATTGACATTATGTTCATGGATTTTTATCTGCATGAGTTTGGTCAAGAGCTAAAAACTAAGAAGACGCTACAGAGGAGTTTGTTTGTGTGTGTGGAAAATGAAATATTTAGTTGCAATTCTGTGAATGATGGGATACTTCTTTTTCTGAAATGCAGATAATGCCTTTTTACAACCACAAATGACATAACATTATCACCATGACATACTAATACATATTTTCTGGACACCTGTGCCCATCTTTACTGTAATCTACTGTTTAAACTTAATATCGTGTTGCCTGTTACAGTTTATCATGTGGTTTTGCAACAGGTGTCCAAAACAGTCTCATACATACACACATGAGCATGAGTGTTAAAAGTAGCTTAAAATATATTATTGTTTGATGAAGACAAATTAGTGATGTGTGTCTGAAGTTGAAGCAACCCTGCTTTTTTTTCTTTTTGACTGATTTTGCCTCAATGCATGATAGAGAATGCAGTTAAAACAAATTAGAATAATTCTATCAGAGTTTGTAGGAAATATAAATCATATTTCACTCTTCAAGGCACATTGAGATTTGGCCTCAAGTTAAAAAGGCCTTATAAACTTGCAAGAACAGTAGTTTTTGGTATTTAGAACAAATATAACATTTCTGGATTATTTCTGTGCATTTTTCCTTGATTTAAATCAATAGCAAATGTACAGCTTCAAATACATGAGTAAATATGTTTTACTGAGAGTAGAAAACAATATGATAAAATCTGTGTTCATGCTTTCACATTAGTTCAAAGCACTCACCTAGACAGAAATCTAGGCGTAACAGATAGATCTTCCAGAAGTCACCACAATATGAATCTAATGTGCCTCAGCAATACCACCACGGTCTATTAATCTAATGAAAACACCTAAGTCATCGCTGCTGGAATGAGCTACCAACAGGGTGACAATGAAACTTCTGGGCTGGTTATGGCTGGGTTTTATTGTTTGTCATTATTTTAGGAGGTTTACAGACTGGCACACTGCAAACTAGGCTACTGTGTTTGTTTAAATGTAATTTGTTTTAATGGTGAAGCCTTCTAAATGTTGGCTTGTGGCAGCTCAAAGGAACTGTCTGCTCTCTCTGCCTTTATTTTCAGAAATTATAGTGCACATAGCAAATGAGAAGGAATATTATGGCTTCAGCAGCTGGGGAAAAAAAGTGTCACTTGGATATGTTGGATACTTGGAGGTGTTTGAATTAAAGCTTGTTTTAAGTTAATTATGCTGCTGTTCTGTCTTTTTCATGCTGATATCTTAAAATGGGCAATCTCTTATAGACTTGTGAAATAATATGGGTTTCTTTAAATAGTTAACAGGTAAATTAACATGCCCTTGAGTATAATTAAATATTGCTCACTGTAAATACTTCTGATCACTTCTGCTTTTCATACTGGCTCTTTAGAGATCCTTTTATGATGTGCTTCCAATGTATGTGACAGGAGGTATGATTTTAGCAAGCAAAATTGGCTTCAACATACATGAACACTAACATATTGGTTTAAGAAAGACATGAAAAATTGTGAACCTATCCTTTAATGACAAAAAAAAAAAAAAATGGATCATTCATTTATTCTTCAGGTGTGCAACACAAGAGGCGATTTGACCTCT
Organism: Scomber japonicus; assembly: GCF_027409825.1. Taxonomy (NCBI): domain Eukaryota; kingdom Metazoa; phylum Chordata; class Actinopteri; order Scombriformes; family Scombridae; genus Scomber; species Scomber japonicus. The sequence goes on along the minus strand of NC_070593.1, from coordinate 17,098,933 downwards.
TCCTGTCAAACTGGTGCTTCATGCTCTGTGTTCTATCCTTTAAGATATTAGAAATTAAAGTATTACACTTATATTGATTGAGGGCACAGGAACAGTTTATCTGCTGATAGGCCAGTGTCTTTATTTCCACAGCCTGGTAGTCATGTAGTACTGTCAAACAACACAAATAGGAAGAAATGATAATATTCACACATTGTTTCCTGAAAAGGCTGAGCAATAATGAATGGAGTAACTGAAGAAATTTAACATGCTACTTTAGATTTTTGTCCATAAAATGTACATTTCTTTCTTAAATAGAAGATTGACATAGTTTTTTTTCTAAATTCAATTTGTGCTTAGTGAGTAAACACTGAATGCTGAAATGTGATTAATAATCTGTCTGACAGTGGTCCCTTCAAAAGGTTTTACTCATTACAAACATGCAGCAAACACCAGCAATGTTTGACCTAATACCTTTTTTGTTTTGTTTTTGTAAAGGGGCATCTCACATCATTTGTGACATAAATTCATATAATTAATATAATTCACTCACTGGTTCTGATGCTCAGTGAGGGAAAATATCTAAAATATTTAAAAAAACAAAAAAAACAACTTTAAATGTGCCAAAGTGGCTACTTATCCTTAACTGCATCTGAATAAGGAATACATGGAAGCAGGGTACAGTACATTGCTCTCAGAATACTGGATTTGTTTTAATACAATTTTGAAAATAATATATATTCTATAATAATTTCATCCATTATATATGTGTGTGTGTATATGTATATATAGGTTCCATAAATTGGACCATTTATATAATTAATGGGAAAAAGCAAAAAAGGTAGGATCTCTGGCCATCCCAAAACATTTCCAAATAGATGTACCCTCCACAACAGCAGAAATCAACAATTATAACTTGACAAATAATTCCTAAGATTCACAGCATTACTGAAAATAGAAATCAAATCCATAAACTGATAACAGAAACATGTTAGAGTGTATCTGATGTTTGTCTTTATTTGAACGAGCCTCTTCGCAAATAACATTACTCTGAGAAACTCATTCTCAGAGCAGACAATCAAATTAAAACAAGGCGACTTGGGTTTTTCCTCATAATTCATCACCCTCCATTATCCTTCATCTTCCACTTCCTCATCTGACCATCCCACCTCTGTGGACTCCAGCAGGGGTTTCATCAGGGAGGGGTTGGCTACTCAGGCCTCCTTTAATAATAGGAGGATTGGATGTTTGTGTGTGTCTATATATGTGTGTGTGTGTGTGTGTGTGTGCCTTAGGAGCACTGGAGCAGATTGTGCTCTATGGCTGTGCTCTTTATTTCCCTGTCAGCGTAACTGGACCAATCATCACAACATCTGCCACTCGAATGCAAACATGACGTTGACCACCTCCAGGCTGCGGGCGATTTCTTCCAAGATGCAGTGCTGTTGCCATAGCTGGTTCAACTTCCTGTAACGCTCTGGACAAAGGTGCAATGGATTGCCCCGTCTGGAAATGAAAAGACAACGGTTCTAGTTCACTGAAGGGTTTGTCCAAGAGAACCAAAAAAACCCCAAACATTATAAATGACAAAAATATGTACTTTGTGGCTACATATTTCAACAGTGTCAATTAAATGAATATTCAGCCCACAAAAAAGAAAAAAATTAAGATTCTTACACAAGGTGAGGATCAGTCTCCCCATAATCATCCAGGTAAGGAGCAGGATATGTGCTTCCTCGAGTTTTACTGGCCATCAGTACAATTTCACATTCTCTTATCCTGTCAACATCAAATCAATAAAATGAAGAACAAAATCACATTTTACAGCTGAAAAATAATCCTCTTGATTTCTAGGTACCAGCGACCTACCTGAGGAACATGCCCACTCCTGCACCACAAGTAGCAGCGTGGGCGGTGCAGGCTCCAACGTCTTCCCCATCCAGCTTGCTAAGACAACAGGAGCTCTGAGAGCAGAGCATGGCGCCACAAAACAGGCACAGGGTCGGGTGCTTCCTCTCATCATCTGTAGACTTGGGACACCTGAGGACAAAATGTAGAGAAGAAAAGACGGGTGAACATCAGAGGCAAAAGGACTGAATAAAAGGTATTTTTTTTACCACTTACTGAAAATGGCTGGCTTGATTGAGGAGAGCACTGTAATCCTCAGGAAGATCAATTAATCGATTCCTTCTTCTAGGATATCTGTAGAAAGAAATAGAAGTTTATTAATCAATAATTAGGAGATATTCAATTACACAAAAAAGTGAGACTGAATTTACACAAAGATACCTGACTGTCTGGGTTTTGTCTTTCAGGGCTTTGGTTACAGCTGGGCTCCCACACCACCTTAGAGAGCAAATAAACATTTCTAAAACAAAACTAGTGAACACACTATTGAATACTAAAATATCACAGATTACATACATTGACCTTGCTGCAGTGTTTATCACTTACGTGGACAGCAGTGGAGTAACAGTGTCTCTGTGCTCCTGGAAGAGCTGGAACACATTGGAGGGTAGTGCCAAATAACCGCATAGTGACTCCACCTGTCCTTGAGAAGTAACTGCAATAGACCCAAAATATCAGCCTGAATTCACTGGTATATACAGCATGCTATGGTAATGTGATAGTTACCTTACTTACCAGAAGTGCTAAAAAGATCCTCAGGAGGATGTACTCCTGTAAGGCAATTGAAAAAGAGAGCAGCGCAGCGCAAGAAAGGTTCAATGCCTCTCTTCACTCTTTCTGCCACAGAACTGCCAGACACATCTGGAATCAGCCTGAGGAGGAAACCACACAACAATCTGTCAAACAAGCTACATTATCATATATACATCCAAGCATGGAAAAGGAGCTATGCCTGTGTGGGCATGACTGGGTTTTTGTTTCCATCACAAACAGGAGAAGTCAATTCCTGTCGGGTTTGATTATAGAACAGGCAAATGCAAAATAACTGGTCCCCTCAGCCTGATACGACAAACTTTCTCAATACCCATATGCACTTATGATGGAGCATGTATCAGAATATTTTCTGTGACAAAAGATGTCCGTGGCTTCAACTCCCAGGGAAAACCCTTAGCAATGGCACTGGTTTCTGTAATAACACAGACATTTTGAGCTTGCCAGTGTGACTATTATCAATATTGTTTCATAACTTTCCTCTCTATCTCCTCTTTATTCCCAGTAAAAGTATTCCGCTCCAATATTTTGGCAGATAAGTGACAGGATGATGTGTAGCAGTTGTACCTTCCAGCGTGTTGTGACACTGTGGAGTAAAGCTCTGCTGCCACTCTGGTCTCCTCTGTCTCCTCTCCACCTGCTACAGCAGGGAAATCTGCACAGAAAGTCATCCTTTTATGTAATCACCATAATCATCTATATCACTATATACTGCTACTTGTAAGCATTCTGTATAAGTTCAGTCAATTGAGGATATCAGCAGTACTAATAAGTCAATTTGTGTTGAGTTTTCCCCGTTAGTACCTGTGGAGGAGAGGAGAAGCTGCAGCACATGAGCCATGGTGACCAGATGCAGGATGTGCAAGTGGTTGTAGGCAGAGCTGACAGCAGACGGCTGTAAGTCTACAGCCTCCTCCTGATACAGTGAGGGTATAGACAACACCAAACCCACCTGACAAAAGACACACACATAAAACAGAAGAAGAATAAGGTCAAATAACTGGTTTTGAGATGAAGACCATACAAGTTGAGTATATTCTCAACAGAGACCTACCAGAAGATGGAAGAAGTCAACCTCCAGAAGAGAGGGGGTGGTCTTTCTGCTCAGGACCGGCAGCAAGGCTGGGAAGAGAGATCAGTTTTAGACAAAAGAGAGGCAGAATTGACTTTCATTGCACATTTCATACACATGGGAGAACTTCATGTGCTTTATAAAGCATTTTAATGATGATTATATGGACCATGTACCTCCCAACATATCGGTGAAATGCCTTTGGATGACAGCCTGGGAGCTCTTAAGTCTCTGGGCTGCTGAAAACTGAACAATCGCCTTCAGACCTGCAAGCTAAGATGGAGACATATGTCACAAAAATGATACCTAACCAAACTCAAACCATGATACTCATTATGTGAAGGGTTTCCCGTAGAAAATGTGTTAGTTAAGGTGGTGGGGAGCAGTGAGACGGGGGGGACTGCATTTTGTCACTTTCCTTCAATTTAAGATATTCTCTGAACTATATTATATAGTAATTAGTAATGTTAATATACACATTAGTAGTTTTATTCTCTGAACTACAGTCACCTGCAACTTCATTAAGAACACATGTGCAATATAATTCAATCCAATACAACAGCTCTGCTATAAATCCTGCTTTTTTAAAAAGTTTATACATTTTCAGTTTTTGTTGACATTGTCAAAAAAGTGATAATTCTACTTTTTTTTTTTTATTACTGAGGTTGTACTAAGTGGTGGTGGTGGTGGTTGTACGTGGGTGCATTACATTGAAAGGTGTTCTTAATATTTTGCCCTCCTCATGTACGTTAATGGAGTGGACAAAATATTAAGAACACCTTTTAACATAATGCACCCTAATACACCACAATCACTCAATAATGAACATAAAGCAGAATTTTCACCTTCTTTTCAAAAAATGTATAAGCTTCATAAATGTAGAATGCTGCTGTATTGGATTAAATTAGACTGCTAAAGTTAAGCCATTGAGCATTTTACACATTGCGCCGCTAATATCACCTGTTTAGTTGGAGCTGTTCACATAGTCTGAGCTGGTTAGCCTGAAACTTGTTACTATAGTAACGTCAGTTACCTGTCTGAGGATTAGCGTTGTTAATGTTGACATCACATGGTGCTGTTTTCATTAGTTTTTTGGGCTCTGCTGTTTTTTTCTGAGCAGGTTCTGCCTCAGATGATGTACATTTATGTTTTAACCAGCGGTCTGTGTTTGTTTCCTTTACTTGTTTCCTTGTGTTATGCTAGCGGGAGGTGCAGAGAGAGCTACAGGTGTGTTCAGGGTCGAAGTCAGACAGTCGGACACAGTGGTTCCGGCCAGTCTGAAATTCAGGCCCTGCATATATACATATTTTCTTTTTTTTTTTTTTGAGGAAGAAGAAGGCGTGTGTTACTTAAGCAGTCGCCTAAGCTGTGAAGTGCTGTGGGAAACCCTGATGTGTGAGAATTGTGTACTAGTCAGTACCTGTCTGTTTTGCAAGGACCCAAAGAGTGGCTTGCCCTCTTCCTGCAATATGTTTTCTGTGAGGACACACAAATATATATTTTGAGAATTTAAAAATAAAAGAAAGGATAAAGAGAAGCTAACATGACATGTCTTACCAATGGCCTGAATAGTGAAGGCACAGGTGTTCCAGGCCATAAGGGGCACACGTGGGCACATCTCATTGGGTGCCGTCTGCAGACCTACCCTGTGGACAGTGGTGGCGCACACAACCAGCATCTCTGCTATGCTGTCTGAGAATTTTCTCCTAAAAACAAGCCGTTAAAGAGACTTCAGACTGCTGCACTAAAGGAAACATAATTTTGGGTAATACTGACAGGATGGGTAGTGTAACTCACGGTTCTTGTACACCATAGCTCAGAATGGATCTGAAGTCTGGCTGCCCCTCTCCGCACAGCCCTGTCTCCCCATCACCACTATTGCTTTCTGTGTTGGAATCTGAAAGAAAGACCAAAACAATTACTCTAATTTACTGTTATTTCACATGATCACCAGTTTCAAATTAGTTAGTTGTTGGAATAGATGCATGTATTGAATATACAGTCATCTTACCATTATCCTGAGTGATTGACTTGAGTCCTTTAATCCTAGCAGAGAGGATCTGGATCCAGCGTGGCATGGTCAAATGCTGACCAATTATCTCTGCATTTTCGCTACACACAGTGACAGAAACATTCAGTTTCAGTTAACGTATCTGTATCACCCACATATCATTACGGATTGGCCCAAAGACAGTGGACTGGACTTACTAGTTGAATGTTAGCTGTTCCAAAGGGATGAGAGGGACAACAGTATTGCACAGTGACTTGCACAGGGGACACAAGTACTCCCCATTCTCCAGGTCAATGATCAGTTCAGCGTGGAGCCGGTTTCTGGTCGTATTCTGGACTGCCTCAAAATATCTAAAAAATAGAGAGGATGATACCCACATGTGCCTTCCAGCAGACCAAACACAAGAGGAGCAATGTAAGAAAAACACTAGGTCAAAACCTTGTATATGGCTGGAGTGTGTATGGTTAAAGTGTGAAATTGGACAAATCGGTTTCAGTGTCAGTAGTAGTGTCTATAATGTGAATTCTTGGGTATTAAATGTTCATCTGCAATTTTATGTAGTGGTCCCAGTAATATTTGCTGGTGTACTGAAGTAACATACCACATAACATGGTTGAGCTACATTTGAGTCAAATAAAAGGCTAAAAATACAGTTACAGTTGGCTAAAAATACAGTCGCAAGAACACTAACTCATGTCTTATGATGTTTGATTTGAAAGAGAACTTATTTATTTTGTACGCTCTCCCTCATGGTTCTATGTGCTTTTGTGCTTGTTCTTTCCTGGTTGATGATCATGGAGGCTGTGGTAGAAATTGTACCACAATTTGGGTGCAAATTCAGGAAGCTTATCTCTGCCCAGTTACTGCAGTTACAGTCAAATCAAGCGCACCTGCTGAGCAGTCCCTAAACTGATGTAACAGCCTACATGTTTTGCATGTTTTACCTGCAAGATTCATGTTTTATTGCTGGTTTTATTGCATTGTTTGTGAGAAATGAAAAGTTTGTGCCCTGGTATTAGTCCAGCTGAGCGTCTCTGGTCAAATTTGTTTTGTAATGACTCACTTCTGCCAACAGGTGGCATGCATGACATGTCCACAGCTGCCAGTGTGGGTCCCCACAGCCAGTTCAGGAGCCATGAAGAGGGGATATGATATTGCTTTCCCTTTAAGATAAAAATACAATAAACACAAGACTTAGATGAGTTTGAGTCCAATTTTTCCTATGAAAATTACAGTTGTTACAAATTAAATAACATTGAAAGTGAATGAAACTGACCATCTGCTCTGTGGGTTGGTATCTTTCCTCTACACTGAGTCAGCACTGTGGACCTCTGGACACAAGCAGTCAGCACCATGGCTGGAGCCTGGACCACCACTTCCTGCTCCTCCTGGCAAAGAATGCAGGTCAGCACCTCCCTCTCGGCTGGGGTGGAGCCTCGGTGGGGTCCGATGGCTATACACAGTTCCATGTGCTCCATGGCGCAGCTAGATGAATAAATATTACCCAAACTGCATTTAATCAAATGAATTCTGTGTCATTTATTCAGTTTCAGCACAAGAGACACATCCATTTGAGTCTTTTAGGATGGCTCACCTCTCAGTAGGTGCAGCCGTCTCTCCCTGGGCCCCACTCTCAGGCATGTTGTCATAGAGCATCTTGTTGGACTCAATGAAGTTTTTCTGCATCGCTGACATCTGGGCCATGATTTTCTGCCGGTGGAGTTTGGCTGCCTCTGCCTTCCTTTTCCGCTCAGCTTTTTCTTTGTCCTGAACAGTCTGGACCAAAGTAAAAACAAGTCAGACACATCTCACACAAAGAAGATATTTACAATTATATTTACATGCTAATAAATGAATGTCTTCTATAATGTCAGAGGAAACAAATCACTTCCCATGGCCAGTCCATTATAGAACTACACCTAAAGGTCCCCACAGCACAAGAAGGAAGTAAAGTCATGTCAAGTATATTGATAAACCCATCATTCATTATTGTTTTACCTCCTCTGGTTTGGTTGTCTCCATGCTCATGGAGGCTGTTGGACTGGACTTCTCTCTGAGGCACTTAACAATCTCAAACATCTAGCAGAAAAACATTGATAGTTCAATAGTGGAAGCATCTACAAAGACAATAGAAACTGTTATGTGATGCAAATGATACAAATCCAGATTGGAAATTGTTAATTGAAAAGCCTACCTGTAGAAGCCATTTGACCATGTCTTTTTGGGCTTCCAGGGAAGGAAGAGCCATAATTTTGGACAACAATAGGAACACTGACTTGCTGTGCTCTGAACCAATTCCTAGAAGAGACATTTAAGTCATAAACAATTACCAAACCTCTGATTGCTATGACAGTTAGTGAATGATAATAAAACAAATGCTGCTTTGTTTAGGGATGCACCAATCCGACTTTTTCAGTCACAATACTGATACCTAGGCTTTGCGTATCAGCCGATACCCGATACTGATCCAATACCATTGTTGAATTAATAAACTGTATACCTCGCCATGTGGAAAAGACTGAAGGCTTTACTTAAACATTACTTTCCTAACTTTATAAAACAAAATGTAACAAATTGACACATAAAAATATACTGATTTTTTATTTATTATTAAAAAGATAAACCCTTCTTTCTTCCTTTGCAGATATTGCAAATAGTCTCTGGTAGCTTTTATTGTACTTATAGTAACATAAAGTCACCTCCAGTATTCACCTGGTTCACTGTCTCTGTTTATTTGTGCTGTTGAAGTTTTATTGATCTAATTCACCAGCTTTCTCGTTGCCAGCACTCCCTCACTCTGGAATCTAGAACTTTTATATAGAACAGCGAGGCGGAATAAAGGTCTAAGTCCGATCTAGGTTTTAGTCAATATCAGATCGGTGCATCCCTAGCTTTATTATTACTTACCTCGGGCCTTAATACTAAAATCAAAGGTCACTTCCTCCACAGTGCTGTCCTCAAGCTGCATTTTCTCTTCAAGCAATGCCTGACCGATCAGGTGCAAGGCCTGTGTCATAACAACATGCATTTTGTTACTAGATGTGGTCTGAGAAACAAATAGTAATACTGGAGAGATAAAAAATAAATGCAGTGTTTACCCTCTGGATCATTGCTTCTGTCCAATGAGTCGCCCGGTCCTCTGCAGCTCTCTGCAGGACACGTCTGAGGATGTGGACAATAATGTCGCAGCAGAGCAGACGCACAATGCTGGAGAAAGCAGGGCAGAAGGTGGGGGGCACTGGAGGACGCAGAGCTGAGCACAAACACAGACAAAGGCAACATTTATAGAGTTTATCAATGAGTGAATAATGTAAAGAAGAGGGTCATTTCTTGGTGCAGGAGGGCAGTCACCTTTATCGTTGCCCTCCTGAACTCTCCTCTTCTTCTGAGACTCTTCTGCCTGGAAAAGGTAAAAAAAAATTAAGAATGAAGTGAGGGACATCTAAAAGAAATTGTGTCAATTTAAAGTTGGTGTTGGTGTTGAGGGATTGAGTTACCTTGCTATGCTGGGACCTTGAATAATGGTAGTAGAAAGGGTTGAACTCTACCAGACGCTCTTTTTTCACTTCATATAATCCATGTCCTGACACTCCTGGTTTTCTAAAAACAGAAGCAGAATAAACAGATTACACTTGCTCAAAAATGACTGTCAAGATGAAACTCATAAGCAATTTCACAGTCTTTACGTACTTGAAGGTGGCGACTTTGGCAATTACGGTCTCCAGGCCTGTTTCATGACTCTCCTACAAGGAAAACATGTTGTGTTTGTTCTTTTTTTATGTCTTTTCACATGTGAAAACTAAGAATATAATTAATAATCTATAATTAAACCAGAACCTTACATTCTCTGGCAGGCCTTTGACCAGGCTACTGTGAGCCATGGGCTCAATGCACAGCAGGTGGACAACCTCCCTCATTGTCACATCCTCTTTGGTCACATGACTGATCCCGGGGACATAACGCTCACCTGGAAATAGATCAGACACTATTAAGACGGGCATACACGGTGCGATTTTTCTTTAAACAGAAGCTCACACTGTAAAAGTAAATCTCTTGCAATTTATGTTTATTTTTTATCACACTGCACAGTCCAATGGTCTGCTGCTACTTGACTACTCACACTACACGAGTGAAATAAACACGTAGGCCTGACTCAAAAAGTTGTACAGCTCAAAATTCGATTCAAAATCAGACTGAAATCACACAGTGTATGCCCGACTTTATATGTTTCACATCAACTGAGTAACCTCCCAATATTGATTAGTAGATTTTAACACAATACCAACAATGACGATCAGGAGGTACAGCATCTCTTCTGTCAGTCGATTCCACTGTATCAATTCATCCTGTAAATGAGTGTGCATGTCATTGAAGATTCAGTAGCACAAAACTTTCTTTCTCTGATTACTTTAGGTGTTACTTACTTGGTCTTTGCTTGAACAACTTCCATTAAAATAATCAAAGAGCTCAAATCTCAACAAGATCAGCATGAGGAAGTGGTTGGGATCCATTTTGGAAGCAGCGATCTGTAAAGAATGTGCAGCAGAGGGGCAAAAGTCATATGATAGCACCAATTTACATGTATAAAAGGGTACAAGCATGAGGAAAACTGACACCAACCTGAAGCATGAGAATATCTTTATCGTACATCTCATCCCTACATTTCACGTCCTGATAGTAGTAGACCTGATGATGTGAAAAAAATGAATTTGTTAATTATTAGTCAACTAAATTATAATACAGAGAGAGATTTGAAAAAAAATATACAGGCAATATACCTGGCTAACCAATGAGAGCCCATTTCTCCGCCACATTTCAGCTGAGACCTGTGCAGCCAGCACTACACAGCGCAGAGGATGCTCCACCAGCTGTGTGAAGTCATAGCACTCCTGCAACAAACAGGCATAACATTAATATGAAATAACACTGTCAATTAAGACATTTTATTTAATAAGTACAAGACAAGCACAGTCATTATGTATTTGATTGATGTCTCACTGGCAGTGTTAGCTTACTAAACATTTATCACTAGGGATGAATAAATGGTGATAAATCACTTACAGGATCATGCAGACGTTCAATTGCCCCTGTTCTGCAGAGAAGTACATACAGGCCTAGAGAAGAGTATTAAGAGTGTTCAGTTCACAGTAGACAGAAAATATACAGTTAAATGACAGAGTTTGAAATATTACTTCTCCTACCAGCCAGTAGCCTAGAAATGGGAAGGTGTATGCTGACAGGCTCCTGAGACACTTTGTATGGACGAACATGAACAATGTGCTTGCACATGTAGTAGTCATTAGCCTCCTTGTGGAAGGACTGGTTATTGCACTGCATCAGGACTTTGTGGCACTCTTTAAATGCAAGCATCAAGACCTCCTCCTAAAGAAGGGGGCAAACATAAGGAGTAATTTAGTGCAGCAGCAATAACACCAGATGCAATTCCACTAGTTGTAGAGTTATGCTATTGTTTGATGGATCCAATGCAAGACAACTCACATCAGATGAGCACCAGTCCTGAAACATAGCAAGAATGTGGCGGAGCTGAATCTGGAGAGAAAATCCAGCCTCCCATTCTGGCTCCACTGCAATGTGTTGACCAAACTGGCGCTTCACTTCCTCCATACCCTGATAAAAAAGTGAAAAAATATTATTTATCTGATTTACTCATTTACCACAACCTGATGTAGTAGTCCTGCTATTAAATACTAAATCAGCATTGTGATAAGTACCTGCATGCATTTGAGAAGCCCAAGAAAGACTTTCAACCCCTCATGGAACTCTCTCCGCAACTCTTCAGTCCACATCGAGGGTTTACTGATAAGAATATACCTAAGAAAGAATTTACATTTTAGATAAGGGCCAAAAGAGTTGGGGACAAAGAACTTGTTAAAACGGTCTCCCATTAAATCACCTGAGGTCGTGGAAAATGACTTGGATGCGAGAGAACTTGTCAGAGTTGTAACCCAGGAAGAAGAAGCGATTGTTATCATCCAGATGTTCATGCAGCAATGCCAAGACTGTGTCAACAATGACTTTGATGACATTTCCTTCTTCAATTAGCTGCCTGGCCTGGAGAAAGAACGGGAACGTGAGGACAAAACAGTGTGACCAAAATGTTACGCTAAGGCACAGATATTTACTATCTTCTTTAAGAAGCACAATTACTATAGATTTGCCATATTTAGCATATCTCTGATGCTCCTACAACAAACACTCACCAGTGTGGGTACAGTGAAGATCTGAACAGACAGCGCAGTGATGGATATACTCCTCTCATGATCATCATTGATGAAGTCCTTTTGCAGCTGCTGATAGTGCTAAAAACACAAAGACGGGGTAGGAACTCCTTTAATTGTGTAAAAGAACACAAAATAACATTTTCAAAAATCTTCTTTTCTTTTTTACCTTTGTGAACTCGATTGCAAAAAGCCTCTTGAATTCTGTCTCCATTAGCATACTACAGAAAATCAGCTCATGTACTATCTTGCGAGCTCCTTGAAAAAATAAGGAAAAAAAACCCATGTGAGTATAAAATCATTTTGAGATTGAGCTGCTATCATGTGCGAAAATCAGTTTGAAATGTACTTGCCTTTGTACATCTTGGCATCATGAAGCATGAGTTTGCTGATGAGGCAAGGACTCTCTCCATCTGTGTTACCCTCCAGTGCCACCTGAGAGAAGGCCTGTCTGAAGCCCACTGTACAAGATACACAAAGGTTCCCAGTCACATGACATATAACAGTACACATGCAACTGTGCACTACAGCCATCAGAAACCAGCCCAAGCTGACTAATTACATACTCCGCACGTATAGAAAATATGTACATCAAAGGTACACAAAGAATGTTAAGTTGTGAGTCTACTACTAACTCGAGTGGACATGATGGCAGCACCTGAGTAACCGATGATCTTTTGGAACCAGGAGCCAAGGCGCAGAGCAAATGTCTGATGAGCCATCACTGTCGAGTGAAGGATCTCCACACGTAGTGGCTGCAGGGAGATGTGCTCGGAGTTGGACTGCAACACAGCAGTGAAATAATAAGAGATCGCTGAGAAGTGAAAATCTGAACAATAATGGCTTTCAGGTTGAAGAATTAACATAACAACAAAACTATGGTTAAATTGTGGGAGCCATTGGTTGATATTTACCCTGATGAGGTCTTTTGCTTGCTGGCATGATCGAAGAGTTCCTCTCTTTACTGCCCGCCGACCCTGTGCAACAGTTAAAAGCATTTACAAAATGGGATTATCTGCTATTGATATGATAAGTGCAATTATACTATGTAATAATACCTAGTTTCCCTTAATGTAACGTAAAAGTCACAAGCAGATGAAACAGGAAAAATACCTCTTTGTCAATAAGTGTTGTGTGTGTCTGTGCTTCAGCCTGATCGCAGTTAACAGAGCGCTGCAGGGTGTAGATCACATGGTCGTATGAGTGGTGCTCATCATTGTACAGCACACAGTAGTATGCATTGTCTTTTGCCCTGCATGGATGGAGAAATACACTGTTAAAATTAAGCTGGGCACTTTGCATATGGATTTCTATGTGTGTGAGATCACACTGGCTGTACCGTGGCTGGAGTTCAGCTGATAGTTCAAAGTTCTCTTCCCACACCAAGAACTCGGTGACGTAGCGCAGCAACACCCGGAATAGCTTTTCAGCACGCTCGAATAACTCAGGCTCCAACACACACTCATCCTGCAAAGGAGGAGAAAATCACACGGGACCATTTTTGAGCACATCACCAGCGCTCCCGAGAGCTCCATTTCTCCAAAAAAAACTTTCTGGAAATGCTGTCTTCCATTTGTCAGAATCATTTCTCACACATTGCAAATTGTCAGTTGTTAGTTATGTCATTATTGAGCCTAACGTGAATGAATAAAAATGCTGTATCACTACAGGCACATCACTGCAAGGTCAGAAAAAAAAACTTCAACACAAATATGCAATTTCAGAGACATGTTTGCAAATCTAACATGGCCATAAATTGCTTTAATAACCTTTACTAATCCCCATTTCCTGTGACTCTAGCAGTGACTCGGAACTGGTCTCATATCTGGCTTTATAAGAGAAAAACAGACAGTCGGCCTTGCAATGTTAATATCAAATCCCCTGAGAGCAAACATTCCACATAGCAGCTTAGTATTTCATACAAATGTCTGACTTTTAACACATAAACCAAACAAAACATACAATGACTCTGTATATTTACACCAGTCTCTACGTCACACTTCTGTGTGAGAACAGGCAATGGAATCTACCCAAATCTAAACAACAAGAGGTCTGAAACAGCATGATGGGTTTTTCATGTTCAGCATGGAGATGCTGTTGTGGTCATGTGATGTGTCACAGCTTGTTAAGCACAGGTTTAGATCTGGTGTAGAAAACACAAAGCAGCCTGGCGGACTGGGGCCAGCAATGTCCCTGTTAATAGAGACATCTGCTGTTTACGGAAAAAGACACAGAGCTGACAGGCTGCATGTCTGCTTAAAGCCCCAGAATATGATTTTATCAAAGGAAAGCCCAAACACTGTGATCAGCAAAGATAAGCCGGACAAAACAAGTGCTGAACAGCAACAACCGATGCTTCCAGGTGGCAGTTTGATGGGAAAAGCTGTTATCCAAACATTAAAATGAATACACCCCTGCTCTGTCAATTGTAGAATAGCTGCTTTCCATCTGTCTCACCCACAACTTTTTCCCACTGGTTTATTTGCTCTCAGTCCCCCCTCTTGATCTCTTAAAGTAGTTATATTTTTTCTCAGTTGGTGCAGGTCAACAAAGTGTTTTTTTCTTTCTCATTTCCGGAGCCAAAGCTGCAGCTAAGAGAGCAGCACCCAGCCTAAGATGGGAAAATAAGCATTCTGGGGTTCACTGACACAGAATGGGACAAGTACGCCCCTCCCACGTCCCTCTTTCCGCTCTATTATGTAACTCACCGTTACCATGGCAGAGGCTGCCCCTGGGTCGTGTTTGGAGCAACAGGGGCCAATCTTCCAGGCTTCTACGTCCCCACAATCACAGAACCCCCCGCCTGATGATGCATGCATCTGGGAAAGTCACATATACTGTATGTTACTGATAAGTAATGGACACACACATCAGCGATTAAGTTATGCAACTGCTTTTGCTAGGGAATGCTTTATTGTGTGACACTGGGTTGCATAATCATTATAAAGTCAGTCACTGAGTCTGAAACAATTTTTGAAGTGTTTTTCCCAAAAAATGAAGGGGGATACACATGGCTAACAACGTTGAGATTAAAGAACACTATGCACAGAAATGATCCAATAAGATTAGTGATTGACAGATAGCAACAAGCTGGCTGCGACTGACTCATGTATTCTAATTAAATATGTTGACATAAGGAAAAATCATAATTAGCGTCTTTTAAAATTAACACTGATGACACATTTTGAATTTCATTGCATAAATGTAAACATGTGACTGACCTTGTAACGATGGCTTTTATGCACACTATCCTGGAAGCAGTCCATGCACAGGACACAAGTGGGATCTATCGCACAATCCCTGTAATACATTGAAAAGGATTTGTTACCTGATTGAACACATGTCAACAACTTGTACCACCGCTTATGTGCAGATTAACCCTAAATGCAATGAACAAAGTGAAGTAATGACATCTCAAGTAAAGTGAAAAGTATAATGTCAGAAGACATGCTGCTTGATTTGCTGGCATGGATCAAAATGAGCAATTGTATTCTTATTATTATTTTGTGTTGTCAGATAATAGAAGCATACACATACAATCACACACATGTCTCACTGTAATGCTGCCATCCCATATAAAGGACTGAAGATTTTTTATTAGTTACATCTATGTAATAAAAGGCTATAATATCCATCTCTGTACATTCACTACAGGAACACAGGAAAGAAAGATGTTTGAAGTAATAGTAGCCTAAAGACCTCGTTGAAATTACTCGTCAGTTTTACTATACGATTCATCATAATGGGAAGTAGTGGGTTTTTTTTTAAAGGTCCAAAAACACGACTAGTTTATGCACATGGTATGTTACGGTATCTAGTTAAAAGAACTGACGTTAGTTCTTAATGACTTGCTTGATTAAATAAGGGTAAAATAAATATAAATGGAAAATTCATACACGCTATGTTAAGCAATTTTGTTTTACTAAAAAACTAAACAAAGTTGACTTGCAGGATTAAATAAAGGTAAAACAAATGAGACGCTATGTTAAGCAATTCTAATTTGAAAAAAGAGGCCACTTCCGTCAAGCCAGAGGCTTGTGTCACGTCAGGGGCTTCTGCTCCGAGGCTGCAGCCATGTTTCGGGTAGAGGTGGTGACTTTGACTGACAGGTGAGACTTGGTAGAGGGCGGGGTTTCAGCGAACTAGGCAGGCACTCCCACAGCGTTTGGGAGCAGAGAAAGAGGCTGATTTTTACACAACTTTGAAGCCTAATTTCACATATTTGGCAATTTATTTAATCATTCAAATTTGGCAGGGTGGTTAACAACACACTTTTCTGTGGTATGTCAAACACAGAACACATATTCATTCTTACTTTACACAGACTTTAATGAAACAGATGCAAAAATTAGGGCAGGAAAATTTAACAAAAATACCTGAACCCATAGCAACAAACAAATAAAATCTGAAGCCTCACAGCAACTCTCTTCCCTACTCTTTTATATAGAGTGGTGACTGGCCTAATGCCTTCTCAGCCTCACCTAACTGGAACATGTTACCACAGGGTGAGCTGGATTGATACCACGTTTTAAAAACATAAAGAACACTGACGTAGTATTTGTTATTGCTGACATTCACAATTCAATGTTATATGATTACACACACACACACACACACACAGCAATGAGTGCAGCAAATTATACAGATCATTTACTACAAAGTGGTCTCATCCTTCCTGCCTCAACTTGACAGAGTCTAGTGAGTCACTACTCACTAGACTCACTTAAAGATGAAAGCCTGTTACTACAACTGATTAAGTCGAGGATCTGCCCACCATTACAACTTTCAACCAAACTGACTGAAGTCTCGAATAAAATATCACATTGTGAAACACATAATACTCAACTGAAAGCTGTACTATATTTGTACTACGTGACTGAAATTGACATAAACATTAGACCGACATTAGTGATTTAACACATAAACACTCGTAATGTCATGAAGCAGGGCTAAGTGAAAATGGAGAGGACTAATAAATTTCACTCACTACATATTACATTTACATTTCAACTTATCCCTTGTGTTCTTTAAAAGTACTTTGTTTATAATAATCTACTCAGAGCCTTCCTTCTTCATACATTGCACATATCTACTGGGATTAACAGCAACTTCTTAGAATAAGCCTTTTATATCTGCATAGGGGGTGAGTCCTCTCCCATGGAGTCCATCATGTTTCTACAGTAGCCCAGAACGGACAACCCAAACTCTGGCTCTAGAGAGGGTATTTCACATCTTTTGCAGTCACTATTGGTTCTCTTACATTCTTAGAAGGGGACGGTGAGGGAGGGCTTTTCAGTTAAGAGTTCTCTACTGATTTGGTACTGTACCCCTATAACATTGTCAGACTATCAATGGACAGATGTTGCAATTTATCAAATTGTGTAACTCCCACTGGAACCACAAAAAACTTTAATTTATCACTCCCCAAGACCTGTCAACAGACTTTGTTGTGTACAATTTGTGGTCCACTCACAGACTGTGCCATACTGAAACCTGAGTCATTAGGGACCGAGCCAAAAGGCAAGAGGGCGAGGACCCTATTGTTTTTGTGTCGTTTCCTATTATCATTATTATTATTCTTCTACCGACACTTTGACCCTCAATTTGAACCCCTAAACCTGCTCAAAAACTCACCAAATTCTAATCAGACTGACAACATCAAACTCTCTAGCGCCACCTAGAAACACTAAAACGGCCAGTACGCCTGATAAGAATGTCATAGAAAGATCAAACCAAAACTCTATTTTTTGTGTTATCAAGACCTACAAATCTCGCACTGACACCCCTGACCCAAATCCAACAGGAAGTGCACAGTTACATGTGGATTTTTCGGCGATTTTTGGCCTCCTACAAACGTTATTTTGTCCGAGGGCGTTCATCGTGGCTTAGCACACCCTGCTGAACAAAAGTTCTGAACAACTTTTTCATTACTCGTTCGGTTTGGATTTGAGTGAGTGTATGTTTGTGTGTGTGTGTGATGTATACCTACTTATTGCAGTGTCTGATAAAAGCCCGGGTCTGAAGGCATCTAAATGCCCCTAATGGAAACCTTTCTGCTTCGCCACGGCCCGACGTACGCAAGGGGGCAAGCTCCCACCCAACGCTGCTTGCAGCTTTAATTAATTATTGATTTTTAACACTTAGCCTAAATACTATGGTGTTGTCGTGTAATTGGAGCACTGTAGAACTAAAACCTATGGAGGCAAGACACTTCCTACAAGAAGTGGCTTGATGATGTCAAATGCCCTCCTTGATGTTCCTATCTGTGAACTCTATGGCTTCATATTCAGTATCCAGTAACCCAGACTGCACTGCAGCTGAGTATTGTTAAAATTCTGATATGTGCATTTATTTCATGCCTTAATTAGTAACAATCAAAACAATAGTTCTTGGATGTTCTATGGCAATGTAGATCTTGATTTTTATCACCTTGTCATCAAAATAACAAATAAGAATTAATTAAATTAAAATGAGTATTTTACAATAACTACTATCTGTATTGCTGTAATAACTTCACAGAAGATCAGAAGATCTATTCAGACCTGCAGGAGTAGACAGTCTCTCCCTCTTTGAAGACACGTCCACAGAGCTGGGAGGAGGTGCTACCCTGTTGGAGCTTCTCCAGACCCTCCTGAGGGTCCTCTCCAAACAGGAAGCACTCCAGAGGGTGGAGGAGTCGGCTCTGCATGAGCTCTTCTTCCTCCTGAGGGCTGGACTCCTTCTTCAAGCAGAAGATCTGAGGCACCTGCTCCTTCAGGTAGCGGATCAGATCCGCCCTGCTGTCTGCAGCCTCCTGCCATTCCTGCAAGGCAACAGAGGAGAACGTGACCTGTTTTGAAGTGACTCACATCTGTCTCCACCTAATGACACACAACTCTACGGATTAGCCTTCATCATAGGGATCCCATACTGATAAATACTTACCTTTAACACTGCATCATATTCCCTAATCACCATAGGCTTTGAGTGTTACTTGTGATGAAGGCAGAAATAAAAGTTATTTTACACTGACTGATTATGACACCACAGAGCAGGTGTTTCTCTTTGTTATATCTTTGAAATCAGCAGTGAGGAAATGCGCACCACAACCAAACTTGCAACATATTGAAAATGCTTCAGTTCATTCAGTATGCAAGAGAACAAATACAAATTTAAAGGAGGTGACTAATTACTTAAGTTATTAGTAAGGAATGAATCACACTGCTTCATCCAGGTGTCTACACAATTACAATTACACAAGTACATAGAGTAGTTTTCACTGTTGGACAGGCAATATACTAACACTGCTACTCACATATCAATAAAATATACTATGTTCTATATAAATAACTGGTAAGTGGGGGGGGTATTAATTAGAAGTGCCAATAAGAGATGGACTGAATTATTTCCATACAAAAAGAGTAGAACCAGTTGACTTGGAAACATGCTTTCTTCCTCTTCTTCTTTTTTACTGCATTTAAAGCTGTGCCTGGTTTGGAGTTTGACGGTTTTCTTTAAGCAGAGTACTTTTTAGTTTTTAGTTAGATCAGGCAACATCACGTCTTCAGTTAAACATCATTCGTGCTGGCAATCACATATTGTATTGGCATATTGCGCATTGTGTGTGGATGCTAGTTACACTAGATAACTTGCTCGTTTCATTCTGCTGTTTCAGCAGTAACTTACAATATACAGTTCGATATAATACACCACGTCTGCTACGAACAATGGCTGTCATTTCTATGTTTTGTTAGCTGCAAAATTTACTCCATTAGGTCAACTTCCTCACGAGAGTCAAGCTATAAATATTTAACGACATAAAAACCCATCTACATAAGTCTGTGTCATTTTCAAACAATGGCGTTGGAAGAGTTAGCGGCCCAAAAGAAAACAAAACAGTGAAACTGAAACTGTATTCACTTACGGCTAACTTACTAATGTTGAACCGCACTGGACAAAAGTGGTCATCAACATAGCTCAGGATGGAGATTAACACAACACGGAGGACACTGCCATGTTTACACCGACAGCACTGTCTGCTCAAGCGAGTTCTGACTCCGAGAAAGCCCGCAACATATCCGCTCAGTTTCGGTGAGCAAATCTTTACGGAACCGCAGTGACATTTTAACCATTTTAGGCAGCTAGCACAGGAGCTAGCTACAGCTGCTAGCTTGACAAGTCAGGTGTCCTTTCACTTTACTATCAAGTGATACTGTTGTTATTAACATACTTTACTCGACTATATTTTGTCCCCGACTCGCAGTATCCACTGTCAGCTGTATATCAGCTATTTGAAAAATCATACCTTGCTGAGCTCCAGTCCGCCGAGGGATCTCTCACCCTCCGCCATATTCAATTTGCCGTAAAGGAGGAGGTGTCGCTAGGAGACTGTTTTCCTTCTAATAGAAACCTTTTGCGACTCTTTTAGACCACAATTGTCAGGGGTTAAATATATTTATATGTAATTAACACATTTTTTGAACAAACAGCATACCTCTTTGGCGATGTGTCCGTATTTCTATAAGTGATGTGCTTCTGACGGCATATTTGAGCACACTTTACATGCTGTACATAAACACATGTTTTATGGAGTAACGTCATTTTTTACCATTTAATATTTAGGTACTTCAGCACCCCCATTTACTTCTTCTCTCCACTCTGCACTATTTGTGTTCTGTTTACAATTCACAAAAACATTTTCACCTGTATAGCTATATGTAATTTCTGGAGATTGTCTTGATGTTACTTTTGTGTAAGTACATTGAGAGATACTAAAATTCCTTATATGCGCTAATTTGGCCAATAAAGATTATTCTGATAAGGACTCAGGATTATTCTGATTAGGATGTGTTGTTGTTAAAACATCCAAGATGGATGAGAGGTAGAAGCGTCCTCTGCTGGTGATATGTAAGTACTTCATGAGTTTTTGAGTCAAGAAGTCATGCACATTGTTTTTGTTCAAACTTTGTTGTATTATGGACTAAATTTAACCTATAACGACAAAATGGGGAATGTTATGGTGAATTTAAATGAAATGTCCATTTAATGTAGCACTACTTTCTTTATTTCATTATCAGTATTAGCTTACTCTTGTATTGTATAGTATTATATTGTATTGTATTATATGTATTGTAAGGCAAGGCAGTTTTATTTATATAGCCTAGCATATTTCAGACACAATGGCAACTCAATGTGCTTTCTACTGTATTGTATGTTGTGTTTGTGGGAGCAATTGCCAAGACATATGCTGCATAATCAGCTAATAAACTACAGAGCCCAACAATTCCAACAACGGGAACAATAACTGGTATAAAAATCATAAACTTGTCAATTAAATATCCCCACTAAACATGTTGTAAGATACATTAGAATTTCTCTGCTTGGAAAATATAGATATACTCTGCGTAAAAATATGTCTGATAGTCCCATTTACTCAACTAACTTAAAATGTAAACATGTTCATTTCAGAAGTTTAACTGCTAAGTGGCAAGATTTCACCTACTTCACAGAAAAATCCCTTCAGCTTTCTACACCAAAATGAATACTGGACCATGATAAGCTTCCAAACTAGTTGTGATTTCACAAATCATGCTCATAGGCCTACCCCTTAAAATCAGTTTTTCAGTTAGCAATAAGAAACTTTTCACTTTGAGCAGATGAATGGGAAAAAATGATTCTTGTATTAAACTTCAAAGTGAAGCTCAAACATCCAATTGAAGGCACAGGAAGAAATCAATCAAACTATAGTACTTTTAGTACGTCATAATGTAACACAATGTGCTTTACATGGTCAAAAAACAAACAAACAGGGGGAGAAAAATCTATAAAAACAGGAACTGAGGGGAACTCTATCATAACTCTCATAAGCAGTGAGGAAACACAAGAGGCAGGATAAAACATTTAAAAAATAAGAATACCCAAATAAAATAAAAGGTAATAAACAATTAATAAAACCATTAAAAAATATATAATAAGGAAACAATAAAATAAATCACTATAGAATAAAGTGGGTAAGACCAGAAATGTTAGGAGGGGTATTAAAAGGAAAAAGATGAGAGGAAAATAAAGTAAAAAAACAACAAGAGTAAAAGTGATGAAGAAAACCAGACATAAAAAGTGGGTTCATGAAGAGGAAAATAATCAGGAAATAAGATTTTTAAAAAGATAATAAAAGAATAGTCCAAGTAGTAAACCAGACTAAAATATAAAAATGAAAGACAGATTAATAAACAAATAAAATTCAGTTGAAAGCCAGATTAAAAAGGTAAGTCTTAAGTTTGCTTTTAAAAATATCAACACTCTCTGCCTTCAGGTCTTCAGGAAGACTGCTCCAGAGACGAGAAGCATCAAATCTGTCATGTGCATACAGCCTGTTATTTGAACGGGGATCCTAGCCGCTAGAGGGCGCTGCTAGAGACTGTCCTCCTCTCCATGGTGATGAACACAGAGGAGCTGGAGGTCAGAGTTGAATGTTTGACAGAGAGCTGAATATGGATTCCATATTTCATGAGAAAGTAAGTTAAAAACGTGTAATTTTAAAGATTTAATCACACGTCGTTCGCTGTGTTTACTCGTTAAACTTTGAGCTTCATGCCGGTGATCTGTTTACCGGCGCTATCGAACCGGTTTTACGAGATCTTTGGTGCTGTTTGGCAGTATTGTTGTCCAGACAGCTAACAATGCTAACTGCATCTGCTAGTCACTGATAAGGGAAACGTTTGTTTTCAGTCAGGAGTAATAACGCAAAATAGTCTGTAAAAGCCGCAAACGTTTTATTTTTGTCAAGTTAGTAAATGAAGTCACTTGCTACAGCTATCTGGCATGACAAAGGAATAATAAGATAGATATGTTTTAAGCTAGCTGTATGTAGCTACACTAGTGTATAATTGTTACAGGAAGCGATATTTCTTTCCTAGGATAGCCAAGTCATGACCCGCCCTACTCGGCCTCTGATTGGCTTATCATGATATTCTTACACTATTCCTAACCAATCTCACTCCTCGTGGCTAAATCTAACCAACGGAGGCACTGAGTCATAGCCAATCACGGACAGAGTAGGGCGTGTTCTCAATATGCCGTCCTAGGAAAAAAAAG
The DNA here is from genome assembly GCF_027409825.1 of Scomber japonicus. NCBI lineage: Eukaryota > Metazoa > Chordata > Actinopteri > Scombriformes > Scombridae > Scomber > Scomber japonicus. Next base: position 17,075,880 of record NC_070593.1, on the reverse strand, counting down.
CCAAAGAAGGTAACAGACTAGATACACAACATCTTAGTATTAGTTAACTCCCAAGATAAATTGTGAAGAAACCTATTTAGTCTTGTTATCATGTCTGAAGTGTCAGCTGTGCCAGCTTCTTAGGAAATAACTAATCCTTTATTTGTAGCAAGAGGGCTCCCTCTGTGCCCAGCACTGTCTCAACAACCTGCTGCAGGGTGAGTATTTCACTCCCGTGGACCTGTCCTCCATTGCTCATCAGCTTGATGAAGAGGAGAGGATGAGGATGGCCGAGGGAGGCATGGGCAGTGAGGAGTACAGGACCTTTTTACAGGTGAGGAGATACAGAAGGTCAACTTATTTTATACACGCTATAACCGCTCAGTGTCATCATTTATGTTTTATGATTGTATTTCAAGCAACCGTCTGGGAACATGGATGACAGCGGGTTCTTTTCAATACAAGTGAGTTTAAGACAGGCACTTTTTATGGTTACTTACAGATTAATAAACTTTTCAAGTCAGTAATATTAACTTTTCCCTTCCGTTGTATAATTCCCCTAGGTTATTAGCAATGCTCTGGGAGTGTGGGGCTTGGAGCTTATCCTCTTCAACAGCCGCGAGTACCAGAGTCTGATGATAAATCCAATGTAAAGATTCTTAGTCAAGATTGTGTATCGTCTTCATTTATATTTACATAAATGCTTCACAGTTTGTTCATTTTTTTACTACTTTAATGTTTCAGAAATGAGAAAGCCTTCATTTGCAATTACAAGGAACACTGGTTTACTATACGCAAACTTGGACAGCAGGTATGAGGCACTTGTCTTCTAAAACAATTTTAAACAATTAAAATATAGCCAATGGTGGAAAAAATATCAAACTCTTTATTTGAGTAAAAGAAGATATATTGTAGTGTTGTATTATTATTGTTTATTATAGTTTGTTTTATCACTAACAAATACATGTAAGAACATTTTAATGCTGCATTGTCAATGTGGAGCCAATTTTAGATTAATTACAGCATTATATTATATTATATTATATCACAAGTTATGTTTTCATCATAATAATAATACACTATTTTATAAATATATATAATATAGGACCTTTTATACACTAATGCACCTCAAAATTTAGTTTTAGTTTTTTAAGAAAAGAGCAGACAATGTAAACAATAGAATAGTATAATATAGTATGAAAAGCAACCTATAAGTGGAAAATAAATATGGAGTACGTAAATGTGTCCCTCCAAAATACAGTGGAGTAAAATTAGAAAATAGCAAGTACCTCAAAATTGTACATAAGGACAGTGTTTGAGTAATGTACCTAGTTGCATTCCATTACTGAGTATAGCTTGATTTACTAACAAAAAACTGTTTTGCTTTCATTACAGTGGTTTAACCTGAATTCACTTTTGACTGGACCGGAGTTGATATCAGACACCTATTTAGCCCTTTTCCTTGCCCAGTTACAGCAGGAAGGTAATTTAGAGTTGACTTATTTTTACACAGTGTTTAGACTGATGGAATTATTTACAGATCAAAATATATTTCAGTTTCATTATATTTCAGTGTAGAACCACTAATAGAAGTTGTGTTGTCACAGGTTATTCCATATTTGTGATCCGAGGAAACCTCCCGGAGTGTGAAGCGGAACAGATTCTTGGGATCATGAGAGTGCAGCAGCAGCAGCGACCCAGGCTTATTGGAGAGGATGAGGCCCAGACAAGTGCAGGGTATGACTATACAGTATGAAAGGCCCAGATTTCGTCTTTGTTTATATTTCATGTTCTTTAAAAAAAGCCTTTGACTTACTTGTGGCCATTGATCAAGTCTTTTACTCCGAGCAGCAGGTCAGCAGCTCTGAACCAGGCAGAGATGAGCTTTGGTGTGGAGAATGAAGTTGTGGATGATGATGAAGAGCTGAAGAGAGCTCTGGCACTGAGCAGACAGGACATAGATGTAGAAGACGAAGAGGCTGATCTTCGCAGGGCCATACAGCTTAGTATGCAAGGTAAAACAATGAACCATAAGGTTTTGAAATATTCTGAAATGTATTTGTCCAGATTATCAGGCTTTTACCACGGATCATTTGAATTCATCAGTTGGTCCTCAGTTTTATTCTCATAAATTCAATTCCAGCATTAAAAAATGTTTTTAAGAGTAATATATGTATATGTATATGTATACAGTATATATATATATATATATATATATATATATATATATATAGTATTTATCATGATTTTTGCCATTTTCAAATTGTCAGTATTGAAAATTAGATTTTTGTTTTAATAATATAGGTGCAGTGATGAGCAACAAGTCTTCAGAGTCTGAATTGGGAAATGTGAAGTCAGGGAGCCAGGCAGCAGGGAGTTCTGCAGGAGGACAAAGCGAAGGCCAGAATGAGACGCTTACAGCCGAGGAGCTGAGGAAGAGGAGACAAGCTTACTTTGATCGGTAGGTTCAACGGCCTGTTGACTAATGTACAGGATGTATATATATATATATGTAAGTACATGTGTGTGTAAGTTTATAAATTCAAATACATGAGTATGTGCAGTCCATACAAATGTGTACTGTTTATTGCATTAAATTAATACAATTGATTTTGTGTTCATCCTCTTTAAGTAAATGGAAAATAATAGAATGCATTTTCATAATAATCCCGTTTTGACTATTTAGGCAGCAGCAGCAGGCTCAGCCGAACATTCCTCAACAACCAAACACAAGATCAACAACTGACTCAGGTTAGCACATGAATGAACTGATTTATATATAAAAGTAATTTAGATTACATGTAGTATTACTGTATCCAGCTTAGACATTTAATATAGTAACTTGGACTTTCTTTGCTCTTCTATTTTCAGAGAATACTGGCTCTGAGGTGGACAAACAACAAAAGCCCAGCCAATAAAGTTATGATTGGTTTGCTTACGTTGTTTACCAGCTGCCTGGAATGGCAACCCTGTAAAAGGGGTAGCTTTGCTCCTTCCTCTAACCTTTTGCACATGCGAACATAAGGACAGTCAGAAGACTGACACATTTCCCCTGGTTAGTTCGCTGACAGGCTATAGAGAAGAGAATGACAACAAAGAAAAGGCAGCAGTTAGTCTAATCTAACTCGGTGAGGCACTGAGGCTGGGACAAGGTGACCACAGAACTCATGATGCAGTTAATCCAAGTTTGCCATTTGCCTTTTTACCATGGCGCCTTCTATTTCTATTGTATACTGTTTTTTATTCTCGTTTTTTCTCTGGAAGAGATGGAAAGGAATCCTCTGCATATAATGGGTGTGCTTACTTGTTTGGAGGTGAATACATACAGAGATTGATGTTCTGTGAAGGCCATAGGAGACCAGTGCTTAGATCACAGATAAAAGTTCACAAGATGCCCGAGCCTCCTAGCTTTGTATTTGACTTGGGTTTGTAGGACATATGATGTGATCCCAAACCCCACCCCCATTAGACCACCAGTGTAGTTTTAAAGTTATTCCTTGTTGCAATCTACTGAAATATCTTTTAGCCAGCACTAACACGTGGGTCATTTAATCATGACATCATCATCATCATGATGACATCATTTTACTTGTGAACTCCTAAGGTATTTAGACAGCAACATATTTTTGATGTTGTGGCTTTGTTATTACCTTAAGTATATGAGTAGACATAATGACATTTAAGATTTCACAACCTACAAACACATGTCCATTTTGGATGGACCTTGAACAAAATAATTCTATAGAGCTATTTGCTGCATTTAAGAGGCTTTAGGATTACGCTTATTTTTCATATCTTGTCCAAAATAACTTGACTTACAATGGGGAACAAAGTTTGCAGAAACTGCAAAAACTGCAGCTGATAAATGAATACATGGTTCATTATTCACTACAGTATAGATCACTTCAAACCAAAAAGAGTCTGACAAATGGCTTCTTCATACATCATTTCAATTCATCAGTATTTGTCATAACATTTTAGGGACTTTGTGATAAAGAAATGACTGTTAAAGTTATGATTTCTGTTTTGACACCGCCGCTTTACAAAGTACAATCAATTGTTTCCTCAATTGTTTTGTAGCCACTGAAATACTCATGAAATTGCACTGATTTGAATTATCATGTATTCCAGTAATACTTCAAAGCAATTTTGTGCACATTAGTTGTGCAAAGATACATTAGTTGTGCACTGAGGATGGCTGATCGATCACAGAAAAAGAGCGAGAATTAAAGGGTGACTATTATTTAACCTCGTAATTTGAAATCCAAAGAGAGAAATAAGACAACAAAAACGTTACTGTGCATACAAGTTCATTGTATTTTTTTCACATTTGATCCTTGAATCCCACAGCTGGTTTAAAATATCTCTCATTTCTCTTCCTCAAACTTCAGTCCTGCAAGCTGCAATATGCAGTTTGCTTAAAACAGAGAGTGTTAATGAAGAGAAGAGACCACGTTACAGCATTAAAACATTTAAGTTTGTTTACAGTGTTTTCATGGAACCAATTATTAGTTCATAAACCTTTTACAGTTTAGCATAGATATACCTTTAAAACAATTCCTCCACAATCGTATTGGACGTTATGTAAAGTTTGACTTCTTGTGCTGGTTGACTTTCAGGAAGAATTTCATTATTGTTTTCATTTCCTTTGGATCTGTTAGGCTTTTTTTTCTATTTAAAATGGAATTATGAAAGAATATAAGATGTTGGTAGTTGGGTTTTTGTGATTGCATTATTTTCACTCACTACATTCTTACAATAAGTACTAATTCATCTTTGTTTTTGTTATATTTCACATTTCCACAGCACATTCTTTCTTTTAATGTATTAGGTAATGTTCCGGGATTAAAGCAACATTCACTCCTCCAAATGTTTCTCACGTTGTCGCATTTCTTTAGATATTAATGTCCTGCTACTGATTTTGGTTATGTGGGTTTGGTTTTGTGAGGCCCTGAATGTTCAGAAAACAGCTGTGACTCTGTTTGGATCAACACCACAGGCTGTGTATCATGGTTAATATGTAACACTGAGAGCACACTTGCACTTTGGTTCCCCAAATACTAGATGCTGTTTTCAGACGTAATCTTGCCCAAGCTGGATGGTACGTATGACAGTTAGTCAATCTTGGAAAAAAAAAATTATAGTATGACTTACTTTAGTCATAACTGAGATATAACCTGCTTTTTCATCCTATGTAGTGTTGGTTTAGTGATTACTCAATTGTGTTTTCTTGATATCTTTTCTTCTATGTACTTGTCTTCATGATTCAGGTTGTGCACCAAGACCTTCCTCATTACAAATTATGGTGGTAAACAAAATTAAGATGGGATTTATTTTTATTCTAACCTACATGTGCTTCCTCGCTCCTGTCTACCAAGCACAACCTCAAAGCGTCACCATTTCGGATCTCTCCTCTAAAAATATGGACTTTGCGCTGAAACTTTACGAGGAAATATCTGGTTATCACGACGACAACATCTTCTTCTCACCTCTGAGCATCTCCACTAGTTTTGCTGCCTTCTTAATGGCAACTGGTGGTGAGACACGTCAAGAAATACTTCGGGGATTCAAACTGGAGCAGCTGGAGAGGGCAGACCAGCCAGAGCTTATTCCACTACTGTTCCAGCTCCTTCATGAGAACATCACGCACAATGGATCGCTGAAACTGGACCAAAACATGGCCCTCTTTGTGCGCCAGGGGTTTGACATAGAGAAGACGTTTGAGAACCAAATCAAGAAGTTTTTTTATGCGGACATCAGAAGCGTAAACTTTAACAACACAAAGGAGAGTGTCAGATACATCAATGAGTATATAAGGCAAAAGACTGAGGATAAAGTGAGAGACATGATGTCAACACTTCATGCAGCGACTCAACTCATGTTAATCAACACGATTTTCTTCCAGGGTAAGTTCTGTGGTCATTAACCCTCACATACTGCTCATATTCAGACTCCTCACAGTATCCCCTCACAGTAAATAATCTCTACCACATTCCTGCACAAAAAGTCATTCATGAATAGGAGTTGCCTTAATGAAGCTTTCAAAGAGGTAAGAGAGTTATCATTCAGTTTTTACACTTCTTGTTTATGGAGAAAAAACATGAACTATAATAAATGTGAAGAATGCAACAGTATTTTTTTAAATAAATATGGGTAAATCAGGTGCACTCAAATGTCATCAAATTTCAGGCTAAAAGTAAGAAGTATTTAGAGTGTATTTACTGCTTTCAGATGTAAAAATGGGTCAAATTTGACCCTCGACAGTATGTGAGGGTTAATAACTGTGCTTTGACTCCCAACTGTACTTTAACCTTTGACCTCTAGCCTACACAATAACACAAACACTATTATATCCTCCACAGGAAGCTGGAAGACACCTTTCAATGCCAACTACACAGGAAATGCACCCTTCTACATTGACAACTATAATATTGTGCAAGTGCCCATGATGTTTATAGAGGATAGGTTCTACATGATGGAAGATGTTACTCTTGGTGCCAAAGTCCTGAAGATGTCATACCAGGAAGGTGTTTCCATGCTTATCCTGCTACCTGACAAAGGTATCGACTACACCGTTATTGATGACGAGATCACTACTGAGAGGTTTCTTAACTGGATCAAACACCTGCGAAAAATGTAAGTGCATGACAAACAGCTTTGACTCTATTATATTGCATCTTAACCCTCACATACTGTTCATATTCTTCATATTCAGTCTTTACACCAATTAACATTCATAAATTCCCCATCAGCCATTAATAAATGTTTGATTAATCTTATGTCAAAAGACATTCACATTTACTATTTTATGGTCCAGTAGAACATTTTAAAGAATATGATGAATACAAAAAACACATTTCAGTGGAGAGTTTTGATTTTTTTTTTTTTTTTTTAATAAACACTGGTCAAATGTGTACATATATAATAATGTGCACAGCTACACAAAAATCAAACAATTATGCACTTTATTTCCATTTTTCTATACTGACAGTCATATTAGGAAACAACTGGCTAAATAAATAAATAAATGTGTATATGGTGTTTTTGCAGCTCTCAAATGTAAAAAAGGTCAGATTTGACCTTGAACAGTATGTAAGGGTTAATTGCATTTTATCTCTTATGGTAAAATACTTTGTGACATTTGCTGTAGAAGGTTGCTGTAAAAAATAAGACTTGCTTTCAGGAAACTGGAGGTCAATTTGCCCAAATTCAAGATGGAGAAGTCATATTCCCTGCACAATCTTCTACCACATATGGGGGTTGCCGGTATCTTCAGTGATTCAGCCAATTTGACAAGGCTGAGTAAGGACAGAGGCATCAAATTGTCAGAGGTTTGTTGTCATTTTTCACTGTTCTACAATAACATCCTCACATTTTCTTGATTTTAGATGATAACTTTTTATCTATTCTGGACAATCACAGGTGCTGCACAAGGCTGTGATTGAGGTGGATGAGAAAGGGACCACCGCAGCAGCTGTCACAACATCTGGCATCATTCCATATTCCTTACCCAGGAGCTTCGTCGTCAACAGACCATTTTTCTTCTTCATATACCACGAAGACACAAAATGTCTGCTGTTCATGGGCAGGGTGATTGACCCCACCAAAAACTAACGGTCATGACTTAGAGGTTAGAAGTGTTTACACATGACATTGTGTTTATTCTGGCTTCTAAAAGGCTATTTTGATGTATATTATAATCTCAAATTTGGTTAGAGATGCTTTTGTTGTTTTTTTGAAAGCCTACATATATTTGATCCATATAAATAAAAACTTTACAACAACATTACTGTGCCTTTCTTTTGCATTTAATGAGTCACACATGTTTCCAGCACTCACATACACAAAAGTCATACAACATTTGAACAATATTGGGTGTATAAAATAGATGTTGGCTTACTGAATACCAAACTTGAGACCTAATAATAGATGAATAAATCAGAAGGCACTGATTTCAAGAATGTATCTGCACTCTCCACAGGTTGTCCGGTAAGAACTGGAATGATGTTGGTGGATTAATGACTCCAATTCACACACACTCTCATTGAGATGCCCCTCATTTATTGCAGAATAAACTCTTCTGTTGATATCATCTGGGTGGTTACCACAAAACAGAAATAAACAGTAATGTGCATATTCATCATTATGCAATATTAATAATACACAGAAACAGACACATAAATTACACAATGCAAAAATAAGGCTATGTAATGATAAACAGTAAAAAGATTAATAAATGAGAAGATTTGAGTGTTCATACATTTAAGGGACTTAAAGAGACTGTCAACAAAAAGCAACCTCTTAGCTCAGAAAGGCCCATATCTATTTCACTGGCATAGTGTGCACAGAGGGCGAAACAGATGAGTGTGCGACGATCCCTTAATGGACGCATCGGCACGCTCACTAGCACTACACTGACATAACTCATAAACACCTGTTAACTGTTAATGTGCGCTCCATGCACGTTCATGTGAACACCATGCACAAGGTAACAGGCTGAATGATGCTATGTTAGAAATTGGTGATGAAGTGCTAAACTTCTGAACAGGGTGTATAAATTAGACAACCGCAGTAATTTAATCATTCTAAATATATTAATTAAACAAACATATTACTTCATAGGATCAAATAACCCATGAACCTCTTTTTGATTATTTTTGTGCAAATGATAAAACAGGAGATGGCAGTGGTTAATAAAGATGAATAATCTCCTCCCACTATCCTGACAGCAATTACTAAACCAGGTACTATCACAACAGAAAGGGAATACACACATGTAAAGCAAGGCTAAGGAATAGACAAAAGAATAAAGAAAAAAAAACTTTGTTGAATGAGTGAGTGAGCCTTGGGGAGTCAGTAAAGACATTAACTCACCAATGCTGAAAGATGCTTCAAGATGCAAGCAGTTTATTCAATTTCTCATCCAGTATACACGAGAAGGTGGCTTAACAGACTTCCAGCCTATAAGGATCAACTGTCTGGCTGTTATGGTTGAGAAGGCCAGAGCATTGAAACCCAATTACCCCCCAACAATTCATTAACCCATTTATTAACATGTACAACTGCAGACTGGATATATTCATCTAAAGAATCCTCATCAATAACTTATTTATAAAAGCATACAGATGCCAGAGTGAGAAACTCATGATTCTTGGTGAAAACATTATTACTTTGTTTAAGGTTTTGTTTGTTTTACCTTTTGCCTTTTATAAATTACTTGTTTTGATGTAGGCTATGACTACAGATTTGAAGGCTTATTAGAAATTGGGAAACTCATTAAATCAATCTTTAGAAATTACTTTATTAGAACGTATAACTGCGAAAATGTTTATGATCTTGTATTATTGACTTCTTTTGATTTATAACTGCAGACTTGATAACTTGTTAGAAAATGAGAAACTCGTGAACCTTAATTAATGACTCGTCAATTAATACAACAATATAATCTCGCAAAGTGTTTATTAACCATTAATACATTCTCATGACAATGTATAAGCCATTTATTAAGGTGACTTATGAGAATAAAGTGGTGAAAAGCATCCTCTAAATATCAGTGGAGCTGGAAATGAGACGAGGCTGTTCGCATTGTTCGACTAATAAAGTTTTTCAAAACCACGTGATCAACACTGTCATGGCAGCCGCCTCGTGCCATGTGTGGTTGTGATTAAATGAAGTGATATTTTGATGTGTCAAGGAACCAAACTAAGTAAAGGCAAGGCTTTTTTTCATCGTATAGTTGTTATATAATAGTATATGATTGACGAAACTAACAGGCTTTTATATGTGTGTATATACGAGCGACGTTTAATAGTTGTGTGCCTCGACATGTAGTTTCTAGCTAACCTGAGCAAACATTGAATAGTTGGAGACACTTTTTTCCCATTCAGTTTTAACGCGACTTGGTTCATTAATACTTGTGACTATTTGTAGGAAAATGAAGACAAAGAAGATGAATCTGAAAAACAGGCGTCTGTCCTCAGGGCTGCGAAAGCCAAAAAAACAGACCATCCATGCGAAAGGTCAATGGAAAGCTGTCGATCTGGATCCCAGTGTGTTCTCTGAGGAAGGCTTGGAGGGTCTGGTGTGCTTTGAAGAACTGACAAGTTACCGTCTGATAGACTCTGAAAAGGCTGCAGCTAAAGCAGCGAAAGAACTGAAAAAGGAAAAGGAAAAGAAAAAGAAAAAGGCTAAGAAAAGGAAAGTCAGTGAGGGAGAGCAGGAGAGTGGCGAGCAGGCAGATGTGGAGAGCAAAGAGGAAAGCAATACAACTGAACCAACCAAGAAAAAAGCCAAGAATAAGAAAAATAAGAAACTGGCTGCAAAAGAATCAGTCCAACCAGCTGACGCTTCTGTAGAGGATGCAGGTGTAGGTGAGGAGGGAGAGAAAACTGAGACAGCTACTGAAGACACTTCAAAAGATTCCTCTGCCATTAGCTCAGAGCATGACACTCAATCAAAACCCTCGAAAAAGAAGAACAAAAAGAAGAAACAGAAGCAGCAGATAGAGAAGAAGAAAGCAACCCCAGAGGAAAAGCCAGACACTGAGTCTCCATCTTCTGAGTGCCAGGTTCCAGAAAAAGATCAATCTAGCCCAGATAAAGTGACGAAGAAAGCCAAAAAGCAGGTGAAGAATTGGACAAATGCTGCACTTTCTGGTTCTGATGTCAAAAATGCTGATGTGAGCGCTTGGAAAGACCTGTTTGTTCCCGCTGATGTGCTGAAGGCACTGAGCAGTCTTGGATTTGGCTCACCAACCCCTATTCAAGCCCTTACATTGCCTGCAGCTATCAGAGATCGTATGGATATATTGGGGGCAGCTGAGACAGGTGAGAGCAAATTTCTGTAATTCTTAAGTTGCTGACCAAGTTTTTGTCTTGTAACAATCCATCCTCACATTTCCACAAGTTAAGCTAATGTAAGCACTGTCATTTCAGGAAGCGGTAAGACATTAGCTTTTGGTATTCCCATGATTCACACCATCCTGGAGTGGAAGAAAGGCTCAGAAAGACCTGTTGATGACAACAAGGAGTCAGCCACAGAGCTGGAGAGCTTGTATTTACCAGCCATTGATGAGTCCACAATAGCAGAAAGCACAGCAGGCTTAAGTGCTGGATCTGAATCAGAGCAAGATGGGGAAGGAAATGTGGAGGCTGAGGAAGAGGGGGGGGGAAGCAGCGCTGAGCAGGATCAAGGTGAGTCAGAGGAAGATGCTGGCGACGGTGAGCACAGCGCTGAAGAAGATGAGGACACAAGGCTTGGGTGTGTTCAAGTAATCGAGAATGCAGAGTTTGACTTTGACACCGCTGCCGAGAAAGAGAAAGCTGCTGGTGGTCAGAATCAGCCTCTGCTCGGACTGGTTCTCACTCCCACCAGGGAGCTGGCTGTTCAGGTCAAGCACCATATTGATGCTGTCGCCAAATTCACCGGTGAGCTATTAATTCAATCACAGAGTTGTAGTCGCTTACTCAGAATTGTTAGTTTATGTATGTTCTTTAAATTCCCTTTAAATTCTTTTGTACAGATATCAAAACAGCCATAGTGGTGGGTGGGATGGCACAAGAGAAACAGAGGAGGATGCTAAAGCGCAGGCCAGAGATCATTATCGCCACTCCAGGACGTCTGTGGGACCTGATCAAGGAGAGACATCCACATCTGACCAACCTCAGGCAACTCAAGTAGGTCACAACTCATTAGGTGTTGACAGAGTACCATTGGCTTTGGTTCTCTATTGTTTCTTCTTCTTTTTTATATGTTTTATGGTTTGGTATAGCATCAGTGCTTTTTACAACAATGGCCTGTTTGAAGTTGAAATACTGAAATATACAATTTAAAATAATGTAACCCTAACCCTAACCCTAAAATAACTGGAGAGGAAGTGTGAATTAAGAAGACTTTCAGCTTTGACTGCATGCACTGCAATTGTTGTTTGCTGGAGGGTTCCCTGTGCAGTCATTGTCAAAAGTGTGATTGAATATCAACTACGATTCACAGTTGCTTGTTTATTTCATTGTTCTTCTGTGTTATACAGGTGCCTGGTCATTGATGAAGCAGATCGTATGGTAGAAAGAGGCCACTTTGCAGAGCTCGAGAGTCTGCTGGAGATGCTGAACACTGTTCACTTCAATCCAACGAGGCAAACCTTTGTGTTCTCCGCCACACTGACCATGGCTCGCAGCATGCCCACCCGCCTCCTGCAGAAGAAGAAGAAGAATCTAGACCAGAGGAACCAACTAGAAATTCTCATGGAGAAAGTGGGGATTAAGTCCAAACCCAAAATAGTCGATCTTACCAGGAAGGAGGCAACAGTGGAGACCCTGACTGAGACACGGATCCACTGTCAGAAGGAAGAAAAGGACTTCTTCCTCTATTACTTCTTGCTCCAGTACCCCGGGCGCACCATGGTGTTTGCCAACAGTATAGACTGTATCAAGAGGCTGAACTCCCTGCTGGTTATCCTAGACTGCACTCCGCTGCCTCTACATGCAAACATGCACCAGAAACAACGCCTCAAAAACCTGGAAAGGTTTGCTGAGAGGGAGAGGTGAGTCTCAGTCTTGCAGTTGTAGTCAGAAGGTGTCAGCCTTACTCTTAAGTTTCCATTCATTATGAGCCTATGATGAAATATGAACACCTATGATTAATGTGGCAAGCCAAATTATATTTTCATGTGTCTTTTCATATGCATATCAACAGAATATTTTCTGGTTTCATTTTTAAACCAAAGTAGTTTATAATTTAAATCACCTAAAATTGCTGTAAGATTCTTTTCTTCATGAAGAGAATGGACTTACAGTTTTGTACAGGAGATTTAATCAATTGTCTGTACATGTGCACATGCTGTATTTAGACCAGGCTGAAATAGAAATTGTTATACACACCTTCATTGTAGACAAATGGTATCGATATGAACCCACACTTAAATCTGGTCATTTCATCTACAGTTGTATTCTGCTGACAACTGATGTGGCAGCAAGAGGACTGGATATTCCCAATGTTCAGCATGTTATTCACTACCAGGTATGCTTTTTGACTGTTACCAATGGCTGCTAGCTAAGACATGGGCATTATAAATCATCACACAAAGATACAGCATTTTGGTCACCAAGTTAATTTGTCATTGATGGTCTTAAATTGATTTATAAAATAACGTTGTTATGGATGGTTGAATTATCTGTTTTAAGAATGAAGGTATATAGCTCTATTAACCACTGAAACAGTTGTTGATAGCCTACTGCAACATTATTTATGAAGAGAAGTTTCCTGTACCTGATAAAATGATCCATCCAATGCTTAAATGTAAATGGCAGGTTCCTAGGACATCTGAGACTTATGTCCATCGGAGTGGCAGAACAGCAAGAGCCACCAAACAAGGTCTCAGTATGCTGCTTATAGGCCCAGACGACATGATGAACTTTAAAAAGATTTACAAGACTCTGGGAAAGGACGAGGAGCTTCCAATGTTTCCCATAGAGATCAAATGCATGGACGCCATCAAGGTAAGATCAATCAGCATTAGGTCCTGTATTTATGGGTTAGGGTTAGTATGTATGTATATGTAGCTACGTTCTCACCGCAGTTAAAAGTGACCTGAATCCGAATTGTTTGCTCAAATGTGACCCATATCTGATTTGTTTCTGACAATGTGAACAGCACAAGTTGCATTGAATCCGACATTTCCAAATCCACTCAGACCACTTTCAAATGTGGTACTGAATCAAATACATATCAGATTTTTTTTTGAATGCGACCGCAATCTGAACAGTCAGGTTGCATTTAATGCTACTTTGACATTATTCTGGAGCAACAAACAGCAACACACAGCCTATGCTCCTCATAAAGACATCATTAAAGTATTTCTTTTCTTTCTCCTCTTCCTCCTTTTTAACATCACCCGCTCACAAATTTGCCGGTTGCTGCCACACACAGTTTTGAACATTAGACCATAAATGAGACTACCAGTAACTTCACCAGCTGTTGCTGTTGCCATGTTCACTTCCGTAAACACTGTTCTGTGCGTGACGTCATTAATGATCAACTGGGCATGCGGGTCACTTCAGGAGCGTGAGCTGTTCACATCGCAGTCCACAGACAGGCCACATTTAAAAGTGTAATATGAACAGCCAAACAAAAAATCGGATTTGAGCAATAAATCAGAATTAAGCATTAAGGCCTGCAGTGTGAATGTAGCCTAAGACTATCTATGTATGTATTGCTCCACAGGAACGTGTAAATTTGGCCAGGCAGATAGAGAAGATTGAGTTCCACAACAGCAGGCAGAAGCAGCACAACTCCTGGTTCAAACAAGCAGCAGATGCCCTTGAGGTGGACCTGGATGATGAACTTTTAATTGGTATGACCATCATAACCACACCCGAGACAGAGAAATCTGTTTTAACATGTTTTACCCTTTTAGAAATGTAGATGACTGAGTATTACATCTGTGTGTACAGGCAGAGCCAATGATGAGGACGCTGACAGGGAGCAGCAGAAGATGGTGAAAGGGATGAAAAAGCATTTGAAGCATCTGATCTCCCAGCCTGTGTTCAAGAATGTGATAAAGACCAAGTACCCCACCCAAATGGGAAAGCTTTCACTGCCTCACATGCCTCTCGCAGGGGTGGAAAGCGCCCTTACACAGGTGTCAATGGAGAAGAATAGGCAAAAGCTAAAGAGACACGTTCCATCACAAAGGAAAAACAAGAGGCAGAAGAAACAAGAGCAGCAGCAGTGACCTGTTTATGGAAATGTGTATTAACAAAGGAAATTGTAACAGGATTTAAGTAACCGTTTCTTGTAATTTTCATATAAATTCATTTTAAAGTATCAAAGCATTGTTAAATACTTATTGATCAGTGTGCAGAAAATGTTTCCCGGATGTTTTTTGAATCATTTTACACTATCAGATTTCATATTAAAAAATCTATTTTCATAGTGTCTTCAAGCCCAGTTGGGGTTTTATTCAACTAAAAGTCAATATTCCTGAGTTGAGTTGAGTCCTTGTGGATCAGTGGTCAGAGTTGAGGTCGTTGGTAGAGAATGTTATAATGTGATGTTTGGTAGAGTAGGTGCAGTGAGGGTTCAGCTCCCTCTGGAATGATGTGGTGAGCCAGCTCCTGTTCGTCGCTCTCCATGGAGACGATGTGGATGCAGATGTCTAGGGCCTGTGTAAGAGCCAGGATGTCCACATGATCACACTCCATCGCCATCGCCTCCACTTCCTTGAATGAAGAGAAGGTAGACATAATCACACTTAACAGTTGTATTTCCTTTGCCAAAAACCATCTACTTCTTTTTCACTAGAGGGCAGCAACACTTTGTTACTAACCTGATGACAGTAGGCCTTCAGATTTGGTGCCTCAACAAAGTTGCAGAAGAAGTCTGCGTGGTTTTGCAGGTGCGCTGAGGTGAGCAGCCGGAGATATTGGACCACACTGTCAGAGGTCGGTTGCTCATTAAGGAGTTTGAACAGTGTTTCCTCCTGCTCATCAGCCTGGCACTCCTCCACAACATTAATGACCTTAAAGGAAAAAGAAATAATTCAACAATGTTATATGCTAGTAACAAACTGTTTTTCCTAGTTCTGCTACTGGGGCTTTAATCCTTTGTTGTTGTTGTTGTTGTTGTTGTTGTTGTTGTTTTAGTAGTAGTAGTATAAGCACATATCAGGCAGAGAAACCCAGCAGCAGAATTACCTACACTTAAGCAGGAGGTTTCATTGTTCCTAGATGAACAACAAGAAGTCTCAAGATGTCAAATCCAGTTGGTTTTCATTTCCATAGCTTCTACCAGATAGTCATTACCTGGATGGCAGAGAGTCTTAATGGGCCTGGGGGTGTGCCATTATAGGGACCTTCCTATTTCAATTGCTTCCCTCAAGACATTATTCAGTAAAATGCACTTTTTTTTGGATGCATGTCCCTTTCAAAATCTGAATGAGGTGCAGCCACCCAAAATACATTTGCAACCAGAGAACACTATAACTTTTACCATCTATTATTGTACTCTACACCTCATTCTAGTATTGCACATTTGTACTGCGTCACATGCACGATGTTATGTACTACCAAGAATGGAGGGCCCAACTGAAATGATGGAGGTGGATGGTGTTTGTCTGCCACAGGTTTGTTCCTTGACATTCCTTTGAGTGGTTCATAGCCATATCTAAATTAGATTTGATGCTTCTGTCTGTGCAGAAGACGTATTTTAAGACAGAAGGAAACATGCTTTTATTTTTCTTCTTTATTAGAAGTTGTGCCTGAATTACGTAACTAGGTCTTAAAAAGACACTGTGATTGGTGAAGGAAATGCATTATTTACTGTGCTCAGGTGGTGCTTGAAGGAGCTCTCATCAAATCCCGTAGAAGATAAGTCTTTGCTGCTCTTAATCATTCGGTCCTTAAACCTGAAACCAGTCCAGACACCAGTTAGTCAAGTGATCTTAATCCCCTCGATAATGCAGTATTTGACTCACATCTTTGAATTTTAAATGACTTTAGTGGTGATAACTGACCTCTGCAGAGCCCTGGTATTGTGTAGGACTGACTCCAAGTGTGCGAAGCAGAGAGCTCTGTAGAAGCAGTTTCCATCCCCGCGCACTTTTCTCACGGAGGAATACTGGCTGCTTAATTCCTAACAAAGGACAATAGGTCTGGTTATTATGCGGCGGTCATGTTTAGAGTTAATTTGAGTGGCTACGACCACCTGCAGTACACCACCACCCCTACCAACCCCGTTGAATAGCCTACATTATATTTGGCATCCGGCGTTTGGTCAGGGAACACTGCAGAAATGTCCTCCCTGCATGAGACAAGGCTGCCAGTCTCCATCTGTCGACAAACAAACGTCACTATCTGCGGGTACAAACACTTTCAAGGGTCGCCTGGCTGCACGTCATGCCGCCAAATGTCAGCTACGTGAAATCACGAAAGGACATGTAACTAAAATTTAGCAAGACACCGCAACGTCAAAGCTGTTGGTGAAATACATTGTAGCAATTTTGTTTCCATTTTCCGAATACCGGATGTTTGCCAGTACCACGTGTTTGTGTTAAAGGGACAGTACTTTTTTTTAATATCCTAGGATGGCTAGGGATGGCGAAGTCATCATCCTTATTACCCTGCCTCTGATTGGATTATCCTGATGTTCTTAAACTAACCCTAACCAATCCAGCCAACGAGTCAACGAGTACTAGCCAATCAGAAGCACAATAGGGTGGGTCATGAATTTGCCATCCTATCGCCAAGAATAAAGCCAAGTACAGAGTTTGTTTATGCTGGAGACAGATGTTCATTAGTTTAAAATTTGTAACATAAAATGTCAACAAAAACAAAGTTTTACAAGTGTAAAATGTATCGCAGTTAAAGCAGGCTAATTAAAATTCAGGGTATATAATTATTATATGTAAAAGATTCTAATTATCATTGCATAAGCAGAATTTGAACATATTGACAATAATAATAATAATTTTGTTTATTGATATGTGTCATGAGTATAAATTAAATTAAAATAAAATGGAAACACTTAAGTACCTTAAAATTGTAGTGGTGTACAATTGTTGAATAAATTTAGCACTCCTCAAGGTCAGGCAGGGGGCAGACAGTCCATAGTAGGGGTCCTTAATGATTAATGAAGTGTCAGCTAAAAAAAACAAAGACAAAGCAAGCTACTGTGGTAAAGGATACACACAACGACCAAGTATCTTTTACGGAAATGTTGGTTCACAATCTGGCTACCCAGATTACTGCTAAATCCTCAGGAACGCAAATTGCTGACAAAACAAACCCGTTAAAAGTGTGGCTTAACATGTTTTGCCACTTTAACTACATTGCAGAGAGGAGTAGCATTGCAACATAATTGTGCATTTTTCTGAAGCGTGTAAGAAAACAGATATAGCCGTCTCTGACAGGACGAAGGACAGGTGATGGTTGATTGGCTTTGCTAATAATGACTGATGTGTACAAACACAAACTTTGTGGTAGAAGCAGAAAATTAAAGATGGATGAATGAAATGGATGCAACATTTTGCCATGCACAGTATGTAGCATTTACTGTAGAAAAACCTGAATCTCTCTGCACCATTTTCATTGATAACAATAAATACAATTCAGAATATCACAAATAACGTTTTTCACAAATCACAAATAGCAAATTTTAAAGCAATTTGTCTTATACAAACATGTGAAATTAGCATACGTACCATTGTTTTGTTGAGAATTAGTTACTGTCTCACAGCATCATTTGATTGTGATATTATTTTTTATTTTAAAATTCAACAAGTTACAATTCATTAATAAACATTTCCAAAGTACTGATACTCTAATAAACCTGATTACTTCTTGTAAAACGATCTCATAATCTACTGTATATAAATTTCAGAGTTCATAGTTAAGTGGATAGCATTAACAGAGCATTGACACAATGTCCACTCCCTTTTACCAGAGCTTCATCAGCAGATACAGTTTTCCATATTGACATAATGTTGTCATGTTCTCCATGTTGGTTGCAAGTGAAACTTCTGTTAAGATTTGTTTGTTTCAAACAACTGTTCCAAGGTCAAGGATGAACTTTCACACTTTATAATCTTACTATATGTGGTGACACCATCATACATTGTAACATTTTTACATCAACTAAATGTCTCACTCTTCCTACTGACTTTACTTGGACTTTTGATTTGTGCTTTGCTGCCTATGCTTTTCATAGATGCCCTCTCTCTTTTGTCTGTCAGAGCTGTTCTACTTGTCAGTGCAGACCCAGACTCCATCAGTCTCCTGGCTCTCTTCTCTGTGTCTGCTTTGTCCTTAATGTACTCCTGAAATCATACACTTGGTTAGTTAAGAGTTAAGTAAAGCAATTTAATTACAATGTATGAATGAATTTTCTTCAGATATTACCTTTACCATGTCCATCATTGTCAATATGTTCATGTTTTCCAGAGGTCCATATGCTGAGAGATAACACTGCTCTGCCAGGTTGTTGATGGCCATGAGTAAGCAGCCCACTTCTTCAACCTGACAGATAACAGCATGAATGACATTATTTCTGTCCATTATTCTCCAGTTTGCAAATGAGCTAACTTTCATTTCTAAGTCACTACCTTCTCTCTGGACTGGCCTTGCTCCATCAGCAGGTTAACTTCTGCCTGCCTGTTCTTCTCTTTAAGGCTCTCTAACTCACTCTGGAGTTCAGAAAGTTCCTTATTGGCCATCTGCAACAGATGTAAAAAATAAGTTGTTCACTAAAGCCCTGTCAATTGAGGGAAATGGTATACTAAATATCTAATTATATGTGCGAGTCTGCTGACCAGTTTTTTTATGCTGTGATCCTGCTTCATGCTCTGCAACTGTCGCTGGCTATGTTCCACTTCCTCCTCCAGATGCCACAAATGCTGCAGCAGCTCCTGGTGGGTGACGGACAGGGTCTCATGGCGCCGAATGATGGGCATAACCAAAGAATCAGATCCGTTATCAAGGTAATCTAAAAAATATTGTACAGTTTAGTCCCTCCTCCAGCCAGTGTGTAATTAAGTAAAGAGGACAAAAAAGTGAGTTTTGGAGTTCTTACTGCTGGGCAGATAATCAAGTGTTTTCATTAAGTAGTCCTCATAGATTTTGTATTTTGCCATTCTCTCCTTTAAAACTTGCTGTCTGCAAGAATGACATGGAAAAGCTGAGGTGAAAAGTGACTTACTGAACAATGTCCTCACACAAGGTCTATAGGTTTAGAGTTCTCACCTGGCTCGAAGTTGTTTCAGCCGTTTGGTCAGCTCCTCTATCTCTCTATGCTTCAAAATGTTCTGCTCCTGAGCAGCCTCGTACTTCTTCAGCGCTCGACGCCTCTTTGCTTCATTTTCAGCCACAAACTTTTCAAATTTTATCACCCTCTCTTTAGTCTGTGTGAAAAAACAAACCCCAAGGACAACTGTATTAGGACAATGTGATTTGCATGTAAGGTAACATCATTGATGGATTTACTATCTACTATAGCCATGTGAAACTCACCTGCTGTTGTTTGATTTCCAGTTCAGATCTTCTCTGAGTTAGAACCTGAACGCAGCTCTTAAATTCTTGCCTCTTGAGTGCGAGTTGTTTGTCCACATCTTCCAACTCAGCCTGTTTCTTCAGAACCAGTGTCTTTTGTAAAGTGTTCACGCCTGCCTCGAGGACTCTGCTGGAAGTCTACATGTAACAAAAATGAACATGTAGTTGCCTAAACATTGAAACTCTTCCCACCATTAAAATAACTTAAAGGGACACACCAATTTTACACAAAACAGGGTTAGGGTTAGGGTTAGGGTTATAAAAAAACCTGCATTATAAAATTGGGTCATGGAGTTTAAAAGATGAGGGTATTAACAGACAGGTAAGGTCCATTAAAAGATACTATGGAATTGTAGGATCCAGACTTTCTACCCCAACCAGTCGAGGCAGATGGCTGCCCACTTTGAGCCTGGTTCTGTCTGAGGTTTCTTCCTGTTAAAAGGGAGTTGTTTCTTGCCACTGTCGCAAAGTGCTTGCTCATGTGGGAATGTTGGGTCTCTTTAAAATTAAAACCTGAACAGTACGGTTTAGAACTTGCTCTATGTGTAAAGTGCCTTGAGATTACTTTGTTGTGATTTGGCGCTATACAAATAAAGATTGATTGATTGATTGACAAATTTGCCAACTTAATAAAGTGCAATACTAATTAGCTGGAACACCCCTTTAACCCTGAGATGCATGAATGACTGGATCCTACACTCTACCATAAGCGGGTCAAAAATGAATGTGTTTTTATGCCACTTTTGTCATTTTGGTTAAGAATAATAATTTGTATTATATTATGGTCCACACAAGAATGATTTCATGTTTGAAATATTTTTATTTATCACTTTTTTTAACATGTATAATCTGTGTGGTCCACAAAATTCCTGACAGTCACAGTTGATAAGAACCAAAGGTTCCATTTTTGACCTCTCTATGGAAGCTTGGGGTAGTAATACAAAAACTAGAGTTTCGTAAAAAGGTAAGTTAAAAATTTTAATGGCATGATATCAATACCATGTTTTTTGAGGAATAGCTGGAATATGAAATAACAACTTTTCATTACGAAGATATTGCAAGAAAACAACCTCATCGGGTAATTTTTGACACACTTATGCATCTAAAGGTTAAAGTGATTGTGAGCAAGAAAATTCAATTTGCAGTCATATTTAATAATTATTTAGTCTTACCTCTGTTACAACTGGTATGTGATTGACATTTTCCTCCTCTCTATGCCTGAACAGAAAATGGATTGTCAGTAGCCTATTAATATCGCCCAGTCAAAATAATTGTAAATGGGTTTTAAAAAGAAATGAAGTTGACGTATTTTTAATGAAGGCTAAAAGCACAGGCCTACCTGGTGTCTTCCAACTGTGTTACAAAGATGTTTTTCATTCTATTTTCCACCCTGAGCATCAGACGTGGGTCGCTACTATGTAAGAAAGGAAGGGGAGAAGTCGTCATGTTTTTTGCAGATGTATCGTCCAGGAATCCTGATGAGTAAACAAATAAAGTCCTGCAGTTATTCCACGTTCAGATGATCGAGGATCGTTCCGGATGTTTTCCTGGATTGGTGTCGCTGTTGCCTGGAAACCGCAAGCAAGACGACAGGGAATGTGCCGGGATCGTTTCTCCGTTGTCATGGCAACTACCAAGGAGGCGGTTCTGTTTTAGTGACTGGCATAGAAATGAGATGTCGAAGAGAGGGAGAAACGTAAGGGCACTCACTCCGCCCTTCTTCCTCCAAACTGTTAACCAAGTCTGACTTCAAAGAAGTTGGATTGTTGAGAAGAGGTCTCACACGAGAAAATCTCATCAGTGAAAAATACTTTACATAGGCGACTACTTTCCGACATGCAAGCCCTTAAAAATAGAATAATAATCATAATAATAATAATTTATCTTTTGACCATAGAAAAAAATCTTACAATAACATACTCTCCTTCACTGAAAAATCCAGAGTATGCAAATAGCCTACTGTTTGGCTTATTGTTCCCACAGTTGACTGTTTGAGCTTCACTCTGCAGAAGATGTATGGTATGTGCAGAGTTTGATACTGAAAGGCTGTTTTCACATTCATGTGAAGAAAACTTTGTGACATCTGAATTTAAGCATGATTTGTGACATCATAACTAGTTTAAAGCCAATCGTGGTCCTGTATGCAAAGTGTGATGTGAACACTTGAAGCCTCCATTGCAATCTGTGAATGAACATTACAGTAAAGTTAGAGACATCTTGTGTCCAGCACATAGACTGTATATAAGGTCCAGCAGTTTAACTTTTGAAATAAACAGTCATAGATTTGGATTTTTCCATGAAGGCAAAGGAGTAAATGTAGTTTCACAAAATTTTAATGAGATCATTGAAGTTCTTTGTGGAAAAAAACAATTCTTCCCCATCCACTGAACTTCCCCCTTTAGGTGGATGTACATGAAAACAGCTTTCTAGTGCCAAACATATACGTCATTCTGCACAGTGAAGTAACCAGGTGGTGTAATGATGAGCAACACACTTTTTCACATGGAGAGAGCTTTAGAAATATTAGGGTTAATGGGCCTTATTCCTGCAGACATTTGGACATAAGCAAAGAAAACCACAGGTGTAATTAATATAATTAATGAAGGCTTAACTCTGCTTAGCTTTATTACATTCAGTGCCCTGCCACAGTGTATGTTGGCTCACTGACAACACCTACTGACACTTAAATGGAACAGAGCTGTTGTTTGCTGTATTAATTACACCTGTTAATCCTGTTATGACAACTAGACGGTATGATACGTGATGGTGCAACAGGGCTATCTCTGCTGTTTAGTTCCACATGAGCTCTTCCTGTTATGACAAGTCTGATATTAAAAAAAGAACAACAGAGAACAACCAAGAACAACAGTGCTATGTATGCTCAGAGGAACCTAACAACAAGGAACTTTTAAGTTGTGCAACCAACCATCACCTTCCTGAGTTTACAACTTCCATTTATATGCAAATAACACAGTAAGACAGAAACATTTAAAACAAATGCTGTCACTATTGAGAGGCTTTTCTAATATTTTGCCCACTCCTGTTGTATCTGTGAGGATTGATGGATCATTGTGGATTCACATTTTCTAGTTTAGATTGAATGTTTTATGCAATGAACAGACCCTGAAAACCATTTTTGCTAAATGTTCTTACCATTAGTAAAGTGTTAATACATGAACAAACAAATGCCAAAGTTTGAACCTGGCTCACTGGTTTGACAAACACACTTCAGTGATGTCACACATTTGTTTGCCCCAATTAGCATTTGTTATTCTTATCATTATTACTCAATCAAATTTACCTGCCTAAGAATCTGTTTATCCAAACTTTTAACTTGTTAGTCATTGATATTTACTGTCTTAAAATCTGAAATCATGCTCTGGCATTAATCTACATATATTATATAAGACATTCAATAGAGCTTTATGTAACAGCCATGACAGCATCTCAGGTTTATTTGAATGGATGTTGAGTTGCCATTAACAGTGTTTCTACATATCCTGTCACAGTGTGAATTGAACTGTAACAAACAATGCTGACAGTTTTGCCAATATTACGTGCACTCAAAGAATGATGAGACATTCACCAAGTCAGTCTTTGTTGGGTAAAAATGTGAGGTCCCACAGAAATGTGGAACCCATATAGCTCATCTGCTTAAGTGACAGAGGCCACTTCCAGTTTACAGACACATTTCTTCAGACGTGATTGTGAAAAGAAAAGAAAAAAAACAGCTGTCGTTATTGCCTGCTCGTCAATCACATTTGCACACTTAACCCTGTCGCAGTGAGAGCTGACACAACAGAAGCGTGTCGGACAGCTTTACTGTTTCCAACAAGATACGAAAGCATCAACAACATTTAAGTGTGACTGAGTACAGGGGAACACCAGCACATGGTGAGTTGAAGTCTTTTAAATGTGGTTAAAGCTTTAAAGTAAAGTTATTGTTGGTGTGTGTGTGTGTGTGTGTGTGTGTGTGTGTGTGTGTGTGTGTGTGTGTGTGTGTGTGTGTGTGTGTGTGTGTGTGTGTGTGTGTGTGTGTGTGTGTGTGTGTGTGTGTGTGTGTGTGTGTGTGTGTGTGTGTGTGTCATCTTTGTTTAAAACGATGATAATTTCTTCATTTCTTAATCATGAGTCATAGTTAAGCAAATAACGTTTAAGCAGTAAGTGAAGCTTTATCATCTTCTGCATGGCTCTATGTAACACATGTATAACCTCACATCAGCGTCTCCTCTGGAGCAGCAGAATCAAGGGGAACCAAACACAGTTCAACATGCCCTTAAAAGGCATGTAGCCTCATTGCCTGAGCTGCTGCACTCTGATGTCTGCCAGTGCAGATTTCAGTTCTTTCAAATTAGCTTGGTCTGTGCTTAATATTAACATATACCAAATGTGTGTCTCTTGATACATTATCTTTTGTTAGGGACACTGCAAATCTGTTTTTACAGTAGCTACTTTTAGTGTTCTGACTTCAGTTTTCTAATCTTCAGATTTGGATCATCGGCCTCATCACTGGTCTTTGAGGAGAACAGCAGCACACTATTGGATGATAGAGTCCTTAGACGGGACAACAAATCTCCTCCCGTGATGATCGCAGTCAGCAGATCCAGGTCTCTTTACAAGAGGCTACATGCGGATATCATAGACAGGTTGGCTGTCTATTCCCTGAGTGTCCCCACTTCACCCAACACCACAACAAACCTGCTCAGGTGAGGATACATGTCATCACTTACTTCAATGGTATTTTATAAGGCAATACATTTCAAAGGCATATAAATACATTTTGACATGTCTCAGTAAGAAAAGCACAGGTGTAAATAATAAACCTAATGATGGCTGAATTCCATTTAGCTGCTGTAGATTCAAGGTCCTGGCATTGTGTGTGCTGCATGACTGTCACACTGTCATGGCTTAACAGGGCACTTGAAAAGAACAGAGCCATCGTTAATGTTGTTAGTAACACTTGTGCTTTTCCCTGTGAGACTATTAATAATGTCTGCAGTGGAAAAGGGCCTGTTTCTCCAGACAATTAACTCCTGATTATCAAGTCACTAAAAAGGTTTAATGTTAAATCTGTTTCATAGAAAGGAAATTGAGTGATGCATTCAGCTTTAAAAATCTAAAGCTAACATTTGGTTTATACAGCAAACAACATTAAAGTAACATCTGCTGAAGGTGAAGTGTGAGCAAACAATATTCAGATTTTATTCATAATTCAATTTTAGCTAACTCAACGCAAATGTTACATATAAAACCTCAAACAACATAAACACACAAAGAAAAGAGCAACTTAAAAAACTTAAAACTAAAAATACACATTCATTTTCATGTAGGAGATGATTTTAAAATGTCATCAGGTCTAAAATGCTGCTGATGTTGTTTTAATTCCCTGTAGATGGTGCAGGTTTAGGACCGGCCTGTTAATGACAAAATATCTTCCTCTGTTGGACAAACTGCAGTCGTTGTTAATTGCATCACTGTGCTCACTTTGCAGACACTAATGAATATGAATAAGGAACACAGATTTCTTTACCGGACAGACAAGCTTTAGGAAGCATGTAGCAACCACATATTTTAAATAATTTCATGGGCCTATGACGCAAAATAAATTTCTTACACAGGCTAAAACTTCAGGGTTGACTTAAAGGGGGTAGGTCACATGTATTATTTTGTGATAAATACCCAGGGAGACTGTCCTCCCAAGAAAAACAACAGAATCATTTCAAAAAATACCCCAAAAAGGATTAACCTCAGGAAAAGTTCACATTCTATAAATGACACATGACTCAGTAACTGTAAACTTGACTAAAACAATAACTGAGAGAGGTCAAATAGAGGTCAAAAGAGGTCAAAAGAAAATGTAATATTAGTAACAAAGCTCGGGTGGGGGCACTGGGGGGACTTGGACTCATGGCTCCAGTCTTTCTGTCTACAGCCCTGCTAATAGTGCATTTCATCAAAGGAGCTCTCAGCCACCAACACGTAATACTTGATGATTTGTCTGTGTTGGCGCCCCCTATAAAAAACGAAGAGTTAATTGACAATAAATTCATATAGTCCAGCTGACCCTGTGAACACATAAAGTACAGTGTCACAATGTCAATGTCTGAGCCATTAAAAAGTGAATAATGACTCATTCAGTGTGAGTCTATCTTTTATCCTGTGTAGTTATTACTTATATTGTGTATCCTTGTGTTTTCTCGTATACTGTCCTCTGTATATTATCTGCTTGTTTAATTTGGAAACCAGCCAGTGAAAAAAAGGCTGCACTAGAGGGCAGATAGCTCGGCTTAGCCTGCTTTATCTTCAATGCTTTTTGTCTTATCACTGGATGACTGAGTCTCTTGACATATATGGATAAACCCGTCACCCTGCAGTCTGACAATACAGTCCCAAAATAATCTGAGAGAGGAGGACACAGCTGCTGCGCTGCGCCGCCGGGCTGCGCGCTGACTGAAACGCTGCCCGCACATTTACCACTCAGAAATGACCAAATTCAGCTATTCCGAATATTTATCGCAGTTTCGTAATGCTGGGGGCAAATGTACTAATGTTCAGTCGCGACTGCAAGGCGACAGGAGGAGAGGAGACAGTCAGGGCGACGTAACGACAGAGCCGGAGTGAGTCTTTATTGTTGTGAGCTGTTCGACACGGACGCTGCATGTGTGTGTATGTGTGTGTGCGCGCGTGTTAATAGTCCTTGTGTGTAAGTGAGGTCTTATGTGTCAATAAAGAATATGAGTAAGACACATTTAATCACGTCTGGTTTAATAACCATCACTTAGATTACTCACTCAGGTTAATTAAAGTCAAATAAATTTCGATAGTCATATAAATATAAAGCTTAGGATCGATGGTTGCATCTAAATTAAACCCCTGTGCTGATAAATGTCTGGAATTACACTTAATTTAATTTGTGTATGTCAATTAATTTTTCTTGTCCTTTCAAGGGATGTGGACCAGGTGGTCTTTGCCATCAGGAGAGGGGATGTGGGGGCCATTAATGATCTGGCAACATCCACACCTCACAGCCTGATGAAGGAGAACAATGATGGGTGGATACCTTTGCATGATGCTGCCTTCTGTGGACAGACTGAATGCTTGAAGATCCTTCTTAGGGGTATGACAGAAATGTGTTCAATTTGTAAGGGCAACATACTATTAGATGTATTCAAAGAGAGGTTTTAGGGCACTGTTTGTTCATTTTCAAAATGCTGAATGAGGCACTCACTGTGACTTTATGTGATATGTGTGCTTTCTGCTTTAGCCCATCCAGGATCAGTTGACAAACGTACCTTACAGGAACAGACGGCCTTGCTGCTTGCTGTGTCTTGTGAACACTTGTCATGTGCGCGGTGCCTTCTAGAGGCAGGTGCTGACCCTGACATTGGCAGTAAGAACAAAGAAACGCCTTTGTACAAAGGTACAGCATTATATAATTTCTACACAGCAGAACTATTTAGAAAAAAAATATATATATACAGATAGTTATGTTACAGCAAGGTGGTGGCCAGATTTGACTCCATATCTTATGTGTCTTTGCAGCCTGTGAGTTGGAGAACGTGAACATGGTGAGCCTCATTCTCTCATATGGGGCCACCGTGAACCAGCGGTGTGGCCAGGGCTGGACGGCCCTCCATGAGGCCGTATCCAGGAACAACACAGAGATCTGTGAGCTACTAATAAGAGCCAGGGCCGCAATCAACCCCCCAAACACATACAGCATCACACCACTCACTGTAGCAGCTCAGCGAGGACAGATGAGGGCGCTGTGTTACCTGATTGGAAAAGGTATACTTTTACCTACTACTTACTTTTGATCTGACTACCTAATAAATTTGAAAATGGGTTTAATGAAAGAATGTTTTTGTTCAGGTGCTGATGTGAACATGCAGACATGTGATGGTGTCACAGCACTGCATGAGGCCAGTAAAAATGGCCACAAGGAAATTGTAGCAGTGCTGTTGACTAAAAATGCAGATGCAAACAAACCCACGAACTCAGGACTGCTGCCTCTACATGTTGCTGCCCAATATGGACACCACGAGTAAGTTAAGATAAGTTGTTAATGAGGTATTATAATTGAAAACACTGTATTCAGATGCAACATTTGTGGTTATAATGCACAGTAGTAGAGTTGTTATTACAAACAGTCTATTATGATAACAATTAGAATTCTCTCTGTGTGTTGTCTTTAAGTATTTTTATTAACATGTTTGTTTAACATGCTCAGGATTGTGTCCATGCTCGTCTCAGTGACAAGTCGAGCCAGGATTCGCCACAGTTGGATCAGCCCCCTCCACCTGGCAGCAGAGCATAACAGACACACAGTGGCAGCTGTGCTGCTCAAGACAGGTGCAGATGTAAATGCTAAACTGGCCCACAGTCACTCCATCCAGTATGCTGATGGACGTGTAACAGCCCTCAGCTTTGCTATTGCCAATGGCAGCACTGAGACAGCAGAGGTGTTACTGAACGCTGGCGCTAGTTTAAGCCTGGACCCAGTTAGTCCTCTATTGATGGCTGTACGGCAGGGCTGTGTCAGCACTGTGTCCTTACTGCTGGAGAGAGGGGCCGATGCCAACGCCAGAATCCCCTCTTACGCCACATTTCCTGCTGTTGTTGCACTCTGCATGAATAACCTGCCTCTACTCAAGTGCCTTTTGGACAATGGCTGTGATGCCCTTTCCTGCTTCACCTGTACATATGGCAAGGCATGTCACCCAACATCAGCTGAATCCCATATAAGAACCTTTGGTGGTAATGGATATGATTTGCATAGTCATGGCATTCGCCCTTTAAACTGCACTGAACCACCAGAAAAAGCAACACAGGTATGAAAAATGAGCAAAAACTATTTTATGGATTTTAGAATAAGTGAAATCTGTTTGTTCTTTTTAAATAATGTATCTTTTTTGTGATTCTTCTCCTCTTTAGTTCTGTGAGTGGATTTCAACACCAGTTATGTGTAAATGGGCAGGACCGATTATAGATTTGATGCTGGAGCATGTCGGTCATGTTCAACTGTGCAGCAAGCTCACTGAACTCCTGGACAGTCGAGAAGAATGGCTCACTGTTAAGAAGAAGTTGTGTAAGTATAAAACAAAATCTTACACATTTACTTAAAACACTTCCATCCTTACAGCTTCTCTATTTCTCTCTCCTTCATGCATGCATACTGGACACTAAAACAGCCTATGAAAAAGCTAAAATGCATCCAATCCTCTTTGTCTTTCCATAGTGTCACCTCGTCCACTGCTGCACTTATGCAGGACAAGGATTCGGACCCAAGTGGGGACACAAAGACTGAGATCTCTCACAAGCCTACCTCTGCCAGACAGACTAATCAGATACCTGAACCTGACTGACTGACTTGAAGATGAACTTTAAGTAACATTAGCAGCAGAGCCATGAATAGATTGTTCTTTTTTTAGCTGCATCTAATATCGTGAATCTGTAAATGTTTTTTCAAAGCAATTCTCTATGTATAAGATATCTATTTATAAGACCTGTGATGTGTCAACATGTGTCTTTATTTTGTCTGCTTGAATGTGTTGTAGTTTCACAGAAGCCCTCAGTGAAAGGTAAAAACAATCTTATGCCCAAATGAGTTCTTGAGGGAAGTTGAATCATTTATTTAAAAATCAAAGTCATTGTATCAAATGTGTCTATCAAACATTACTTTGACAAAGAAAAGCAATCTATGTCCCATATTCTATTCTCATAGTTGAAAGAGGAAGCTAAAACAGGATGTTGTCTTTCATTTGCATGACCTTGAGTGCTTTGAAAAAAACGTAGTTCCGTAGAAGCCTAAAAGTAGAAACCTTTTAACTTACTGTCAGCTTTCAGATACCTGGTGTCATCAGACTGGCATGACAGAGAACAGGATGAAGTTATTCTGCAAGTGCAATTTAGTCCTTTAGATTTAAACAACAAAAATAGATGACTAATTCCAATAAGTGCTTGGGGAAGTGTCTCATTTTCAAAACCAAAGAGAAAGAGTTGGCTGTGTAGAACAAACATTGAAAATAATTAGTCCTATTTACACTTTTTTTGTGTGATTGGTCCTTCAATATGCTCATTAAATGAACCCAAACACACTGAAGATTGGTGACTGGATGGTGGGCTTGGTCGGTATGGGTTTGACCACAACATGTGTGTGAATTTTCTGTCCATAAGGATGTTCTAGTCTCTCTGTCTCAGTCCCTGTTACCTTACTCCACAGTCCCAGGGGTGGATTGGGGACAACAATGTGACTGTGGAGGACCTGATGTCCGTGGAACTGGAAGGGACAGCAGCCGCACATACTCACACAGTGGTGAGACGTCAGGTCCAATTTCAGCGTCTCTTTTTCCACAGAGCTGCGTCGACTGGACGCAGACAATGCGGGCTTTGCATCATCATCATAACCTCTTTTCCTCTTTTCATTTTCTCCACCCTCACTTGTGCCTGCGGGGCTTTTTTTCAATACTAAATGTGAGTGCTCCCTCTTAGTCTGGGTCAGCTTGGGTTCTTCCCAGAAAGAGGCTGGTAGTTGGCGTTTCCTCATAGGCACCTGCTCCACAGCGCTCCCCGCGTTCTCCACATTTTGCGCATCTGAACTGGCCTTGTCTGCGACCTTCATATTCTGAACAGTCCCCATCGGTTTGGCACACCCATAGTCAGCAGATCTGTGCGTGTGGCATCTCGGGACTCTGGAGTACTTCTGAGAAAAACGCTTCAGTTGTTTCTGCAGATATTTCCTGTGGTCCACGGAGCGTCTGCATGGAGCTGACTTATCCAAGGCCGCCTTAATGTCGCTGGACGCCAAATTTACAAAATTCAGCAACGTCTTGACCTCACTGTCTGCATTTGCCATTTTCCAAGACTTTCATTAAATTAGTCCATGTTAAAAAAAAAAAAAAAAAGTTGTAGTCCACAATCAAGATCTGAAAGGAAGTCAGAAAACAAGTGTAAGCAGTGCGTAATTGCGCGCAGTCTTTTTTTCTGCTTAAGAAATTCTGCAATTAGGCACAAATTGCATGTGATATCTATCAATATCACTTCATAAAGTAATAACCCTTCACCCACCACTGCTGGATGAATCCAGACTCTTGGGAAGCCACAGTCCAAGCACCGATTTCTCTCCAGGCTGCAGTAGGAGCACTCCAACAAGTTGAATGAATATAAACTCCTTGTAGTTATGGTGCTTTCCTTGAACCAATCAGCGACCCCAGGCCCCTCACAATGCACCACAATCAGCCTCCAAGCGCCCTGGTATCGAATTCTTCACCACTGCAAATTGTTGTCATGGAGATCTGTTAAAAAAAAAAAAAAAAAAAAAAAGAAAGAAAGAAAAAAGCCACTGAGGGGATGCGATATTTCTCTTACACGGTGATTCCTCCGCATCTCTGAAAATCCGGATTGTGCATGAATAAAAATAAGTGCTAAGTCTGCAAAAAATATGCATGCGTTTTAACTTACACGGGAGCTATTTAAAGTTGAGTTTTTAGCATAGATACCCCTTAGACCCTCCCCAAGAGTGATGTCAGCTGTAGGATTTGGTAAGGGGGGGATCTAAAGAGTGCATAACCATGGAAAGGGGCTTGAACGCTCAAGAATCTTGTCTTTCTGTTTGCCCCCTCAATCGAGCGACACAAAGGCTGAATTACTCATTCAAACCTCGCAGGACAAAGGGAAAGGAGCTGGATAGCACTCCTGCATTTGTAGTCAAACATTTAGAGACTTAAATCGAGTCGTCATGAAGGAGAAAGAGTCGGACAAAGCCCATAGAATTGCCATCAGCAAACATTTTCCTGTGTCATATTATGGAGTCTCCATGGCTCCCTCTGGCCCGCGGACAATAGCACAAGTTTGCACACTCGAATACTGTCACCCTGCCAACGGCAACAAGGGCCCAAAACAGGACAATCCCCAGAGAAAGCATGGGCTCCACGGGGAAGGTTGCAATAGAGGAGGAAAAGGGGACTTGTGAAATGCTAATTGAGCTTCATCCCCTTATTGAAGTGGGAAAAGAGTACCTATCGTTCCATTGAACCGCAGCAGCAGTGGAATGAGATGTGAGGAAACAGTTTGTCTGGTAACACCTCATGTCTGTGCTTTATGCTGCCCTTATATCATATGGCCTGAATCAGTCTTTCTGCAGGCTATATGAAGGATACAGGCCATTTATTTTTGACTGAACCGGAGGCAACATGATTGATTGACCCATTCACTCAGTTTGGAGTTGTCTGATAAGAGCCCAGCGAGTCTATATGGGCTCTGACTGGTCTATTTTTTCAAGGCATCCCTCTTGTTGTGGAGAGGCAATGGGACCCTATTGTCTTCTTCCCTTCTTCTTCCCTTCACCTCTCTGTTTAGCTGAAAAGGGCCAATTAACAATGGGGCTCCCCTCCCCTGGCCTGTCATCCCACTCCTGTGCTTTTGAAGTGAGGGAGAATGAGAAAGAGGAAGCACAGTGGCATCCATACATCACACCATGTGCCCATGTGCCGCTGTCCTTGCGCCAAGACAGGGGGATTCAACTTCTGAATAATACTCAATGTTTTTCCTTCCTATCTATATTCACCTTTCCACCGTCAGTCCACTTAACACAGACAAATACTCACATTAATACCTACAGACAATTTAAAGTCTCTCCACCTAACTTGCATATCTTTGGTGCACATTTGCAAGAGTTTGCTTGGGCCTGATGATGATGATGTACAATCACTTAATTTGTATATTGAAGTAGAACTCTCTTTAGTAAGAAGTCAAGTGGACCTCTAAGTCTGCTGTCATGTGCACTCTGTCCATACAGGATCCTTTACAAAACTGCTGTGATGCATATAAGGACTTTTTCTGTCACTTGTGTTATTTGCTCAAAAATAGCTAAAATTAGACTGGAAAACATTTCACTTATGCTCAAGGTGGAAATTAGGGGTTACAGCAGCACAGGAAAAAGATCTGACAAAGATATAAACAGATCACATAAATTAAAAATAAGAAGAGCTGAGCCATAAATCAAAGTCTGTTAAAAGTATACAGTATCAGGGTTGGCAGATCTAATACGTCTCTATATGTCAAAGTAAAATGGGAATCAGATCTAAATATAGAAATATCTGAGGAGGAACGAAATGCAAGACACATCTATAAATTCCAGGAAATGGAAGAAATTTGGTTGGAAGAATCAAACTTGTTTCTTCATCACAGCTTACATTAAAAATAAACCTCTCCATATTCAACAGCAGTGTTATTTGAGATTGTGTGGGCACATACATGCTAAACATCTCCACATCGTCAGATCATGTGAAAAGCTTAACATATCTTTAACCCTTAGAGACATTTTTGGTTATGTGATTCCTGAAGACATTACATTGAGATGGGCATGTTAAGTAATAGGATGTATATGTGATGAAAAAACTAACTTGGCCATTAGAAAATGGATCTCCTTAGACAAGAACTGTACTGACCAAGAAATGGTTTCCTTTGTTTTCAACTGTAGCATACAGTATATCTGAATTGTTATGACTGAAAAGTGACAAAAAATATACATAAACAAAATAAGTACAGACAAGTATACAGCAAATAGAAAAGTATGACATGTGCAAAAGAAAATCCAGCTTTAATTTCCTTACATTCCTGAATAATGAAACAGTGTTCTGCAGTTTTCAGGTATTTTGTGATGTGAAACCTTTCAGACTGAGAGACACTCCAAGAAAGTTATCTGAAGTTTAAATAACAACTCATTTTTCAATTTATTTCAATCTGAATGTTGTTATTTTGAGGACCTTGCCAGACTTTGACACTAGATGGCAATCTACCTCCACTGTGATGAAGCCCAACAGAGCTCTTGTATTTAAAAAGAAATACGGATTGTAAAGCTTAATGCAGCTGAGTTAATCTTCTCTGAACATTATTATTCCTTGATTGGCAGAGGGTATTTTTAAATGACTGTTAGTCGGAAGGATGCAATGTGTATGTTTGCAAAGATGTGAATGCTGATTCTCATCTTGGCAACAATAATCTCACTGAAAGACCACAGCAATTTTATTAAGAGGTTTCCTTATCTTAGTTTAAAAGGGCTGTGATGTATGTTGTGGCAGATTGCAGGTTGTTAGAATGAGCTAAGGCAGCAGGAAGGAACTGAGAGGATGTAGTGCTTTTCTCTTGTCAGATAATCGATACTGGGACAGACTGTAGGAGAGGATGGACGAGCTGAACTGCTGGGCAGACCATATGCCAAAGCCAGGTTTCCATACTTCAAAAACTCTGGAAAAAAGGGGGTCTGCATTGTGTACGTGCAAATGCAGTTTAACAGCAGCTGTGAATTTTCCACTCTAAAAGTCATCCACAGCTCTTGTGCATGAGCTCACCCCATTACTGTCTGTGAAGAGCTATTTGATAAGCAGGAGATGTGATAAACGCTCAGCCGCAACAAAAAGGCTGCAGAGCTCCATGCTGAATTCACTGATCTTAATCCAAAGTTGTGTGGAATAGTCGACTTAGGTGCTATTTGTGTTATTTGGAATATAAGCAGGATATGACACACTTGGCTGTTGTTTCTGTAATTTAAACCACATGCAATACTTCCAAACAGAAGACAAATCCTGTGGGTGCAACGAATGAATGTGGACCTATGAAACATGAATAAGCAATGAAAATTACATGCGGCCTGTGCAGCAGGTTTGTATATTGAGCACAGAAACTATTCTGCAAAGCGCACGTTGGGTTCAAGCATAGTTCAAGCAAAGTTCCCTGTGGAGGGTAGAGGAGGAGAAATAATTTAAACTGTGCAACCAATTAATCTACAGATTGCTTTCAGGATTAATTATTTGGTGTATAAAGTGTCAGAAAAATGCCACCACAATATCCTGAAGTCCATGATGACATCTGCAAATGTCTTGTTTTGTCCCATCAACAGTCCAGCGACCAGAGATATTAAATTTACAATGATTCAAAAGATCTTCACAATTAAGAATCAATAATTTGGTATTGTTTGCACTTTTTCTTGTAAAATGTTACAGGCAAATCATTATAGTAATTTTATGTCAACATACAATAGTGTTCTTAGTACTAGGACTAGTTCCTACTTCATGTAAATGTAGTGATGTAAAACAATTGTTCGATAAGGTATCCAAAATGATCCAAAAAGAAGTCTTGTGTATCAGCTTGTCTATCAGCTCTTCCCTGCCTCCCCTGCACTTTTTAATGACACCGGGGCAAGCATTAAGGTTTTATTCCCACTGTCAGATAACTGTTTTAGTAAATCCCAATAAACAGTGCATGTCACGTTGGCATCCTATTACCATGTACATGGCTGTGGGCTGTGGGGTAATTTCATAACTGTGCCTAGTGAAGACCACCAACATTATTATGCAACTCTCTCTTCTTTAAAAACATTGCACTCTGATTCTTTGCACTCTGGTCTGCATCATCATCTTTTATAAACTATATCAGCAAGGTATAGTGACAAAAAATAGAAATAAATGAAGCTGAGGTTTAAGAAATACATATCATATAAATGTCTTTGTTGTTCAGCATTACCAGTAAGTGCCAGGTTACATCAGTGCTGTTTATCTCAGCCTACTTTGGGACATTGGACCACAGAGTGTTCTAGCAGGCACACAGCACATCAAACACTGGGTATGGCAATGTTTTCAGTCGGTAGGCGTCTCTCTCTCTCTCTCTCTCTCTCTCTCTCTAACTCTCTCTCTCTCTCTCTCTCTACTTGACTTTAATTCGCTCTAGTACGCGTCATCCTTACGGACTCGCCTCCACGCATTGTGGGCTATTACTTTATCTCTGGACCACAATATAAAATAAAAAAATAAAAACAAACAAAAACAAACAAAACCCAGCTGACATCACCTACGCCTTTCATAACCACGTCCCCCTTCCCCTGTGCTTTTTGGGGACTTTTTTTGAGGAGCGGAGGGTGAATTGGTTTTGAGCACACGCTGTCAGGATGAGCTGATGTGAGCGCTGCATCAAGTGCGCGGTGGTGATGCTCCCGTATAAAACAGCCCGCTGTATTTTGGCACAGAGGGGAATGCATCAGTTTAACCCTCGGCTCTGCCCTCCGGACTCGCCCATACAGTATTCAGCCTAGATAAGTTGAGGGGATGTGTCAGTTTATTGTGAGGAATCCTGCCGCACGATATTCCTGAGGATCTCTCTGTCCGTTTTTTTTCTTCAACTTCGATGGCTTGAGTGGCCCATTTGCACTCATGCTTGCAGCCGAGGAGGGATGTAAGGTACGGGCCATCTACCGCCCTCACATTGCACGGAGTAGCGGCGTGATTCAGGTCGCTATCTGAGTGCCAATAAGCAAAGAAACTACTTTCGAGATGTGAATGATCCGAGATTTGCTACTCATTCCGCCGGCTCGCCTGTCCTATGCTATCGACAACGGGATTTCAAGAGGAAAATGATTGTGGCATAAACTATTTCTGGAGACGCCTGTCACAGATATCGCCGCTGAACTGGACAGGGTGGATGGTTATTTCCCAAACAGTTAAAGCCTATGTATACTGCATTCATTTATTGGAAACGCTGCCTAGTATCTTCGAGAACAGCGAAAGAGGAATGCTGGTCCAAGATCTAATGCCATTTACTTTAAGTTTTTGGCCTTTTTTCTTCGGTCATTGCTTTCTCTCACTATTTTTACTCTCATGCCAGGTAAGTATCATATTCAGGCGCGCCACTTGTCCGTTTACGCATGAGAAGAGGTTACACCAATGTAGCAAGAGTTTGATTTAGTGGTTCACTACGGGGACGAACTGGGAAGCTGATGAGATTTGTTAAGTAACTTATTTGCTTATTAAAATATAGTAAATCTGTAATGCACTGTTTGTGTGTTTTCACCAGATGTTGGGCTCATTAGTTCATGGCACACCTGTGTTTAGGAAATACAGACAGACATGCATGTATAGAGTTTCCTTGAAAGCATTAGAAAAATAGATAGGTACAAGTACACACAGGCACATACAGAGAGATAAACACTCAGCTCTCTTGTAGTGGGAACATGGAGTAGCCAACTGTGTTTTTATGATAACAATATTCAGTTATCCCACTAGGATCCCCGCAGCAGGCATATGTTAGTGATGAGTATTCTAACCTCTGCCCCGTGCTGCTGCCTACAGATAGTGGTGAGCTGTTGTTCACACGCACGCAGCGTTGCCAGGGTTCATGTGTAATGTGATCTGCTTGAGTTTCCAAGTCCACCCACACACACTCCTCGGGGCAGCCTGCTGCCCACTCTGTTGGTGGGTGGTTTCTTACAGGGAATGGGCTGCAGCCATAGACGTGCTACTATTCTGCATGAACTACATACACAGCAGCCCCAGTGACAACAACACTGGAGCTTGTGATATGAAAAGAATGCTGAGAGGATATCCACAGTGCTGCTAACTAAGAGGCTGCTGAGTGTTCAAACATCTCCATTTGTGCTGCACAGTGTTGTGCTGATGGTACTTGTGAGTAATGTGTTGAAGGACAGTGCCTCAGCCATTTCAATACCTTTGTGTTTTTCTTTCCCTCTCCATAAGGGAGAACTCCAGAGGTCATGCTCACGGACTGTGGTGGAGAAAGTTAGTGAACAGTGCCAGCTGGCATGCCACTGTAGAAGATACCCTCCCCTTCCTCCTCCTCCGCCTCCACCGCCTCCTCCGCGGCTACTGGGCACCACAGGTAATAATCCCAGCTTGCACTCCCAGGTTTCACACCTGTCTGGCTCCAGAATTGTCTGTCTCACTCTCAGTCTGCTCTCACCCCACAGTAGGATCTCATTCCAAGCCAGACACAGGTGTCAAGTAACTGAAGAAACTGTTTTGAAGTGTTTCCTTTTGCGCACAGGGGGAAAAATGTACCATCAATCCTCCGAGACTTACTTGTGAGTGCCCATGCTTAGGCGCAGTTTTTACACGTGTGCGTCTGTGCTTGTGATAGAGCCAGCAGGATGTTGACAGCTGAACACAAGACTAATTTATGCCGGGTCTAACCTTGGGGAGTACCCAGCTGCCTGTGAAATCCATGCCTGCTGGGCTGCCAAGCACAGTGGTTCATTGGTAGGGTTTCCCCCGGAGGACCCCTGATTAAAACACAGATGAGTTAATTAAATTAGCTTTAATTTGATAGAGATAAGGGGCTAATGAAGCAGCCCAGTAGTTCCAGCTTCGTTTTGAAGTTGAGCTGGCGGCAATAAGGGTGTGTGTGTTTGCAGTTCTGTGTGTTAGAGTGCTTATATACAACAAGCGAGCATATCTGTGAGGACGTAGTCCTTTTTACAGCAGACCTCCACCCCAAACCACCATCACCACCCTGAAACTCCCTCTTTGGTTCCACTCTGAGATGGTAAATCCATTGATAGATAGACTAACATATTTCACTGGCCTGCTCTCTGAAAGTTGAGATGATTTGTTTGTAGTCTCAAGCACCTTAATGAACAGTGCACTGAGATATGGGACAGGCGTTGCTGATGATGCAGCCATTGTGAGCTATTACTGTGACTCTTTAGACTCACTCCCCCTGAGCCCCTAATATTATGAGTGAGGAGGTGTACTTAATCATCAAAGTCTCAACAGACAGCGATGGAAAGGTTTTAATCAATCCATTCCAATTTTTTTTTCTTGTCAATTTATATGTAGACCTCTTTTTTCCCCCTGACTCACTGTATGAGCTACCGATGTATCCAGAGTTATAGACCCTTATGTGATTGATGTCAAGGTCACTGCATAAATGCTGCCAGGACCATCTGACTGTAAGCCAAGTGGGGGTTTGAATGCCCAATTATGTCTGATGCATGAGTGGAAGTCTGAGCACAGTATTCACACTATTTGATGCCTCCATAAACAGCAGTATGTCACGAGAAATATGATAAATAGGCCTATTCCTATTCCTTTTTAACTTTACACAGATTTGTTTGCAGTAGGTGGAGACATCATGAATAATTCAGATTACATTTTTTGCTTTAAACTGTAGTCTTTAAAAATGCCATGAATATGCATGGCTAACATGAAAAACTGGGACAATGGCTGAGACCTTATCTATCTGCTAAAAGTCTGACGAAATTGAGAAATTGGCAGTGCGAAGGAAGCGTCTGTGTGCTAAAAATGGTTTGCCTTCAAAGGAGCGTGCTTTATCACAATGAAGTAGATCCTTACCACTGACTGAATTAAATCCTACAGCCGTTGACAAAACGCAGGATTAAAATGGAAGTTTGGCTGAGAGGGGCTTTTAAATTCATAGTGACTTATGACGTGCGCTGTGCAGGGGAGAGCCATGCCTTGTTATTTGCTCCGTCTAAATGTGCTGTGTTGGAAAAGAGTCCACAGCATTACTAAGGAGTATTTGTTGCTATGTTGTAAACCCTTCCTCTCATTCATGACCAAATAACTGTGAATGTAGGAGTTAGAAGTTTGTTATTGCATATGCAGTGTAGTGGGGTTTTTTTCAAGACCATCAAACTGAAACAAACCACCCTTCAGATAGATAGATAAATATGCACATGACTAAACTGATTTATGGATTGTAGGGGTGCATTAAATGCTGCAGAAAGAGAAAAGAGTTCTGCATTACACACACAAAGTTGCTGATGCACATAATGTTATACAACATTCCTGGTGAGTGGTCTTACTCCACAGATCTAATGTGGAAAGAGCAGGAGGTTCGTGCAACAGTAATTGGTGTGGACAAGAGTGCTGGTGTAAGGAAGGCTGACGGGACCTTAAATGATTCATGGTGTCGGCTTGGATATCTTTGAACGTTGAACCTAAGACCTACAGAACAGGCGAGGACACGACCGCTTCCCAACTCAGAGAGCAGGGAGAAAAATCCCTCCGTGGTGCTTCATTGTTTTGTGGTGTTACAGTTTAGATGATTGTATTTATGGTATTCTTCTCATTCTCTTCTCCTGTATGTGTGTCTCTCTCCCTCTGCTCCCTCTTCTCTCCCTTTTGAAGTGGCAGAGCCCATGGTGCCCTTGTTGAGGCCCTGGTGGATGGAGATGGACATCATAGTGCTTGGAACGGTGGGCTGTGCCTCAGTTGTCTTCCTCCTCTCAGCGATCATCATCTGCTATAAGGCCATCAAGAGGTTGGATGTCACTGTTTTATTTTCTGTCCCTTTTAGAACATACTCTTACTTATGACTGAAATATCTAAAAGTGAGAAAAAAGGAAATTGGAACTGTGCAAGTTAGTCAGCATATCATGTGTAATTTGACCAATGGGAGAGTGTATCATTTCTCTTGGGTTCATTGTTAGAATGACTCAGAAAGATGACCCTACCATTACCCTCTGGGTCACTCTGAGGTCAGAGGTTAGATAATGGAATGGGTTATAAATGTCATTGAGGATGATCCACTGCACTGAGTCATGCAGAAACATCCCACACTCTAAATTAATGTATTGAGGTGCATGATGACCTGACGTGACGATACTGTGTTGATTTTAATTTGCGTAACTGTCTAAAGCTTCTTAGAATGGCAGCTGGGTTCATGGAAGTGAAAGCGGGAGGCAAGCAGATGAATCCCAAGACGCTGCTATTGCAGCGGGAACTGTTTCCCCCATTTGGCTTATTAGAGAAAAGGCTGCGTGAGGTTTTAGCCCGCAGCACAACCCAGACCCAATTCTCTGTGTGACATTCTGGCAGCACGGTGTCACACATGCACTCTGACTTACACGTTAATGTTCTCAGACATTTAACAAACACAGATACACACGTCCACATCGTGCAAAGCACTGCACATGCACAGAGTGCCTCTCAGAGGAAACTTGTGTGCACCCATCCGTAAATACACAACATCTTTACATACATATATACATCATCTTGACATATTTACACACTCTATAAAATATGGCATAAATAGTGACTCTCACACACCCATATGAGAGTCGCCACAAATGTGTGTCCTAAATCAGGGAGCTACTTCTATGTTATATTGATGTGTGTTTAAACAGATTTAGTATCATACCTTATTATATTTATGGGACTATATTAAGCCTGCATGCCAGATATGGCTTTCCTCAGCAGAACTCTATTTCTCCTTTCTTTAAACAACAAATAGGCAAAGTCAGGCAGCGGAAGTAATGGGTGGTTGGCTCAGGAATTCATTATGGCAATTCTCCAGCCCCCTGTGTAGCCAAGGGGCACCTTTTTTAATGCAGCAGTGGTAGGAAAGTGTTGTTGCAATACGGGCTCTAGCCCCAAACCCAAGTCATTATTTATGAATTAATTTGCGCAGTCATTCAGTCGCAGGCAACATCTTTTATACATGCAACCGGGTCGTGTCCTGAAGCTCTGTGGACTCTAGACTGCAGACAATGTGCCACACCAAGCTGCCGTCCACTCTGAATGAGAAGGGAAAAATACACAGGTCCAGCCAGACTGGCTTCATTCGACATTCATTAGTCACCAGCCAATAGTAGAGTAGTCTTAGGAAAAATGTAAT
The DNA here is from genome assembly GCF_027409825.1 of Scomber japonicus. Lineage (NCBI taxonomy): Eukaryota > Metazoa > Chordata > Actinopteri > Scombriformes > Scombridae > Scomber > Scomber japonicus. Next base: position 17,034,436 of record NC_070593.1, on the reverse strand, counting down.
TCCTTTAACATCTGTCATGGATGCTCATCATCTATGGTTCCTGAGAGGAAGGGAGAGGAAACAGCACAGTGAAAAGGACAGATAAAATGTTGTCTACCAAAGCAAGCATAGGCAGTAATTGAGCATCTTTGTCAATAACAATGTGAGAAAGGGTTTGTCAGTGAGAAAAACACAGTCAGTTATATATAGCCCTTCCAGCCCCTCAGTGCTCCGGGCTTTCCCAATGAAAATCAGCTGGCCGAGGGCCAGGGCCTGAGCACCACAGACAGCAGAGGAGCTAGCTCTGCAGGTCCCAGCCCTCCTGGCCTTTTGTTATTTTTTATAATCTTTGTCTGCCACTCATCTGTCAGAAGCAAAGGGGCCTGGAAAAAAACACTTCCATACAATTCTATTCAGAGTCCACAGCACCAGGGAGGCTGGTGTGTGCAAGCATAGAGAAGAGGATTCAGACACATGCTGCGTTTCAGTGTTGCTGTGCCATCCAAAGCAAAAGACATGATGCTGCAGTCCAGGCTGTCAGCTATCCAAGAAGCCAAAACAAACAAAACTCAAACCCACTGACTAATGAAGCTAGATGCTTTTCCTAATCACTTACTGCTCTGGGAGGCTTGTCCAAAGACGGATAATACATCACAGCTGGTTCTGTCCAAGGGCAATACAAGACATCCAAAATACTGAACTAGAGATAGTATGCAATAAAAGGAAAAAGACTTGTCAGGCAAAATGATTAAAATCCAGTATTTACAGATATATTATTAATCTCCACTGTCACCTCTTTTATTTTCAAATTACTACACCAGCACCATCAAAACCGATGACAGATTTTTACAGTCTGTTTTTTAATATTTTTTCTTTGAACCATAGCATGTTACTGTAATTTCCAGATGGTTGGAGTAATTGTAAACAGCTCAACACATGTCCCAATTTCACCATGATCCATTCCCCAAACTTCAAACAGGAATGTGCGCTGTGATTGCACAGCTTTGATATGAAATATTCATCTAACCTGTGAAGTGTTGTGTTGCCACCTGCCATGTGTCAACAGCATGGCATCTATTATTGAAAGCCCGGGTAGAGGTCGGATTGAGGCCTGAGTGCTTGGCCCTGTGTGGTGGCCCCGAAGGGACATGGTCAGTGTGATTGGAGTTTACAATCCTAGGAGAAATAAGCAAAGCTGAAGCACCTTCCAGCAAGCTATAGATCACCAGCGTCAAACTGAACAGCAGCCCTTTTCAACATAACAGATGAAATACTGACCTCTTCAAAATATTCAAAATTTGAAATCATTAGTGAGCCACAGGGACATTACATAAGATGAAATGAATATCAGCCCCCACAGACTTTCTTTTCTGAGTAGGAGAATTTCCAGACTGGCTGTAAACAAGACCGTTTGGCCCCTAGAGAAAATTTTGGTATATCCCTTCTCCCCTAGCTGCAGCTGCATGAGCCAATCTTCTCCCCCGCAGCAGAATGTGTTTCCACCCCAGGGCCGGACTGTTTCCTTTCTCAGGCTTTCCCCGGGTCCCACAGGGACTCAGCAAGCAGCATCTGTCCTACATGGGCAGCATGTATCCCTGGTGTCCTGAGCTGTACGACCCCTCCCAGCTGACAGTGTCCTACAGGAAGGCTTAGTCATAGACCCACATTTTGTTTACAGCTTTGCCCAAGTTCTCACATCACCTCCAACAACCCCGACCACTGATGCAGCTTGTGCATATATTCACATTAAGGCCACAAAGCCTGACATTTTTATTGAGAGACAAGCATTTTCATTCATTTAGCAGGGTTTTTTTAATTAGCTGCCCACACAGATATATAAAAATATGAAGACAGATATCATAACCAATCTAGGACCAAAAAAAATCACACAAAATAAAGCTTGAGTTAATAGTGAGAAGATTGTATTGTTTGTAGTGGAAACCCATTAAAGTCTGTATGTTTTTGAGTGTGACTTTGGTGAAAGATAAAAGTTATTTCAGCTGATGGTTCCAAGTGGAGCAGGATTTCTGAGGAGCTCTGATGAAAACAGGAGTGGAGATGCATAGCACTGAAGTGACAGCTGAAAACAGTCCAGACAGGAACAGGTGTAAGGGCTGACAGCACTAAGATGAGTGTTTAACAGGTGTGGCAAAATCTGATTGGCTTAAGTGAATGGGAGCAAACAAGAAAGACAGCTAATAAATTAAGTTGACAGCAGGAGAAATATGCATAATTGAGTGTGTGCACCAAAAAAAAAACTCCCAACGGAACAATTACCAACACGAAATATCAATATTGTCAATATCTTAGACAAAAAAAAAAAGAAATCAACCATATCTGATAGGTTGGTAAATGTATATTAAGTGAAATTTAAAGACAGTTTACAGTTTTACATTGGTTATCAGCGAGTGTCACGGCAGTATGAACTGTTGTACAGCCCAGTGTTTTAAAGGAGTTTCATAAATTTTCAACTCTGTCTTAAAACATTAATCAAGTGCCTGAAAGATCATTGACACAAGTTGTTTTTGCTGTAATAATTCATCCCAGACATTTGAAGATCCCTTCATTATGTACTTTCAATGTAGACAAGTGAGTGAAAATCCACTTTTGTGCAAAAATGTATTTAAAAGTTCATAAAAAGCTAATGAAAACTTCAGCTGCCTGCATTATGCATTAGTCAAATCAAGTTGATGTCTTTCAAAGTTGGTCTTTTTAGTGCCAAATTCCCTCTTTTTGTTGCCATTCCTCCATTGCAGCTCAACAATAAAACACTGTCTGTCGAGACACAAAGAGGGAATTTGTTTCTAAAAAGACAATAAGTGTGGAAGATAATCACTTTATTGGCTAATTCAGATGGCTGAAGCCCTATATAATCTTCCGAAAAACTTCCAAACACATTTTAGCTCAAAATGGGGACTGTGGATTTTGTCCACAATCACTGACATTATAAGCTAGGGATCTTTTAATGGTCAGCATGAACAGGAAGAATGATTACAATGAACAAAACCTGTTTCAATGTTTATTTGGGCACCTCACTGTTTTTTTACAGATCTGACAAATTGTGAATTTGTCCTTTAAAGCTTCAATCATGAAGCACATGATACATTTTTATTGAGTGTGTCAAAGGTGTTAATTTATGTCTATGCCAAATTTTGAGTCCACGGACAAAATAACAGAAACAACATACTCCACTATAGCATAACAGCACCCCAAAATGCTGTCCTAACAAGAGTTTAAAGTTTGAATGCCACAGCCCCAGTCTCTAACACAGTCTCAACAAAAATGAAACACTCTAAACTTTGAAGATAATTTTGTTTTTGTATTACATTGCATTATGTCATGTATGAGCTAATTTTTCCCTGTCAGGATTCCCTTTCCACACGATGCCCAAGAAAGGAAAAGAACTGTGCTGGACTTGACTGAGAATGACTGTTTGTCAAAGTTGGACTGGCCAGGCAGGGACTTCAGAAGGAGAGGAGTGGAGACACTGAGCTAAGATGTTGCTCAAGGGTCCCCTGTGCCTGTGAAGGCACTGTACAGCGTTGAGTGGGACAATGACTGTACTAACTGTATTCAGATCTGTCTCTGAGTTACATAAGCCCGAGCAGGGGAGAGCAGCTGAGGGGGTCGGTACAGAAGCCACAGTACACTGGACAAATATAATAACCACAAAGGCACGAAGAGCGCATGAAAAGGGCTGCATTGAATGATACTGCTCTTCACAGGCCAGTAGCAGCAAGCAGATCATGCGCTGCAGCTTTATTTTTCACCAGAACGTACTCACACACAGAAAGGGCCGAATATTACAACCAGTGTAGAGGGGGAATTTCACAGGAGGTTATGTATTGATGTTATTCCCAAGTTGTTTTGACAGCCACATACATACTCATTACTTAGGGGGAAGATTGTATCTACCAGTCAGAGTAGGTAATTGTCTTATCCCCTGTGTTGTGATGTATCTTTCTCTCTTGTCTCCTTGCAAAAGTGACCTTTGAACATTGAGCTTATTAGAAAGGATCGCTGAGACCAACGCATTCACCCAGAGCAGTGCAAGAAATCAAATCTCCCTAAAGGTTAACCGTCTAGAAACTCTGTTTAATGACATGGCCTTTAACTGAGAGCGAGTGTAACGTCAAATCTCTCTTGTCAAAGAATAAAGCCTCACTTTATGAAAATGTTTATCTGCAGGAAACCACTACGGAAAGAAGAGAATGGGACAAGTCGTGGGGAATACGCCATGAGTATCCGTAACAAGAAGGCCATGGGTACCAACAACACTGTGGTATAGACTGTCTCCGGATAGTGGCAGGAAGTGACATCACCATTATCGTCATTCACCTTACCCCAAATACAACAATCCCTTCTCACCCAGTATGCAACTGGATTTAACCCAAGGTTTTCAAATAGGTAAACCTTTCCTTTTTGCTTGGCATGTTGCCCGGACTGAAGATACCATTCAGCTCAAGAAGGGCTGTTAAAAAAATGGAAGGAAAAAAATATCAAGGCAGAAAGGACGGCAAGAAAGATCCACAAACCCCCATGGTGTCAAAAGTGGCACAGCAGGCTGAACATTATGCTCTTAGTAACAGCAAGTGTTGCTGACAGGCTGGTTGGCTGCTGGCTGGAGAGGGACTGTCTGCCAGTCTGCCGCAGATCCAGACCTCACACACACTGTTGACATCTGCAATGGAACAACAGACAATACAGAAGCCCCACAGTCCCATGGGGTGGCTAGACAGAACAGCCAATCACACACAATAAATAACATGCATGCAGTTTTTACAGAGAATGCAACATTTTTTATATTCCAATGCTCATACTGTCCATCTTTTGTTCTCCATTTTTGAGACAGATGCTTTGTGAGAGGCATGATTTGACTCTTGGTCCAAGCTCTGAGATGTGGATTCATCTGACTATGCAATTTAAAGAAATCCATATTAAAAAAAAAAAGAAGAAAAAAAGGAGGAGCGACGACATCAACGTGGGACGTTCTGGTTATTTTACCATGCCAAAAATGCCACTGAAGACTTATTCTCAATGTTATATACTTCAGTCACTCATCTTCATCATTTATTTGCTCTATTTATTTACTTATCTACCTTTTGAATTTATTTTTCTACTTAAAAGTAAAAAAAAAACTGTCTTGTACATTCTTCACATCTTCACAAATCTTGATGAACGTCTTGAAGAATTCATTTTATTTCTTGATAGCTCTGTTTTTTTCTTAAGTGGATTATTTATAAAGCATATAATTCACTTGTGATGCTCCGATGCTTTAAGCCTGCTGTCAGTTTGTTGAGACACTGATGCAGAAAACACGCTTGCTCTGCAAAGAGTTCTCGTATCAGTTGTTTTGTCACTGGGTGTTTTATATGCTTTTCTGTTTCCCCGAGACTTCAGCTAAAAAGTCAAGGGTCTCTAATATGTCCTATGTGAATGAGTGTTTTTCAACCATTATTTCTGTGCTGCTGCATATGTCAGTTCCCGTTTTTGATTGGTTCACATCACACATGTCATCTGGTTAAATCAGTTGTTTCAGAGTCTTGGGGTCAGCTAGATGCCTTCAGACATCTTTTGTTTGGAATTGACAATCTTCATTTTTCTATCTGTCAAGAAGGGCTTAGCCCATCACTATAGAAACAGGGGACATGAGCCCAGGGCTGACCTGACTGGTGACAGACAGGAGACTTAGCCAATAGCCAGAGATCAGGTTGCACAGAGGATGGCCTCAGCAGAGATGTGTGTGTGACTCAATGCTGTCACAGGCATCCTCCACATCCCTGCTGGAAAAAAACACAACCGAGCTGAACTGGAGCATCACTCAACACTGCTCTGCTTTTTTTTTTTTTTTTTTTTTTTTTACATTAAATCTGTGTGTGTGTGTGTGCGTGCATGTGTGAGTGTCGGTGTGTGTGTGTCTGTCTGTTTGTCTGTCTGTCTGTCTGTGAGTGTGCATGCAGATGAGTGTACTCAGTTAGAGTGGGCTGTACTCTGTGGCTGTCAGTTAAGTATAGATATTGGCTAAACTGTTGAAAATTTGGAAAAACACATGCTTGCACCTAAACATGCACAGGTATTAGCTAACAGTATACCCCACCATGTACCTATATGAGAGAAATGATGGATGCATGAATGTAAATATTGATATTTAAATATCTGCCTTCTGGACTGTTAATTCATGTACAGTGTAACAGAACATATGTTTATACATAGTAAAACTTAAACAATGTGCTACCATTTAGAATTATGTCAATGTTGTCATGTTGATGGAGCAAGCCATTAATGTATATATGGCAATCAATAGTACATACACAATTTATGCATTATATCAAACGGATAGAAAGATGTGCATAAGTTGATTTCATTGCTGAGTTTTTCAGTTGTAAATAAAACTGTACATAACAACAGACCTACAGTCTTCTCTGTTTTAAGCCCCTGTGGACATAAATCTGTTATGTGACGGCAGACAAACTGGCCCATATGTGACGAAGGTGATAAAAGTGAATCTGTTATATTTAGCCTGCTGTGCCCATCCCGTCTGCTCTATGCTGTGTTGTGCCGTTCATGTCTTGGGCAGAGCTGTGCTGGCCACATCCCCTGGGCCACTCCCCCCCCCCCCCCCTCCTATAGTGGAGGACATGTTCTCAGTCTGTCTCACACAGTGCATCTTTAATGAACTGCGATTACTAAGCGTACTCCACTCCATGGGAATTAATGACGCAAACATGGAAACTTATAGGTCACATATTGTGCTAGCTCTGGGCTCAATCAATAATAATGTCACATACAAAAAATTGTGTGAAGGATTTCTGCAGCAAAAGCCAGAACACAAATTGTAGAACTGCTTCAACAGAATTAGGATTTTACAGGAAGCTAAAAGAATAGAGTAGATTCAAAACACCTCTGTCACTCACATTAAATCACATAGACATTTTCCCATTTCTATTTTAATTTGCACATTATACTTAATGATGCGAAACAAGCAAGGGGGACAAACCTGTGGTATACAGGCTGATGCAGAAGAGCACTGAAGAGGAATGTCAATGAATTATAATGTGAATGTGGGGCCATAGAGTACTTTGCCATCCCTGCTTTAGATGTGCCACTTGATGGTAATGCCAATGGACACTCTGAGCAATTTAAACATTCATGCATTGTCCAGCCAGGGCACTGAGGATTTCACTGTAATAAAAGCAATGTGACAGCACTAGGCGGAGGGACCAGGGATTGTCACTGTCTCAACAAGCTTTACGAGTCTCTCAGAAGGTATTTGCATGAAGCGAAAAGGATGCTGATACACAGATTCTCTAAATGTGGGTTCTTGAAATTTCCTGTTCAAAACTACTAGTTATTTTCATCTGCTGCAGTTTGTACGAGACTACCTCCTTCATCCGGATCTTTAATCAAGGAATGTCACCAATGCACACACCTGCTGATACATCATGCTGGTGCTGTGAGTATGTATGCGTGTGTGGAACAGCTCGCACTGTCCTTTCAAAGCTGACCTTCACAATCGTTGAGGACCCACTCACACCCTCTCTGCCTGAGAGGCCTCTGGTCAGCGTTAATTACCCTCAGTACCTCCAGCTGCCTGCTCATCAGGTCAGCGCTCCCATATGGTCCTCCAGGAGGCAGCAGGCAGGCGGGCAGGGGCGGGGAAAGCGCTGGATACCTGTGGGACTCTGATTACATAAGCTGCTGCTAATGAGAGAGGTTCTCTCGAAAAGGGCTGCGAGTTCAAACGATCACAACGGTGGCAGTGGCTGACAGATGCAACCCCAGAGCAAGGGGGACTTGATTAAACACACACACACCTGTGCACGTGCAGGGACACATGCACATACACACCTGCACCTAGCATCACTCCAATACACATTCACACACAGCCACACAGCAGGAGAGGGGCTCTTTGATGAGCCAAGACTAGAGGTTGATGAGAAGGCACTGCAGCCTGATTCAGCTAGCTTGGGGTCACCAGGGAGTGTGTGTGTATGTGTGTGTGTCTGCCAATATGTGTGTTCATTACTCACATTGTGCAATATCATTATACAAGCGACTCATTGGCACACACCTCTCAACATGGTTCCTCTTATACATGCAGTGACTAAAAAAACTAAAATTTTAATAGAAATATGCAAATCAAATTTGACTTATTTTTGTCCAATAAACCAATTTCTTCATGCAGAATACATTTATATCATCAGATCTAATTAATCTTAAAGCTTGATAATGAAATCCTTGCAGCAGTGAAGATCAAAACAAAGATTAATGTGCTGTTCGGCTTTCTAGCCCTGCTGTCATGTCATCTGTTATTCTCAGACAAGAGCTTCGTGGTAATGTGGTTAGACCTCACAACAATGCTTAATCATAACAAACCACATTAAGCCAAAGGTAATTGTGTTTGCTTGGTATATGCGTGGGCCAATCTGTTTCGCTGCTGCCAATGAAGAGGGGGATAGAGAAGAGGGGGATGGAGGAGGTGGGGTGGTGGGGGGGCATTACCACTTTGGGGAGGGGAGGGGGGCACAACCGAAATAGTCTTGTTTACCTCCAATGTCTGGCTCCACCTTATCGAGTTACAAAGCTGCTGCTGCAACTCAGATTGGCCTCTGATCGATCTGAGCTCTGATGGCGAGAGGCAGCATGACTGACAGTCTGACAAGGATCTCAGACGGGAGCTGGGTAATGCATGCCGTGTCATTTTCCCGGAGACACCTGAGGTTCAGTTCCTAGTCTGGAACAGTAAACAACAGAGCCGATTTTATCGCTCTGCCATCTGCATTATGGTAAATTGGACATTTTCCATATCAGTGCGGACATCAAAGGGCAGTAAATGTCACATTTGAATTCGGAAGGGGTCAGCAATTCATATGAAATGACAAGGTGTCTGAAAAACTCGTTCTTTTATTATCCAGCTCGCAACCAAGCAACTTAAAAAGTGATAGAATAGGAATGTCACAGAGTGAGCATATTTAAGATTCAACAAGCTTTCAGACCCTCACTATCACTAACATGGATCTATAGAAATACTCTTCTGTTGAATACAACAGTTAGGCACCTGATACAATTATCCCACAAAAGTCTACCAAACCTTTAATTATTAGTTCCAGTCCTGGTACTTTAAAATAGCATAGATTTACTGTATATATACAAGTATCAAAGTAAACTGGAATTGATTTAGTCTGAATGAATCCCACACAGTATCAGTTTACATAAGAGTCCTTTGTTTTTTTGTGGGGGGGGGGTGGGTTTGGTCAGCCGGAGGTGGATACATGCAGTTCTTTGGACCCAGATGACCCCGAGTCGATCAAAGAGCAGGTCACATAGGGTAGAACTGCGAGGCAGCCTCAGATGACTGGATCTCCACCTGAGCCATCTTGAACTGGGTGCACTGCAGCCACTTGCGCAGAGCGAATGGCGGAGCTCCGGGCGCCTGGCCCTGCAGACACTGATGGTTCACCCGGTTCTGGATGGCTTGGAGACGCAGCTGTAGCCCAGCAGACAGGTGCTAAAGAAAGAATGAAGGGAAGATGTTGTAGTTTAAATCATCTAAGGAGTTGTTACTTGTGTGGAATCATTCTGTATGGCAGAAAGCTTTTAAGGCCTTACCTTAAGGTTTGCCTGAATCATGGGTAGCCACATGGGAATTAGCTAAAGGGAAGAATAAAGCAATGGATGAGTTGTATTTTGGTTATCATATATGAATCATATGGAAAGCATTATTGTGAATTATAGCAAACCTTGACAAAGATGGTTGAGTTGCACTCCTGCAGGGCTTCCATTAGACTAATGACATGAAGACACACCATCTCCACCATCTGAGAGGGGGGTAAAAATCCACAACAAAAGCTTAAATTTCATCCATCACAAGTTACAGTTTCCTCAACAAACATAATAGATGAAATTATTACAAAAGTAGAAACAAAACTCTCTCTCCATATTTCACATTTCATATACAGTGGTTAGCCCAAGACAAATTTCCCACTTGGTGGGACAATAAAGTTTATCTTGATCTTGATCTTGATAAGAACAAGCAAACATTTTCAGGCCCCTGTTCCTACCTTAGCTAGTTTAGATAGATCACTGATGGAAAAACAAAAAGCAGAGCACTCACAACTTTATTGTGGGCCATGAGCTGTAGGATGCTGGGTGTAACACGACTCCAGAACTCCAGGCCGGTGAGGATGGCACTGGAGGAGAACTCTGTCTGGTTCTGGTTCTGCATTGATGGAGCAGCAGCAGCCTGCTCGCAGTAGATGGTCCACAGCTGGGCAAACATGAAGGCGTGGAACAGAGAGCACATGTGCAGCACCGACGTCTGGGGACAGAGAACAACACCAAAGCATAACAGGCCGGTGAGGTGGTTACAGATCATATTAATAAAACCTGGGTGTGATCATTTGAAGGGATTTGTTTCTGCTGGACCTTGGACTGTTCTGGGAAGCCAATGAGAATGACAATAAGATGATCAGCGATGTGGGAGCCAGCATCTAGAGGGATGGGCATACAGGAGGTGGAACCCTGGTGTAGCGCACAGTGCGTCAGGGAGCCCAAAAGAAGCCAGGACAGCTGACGGATGTGGGACACACATTCGATGAATTCTTTGGGCCTACCGAGAAAGAAACATTGTTTTACACATGAGCCCAAAATATGTCTTTACAATAGAACCTTCATGTTTGAGCTATGAGGATCATTCCGGTTTTATTTGTCCATGTTTTATGCATATTTTATCTGAGATTTGCCTGCACACCAACACACAAAACCAACAGTTTTATGGGGCCTATTAACTTTCCACTTTGGAAGAAAGTAGTTAATCTGAAAACTGATCACAGTAATGTTTGTAGATCATCAAGACAACAAGGGCATTAATTTAGGAAAGAGTTTATGCTGCTGATTTTTTTCTATGAGCTTAATCTCAGATAACAAAACCAGGACAAATAAAGTCAAAACTATCTGACTGGATATCACTAGAGATATGTGCAGGAATTTGTTGAATTTGTATGTAACTTAGTGTGAACTTTACATCATGAAACATACTGTTGTATGTTTTCTTGTCTGTCTTACCCTTGTTGCATGGTGGAGGGAGGATGATAAAGCCAGGGAAGATAACGAACCACAGCTTTGTTATCACGGTGATTGCCTTTGCTGATCTCCATGGCTGCGACTTGTGCCAAGCCCACTTTAAGGTTCCCCCCAAAAGTGTCCTCATGCAGCGGCTGACAGCAAGCCTTCATATGGCTCTGAATAACACATTTGCAATAAGAGAAAGAGACTGCATGAAAGAAAAACTCTGCACATAAAAAGATACCATGCACACTGTGTCTATCACAGAAGGAACTTACTTTAAGTTTGGTTAGCGTGTGCATATCTGCTATAAAATCCAGCAGCTCACTTATGTACTGTCTCATGCATTCCATTGCTGCAGTTGTGCACTGTCAAAAACAAAGAAACATTTTAGCGGGAATCACAGTGGGATCTATCATTATTTCCTGCAGTTTTATGAGGCTGATTCTAATAAGATTCTAACACAAAGCAACTAAAATCTTACCCCTGGCAGCGTTGAGATCATGTGCTTTTGGATGATGGTAGATTCTGCTAGCCGTGTACCAATATCTGCACAAACGAACTGACAAATACCACAGTGTAAGAGTGAAATACACTCCAATACGTATTTGGTTATTGCAGACTGAAGTGCATAAAAAAGGTTCTTTTTACCTGGACCAACAGTAACAAGTTTGTGTCAGGCAGAGGAGACTTGAACTTGAGAGCCTGCAGAAGCTCTAACACCACAATGCGGGACATGTAGAACTTATCTCTCTCCTGGATGTGAGGAGATAGAGAGTGGAGTAAATGTACTGATGCAGCAAGACTGCCTTTTTCTATTATCACTCTCCCTTACTCATGCTGCGAGGAGAGCATAAACTGTGTATGCCTGAATAGAGGGGGAAGGACAGGCAGCGAGAGGGAGGGAGGGAGGCAGAGAATAGACAGAGAATGGAGAGGCTGAAGAGTAGATTTAGGCCAGTCCAGATCTCTCCTCCCAGAGTCCCAGGCAGCTCAGATGAGGCTGTCAGGCTGCCTTCTCCCTCCCTGAGGACAGGCTGCTCTCTTTGTTCATCCCTTCCACACAAAGCCCAGCTGCCTGTTTACAAACCACACTGTCATCTTCTGGCTTCCACTTTGCCTCTCTCTTCCTCTATGCAGTCATGTTTGCCTGTGTTAGGCGCAGGCACATGCTCCTCCGCTCCTACAGAATGCAGAGCTGCCTCTGACATTTCTCACTGTATGGCCTGCTAATGTGTATACCTGTATGAGGCACTCTAATAATTAAAAGTTAATGGACCATGTCCGTTTGGTAAATAGCAAATCATAGGCTTAAGCTGAAGGGCCCCGTTGTATTTGGGTAGTGCAGCTGTGGAAAATGGTGCATGGTGTAACAAACTTTAGCGGGTCTAGAAGGCCACTTTGTCTCCTTAAAGTCTGACCTCCAAAGATAATGGAGCCAGTTGAAAAATCCTTCCTGTGCTTCCCAGCAACCTCACCTCTCCATAAAACAACTGCAAAGGACAGGTTCCAAAAGCAATTGGTCATAGTGACTCTGGGTTTTGAAAAGCGGATATTATACGGTGAAGAATTAAAGAGGGTGAAGAAAATCAATACTGCAGGAGACATAAAGCATGCAGTGTTGACAGTGGTGGAGGACTGTGGATTCATCTGGCCGAACAGTGCAGACAGCCCTGGCTCCATCTCTGTCTGAGACAGCGACTCAGAAACACACCATACATCCTCAGCCCTAGTACACCAACTAATCATGTTAATCAATATTGGCTGATTGCCTACTTAATCATCTGTGACACATGGCCACATTTCTGGCTGACTGGAGAGTCAGGGAAGTAGGTGTTGCGCCCAAAGAGTGATGACCGAGCGGCCTGAAAACAGGATCTCAACATTTTTAACACTGCAAATTAGTTTAAAAGGTTTAACTCTTTCAACACTGTGTATATACTGAATGCCAGCACATGTTTTATTCTTACAGATGAAAACCCTTAATTTATTACTTTTATACACAAATACAAGTAGTGTAAACACACTCAAGAGTACCTTGTTGAATGCTTTGTAACAGAGTCCACATAGTTCTACTAGATAGGAGAGACTGAACATGCCATACTGGATGACAAAACTCAGCAGCTTGGAGAAAGGCTCCAGGAGACTCTGTAGGGCAGAGGAGGAAGAGCAAAGGTGAGATCTTAGAGGCCAGGATTTGGACAAATTTGAATGTAAAATTGTGCTCTGGGCTTACCCGGGTTGCATTCGTGGTTGGGATTTTCAGGAGACAAATTATTATCCTCAAACTAGAATCCATTGGGCACTAATGGGACACACAGATTACAAAAATAAGTCAAGAGTCTAAACTGCCAGTGTGTTTGAAAGTGTAAATGTTGTGGAAAAGCAGAACATTATTGCACAATGCACAAACGTAGTCTTGGACTTGGTGTTTTGAAATAGTATGTAGTGTTAAATTGGTTATAATGCACTAATTTGACCTCCAAGGTCAAAAGTGGTAGAGTCAAATCAATTACAATCTTAAGACTCTGTCCTATTGAACCCGACAAGGGCGCTGGTAGATGCTTTTTCCTCCAGCCATAATCACATTAAACCATATCAGAGCATGACTAAGTGAGCAGCAGAGTCAATATCTACCTTCAGAGGAAGCACAGAGGGCAGTTTTGTAAGGAAGGTCTGGAACTGGTTGCAGATGGTTGTCCACAGGTTGCTAGGAGAGTCCATAGGGAGAGCCTCCATGAAGGTGGCAATATTGTCTAGGCAGTGCAGCATAGTGCCCCCTGCTGGCAGACTCTTCTTGTTGTTCAGGCCCTGGGGGGGCACAGAGGCATAAACCATAACAGGGTTATATAATGAAACTCTATAAGCGAAGATATTTCCATTTAACTGATCATTCAGTACTGATCAATCTGAACGCTCATGATGAGAGCAACGGATTTAGGACACTGATGCACAGATGATCACTTGGATGGACTCGTGCATCAGTGGGCTCTTAACTGTGTCATTCATTGAGCTTAACAATAACAATAAACTGGTACAGTGGTGCAAAGGCAGGTTTTCTTGAATGCTCAAAGGATTTTTTGGTTTTGATAGGCTTATGCTGTGCATGTAGCTGGAACCACACAATCATTTTTGGTTTGACAAGAGCTCCTCCTGCTGGTTAAATGACTGCAAATGCATATATGAAGAAAAATCCCACCTCCAGCAGCATGTTGAGGGCAGCAACAGAACTCAGTTCATTGAAATCTATTAGCGAAGATGCAAGAGTCCTCAGAAAACTTCCATCTGCATAATAAAAGAGGGACAAAAAGAATGAAACTATGTCCAATGGGAGTTTGATAGAGAGATCATTATGAAAAAAATAGCCAACATAAAAATAAAAGGCCCTTTTTTTTCCTTTTTTAATATACATATGTCTACTATAAGTTACTTTTTTAAAGTGCACTAAGGTCAAAACACAGAGGCATAAGCAACTCAGCCACGCTGTTAGTCTCTATAGAAATAGTGCATGTGCAGTTTAAGAATTTTTTATTAAATTCAGTTTTGAATGGCATGAGCAGACCTTTGATGTTACTTTGGAAGAGTTGGGGCAAGATGCCATTAGGGGCCAGCTGGTGGAACATACAGCGGAGGAACTGCTTGGCCACACCTGCTACATTCCCCGGGATCAACATACTGCAAAACATCACATGGAGAATGGCTGTGCTGTACAGGCAGTCACACTTTATGTCTATTTTCAAACTTTTCTATAAGCACAGTGAATATATGTGGTGGCGTAAACATGTTATACCTCTCAGCTTGTCCAGAAAAATTGGCACTGGATGCCAACCTGAAAGAAGTGAAAGCAGTGGATTAGGATTCGGAATGAATTATGCATGAGTTCTAAGGGTGAGTTATGAAACTTCATTTAACGGTGAAGTGCTGTGTGGATGGAGATTGCAGGAGCTGCTGTACCTGCCCACAGACTGCATGATGTCAAGAAGCATCGGAGCGGCCAAATCAGGGCTGAGGTGGGTGAACATAGAGAGAACCACTACTGCAAGGCCGAGAGTCTCCTCGTCATATTCCTCCAGCACAGCTGCACAGTCCCGACACCTAGACAACACCAGACCAGTTTAAGCGTTAAAATGACTTGTTTCGAGACAGGTAGCTTGTCTAGGGATTGATTAATTCACCTGTCGGACATTGTGGTAGGCTGTTCGTCAATGAACTCCTCAGGTGCGGGAACAAACATGCTAACTGTGCTTGGTGCAGAAAGCAGACTGGTCTTTGTAGGAGCTGTAGAGAAAAAGTTATTAAAATCAAAAAAAAGAAAGCTTTTGGTGAGATTCGGTTATTAGGTGCTGCAGCAGTGACTGACCCGTCTCCCAGATGCTGATGTTGTGTGGCGCACTGGATTGATGTTCGAGCTGTCTCTTCATTAACTGGCTCATAGTCAAAGCTCCCAGAGAGCCTCGCTTCACCTGACGGTACTGAGCTAAAAGGATAACAGACAAAGGAAAAAAAAAAACTGCTAAATCTATTTCAGCCACACCAATAACAAGTGTGAGGGGTTCACATGGAAATAAGACGCTCACATGAAAAGAGATGGTCAGTGTTACTTATATTATATCACAAGCATAAATCTGGTTCTGAACTGAGGTTTTTTGAGAAACTGCACCTTTAGAACAATACATTACTACTACTTAGTAAATGAATTATTCAAACATTAGATGGCTATTTTCTCAGTGTTCTTAGGAATTTAATATGTTTTATGTGATTTTTATTTCACATTTGTCGCTCCAGTATTAAGCTTACAAAAGTTCATTTGCAGGGAAAAAAGCCAACACTTTTCTGTTGTCTGCAAGGATATTATATGTGCACTGAAACAGCACACAAGTAATCCAAAAAAGTAGTATTAAGGCTCGCATATTGTTTGACGACAACAACCGTTCATTTTCTCGGGGGGTTGATAAGGAGACTGAGAAGTAAAGTATTTGTATCCTACTTGATACTGAAGAGCGGTGGCTTGTTTCAGGCATAGCAGCTTCAAGCGTTGGGGCTGAGGCAGATTCTCGTGGCTTTTCCAAGGTAGACAGAACTTTGTGATCTGTAAGGCAATATGAGTGAATCATGGGCAGGGCATTGGCATCAGAACGTATGCCACTACAGTATATGCCAGCAGACATCGAATAATAATGAACAATAAAGCATAAATGCATTAATGTCCACCAGCAGAAGAATAGTTAGAGTCTATTTAATGCTAATTTAATTAGTTTGATATGTAAAAGCTAAGCGAATTTTTAGAAAGCCCACAAAGGTTTGTTCAATGTATGTTTAAATTCTTTCTCGCTCCTCTATTTTTTAAAATTAGATCAAATATTTTTAAAACTCCTGATGTACGCTTACAAAATCTCTTGAGTACTTGTTATTGAATTGTTTGTGTGAAAGGAAAGGACATGTAAACACATACATGAAGAGAAGACAACAGGACACCACAAGGCTGGAGTGGTTCATTAAAAACAGATTTGAGGCTCATTGTGCATTTGCTTTCTAAAAAAAAAAAAACTTAAAGAAGCATACCTGTATGTTTTCAATATTTACCTAACTTAATACAAATCATGTATACTTAAAAGTTATATTATCCATAATCAGATTCATACTGTGTTTTTTCCCCATTTTTTATGTATTTTTCAAGCAGCCATTGGTTTCCATTCTTTTAGAATATGGTGTGAAAATTCATAATTTGACTCAGCTTGAGTTGTGTTGTTGATCACACCCTGTATACATTTGTGTCAATAACATTGTCGTTCTGTGATAATATAGTTAAAGTGCAGATTGCAGGTAATGAGGTAATGTTTTAAAGTCGAGATGAAATGACGCATCAAGAGATGGGTCTTAACATTAACAAGACTTTGATTTGAACCTTAAAAAGTGGGAGTGTCATAATGAACCTCAGCTGTTTGCTGCTAAAACTTGATGTGTTGTATGTCATAATACTATTGGTTGAAATAGGTCAGTTCAAGCCTACGTAAGCACACATCATATTTTGTTTTGCAGGGAGAAAACATGACTGGATTTTGATATAAGAATACAAAGGGAGTTTTTTGTATTTCTTGGCATATATTAATAAAAATATTCACAGTATGATTGGGATGTGATCTAAAAGGGTTAAAAATGCATTGTTCATTTCATCTCGGCTCTAAGAGACCGCTTACTCCTTTTCAGCTTTTGCTTTTTTTAACAATCTCTGTAGTTCAAATTTACACTCTTGGCTAAACTAGTACAAATTGTGTATACTGTGCCTTTAAAAAAAAGCAGTCGATAAGTCTCCTCAAATCTTAGACATCCTCTTAAAAGATTATTTTGAGACAAATTACACAGCACATGAGCATGCTGGTAAAAGAAGAAATGTTTCACAATGAGCCCGTGTAACAAGATCACTAGAAGTGATTTTCCTCAAGCATGAGATGCTCATCTTTCCTTCCTTCTTACCAGTTTCTGCAGCCTGCTCACCACCCAACTTATCGAATGTGTTGAATGAGATATCCAAGTATTCCCTCTGGATGGCACTGACAGCTATCTTCCTTTGCTTACGTTGTCGAGGAACAATCTGGATCTTAAACTCTGCCTCATCGTTGTCGTCCCCATCGTCAGGTTTGGGGTCACTATCATCACCCATATCGTCATCCTCTTCATCATCACCATATTCCTCTTCATCGTTGCTGTTACTTTTACTTTTTTCCGGTGAGGACGGAGGCTCCGCTTTGTCTTCTGGGATGTCCAAAAAGATAGTCCTGCTCGAGGGACTTGTCCCTACTCCCATTCCGGTCCTCACCTCCTCAGAGGTCACAGATGTGTCGTCTAGTGAGGTGTCGGGGACATGTGGGGTCTTCCTCAGCAGGTCTCTCTTCTGTTTCAGGGTCATGGGGCTTTCATGACAGATGTTTTCCGATCGGTCAGGGAGGTCCAGTGATGTGCAAGGAGTCACACGGTTCTGCCTTTTTTCCAAAACTGATTGTGGGAAGTCTGGAGTCTTTTTGTCACTAGAACAGTCCTCCACACTTACCTGGACCACAGGGGACAGTCGCAGAGTGTTACTGCTTGCGGGGGAAGCTGAGACCTTTGGACTCCCATTGAACTTGGAACCTATGATGGTGTTCAGATCAAATTCCTCATCACTCTCCACAATCCTCAGAGGAGGTAACGGTTCAAACACCAAGGAGTCGCTGTCAGACATAGAGAGCAGTGAGTGTTTCTCTGGAATGGAGGTGCAGTCAGAGGACAGGTCAATGAGGTCTGGGTCCTCCTTCCCCTGAACTGATCCCCCTAGAGAGTCCTGGTCTAGCTTGTCGTCAAAGGTCTCCATGCAGCTGAGGCGAACCTCTGGGATGACAGGCTTGGAGATGTCAGACTGGCCGCCTCGAGACCCTCGCCGGTCCACAGGATCACAACCCTCAACCCGAACTGAAGAGCCATCAGACGATCCTTTGCCGCGATGCCTGCCATGGGATGTGGCGGAGGATGGGGGCAGGACCACAGGGGGCACCTGCGTGTCACAACGGTCGATGCAGGACTTGCGTCGATGTTCATCCAGGTTGAAGAGGATGGAGTCCGTGTTGGAAATGTCCAGAGACTTCTGCTTGTGCATTGCCTGGAGCCGCTTCTTCCTGGTGCTCTCCTCTCTCACACAGTGCAGAATGCTGTCCTGAAGGGCGCTGGCTTCACGGTACTCTGACAGCTCAATTTCACCTGAGAGGAAAAATTACACTTTATCCTAGTGAAAGCAACAAGTCTCCTGCAATGACAAAAATGTTCTGCTGAAAAAGATTAGATCAATGTGCTTTTATACTATGCTTATCTCTTTGAGCCTCTTACTTTTCTTGGCATTCAGCTCCACTGGCTGGTATTTGACAGATTTGCTGCCACCAATTCTCTTCAGACGGGCAAAGAAGGTCTGTGACTCTTTGTTAGCAGCAGTCGGTGTGTCATGGACGTCTGACTCATCAAATACACTGTCTTCCTCTTAAATGGAGAAAAATATGGAAAACAAACATCAGCACTGCATTTTAGTAGCATACAGATAATCAAAACCTTTCAGGGTTGGGAATCCCTCATTTTCATTCCATTTTGACATTGACATGTAGTCAACAAAATATAGAACAGATTTTTTCTACAAAATGTTATTTTAATCTGTATCCTTAAATGGTAATCCCTCAAAAAGTATTCAACCTAAAAACCACAATTAGTAAAGCAGAAACATGCAAACAGTTCTCATCTCAGTTTCCAAATATTTATTTTCTTGCTAGCAGCCAGGTTTCATCCTCTGACTATATCGTCTGATACATAAGCAAGCATTCTTACTTTTTGTGACCAATTCAGTAAATGATCATTACAGAAGTCTGTTAAAATTGTTCACCTTTTTCTTTCTCGCTGTAGCGGCTCATGTTGGAATTGTCACTATAGAGGGGACCTGCTGTGGCGTGGGGACGACAGCTGTGATACTGGGCATTCAGGGTGTTGATGGTAATGTGGATCAGATGGAGGACCACTTTACTGCCATCCATGTCTCTATATGGGTACTACAGAGCAGACAAGTATTATGAGACAATTTTCTATAGCTGTTATTCTCATAGTAATCCAGAATAACAAAATACAGTTCAATGCAAAAAACACCATGTCCTGAGATTGAATTAAGAGAGACTAAGTCATGCAATGAAACCCTACTGATACAAATAGCATAGTATATAATAGTAATACAAATAGTACCTTATAGAGGATAACTAGCAGGGCTTTGAGCCACATCTGTCTGATGTGCGGCTTCAGGGCCCAGAGAGAGCATCGAGGTGGCTGCTGGAAGTAGTGTCTCAGCTGAGGACATGTGCAGTATTTCAACACCTGGACCACCAGGGGGAGTAGCTGCTTCCCCAAACAAATATTGTAGTCCATCACCTAAAAGAAACAGCATTTTAATTCATTAGCCTGCATGTTTTATTGCCATATCCATCATATCCTCCAGTAAAATAAACACACAATATCAAAAAAGGTTAAATGTCAGTCACTTGTGAAATGCCGGCGATAAATGCATTGAAGCAGGTAGAGGTGCGCATCTTCTGAGGTGCGATCATGAAGCAACCCTCTTGTTGGTCGTAGCCCAGCAGTACATACAGGTGACGCTTCACAGTGTTGAAAGCCTTAGCACTGCCAATGTCTGTCTCAGCACTGCTCTTGTCTTTGGCCATGAATTTCATGAGCACCATGATTAGCTGGTGAACAGTCTGGTGATCTATGCCAGCATCCTCGGGAAGCAGGTCTCTGATGACAGCGTCATCCTCGGGAGACGGGGTCTGGCCTACGAGAGGGGCTGAAGCATCAGGATTAAAGTGCGGGAGGAAACGTGCTGCAGACAGGGGAGAAGATGAGACAGAGGGAGGGGTGCAGGAGCAGGGGGTAGCAACAGAGAGGGTAACTCATACTGTCCACTTTTCTGTCAAGAGAGATGGACACATCATCATGCAGTATACATACATCATCATGGATTATGTAAATGGGGTAAACACAAAAAAATGACCAACTAGCTTTTAGTGTTGCTTTTCACTCTTTCTGCTATTAGAATTAGTGTAAGTCTGTGGCAGGATGAAAAAGCAATGTCTGTCACCATAGAGCAAACATTGCCTTTTCATAGTGTGTTCAATATTTTCACATAATGGCTTTATTGGTATGCAAACGGAGCTTTTCATCCAATACGATGTGATTATGAAGTATAATACTGCGTGTTTTGGATTTGAATTATTTACCTGGCAGGACTTTCTCTATCATATCTCCCAGTGTCGGGGCAGAGTGCTCTTGCCTCGTAAGCCTTAGAGCTAAAAACCACATATGAAGAACACAATTTAGGAGAATGTACACGTGAAGTAGCACAGGACGCATGTCTGAGCTTCATGATCATCCAACACAAACACACACATTATTCACAAAAACACATGACCTCAAAACAGTACCAAATCCAAGTGAATTACAGCATTTGGATGAATCACAAATATCCAACAACAACATCATGTTTGAACACAATTCATTCAGAAACTCAGACAGTCTTCTATGCAGATCCAAAGGTGAATTTTTTTTTTTTTTTTGATAATGTGGTATTTGGACATTCAAGTGAAATGAAATTTTAGAACAAGAGATGCAAACAAGCAAGGAGAGAAACATTAGGAAAATGGGAACAGATTTTGCCCAAATAGCATTTGCAAATAAAATAGCATTTTGTTTTACCCACAAGGAATAGAAAATGGGTTGTGTGATTGCATTAGGACAAACCTGAAAGTATCACATAATTCTCTTTAAGATACTAATGCTATTGCTATTTGCAAATACAGTTTGACCATGGACTAAATGAAAGTGTCACAACATCAGATTCAAACTGATGGACAGAGTGGTTGATCTAAGCTACTCACGAAGTCGGTTGCTCAGTGACTCAGGGAGTGAAAATGCCCGTTTAGACTCTGTCGGGCCTCCTTTCACACTGTCACGGAGGGAACGCACACTCTTCTGTCGATTCCTGGCAAATCGGGCCCGTCGTATCTTCCACATTGCTGCATCGCTGAGATTGGCTACATTCGTTCGTACAGCGGTGATGGCTGTCAAAAGAAAGATCACAAACTTAAATAAAAGCACTGATGTTTATATTACGTTGGGGAACTCCTTTGGAGCAGGCAGTGTAAGTGGAGTAGGTGTAAAAATATGAATGGGGACATAGCAGCTACATACTAGTAGGGAAAGGGAACTCCTTGTTGCAGTCCAGGTGCAGCTGAGCCTCCAGAGATAATGTTTCAAAGCGGTTGACAAAGAACTCCCAGCTAAGTGCAGGAACATCTTTCTTCAGGAAGTGCAGCAGCAACAGTTTGCTGAGTATGATGGGCCTATCTCTCACAACAGTGTCGAACTGGAAATCCAGGCAGAGACACAAGCCCTGGAGAGTACAAACACACATGAATACACAGCAGGACATGAACACATATAGGTACATAAACCCATGCTGTATAACATGAATGGTCATAAATTATTAAGAAGAATGTTCTTTTCTAAAATATTTCATTCAACCCATGTTTTCACAGAGCAACACCATAAAGTATTTATCTGTATGTATGCCAACATTTTGAATACTTAACTTTTAATTAGTGTCAATAAAAAATAAGTTAGATCATTAAAACAGTTGCAAAACAGTTTTCATTAAGGTTCACTGATACCAACATATTGTATATGTAAATGCATATAGACCAAAGACTCTGCACTCCCAAAACATTACCTCCCCAGGAATAAAGAAATGCCTCACCTGTAATTATACAGCCGTATACTGTATATTCCAGACACTATTCACAAATCAAAGTGCTACAATGTATTTACTAAATCACACCTATCGTGTTTATGTCTTTCTGCACCTAGATGTTCTATTGACTGTGTGAGTGGGTCACCTGCAGGGCCGGCCTCTTGATGGTGTCCAATAGGAGTCTGGCGCGGGTGGCGACAGCTGGGTTAACGTCCTCCACGGAGGCCAGGAAGCAGCAGAAAGCGTGAGCCAGGGAGTACTTTAGCAAGTGGTTCTTCGTCACCGCACCGATGTCCAGGAACCGACACAACACCGCCACTTTCTCCACTGGGAGTTTTCATGAGAATGCAGAGTGAAAGGGGGTAATCATCAGCAACGCAGACAGATTACACAATGAGAAGAGGCAACCGAGCTGCCAGATGTCTTGGCTTAATTACCAAGATATCATAAACAGACCCAGCTATGAGGTCACTGATGAAGATAATGAAGATACATTCATGTCTATGTCCCCATATTTGTCTTCATATGTGTATATAAATATGAATTTAGTTTGTTAAAGAAATAACAAAAATACAGGTTGATATAAAATCTACTCATATTATCTGTATATTTATTATGCACATTTAGGAGGCAAGGTAGATAAAAAGTCTTATAAGTCACCTGTTTTACAGGTGTTTTACAAGTTTCTGTCATAAGGCTTGTAAATTATTGTCTTTACCGTTGCCACAATGACAACAACACATCAACACATAATTATTGACTTTTATTTATCATGGCTCAACCTAAAAATCTAGAAAGAAACACTTTTTTTCTGAAATCCATAAGATCTAACCCTCTCTGGGTTGGTGAATATAACCAACCACTAGGTGTCAGTGTGGGAGTTACAAGACATGCCAGTGCCGCAATCGATGAGGTAGATTGCCTGTTGGTCAAATTTTAAGTTTAAAAATTACGAACTGTACATTTTGTAACCTCAACCATATAATTATCTGTATCCTCACTACTAATAAGGGGTTACATTAACATGATTATTGTATAAGTATGCATGGTGATAATACAAACCATGAGCATTTCATCACCATGAGGTTTATTTAACCAGGTGGAAAGATCAAATATTTTACTTGACCATTTTCTAGGGAGTGTGTATACACAACAATAATGTTCACACATTCTATGAAATACATATGTTTAGGGCTACAGTGAACTGAATTGCTCTCCTGTTTCTCTATATTCATGCACTGAATCAGAGGACATGTCCTCTGCCTCTGTCTCAAGGTCATACAGCTCCTCTCTGCCAATCACAAGGCGAGAAAACCCTTATTAATCCCACAATTCCTCTTTGCCTCCAGTTTGAGCCACATGGTTACCATGACAACACAAAGGGGAGATGTGGGCAGGCAGTGGTTTAGGAAGCATATTATTTAAACAGACTGGGGTCTTCCTGTAACATTTCATTCATACAGCCGCAGCCACAATGCTCACAAAACACAACATCAGAACCAATAATAATAACTATCATTGAGGATGGTTCATTCACATCATTATGAGCTTGAAACTGCGTTTATACCTGTACGTAAGGCTTTATACAATATATAATCATCTTTGAGAGGCAGTTGCAGATGTGAGACATGCAATATAGCTTACAGTACATAATGTCAGATCTCTCACCTGCTTCGAATCGTATTTTCCAGTCCTTGCTGTTGAAGTTTGTGTTGATGAGGTTCCAGAAGATGTCCGCCCCATGGGACAGAGAGAGGGCGTGGAGTAGCTGAGGCACAGCCAGGGAGGCCAGCTGGCAAAACTCTGACTTCAACATGGACCACAGACTGAAACACACCAAATTAGATACATGCTCAAATGGCCGTCAAGGAAACTGATATTTCTGTCAGAATGATACCCTTTAATGTGTCTTTCAGAAGAGAGGCTACCAGCACACACCTCGGGATGAGCATCTTCTCTTGGACGTAGGCCAGAAACTGGGGATGATCCTTACGGGCAAGGTATAAACACTCTCCATGGAGACACAGGATTTTCAGACAGTTGAGCATGTTGAACAAGATGTCAGGCTCCTCAAACTTGGACATTTCCTGAATAAAGAGGAGATGTGTGACTCATGGCAAATCAGGCTGATCTGTACTTCAGTTTTAATATTCATTTATTTAGAACAAGTACCTGCAGAATGGTGTATATAAGCTTCAAAGACACTGGGAGCTGCTGGTAGGAGAACTTCTTATCAGAGTTATTCTTCATGGCTGGAATGAAGGAAAACTGTTTTACTTTCAAGTTACACGCACTGCAGCAGAGCAGACACGGTTTAATGACTAGTATGAAATATATTGATGCAAACATGAGTGTTTAAGTAATAATAATAGTAATAATTTTCAATAACTTGCTGAGGGTGCAATGAAATTGATTCCACTCTTTTATATGTTGAATATCAGCATTAATACTGGGAACTGGGAGAAACAGCTAACCAGACTCTGTCCAAAGACAATCTAAGCTAACCAGTTACTGGCTACATAGAGTCATATCCAGCTGTATATATATAACATACAAACATAAGGGTGCAATTAAGCATGATTCACAAAATGTCAAACTATTCCTTTAAATATAAGGCTAGAACCAGCAGTCAGTTAGTTTAGCAAATAGTATGTTTTCCTTTAGAGGTTATTGGTATTCTTCTGGCAGCTAATTTGAATAAAAAATAAAAAATAAATAAACATAAAAATGTCACAAACTAATACATTAAGCGAGACCGTGTGAGGGAGTTTTATTCAAGTTGAGCTTTCCCTTGATGCACCTGTCACATATTCAGAGACTTTTTCAGTTTTTTGTGTTAGCTTTGGCTGACACATTTAATCATTGCTATGTAAAAATTTGATTTCGCCCACATGGTGTGTAGAACTGATACTTACGTGCATTATCAGGAGAGTGGTTGCTGGGGTTGTCAGTGTGTATGCCACTGGGGTTGTCTCCTTCCTCACTTCCATTCTCTGTCCCAAAGGAAAAATCTGTCTGTGGGAAGAGTAAAGTTTCCTCCAAACTATCTGTGGGTTCCTGCAAAGAAAATCAATCATTGTCAGAACTTTCCCTTTGTATGTATCACATCATCAATAATTAAGATGAGTATGGTATTACTTAAGCATATTTCTAAGTAAGTTTAGTATTACTTACAAAGAAAGAAAGAGATCGAAATTTTTATGAACATGCTTTAAGCTTCATGTCCTCCACAACAAAGTTAGCTCAATCCAGCATGCAATAGTGTTTCTGGCACTTTTTGGACCTTTTGGGGACTTTTGGTTACCTGACATTAATTTCAAAGCCTTAACTGCCTACTGCATAGGGTTCATTTATATTTAGAGTGTAATAATGCACGCTGTGTGTCTCACCACCAGGCGTATCTCTTCCCGGGGGGTCAGCCTCTCCAGGAGCTCACAGCCCAGCTGGTAGCACAGGATGCTGGATTGGCACAGGCTGCACTCCAGGGCCTTCTCATCCTTCTGGCAGGTGTGTGAGCCCCCCCATGGGGCCTGGAAGACGTTGTTGATGATGCCCACGATATCCTTCCCCAGGCTACTGTCTAGACCCAGCATCACACCGTCATCCTGGAGCTCCATCTGGGACAGAGGGTGAGGACAACCGTAAAAACACGGGAACAGAAAGTGGAACACGATGCACAAATCCCGAGGTCCCACTGGTGTGCATTGTTGTCATTGTATCATCTCTCTAAAAATGAGCAACAATAATTGTCTTGTAACTATTATATAGTGTAACACTTCACTGTACACCTTGGCATATGTTTGGTGGTGCAGTGGGACAGGGTTTGCATTTATATATTTTGTTCAGTTATATATTTTGTTACTCTCATACAAATAGTGTCCCTAAATGAATATTGTAGAAATATGATCACCACAGAGCACCAGACATTTTCATCAGGAAGGTTTGGTCACCTGCTTTAATATGAGGTCAAACATGAGGATAAAGCAGCCGAGGTTCATGTCATCGTCATCACAGTCCAGGTCCAGGGCGCAGTGGCCGGCAGCGTGACCCAGGTTTTTAAATGGACTGCAGCGCAAAGGGCTGCGGAAAGGGCTCCTGAAGGGGCTGGGAAATGGACTGAGGGTGTTGTGCTGCCCGCGGCGTCCTGGATCTGACACCACACTCACCTACAAGCAAAAAACGCATTAAGGAAAATATATATGCCTTACTTCAAGCTCAAAGCATTTATGCTTTGACAGCCTTTTAATCTTCACTGTTCCCCTGATACCCTGTTATCATGACACATGAGTGCACAGTTGCTTGGATATAAATTTCAGTGATAAATCTACATCACAGTCAATTTCAATTAAGCCCTATAAGGGAGCTATATTTAGACTTTGGCAGTTACCATAGCAACATACAGTATTTTCCCAATGAATGGAAGAATATAGCGCCTAAGCAGAGAAAAAAAATGTATTGTACCTCCACCTTATAAAGGTGCCAAACAGCAAGTAAAAAATATCCAGCTCCCAAAAGTCAGGTATTGCTATATAATGAATGTAACAAGTTGTTTTTTCAATTTATTTTTGCCATGAAATGACAACAAGAGAAAATAAAGAAGATACAAATATTTTTACATATTCAGTCTCCCTCACCCTGCGAGCCGCGGTGTTGCCAGTTAAATCAGAGACACGTGCCTTCCTCTGATTGGCCAGCTCCTTCAGAGAGTTCACGCCATCTGAGAACATCCCAATCAGCAGCTGAAGAGGCACTACAATGTCCAGCTCTGACAGCACCTAGGATCAACAAGACATACAAACACAAAAATCACAAAAACTCTTTTTCTACTTACCTTCAATTACCATGAAGGTGAAGAAAACTTAAAGAATTAAAAAACTTACTTTACTTATTTTTTAACATGTAATCTTTCTATGCTTTGAACACCACAAACTAAGTTTTATTTACATTTGTTGCATTGGGTTGGCAGTGCTATGGGTGTCCTGGACAAATCAAAGAAAACTGCATGTATGAGGAAAGTGGGAAATGTGTTTTGTTTGTGATTTGGATGACCTGACACTTTAATATAAACTCATTACCTCCAGGATATGACTGAGGTACACCATGCAGACAAAGATGTGCCGAGTCAAACTGGGCACCACTTCTCTGTCTGATTTGAATGTGACCTATTTACTCAAATAAATTAATGCAATCTTTTGATCACAGTTGTGACAGAAAACTTGAAATTGATCCATGTATACAGGGCAGCAAGCTGTGAGTGCATATGGGATGAAAGTAAAAATCCCTCCTATCTCTCTCAGTCTCATTCTGTGACCCAGATCCATATTCAGCAGGGCCCATGCCCAGACTGTCACACTCCATGACAACCTGTTCAATTCACACGCACTGTGGACAGAACCACAGGATGTGGAGGTGGAAACAGGACACAGGACTACGTGTATGTGACTGTGCATGTGTGTCTGTGCTTACATGCAACCACAACAGAGCCTGCTCTTGCACAGACGCTGGGTAGCCAGAGAATCTGCAGCTGATGAAGCCAAACATTTCTTCCATAGAGAAGGGAAGGGGGCACAGCTCAATATCAAACATCTTGCTGTAGGGAGAAAGCAGAGAAAATAGTACCTTAATGTATTTATGCAGACAGCCAAGAGTCAACTTTGGATATTGATTCAATTCTTGGTTTCACTTATGCATGCATTTTTCAGAATGGGTGAACACCACTCACAATAACAATAGTAACATGACAATGACAGCATGACGGTGACTGGCTGATTAAGATTAGGTGAATGAATGAATGCCTTTATTGTCATTGCATGTATGGTTAAAGGTATAGTTTGCCTTTTAGGGAAAGATGCTTGTTTACTTTCTTACCAAGAGTTAGATGAGAAGATCAGTACCACTGTTAACAGGTAGCTGGAGCAAGGAGGCTATCAGCTTAGCTTAATTTAGCACATAGGCAGTTGGAAACAGCTAGCCTGGCTTTCTCAAACACATCTATCGATACCAAACCTTGTAGCTTGTGTGTTTAATCCACACACACACACACACACACACACACACACACACACACACACACACACACACACACACACAAATGTAAACATGATAAGTTGCGGTTTTAAGGGAGTTATATGCATACCTATTTATTAGCTGACAACAGCTGGATGCAGTGACTTAAACCTACTGGAGTCTCCACTTCTGCTACTATAGTACAACAAGACTCCAGGAAGACTCCCTCAAAACAGCTATCATTATCATGTCATTAAAATGACCATATGTCATTTTCTCATTTGTGTTTGTGTACAAATTAAACACACAAGATACAACATGTTATTTAGTGACCTTAAGAGGTGCTGTCAGACAATTTTTTTAACTATAGCTAGGCCAGAGCTAGGCTAGTTGTCTCCACCTGCTTCCAGTCTTTATGCTAAGCTATGCTAATCGCCTCATGTGTTTCTAAAAATGTTACATAATTTATTTGAGGCCATAGTAAAAATCTGTGTAGCTTTTTACTGATGAATGCGGTGGACAAGAATGGAACAATTAATTAATTTTGTATAGTAACCCTATATCACATTAAGCTTAGATATAAGTAACGTATAAGAACATTTTATTACTTGTACACATGTACATGTGGTAGCAATTGTCTTTATTACAGGAATAACAACAACACTTTAAGGAGGTGGACTGAATGTACCTAAGTACTTCTCTGAACTCTTTGAGCTGGTGGTCGGGCACCTCGGTGCGGATGGCTTCTAGCCACTCAGGCATAAAGCACTCCCACAGTGGTTGACTAATGACGTTGTAAGGTATCAGGCACAGGATCCGGTTCAAGCCCTCCTTCAGCTGGGTCACTGTGCTGCATGATTTGTCCCAGTAACCTCCCACCTGGGGAAAAGTGTGCACAAAATGGCTTAGCTTAGTGCAGATGGTGACCTACCCTGAATAAATTTAATAAACCTCAGTATTCAGGAACATTGTGGTTTCATGTCATTCTTCATTCATAGTTGTTCAATTTCTTCATAGCTTCATAAGTTAATATGAATAACTCAGATAAACAAGAGTTGGGATAGTTGTTGACTGAATAATTGGAGTAATAATGTTCATGTTCATTGCTTTTTCTGTCTCATAACTTTTTTGCTAATGCTCTCCACATCTACTATCAACACCCTGTGCATCCCCTATAATTCCCCAAGCATGAACTTTTCACTGTTGATTTTATGCACAATACTTGACGTGGGTCTTAACCTTACCCTGGCAAATTCCACAGGTTTAGGCAGCAGACACATAACCATGACGTCAAAGCGCACGTCACACACTGTTTTTAGCCATTTGGTGACAAACTGAGGCTTCAGCTTCTCCACCAAGCTTCCAACCTCGTCGTCCATCATGTAGGCGGTGGAGTGAAACCACTGGAACACCATGCTGACCAGCCGTGCCAGACTCTCTGTGGGCGTGTTCTCATTAGGGGTACACAGGCTTACCTGCAGACGTGAGCGAAGGTTAGGGAATCAAAGTAATCAGTCAGGTTATTGTGAATTCAACACAGTAGTGATAAGAGGCCATGTAATGTAAACATCCCTATCTCATGCCTCTCAGTTATTGACAGACACAGCAACAGCCTGTAGTTACACACCAGGAACCAGATGCCAAACTGACTGAGAAGACGCTGGTCGTGCTGGTCATCCTCCTTGTTGTCAAATTCGATGTTGTCCAGAGAGTGGTGGGAGGCAGACAGGCCCATCTGACGACGCCTGTTCAGCTCAAACTCACGCTGTTCTGCATGAATTTCTGCCTCCTTGAGAAGGCTGGATGGATATGGAGAGGACAAGAGGGATACGAGAAAATACACAGAGTTAGAGACAAAACATAAGAGAAGCATATGGACAGAAAAAGAGCAGGGGAGAAATAAAAATAAAAACAGAATATAACCTGACACCACATATACATTTTAATCAAATTTCATGCCATATTGTTGCCTATATATTCACATCAAATTGTGCATTACACACATATGCTCTGTGACAGTGGCAGTGATAAGTCAATGTAAACACTGTGAATGTACCTTATGACAGCTTCCACAGTGCAAACTAGCTCCTCTGCTCCACACTCCCGGGTGTTGATGGGAGGGGGCGAGGTCTGGTACAGATGGGTCTCCGCCGCAGCCCCCACCTCACTGCTGTGGTGGTTGACATGGCAACGCTTGCAGTAGCGGACAGGCCGGTTGCCATGGCGCCCACAGCAGCCAGCCGAGAAGCAGGTGACCACAGCCCTCCTAACGTGAGAGCTACAGTTCTACGCAGCCAAGGAACAAGGGAAAGAAAGAGGAGGAGGTGGAAGAGCAGGAGAAGGAGGAGGAGGAGGGGGAGGAGAGGGAGGAGGGGGAGGAGGAGAGATTATTTGATTTCTATTCTGGGAAGTAGGCAACAAAATGAAAACATGCTACAATCACAGCCAATAGGGCCTTATGACAAGCCTCTTAAAATAGACATATTTCAAGGCCTAAAAAGCATATAACTACTAACTACTAAAATCTGCCTCTAAAATAAGCATTTGTTTCAAATGATGATCACTCCACATCTGCAGGGATAGTCCCCTGTGTCCCCACAGTGTCTCAGGTTTCTAAAAATAAAAAGGATGGCACTAGAGAACCATCCTAATCTGATCATCCACTAATCTTGTGCCATTAGAGGGATGCAGTGCTCCCTATTAAATTAACATATCTGTCCTCTGACAGTCAGCTCTCTCATTTACGTACCCTGTTCTCAACACTGTCAATACTCTGATGTTAATATTACTGATGATGTTATTGTTTGCAATATGTTCTCAATTGGGAATTGAGGTGTATTCATAAGGAAGTGTCATGGTAACTCATTAATTTTAAAAGGCACACAATGACTCCACAGATGAAGAGTAATGTCTTAGTTAATAATGAAAACACTGGTGTAAATCCAGGTGGGAGTTTAAAGGGCTTTCTGCAATGAGTGGGACAAAGCTCGCTCAGGAAAGGCTGCTATGGATTATATCTGCCGGACAAATAAGGATGGAGGCCAGCTGTTTCCCCCGACAACGCGGGGCAGTTGCTCACCCTGACGGGAATACCTGAGATGATCTCACAGTCCTTTTTCCGGTGTCGCCCTGGAAACCATCAGGGAGCACTTGCGCCCTCAGCAGTGCATTCAACAAAGGTGAACAAGCAGCAGCTTCGTTTGAAATGATTTGGCCTTTACTGAGCATAGTGTGCATTGACTCCTCAATGGAGAAAACATTTCAGGTCCATAAACAGATGCCCTTGCTATGGATGAATTATTGTCCATGAAGTTAACAAGCTGAATGTATTTTTTGTTCAGTAATAAAACTATTTAAACGCGCACTTTTATTTGGTTCCCGGGCAGGATTTCATTATTCTGAAAATCAGCAAAGTTAATTAGTATTGACAGTGTCTGCAAAGGTGAATTATTCTAAATATGGACAAATGTTTGACCAGGTACAATATGATCAAATGTTGCAGTGGGATATATCACAATGAATATATACAAATGAGACCATAGAAAACGACATTAATGTGCATGTAACAGTCTTATCTTACCTTCTTTTGACAAATTGCAGATATTTCAGCTACAAAGACAAATGAACAAAATTATTAAATTTCTAGAAAAAAATTGAACAATACAACTCAGATAAACAACAATATGCATATAACACACTACCTAAAACCTAACTTCTTAATTTAAGAGCGCCAACAATTTTGGAAAGTAGAAGATAACTTTTATGTACCCTTGTGGGAAAATAGTTCTTTAAAATATGTCCTAAGATGACTGAGGTTTAAGTATCCACCCGCTCTTACCATGGCTATGAATATACCTATAGTATGGAATCATTTATCTGAAGCTATACCGTGTAGTGTAGTCTGTGAGGAGGATGAGTCAAACACCTTTTTGTTTATTAACACTCACCTTGGGGCAGGAGTACATCAACAAGCCATTCAGCATGATCTCTGAAAAGGTTAAAGAAATGTATAAATAATACTTGATTTATAGGCAACGCCCTCCCTTGAGCACAAGCAGTATAGACTCCCTAACAGAGCTGGAGCACAAAATATCTTCCCTCAATATTGAAGAAAGTATAAAACTGCAGAGCCATGCAATTATAATATGGTACATGCTGGAGAAAAGAGAAACAAGTGGCTGCGATGATGATCTCATTATTGGCGCAAGGGAATTATGTAACCATGGCGATGTATTTCCCCTGAGTTAGAGAGAGGAATAATGAAGCAGGCAGTAGGTAATGTATGTTTGGAATGGCGTCTTATTGAAGTAGGGGGAGGATAGAGGGATGGAGAAAAGAGGTTAAACCGATGGCATACCCTGCTATCCGTTGGCTGCACTCTTCGCATATATAAAGAGGCGGGGGTTTGTCTCCCAGGGCAACAGAAAGTGTGGGATCTATACACATCTGCAAAAGTAAAACAGGTAGTGTCAAAATATGGATGTTGTATTTCAAAGATGAACATATTAATACTTTGATGTTTTATTTTCATGCATTTTTCTGCTCATTTTGAATGCACTACCACACACTAGAGTTACTGCTGCTAGCATTTTTCATTTGTCCCTCTCACACTGTAGGTGGTAGATAGTGGTAGTTTATCATGGCCTTGCCCAAGAAATCATGTGACACCTATACCTGGCTCTCCATGCCTCTGTGTGGATGGCTGCCTGCATATGCTACACTCTGCACTCTTGCAACCTGTGCATGGCCCTGCGCTAAATCCCAGTGCTTATGGCCTCAATGTTCAGATGGTGCACTGTAATTTACTGTGCTCACTTGATGCCACCCTGTCCTCAAGGGCTAGGTGGGGTCACCGCTTCCAATTAAGCCCCCGCCTCCTCCACCACATACCTCCTCCGTTCTCCTGTTAATTGAAATCTGGCTCCTGTCCGTGCCCCTATTCGTACTCTATTTGTCAGTTTTGAGCACAGTTGAGTAAAGGCAGGCATAGCAGATAAAGCAGAGGAGCAGCAGAGACTGGTGTAAAGAAGCTGATATCATTACCTTACCCACACAGCTGGCCGAGAGTACGCTGATTTATTTACCGTGGGGCTCACAAAAGCAAACACGACGCACGGTTGAACAATCTGGCATATAACCCATGCATCCTCTATATAGTTCTCAAGAGGCGCAGGGTGCACTGCTAATCTAGCCTCTTACAGTAACAACACATTGCAGACATTCAGTGATTGTTATTGTGCATCCAACAACCAAAAGATATACCAGTAATATAAGAATTAATGTTTAAGGCATATTTTCTATGGCTTAGGTCACCTTGACAGCAGGTTTATTGATGGCATTATGGCACTCGATGTGTTGACAGTGGATTGGGTTCCAGGCTGCAGGAGAGAGACAGAGGAGTGGCAGTAAGGGACAAAGAAAGAATAAAAATGTGGAATAGGTTAGACCTTTAGTCGGTTCAAGGACAGAAAAAGCAGCAGCTGTGGCATGAGAATCTGACCTGTGTACTGCAGCCCTCTGTATTCACTGATGGCTCCTGGTGGCTTCAGATTGGGCCAGTAATGGAACAACATCTGCACAGCTGGTGGCTTTACTTGGGATGGTCCATAGGATATGACATAAAGAAGGTCCTGCAAACAGTATAAACATCATTGAGCTAACAGTCTACTTGCTATAGCTTCATATTTAGCACACAGAGACATAAGAGAGAGGTATCATTCTGATTATCAAACTCTAAGCAAGAAAGCAAGAAAGCAATTAAGCGCATTTCCTAATGACTAACTGTTAGTTTAAAGGATTTAGGAAAGTAACACAATGTTCTGAACAGTTTTAACAACATTTACATTTGGAATGAAACTCTTATATCTGCATTATGTACTTTAAAGGATAATACCTTCCACACTTCCTGTTTGTGCTTCATGAGACATTCCAACAACTGACAGTGATATACTGGAAAGAAGAAGAGATATTTTTCAGCCAGAGTGCCATTTGTCATATTTGCATGCACGCTCCAAAAGCAGCCACCATGATTGATGATTTACCTGGATTTGAGGTGTACTGCATTGCAATCATGAGCATAGAAGAGGCAGACAGATTGACATAGGCTGGGACTCCCCCCTCCCTCCGAGTGGATCCCACTACAAATGAGCAAGGAAGAGGAAGAGAAACAACTTGAAAGATCACTTTCACATGCTGGCAAAGTTTGTAGCATTTGTTTCTGTCATTCAGAGTATGTTGGGGTGGTTTTCAAAGCTTCAGTGCCTAGAAGCTGCGATCTGAGGGCATTTTGTCTAATTTTCTAAAGTTATCACTAATTATCCCACCACATAGGTTGAGTTTCACTATTACATGAAGAGAATATGTTGTCTTAAATTCACATTGATAGGTTATACTTACATATAGCCATGGGGAGGAAAGAGGTGCTCAGGTACTCAATGATGTCTTTGTGGAGGAAAGGGGGAAATGTAGCTAAAGTGGAGATCATAGTATAGGGCAAAGTGCTGAGAATATCATCACTGAGAAAGGGCAGGAGGCAAGTTGTTGTGTAAAATATGGACTGTCCCAAATCTGATGAGAAAGGGAAAAGGAAAAAAAAAAAAAAAAGACAAAGAGAGATACACAGACACTCATTCAATGAACTGCACATACAGTATTCACATACTGTATGCAGCCACAAATGTCAAACCTCTGTGAAATTTTAGTAATTTAACAGTAAAACAGTGTGAAAAAAGAGAACATTTGGAAGATGAGCTTCTGTTGAGGGCAGTGAGCTTTCTTTAAAAGCCACTGAAGTGAAATTTGCCCTCAGGAAAATGAGACCATTCTGGTCAAGGAGATGGGTTTTCATGCTTTTGAACTTTTTTTTTTTAACAGTGGTAAAATATTCATGAAAAATAAGAGCACTGACTGTGATGCAGCCTTGGGCCCGTGAAAAACAGTGTAGAAATAAGTCAGTCATAGATATATTGTAGATGCATTAAAACAGTAAAACATTACATTTTCCTACATGTGGTTTCCATTTAGCTTATATATTTGCACATGACAGCATCAGTAAAACATTTTTCCCACTTAACAAACATGCAATCAAGTATGATGCACAGAAGAGAAGGCCTATGGCTGGTGTATCCAATGGCTTATGAACGATTAAGTTGACAGGATCCAGCGTGCTCCCAATCACCCCCATGCATCCCTCAAGATCCTCAGCAGGACTTCTCTCCTCCCGTTACAAAAGAGGCCAAAAAAGCAGCAGTAGCTTCATGCAGGCCAGACGGCTCGGGGATGATGATGACAAACAGTGGTGCACTGGGCCTTGACTCACCATGCTGACCGTGCTGCAGCAGGGGCACCAGGTCAAGCAGGGTCACGAGGGTCACATAGAGGCCCTGATAGTCCAGAGAGGGGTACTCTGAGAGCTGAGCGTCCCGACTCTGCTGCCCCTGCCCCCCGCGGTCTGACGGGGCTTCGCGCAGAACGCTGTAAAGGAGGGAGCGAGTAACTGTAGGGTTGATGGAACTGACTTGTGGTCTTAGAGATGGGGTGAGTGGGAATGGCACAGGAAAAAGACACATGGTCATGGGCACGGCCAAATTGGAAGCTTCCTGGTTCTCCTTCCTGCCTGTGCGGGACAGAATGCTGCTCCGGGGCGGAAGGGGAGGGAGGGTAGGGGAGGGGAACAAGGGAAAAAAAGAGACAACAAAGACACAAAAAAACAGCACATTACATTGAAATGGCACTACAGAGACAGCGTAAATAGAAAAAAACAAACCCAGATAAACCCCACATAGGATGCAGTGTCTCACTATTTGACTGTATATCACTGAAGGCACGGGCAATTTTTCCCTGCTTTATCTGTTCAGAGTGACTTTAATTCAATTCATCTTGATTTGTGTAACTTGGAAAACAAAAAAAACATGAGCACAAACTGCAATGATCACTGCATCTCATGCGTATCTGGTGACAAGGAGCAAAAATATAAAAAATGGCATGTTTTCAGTGGCAACCCCATACTTCTCCAAAAAGGGACAGTGCAAATGACTGTCCCTCGATGGCTGCCGTCTTCCAATCAGCAAGGTCAGAGGCTACCATGCAAAAAAAAGGCCAATGAGCCGTGGAATTTTAAAAAGAAAATAAGAAATTTCCTTGTCTTTAGTGGGGCTGTCAAGGATGGGAGTGACACCAAATTGGTTCGGGAAAATACAGAGGTGACACTTTTGAAACATGCTTCAGCCAGTAATAAACATGTGTGTGAGGTTAGATCAAGTGCTCCTAGGTCACAGCACATGTTTATTGCACCAGAGAAATAATGTCCGTATGCATACGTTATGATACTGTACCAGTATCATCAGGAGAAATAATGAGATCCAACAGGCATATGGATTCAGGTTTCTAAAATAAATGTAACATCTAAGCTACAGTAGAGGAGAAAAACTATAATGACAAAGGAATAGGTTGTATTGGGGGGATGACCGGTAGCATTATGTTTGTGAACTAATGCAGGATGGACAATTGTGTTTGTTGTCCCCTGGGGAAGGAGGTGGACATATTCAATTTTAAAGAGAGGGGGGGGGGGGGGGGGAAGGAAAAAAAACTAGTTGGGTTGAGTGTGGAGCATCTAGGGTGGAGGGGGGAGGGGGGGGGGCAGAGAGCATTGCTCTTTTACTGCACATTATTGAAGAGCTAAGCTGTTCTATCAAGCAAATGATTGGGATTTATCATGAGCACCCAGATTATAAATGCTGATGTATTGTCTTTTTTTCTTTTCTTTTTCAAAGGTCACTCAAGAAGTTGAGTCACAGCATTTGGAATTACACAGCAAGTGAGAAAGGGGATTTCAATAAGATTAGTTTTAACATAACAATAAATGCATAATGTTGAGCCTATAGCTTAAAAGTTTACTGTCAACAGCAGAATGTAACATTTTCCTAACGTATCCCCTCAAAGTTATACTCTGCAAGATTTTAGTCAGTGTAAGATTCATTCATCAAACTGCGTTAGTGCAGCTGTATAAACTTGACACACAACAACAGACTGTATCTCAGAGTATGACTTTTTCACTGCCCATGTCTCATATAGAAAACATCATTGATTTGAACAATGAACATAGACACAAACAGACACGCTCACACGCATACATTAAACATATACACACAAAGACACACATATTATGTGCACACATACATACATACAAACAACACGAAAAGTTACACACATATACGACACATAAAACACATGTAGAAATGCACTGGTACAGACACATTACATACATTGACTGTCAAACCCTGCACTGTCAATACATTATCATATGTGTATAGCAGTAATTCAAAGCACAAGTACTTTCTCAGGTATGCTAATCACTAAAACTGTGCTACTTCTAAAATGAAATGGCTACACAGCCCTAGATATGATTTCTACTGCCTGCAGTCGTTCTTATGAGTGATACAGTTTGGCATGAAGTCAGCGTGGCTCACTGATGCAGGGAGCTCAGTTTGACTTGGAGAAATATGACTTAGCTATGCCTCATCTTTACGGAGGCATATAAAATTATCAGTGAATAGAAAATTTTAACCCCTCTTTATTTTCTGTTCTGCACCTGACATGTGCTGAACCTAAAATTGGTATATGAATCAGCAACCAGCTCCTCTAGCCATGTCAGTTCTTCTTTCCAGGAACACACCTGCTTCACTTCCCTTTTCCTTTTTAAGGCTCTCTGCTCCCACTTTCTGACACTCTCTTCTCTTTTATATCTTCTATTTCCTCTCATTCTTCACCCCAGGCTTCGAAGGGCACAGGTGCATGGATAATCCTGGAGTCCCCTGCTGAGGAAACCAGACCCCTCTAATTGCGGAGAGGTAGGATTTGTGGGCAAGAGACTGTGCTTCGGGGAAAATATCAAGCGACTGCTAGCTGTGGCATCATCGAGAGTGAGTCCTTTCGCACTCAGATGACACTGCCCCTCAGAGGCAAAATCCTCACTTGAGTTAACACTGACTCTCACAGTTGCAGCCCCTGTCATGCTCCATGTGTGCCATAGATATATGAAGGGCCACGTTTAAAACAGCACAGTAGCTGCTGGTGCTGGACAGCCCCTCAGCAAAGTATGAAGTATACAAAACACTCACTCAGCAGGGGAATAATCCTTATGGGGCGGAGGCATAAACTGTAGAATTGAGGCCGGCGGCAGTCTCAAATAGATTGTACCCTAAGCTGATAATAATGATAAAAGAGGAGCATACAAATTCAGCTTCCAGTAATCCCACCATTTTCACAAATTAGCTAATAAATCAGGGCAGCAAAACTATTTTCTATGAAGCTAGCGGGCAGTGACACTAAACCAATCGCATATAGAAATTTCCTAAAACTGCAATATGTTTTGATATGGAAATAAGCTCCAGCTGCAAAAAAAGAGGGGGGAGAAATGACACATAGTGAAATTAGATGTGTCCAAAATGGCTGCTTACTTGACCTGTGTTGGAGGAGGAAATAACATGCTGTTCTTTCCTCAGGCTTTCACAGCACCCAGGGGAGCAGGCTGACCCTGCAACTAAGGAGCTGCCCTCCGCCGGCCCCTCTGGGAAGGACACAACAGGCTGCCCTAGGGAAGTGGTCATCTAGCAGCCGGCCACTGAATCAATAAACAACACTGAGCCATCTATCTCTGCTGCTGCTTTAATAAAACACCATAACTCCATAGAAAACCTGCACCAGTCTCTGTCTGCTGAATATTCACATTCAAACAGCTATCGCGCTTTCAGAGCAGAAGACGGATTTGGCTACTTCACTAACTTCCCTACATTATTCTTCCACTTCAATTCATATTAACAATTTAATGGTGTCACTGTCATCCCTTTCAGAAAGTGTGTCAGAACAACCTGCTGTAACTAACCCTCATCTGATCATGAAGGAAAAACTAAATATCAAACATTCTACAGTCTGTTATTTCACCTGTTGGCTGTTGAGCAGGGTACTTACCTGAGCAGGGTTTGAGAAAAGTATTTCAGTGTGTTTGCAATGTCTGTTCCGGAGGGCACAGGGTAAATATTGTGTTGCACACGGTTGTGATACTCTTGCAAGTATCGTATCTTAGAGGCAACTGGACAAAATAAAGAGCAGAGTAAACAAAGCAGATCAACAACTAGCGATGACTACCATAAAGGATAAAAAAAAAAAAAAAAAGTAAATCTAAGCACAGAGATGAAGCAAATGGTTGAACATGCATGAAGCTACACAGTATGTCGCTGTTGTATTTTGGTCCCAAGTGAGACACT
The DNA here is from genome assembly GCF_027409825.1 of Scomber japonicus. NCBI lineage: Eukaryota > Metazoa > Chordata > Actinopteri > Scombriformes > Scombridae > Scomber > Scomber japonicus. Next base: position 16,994,818 of record NC_070593.1, on the reverse strand, counting down.
AGACAGCATGTAACATGGATGCTCCAATTATCAAGTTAAACAAAGAGGCTGTGTTCCCATGGCTCTCTGGCCTTCACCAGGTGACCTTTTTGGTATAGCAGTGAGGTCACAGGAAGCCCTGGAGGAGCCAGTAACCTATTGCTTACAGAAACAAGCTCGTGTACATAAGGTTGCCGGTTCAAGTCCCAAGTGAAGCTGGGAAAATCTGGTCAGGGGGGAAGGGCTTACTCCTCCTTTAACACATGCAATTTAAGAGCAGTGAGTGAGCCCTGGCTGCAATGATACACTACTGCCTCAGGTCACAAATGCATCATTAGTATTTTTTGCCTGGTTAAATGGGGGTTAAAATAAGTTGCAGTGTGTCATTGCTGACCTGTTTTCTATGACTTTGGGCAGTAGTGTTTAGCTACCTCCCTGACCTGTAAATGACAAACCCCCAAAATAAAAATAACAACTGCAGGCTCTGAGCATGTTATTGTGCTCATAGCCTGTGCTGTAATACATACTGTAGCACACATGTCTCTTGCACATAAACATCTTAATTGGCAAATTATTATATTTGCACATCTTTTGATCTGCCAACACCCAAATTAATGTGAACACACAGAAAGATGACAGCTGCCAGTATGTTGCCTAACAGTAGAGGTGTAATCACATTAACAGGCTTCATCTTTTTTTTCTGAGCATGTTAGTGCGATCTTATCTTCCACATATTGACATGGAAGCCCCATACATCAAGTTTGAATCCACATTTTTACGTCTTGCATATATTTAAAGCTACAAATGGGTGGATAAAAGTATGCAGGGGTCATTCAGTGCTATGGAGGAGGTTGTTTTCCACCTGTTCAAAAAGCAATCGGAGGAGATGAGGAGGAAATCACCAATAGCCCTCAGTATCTCGAGCACATGATGCTCAAAGCACATTATTGATCAATCTAATGCCACCATATTGCTCAGTAAAGAATCTGCCAGGTCGACCTTGAGACCAGCAGTATACTCTAGGCTACACCTCGCTTTTTTCTGCCTGCACGCACCTTATCCAGCCACGTCAGTCAATCAACATATAATAATAGTATGCTGATAATAAGGTACAGCCATGAAATGATTTTCCTGTAACATGGGAAACGCGGGCAGATACTGAGGTTCCCTGAGCCCCCCCAAGCCATCCTCTGCAGTGGGAGGACGTGTTGCAACCTGCCCGAGCAACCGCGGTTTCATCACCAAGGACAGCTCCCCTCATTCGGTTTCTTGGTTCAAACAAGAAAAAATCACGTCTCCAGTTTTCCATTAAAAAAAAAACCCAAAACACCAACCCACCCCTCATGACAAGACAGAAAAACACACATACACAGGCGTACTTACACTGCTCTGCCTTCGTAGACATTTCGCAGACACTTGGGGAAACATAAAACCCAGACTGTCAATTGTTTTAGTGGTTTTGTTCCTCCCCGGCGTTGTGTTTCCCTCAGTCGTGAAAAAGTGAATATACCCCCCTTGCAGCCCAGGCTCAGCTTGATTGTACCACTCTGCTAGATGGATTTGTACACTCTGGGTTTTTGTTTTTTTTAGCGGTGGTGCGGTGGTTTTTCCTGAGCTTTTAGATGAATTAAAACGGGGACCCATTGTGCGAGTCTGTTTTTCATTTGAAGATTTTTTATTCTTTCACGGCGGATGGGGAATGTTGATATGCATCTGCCACAACATACCTTTCCAAATGGACTGATCCGGCTTTGACAAATTGTCATTCAAGAATTCCCACAACCCTATCAGTCCTGTTTGTGCTGATTATAGGAGGGAACTACTGTAAAGACCTGGGTGTATTTGCCTAAATATTCCTTGGTGGTGTTGTGTGTGTGTATGTGTGTGTAGTGTCTATGTGTGTGTGTGTGTGTGTGTGTGCAATTTAAAAGGCTAAACACGCAACAGATGGTTGTCACATTCTCATAAACATAAGCATAACATCTCATATCATTTATCTTTCTTTGTGATATGCAATATTTCTTATTAGTAATTAATCTGTATGTTTTGTATGTAAATCACTTCCACTGTGTGAATTGTGCTCTATAAATACAAGTTCACTCCCTCATTTTGGTAAAAGACATGGACACTATTCTATAATTTGGCTTTAAATTATTTAGTTATTTAATTAAAGAGAAAGTAATGAAAATATGTATAAATATTTGGTTTATAATAAGGGTAAAACTCGTGCTTAAGCAATGCATGGGTAATGTAGGTTTAGTATATGACTCAATGCAGTATGTTTACAGTTAATTAAGTTAATTAATTGAAGTTAATTCACAGTTACTTCATACATGTGCATTATTTCAGACCTTGTTTTAATTGACTGTAAATGTCTTTTAACTTCACTTTATTCTGATCTGTTTACCTCTTTTGTTTGCATTCATCATATTTAGCCTATACAAATTGACATGCCACCAAATTAGCTGAATTCTAGTTGTATTGAATGGTATGTTATACCCATGCACTTGATCAGCCAGTATGAAGCTCAGTTCTTCTTTTATCAAACTGGTAGTCAGATGCAAACATCACCATGGTGCTGCATGACTTAATGGCCTTTGTGCTATGTTTACAAGCTAGCTAAACTAGATGAATGTATAAAACATGATCAAGTTGTGTACATGTAACATGTTTAAATCTTATACATTAACTGTGGGTGTCAAAACTATCAATTAATGTATGAAGTTACTGTGAACAACATTAACTGGCTATTGATCTGGTAACCACTTAAAATCATAGTGACTATCACTTGATAATGATGAGCAACAGGAATTCATGATACATCTGGCATGAAATCATCACATTAAGCATTAAATATATTATTTAAATATAAGTATATTATTTGTATGCTTATTAAGTGTAATAAACATTTTACACCATTCTTTAGGTCTGTTCTTAAATTAATAATTGTTCTAATGAAATCCTGTATCTTCTCCCAAGAGCAGAATACAACTGAAATATAAACAGACTTCAGGTTCTGAAGCACTGACAGACCAGCAGACTCTTTCCATTGTGGTTGGTGCCAAGAACTGCACCTGGAATGACCCCTGTGCTTTTTACTATATGCTATTCATTTAAAAAAAAGTGTACACATACATTCTTATTGAGCATTTTCCAAACTTTACAGTCATCATTTTCATCATAGGGAATGTATCAAGATGACTGTTTTAAAATATTTGCTTGTTTTAGGATTAGAAATAAAACATGACACAGCAGATATCACAGGTTTACACAAAGAGGCTGTTTATTCATATTTCTATAATACTTTGCCTCATAAAATGTTCAGCATTGGATAGAGCTACACACACACATTTATAACATTGCATAGGTGTCTTTCTGAATGCATATCAGTCAGGGTTTTGGAGGTGATCTCTGCCGGTATTCTGGGATATGATGCATGATCCATCCAGCCGGAGCCAGTATAGTCACAGCAATCACAGACATGGCAAAGATTGATATCTGTAAGAGAGTCAATGAGAATATTAATATAAATGGTTAATTAATAAGTATTAATGTTTCTTGTAATAAAGTTATACATCTAGATGAAGTAGTAGTGGCACTAAAGGGCTGTATTAAAGCATAAGTGCACTGCAGCTCTCCTGTCATCAGCTACAGGTTGAATGGGGGAGATTGAACACCTGTGTCCACAACCAAGGGTCCTGATCTCAGTGACTCATCAGGTGATAAAGCAGCAGCCCCCATTTATATCTTTCTACCATATATTATATTCCCTTTGTCCTGAGGCACTACAGTATTCCAAACCCGAGCCAGGCTTTGTAAAAGCCCCTGTGTATGTCCCTGAGGACAGATCAGCAGATTTATAGTGGCATAAACACAAGCCGCTATGTTGCAGTTCCATCATAGGATCCCTTTTACGAAGACCAGAGCCTACCACTGACTTATGGATAAGAAATGAATAAAACATCTCTCCCACTCTGCACAGTCCGCTTGAATACCTTGCATTAGAAGCAATAAAGTGAAGTATCACAGATCTGACATTTCAAGATTGACTTTGTGTGCCAGCATTGTCTTTAAATTTGGATTAATTGTAGTTAGTGCAGGTAAAAACAGAGACCCTGCTGCTGTAGTCCTACATTTTCATACACCACAATGTCTGTCTATTAAACTTCTCAACTACTAACAAAGATAATCATTCCTACCGCTGGCCCGATCTTTTCCAACGGTGGCTTTCTGCAGATGGTTGACCTGTGATCTTGCTGAATGGCTTTCCGCAACATGAACTTGGTCAGTGAGGGTTTCCTAAGAACAGAGTACATCCTTCAGCTTGGCTCAACTCACTCAACTCACACAATCAGTCTTCACAACTGAAGGGAAATGTTTCTTTGGAAATTCTTCCTCACATCCTGTGAGATACTAACTGATAGCCACAACTTTCATCTAATTCCCATCTCTGTTCTTGGGAGGAGTCACTTCCAAGGGCCAGAGATACTCATGTAAACATACATGAGTGCACGTATATCGCAGGACAAATAATCTGTTTATGATTGGGTAGTTGACAACAGTCACTTGAGCCAACATTTCTACAAAACTTTGTCTTATTAAATCTACAAGCGCGTCATCATTTGTCATTTGTTTTATGAGAAATAAGCAGGCAAATTCTGCCACAACTGCTGATTCTGGGTTGCACATTAAGAAAGTTGTTCATAATGTTTTGTAATTATTTGTAGACATGTATTTGGACAATTATGGTTTGTATTTCTTTGTGTTTCTTTAGTTTTTAACATCTTGAGACCTTGTTAGAAATGTATTTTCACTTTATCATGTTATCACTTTGATTTTTGTTTTTGTGTCTGTATTCCATAAATACATCACATCATAGTGAGTGTATGGACAAACTGAAAAATGACCTTGTAGTCCACGACTTTACTGTCTAATAAATGTGTGGGTGACTGCAAAGGTGATTTGGCCTATACATTTGATGTATTGTGTCGCCCCCAACAGGAAGCCAAAAGAACTTCAACAAGCTGAGCGAAAAATCTCTGAACCATAAAGGCCTTAGTTACTGATGAAATATCAGTAACTAAGGCTAATAACAGTGGCTTAATGAACTTCATATGAATAAATTTAAAAAAAAAGGACTATTACACTACACTACATTGAAAAAATATATTGTACAAGGTCAAGCAGTGTAATTTAGGGTGAACATGCATGCAAATACTGCTTTGGGCACCTACAGTATAGGTTTTTACATAGGCTACATTTTAATGGTATACATTCATCGTATTGTAATCGCACGTAAAGTGACCACACACAAAAAAAGATAAAACTATCATATTTTTTAAATGGTGTCAGCGGAGAATGATGGGCTAAAAGAGAGTTTTTATTAAACATTTAACTCAACATGATAATAGTTCACTGTTTTATAACCTCCGACTGAATATTTATTTCACAAAATTAACTACAATCTCATCCAAATGTAAACGCAAAGCTGCACGAGGTTTATCTTGCCACATCCTCACTGAACGAAACAAACCACTAGAGAGCGCTCCCAAATGTGTTTTTGCACAGCCTGCTTGCAGTACAGACGGGCCTCTGAATCAGTCTGCGTTCAGAGTTGGCAGCTGCGTCAAGTGAGCCAAAATAACGGAAGTTGGGTTATCTCACTTCCAAACTAAAGGCGCGATTCAAGCGCAGGGCATTCTTATATTGGCTAATTTTGACGGGTATTTCCAGGATTCCAGGACTTTCCGACATCTCTTTATCTAATCAATTCAATCAAAAATACAGAACATGAG